>NC_141694.1:183237349-184437349 GCF_964263255.1 Lissotriton vulgaris
GGAATAAACAAACAGTCTTTTTTGGATCCTTTCTCCAGGATTCCCAATAAGATAAACGGTTATTATAATTGCAAAACTGACTGTGCTGTATATGTTTTGGAGTGTACGTGTCATCTTTCATATATCGACAGTACCAAACTCCCTGTGTTTAATAGGATCCTCCAGCACTTGCGGACAATCGTGAATTCTGATCCATCATATCCGGTTGCCGCCATTTCAAACTTGTGTATCAAAATAAATTGGAGGACTTAAAGTACTGCGTAATTGACTCTGTTCCCAAATCAATACGTGGTGGAGATAGAGAGAAGAAACTTCGCTAGTTAGAGAGTCAATACATAGTTAGGCTCAACACCAAAATACCTAATGGTCTAAACACAGTGGAAGACTTGGTCCACTTTCTATAAACATACAAATAGTGTTGGTTTTGTATTGATATGTTTATATGGTTAGATGATATTGGGCTCAATATCAGGTACCTATCCTCTTTCTGGATCTACATTTACGATATGTTTATCTATGATTAATTGTGGTCTCCAAATACAAGTTGTGTGTATATATATATATATATGAATTTAGGTTTTAAATTATGGGTATTATATTTATTGAAAATAATGGATTTTTAATATAACCTTTTATTCTGTGTTATTTTATTGGTTTATTCTAGCTTGTTCTAGTTTGGCTGATGGACTTTCTGGCAGAGGGTTATTAATCTATTTTAAATATTTGTAAATATTTGATGAAATGCAATGTACTCAATAATGATCCCACTGAAATTGCCTAGTTTTATTCATATATTTATTCGTACAACGCTAAGATCTGATCCTTTTGACTTTCACATTATATAAGCTGAATAATCTATCTTTCCCTTTGTTCTGCAAAACTTGCTTGATGATTGCATCCGCACACTTGTTTGATTTTAAATATGTTATTAATGAATGGCTGTTAATCCAGCTACACTTCACGATTTGCACATTGGGTAATTTTACTATGAGCATTTTTTGTTAAATTGTGCAACACATTTGTAGTCCTTTCAATGAATTAGGATTTGGGCACTTGCCCGGGATTTTTCCAAATTGTAATGAAATAATTTTGTAAATTCCTTTTTTTAATATTTGTAGAAATATTCAAATTATGTTTAACAATGTACAATTTTTATTGTTGAACTACAGTGTTTGATAACATTTTAGGACTTATTAGGACCTCCTCAGCCTCCTCAGCCCCCGCCATCGCCATCTCCATCCCGGATGGATACAAGATCATCAGGAGGGACCGCGTCAACCAGACCGGAGGAGGCATCGCCATCGCCCACAAGGACACCATCCGCATCACGACCGACGCCGACGACACCTTTACCGCCGCCGAACACCTCCACTTCCAGATTCACACCGACCCAAAGACGACCCTCAGAGGCACCCTCATCTACAGACCCCCGGGACCACACACACAATTCAGCGAAGACATCACAGACTTCATCAGCCCACACGCCCTCCCCTCCGCTGACTACATCCTCCTAGGGGACCTCAACTTCCACCTGGAGAACAACAAGGACCGCAACACCGCCGCCCTGCTGGACAACCTCGCAAACCTCAGACTCAAGCAACTGGTCAACACCCCCACCCACAACGGCGGCCACACGCTTGACTCCGTCTTCTCATCCAGCAAGCACATCGCCTTCAGCCACTCCACCGGACTTCACTGGACCGACCACAGCTGCGTCCACTTCAGCTTCAGAAAAACCACTACCCACCACCACCCGCAACAGGTTCCTCACAGAAGCTGGAGCAAGATCACCGCCGACCAGCTCACCACCTCCCTCAGCCAGAACCCACCTGCCAGCACACCGGACCCCAACGAAGCAGCCCGCAACTTCACGCAGTGGCTGACAGCCTGCGCCGACGACCTCGCACCACTGAAGAACCCTCCCAGCAAATCCAGAAGCAAGAAGGCCCCCTGGTTCACCGACGAACTCAAGGACTCCAAAAAGACCTGCCGCACCCTCGAGAAAGCCTGGCTCCTCGACCGGACCACTGACAACATGACCGCCCTCAAACACGCGACCCGCAAGCACCACCAGCTCATCCGTACCACCAAGAAGAAATCACTGAAGGATCGACTGGACAACAACGCCCACGACAGCAAGGAACTCTTCAGCATCGTCAAGGAGTTCTCCAACCCCAGCACTGGCAACAACGACATCATCCCTTCACAAGATCTCTGCGACTCCCTCGTCTCGTTCTTCCACCGCAAGATTGCCGACATTCACAACAGCTTCAGCACACCATCCTCGCACCCAACCGCCAAACCAACGCACCCCACCACGACCCTCCGCACCTGGACCGCAGTGACCACCGAAGACACAGCCCGCACGATGAACACCATCCACTCCGGATCTCCGACTGACCCCTGCCCCCACCACGTCTTCAACAAGGCCGACTCCACCATCGCTCCCCAACTCCGAGACGTCATCAACACCTCCTTCGACACCGCCACCTTCCCGGAGAGTTGGAAGCATGCCAAGCTCAGCGCCCTACTGAAGAAACCAACAGCGGACCCCACGACCTCAAAAACTTCCGCCCCATCTCGCTCCTCCCTTTTCCTGCCAAAGTCATCGAGAAGATCGCCAACAGACAGCTTGCCGCCTTCCTCGAGATGAATGGATCCCTCGACCCCTCGCAGTCTGGTTTCAGAGCCAACCACAGCACCGAGACCGCCCTCATCGCAGCCACCGACGACATCCAAGCCCTTCTCGACAACGGGGAAACATCGGCACTCATCCTCCTGGACTTCTCCGCAGCGTTCGACACTGTCTGCTACCGCACCCTAGTCCAACGTCTCAGCAAGACCGGCATCCAAGAGAAGGCATTGAAGTGGATCATCTCGTTCCTCGCTGGAAGAACACAGAGAGTCCGCCTCCCCCCGTTTCGTTCCGAGGCCACCAAAGTCATCTGTGGCGTCCCGCAAGGATCATCACTCAGCCCCACCCTCTTCAATGTCTACATGAGACCTCTTGCAGCCATCGCACGCCAACACAACCTCAACATCATCTCATACGCCGACGACACCCAGCTGATCCTCTCCCTCACCAGAGACCCCGACACTGCCAGAACCAGCCTCCACGAAGGGATGTAAGACGTCGCCGAGTGGATGAAGAACAGCCGCTTGAAACTGAACTCAGACAAGACGGAAGTCCTCATCCTTGGACCATCACCCTCCGCCTGGGAAGACTCCTGGTGGCCCCCAGCCCTGGGCACCGCCCCCAAACCGACAGACCACGCACGCAACCTGGGCTTCATCCTGGGCTCCTCCCTCTTGATGACCAGACAAGTCAACGCCGTCTCCTCTTCATGCTTTCACACCCTCCGCATGCTCCGCAAGATCTTCCGATGGATCCCGATCGAAACCAGGAAGACAGTCACCCAGGCCCTCGTCACCAGCCGGCTGGACTATGGAAACACCCTCTACGCCGGAACCACAGCCAAGCTACAGAAAAGACTACAGCGCATCCAGAACGCCTCCGCCCGACTCATCCTGGACATCCCTCGACGTAGCCACATCTCCGGCCACCTGAGGAACCTGCACTGGCTCCCCATCAACAAGAGGATCACGTTCAGGCTCCCCACCCACGCACACAAATCTCTCCACAACCTGGGCCCCAAGTACCTCAACGACCGCCTGACCTTCCACACGCCCACCTGCCAGCTACGGTCCGCCAGCCTCGCCCTCGCCGCAGTACCACGCATCCGAAGAGCCACCGCCGGAGGCAGATCCTTCTCCTACCTGGCGGCCAAGACATGGAACTCCCTCCCCATCAACCTTCGGCTGTCCCAGGACCACCTCGCCTTCAGGAGACAACTCAAGACCTGGATGCTCTAGCAGTAGCGGCCCCCTTCCCCCAAGCGCCTTGAGAACCTTCCGGGTGAGTAGCGCGCTATACAAGTGTTTTGATTGATTGATTGATTGATTGAGGACTTGAATATGTACGATTTCACTATTCACTTTCTAAATGACTGTTAGTCTATTTACTCTTTCCATGCAAATAATGGGAGGGTCTTAAAATGCCTCATAGTATTTATGGGTGGTATTTTTTCCTGGCACGTCATGTGATCAAGGCCGGGGCAACCCGGCTGAAACGCGTCATGTTTTGAGAAGGCTTTAATAAATTGCACTGAACTTTAAACCTTTTGTGGTGGTCTGTTCCTGGTGAAGGAGTTGGCTTTATTCAATCCAGGATATATATATATATATATAAGAGCAGACTGTGCATCAAGTGAAACTCTACACGTACTGCAATTGTGTGTAATCCTGGAAGAAATATCGGAGCAGTAAAAGTGTTAAGACAAAGAGACTTTAATTCACCTGATGACTCCTGGGAATTGTAGGAAGCTGAGAACTACAGTGAAAAGGAGTAGTTTGGCGCAGACGCATAAATATCACATCACACGTCGCAAGCATAAGAATTTCTGCTCACCTGTGATCAAGGCTGCAACGACAGCTGAAACGCGTAAGGTTTGAAGACAGAGACTGTTTCTCTTGGCTGAATAAAGCACAAGTTACCCCACGATGCCGTGGTCAAGCGTTTTCCTTTCTGCTGGAAGGGAAAGTTGTTGGTATGGTAATGGAGGTTGTCCACCCCCAGCGCTGTGACCGCCCTGTGAGAGGTCCGCTGCTCCATGTGGGCAAAAGGAGTTGGAGTTGTATGAAAAGGAGCGGGACCCGCCTGCAGTGTTCCAGGATTTAGGCGCAGAGATTTCCAGCTGTAATTGCAACTGGGCTTCACTGCAAGTTAGGGAATGTGCAGCACATGGGTGCTGTAACAGAAGGCTTCGGGATTGTTTCAAAGTGCAGGCATGAATTATATTCAAGGAAACAGCCAGATTTATTTTAAAGAGCAGACTGTGCATCGAGTGAAACTCTACACGTACTGCAATTGTGTGTAATCCTGGAAGAAATATCGGAGCAGTAAAAGTGTTAAGACAAAGAGACTTTAATTCCCCTGATGCATCCTGGGAATTGTAGGAAGCCGAGAACTACAAATAAAGCACAAGTTACCCCACGATGCAGTGGTCAAGCATTTTCCTTTCTGCTAGAAGGGAAAGTTGTTGGTATATATATATATATATATATATATATATATATATATATATATATATATATATATATATATATATATATATATATAAATAAAAAATAAGATTCTCCTCTTTCACAGGACATAATCGTCCAGCACTCCAGAAGGGTTAGGTCACTCAGATCTTTAATTTAAACGACAAACATCTAAGCATTTCAGCAGTCTCAGCTGCCTTGTTCACGATGTTGGAGCACCATTATTTTTTTCATTAAAATACTCAGTTACAGAGTAACAACAATGAGAAAGGACTACCAAAGTTTCATCACATTTGCCTGCACACTCCTTCTTTGGTTGAAAGTGGCGCCATATTTAAATAAATAAGGTGCCTACATAAATAACCAATCACATGGATAGTTCCAATTTATTCAGTATATTGCACCAAAATACACACGCAGAGTATTTTTCATTTACAGATGTTTGTGCCATATTTGAGCTTCGTTTTCCTGGATTCAATGTCACAGAGATATTACACCCCTTGCATTTCTAATCCAAAATAAAAAACAAGGATAAATAACGGCTCTACTAAACATCCAGTAGTAGCAAAATCACATCTATATACCTGCACCTATGAATTTTACAATATATGTGTTTCTTTGTATATTTTTTTCAGAATAAGAAAAATGGTGGTACCAGGGAGATAAAGATGGTATTATTTTTCCATCCTGCATACCAACGAAAAAATCACAATTTATAACAAAGTGCTAGTGCTTTGTGCAAGTTAATCATTGAAAGTGCCAGTGCTTGGCAATGCTTTCTTATACATTTTTCATGGATTGATTTACCAAAAACACCTTATCAAATAAATACATAATTAAAATATCATTACATATTTAAAAATGTTTTAAAGTTTTTAAAGTGCAAGTGCTTCACAGTACATTATTATACATATTTCATATACTTCATTAAAACACTTCATCAAAAATAATAAAATATACAATTAAAATTGCAATATATATTATACAACAATTTTTTACACATATAATATACTTTCAACATAAAAGAAATATCCACATTTTATGTACAGAAGAAAACCATCACCCCTATGTCTTTTTTTTACTCATGATCTCAATCTCTCTATTAAAAAAAAAGGTCTCATTTTGTGCAGTTTCTACCCTTTGCAATTCTCATTTAACTACCTCAGCGCAAAGAAGTATACAAGTCCTCATCAACATTTAGTCCATGAGGTTCATGGCTATTGAACTCCAAGATGTAATATGTCTCCAATTTCCTGAGTTCCTTTTCCCTATCCCCTCCTCTTTTTTTACGGTGGATCTCAGCTATACAGCTATATTGGAGACTTGAGGGATTGCTTTGATGAAATTTTTCTAAATGTCTTGCGACTGGGTATGTTCTGTCTTTGTTTAAAATTGCTCTTCTGTGTTAGAGAATTCTCTTATATACAGGTAGAATGGTACTTCCTAAATATACTTTCGGACAGTCATATTGCAATAAATAGACAACATATTCTGATCTGCAGGTTAATAAACTCAAGATTCCTAGCTTTTTTGGCTGCACCTTTTATTACTTGTGGAGAGTATCCTCTTTCCCTGAATCTATTTGTCATTTCTTGTTCAATTTTCAAATACTCATTCTGGCTACTGCATGCACTTCTAACCCCGTAAAACTCCCTAAAGGGAATACTCTGTATCAATGGCGCTGGGTGGGCACTATCTGCATGGAGGATAGTATTCCCCGCAGTAGCTTCTCTGAATATCGTGGTCTCCAATTTATCTCCTACTGGTTGAATTCTGATATCCAGAAAATCCATGGTGGTCTTACTACTGTCCCACAAATTTCACATTCAATGAATTCTGGTTCAGATCCATGATGAAATGTTCTATATCCGTTTCCGTGCCCTGCCACAGCCCGAAAACATTGTCTATGAATCTTACCCAGAGTAAAATATTATATTTATATATATATGCACATGAATTCCGTCACACACTCCAATTCTGCTGAAAGGACAGTACGGACCCAAAGCTTAGTGGAAAGTCTTTATTTAATTTCTTGACCCAGCACTGCCGCCATAACGCCTTTCGGCCCCAAAAAGGCTGTGATCACATGATGCCATGAGGAGTGATCATGCTTTTTAAAATGACAGTGATAACAACATGTAACCGTATATATATTTATATATAATGTTCCTATTTGTGTTTGCATTTTTACTTTTGGAATCTTTGAATGAGCCAGACCTAATGCAGACAGGCTAACGTTAATACCTCTGCTAGCCATCGAGCAGTTCCAAGCATCCCCCTGAAAAGTATAGATTTAGAGGGATTAGCCTTCTCCTGGGAGAGCAAGAGGGTGCGGAAATCTAAATGAGGTGACAAGCTGTCTTCCTCTAATAAGCCTGAACATGTTGTTCTTACAGAGACAAAGGGAGAGCAGGCAGGACACTGGCACCAGTCACACGCAGGGTTCCAATCAAAGTCTTGGATGCAAGGTACTAGTTTTGAGTGGTAGAAGAAAGTCTCAGAGGAAAGGTCTTCCACTGCCATGGTTGATTCTGCGAGCTTGAATGTTCTCAGAATGCTGTGCAGGCCGGTGAGCCAGCATCAGGAGTGCCCTTGGGAAATGTTAGTTATGATTGGAGCGGTGGTGTGGCATCCTTGGATTGGGTAGAGATGCCCACGTTCTAGAATTCTCCATCTCAACTTTTAAACCCATGCACATGGGTAGTGTCTTTGAGAAGAAAGAAACTACAGAAAAGGAAGTATGGATACAAAGTTTTCTGACAAAGATGCATGGAGGGTAAAGGCTTTCAACTTTTACTCCTTGGAATCTGTGGATCTTGACTCTAGATGCAATGGAACTGGCGTCCTCACTCTCCCTCTAAGACAGAAGACAGTAGACTTCCTGGGGATTCCAAAGGAAAAGGGTCCCTTTGGAGTTCTGAGGGCCAGTTTCAGCTGTAAGTGCTCTGGGAAGTGTACCAGAGACTCCTACAAGACAAACAGGCACCCAGCAAGTGGGGAGGATTCCTGTGGTCTTGAGAGCAAACCAGGGAGTGCGATTCTCCTTGAGGTTTATGGGGTTCTACTGCAGAGTCACCCCTTAAATTTTTCACTTAACCCCTCCTGTTTTAGATGAATTCGTTTTGTTGCCTTTAGGACTTTGCCACTTTGCCACTGCTAACCATTGCTAACGTGCTTGTGCTCTTTCCTTTGAAAATGGTAACATTGGCTTACACCCAATTGGCACATTAAATCTATACTACTATTATAAAGAGAGAACTGTGTCCTTTGAGCCAGGTAATCTCGAAAA
The DNA here is from genome assembly GCF_964263255.1 of Lissotriton vulgaris. Taxonomy (NCBI): domain Eukaryota; kingdom Metazoa; phylum Chordata; class Amphibia; order Caudata; family Salamandridae; genus Lissotriton; species Lissotriton vulgaris. The sequence goes on from NC_141694.1 coordinate 183,245,742, forward strand.
GTACACCACCAATCACAACACCCAATACAGCGTTAGAAAGGGGAGGTCCAGGAGATGGACATAGGCTATACATTTGGGCAACATATACATTACAAAGTGAAAACAATATTCGGGGTAAAGTAGTTCCTTGAGGGCGTTCTTCTGCAGTTAGGGAGTAGCATGGGCGTGTCAAACTAAACCTGTGGGTGGCAACATTGGCAGAGGGGCATGGCCCATACAACGTCACTCGCTTCCAGGGGCTGCGAGCTTCAGGCACACAGAGCGCAGCAGGCACACACAAAACACTGCGAGTTCAGTAACACAGAAACTCGCTGCATGAAGACAGAAACTCGCTGCAACATTGAAGCATCTATAAAAGTAAGCGATAGTGACGGTGGGCACATAAAGAGAGTGGGTGTGGGTGGGTGTAACTTACTGAGGGAGGTGACATAAACAGCATGGGCGGGGTTTGAGGGACGTCGCCATGTGTAAGTAAACGGAAAAAACATTCACATATGCCATGAATGTAGAAGTTGATGTGTATTCACTTCAGGCAGACACACTTGGCGCATCAGTTCTGTAACTACGCCTTATAAGGGGCGCGGCTTCCATCAACGGCGCGGCTTCCATCAACAAGTCGCGTTACGTAGGAACGCTACATTCATGGCCCGCCTATTGCTATTACATATGTCACAGCCTTCACGACGCCACACAAAGGGTTCCCTAAGGAAAACAGACACAGACTCGACGCTCCTGCTGCTCCCGCTGCTGGCCACTCTGCTGAGCGTCTCCTGCAGCGGTGCTGCCCCCAGCCCCCTTCTGCCCCGGACAATGTCGGGACGGGCTGCTAGTGTTCTTATAAATCCCTGGTAAAGTGGTACTATTAGTACCCAGGTACTGTCAATTCAAATTCTACTTGTGGGCCTGCAGTACTTATTGTGCCACCCATTTATGTAGCCCTTGAAAACAAGTCTCAGGCCTGCCATGGCAGCCTGTGTGCGCAGTCTTAAACTGCCACTTTGATCTGGCAAAATAAACTTTGCCAGGCCTAAAACTTATTTTTTATTACATAGTAGTCAAACTTAGTGTAGGCCCTAAACGGTCCATAGGAAAGGCTGTGTTGTATTTAAAAAGTTGGGCATGTCCAGGTAGTGAAAAACTCTCAAATTCATTTAGCACCTTTGTTCGGTCAAAAATTTTATCTTCCGATAGTCTGTTGTAGGGGGCTCAAACCCTTCCAGCAGGACAAGCCGGAAGGTGTATCCAACAAAGTTGCCATGAAATCGAACACCTCTGCCACAAAGTCCCACTGATGCTCTGTTAACTCAGAAGTACGGAAATTGTGCTAAATCACAATAGTTTCTGGAGAAGCTCCTCGTGGTTGCTTCTAAGTCTCCGAGGGCCTCAGAGACAGCACTTAGGAACCAGGACTCTTTCCAGCAGTGGCCAGTCTCATTGCAATTGCAACCGGTAAGCTAAGAACTTCAGGACAAAGGCCTACTGCAGCTTGTTATGTCCCTGTACTCATGCACGCGGAAGAGTAGCCAACTGACTCCTGAAGTTCACTTCTTAGTTGGGAGCAGATCAAGCCCTTCGAGTCTCAAACAGCAGATATTGTCCCCTTCCATTCTTCTGTGGGTCCTGATAGTGTTCTGATGAGCTGTGGGTTACGTGACACTATTATAGAATTCACTAGGCTTCATGGCGCTGTTGGAGGATTTGCAGAGACATAACATATAACAGAGAGAGGCAGAAATTAACTATGGGTAGGCTTGCCTAAAAAGCCAAGTTTTGAAAGCCTGTCTGAAAGCCAGCAGGTCTTCATGAAGTCTCAGTGTCAGTGGCAGAGAGTTCCACAGGGAGGAGGCCAAGAAGTGAAAAGAACCGCCTCCCTGGCGTTGTTTCCTGATACGGGGCACCACTAACAAGTTCTTTTGACCTGAGCGAAGAGCACGGGAGGGAGTGTAACTAACAAGCAGGCTGCTAATAAATCCAGGGCCCTTACCTTGTAGAGCCCTAAAGATAATGCATCCGGCTTTAAATATTGCTCTCTGCGCTACTGGCAACCAGTGGAGACTGGCCAGACCCGGCCTGATGGACTGCCATTTGGGAATCTTACAAATCAGCCTGGCCGCTTGGTTCTGAACCAGTTGAAGTCTCTTGAGCTGCCCAGCTGGAAGACCCAAATACAAACTGTTGGAATAGTCCAGGCGGGACAGCACAAGGGCGATGATAACTTGGATCAGAGCAGGGTGAGTTAATAGGTGGGCAATCTTCTTGATCTTACGAAGTTGAAAGAAACTTGAAGATACCACAGTCCCTACCTGACTTTTAAGCGAAAGATCTTCGTTAAAAGTGACCCCTAGGCTTTTTACTGTTTGGGACTTGGCTGGAGGATTTCCCATTTCTGGAGGCCAAAAATGTGGTCCCCAGTACAGTTCACTATTCCCAGGCAAAATCAATTCAGTTTTGCCTGGGTTCAGTTTCAGGTGATTTAGGCTCATCCATCTCTGAATGTGGACCATGGCCTCCCGAAATTCGGTGGTAGCACCAGGGGAGTCCAGACGGAAGATCAGTTGCAAGTCATCTGCATAGTTAAAAATTAAAGCTCTAAACTTTCTTAATGAAAACAGCAGGGGTCGTAAATACAAATTAAAAAAAATTGGAGACAGGGACGATCCCTGAGGGACTCCGCATTCATTTTTAATTTTAGGGGCTGTAAAGGTTCCTAGTCTCACTGCCTGGGTGCGATCCGAGATGAATGACTTCAGCCATCTCAAGGCCGAGCCTCTAAGGCCCGCCTGTTCGACACGGTCGACCAAGATGGTGTGGTCGACCGTGTCGAACGCGGCCGACAGGTCGAGAAGTACTAGTGCTTGATGAATGTCCTTGTCCGCATTGCATCTAAGTACATTCTGGACCGCTAATGTCACCATCTCGGTAGAATGCCCCGGTCGAAACCCGGCTTGATTGGGTTCTAGATATCCAGTGGTTTCAACGAAGCTTGAGAGACTGCTAGCAACATGTGCCTCCAGGATCTTTGAAAGGAATGGCAGCAAGGATATCGGACGGTAATGGCTGTGGCAGGGATTACTCATAGACAATGAGAAAAATGGCTCTAAGTATACCCCTTCCCAGTTTTGCAGCAACGTCAGTTTGGCTTACTGCAAACTATCTCATAGTGCACTGTTCTGAGGCAAATCCAACCCGGCAAAACCATTTTACTCTAAAGGGAACTTGTGTTTCAGCCAGCGTTATGTCTAGGCAAATGAGCAATCTCTTCCTCTTTAGCTACACGAGACTGGTTTAGGGACCAGCTCTCCCTCCCACTAGCCTGGTACCAAGATGGTGACAGATGGCCTAAGGAATAGAAGGGTTCCCTTCCTCAGATCTCCTGTTACACTTAAGTTTGAATGGGCAGACCTCACACTGGTCCTTTCAAGTTAATGAATTTCCTGGACCTTCCACAGCTGTCCAACCTGGGCTGAGAGGAGTCATGTTCCTAAACCCAGGTCTTTCTGAGAAAAGGCCTAAACCTTTGACCTACTCTGGGAGCAGCTTTCACACCTCATTAAGAAGAACCAATGGCATAGCCCTGCTGCTGACTAATGCTAATTAGCCAATTGGAGGTTCAGGCAGGTAAAGTGAATTTATTTTTAAATTACTTTCCAAGAATACTTACTAAAAATGTTACTTTATCAATTCATTTTATTTTTTTTATATAATAAGTAGTGGTTTGATCGCCTCAGTAGTGTATTTTAATCTAAAGTTAGCAGACATAGTAGTTCAGTTTTTAACTTTATTCGAATGTTTAAAAAACATCATAAAAGTATACAGTTAAAAAACATTACATATACATAGTACACAAAATGCAAAAAACAGGAATAGCCTTGTCACATGGGGAAACCATACATTTACGGGAAAACCATACTAAGTCTGGCTCTAATAGATTTCAAAATAAAAGTGGCAGTATAAAAACATATATCCGGACTTGAAAGTGAAAAGAGTAGCCTCAAGGCGTTATCAGTGGTATACATGGAATATTTAAGGAACATAGGTTTGAGGAAACAGATGCGTTGCGCTTTATACAAAGGACAGAGTAATAAAAAGTGCATTGTGCTTTGTTTAGAAAAACCGTCACACGGACATGGGGTAACTGGGTGAGATTTCATTATCGGGAAAGCAACCAAGTTATGTACTATACCTAATCTTAGCCTCGAAAGAACAAACTGGTGTAACTGTCTGTGGATAACATTAAGGTACATAGGAATACCCCGACTATCGTCCTTCAAAGCCAAGTTAAAAATATGTGTGGAATATTCTCTAGTAGCATAACTTCGCACATCCGATTTCACCCTAAGATAGAAATTTTTTAGTTCCTGTTTGTCTAAAGAGTTCAAACAGGTAGGATCATTGCCCAAATCCATGTCAAACAGGTCTTTAACAGTCGAAACTACATATTTTAACCATGGAATACTTAAAGCTTTATCCAAGAGTAAGCAGTCTTTGATGATATCTTTAGTAAATGCTGTTTCCGTCTTGGTAAAAATGGATTTCCATACCGACAATGGCCTTAGTCCGGTAAGATCGGACAGGTAATCCAGATCTAGTTCCGAATGAGTTAAAACAGTAGATGCCGAGGAGGGGAGACAAAGCAGCCGTTTGATGAACTTGTTTTCTTCAATTTGCAGGGCCTTGGCATTGCAATGTCCCCATACCCCCGAACCATACAATGCTATTGAAGTACATCTGTGTTTGTATATGGTCAGCATATCAACAATACGGCGGCTTCCTACTTTGGAGGCAAAGCGGAAGACACCTAAGGATGCTTTCCCCATTCTGGCTTTGACATTTGTCTCCTCAGGGGCCCATGATCCTCTATCATTAAATGTAACTCCCAGATAGCAAAAATTGTTGACAGTTGCAATATGGTTTTCCTTAAAAGAGAAAGGTTTAAAAAGTTTCAGCTTTTTCCCACACATCATGACAAACGTTTTAGAGTTAATAATTTTGAGTTTCCTTCTCAATATAAAATCATAGAACCCGTCCATCAATTTTTGTAGGCCTATAGGGGTCCTGGAGAGTAGGACTGTATCGTCGGCATAAAGTAATACCGGTATGGGGGAGCCTCCTACTTGGGGGGCATCAGCATATATTTGCTTTAATTCTTGCTCCACCGAGTTAATGAAGAGCGAGAAAAGCAACGGGGCCAATACACAACCCTGTCGGATGCCAGATCTTACTCTAATCTTCTGTGTACACTCCCCCTCAGGTCCATAACGAATTTGGGCGGATAGGTTTGAATAAAGTGTGGCTAGGAAATGGATGATATCGGGGGGGGGCTCCCATATCCAGCAAAGTTGACCATAACAGGGCATGGTCGACCAAATCAAATGCGCTTGAAAGATCTGCAAAACACAAGAATAGTGATCCCGGCTTGGCCTTGGTATACTTCCCTATTAAAAGGTTCAGGTTGATACATTGTTCGATCGTACCAAGGCCCTTTCTAAAGCCATATTGGGATGGGGCAAGAATATTGTTATCTAAGGCCCAATCTTCCAAGCGTGCTAGCAGGACCCTACTCAAGATTTTTAGTGAGGAATCCAGAAGGGAGATAGGGCGGTAGTTCTTAGCCTCTCCTCTATCCCGCTTCTTGTAGATTGGAATAATAATGGATTCGCCCCAGGTAGAAGGGGTCCTGTTATCCATAGCAGCATTAAAGGCTATGGTCAGTAATGGGCTCCAAAGGGCTGGATCAAATTTGTATAGGTCGATTGGTACCCCATCTGGGCCTGGAGCCTTTCCCCCTTTAAAATTCCTTATTGCCATATCCACCTCATGGGTCGTGATTCTCGGTATTTCAACTGGGGTGGTGCAGATCGAGTTAAAATTGGCAGTGGACTCTCCAGTAGGATCGAAAATCCCTGAGAAGTGGGACACCCAGCCATCTTCATTAACTTGGGCAGTGAGAACAGGGAATTCCTCTTTTTGCAGGAATGGGCTATTGATGGTACTCCAGAATAGTTTGCTGTCCCGGAGGGCTGCAGCTTTGCTCAGGTCTTCCCAGGCTATTTCTCTTAGTTCTTGTTTCCTGAGTTTGAGCTCATTTTTGTAATTGGCCCTCAGGGATTTAACCGCTTCCCTGTCTCTCGGGGTAGTGGAAAGGGCAAGTTTGAGGGCTTTTAATGCCCTTGTACATGCTTGGTTAAACCAACCCTGTGTAGCCCGTCTAGTTTTAGCCTTCTTGGAGGTGAGTGTTTGCTTAATTATAATACCCAACTTCTCAAAGTTGTTTACAGATTGTACTGGGAGGGCTTCCGTATCAAGGCAACTAAGTATCGTTTTTAGGCCAGCTTTCACCACCCTGCGATGTAGATTCTCTGCTTTTTCCCCACTCCACTTGATGCGAGTCCCATTTGGTCTACATGGGATAATGTCATCGACAACCCTACCGGAGAATACATCCATATGGAGCTCACAATATAAGACCATGGTAAGTGCGTTGTGGTCACTCAGGTCGAGGTCTAAGATCTGGGGGACCGAACAATGGGGAGCTACCCGGTTGGAGATGATCAGGAAATCAATAATAGAGGTGGTATTTCTCCCCGTGAAGGTGGGCGCCAGATTACCCTCATTATCAGGGGCATGTTGGTGGATCGATATATCAATTTTTAACATCAGATTGTTAAGGGAAGTGCCATATGGAGAGTGTAAAAAGTGGAGTACATTTTCCCCATTTTCCCCATCATAACCACAAGTAGTTGAATATGAGAGAGGGCAAGTTCTGATATTAAAATCTCCCCCCCAAACAATATCATAGGATACAGTTAAGTTGCAAAGAATGGGATCCAGGACTGATTCGAGTTCGTCTACTACAGTGGTACTGGAGGGGTCAAAGGTGTTATTGTAATGATTGATCAACAGTAAATTTCTATCCCTGCCAACCGAAATTTCCAAAATTTGCGTATGGGACCCCACAATATGGCTTTTCCTTACATGTAAAGGTAGGTGTACAGACAGTAAAATCAACAAACCCCCTTTGGCCCTCCCCATTGCAGATTCCACCGCATTACAGTTGTATGAGACAAAACCATCAAAGGCAATATCTTCCACTGACCACGTTTCCTGCAGACATAAAATATCAAAGTCCACAATGTGTTCCCTCCAACCCAGGGCTGAAACTTTTTGCCGCCACCCAGCAATGTTCCAGCTCATCAATCAATATCCCTTAAGCCTTGGGTCCAGTACTGTATTAGTGCGGATAGTTGAGGTAGTAGGTGTAGTACGGATCGTATCTGGGGAAATCAGGTCCGGTTCAGTGGGGGTAGCTGGGGTAGGGGTAATGGGGATGGCTTCGGAACATTGTATAATAGGGATCATAACGGGTGGGATCTGGGCCGGATTAATGGGGATAGCTTCGGTAGGGGTGGGTAAATGAGCCATGGGTGGGACATCAGGGTTAGCCAGGATATTGGTCGGCTTCAAGGAGGGAGAGACGGGGTGTAGTCAGTCTACTCCCTCTAGGCCTTCTAAGCAACCAAAGCGGTTATGATCCATAAAGGGGTGGAATTGGGGTGCGTATTGAGGTTGTCTTGGTGGTCTAGCATCATACGCTCGTTGTCTGCCCCTCCGTTCCACAACGGACCAGTCCCCTCTTCTTGGTTGGTAGCGAATGTTGGTTGGTGGGAAAAAATAGGAAACAGGAAGGGTCTGGATCGTTGAGTCAAAGGATCTGTTGAAACCTGCACATATATGGGATACAGTGCGGGGGTCTCTAAAACTAACGGTTAGGCAGTCCCCATTGATGTTTTTTGGGGTCTTGCCTATCCAAGGGACCCTCCTAACCATAATAATTTCATTGTGTAAGTGGCCCGGGAGTGGTCTATTCCAGTTGAGCCATTTTATTACTTTGTTCTTCAAGGAACTAAAGGTTTCTGATTCCCCCGTTTCTAGTGGTGGTACTCCGGCTAAGATGACAGTAAACCGGTTTGCCTCCGGTGGTAGATCGGGCCGTCTAGGTCTAGGGGTATTGTGTGCCTCACTTGGTGCTCCCTGGATTCCCTCAGTCATATGGTCTGATGGGTTAGTTTGGCTTGGATGTTGACTCGCCACATTGACGGTTGTTGAGTTATTGGGCTGAGGGGGGATAAGGGGTGGTATGCAGGTATTAGGTGGGGGATATTAGGTTGGTTCAGAGCCGGATTGGGGGGGGCGGGGATCACAGGGGTTATGGTAGTCGTGGGGATGTGTTGGTTCTGAAGGTTACAGAGGGTGGCTAAAATGGAGGCAGATGTTTTCTCTACATTAGATATTCTGGAGCAAAGCCTATCTAGTTTAGCCTCTAATGGAGATATGATTGATTTAAGTAAGGCCACGGCCCATTCCATAGATATTTCTCTGTTCGGAAGATGGACATCAGGGGGAGTAAAGGTGGTCGGGGGTGGTGCCTCCCGCACCTTAGCAGTTTTTACAGCCCTTCCCGTTTTAACTTCTTTTTTGTTATACACTCTTTTCCGTTTCCTAACTGCACCCTCTCTTTCCCCCTGGCTCTTAGACTCAGTAATACTCACATCAGGATGGGATAAGAGGGAGACATTATCGGTTGAGTCAAGCCCCTTGGTGATTAGCAGCCGCTGTGTATCCGCGAAGCGGGACCCGCGAAGCGGGTCCAGCGAGCAGGGGCGGCACACAGCGGTCAGGAACAGCGTTTGCAATTACGGAATGCCCAGCGATGACAGGAGGAATCCAATGAGGGAAGGCTCAGCTGCCTTTTCAGCTTTCCCGGTGTTGGGGGCGGGGCCGGCAGGGAGAGGAGCCCAGCTGGTAACGGGCGCGCGGGGACTCCTGGTCTGTGGAGTCCTCCGCTCTACCCTCGCAGCCCTGCCGGTTGAGTCAAGCCCCTTGGTGATTAGCAGCCGCTGTGTATCCGCGAAGCGGGACCCGCAAAGCGGGTCCGGCGAGCAGGGGCGGCACACAGCGGTCAGGAACAGCGTTTGCAATTTCCTGCCTAAAGAGTTATTTTGGCAGGCTTGCCTGCAGGTTCAAAATCTACATTAGTCATCCCACTCAGGTAGGCCTGAAGCAGTGTTTCCTTGTCATTGAAGTGGATGGCACAATACATGCTGCAGTCTGTAGGGTGATATTTAACTTTCCATGCATTGGTGTATTGTCCTCCACCATGTACTACAGTCTTTCTATAAAAAGATAAAAATGTCAATTAGGGATTACCCAAATGTAACTATGTTTTATGGGTCATAGCACATTCTTTAGGTCAGGGACAGCAATGCCCAATAGTACAGAGTTCAAAAACCAGTAATATTAATCAGGATTTTTTTTTATTATACTGGGTGATTTGAGTAAATGCAAGTATGCACAATGGATAAATAAGTAATAATGAAAACATGTGCAGGCAACAAAGACTTAAGTGATGGTTAAATATGGCTAAAACTGAAGCTGCCTGAACATGGAGTTAATATGAATGTGTGCTGGGGCAAATCTGAACATGCACTAAGTTTTATTGAGGGAAGAGGCAACTTCTAAGCTGCACTAAGAATTACTGAGTAATGGAACAAATCTGAGCACACAGGCCCACAGTGATGGTGCTAAAGAGTGATGAGTCATGGCGAAAATGTTGAATCTACAAAGGCATGATAATCCTTGATATATTGTGAATATTCTTGATATAGTTGTGCTCACCCCTACATAATGCTTGTACTGACATAATGATGGCGAAGCGTGGAGAAACGTGGCTCAATGGTTAGAGTGGCAGACCCTGATGCAGAGGTCTGGCCCGGGACCTGGGTTCAATTCCCGCCTCGGTGGCTCTTGGACTCAATTTCCCCCGGACCTGATAATTCTTGCCTCGGTGCCTAGTCTAATCATGGGTTCCACTCTGTGACTCTGGGCAATAGCTTGCTTAATCTCCACAACGGCCCCAGCAGCGCTGTGGATGCCTGGCTTCACCTTGGGGGTGCCCAGGAGTGGACATTTCACAGGAAAGCCAGGAAGGGTTCCACAGCGGTATCAATACAGCACTATGAGGCCTCCGGGTAGAAGTGTGCGATATATATACTCTACATTTACATTTACATGGCATGATGGTGAAAATTATTGGCATATTTTAGGAATTCTTGTCTTGATTACGTCTGTTACTGGTGTCATACTTACCACTAGAATAATAGTAGTAATACTTTACATATTGTGGGCATTCATGATGTGACAGCATTAAGCCATTGTAAAATGCTTGCTCCGGAATATTACAGGAAATTCTTGACATTGAATAATGCACTGTCACAACTGTTGCCTGAGGCTACAGCCATACCCAATTGCAATCAAAGCCCTACAATTGGCAATTGGGGTTCGAAGAGAACTCATGAATAAATGAATGAAGGATTTGTAGAGAGCTGGAATCACTCCTGAAGGGGTATCTCCACGCTGACAGTAGAGGAAATAGAGGATAGATGAACGCTCAGCTTTCAATAGTTTCCTGAATTTAAGAACATTAGAGCACTTGAGTAAGGCGTTGGGGAGAGAGTTCCAAAGATGCGGGAAACATCCATTACAACAAGGTCATTACAATGTCCTCCCTTTACAACGCAACTGTTACAACGCAACTGACCTTACACCGCATGCCAGTACAATGCATGTCATTACAAATCATGTCACTACAAAGCATGCAATTACAACGCTTACCATTACAAGGCATGTCATTATAACACATTATAAGGTAAGTAATAGAGATTTGTTTAGTATTAGGGTGGGTATGGGTTTTGGGGTACATGGGAATATTAATTTTTACCCCTACACTATCCAACACTTTCCCTACTGTTGCACTCACTGGAGTGGGAATAGAAATGTTTACCCTTACCCTATCCAACCCTTAGTAATTTATAGCCCTACACTATTCAACACTTACTCTACTGTTGCACTCACTGGAGTGGGAATAGAAATGTTTACCCTTACCCTATCCAACCCTTAGTAATTTTTAGCCCTATACTATCCAACACTTACCCTACTGTTGAGGAAGGCCCGCGCGGGAGGGCGCTCTTTCAGCTGCAAAGCTCCCCAGCTGTGGAATTCGCTACCTCTTTCGCTGCGCAGCACAGGAAGAGCCTGAAGACCTGGCTTTTTAATCTTTAGGCTGTTCTTACTGTTTTTGTTTCAGTTCTTTTCTTACTCTTTTTGCGTGTTTTGTTATTTTTATTCTGAGTTGCAGGTGGAAAGCGCCGGGACACTCTTTTCGAGTAGCTGTGCGCTATATAAGAGCGTTATAACATAACATAACATAACACTAACTAGTGTGGGAATAGTAATTTGTTACCCCTACACTATCCAACACTTACCCTACTGTTGCTCTAAAAGTATTATGTTTTATAATGGTATGCGTTATAATGGTATAAATTGTAATGGTATGTGTTGTAGTGGTAGTTTTTTTAAATGTGTTGTAATGGTATGCATTGTAATTGCATGCATTGTAACATTATATATTCAAAGACACGGGGCTAGATAGGCAAAAGATTTGCCCCCAGTTCGACGTTTATTAATTCAAGGGACTACTAGCAGAGCCTTCTCAGCAGAGCGCAGAGATCTGCTAGGGCGGTAGTGGACGAGTTTTTCCTCCAGATATCTAGGCCCTCTATCATTGATTATTTTATGGGCTATGTGCACATATCTGAGCCAAACATAGTTTCATGACATCACAATCTGCTCTAGTGAACTGTAAACGATGTCTTGATATAGAATAACGTCAGGGTCCCTTGCCGAGTAACCAGACTTCACGTACAAGGAATCATTGTTTTCTTAAGAAGCGTTTTGCTGCTGGGAATGCTTCGTACTCTGTTGACTCAGATACTTTGCAAATGGTAGGGGGATTCAAACTTCATATGGGAAACAAGTAGAAATCCACAGCAAGTCTTTCCTTTTGCTTTCAATATGCGAACATAAATGGAACTAAAATGTTTACTTTTGATGCATCGGCTGCTAGAAACTTGGCAGAACATGATGGGGTGAGGAGTGAATTATTTCGCTTGTTCTGTAAATTGCTACTGTGCCAGATTGCGGTTACTTTTATATAACTAAAGGAAGAGCACTGGGCCGGGCACGATTATGAAGAGGTAGTAGCGAAAAATTGTAAATAAAATGTGCACTGTTCCTTTTTGTGTGCTGCACTGCAGTCTGAACTGCTCAGCCAATCATCTGTGCTGCAGTCCTTCCCTCTGCTCCGCATTGCTGCCAAACCACAGATCGAACCACACAAAACTTGAAAGTGCCAGACATTTTGGAATTTGTACAGAGCTAAAGGGTATGAATAACAAAGAAGTTATGACGTACTCTTGTAGTGTTCCAGGTTGAAAGCTGGAGTTCAGGTTTCAGCCAAAACTCCAACTCAAGCCAGACATGCCGAAGCAAGCCACATCTTTGCAAATTCGGACGGAAAGGCTCACTGAAGCTCACTGTCATACAGCGTAAGCACAGCATTGGCAGCTTTTCTGCAACCTTTTCTAACATAGCTCCAGCACAGGAGGCAACTGGGTGCTTCCTGATATACAGAAGGGGTACAGCTTGAGCAGGTGAACAAGATTCCCTGCATGTGGGAAGTAGGCTTTTGTTACTGCAAATCTGCCAAATTCACAACAACAAAAATCCACTGGTTGAGGAAGGAATGGAGCTTCATAATGAGATCTGCCTGGAAGACTCTCACCACCAAGCCCCCACCCTCTCTAGAAAAGAGAAAAAGCTTGCTGAGGCTGCCTAGGATGACCTAGGGTGTTTTCACAACCCCTAGTGGACATCGGCTGCTGGGAGCCTCCAAAGACGAGCTTGTGGTATAGCGTTGAAGAGATTCACTCTGTGGTATGTCTCATGATACGCTCAACGCACCTTCTTGCGGGTTCCTCCCGAGACACACCACACCATGTTTATAGTCATGATTGTTATATTTTAAATGTAATGTCTTCCATGCCTGTGACTGCAGAGATCGATTGGTTAGGATTCTGACTGACATGGTCAGTTTCTTCCTGGATCTTGACTGGCCGGTTGCTGCCCATCGTGGGTGAAGCTTCCCTGGGAGTAAAGTTACCCCAAAACATCTTCCTGCTTCCGTCGTACTTTCCACAGAGCTGTAAACCAACTCAGTGCAGGGGTTTCCACCTTGCCCTTGCTGCCACCATGTGATATTGGCTCTTCCCTAGGTTACCACTTGAAGAAAGCAGATATTATGTGGGAGAAATATGGGTTGATGGTTGAGGGGTATGTGAACCCTTTTCAAGCAACAGCCACAATCCTTGTTAGAGAGAACCACAGAAGGTCATTCAATTAACCTATTTTTAACCCACTGGCAGCTTGACACACAGGCATTCAGGTTTAACTTTGAGGTCATGTGGAAAGTATTAATGCAACACTTAAGCTGTAATAAACTGAAAACAAGACACCCAAAACCCACACTAATTGAATATATTATTTGACACCAAAACAACAAAAATCCAATCAATAGAACAGGAATTAGGAATGTTTAAAGGTTTTAGTGCAATCTAGAGCCTAAACGATCAAAGTGCCAACCATACGCTTCTAGTCGCGTGAGATCAGGGCAAAGTCAAATGTTATGGCCGACGGTGGCGGAGTGCGTCCCGGGTACAAGAAGTGAATTGGGACCCGTCTTGGCTTAACTTCAAACTTGGAAGAAATTTCAAAGGAAAATGTCTGAGAATGTCAAGTTCAGCAGGGCAAGACACCCGGCAGTGCCTGAGGAGGAGATATCGTCGTCAGTGAGCCACTGGAGAAATGGTGGTGAAGATTTCTTCATTTAGACCTAGGGCCTGGTTACGATCTTGGCTGATGGGATACTCGATCACAAATGTGACGGATATATCCTGCGCTGTATTACAAGTTCCACAGGATATAATGGATTTGTAATACGGGGGAAAGGCTATCTGTTACATTTGTAATGAAGTAACCCTGTCCATCTAGATCATAAACAGGCCATTAGACTCTTTTTGGAAGTCAAAGATCTCCATTGAGGCAAAGCTGCAGACTGGATCTGTATAATGCTCCAGGATACTAGACACCCTTGCAGAGAGGAACCGCTAAACAGGATTTAGTGGTGCAGAGAAGAACATAGCGGGACCTACCGCAAATTGAGGCCGACCAACGATGTGCCTTGGGCAGATCGATGAACAGGTAGGTCCTGCTCTCCTCTGAGTTCCTAGAGCTCGTTTTGCTTTCTACTCAATTTTTTTGATTTCAAATAATTTTTATTGCCATATTAAGGTATACAACACAAAAAGGGGACGTAAAAGAAGAAAAATATGGGTAGTCATAGGTAGTCATTATACATTTTAAACTCATTTTATTTTCCATGGCACCACCTTTCATTCATTTAGGGGGTATTCTAGAACAATGCAGAACAAGGAAAATCAGTCAGAGAAAAATATTACTGAAAACTAATCTATAATGTGGTTTGTTTGGCCTCAGATTGAGAAATTTGACAAAAGAGGCAATTGTTGAACACAAAGTCTTTCACTTATGCTAGATATTGGTCCTCAGCTGACTAATGGATGCACACCTCTTCAGAGGGCGCTTAAGGAGTAAAGGTACAATGAATACTTACAATTTTGTTCACAAAATATTTATTGCCTCGTTTTCTCGTTCTCGCAATGATATATGCTGCATGATTGTGTCTAGTGTGGAAGTGCCACTTCTAGAAGATGGCATATTGTGTAATTTGTGTTTGGTGTGTGATTGGCTAAAGCTGGCTGGAGCCTGGCTCCAGGAGTGTGCCTGGATCTGCTTGTGGATTGACTGTCTGGTTTGAGGGTGACAGGGGCTGGGGAGCCCCCAGGAGGTTGTCTGAGTCAGCCCTTGGTTGAATGACTGCATCTGCAACTATAGTGGTGGGAGGAGATAGCACCTGGGAGTGAATATGGCTGAGTTTTCCACACACAATGCTGGCTCCACCCCCTGTGGTGCGTCTGATGTCCCCAGCCTGGCCAGTGAAATGAGTTCCCTATAACCAGTTGTAGCTGGTTCTCACATTCCTACACCCTGCTAGACAAAGGATTTTATGGTATAAAAAGGGGCTGTGTCCCCTTACAAAATGTTCTTGTTTCTGACTTGAATCCTGCCAGGGGCGTGCTGCTGCTTGGGCCCAGGGGAAGGCTTGCCTCCCTGGGCCCTGCCGAGCCCCTGGATATCTGATGGACTTTTTGTGGACCCTTCTTCCTGATCCTGGAAGCCTTGTCCTGTGGTGTCCTGCTTGTGTTGGGACCCTCCTTGCAAAGGGGGTAATGTCTGGGGCCTATTATGCTGTCTATGCCCCCAGCGCCTAGAGAGCGCTTTATTCTACTTTTCCTGAGGCAGAGCGCTGTCGTTTTCCCTCTGTGGGAAACGCTCCTGCCCTTTGTGTGCCGGGTGCGCAGGTGCCACCCTGCGTCTTTATCGAGTTTCGATACATTTTTATTCACGGGTGCCCACCCCGCTTATGGGTGCCTTAGCAAGTGCCCACCTCGCTTCTATGTTTATTTTGAACTTCGAGGGTGCCCACCCCTCGTTATTGCCTCCATTAAAGTCATCGCCGCAGCCCGGAGGAAAACGCCGGAAGTAGATGTCCAGCCCGCAGCCTGGTTGTGGGCGGGGCCGGGAGGACGTTGTTTCCGCTCCCCCCTGCCTGGGGGAAGCCATGCTGTGCCCGTCCGGTCTCCCGTGAGGAGAGAGAGACCGGAGATGCTGCGGCCGAGGGAGAAGTAAGGCCAGGAGCAAGCAGGTGAAGTCCGCGGGGCTCCCGTGCTACGGTAGAGCCCCGCCTGCTGCCAAGTCCCGCCTGCGGCCGTGAGGAGAAGGAGACGCGCTGCACCGCCGACCCGAGAAGCCCGGTGAGTGAGAAAGGGCTGGGAGAGGAGCTGCGGGCAGGTTCAGAGTGCCGGAGGAGGCACAGTTGTCTGTAGAGCCTCGCGGGCTCCGGGGGGGCCATTGTCTCGAAGGGGGCACATCGGGGCATTGTTGGTTTATGCCGTGCCTGTCGAGGCTTCAGCAACCCCCGGGGCATTTCCGTTGTTACGAGCCCCGAGAGGCTCAGGGCACAGTTTTGATGGATTAGGAGTCCCGAGGCTCCCAGGGGCATTTCCGTGGTTTGAACCCCGAGGCTTGTGGGGGTTCTTTCTTTACTTGGAGCCCAGAGAGGGTCGTGGGGGCAATTGCAAGGTTGAGTCCCCCGTGAGGGACTCCGACCAGGCGGCACATTTGTGTTGTTAGAGCCCACGAAGCTCTAAGGGGGCCATATTTGTTTTAAGGAGCCTAAGAGGCTCAAGGGCATGTTTGCCTTAAGGAGCTAGATGGCTCCCTCGCCCCCATTATTTCCCAGAGCCTGTGTGGCTCCTACATGTTGGCGCAGTGCTGTACCTAGGGCCAGTGAGGGCCCTGCCACAGTTTTACTGATGTCTCAGCTGCCCAGCAATTAGTGGGCAGCTGCACCGTTTAGGCGCAATGTCAGTGAGTCCCTGTGTGGGACAGAGATGGAACAGTGGTGTCAGGCCTTCTACAGCTGCACAGCACTTAGTGCCAGCTGCAACATTTAGGCCCTTGGGATTGTTCTCAGCTGCCCAGCAATTAGTGGGCAGCTGTAACGTTTAGGTTTGCGCCGGTGGCGCACCCCTGACTGGCGCTGCATTGACAGCGCACCGTGACATTCTGGACACAGGGCTTTTTGAGTCCCCTTGTTGGATGGCCAGTTGGCCAGGGGGCTGGTATGTGATTTCTGCGCAATGTGATTTCTATGTTTTTGATAGTAATTGCCTAAGGTGATGTTTGCGCAATGTGATTATGAGGTTATTTTACCTATGTAGGTTTATGCTAGTGAGAGTTTATTTCACTATGTGAGTTATGCCCCTAAATGTAAGTTATGCTTAGGGGGAGAGTCTAATGTATTTAGACGAGTGAGAGATTGCCTACTGTAGTTTTTACTGGTTAGGTCCAAATGTGAGTTATGCGTAATGTGCTATGCCATTATGCCTGTGACACCTCTGAATGTGTAGTTTATGCATCATGTGTTCTCCTGTGTTGCACCTCTGAATGTGTTGATTATGCGTCATGTGCCTTGTTCCTTACACCTCTGAATGTTTTAGGCATCATGTGTTTTCTTTCCTTACACCTCTGAATGTATTTTTATGCATCATGTGTTTTCCTTCCCTTACACCTCTGAATGTTTTAGGCATAATGTGTTTCTCTGGCACCTCTGAATGTGTTTTGATGCGTCATGTGTCTTGTTCCTTACACCGCTAAATGTATGTTCATACATCATGTGTTTTTCCTACACCTCTGAATGGTCTATGCATCATGTGTGAAACTTCTGATTGTTCTATGATCTACAAAGTGCTATTTCTACCAGTATTTCCAGTTCTAAAAGTGTTGATTCTGACAGTGGCCCATGTGGCCCTATCCTGTAAATAATCCCTTGTGAATATTGCCCGTGCCAGTTGGCACAATGTATATTGTGTGATTACTATCTGATGTGTTTTGACAATACAAAAGTTATTTTTATATAACCTTGTGTGGGGTTCCTTTTGTGGTGTGCCTAGGATGTTGTTGCTGTTGTGTGCGTGCGCAAATGCTTTACACATTGCCTCCGGGATAAGCCTGTCTGCTCGTGTCAAGCTACCAAGGGGGTGAGCAGGAGTTATCTTGGCGTGTGACTCCCTTGCCCTGACTAGAATGGTGGTTTCTGCCTAGCTTTGGCGTCAGCCTTAGCCAACTAGAAATAGCCAGTTCTAACACTCGTCCCCTCTGAAAATTCACTAGTCATTCTGATTGACAAAGCCTAGAATCGTGACTGGCAGATTGAGCAATAGGACTCTGTGGCCCCACTAATTGCTTTTATTAGTAAAATATTGAAAAAAAACATTGACAACGCCAATTGAAATCACATAGGAGAAACTTATTGGTTTTGCCAATGCTTGTTGTTTCTAGTTATGCGTCTTGTGAGCAGCAATCACTGCGCTACATGAGGTGACATTGCATTGCAGAGAGAGGCGAGGGTTATCTGGGACACAGGGATGAGCTACAACCTGGCTGCACTCTAACATGGGCAGCTAGGTGGCTTATGAACCTGTTGGTGCTTAATTGTAAGGCAAAATGTTGCTTGATTGGAAATAAATTATAAAAATTAAATGTTTAAACGACCCTGAACACCTGGAAAGTTTGAAAAACTTGCTAAGTTGATGCTGCCAGATTTCTACTATGGAAACCTAAATGAAGAGGAGTTTGGCCCATCATTCTACTGATGAGATGATGTAAGTTAAGGGATACAGTCAGATCACAACCTTAAAACATGTCTTGGTGTGTTTTCTGTCAATGAAGACCAGAAATCACTTTTGTTTAAAATGTTTTTGTAAAATAGGATTTGAAATTTTATTATCTCAAAGCTGTCAAATGTTCTCATCATCAAGTTAACTAACATTACAACTCAAAGTCAGTCGCTGCTGGAACTGAACGAGCAGGGGGTTAAAAATAAATACCACTTACCTTGTAGGCAGGGGGCAGAGTGGTTAAAAAATAAATATCACTTACCCTGTTGGCTGCCAACTCTCCTCCATCATCGTCTCTCGTTTGGTTCAGTCCACCTAGAACAGGAAGCACACAGGCTCCCCTAAGCCAATCACAACGCTGCCATTAGCAGCGCTGGGATTGGTCTGAGCGTTGTAGTTTAGCGCTAAGACAGGCAGTGGGAGCCTGTGCCCCACCAAAGCCTGGTGGGGAACATGCTAAGAGGGCCTGACCGGCTGGCCCAAGAGGGCTGGCCAAACAGTCATGCGCACTTAAGTGCACATATTTCCTCCTCCCCTGCTGGCTGCGATGACGGCCAAGCCCGGACCCAAAACCTGCTTCAGCGCGGAATAATAAAACGATAATATTGTGTTGTTATCATTTTATTTTTCCTACTTTGCACTGCCTAAAAGCAGTGGGGCGACACTCCTCCGCCTTAGCGAAGGAGCCACCACTGCTTTCTCATTGCAAATGAGGACTTAAACTTAAAATTCCCTGCGCGCACCATTTTGTTGGCTACAAACCCAGGGCCAGGCCAGTTGACAGCTATGATTCTTACGTGTTTGAACAAGGTTCTTTTCAGCATCTGAATACGTCCTACCCTGTTCCATGTCATTGTTTTTGTTCTCTAAGTGCTTGAAACGCGAGCGAATGCACTATAGCATCATTCCGCATTTATCAGCTGAATAATATATATTTTTCCCGGTGCAGAGGTTGAGGTGTAACGGCCAGAGCTGCCGACTTGGTTCGTGCCTCGGCATTAGCTCAACATCCTGATTCTTCTGAGCAAATCACTCACTCTCCCCTGCTTACTAATATTCAATGTGAAATGCTCGTGGAAAGTGCGCCTATACCTTTGGGTCGAGTTGGCGCGGAGTTGGCGCTGTATAAAACTGCCAACAAAAAAGCAGCGTTCCTGCCAGTGTTATTGAGTGATCGGGGAAAGTGGCGTAATGGGGCTTTCATAAAGGGGGGTTTCAGATTACTATTTATCTGACACTGAAACGTGACCATTGCTTGCCTATCTCATACACATACTCTGTGTGCTGTGAGTAAATACAATATAATCCAATGCATTCTTTGACTTTGCTACACTCCAGTGGGACGGATTTACACCGCGTGCAGTGCAAGCAAGAACTTTCCATAGTTCACAGCTTTATATATGTACCATTTAAACTAATCTAACGCTTTTGCTAGTTATATATTGTACAGCATCTTACAGGTGGTGTTTGCCTACGCAATCCCTTGCAGCCACCCAGCAAGTTGCTGCTTCAAGAGCGGATTCCTGCACGGGTCTTCACTTCCTGCTTCTGCTGCCTGTGGTGCAACATGTAAAAAAAAAAAGTTGACAAGTCAATAGAATTTGCATAGGCGAAAACTATTGCCTTTGCTAACGCATGTATAGAACTAGTACCCTGTCTGCTTCAGTATAGAAAAGCTAATTATTTCGCTTTAGATTCTGCACTGTGGGTGGTGGGGGAAGTCGCTGATTCTCATTTTGAAAGTATGGTTCAGCCAGGGTATTCATTTTTTCAACTCAAACAAAGCAGAACGCCGAACGTCCGTTTGCTGTGGCGTTAAAAAGGCGCGCGCTGCGCTCACCTCCAGTAAGGTCAGGTAAGGTCTCCTCAGGTTGAAGATGTGCAGGTTACCGATGACCGGCAGCGGCCTCGGTCCGGGAGGAAAGTTGCTGTATTTGTCGCTCTTCCGTCCGTTTATAATGTTTATTAGAAAAACGAGAGTTAAAACACACAGCAGCAACGCGACAACGGGATCAGGAAAATACATCTTCACGGGTAGCCCAGCAACACCAGCAGCTGCAGCGGAATCGCGGGGCACTACGGTAAAGAATGCTTTGGCACCTTTGAGATTTTACCACGTGTTACGCCACATCCCGCTTTCACTCCTCCTCCCGTTGTCGTGTTCATGTGCTGCACCAGTCAAGCCGTGTTAAAGAGAAATATTTTATTTACATTAACAAAAACGCGTGGACTTTGGAATCTTTAGGTTGAAGTAGGAAGGAGTATATTTCGTTATCGTTCTGACGTTAGCCAGAGAGTGTGACTTTAATAATCATTAACATACTTGCCGACACTCCCGGTAGTCAAGCAGAAACCCGATTCGGATTCCAATCACGAGCTCCTGGAAATCAAACAAAAGTGAAATATTGATGCTGTCCGGCATCCTCCCATCCCCCTCCAAGAAATTACCTCGAGATCCAAGATTCATGTTTTGTTCTTCATTCTTGGAGGGAGAGATTAGAGTGTGTGACAGACCTGACATTTTATTTTTGGCAGTTTACATAGTGCATACAAAAACTGAGTTTATAACTCTTTTATTTGCGCTATGTTAACAACTGCCAAACATGACATGCGGATTGTTTGACACCATGCCAATACACCCAATTCAGGCAGATTGCCTCTGCTTCAGTATAAATCAATGGGTAAAATATAGTTTCCCATGTTTTATTTAAACCTACCATTTGCCTGCTCTAAAACGATGCCATGCATGCAATGACGAAGCACTTTCCATGCATGATGTAACGGCACAAATCGCAGCTGTAACATCACCAAGAAAAGACAGCGGATGATGACAATCAATGGCTGGACGCGGGAATGATCCTTCCATCTTCCTCCCGGCATGTGGAATGAAGGGGTGACACCATCCAATAACCGCTGTGCTCCTCCCCATCTTAACAATGGAGACAATCTGTGTGTTTGCGTTTAGGAATCTAAAACAGGAGATAGAAACAGAGAGCGTGAAAAAAACAATCCAAGGCACAAACAATTGGGAGCTGAAAAACATTACTGAATGTATCTGGAGAGCTCCAGCATAACACAGAAGCGGGCTGCGATGACCCTGTTGTAAATTGTACTTGAATGCAATGCAGTGCACGTAGCTTCTGCAGTGTGACTGCAGAGTTGTTGGCACTGCCAATAATTGTCCGTAACTTGTTAAAAAAAAAGTGAAATATATAAATATTGGAGATAAGTCAAACACATTTTACGGGATCTAAAAAATGTACACTGAATTCAATGTGTTCAAGTCTTTATGATGGCATGGTTTATTCGCGCAAGAAATCATTGTCCACCTCTTTCTTTTAGGAGCAAAAAAGGCCACTTTATTTTAGGACAGGTGCATCATCATTTCACGAAACACATTTCATTATTTATTTATTTACAAATTCCAACTGTACAATGATCTTGCAAAACTGAATCCCAAAACCCAGAACGAAAACTCCTACCTACTACCCCTAACCTACCCACGCTACCCTTCAGGATGGCCAACCCGCTCCAGGCTGCCCACCCCCCTACAAAAAACCCCGCCACCCAGGAAAACCTTTAGTGTTTTCCTGCCCCACCAAAAGAACAGGAAGGGGCACACCATAACTGAACTTGAAGAACTTTACTGATCAAATCCCTGAGCTCCAACAGGTAAAAAGAAAGACCCAAAGCTGAAAGATGCACTCCGTCCTCACAAAATAAATGATGTTCCGAGACCTGTAAATGATAATGATTCAAACAATATATACCCAAATTCTGACAAAAAGGTCGCATCGTCCTGTTCACTTTTCTCCGGGCCTTTTCGAGAGCAGAATGGTTCCTGGCTCCACGCCATTGTAGGCGAGGTACAAATTCAGTCCATATCAACACGGTGTTCACCCATGTGGTTCTTATAATTTCCAGGTCTTGCTTCATGAGTTTCAACAAAGTCAACCCCGATAAAGTAACCAGGTCATTCTCTCCCAGATGTAGCACCAGGAGATCCGGAGGGCCCCCCAAACACTGGGAAACCAAAGCTGCCAAGGCGGGAAAAAGCCCGCCCCAGCGCATGCCCCCAGTTCCATGCCAGGAGACCTCGTGTGACGTGCTGTTGAGACCCAACGATCTCCCACAGAGCTGATTGGCAGCGGCTAAAGCTGCACGTTTAATAAAAGAGTGCCCCAGTATCCACACCCGCCGTTTGCCTCCGGCGACCGACGGCCAAGGACCTAGGAGAAAAAGAAATGTTAGACAAGCCAAAAATGCACTACTTTCGTACATATTTCTCACAGCATTTGGAACGCCAGCGCCCAATGCGCCGGATCTGGGACCAGTCCCACCCCAAACGAGCGGCCTCCGTTGCCGCACCAATTCTAAATGAATGTGTACCAAACAGAACCGGGTCCTTCCCCAGGCGCAACAACACCTTGCGCAAGACAGCCAACAATTGGGATGCCACAATGGGACTCCCATCCACGTGACAAAATATAGACCCTTGTACAAAATGCGGAGAGGAGACAAACCCTTCCCATTCCCCAACCGGGCAACATGCAGAAACTCCACTCCTGCCAAGGAACACCCACTTACCCCGGCCCAACTGGTCAGTTTTGGAGGCCCGCAGCCACAGCCGCAACCTCTCACTTTCCAACACCACCTCACTACTAGTCATGCCTACCCTACCCCGTAACCCCAACAATTCAGATGCCCGGAATGCCCCAAAGAACAACCAAATGAAACACAGACGGAATTTGGCACACTCAAAGGCATCGTGACAACACGCCTCCAACCCTGGTAACAACAACTGAAGCAACTCAAAAGTAACAGGCTGCCGGAGCTGGGGACCACCAGCCCGAAGCCTGGCCAAACCTTTCAACATTTTACGAACCAACACCCCCCCAACCGGAACCCTTCCCCACCAAAGCTGCCCATAAAAAGAAATCCCAGCCAATTTGCCCGAAATGGTAGTGGGCGATAAACCTTTGGCAGCCAAATGCAACACAAACTGCAAGATGCCCTGTTCGTCAGACCAAACAGCCCCAGGCGATCCCACCCAATCCTTACCGAACTGCAGAAATTCACTCCAAGCCTTCACATACCCCCGCCTCGTGGAGGCAGCCACCGACTGTTCGACCAGTTGGTGAACCCTCAATCCCCCAGGTCCCATACGTACTGTGGGATCGCTGTTGGTTCCAGGTCCGCCCCAGGAGCTAACTTGCGGAACTCTGCCCACTGAAATCGAGACAAAGAGTCAGCGATGCAGTTAGAGGTACCGGGAACATGCCGTGCTTTAAACACAATATTCAATTGCAGACACCGTAGCATGAATGCGCGCAGTAAGCGCAACACCCTTAAATCACGAGCCTTCTGGTGATTTACAAGATGTACAACTGCCAAGTTGTCCACATGAAACAGAACTGATCTATTCCGGAACTCATCCCCCCACAGATACAATGCAACCAGTAGTGGGAAGAGCTCCAGAAAGGCGATGCTACGGCCTTGTTCCTGCCAGTGTGCCGGCCATCCGGCCGCACACCACCGACCGTCCCAAAAGATCCCGAAGCCGTGAGCCCCGGAAGCATCAGTGAACAACTGTACTTGCCACACCATGTCCTCATCCGCAAAAAACAAGGACACGCCATTGAAATCCTGCAGAAACTGAAGCCAAACTGTCAGATCGGAACGGACAGCGGCGGTAATGCGAACCCGATGATGGGGAAGGGTCGCACCGGACATGGACAACCCCAGACGCCTGCAGAAAGTCCTACCCGCCCGCACTACCCGACAAGCAAAATTGAGGTATCCCAACAGCTTTTGTACCATTTTCAAAGCAACTTTCCGTTCCCCCAAGACCAGTTGTATGAAATCTGACATTTCTTGCACTTTAGGGGCAGGCAATCTCGCCATCATAGATAGCGTGTCAATTTCAATCCCCAAGAAAACCAGGGACGTACAGGGGCCTTCAGTCTTGTCAGGCGCCAAAGGAACGCCCAATTCCTCCGCCAGTGCCTGAAAGCTGTTCAAAGCCGACTGACACTGCCCGGAGCGACCTTCCCCAATGAAAAGAAAATCATCCAAGTAATGACAGACCAGGGAGTGGCCAGTGACAAAAGTGAATCTCCACTGCAAGAAAGTACTGAACGCTTCAAAAAGGGAGCAGGACACGGAACAGCCCATTGGCAATACTCGATCCACGTAGAAACAACCCTCAAACTGCATTCCCAAAAGACTGAAATCCCAAGGATGGATGGGCAGTAGCCGAAAAGCCGACTGAATGTCGCTCTTGGCCAGCAACGCCCCAACACCTGCCAGGCGCACGAGCCGTAAGGCATCGTCCACTGAGGCATAAGTAACGGTTGAGTCAGCTGGATCGATGAAGTCATTAATGGAGGTACCCTCTGGCCAGGACAGATGATGGATAAGACGAAACTCCCCTGCCGCCTTCTTGGGCACCACGCCCAGGGGCGAAACAATCAAATCAGGCAGAGGACAAGACACAAAAGGACCAGCAATTCTACCAGCCGCAAGTTCGGCGTCCAGCTTTTTTCTCACCACCTGGGGACTCTCCTTCACAGACTTCAAATTGTCCGACCACCTACCCACCCTGGGCCCCTGGTATCCGATCCGAAAACCCAGTTTGAAACCCCAAGACAAAATCTTAGCGGCTTCAAAATCCGGATAATCCACTGGCCAGAGATCGAGAACCGTCTGTCTAATAGGAGTAGGAGCCCTTGTGAACAGACTGCTGCGGCTGGCCCCTACCCCCTGAACCTCGTCCCTGGTCGCCCACTCGTTGTCCAGGAAAACAGTGGGTGAGGGGGTGCTTCCCTCCACACTGAGAACACTCATGCTTGTACCGACAAGCTGGCCTGTTGCAGGAACCCCGGTTAAAGTGCCAGCAAGTGCCAGTGGCGGCTGATTGACCTCTGCCCCAAACCCCCACCCCAGACTGAGCGGGGCGAGCTGGAAAGGGCCGATAATACACTGGCTGTCCGCTAGCCGTGTGGGTCGTAGCAGACGGATTAGCCGATGCCATCCACTGTAACCATAGTTCAGAATCAACCTCACCCCATGAACGCTCGGGAAAGGCGCTCATGCGGGCCCTGAATTCATCATCATAAGACAACCAGGCAAAACCACCAAAATAACTGTGGGCCTTGCGGACAATATCAGCATATTTAAACATATCAATAGCTTTGTCAGGATGACGTTGACAATAAACACTGGCATAAATCAAAAAGGCTGAAGTCCAGTTCTCTATAGATTTCGGAACCCGAGGCCTCCGAGCCAGTTCCAACTCTTCCTCCTTCGACCCCTCTTTTGCCTGAACATCTCTATGGAGGAGACGAAAAACATCCACAAAAGCCCCAGACCAAATCAGATTCTTCGTTTTTTCGGACAAATGAGATCCCAAAGGCATCCCCACCCCAGAATAAGGTAACTTTTTCGGTAGGATACTATCCTCCGCAACCTGTGTGGCAACCTTTCCCCCAGTCCCCCCAGTAGAAACTTCATTGGCAACTTGCCCCACAGGAAAATTTGAAATTACCGGCCGCTCAAGCCTTGGTGCCAGAGCGACTCGCTCAACCACAACCCCATCCCCAGTAGAAACATTCGAAAATACCGGCCGCTCAAGCCTTGGTGCCAGAGCGACTCGCTCAACCACAACCCCATCAGCAGCATTCGAAAATACCGGCCGCTCAAGCCTCTGTGCCAGAGCGACTCGCTCAGCCATAGCCCCAACCCCAGTAGCAACATTCGAAAATACCGGCCTCTCCGGCCTTGATTCCAGAGCGACTCGCTCAGCCATAGCCCCAACCCCAGTAGAAACATTCGAAAATACCGGCCTCTCCGGCCTTGATTCCAGAGCGACTCGCTCAGCCATAGCCCCAACCCCAGTAGAAACATTCGAAAATACCGGCCTCTCCGGCCTTGATTCCAGAGCGACTCGCTCAGCCATAGCCCCAACCCCAGTAGAAACATTCGAAAATACCGGCCTCTCAGGCCTTGATTCCAGAGCGACTCGCTCAACAACCCCAACGTCCGTACCAACAGACCTTGTACTCTTCACAGGGAGACTCTCCCTAGGTTGCCACACAGACCACCACCCATCCTTACCTTTGGGCAACTGCTCGGACGGCAGCGTGACAGCCCCACGATCTTTCTGCGAAGGTCCAGACCTCACTGCCCCTCGTACACCTGCATGGTCCGCTCGAGACACCTGCAAAACACGAGAAACAGTGGGTTGCCCCATCCCACCCCCTTGGGCCCGTGCTGCCAAAAGCCCACAAGTTGAGTCTCTCAATTCCCCCTCCTCCAAATCCTCAGCATGAAAATTCCCGCAGAAAGCTTGATCAGAAAAGAAAACTTGGTCACTGCCACTGGGCATAGCCCCATCACCAATACCCCCGTCATAACTCTGCCAATCAATAGGCCGAAAGCTGTTTACATTGAAAGCTGTAGAAGAGCTATCCGCTCCAGACAGCCCCCCGTGAAGCCCACCACTGGAAACAGCCGTGTGGACAGTTCCCGGGCCCGCAGATACGGCCGACAGCCGCCCAGCCGACGGCGCAGCATGAAAACCGCGGCCGCTCAAGCCAGACAAAGAAGAAGATCCCGTAACCTGGTCCCCGAAAACGAAGACGCCATCCTCCCCCGAGGAACGAACCCCCGACGCCAAACCATGATGACCCATCGACCCATACGCAAGTCCACCCGCACTGGCACCCGGCCGACCCCTGGGGACCGGGAACAGGGAGGGACCCGCGCCTGTGTGCGCCCCCCGGGGCAACGGACCCCCCCCACGCGGAGCCGAGGGGGTGGAAACGGCGGGACCCAGGTCAGACACCCCGGAGTCTAAGGACTGGGCCGCCGGGGGTGGCAGCCCAAAAACTGCAGCACCCGCAGCATGAACAACTTCAGCAGGGGGCAGGTCGTCATTTAGGGAGCAAGCCGGCAACTCGCCCGACAGGAACCTGGCATCAGCCCCACCCTGGGGAGTGGGGACAAAAGAGGGGTGGGGGGCAGTACCGGGCCCTGGTACAGCGGGAGAGAGCAGGAAACATTGACCGTTCAGCCACAGGTAAGGCGAGGCCCCGGCCGACAATTGGGGAACCTCAGAGGCGGGGGCGGGGGGTACCCCCAAAGGGGGGGGAAAAGGCACACGCCCAGGCACATCCAAGCTCCGCCCACGCTTGGGCTTGGGGCCCGCCTGAGGCTTCCCCGACTTCCCTCGTACCAGCCCGCTGGGGCTCGGAGCCTGCCGGCCCGCCGAGCGACCCCTCCTCCCCCCGGGCGCCCCACGTGTGCCAGCACTAAAATATGGTAACGCACATACCTGCTGGGAGGCGCCCGGGGCATCCGGCGGGGGTTCCACATCAACGGCGGGCAATACTAGCCCAGGCCCGTCAGCCGGCATAGCCGCATCTCCGTCCTCCTCATCCTCCAGGTCCTGCGATAAACAAGCCTCCACCGCCCGGGATACACCCTCAGAAGCCTTGCGAGGTGGGCGAGCCATGCCGACCCACGCCTCCGCCGGGACACCCGGCCGCAGCAAGTCTTCACGCCCTGCCTCACAAAGGATTTGCACTGCCCTCCGGACCTCAGCCGCTGCCTCCATGACCCAGGATACAAGGGAAACCACGAGCGTCGCAAAACAAACCTCCCTAATAGCCACCCGCTACGCAGTTCCCAACCGTCAGCCTGACCCCTTTATATCCGTTCCCTAATCAGTCCCACCTGATTTCCTGATTCTCGCGCGAACCTACCCAGGAAGAGACCGGCTCGTGCCTGGCTCTCCCTGGGTCCCCCCTTTTCTAATATTTTTCACTCACGAACCTGAACACAATGCAAAATAAGAATATCAGAGATTCAGAATGTGAAGGAAATTGATTGCCAAGGCAAATTTACATTCCACTGGATTCAGTCATTTGGGGGTCCATTAGGATGACGGGCGGACTTTGCCCGTCCATCATCCTATCGTAAATCGGGACCACCCGCCATAAGGGCGGGGGTCCCAGGGGTGCCATTAGGATGTGCCCGCCACAGTGGCGGGCACATCCTGTATTTTCAGCATTGTGGTGGGCGGTGCTCTCTGCACCGCCCGCCACAATGCTGAAAATGCACTTTCACATTTTCATTTGCAAAGCGGCAGGCACCGCGCGGTGCCTGCCACTTTGCAAATGACAATGAAGGGGGGTACCAAAGGTACCCCACATGTGCACCCCCCCGCCAACTGTACTTCACTCTGGGGGCCCGCAGGGGGCCCCCAGAGTGAAGACCGCATGCCTTTCCGAAAGGCATTAAAAAATGCCCATTATAATATGGCTGGCGGTGTCTGATAGACACCGCCACCATGTTATCCCTTTTACCCCACGGCCGCAAGGCGACCGGGGCGGAAAACAGGCGGGCGGTGTTTCTCACCGCTGCGGTCCCCTCCCCCATCGTAATATGGCAGGGGGGAATGCAGGGAAGGATGTCGCCAGCCTGGCGGAGGCAAACCGCCGACATCGTAATGGACCCCCAAAAGAGGGCCGTTCCGAAGCACCATAGATGTTGCTTTCAGGCAAATTTTATGCAAAATAGGAGACAAATCAAAATCTACACTTATTTTCTGCCCTTCAGCAATACCCAACAAACAATTCCTGGCTGCAGTACTTCAATAGACCAGCTTGGGGGTGCGGGTGCGGGTGCAAAGCAACAAAGTTGTGTTGGTGCATATTTGGGGGGATGCTGCACAAGAAGGAGAGGGCTAGAAAACATGTGCACTCTCAATGAGTGCTGAATGAAAAAGAAAAAATAGTTCCCTAAATGTCAGAAGTGGAATAGTAGAAGTAGCCAATCAAAAGAATTGTAGAGCGGCTATGCTCCAGGGGAGGGATAAAAACAAGAACAGGAAGGGAAGCCATCATATAAGAAACAAGCAAGAGTTGTTAGTGGAGGATGAGGATTAACGGCTAGTGCACAAGACTTTAAAGCTGGGAAACCAGGGTTGACGCTCGGTGGAGGCGCTACATCTTGTAATTCTGGGTACATTTCTGCAAAGGAACTAGTGCTCCTGGAAAGCGTTTTGATTCCTTCCTTCGCACTATATAAAAATGCAAAAAATAAAAAGGAATGAAAGGAGAAGTGCTGGCAGATTGGTGAGGTGGGGGAGCGGGAACATGCACCCATTTGAGTGTTTAAATAAAGCAATTTTTGATGTGAGGGCGATCTGTTTGGGGTTGATTGGGAAGGGGTGAAAAGAGGCAACGGAGAGAGTATAAAAAGAAAAAAAACGAGCACTCTGGGGAAAGCTCAAAGCATCAAGATTCACAGTCACTTTCCAGTATAAATCCAGGAAGTAGTTTTGTTCCTGTATAATCTGGTACTAAGACTGCCCAATTCTATGACTCAAATCTGAGAGATGGTAGGAATAGATTAAAATCTCGATTTAAGGACCTACTTAAAAACAGAAAATATTTCTTATAAGGACTGTAGCTTTATTGGAATAAAAATTATGTTTATAGTGAAAGCCAAAAATACACGCTTTACATAAAAGGTTACACAACAAAACCATCATATATAATACCATATGTCAGTAAAGCCAAAAGCTTTTAGAGGCGGGATCCAGAAATTATGTTTGAGTTTAAAATGCTATTGTTAAGAGAGTAAGACAATGTAAAACATCATTACATATTCCATAATAACAGGAAGCCATAGCAACTAGGAATATAATGTGAAACAGTGATAAAAAAGTAACCTTATGAAATAAAACCATACTTAATACAAATGTATTTTAAAGAAAAATGTTGATAAGGAAGAGTAAAAAAAAAATAGAGAGAAAAAGAAGAAGAAGAGAGAGGGGGAAGAGAAAACGAAAGAAAAGGAAGAAAGAAAAGAGGAGAAAAGTAATAACAAATGAAGTAACAATTAACATTTTAAATAACTTAATATATAATTAAGGTAATTTCCTAGATAAAAAGTTTGTCAGTGGTAACCATAATAAGTCTCTCTTAATAAACAAGGGAGTTGAGGTAGCGTAAACTATATCCATTCTATGATGATGACAAAGTAATTTCCACCACGCTAGAAAGGAAGCATTTGATGAATCCTTCCAATTAGAAGTAATAATCTGAAAGGTAATTGCAATGAATGGGTTGACAAAATTACCACATTCCTTATAATGATCAAAAACAGGGGACAAATGTCTTAAGAAAACATGTTCAATGTGAAAGGGAATATCTGACATTAAAATATCGTTTAGCTTAGACCTTACTTTGGACCAAATGTCAACAATAGGGGGACAATGGAAGAACATGTGAAAGAGATCGGCATGCACATGGGAGCATGACCAACACTTAGGGGAATCTAGCCGTTTGAATTGATGAAGGAGACTAGGGGTGAAAAATAATCTGTTATAAAAAAAGTATAGGGATTGTGTCGTGCTGGCTGAGCGAGAGGTGATGTGAACCTGGGACCATGAAATGTCTGAAGTGCGCAAGGGGAGATCCATGCAGACGTCTTTTTCCCAGAGGAGTTCTAAAAGGGATTTGGTTCTAAGTGTGGGTGTATGGGCAATCAATTTATAAATAGTAGCAGCTTTAAATTGGGTAGAAAAATCGATAGGGGTAGGGGGAGGAGAAGGGGGGTCAGAGGAGGGAGTAGATGAAAGAGTAGTAGGGAAATAATATTTGGTGAGGAGATCTTTGAGTGCAGTATAATGGGCGGAGTACCGTGATGAAATATTGTACAGGGATTGAATTTCAGAAAAAGATAAGAAAGTATCTCCCTTAAGCAATTGATGAGGAGTAATGATTCCTTTATCTATCCACTCCTTCCATAGAAATTATGTTAAACCTCAAAGAATAAACTAGCAATCAGAGGCCTTCAGTACAGAGTAAACAGCAATATATCAAATGCATTAAACATTTATATTTTCAATGTATAGGGAAGAGGTGTGGCGCTGTGGCGACTGATGCTGGAATCTGGGGCTCATGGTTCGATCCCCGGCACCGGTGGCAGGTCACCCCAGCACCCTTTGACTCTCTGCAATAGCGTGCTTAATCTTCCTGATGGCCCCCAGTGCTGGGATGCCTTCGGATAGCTGTTTTTGCTTTACACATAGAGAATTTCTTTACATTTATTACAACTGCCTTTAGGTATCTGACTATTTAATATCTTAAACTGAATAAGGAACATTTGTGAAGGCAGTCACAACAAAAGAACACTTACCCTGAACCATTTCAGGAGTGCATGCATGGATTTTGCAATGACCTTACCTGTTGCCAAGATAGAATGCAAGCTCTTCAGAATGAGAGGGAAAGCGGTTCTGAGGAAAGTACCAGGGTGCTTAGTGAGAGTGGAACACAGTAGGGCTCATGTACAAGCCGACAGCTGCTATTGTGGTGTTACATGGAGTGCAACTATAAGTTTGGAAATGGCCTCTTGGTGCTAAAACAGGTTACCCCCCACAACACCAGAAAAAAGCTAGTTTTTCATGGTACTCATGAAAGCGCAGCGTCTCCTGATGAACAGCTGAAAGTTAAAAAAGAAAACGCTAACATAGCACTTTATTTAGGGCAGCCTAAGCAGCTCACAAGCACTGTCTGGAAGACCTGCTGTAATCACTGAATGGAGTGGAATCGCACCGGCTGCTTGCCATTGGTCCACTCCTGCGTTGCTCTTTTTTCCTGGCACCTGATTGGTTGATGCTCCCAATGCACTATTTCCGTTTTATGTAGAGAAGCACGGGCCAACTACAGTTTACTTAGCTGTAGGTGGTTATGTGTTCCTTTAGGGACTACTTGTTTAGGCTTGCCACTGCTCCATTCCCAACAAAGCGCTTATCTTGTTTAGAATTTATGGGAGGGAGTCCAACTATTGCTGGCTTCGAGTATGGCATTGTTTATTTTAAATGTTATGATCAGCATTGCTTTGCACTTATAACGTTTAGTATTTAAAGGGATTTCAACAAGTCTGCCATTGTTTAATTTTATTTTTACTATCTGCAGTTATTTTTTTACTAAGCACAGGCAGAGCCGAGACTCGATCCTGGTGCGCCAGACCCAAAGTGGCGGCTCTGTATGTTATGCCACATCCTCTCTGCCTGGTAAATTGCCTTTTTAGGTTTAGTATGCACAGCGCTTGCATTTTAACATAAATCTAAAAAGGGCCTTACCCCTTTTAGCCCCCTCACATTTCTGGCTTTTAATTGGTTTCTGTGCTTGCCACTTAACTTTCCTCCATTTCTATTGATTGTAGCATATTTTTCTGCATTTACCAATGCTTGTTCCCCCTCTGCTTCTGCTATCAGTTTCCTGTAGCCAAAATACTGTTAACATCTTCTTTGGTGGAATTATTTTTCATAAAGTTTTGCCTCTTTCTGCTTTTTTGTCTTGCAGCAGCTTTGTAAAGCACACTTTATCACACTGAGAGATTAAGTGATTTGCCCAGAATCACAGGAAGTTGCACCACTATTATTGTTAGGAAAAAGTTCACTTTGCATTTGGTGCTATATAAATGGTTGTTATTGGTATACTATTAGCATGAGAGTTCTCTGCATGACTTGTCAAAACGACATTATTTTTGGTGCTTGTCCTATGGGTTTCTTCCAGTAAGCTCAACAATTATTAACACACTAGAGGCACTCTTTTGTTTTTGGTTCTGCCGACATGTAGAAGGGACACTTGTACCTCCATTCAAGCCAGGCTGACTACTACCCTTCTCAGTCCATGCTACACGGTGGCTTAAGTTGGTGGCAGTTAGAATATAGCCCAGGGACACAGACCTCCCCAACTGTACCCCTGTAGTTAGGCTGCCTCTTGACTCTCGGGGAATGCAGATGTCTTTAAGGATTATGGGCCACATGCATGAAAGGAAAATCTGGTCGCAAAGGGGCAGATTCTCAGAATCTGCCCATTTGCGACCAGTATTTTTGCATTTATGCATCATCCCAAATGCAAAAATCACAATTTTAAGGAATCTCTAAATTGAGATTCCTTAAATTGCGATTTCATTTAAGGAATCCCAAATTAAGATTCCTTAAATGCAATGCAACACAGTAACAAAATTAGCGATTTGCTAATAGAGGAGCAAATTACCATGACGTTGAACTTCATGGTAATTTGCTAAAACTTTGAAAAATGCACTTTTGTGCATTTTTCAAATATTCATGTTGTGCACACATGCCCTTAGGGCATGTGTGTGCGCAACATATGTGCACAGATTAATTTCAGGGGTGCAACAGGGTGTCCTTTGGACACCCCTGCACCCTTGACATTGCATTCTCAATTTGCGATTCACTAATTGCTAATCACAAATTGAGAATGTCTTCCCATTCATTCCTATGGGCCTCTAGGCCCATAGGAATGAATGGGGAGGTATTTCTTAATTGCGACTCGCAATTTGCGACTCGCAATTAAGGAATATTAAGAAATTGTAATTTTTTTAGTGATTTCTTCATGCATAGCATTTTGCTATTCCTTATAAGCAAATCCTTATTTTTCGCTAATAAGGAATCGCAAAATGGATGCTTGATGCATCTGGGGGTAAGTGTGTTGCTCAAAATGGTGGTCTCCTTTGTGTTGAGCTGGTGATGTCCATCACTCTAATACCAAACTGCATCAGCACCCTTCCTGTACTCCTTTCTGAAACCTGCATAGCTAGTGGGGGCAAAGTTCAAGTCAATTCCCCAGTTTTTGTTTAATGCATATTCCTTGGCAATGGGAGTCAAATTAGGTCCCTAGTATCCTGCCAGTGCATGACACCTGGATGAGTGAGAAGTGGTTTGACTGTAGGGTCAGGATGTTTTTCCTACATTAGAGGTTCCTTGACTTCTTCATTTGTTTTTGATCCTCTGGTTTGCAGTCAAGATAGGTAGCCAGCGGGGTCAAAGTACTGGACTTATTTTTTTTGCTCATCTGTAACACCAAGGAGACCTGCACAACACTGCATGAACAGAGAAAAGATGCTTGACCAGGATATAACTTATGTGCGATTGCTATACTGCCTCCAAACTGAGCATAAGTCTAGGGCATCTACTGAATCTCTTTGCTGTTGAGAGTTGTGAGGCCACCGCAGCCAAGATGCCCAGGGTTAAGTTAGAAGAGCATCATTTGCATCTAAGAGCCTATTCAACTGCTTCTCACATTGAAAAGGCTCTGCCTGATCTGCTACATCATTTTCTCCTAGGGTGCATGTTTCCTACTTTCTCCTGCAACAGAAAGACCAGGAGGCAGTCATCCTTCACACCGGGGGTACTTTGGTTCTACTGGCAAGAATAGGTGGTTTTAGATTTGCAATCGATGGAATTGCCTACCCTAACAACTGGCATGATATCACCAGTTAAAGTAGTGATTACCACCTATAATTAACAATCAGACTCAGGTAAGTCCTAGTTGGACCAGTGGCTTCTTTGAGTTTCTCTTGAACAGTGAATGGTATTTTTTTTTAGATTCACCCATCTAAGAGATTAAGGTACCCTAGGACCCCAACCTAGTGTGTACTGTCTCACTGGTCCATCTGGTCCTGGCTTGAGCAAGGCCTACTATTTGGGTCCTCAACTGTAAGACTCTTGTGCTTTAAAATGTTGCACTGTGTCCCTTGCCAGATATTGTTGATTTAGCACAAGGTCACCAGGACATTAGCACCAGGAACCGTGGAAGAACCACAGTATTTGCTGGGCGGCAGCCTAAGTACGAGGTTAAAGTATTATTTAATATACCTTTTATAATGGGTGACTTCTTTTATTAGGTCGAGCCTAGGCAGTGTGCATCCGCTGTCTGCAAGACCTGCTGTGATCAGTATACGGAGTGTAATCCTGCCTGCCGCTTGGCATTGGTTAACTTCTGCTTTTCTCTTCTTTCCTGGCTGCTTACTGGTTGGAACACCCTATACATCACTTACGGTTTGTGACGAGGAGCACCAGTCAACTACAGTTTACTGACGCTGTAGTACTTTATGTGCTTTGTTTAGGGACTACTTCTTTTATATTGTGTTACTGATACTTTATCACCACGGCGTCTAGCAAGGCGCCACTTTCATGTTTTGTTTTTTATTACAATGGCACCCGCTTCAGAGGCTGCCATGCACATAATCTAAATATGCACAGGCTCTGCTCATCATGTTTTAGTGCAGCGCCCGCTTTTATGATTATTTTTTTCATTAGCATGGTGCCCTCTTCATGGGCCCCAACCACATTACTTTTATTTGCACAGGCACAGCGCTTCATGTTTGAGCATGGCGCTCGCTTTTGTGATTATTTAATTTTTTGATTAGCATGGTGGCTGGTTCATGGGCCACCATACACATAAATTGTGTGTGCTCGGGCGCTACACTTTATGTTTCAGCATGGCGTCCACTTTCATATTTACAACACAGGCGCCGCACTTTATGTTGCAGATGGCACCTGCTTTTATGCTTACAAAGCCAATAGCCGAAGCTATCGCAAATGCGTGACCTATTGAATTCAGCCGCTGTCTGTGCAGGCAACAGTGGTGGGGGGTGGTGCCCAGAAAGGGGGGATTTCGAGGGACGATGCCAAGGGAAAATGAATTATTTATTACATTTTTGCCTAGGCAACATCCCTCGAAACCCCCCTTACCTGGCCACACCGCCTTACCGCTGTTACCTGCACGGATGGTGGCTGATTGCCTTGTAAATGCTTGTTTAAATTGATTTTGGGAATGTAGGTGGGGGTAAGAGAGGTGGGCCTTGTGATGGGTTTTGCAACACTGACAATAGAGGGGATTATGGAAAAAAACACGATGACTAGGCCAGCACTTGTTGCATCATAGCTTTTTATTTGTTCATTATAGAAGGCGAGTTGGCAGCAGGGAGGAAGGGTGAATGTGGGGCAACATGAATATTGTAGGGTGGGTGAGTGAAACCGGAGGTAAAACAGCAATGCTCTCGCACATACAGCAAGGTATAGATAGAAATAGTCATGTGTAACACAAGCAGGTAAAATAAACACATGCAGATTCTTGGGTGTTTTTTCTTTTTAAAGATGATGGTTTAATGAGTCCACCCTCGAGGAATAGTCCACAGTCAGCCGACACATGTTTCGTCGTGTTTTGGTGAGTCAACACGACTCTTCAGGGCTTGTGGCTCAACCTCGTTATAGTGGGTTGAGATCAGTTGTAGTCTCGTTGGAATGTTCAGTGTGCGGATATTATCAATATTCAAAAAGATTTACTGGTATTGGTTCGCTTTAACTTCTAGGAACGCGGATATGTTCCTCTCTCAGTGTTCCACCCACCAAGTAATGCGGGATTTCAAAGGTTCACACTTAATACGTGTACGTATTAGGCCGTACCGGGAGGGGATCCAACTCTTGGCACTGCAAAACGGATGCGTTTCACGTCCGAAAGATTCAGGAGTGTGGTATCCCTCTTCTTCTGTTTCCCGGTCACCGTCTTTCGAAACACGGCGACCGGGAAACAGAAGAGGAGGGATACCACACTCCTGAATCTTTCGGACGTGAAACGCATCCGTTTTGCAGTGCCAAGAGTTGGATCCCCTCCCGGTACGGCTTAAGTGTGAACCTTTGAAATCCCGCATTACTTGGTGGGTGGAACACTGAGAGAGAAACATATCCGCGTTCCTAGGAGTTAAAGCGAACCAATACCAGTAAATCTTTTTGAATATTGATAATATCCGCACACTGAACATTCCAACGAGCCTACAACTGATCTCAACCCACTATAACGAGGTTGAGCCACAAGCCCTGAAGAGTCGTGTTGACTCACCAAAACACGATGAAACACATGTCGGCTGACTGTGGACTATTCCTCGAATGTGGACTCATTAAACCATCATCTTTAAAAAAAAAAAACACCCAAGAATCTGCATCTGTTTATTTTACCTGCTTGTGTTACACATGACTATTTCTATCTTTACCTTGCTGTATGTGCGAGAGCATTGCTGTTTTATGTGCTGTTAAAGACATCTGACTTTCTTTTGGACGGTTAAGGGCTTTTTTCCGTTCGCTCTCTACGCACTACCTACTTACCTACTTACATAATACTCTTTAACGTAGAAATTGAGGCAGAGCGCCCCTAGTATCTGAAATCCTCCTAAAAAACCCTGCACAGCTGTCATTTAGAGTGAAACCGGAGGGCTGGGGTTACCATCGATAAAAGTATGTAATTCTTTAAATAAATGTAGCTAACCCTAAGGGTTGAGCACAGCGAAGATAATGCTGGCCAGACAACGTTGTGAGGACTTCATAGCAGTAATTTAATTCTCGGGAAAACAAATGGAACTTAAAATTAGTCTTCTAAAGGCAGCTCACGTACGTCTAGAACAAAAAACAGACTAAAGTTACACGGCAGTCACAATACCCAAGGGCAATCAATCCTGGAAACTGGGCATGTCATTGTTCTGGGTTTATGTTTCACACCATGTTTAAGAAGGCTAGTGGAGGCTTAAGAGAACTAAGAGCTGTAAAAATGTTTTGTTTGGTGACAAAACAGGTGGGAACCTTGAAGATAGAGAAACCAACTTCAGTATCTTTATTACAATGGCTTTCTAATTGCAGGGGCCATATTAGAGGTCATTCTCTAATATCCAATCAGGCTTATTAGAGTGAATGTTAGAGTTCCACGTGCACTCACAGAAGCAATCAATGACTACTTAAAATGCCTTTGGAAACATGCCTTCCATTGGCTGTGTATTTAGCACTTTAACAAAAACTACCTAACATGATTGCATCACGAAATGATGTTGATGTAGAAGTAAACAAATGACGTTTGTATTTTTGCTTTGCAAGTCAAAAAAGTCCTTTCTCATTCTGTATTTACAAAAATATCTTAGTATAATCAGATTGCAATTGCTTTTAGAGACGGTCCCTCCACAGTACATTTGGCATTTACCCCTGTGGTGTATATGGACTTATTGTTCAATAACAGCTCATAGGTTGATAGTTGTAAATGTAGCTATCATTCTATTTTCAAGTGCTATGCTCTGCACATGCATACCCTCTCCAGAGGAGGGACAGAAAGAGCAGTTGGTAATGGCCTGCTCCTGTGACTCAAAGTCCCCCAGCATATTCAGCGAGCAGCTCGGGTACATGATGGTGGCAGGGAGCACAGAGTAGCGGTGTGTGGGGCACCGCGACATCAGCGCACACAAACACCAACCATACCGTTTTCTGTGGTAGCAGAAGCACGGTTGGCAGTGGGTTAGATAGGTCGCCTGGGTCTTGTAGCTCTTAAGTGACAGCAGATTAATGGTCTGTGAAAGTGACTATGGTGTCTGCCACACTACAATACCCCATATGCTATCGTTCTGACTGCAGGATGTTGTGGTGAAAGACGAAATCACATCACAATACCGGAGCTTTGAAGTCAGGATTTAAAGGCGTGTTGCTCAAATATGAATTTACCTTGAAAAAACTAGGAAAAGAGGTATTTGGCAAAATAGGAATGTTGGTGTTGTGGGTAAATAAAAGATAGAACCAGAGGTTGCCAGGTAATATATCCAAGTTGGAAGTTTATTTGTAGTTCATCGTAAGTTCCATACAAGATTGAGTTGTACTAATGAGATTAATTAGAGGGTCCCACCAGGAGCTAGATGGTTGTTGCTCAGCCCACTCTCATCAACTGTCATTCTCCACACACAACCAAGCACACATTCTACTCTCTCTGACATCAAGCATTCCAACATTCCACGCAGACATCACACTCATTCTGGCTGAGCAACTAGGAAGGAGATAATTCTAGGTACAACATATCCCCTTTTCTTCACAGCAATAAAACACAATAACTTGCAACAAAGCAATTATAAATATAGAATGATAAAACTTGCAATAAAGCGGGCAGTTCATATTAGCAAGCGGACAGTTCATATTGGAAAGAAAGGACGGAAAAGAATAAGTAAAGAAAAAGTAGAGAAGAACAGCTAGTAGTAATTGACTAGAATAAGGAAGAAAGACCAGTGTAAACCTATACAATATGGCACAAATCCCCTTCCCTTGGAGAAAACAAACAAGTGAATGAAAAGAAAACAATGTTGAAATAACGCAGAACTGACAGAGTGAAAACAAAGAAGCAAAGAAAAATATTGCACTAGCACCGGGTAAATACATGACCCAAGGATAAGTGCAAAACCCAAGTCAAAACAGCATCACAAATGTATGGGGTAAATACATGACCCAATAATAAGTGCATCACCTTCACATGAACGCATCAATAAATGTATAGGGTCGAAACCCCACCGCATAAAAGCATAAAAGTATTGGTACATGACCCAAGAACAAGTGCATAACCTTTCGCATAGTAGCGTAAATAAATGCACTTTAAATATTATTAATATACTAACGCGACTTAATA
Source organism: Lissotriton vulgaris (assembly GCF_964263255.1). Taxonomy (NCBI): domain Eukaryota; kingdom Metazoa; phylum Chordata; class Amphibia; order Caudata; family Salamandridae; genus Lissotriton; species Lissotriton vulgaris. The sequence continues at coordinate 183,285,322 of NC_141694.1, forward strand.
CCTGCGCGCTTCTTAACCCCTTCCATGCTCATGACGAGCTCAGCTCGTCATGATGCTAACGTGTCTTAATACTTGCACGCTTCTTAATAATAATGCTAACACTTCTTAATACTTGCACGCTTCTTAATAATAATGTTAACGCGTCTTAATACCTGCGCGCTTCTTAAAAAAAATGCTAACGCGTCTAAATACCTGCGCGCTTCTTAATAAAAATGCTAACGCGTCTTAATACCTGCGCGCTTCTTAATAATTATGGCATAATAACATCAATAAATGCACCATAAATATAAAGGGTGGAAACACCACCCCATGAAAGCAAAAATACATTGATACATGACCCACTACACTTTACGAGTAGAAATGGGACCACAACAAAACAGCCTGTGTAGATTAGAAACAGTGAAAAGGTGTGCGCACCACCCGCACCGAAGAATTGAAGAAATGCAAATAGACCAGCTCACATGCAAAACTGCACCACAGGAAAAGAATAAAGCTAGTGCTACAACAGTGTCTAGGTTAGAAAATGTAGCACATGTCATATAAGCCAAAACACCCACATATAGCATGAGCAAAATTATACCTGCAATAAAACTATAGTGCACCTCCTAAAACTTGTCAAAAGCCAACATGTCACAATATTGTTTAAATTACTGTATAAATCATTTGAAGTATATTAAATGGTAAAACGAAACAGTTACATATTACAATCTATGTAAGAAAACACTTTTCTTTAATTAAAAACACCGGTGAGCGAACTCTTTCACCCGAAAATGTCAAGCACTTCCCACACCGATCAATAAATCATTTAAAAACCTAAATAAAGAAAGAAAAAAAATGCACCCTCTGGCAGGAGGTTAATGTCTCAGCAGTGGCAAATAAGACAGATAGTTAAGCTTAAACACCGGTGAGCGATGTCTCACCCGAGAACTTCACAGCTGAGAGAAAGTTCAAGCGTGTTGAAGAGTGAGTAATCCAGTTATTTGTTTGGGCCAGAGTCAGAGTGAGCCAAACTGAGCCAGAGTTCACCAATAAAGTTTATAATGTACGTTAGACTCACCCCGAGAACATGAACTGCAATAATGCGGCTTGTCAAAACACCGATCTCCCAAGGCTTGAACTCATTGAAAGATACGCACTGGAAAATGGCGGCACGCACTAGACGTTGCACCAGGTGGCTCTCGTCACTCCACCTCTTGCAAACGTCTTTAGGAAAAAGAAGACGTCACAGAAGGCTCCAAAGCAGGACTGCGTAGTGAGTAGCGCGTGTACAGTTTTTTAAAAAGTTTGCGCACCCATTAAACTTTAAATGCCTGCACGCTCGTTAAACTTTAAAAGTAAGCGCTGTCGTGCACCATCTAAATTTAAAAATAAAAAGTAAGGTGTGCTCATCATTAGCGTTCAGTTCACATTAGCGCTCAGTTCACAACTGCCAACTTCGGAATACGTGTTAACGCTGCTCTGTTCTCATACATGTAGTGCTGCTGCTGTATGTTGCGCTCTCCTTCATATTGTAAACAGTCCAGCAGGCACGGATATCCCAGAGACACAAATAAAGTTGCAAACCGAAGCCTGTTTTCTATAAAAACACATCAGTACTTGTGTATGGGTGCTCCAATCCTCAACTAAAACGCATCACATCAAAGAGCTGACAAAACATTTACTTGTGTAGGCAAGCCATTTCCTTGCATATTAAATAATGTCTTTGCAGTCACTGTTCAACAGCACATGTACATGTAGAAGCCGCTTTTAAACACTTTTCTTCATAAGTGCTCAGCGCAAAGCAAGTACATAGGTAGACACTCGAAAATATATTAACGCTGTAGTTTCCTTTTCTTTTAAATCATAGTTCCACAATTAAAAGAAAAGCGAAGCGCCCTAGGCAGGCTGTCCAGATGGTGCAAGACACTGGTGGGGCTCGAGAGGGCGTTCTTTTCCTTGTATTTCTTTTAACTTTAAAATTGCTTAGTATCTATTAGTTACTTGTATGAATAAAGTTCAAAATGATGTAGGTTTCCTCACCTTCAGTTTTCTTGTAGTCAAAACTTGCAAAGTTTGTTTCAAATCGTCGTCAAAATGTTGTGGGTAAATAAAGATATAACTGGAGGTAGCCAGGTAATATATCCAAGTTGGAAGTTTATTTGTAGTTCATCATAAGTTCCATAGAAGATTGAGTTGTACTAATAGGATCAATTAGAGGGTCCCACCAGGAACTAGATGGCTGTTGCTCAGCCCACTCTCATCAACTGTCATTCTCCATACACAACCAAGCACACTCACATTCTACTCTCTCTGACATCAAGCATTCCAACATTCCACGCAGACATCACACTCATTCTGGCTGAGCAACTAGGAAGGAGATAATTCTAGGATTTATTAAACACTGCGGCCGTGAGTACAGCATACAGAAACATGTTTGAGGACTCACTCAAAGTACAAAAGGTTTGAGGGTCTAGATACATTTCTTGGAGCATCATAAAACAATTCATAGATCATGTTTAGGGAGAGGAATGTGGGCCTATTCATGGATCCATAAATTATTTCCACCTGATAACAAACGCAGCTGACTCTCAACCTTGCGTGGACACAATAAGGGCCAGTGGGTAGCGTGTCCAGATGGGAAACGCGTGATCACTGCTTCATATTGAAAATTTCATTCTGTTTTATTTTTAAGAAGCTTTTGAAATTAATAATTATGAAGGAATGGGTTGTAAATGTATATACATTGTGCTTTTTATCTTTTGATAATTTTGGCATTTTTGCAACGCTTTCAATTAACTATGCAAATAAACTTATACCAGTATACCAGAATACCACTGCTTGTGCTATGTGTGCTATGTCCTGATTGGCTGAGTGTGCCTAACTTCATGTGGCATCTAACAGTATGGTATTTTGGGAATGCGCGCCTGCCTGGTCATGTGTGTTTTTGGGGTCAATCTCCCCAGGCCATTGTGCTGTTGCTGCCTGTCTGTGACACTAATTTGTGTTTTTCCTCTTTACTTGTTTGTTTTGCTGGTTATGTGCACTCCACATGCGATCTGTCAATTAGTTGCCTCAGGACTAAGTTGCAGGGACTGCATTACCACGTATTTCTAACCTGGTTTTGATGGGGAGGTCATATCGGGAGATTTCAAAACAGTGATTCGATTTCCTTTTCATGCACGCATGTATCATTGAGTACATCGATAAAAATTAACACTGTGAGATATCTGCTCCAGCTTGCTGCTCAGCCTGTGGATTTCTGTGTGGAATGTTAGTATACTGGATGATGTCATAGAGTGTTGTATGCTTGGGTGGATGTCAGTTGAGTGCAGGGCTGAGCAGCAAGGAGGCTGCTCCTGTTGGGGTTCTTTCGTTCATTGTACCTTACTTCTTACCTCATAAACTTCCTGAAGATACTACCTGGATCCGGTCATTCTTCCGTTACGACACATTGTCCCTCCAGTTGAATTTTCAATTACATCATTTACCTCATACATCATGACAGTCACATTATATGGGGCTTGTCGTGTTTCATTTTTAACTATTACTATTCCCTAACTACTTGCATTCTATGCAATTTGAGCACTGTATTTTTACAGCTGGAAACCCCTACTTGTAGGAAACAACACAAAAAGTACAAAAATGAGAATAGGCAGCATTTACATGCACAGTCCTGTCACCCACCGGAGGAGCAGAAGCACCAACAGATGTACCAGTCCTGCTCAGGGGCCCCTCTATGCTTACCCATGTTAGTTTATAAACAATGCAGTGCTTGGATGGCAAGAGTCAGAGTTCCATTTATCATATCATTGCATGGGATAAACATGCCATAGAACGCACAGATCTTGGCACACACCCTTCCCACCATTGCTGTCATCAAGTCCAAGACATACCGATGTTGCATCACCATGAGGCGAATGGCACTTAGCTCTTTCTTGATTACATTAAGGCCAAGCTCAGTATCGTTCATCATTTTCATCTTTTCCCATCTGGTTTGTTTGCAACCAACAGAAGTTTGTTTCGTCTTAATAGTGAAGAAGGCATTTGACCCTCCCACATTGACTTGTGTGTCAGAAAACTGGCTGAATTCTTCCGTAATGTCCTTAAACTGAGCTCAGCCAAAATAACCAGAAGCTACTCTCTATCAAGCCTGATGCAACAGCTATTTTCTTCTGTAGCGGATGTTGGTACAACTCTGACAGATCTTCTCCAGGAATGACCAGGGTAGGGGTGTTTATGGTGACCATGGAGCACATGTCACGCCATCAGGGATGAGATGGGTGTAGGCAAACTCGTCACACTGCCATTACATATCCATCAGTGTTGAGGGGCCCCATTGCATTCCTAGTACATGCAGCATTGCACCACTGTTCTCATTTGTGCCATTTGCATTCATTCCTTTGCCACTCAAACACAAGGATTAAAGTGTTAGTTTCTGTACGATTAGGGTTTGTCCCATCCCCTCCAACCACCAGTATCTATCTATCTTGTTTCCATGACACTGGCTGGAATGCAATGATAGAATGTTTGGGGGGTGCCAGCTGAGGGTTCGGGTTTCTGACAGTTGTCCAGAGACCGTCGATGCAGTCTGATGTGTCAGGACGTGCTGCATTTCCTAATAAATAAAGAAGACTTCATTTGTTCAATACGCTCCTGTCCTCACTTCTTTGGACAACCCTGCTACAATTGGCGGCAACCGGGATTTTTTTAAAGACTCTACAGGACTGCACAGCACGTTTCTGATCACTATTACGTGACCAAGTCAGAGGCGCACAATCTTCTACTACGTGAAGTCATTAGTGGCAGGTTAGTCAAGTCAAGTCATAAAATTTGTATAGCGCACTACATACCCAGAGGGTTTCAAGGCGCTTAGGAAGGGGAGGAGGATTATGTGTCAAATATCCACGTTTTAAGCTGCTTTCTGAACGCTAGGTGGTTCTGGGTGAGGCGAAGGTAAGCGGGGAGTGAGTTCCATGTTTTAGCAGCCAGGTATGAAAAGGATCTGCCTCCCATGGTGGTCTTGTTGATGCGAGGTACAGTGGCGAAGGCTTGGCTGGAAGAGCGGAGTTGGCGGGAGGGGGTGTAGAAGGACAGTTGAGAGTTGAGGCAATCTGGTCCGATGTCGTAGAGTGATTTGTGTGCGTGGGTAAGCAGTCGGAAAGTGATCCTCTTATTGACGGGTAGCCAGTGGAGGTCTTTAAGGTGACCAGAGATGTGTTCGTTGCGTGGGATGTCTAATATGAGCCTGGCTGAGGCGTTTTGGATTCGTTGTAGTTTCTTCTGGAGTTTAGCGGTGGTACCTGCGTAGAGGGTGTTTCCGTAGTCCAGTCGGCTCGTGACTAGAGCGTGGGTGACTGTTTTCCTTGTTTCGGAGGGGATCCAGCGAAATGTTTTTCTGAGCATGCGAAGAATGTTAAAGCAGGAAGAGGATACGGCGCTGACTTGTCTGTTCATTGAGAGTGAAGAATCCAGGATGACGCCAAGGTTCCGTGCGTGGTCTGTCGGGATGGGTGCTTTTCCGAGGGCTTCCGGCCACCAGGAGTCGTCCCATGCAGAGGGGGATGTACCTAAGATGAGGACTTCTGTTTTGTCTGAGTTCAGTTTCAGACGGCTTTGTTTCATCCATTCGGCGACTTCTTTCATTCCTTCGTGTAAGTTAGTTTTCGCGGTGCTGGGGTCCTTGGTGAGAGAAAGGATCAGTTGAGTGTCATCCGCGTAAGAGATGATGTTGAGGTTGTGTTGGCGGGCGATGGCCGCGAGGGGGCTCATGTATACGTTGAAGAGGGTGGGACTGAGTGAGGATCCTTGAGGTACGCCGCAGATGACTTCAGAGGCCTCGGACCTGAATGGTGGGAGGCGGACTCTCTGGGTTCTTCCGGTGAGGAACGAGGTGATCCAATCGAGTGCTTTTCCTTGGATTCCGATGTTATTGAGGCGTTGTAGAAGGGTGCTGTGGCAGACTGTGTTGAATGCTGCAGAGAGGTCGAGGAGGATGAGGGCGACTGTGTCACCATTGTCCAGTAGAGTTCGAATGTCGTCTGTTGCTGCGATGAGGGCGGTCTCGGTGCTGTGTTTGGCTCGGAAGCCAGATTGTGAGGGGTCGAGGGATTTGTTGGCTTCGAGGAAGGCGGCGAGCTGGTTGTTGACGGCTTTCTCGATGACTTTGGCCGGGAATGGAAGAAGCGAGATGGGGCGGTAGTTTTTGAGTTCGGTGGGGTCTGCTGTTGGTTTTTTCAGAAGGGCGGTGAGTTCAGCGTGTTTCCAGTCTTCTGGGAAGGTGGCGGAGTTGAAGGAGCAGTTGATGACGTCTCGGAGGTGCGGTGCTATGACGGAGTCTGCTTTGTTGAAGATGTGGTAAGGGCAAGGGTCTGTGGGGATCCAGAGTGGATGGAATTCATCAGGCGGATGGTGTCCTCAGTGGAGATTGGGTTCCAGGCGTTAAGGGTGTTTACGGGGGGAAGATGGTCAGCAGATGGTAGGGTGGGTTGGCTTCCGGGTTGGTTGTCAAAGCTGTTGTGGATGTCAGCAATCTTGTTGTGGAAAAAAGAGGCTAGGGAGTCGCAGAGGGTTTGAGAGGGGGTGATGTCGTTGGAGTTGGCCGAGGGGTTGGAAAATTCCTTGACGATGTTGAAAAGTTCCTTGCTGTTGTGGGCGTTGTTGTCAAGTCGATCCTTGAATGCTGTTTTCTTGGCATTTCGGATCAGTTGGTGGTGAGTGCGGGTGGCGCTTTTGAAGGCGTCCTTGTTGCTGGTGGATGGGTCTTTTTTCCAGGCCTTTTCAAGGGAGCGGCATAGTTTCTTGGACTTCTTGAGATCATCGTTGAACCATGAGGCCTTCTTGTTGCCAAGTTTGTGTTGGCGTTTTTTCAGTGGTGCTAAGGAGTCGGCGGTGTTGGATAACCAAAGGGTGAGGTTGGAGGCGGCTTCGTTGGCGTTAGAAGAGAGGGCTGGGGAGGTTCGAAGGAGCGATGCGGAGATCTGATCCGTGGTGATTTTGTTCCAGTTTCTTTGTAGGGTTGGTTGGAGGTGGATGATGGGTTTCGGCTTGTTGTAGGTGAAGTGAACGCAGCTGTGGTCAGTCCAGAGGAGATCCGTAGTGTGGCTGAAGGAGACATGGTTGCTGGAGGTGAAGATGGGGTCGAGTGTGTGACCTGCGATGTGGGTGGGGGAAGTGACCAGTTGTTTAAGTCCGAGGTTGGCGAGGTTGTCTAAGAGGGTGGCGGAGTTGCGGTCGTTGATCTTTTCGAGGTGAAAGTTGAGGTCTCCCAGAAGGATATAGTCTTTGGAGGGGAGCGCGTGTGGGGTGATGAAGTCCGTGATGTCTTCACTGAATTTTGCGCGGGGTCCTGGTGGTCTGTAGAGGAGGGTGCCTCTAAGAGTTGTCTTGGGGTCGATGTGGATCTGGAAGTGAAGGTTTCGGAGTTAGCAAGGTTGGCGTCAGAGCTGGTAGAGATGCGGATGGATTTCTTATGGACGATAGCGATTCCTCCTCCTGTATGGTCGGTGCGGTCCTTGCGTGTGATCTTATAGTCATCAGGGATAGCGATGGTGATGTCTGGGGCGGAGGAAGCGTTCATCCATGTTTCTGTTAGGAAGGCGACGTCTGGAGAGATGGTGTCTAGTAGATTCCATAGGTCAATGGCGTGCCTGTGGACCGATCGGGTGTTGAGAAGGATGCATTGTAGGTGGTTGGGGTCGGGAGTCTGATGTGTGGTCGTAGCGGTGATGTTGTCGGTGCCGCTGAATTTGCAGGAGTGGCATGAGAATGGTCCATGGGTGCGACCAGGAGCGGCTTGGACGCAGTTGGGAGCGCGACCGGGGTTAAGGGCTAGGAGGGTGGCGGCATCGTAGGTAACGCGGGAGGGCTGGGCAGCGCGAGGGGCAGGGGGTCTGGCGTGGGCGCGGTCCAGGCGCGGACGGGCGTAGACGGGCTTACCTTTGGCGCACCTTCGGCGCGGATTGGGCGCGGTCGCTGCGCGTGGACGCTGCGCGCAAGAATACCTGTCATATATGGATGGAGGAAGGGGAGGGGCGAGGGCGTCTCAGCTGGGAGGCGGGGCGGGCCAAAGACGAGCACAACAATAAACAACGTGGAATCTTCCATCAGCTCCATTCTTCCTCAGCAGTAGTGTTTCATACATCACTCTGTACATGTATGTCAGGGTCATGTTACATTTATACGTGCCGCCATTTTGTCAGGCAAAATTAAAAGGTTACTCACTGCTGGTGTGCCAGGCTCCTGGAGTCAGGATGGGTCTGCCCCGGTGGTGAATGGGAGATCTGCATGTTGATGGCTGGAGAGGAGTGGGCCTGGGACCTGAATAGGGCTGGGCATTTTCATCCACAATGCTGGCTCCACCCCCTGTGGTGTGTCTGATGTCCCTGACCCATCCTGTGAATAGACAGAGGGGCTGAGCACAACAAAGTGCTCAGGAACCAGTTGTATCTGGTTCGCCCTTTGCCTGCACCCATGTACACAAAGGGATTTAGTGTATAAAAAAAAGCTGTGACCTCTTGTAAAAGGTGCTCTGTTCCTGATCCTAAGCTGAGGGGGCCCTGCTGCTGCTGGGCCCCAGGAGGACCGCCACTGGGACTGCCTTCCTGCCTGGAGGGCCCTGTGTGCTGGCCCCTGGGCCCAGTCTTCGCCCCCTCTCCTGGCTTACTCTTTGGACTCTGTCTCTGCACCTTTGGGGCTTTTGGGGCCTGCCAGCTCCTATGGAGGGCTGCCCTCCCCCCCCAAGAATAGCACGTGGCACCGCTGGTGCTGAGAACCCAATCCCGAGGTATTCACCATTGTGGGGATCCCCCTCTTGGCCCGATCTGCGGTGCGGGTGCCCACCTTGCTTATTTGCCGACTTGGTTTGTGCCTCAAGAACAGGTGCCCACCCTGTTTTATTTTATTTAATTGAGGGAGCCTCAATGCCGCGGCTCCCTCCCCAGGAAGTAAGGTGTTCTTGGATGGGACGGGGCATGGCCTGCGGGCAAACAGACCCGCGCCCGGCTCGGCAGCCTGGAGAGACGTTGGGAGCCTCGCAGGTTCCATGCCCGAAGTTGGCCGGTGTCCTGAGAAGCACCGCCCTAAGAGACCCCAGGCGGGAAGCTACCCCGCGCTGGGAGTCAAGAAGACAATGGAGAGCCCCGCAGCCCAGGAGAAGAGCCGCCGGAAGAGGAGCCCCCACTACAGGTCACGGTGAGTGGGGCCTGGTGTTCCGTGTGGTAGAGGGGGGCGCCGTGAGATCAAGGATTGTGCCGAAGTGAGGCACCAGTCCAATTACCACTCAGAGCGGCCCCACTTGGCAGCGGGGCGCTCCCACGTTGTCCAGCAGGTATTTCCGTGCTCCAGAGCCCATGAGAGGCTCCAACAATGGGGCCATTTGTTCTAGTGTCCACAAGGCTCAAAAGGGGGCATTTGCTGTTTCTGAGTCCCCAGAGAGGGGGACTCCAACGGCAGGGCACATCGTTAATTAGAGCCTGAGAGGCTCCAGGGCATTTCCATTGATTCTGAGCCCCCAGAGGAAGGACTCCCACGTGAAAGGGGGCATTGTGGCGGATAGCCCACGAGGCTCCTGAGGGTACAGTTGTTTGTTTTAGAGCCTGCAAGGCTCTCACATCCCCTTTGGCCCCATAGTTCATGCAGAGCCTACAGAGAACCAGGAGGCACGCTGGTGCCTGGCTCTGTTCTTACAGCCGCCCAGCACCTACTGGGCGGCTGCTACATTTAGGATTTGCGCAATCTCCTTTGGCTGCCCAGCGCAGCCTGCCCTGACTTTGCTGGACACAGAGCGTTGTAGCCCCTGAGAGGCCAGTTGGCCTGGGGACAGTTCTGTTGTTGTGCCCTTACGTTTTCATGCCCTCTGTGATATTTTGCACAAATGTGATACCTGCCTAGTGTCATTTCTGCATCATGTGTAATGTCTTTGTGCCTATACCTCTGAATGTATTGTGATGCTTAGGAGGTTGTTTTTCCTAGTATAGTTACACTAGTGAGTTCATGGTTCCCTGCGTGATATTTTCCTACGGTGGTTAGGGTTGCGTAGGTGGTACTTACATGTTACCAGTGGTTACTGGTTGTGTGCTACATTTTCTATATGGTGCTACAGGTATTATATGTGCTAAGTGTTATTCCTACAAGTATTCTATGTTCTAAAAAGTGCTAATTCTACCAAGTGCTAGTTCTAAAAGTGCTTATTCCTGACAGTGGCCCACGTGGCCCTGCCCCATGTAGATAATCCCCTGTAAATTCTGCCTGTGCCTGTTGGCACATTGTAAAGTGTGTATTTTTATCTAATGTGCTTGGTATAATACAAAGGCTATTTTTTTTATATAACCTTGTGTGGAGTTTCCTTTGTGTTGGGCCTTGGGTGTTGTTGCTGGGTGCCCGCGTAAACACTGAACCTACATTGCCTCCGAGATTAGCCTTGCTGCTCACGTCACATTACCTAGAGGGTGAGCAGGGGTTATATTTCGCGTGTAACTCCCTTGCCCTGACTAGAGTGGTGGTTTCTGCCTGACTTTGGCGCAAGCTTAAGCCAACCGGAAATCGCCATTTCTAACACTCACTTTGCCAGCACGGTGACGCACCCACCTTTGAAATCAGCTGCTTCTAAGTCTCCAGCTGAGTGATTTTTACTTGCTTTGAAATCGGTGATGCGCACACCTTCTTTCCTTCATTACATCAGGACATTAAACAACATTGCTCGTTGTTTTAGCGTGTTGACGCACACACCATTGTAGTCATCTATTGAAATTTCCAGTTTTTCTTTAGGCTTGGGTGAGGACCCTCTTCTTGATGGGGAGCCAGTTGAGGCCTCGTAGGTTTTGGGTCACGTGCTCATGGCGAAGTGTCCAGAGGATGAGTCTGGCTGTGGTGTTCTGGATGTGCAGAACAGTTTTGTAGATTCTGGAATTGAGGGCGTTGCTATAGTCCAGTGTGCTGGTGATGAGTGCATGGGTGACCGTCCATCAGCAGTCAAGGGGGATCCACTTATAGGTCTTACAGAGGATGCGAAGGAATTTGAAACCAGTGGAGGCGACGGGGTTGATCTGGCGGTTCATGGAGAGGGAGGAGTCAAGGGTGATGCTGAGGTTCCGAGCGTGGTCTGTAGGGGTGGGTAGGCTCCCAAGGGCAGAGGGCCACCAGGTGTTGTCTCAGGCAGAGGGGTAGGGACCTAGGATGAGGACTTCGGTCGACTCTGAGTTTAGCTTCAGGCAGCTGTCCCTCATCCAGGCTGACACATTCTTCATGCCTTCCCGGTAACAGAGTCTGGAGTCTTCGGGATTCTTCGTGAGCGAGAGGATGAGCTGGGTGTCATAGGCATAGGATACAATGCTGAGCCCAAGCTGTCTGATGATGGAGGTGAGGGGGGCCATGTAGAAGTTGAAGAGTGTGGGGCTGAGTGATGATCCCTGGGGTACTCCGCAGTTGATCTTAGTGTGTCTGGAGAGGAACGGCGGGAGTCTGATCCACTGGGTTCTCCAAGTAAGGAAGGATTGGATCCAGTCGAGGGCGGTTCCTTGTATCCCTGCGTCATGAAGTCTGGCTGCTAGTGCACAATGTGACACAGTGTCGAAGGCTGCAGAGAGGTCTAGAAGGATGGGGGCTGTGGTGTGTCCCTGGACGAGTAGCATGCGGATTTCGTCAGTGGCGGTGAGGAGGGTAGTCTCTGTGCTGTGGTTGCTGCAGAATCCAGACTGGGAGGCGTCCAGGATGGAGTTATTTTCTATGAAGGCGGTCAGCTGGGCGTTTATGAGTCTCTCAGTGACTTTGGCGGCAAAGGGGAGGAGAGAGATTGGCCGGTAGTTTTTCAGGTCCGTTGGGTCGGCCGATCGTTTTTTGAGGAGGGGTGTTACCTCTGCCGGTTTCCAGTCGTCTGGGCAGATGCCTGATCTGAGGGAGGCATTGATGGTGCGTCCAAACTGGGTGCGATGATGTGGGGGCCCTGTGGAAGATGTGCGGTGGGCAGGGGTCTATTGGGGCTCCTGAGTGTGATGAGTTCGACGGTGGCGGGGTCATGTTGGTAGGCATATCGGCTCCTGTGGGTGGGGGGAGGGGTGTTTGTTGTCGTAGAGGGCCTTGATCTTCAGATGGAAGTAGGAGCTGAGCTTGTCGCAAACTTCCTGGGAAGGTGTTACTTCACAGGTGGGTTTTGCAAGCTGCTGTATGACGTTGAACAGTTCCTTGGCATTGGTCGTGACTTTGTCTCTTATGAAGATCTGTTTGGTGTGTCTTATGCGCTAGTTGTATTCCTTCTGGGCGTTTTTGTGGTTGTTCCGTGCTTTCCTTAGTTTTCCGGTTTCGCCAGGTTTTCTATAGGCGTCTGCAGGAGCGTCTAGCTTCTTACAGTTCTGTGGTGAACCAGGCGGCTTTCAGCGGGCGTTGTTTGGCGGGGGCAGAGGTGTGCCAGCTTGTTGGCGCAACGGGAGACCCTGCGGTGAAATTCTTTGGCTGCAACGTTGGCATTGGTTGTGGGGATGGGGGGGTATTGACGGAGGGTGGTGTTGAAGTGCTTCTCTGTCCCCTTGCTCCAGTTCCCTCATGGCTGGCGTAGGGTAGGTTTGGGTGCAGTTGTGTTGAAGGTGAAGTGGACGCAGTGGTGGTCAGTCCAGAGGGGCTGGGTGGTGTGGCAGAAACGGATGTTTGTTCCTCTCACGAAGATGGTGTCAAGGGTGTGACCCGCTCTGTGGGTGGATGGGTGGATTGATGAGCTGCTTCAGCCCTAGGTCAGTGGGGTTGTCGACGAGAGCAGTGGAGTCAGGGTTGTTGCCATTGTTGAGGTGGAAATTCAGGTCACCGAATATAATGTAGTCCGTGGAGGTGATGGGGTGGGGTGTGGCGAGCTCGACGATGGTAGTTGCGTGGTGGGTGCAAGGTGCTGGCGGTCTGTAGATGAGGGTGCCTTGTAGCGTGATACTGGGGCTTGTCGGGATCTGAAAGTGGAGATGTTCTGTGTTGGAGTGGGGGGTCACTGGTGCTGGATGTGGAGAGGTAGAGGGGGTCTTGTGTGCAACAGAGAGTCCTCCTCCTGGGCAGTGCGGATGGTCATTTCTCTGGATCTTGTAGCCATTGGGGATGGCAGTGGCGAAATCGGGGCCAAAGGTGGCATTGGTCCAGGTTTCTGTGAAGAAGGCGACGTCGGGCGAGAGGGTGTTGAGCAGGTCCCAGATCTCAATGGCGTGTCGGTGCAGGGAGCGCATGTTGAGCAGGATGCAAGCCACTGTTTCTGTGGTGTGTGTATTAGGCGTTGCTTCGGCGGTCACAGGGGTTCTGTCAATGGTAAAGGATTTGTGGCAGGGTCTGCATGAAAATTGCCTGTGGGTGTTGTTCAGCGAGGAACATGCGCAGTCTGCGTGTCTTCCGGGGTTGAGTGCGTGGAAGCTGGTTGAGTCATAGTGGTGAGGTCTAGGAGAACCAAGGTCCTGATGCTGGTCGCGGTCGGGGAAGGGTGCACAGGGGCTGCCATTATGTAGGTGATGGGGTAGGGATGAGCGACTGGGAGGCAGGAGCGGGGCAGTCAGGGGGAAGGGGTTACAGGTAGACCTGGCAGCGAGAATGAGGGAAAAAAACAACGGGAAGAAGGGCAAAAGTGCAACAGTGGAGGGGCGAAAATCAAGAAGATCACAGGGTAAAACAGTGGCAATGAGTCACAATAAAGCAGTGTAAAGAGTAAACCAGTGGAAATTAAAATACAAGTAGGCAGAGTAAAGAGTAAAACAGTGGAAATTACACATAATCAAGCACAATGCAGCACAAGTCTGAGAAAAACTAGACCAGTGTCAGGGTGGAATCAAACGCTGCAACGGAGGGGCCGGCAGGCGACACAAAGCACCTAGGAGCTGCCAGGGAGAGTGCGTTCCTGGGATCGAAGTCGGAGGTCCCCTTTCCCTTCGTGTCATTGATGTGAATTGCCCTACACTGGAACTCCATGTTTGGTGTCAATTTGTTATTAAAGAAGGCTGCCCCAGACACTGTAAGGGCCACGCTGGGACTACAGATGGAAGCGGGAGAGGACATGTTAGTGCACTGGTGTGGTGCCTTTTCTATCTCCAAGAATCACTTTACTTTTTTCTTTTTTTGAGTTTCAAAAACCTTTATTGAAATATAAGGCACGATACAAATAAACATACAGGAAATTAGCAACTTCTTGTGCGCTTCATTTTACAGTGATCCAAAGGAACTCAAATAGAAATTGCAAACAGTGCCCGTCCACCCACCCCCTAACAACTGTCACAGTATACCGAGGTACATGTAGGTTCGAAGTCAGCATCAGTAGGTATTACTACGATAGGTTCACCACAGCGTGTATGTCAATTCCGGCATGTCCCGGGCGACAACTGGCCCTGTCAGTGGGTCTTGCATCGCAACCTCCGCAAGCCATAGCTGCGATACGACCCCCATAATCAACAGCAGAGTGGGCACTTCCCCAAAGGCAGTCTATACAAATCAGCATCCGACAGTGACTGGCAGCGCACGTGCCTTTCCCTAGATGCAGCGCTAAGCAGCGGGCTGAGAGTCTTCGCCGCTTCCAACCTCCGCTTCCAACATTTCTTCATCCTCAATTGCCTGTTGCCGAAGAAGGTAGGACCTCAAAGGTTCCCAAATATCTTTTGGACGTGACCTCAGAGGTAGTAGTACGGCATATGCGTGCAAGTGGTCTTGCCACGTGGTCATAGACAATATCCAGCATTTAAACTTGGGAGCATGCCCCCTTCCCCATCTGAACGCAACTACTCTTTTAGCCATCAGCAGACTCATAGCTAAAAACTTTTTATGTACAGTGTCTACTGATTGTGTCAATCACAGTAGCCCCTCTAGTGGGCAAGGCACTACAGCTACCCCTAACATGTCCGAAATGTCAGCGAAAACTAGCGTCCAGTATTCAGCAACCTTGGGGCAAGTCCAAGACAGATGAATAAAATCAGCCCCAGCTACCCCACAGCGCATACAGCAGTCAGTCTCACGCAAATTAAACCTGTGTAATCTGACAGGGGTGTGGTATAGGCGGTGCACAAATTTATAGTGTAGGAGGCGTAGCCTATTGTTACCCATAATTGCGTTTGTTTGTGAGCAGCTGTTCTCCCATTGTTCGTCTGTCAGAGGTTCTTCAAGATCCTTGTCCCATTGCAGCCGAGCCCGCAGGGTGGCGGAACGTGGCGTGTTCTGTACATGTTTATAGAGCAATGATATGACATGACGCGGGGCATCAGTTTGTAGTATGGCATGCAGAGGTGCAAGGGTGTCGGGCTCCTCAGGGAACGAGGGGTTAATAACACGTACACCCTGTCGGAGGCGAGTATACAAGAAGGTATCCATTATTGAAGGTACATGCTCCCCCCAAAAAATTTCTGTGGTGCGAAATCGTCCCTGCACATACAGATCTCCCCACAAAAGGTACTTCAGCCCTGTCAGCATTTTATGACAGATCGCTTCACAGGTGACTTGCAGTCGGGGATCATTCGTTAATGGCATTTTGGGTGAATACAAAAACTGGCTGCCTATGGAGTGAGCTATGCGTTGCCATGCCGCTGCAGTACAATCCACCGTGGATGGGTCTCTTTCCCAGGGCCCTCCATGTGTATGTATATACCCAGTCTTTACCACTGGGGCCATGTGGCCATCTTCCACCGCCAGATGTGACATATATGGGGGCGGGTGGAACCAATATGTTGCGAAGTGGGCCTGAGCGCAATCATAGTAACTCTCAAAGTTGGGAACCTCAAACCCGCCTTGATGGTATGGTAGCATGAGTGTGTTGAGGCTAAGACGCGCTTATTTTCCACTTCAGATTAGTCTCGTTAATTGGGTCCACAGTGTGCGGAAGAAGAATCTCCCTGGGTTGTACGGGATATTAACGAAAAGGTACAATAATTTCGGCAATATCACCAATTTAATAAGGGCGATCCGACCAGCCATTGAAAGAGGGAGACGTATCCATTTGGTAATACTATCAGTGATTTTATCTATTGCCGTTCCATAATTAGGTTGCATCATGGCATCTCTCTGCCTAGTGATGCGTATGCCCAGATATTTCAATTCTTCAAGTTCCCACACAAGAGGGTAATCAAGCTGATGTGGTTGTGTGTTATCCGTCAGCCGGAATATGGCGGGCTTGGCCCAGTTAATTTTCACTCCAGCGATACCTCCGAATTTTGTGATTTCACGCAGCACAGGATTCAGGTTATCCTGGGGTTTCTTAATGTATAATGTCATGTCATCTGCATATAGCGAGATGAGGAACTGCCGGGCCGGGTAAATAAGAGCGCTGTTATTGTTGTGTTGCCGGAGTTTCGCAGCCAGAGGTTCGATGGCTATCGCAAAAAGAATGGGGAATAGAGGGCATCCCTGGCGCGTTCCCCTGTTGATGTGAAATGGGGTGAACCTAGTTCCATTTAGCAGTACTGTGGCTATTGGCTTATTATATAGTAACCGCACTCAGTCTAGGAAACATTAAGGGCAGCTCCATGTATTCCAGGGTACCCAGCAGATAATCCCACTCCAGCAAATCAAAGGTCTTGGTGGCATCTAGGAATACCGCCACTGCCTCGCAGTTAGGATCGATGTCCTGAAGCACCGCATGTAGGGTACGTAGGTTATGCGAGGTTGCCTGATTCGGGACAAAACCAGCCTGATCCGGTAGGACCAGGCGTTCCATAAGGAGATTGAGGCGCGTAGCCAAGACCTTGGCCAGTATTTTGGTGTCGCAGTTGAGTAGCGACAAGGGGCGGTAGGAGTCGCATTGAGTGGGGGGTCTGCCAGGTTTAATCAGGGAAGTGATGAGAGCCTCACGCATAGTGCTGGGGAGGCAGCCCTCTTCCAGTGCTGCATAAAAAACCTTTTTTAAAATAGGAGCCAGGAGGGGGGCAAAGGTTTTATAAAAGTCACTTGGAAGGCTGTCAGGGCCAGGGGCTTTACCAGAACGCATCGACATGATAGCCTCAGTGGTCTCATCTAATTCGAACTCCAAATTGAGGAATTTCTGCTGGGTTTCTCCTAAGTAAGCCAGCGCCACATCCTCAAAATAGGTGGGCAGGTCAAGAGGCGCACCCCTTTGTGAGGAATATAGTTCTCTATAGTGTTTTTGGAAAATGCAAAGCTGGTCCGGAAGGTTCCTATGTGTGTTCCCTTGAGCGTCTTGCAGCTCAGTGACATAGTTGGCAAATCAGGGGGTTTGATCGAGTTCGCTAGCGCCCTACTTGGTTGGTCTCCTTCCCCATACACCCTTGCTGTATGTGGTTTCCCTCGGAATTTGCATTCCCTACCCGCCACAGTTTCATATTCAGTCAGCTTGTCGCTCATATGGGCTTTGGCAGTGTCATTGTTCAGTCTTAGGGCAATGAAGCCCTCCAGCTCATGCAGCTCAGTTTCTAGTGTGTGAAGGTCATTTCTCAGGGACTTAAGGATTCCACCACCTTTGGCTATACACCAACCTCTTTAACTTAACTTAACTTTAAATGCCTCCCACACTGTCGTGATGCTAGATACGGACGATAAGTTGCGGTCAAAGAAATCCTGTATGTCCTGCTCTAATTCTGCTTTAAACACAGCATCTTGAAGATGAGCAGGGTTAAGCCGCCAGCTCAGATATGGGGAGCATTCCAGAGGAATCCGGAGTTCTATTATTACTGGGGAGTGACCTGAGAACATGCCGGCTAAATGGGTCACCTGAGTCAGCCAATGTGCCATTCCCGCTGAGATAAAGACGTAATCTAGTCGAGCCCAGGTGGAATGTATAGTCGAGTAATGTGTGACTTCTCTGAGAGTAGGGTGTGCATATCTCATGGCGTCAATCAGTCTGTTACTATCCACTATGTTGCACAGTGTCCTCTGCGTGACCGTCTAGTGTGCTGAGAGAGGTCAGGACCTGTCAACTTGGGGGCGCAAAGCAGTATTGAAGTCTCCCCTCAGGATGACATATGCAATGCCCAGCGTCTGAATTTTCCCCCATAATAAAAGCAAAGCATTAGGATTATCTACATTGGGGTCATAATAGTTGGCAAACAGCACATCATAAGGGTGCAGGCACCCCCACAACAAACAAAATCTGCCTTCTGCATCAGTGTCCATCCCTTTAGGCATGAAAGCTACACCGCGTTTAATCAAAATGGTAACTCCTCGAGAGTAGCTTGAGTAGGAGGAGAAAGTGCGACATGTGGGCCACCTGGATGCAAAGTGTGTGGCGTTGCTGGGTGCCAAGTGCGTCTCCTGTCCAGATATCCTAATATCTGCCTGCGCTTCCTGGGGTCATTTAGGCCTTGAATATTCCATGAAGTCATTTTGATAGTGTGCAGTGCCCGTGACTCAACCGTGGAACCCATACCAGTATCCTTCCCACATCCCCTGATGAATTAGCGTTGGTCTCCCATATTCATATGACATTACGTGTGGTAAATTAGACTTCATGTGTAATTGAATTAGCGTCTTCCCCTCGGCGTACATTACAGCGATGCGCAGTGCATGTCGTCCCACCTCCCACACTGGCTCCCCCAACTCGCCGGGCAATAGGTACCCACCCTTCATAACAAAACACATTTTAAAACAGAAATACCCCACCCAAGAGAGGAAAAAAAGGGGGGGATCAGGGGTTCGCCCTGTATTGGGAGAGGTTCGCTAGAGGCTCTCGACCCGCCCAGCCATCTCCCTGCTTTCACCCACCGGCACCTCAGCTGTAAGCCAGGCACCGAGACGTGGGACAGAGATGAGTGTCTGAGCTGAGCAGTAAGTGCATATGTAAACAACGTAAGTCATTGATATACATCACCCAAGCCGATTAGTTTGTTGCATCATGGAAAGGTGCTGGGTCGTTTCGTCGAGAGCTACTATCTCAGCACGTGTCAGTCCTGCTGGGATAGTGGAGAGTGCGATCTGGACCGGTCTCTGGACTCAGCGTCTCTGGAGTATGCCTTCTTATGGCGCTTTAGGTAGTCTTCAACCTGCTGCGGGGTGTTGAAAAAATGTTGCTTCCCGCGGTGTGTGATTTTCAATTTTGCCGGGGAGAGCATGGCGTAGGGAATTTCATGGGTTTGCAACTTCTTTTTCACGGCAGTGAATTTGCGCCTTGCTTCCTGAACCGTTGGTGTGAAATCCGGAAAGAAAGTCAGTGTAGTGTTCTCGTATGGTACCTGCTGTTTCTCCCGAGCCAGACAGAGGATCGGGTCTAGGTCCCGATAATTTAAAAACCGGGCTATGATGGGCCTGGGTGGCGCGCCGGGAGGAGGACGGACCGCCAAGGAACGACGCGCCCTTTACACAGTGAGGTGTACTGAGAAGGACTCCCTGCCGAAGAGATCAGCGACAAGCTTTTCTATAAAGTCCTCCATACGTCCTGTGTTGGTAGATTCTGCAAGGCCTAAGATGCGTACATTATTTCTGCGGGACCGCGCTTCTAAGTACTCATTTTTGTCTGCTATGATTTTGAGCAGCTTGTCCATCTGCGTGACTTGGCAGCCGCTGGATGTTGCATTATCTTCCAAATCAGAAATCCTACTCTCCGCCTCTTTCAAACGAGTGTCATGTTGGCTCAGTTTGGCTAAATTAAATTGAGCTTGTCTATCTTGGAGTCTATGGATGTAAGGCTGTGCTTCATCCCCAGCAAGAGTGATTTCCAGTCTTCCTCGGGAGGGGCGTCAGCTCCGGACTCCAGGAGGTCCGCCGATTGGTATCTGGAGTTTTTACGGGATTCAAAAGGAAGCTTGGATTGCTTAGCGTCATTGCGCCCCATTTTGCAGCAAAAAGGACAGTATCCCAGTTGTAGGCTTCCAAAGTGCAGCACGTAAATGGTTGAGCTCTGAGGCACTGGGCCTTAGGTCCAGCTCCAGGGATCCCCAATTTGCAATAGGTACGGCAGCTTATCGGTTGTGGGGTATGGAGGAAACGTCCTTGCATCTGACAGTTCCTGCGGAGATCAGCGTGATCAAGCGAGCAGTTGAGAGGTGTCCCCTTGACGAGTAGCTATTAGACAGAGGTTCCACCGTCGTTGGGTCTGTAAGGTGGGATCAGGGAGCTCCACTTGACATCGGGACGATCCCTCTCAAACCATCCGTTGGTCTAGCGGCATACAGAGGGCCCAAGGCAGCGGGGTAAGGTGACTCGCCTCTCACGAGTATGGATCTGAGGTTCGCTCCAAAAGGGCAGGCTTGGAGGTGTAATGGGGCAGGGAGCTCGCTTAGGAGCAAGCCGCCACGTGAAACGGCATTGGTGGAAACGCCACTGTCTTTTCTAGGAGGCCATCTGGGATTAGCTCGGCCCGATGGGCTGTCCAGGAGGGTGACCTTCAAAATGGCCGGCGAGAAAAAATGGCTGCGTCAGGATTCTTGCTTCCCCCACACCATTGCATCTGTAGTGTCTGTAGTATGGTTATGGTGCCCACAGCGAGGCCTAGGCGACAGACGGTGAAGCCCTTCAATAGGGTAGCAGCTAGTATATACCTCCACAATTACCAGATCATTTGCCCACTCAATGTGGGATCTGGGTAGTACTTGCAGCCCAGATCCGGCAGGTTGCTGGGTGTCACACACATCACAGAAGCAGCTTCTCGAGGCCAGGCAGGGTGACACGACAGGAGTCAATAGCGCAGCTAAAGGCGTGGTCCTTGGTCAGAGAGAAAGGGGTAGGGCCGCAAGCACCAGCGTGTGCGCCTCACTGTAAGCACCTGCGATAATACCAGCGCTATATTTGTAAGAGGCGTCAGTTAGGGCCCCGCTTCACCCCCCTCCTTGGGTGTAGTTATCACTATATTGGCAGTTCTGGCCGTCCCTCCAAAGCGGCGATGTGCTGTGCTTCGGCCGCACCCGGGGCCCAGGCCCTCAGACCCCGGTCTGTATTAGCAGCGATACACCAGCTGCTGGTTGTGTGAGCGGCGGAAGCGGACCACGGCCGGACCTCACAGCGTCCTCACGCCTGGATGGGCTATTTCTCTCCCAGCGCCGACAAAATGTTTTTGGAAACTTACCGCCAGCAGTGCGGTTTAGCAGGGCAGTCCACCTCCAGTATTGCAGAGCGGCCCGTTTCTCGCGGCCCGCAGGTCCCCAGACCCTGGCCTCGCGTAGAGACAGCAGGCCGGTGGAGGTCCTGGGAAGGACAGGTCTCAGCCCGCAGTCAGGATCAGATGCTTTTTAGGAGGTCTCAACAGCAGGCAGGCGAGCATGAGTCATATCGACGGATTCCTCTCAGCTTCACGGTCACATCGGTGAAGCGGATGGCAGGGAAATATGCAGCAGGATGGCCTTGAAGGATAAATAACTGCTCAGAAGGGCTGGAGCTTAACATAAGCGCGGCCATTTTGGTCCAGCGCCACCTAGCACCCCCTCAAGAATCACTTTTCTATGTGTCTCGGAGTCAAACAGTATCCACCTGTGCATCATATTTAGCTCTTTGTGAATCTCGCTAGGATGGGTGAAGAGGTATAGTGCTATGGGATGGGTCTCATAATGGGTCATGTTCACTGCTACTATGGGCTTCTACCCTGCTGAGTTGCATCTTGGCCATAATCCTACATAGGTACAGGTGGAGAACGGCATTTCGCTTTTTCGAGGGCTATCTCTTGGGACAAGTTCAGCCTGTCTGCGTCTACTGCATGTGTTATCTGTGAGCAGAGAAAACATGACCTGGCTGATGTCCGGGAGACCACAGAAGTCATGTGCTGATACCATGTATTGTGTTAGAGTGCGCTGTGTAGTGCATGTGGAATGCTAATGTTGGATTCAGTTAAATGTGACATGCAAAAGGTCCCTACGTAAACTCTGTGCCAATATTGGGGTGGACTTCATTTGACTAGGCAGATCTTTGGCAATGAATTGATGCAGCCACAGCCACAGTAAACAAAAGGTATGCAATTGTACAATAATGCATAACTTGTCGAACATTGTAGGTCTTGGAGATGGATCCAGGAAAGATGTCTGTAGTCTTTCGGTGACTGGGGGATTTCTTTACTTTGGAAAGGCTCAAAAGAGTTAGGATGAAAAAGTTTGTGATAAAAGTTCAAGGTCTTTGTCTTGCACACTTGGGGTTTTGTTAGAATTATGGAAGTGGTTGCTGAAGAGACAGTAGGCAGCTGTAAGGGTGGTGCACTTTGGCGAGTCAATTGTAGACCTGTTGGATTGGAACTCTTGTTTGTCGGTTAAGTTCAGAAAACATTTGCATCTTGCATATCATTATCAATCACTATTGGAGATTCCTGTACCTTTCTTTTTAAGGGATATGCCTTTACATTCATACATGTTAATTTTGGTGGGGCACAGGAAGGTGGACCCCAATCGGGGTGTCTACCTTTTTGAAAGACATTAGGGGCCAAATGTAGGTATCCAAATACCTGTCAGTAACGGCCGAAAATACCAATTTATGGCCATTACCGACCGGTATTTGGATACTGAGATGTAGGGCATTAAAAAAAGACAGATTCGGTAATTTTACCGATTCGGTAAAATTACCAAATCTGTATTTTGTAATGTAGGTAGCACTGTAAACAGTGCTACAGGGCTTTAAGGATTCACTATTTAACACCACCTATTAGTTGGTGGTAAATACGGAATTCCTATGTAAATGCATAAATGTGCATTTACATGCCTAAGGGCATGTATGTGTGCCACATGGCACACAAGCACTAATCAGGGGTGCAACAGGGTGTCAAAGTGCCACCCCGCCACCCTTGACTTTTTCGGAATTTTACCGAATCGGTAATTACCGATTCGGTAATTGACATTCATTCCTATGGGCGTCCAGGCAGATACCAAATCGGTAAATACCGATTCGGTAAATACAGAATCTTACCGATTCAGTATTTTTTACCGAATTTTTATCTATATTGGCAATTACCGATTCTAAAATACCGAATCGGTAAAATTCGGTATTTTAGAATCGGTAATTTGCAATTACCTACATCTAGCCATAGGTGTTTATTAATGTGTCCCCTCAATACTTTCTTTATGAACCATCGTTTTTTGTGAGCCTGTGGATAGTCTGGATTCTGTAACTAACGTCTTATGGGTGTTGCAAGACTTTTAATATCCAACCTTGCCCAGTGAGGGAGTGCAAGGCATGCCTTTTGACCTATCTATACTTGTTAGAGGTGAAATGTAAAGAGGGGGCATACTGAAACTAGGTACTGTTGGTCATCGCTGTGTGCTCTGGGTCATGTGTATACCCTCTCTAGACCCAGCACAAGGTGTACAGTGGGACACTCCTTCACAGCACTAGGTATCTTAACTTTGCCATTTGTCTAGAAGGCTCTTTACAAGCTAACTATGGGCTTTTTTTCTGTGATCTTGGGTGTTTCCCTAGGTTCTAATGTGATTCCAATTGTCGTGTACCGGCGGTGGTTGGAGCCCCCATGTGTTTCTGATGTGGCGACATCCGAGATAGGGCTTATTTGCTCCCATAGAAGGTGTATACAAGGCCTTGTGCATGTCAGCTTGATTGATAGGCTGAATACGGTGGTGGGCCCATTTCTGAGTACCTTGCATGAACCTGTGATGGATTTTTGCGGGCATCCCCTCTCCGTTCATCTATACCATACCCAGGATTTTTAGGCCTATTGTCTACAGCTGTGGCCAGTGACTTCCAACCGACTACCTTCAATGTTTTTGAAGGGACATTACCTGATAAGCAGGCTTTGGGTGTTTTCAGAACTTTGAGGGAAAGGAAAAGGCAGAATATTTGTTAAATTGATAGTCAGATGCGAGTCCTGATCTAATAGAACTTTGCCCAATACGGGTAATGGACTGGGACAACCAAATGTTGTGGTGAACACCCCTTCTGACTGGGTGCCAGGCAGAGTTTTGCGATCAGGTGTAGTTTTATACTTGTGCTATGGATGTTATGGGGTCTTTATCATCCCAGGTGTGCAGGAAACCCAGCTTTCAGCGCTGAAACATTGCTTGTTTTGGAAATGAGAATGGGCCTCCATTCGCCTGGAGAATGTTAGCTGTGGTTGGGAGCACACCTCATGAAGGAATTTTGGTCTTAGGCTTGACGCCCAGGAATGGGGTCCTTTTGATCTAGTAATCAGGAACAGCCTCAACTGGACTTGGGTGAGGGGACCTGGCTGCTTGCTTTTGTGCACTGGATGGGGAGATGCTCTGCCCCCTCATCAGACTGCCCCACCCAGGGCATGGTCAGCCAATCCCACCCAGGAGGATCATCAGCAAAGTGAGGTTTAGACCCCTGCAGACACGTGAATGACAGAATCTAGTGCGGATTCCCGATCGACACGACGTAAAGCAACCCTGGGTTCCCAAACACAAGAAAAGACTTGGGTTTCCTAATGTTGTCTGTTAGACCTGGCATCATTGGTGTGAGTCTCCCTTCCATTTGGACGGATTGCCTCCTCTGTCTTGATATGTTTATGCTGGTTTTATGCTTTGGACTCTGTGCCACTGCTAATCAGTGCCACAGTGCAAGTGCTCCCTATGTTAAATTGCTGTACTAATTGGTGATTCCATGATTGGGTTATTTGATTTACCTGTCATCCCCTAGTACAGTGCACCATGTGTGCCCAGGGCTTGTAAATCAAATGCTGCTAGTTGGCCTGCATCACTGGTTGTGCCACCCACAGAGGCAGCTTGTAAAGTGTGTCTCAGGCCTGCCATTGCAAGGCCTGTGTGCAGTCTAGCACTGCCATGTCGACTTGGCCAAGTGCACCTACTCGCCAGTCCCTAAACCTTCCTTTTGCTTCATATTAGATTCCCCTATGGTAGGCCCAAGGGCAGGGTGTATTGTAAGTATAAGGTAGGACATGCTCTGATGTGTGTAGCATGTCCTAATAGTGACCTACAGCCATTTCCTTTGTTATTGAAGGCCACCTGTTCTCCATAGGCCAGAATGGCAAATTAGATTGATACATTCTTATAATCCTAACTGACTCAGGGAACATTGTAGAAATTCAGATTTTGTATGCCTGAACTCAGAATCATAAAATACATCTTTTAGCAAAGTTGGTTTTAATATTCTGTGTTTGAAAATACCACTTTTAGAAAGTAGGTATTTTCTTGCCTATCTGTCCAGGCCTGCCTCTGCTAGGTTGTGTATTCATTGTCTGGGTTTGTGAGTGACAGGGCTGGGGAATTCCAGAAGACAGGCTGGGGCAGCCCAGTGGTGAATAGAGAGATCTGCATCTAGATTGGAGGGAGGTGTTGCACCTGAGACCTGAATAGGGCTGGGCCATCCCTCTACAATGCTGGCTCCACCTCCTGTGGTTTGTCTAATGTCTCTGCCCTGAACTGTGAAAGGAGAGGAGGAATCGTGTAAACAGAGTGCTCCAGTGCTGTATCTTTCCTCCCCTGTGCTGGCTCCACCTCTGGTGGGGCGGTTGATGT
Organism: Lissotriton vulgaris; assembly: GCF_964263255.1. Classification (NCBI taxonomy): domain Eukaryota; kingdom Metazoa; phylum Chordata; class Amphibia; order Caudata; family Salamandridae; genus Lissotriton; species Lissotriton vulgaris. The sequence goes on from NC_141694.1 coordinate 183,310,605, forward strand.
CTTTGCGCTGCACAGTGAAAGGAAGAAGAGAGTCATGTAAACAAAGTGCTCAGGAACTGGTTTGGACTAGGCAGAGGCCTCTCTGCCTTCAGAGAACAAAGGATTTTGGGGTACAAATATTGGGACGCTGATCCCAGGAAATTAGATCACTCCTGGACAAGAAACCTTTCTACCAAGGAGAAGAACCAAGGAAGCTGCAGGAGTTGCACTGCCCTTCTGCCAGTGTGCTGTTTGATGAGGAACTTTGGAAGGACTTTCATCTACAGAATATTCTCCAAGGGCTTGAACCGTGCTTGCCTCCTGCTGAAGTCTCAGGGACAAAAGACTTCACCTCCAGCTCCTCACTGAGTTTCTTTGCTGGGAATTCTGACTCCAGATACTTGTGTGCCGCTGGGAGCTGAAAGCACGACTCATCGAGAAGAAGCGTGCCGCCGCCGCTGCTGAAATTGTCTCTTCACAGGAGAAGCGAGCCTTCAACGCATCTCCCTGGAAGCGTGTGTTCATCGAAGCTTCCTTCTGTCGCATCACAGTAGAAGTGTGACGCCATCATGAGAGTCGCCATCGCATCACCGGAGAAGCGTGTCGCAGGGCCTGTCGCGGCTCCAAAGTACAGAGTTGTTGCAAGGCTGCCAGGGCGTCATTGCATCATCATTGCATCGCCGCATCAAGGGCGTCATCTTCTCACATAGCAAACGGATCATCGCATCGCATCAAGGCTGCACACCGCAATAGGCCTGCAGGCCGGGAATCTACGCATCACCTCCGCACCGGTAAGGATCACGACGCATCCCCTACTCTGCGCAAGAATTGAGGCACGAGGCATCATCTCCCCCGGATCACGGAACCGACACATCTCCCCTTTTGCGAGCCTTTTGTTTACTTTGCGTTACGCATCCAGGTACTTTGTTGAGAACTTTGTCGTATTTACCATCAACTTGAACTAAGCAACTTTAATCATCTTTTAAAGAATCTTAAGTGTAGTATTGTGGATTTTTGTCGTTTGTGGTCTTGTGTTTCATTCTATATAAAGAATACTTATTTTTATAAAACCTGTGTTGTGTCCATCTGTTGTGTTTTCACTGTATTACTGTGTATATTCACAAATGCTTAACACACTGCCTCTGAGATAAGCCTGGCTGCTCATGCCAAGCTACCAAGGGGGTGAGCAGGGGTTATTAAGGAGTGTAATCCCCTTATCCTGACTTAGAAGTAAGGGTCCCTATTTGGACAAAGGTGAATACCATTGCCAACTAGAGACCCCCAGATCTAACATTGTTGGTCAGCGGTAAGGATTTGGACTTTGCATTTGTATTTCATATACAGTGATTGGTGTACACTAAAAGCGAGTGCAGACCAAACGGGACCACATACTTTTTTTTAGAATCTTTTTCCTTGGACTGTTAGTTTTTCCCAAATACTCCCAATTTACTACCATGAGTAAACCAGCATCTGTTGTATCTATGGATCTTGAATTTGTGGAAGAGAGGTCGGATACCTACATTGTGAAACAGCTCAAACATTTGTGCAGGAAATTAAAAGTTGCTACACCAGGCATTTCTAAAAAGGAAGAGTACCAAAAGGCGCTGAAGGCCTGGGTAGGAGCAAGAAATGCCCCTGATCTTGTGCTGGAGCCACTTGTGGATGCAGATGAGCCTATTGAGAGGCTAGCGGGTTTTCAGCTAGCGGAGGGGGCTCTCTCCACCTGGCAGCAGTATCTCTTCCAAAGGCCTGTCCCCCAGAGAGTTGGAAGACAGGGAGAGGAAGAGGGCACTGAAGCTGGAGTTGACTAAGCTTAAAATGGAGAGTCAGAGGAAAACAGAAAATAATAGGATGTCCTTGGAAAGAGAGAGAATGAGAATGGAGCATGAGAGAATGTTGAGGGAGTTAGCGATCAAGGCCAAGGGCTTAGAAATAAATCCCTCTGGTGGCAGCGCACCATCTGTGCCTTCAGAAGGTAGAGTACATATTCCCAAGGATGTCATCAAAGATTTCCACAAAAATGAAAATATTGGGCAGTGGTTTTCAGCCTATGAGATGGCAATGTTGGCCCACTGGGTCCCTGAGAAGGATTGGGGAGCAGGGTTGTGGGGTCGCTTTTTAACTGAAGGTAGGGATACTTTGTTAGACTTGCCCAGTGATCATAGGATGTCTTATGCCCACTTGAAAGAAGCACTGATGGCAAGGTATGGGTTAACTCCAGAGCTCTATAGACAGAGGTTCAGTAATTGTAAGAAACTGGAGGGAACCACTTGGGTAGAATATGTGTCCTTCTTTTGCAGAGCGATGGATGGTTGGGTGAGGGGTAGCAATGTTGAAAATTTTCAAGCACACTATTATTTGATTGCTAGGGAGCACTTGTCTGCTAATTGTTTTCCAGAGCTACGCCAGCATCATATTGATAGCAAGTTGACTAACCCTAGAAAGCTTGCTGAAGAGGCGGACCGCTGGGTCAGTGCCAGGGTCCACAAGGGTCATGTGGCAGACTCCGCCAAAGGTGTGCAGGGTCCCCAGCAGAAGAGTGGGGGTGACAAGGGTAAATAGAGGGTGTTCCAAAAAGGTCCCCAAAGTAATTTCCAAGGGAACCAAGGTAAGGGTTCCCAGCCTCCCCCTGAGAAGAAGTCAGGACCCCTGACAGGTAAACCTGTTCAGAGGGGGCCTGTTACCTGCTTTTAGTGTAAGCAGGTGGGACACCATTGGCATGATCCCCAGTGTCCTCAAAAGGGTCAGTATGTGCCACCACACGCACCACCACTTCAGATAGCCTCATCTCACTGAATCCAGTCCACGTTTTGCTGAGGCTCGAGACTGCTGTGAGTGTTGGCGCAAGAGGCTCCTGGCTCCCTGTTCCTGGTTGTCCTGCCGCTGCCGTTGTGTGCAAGTCGCCCTGTGGCGTGCAGTGTGCGGCCCCTCTGCAGCCGCACCGAAAACCAAAAGCCACACAAAGCCGCCGAAAAGCCACCAAAGACACCCCCAGCAAGTGAACCTAACCAGGACCCGCGTGGGGGGAGTCTGCCACAGCGGCTGGAGCCGCGAGTCTTCCCAACTGGACTGTTCAAAGCGAGGCAACAGTCTGCCAAATAGCGGGGGAAAGTAGGGAAAAAGTCGGCTCACAGCAGCTCACAGTGGCTGCAGCCGCGAGTCTCTACAGCGACGAAACACAAGTAGCGGTAAGAGCGGCAAGAGCAGGAGCTGCATGAGCCACAGGAAATAACCCCGAAGTTAGCTGCTAGGAGTTTGGTGCCACACCCGCTGCGAGCTTTCCTCAGCGGTAGGAGCCGCGTGTGATATCCCCGCAGCGGCAGCGGCCACAAGCATCAAGCACCACCCCACAGGAGCCGTGCAGGTATTGAAGCTGAAATGATAAAGGATAATAAAAAGACACAAACAATTCTCTCTCAGCACACAAGTTTGCAAGATTTATTGGGAACCCAATCAGAATGCAAAATAAACGTGCAGCACGGAGACCTCTGCAAAGCTTACTGAGTGCCCAATTGGTATGACAGTGCAGAGACATTTCATAGATACAAGCCCTAGAGGATGGGCATCACAAAATACGTAACACAGACCAGACTATGCCCTGCTGGACCAATCAGTGAAGCCTAATCCTGGTGTGATACCTTCTAAGGCCCGAAATCCGTCTATGATCTGGTGTTGCTGCCTACATGTCATCGGCAAAAGCAGATTTGGGGTATTTCCATAGAGGTGAAATATGTGCTTCTGGTATACGTGGGCATGGCACAGACGTGACCGGTCAGGTCACGCTAACACTGATAGGAAATGTAAGATTTTGCAGTAGCCAGCTGGAAGCTGGCACACGTATTTCACGGAAAGCCTTGCGTTGCTTTGCACGTTGCAGGTGGCTGACACAAAATGGAACGTGTGACAATTTTGTGCATTCTCGCTGGTGTCCATTTTAAGTAGATTAAAGAAAATTACAGGCCTCAAAGCAAAGGCATTTGGTATCATAAAAATCTGCGTCATCATCGCCCCATTTGATACCAAATCATATGCTAATCAGAAATCAGCTTTGTTCATCATCTCTTGCCCTTCATCCACATGGGTGTGGTTTGGTGTAATCCCATCCCTGGATATGCAGCGGGCACAGGAGTTGGAAATGACTGTACAACAGGCTGGGCAGATTTTGAGCAGGAGGCATAGTGCCAAAAGGACTGCTACCACTATTATAATGGCCTTTAGTATCCAAGAACCCCAATCTGCAAACCGGTTCATCATGACTTCCCACGGGCCTCCTGTGTGTATACCATGGGCCTCATCTCTAATGTCCTTGATCTTAATGATTGCCCTATTTATATTCCCACTGTTATCCGGTATAAATATACAACACTGAGAAGGTAATTGATGAATGGCGTTGCAGACTCCTACTTCTTTGGCCAGAATGATGTCTGGAGCAATCCTATTTTGGATTACGACGGCCCTCATGGAGGTGAGTTCTTCCGTTATATTACCTAAGGCATCAGTGGTAGAGTCCGCTAGATCCTCAATCATTCTGAATAACTGGTGTACCCTGACTGATGTATAGACACTACCTACGACTAGGACCATCGCCCCAAAACCTGTTAACACGTTGTCTATCCATGCTGCTGTTCTTTTGGCCCTAACCGTTGCCAACACTTTCTTTTCTGCTGGCACTAATTTGGTGAAGTGGGTCATCCGTGGAATGATGGATGCTAGGTAGCAACTTCTATACCATCCTGGTGGCAGATAGAAGTATGCCCATGGGCCACAGACAAAGAAAAGGCCCTTGTAACCTACCAGACCTGGTGACGACTCGTCGCGGCTCCTGAGTCGTGTCAGTCTTGTTGTGTGGTTATAGCTACTGGTGCCCATATATATCTGTTGAACTGTCTTTGTTGGTTGTATACCTTTGATCTTATTTATCCTGTCCTCACAGTCAAACAATCCCTGCTCACCCGAACCAGCTCTTCTAAGCTGCATGAAAATGAGATGCATTCTTTCCAGAAGTTTTTGTCCAGTAATTCTGCAAAGCTGCAAGCTCTACCTTTCTTCTGCAAAACTGGTGTTATTTTGGGTGTTATCCTTTGATCATTGAGGATACAGGAGGGGGCGGACACTTCCCCTACCCTGAACCTTGTCACTTTCATGTTGTCTGTCTGCTCTGTCCCTACGTCATCCCAGCCTGCCCGGCCTCTCCAATCATCCTTCCTTGAAACCTGTCATATCCCTTTAACATCTCTAGGTCTCCCTTAGTTGGCTGCATATTCGTGCAAGGGACCCTTTTAGGAATGAGAGGAGGGCCTACTGACACAGACATGCTGTGTTGGCTTAGTAGGATGTTGTGCATTAAAACACAGCCTACATACTTGGACACTGGCATTATGTTGTACTTCAAACTAAGTGTGGCATCTGTGGGCAGAGGTGTGCAGACATAGCAATCGGATATATTAAAAATTGTTACATATATCTTTAACATTTTGACATATTGGTTTCCTTCATACTTCTCCCACAATCCTCCTTGATCCCCTTTATTCACATCCACCCCCATTTCAACATTATTTGTGGTCATATTCAGTTCATAGTCCTTTGGGGATTGCATTGGTTCACTTCCATCGCTCCCATCCCCCACCCTTCCATTAAGATGCGGTATCTGAAGATCAGCAGAATATACTATAATCATCGTTGTCACTAGTATTGCAGGTGCCGGTAACAATATTGCAGGGACCACTGCTTTCCAGTTACATTTGTGGGAATCAGTGGATGGCATGGCTCCTTTCAAATCTTTCCTTTCTCTTTTCTTTTTAATCTTCTTTGTGAATGGGCCCTAATTTTATTCTTGGTCCACTCGGGCTGGTGAATAGGCCCTAATTTTATTCTTCTTCCTCTTGGCGCTAATCTAACTAACCCTTAGAGCCAAGTATTTAACCCACTCTTTTCCTTTTCTATTTAATGTCTCGAATAAGTCTGGGACCAATGTTCTCTATTGCAAAAACGGCACAATGGGGAATCTTCCAGGTCTTGGGTAAGCTAGAACTAGTGTCCTCTATCGCAAAAATGGCACAATTTAGAATGTCAAAACGTACATTTGTTAATTCTTGCTCAGGTACTAGCACTGAACCCGTTGGAAAATAAATGTCATGAAAAATAAGTCTTATTAGCTCACTGAGCAACATGGGGCTCAGCACCAGTAATGTCAGTGTTGCATTTATTTATATTCCTGGACACAAAAGGGTTACTTGAATTCTGAACCGTTGCCCACTGGCTCGTATTGACACAGATCGAAGCCTATCAGTTCTGAGTCCTTGCATTAGGCAATGGTTAGTAAATCATCAATCCACTTCTGCATCTTTCTCTTTGTTGGAGTGAAGGTTATACTCACGATGTGCTTCTGAAGATTGAGTTGGCGTTGGTGGATTCTGTCCTTTACTGGCCTCCAGAGTCACCTTTTTCGCGTGTGCCACATGTATCCATGACGTTAGTCCATCGCATTTCACCGCTGTGGCTGTCGTCAGAAGAACCTGCAGAGGCCCTCTCCACCTTGGCTGTAAGCAGTTCCTTCGTGTGTGGGCCTTTACCCACACCCACTCCCCTGGCTGTAGACCATGGGCTGGCGGAGTGGCTGTTTCTGGGAGGGATTTAAGCACCTGACAATGAAGGTAACGTAAAATGTCTGTCCCCGCACTTAGAAGGAGGTTAGAGCATTCTTAGAAGTCCGCTGAAAGAACTACTGCCAAGATTTGGGGTACCCTCCCTCCTTGCATCCGACAATGGGCCTGCATTCATCTCCCATGTAATAAAAAGGACTGTAAGGAGCTTGCGATAACGCAGAAACTGCACTGTGCCTATCACCCACCAGCTGCAGGCGCTGTTGAGAGAAAGAATGTGGTGTTGAAATAAAATAGCGAAGATTTGTGCGTCAACAGACCTCTCCTGGGTAGATGCACTGCCCTTAGCACTACTAGCAATGAGAAGCACACCAGATAGGGTGACCAAGCTAAGCCCACAAGACATTGTGTTTGGCAGACCAATCCATATTCCTGGACACATGTCAACTGCCCCCTGTCAATAACTGATGACCTTTTGCTTTGTTATTGTAATAAATTAACAGTCCTTTTTAAGGCATGTGTGAAAACATAAGGTGACTCTGTATAGCCCTGCACGAGCCTCGTCCAACATTATCTCTTCTGCCTGAAACTAAAGGAGAAGAAATGTTGGCTGTCAGGGTGCAAGGGGATGGTACAGAAGGCGGAGCTAAGATCCATCACTGTGAAGGTGGTGGCTGTCACTGGGATGTTGGATAGTATTGTTGCTGGGTTTGTGACCACTGGGAAAGAGGGCAACACTATTTTGTTTTATTCTCTCAGATCCTGTGTGAATCTATAGACAGGAGCCCCATTCGAGCCCTTTGTAGCTTTTTTACCCGAAGTATGGGTGTGTTACATTGACTGTATTGAATCTCCCTTAGTAGTCCATGCTTCAAGAGGCCCTGTATGACTGTTGCGATGCCTTCCTCCCCCTCTTTAGAAATCTTGTATTGTGGCACTCTTGGGAGAATTGCTCCTGGCTTTAATTTTATCTGGACTGGTGGGTAGTTTAATACCCGCCCAACGTCATTGGCACTGGTGGCCCAGACTTCAGGCGGCACACAGTGGAATAGTTCTGGCGGTATTGTAGGGTCAGTGCATGTAATAAAGGCTTGTAAAATGAGGCCATTGGTCTTGCTCTCTAGAAAGATCCCTGTTGATGAACAGTGTATGGTGCATTGCAATTTGCATAACAAATCTCTACCCAGCAAATTCACGTGGCAAAACCTGTTAAGGATACACTGATGGTGCACTGTTATTGTACCTACTACAAACTGTAGTGGCTCAGTAAGGAATCCTGTAATGGGTTGTCCGGCCATGCCTACTGCGGTTACCGTAATCCTAGAAAGTGGAGCCTCAGGCGTTGTTAACGCCTTCAGCATTGATCTTTGAGCCCCCGTATCAATTAAGAATGGAACAACCCTAACCAATATTTTTCCCTCTACGTAGTGTACGGATTGATCCACGGCTATTGCTGGGGCTATCAAGCAGTTTCCCACTTTCAGGCATCCCTAGAATGAAATTGGAGGTGGTGGTTCGGGCCAGTCATTGCCTACTGGTGTCCACCCCTCCCCTCCTGTCCATTGCTGCTGGTGTTGAGGCTCGTGTTCTTGCTGCGCATTGTTCCTGTACCATGTGGGCCTAGTGTAATTGGTGTGCTGGTGTCGGCCCTCCTGCCCGTCGCTCTGTGTGTACCTATTGTCCTCATTCCTTTTCTTCAATATTGGGCAATCTGCTTTCCAATGGTTGGGGTCCTTACAATAGAAACATGCTGGGGCATATTATCAAGAGGGTTTATCTCCGCTTTTTTGGCTTTAAAAGCCAAGAAAGCGGAGATAAAATTATCTCCCTATTACCAAGCTGTCGCTAACACCAGTTACCGACAGCTAGTAGGAGATAGCGACCATCTTGGGCCCCACTTTGCATGTCAGTGATATTTATCACTAATGAGATGCAAAGTGGGCGTGCCAAGATGTTAGAGACTGAAAACAGTCGCTAACATCGCTATCTCCTATTATCAACTTTTGGAGATATTCGCGCTAAGCGGGAATATCTCCAAAAGCTAACACCTGCCCTGAGCAGTTCTTAGCCATGTTATCCAATGGGAGGTGGATAACATGGCTAAGAGCATTTGCTCGATAATGCATGAATATCGCTGACTTTTCAGCGATATTCATGCATTTCGGCCGTTTTTTATCGCATTTGCGATAAACCTTGTTAATAGCAAGGTTTATCTGCGATAAAAATCGCCGATGTGCGGCGATAATTTTTGTCTCTAAACAAGTTAGAGACAAAAATTATCGCTAGTTGTTGGTAATATGCCCCGCTGTTCCTTATGGTGGCAGGGAGGCTGATCTGCGGGGTAAGGCAGATAAGGCCCCCACCCTATGCTCCTTTCCCTCCCTCTGCTGCTGCTGTAAAATTGTTCTTTTGCTACCATTAGCCTCACTTTTTCTTTCTTTACTTTTTCTGTCACTATTGCCTGCTCACTAGACTGAAAATCTGAGTAGTACTTTGCTGCCGCCAACACTTTCTCTAGCTGTTCGTGCTGCGAACAGACAAAAGAAGTTTGCAAGTGTGTTTTGATAGGTGGTGTGAGACCTTGTACAAATGTTACCAGGGCCAGCATCGTATCCCCACATAGGGTTTTTCAATCCACTTTTCTGCCTATATACTTGCAGGAATATTTACAACAAGGGGTGGTGAAGGACAGAGTCTCTGAATTAAGCAGAAAGCTCTCACCCAGTCAAGAGATCAGGGCTAGATCCAACACCGTTTTTTAGCTCACTGCACCATCCCAGTTTCAGAACCTGGCTGTATGCAAATTAGTCTGTTCCTGTCCCAGTGCATGATGGGAACAGGGCAAACCAAACTACAAAAGCCAATTCTTACACTGGGAAGGAAACAAGCTCCCGGGGACCGGTTTCTGGCATTACAGCCGTCTTCGGCCCGGTTTGCTTGAATCCTGATGGTGCAATGAGCAAGGGTCTCACATCTGAGAATACCCTTCCACGCTTAGGGTGGACAAAAATATTTACAACAAGGGGTGGTGAGGGACAGAGTCTCTGAATTAAGCAGAAAGCTCTCACCCAGTCAAGAGATCAGGGCTAGATCCAACACCGTTTTTTAGCTCACTGCACCATCCCAGTTTCAGAACCTGGCTGTATGCAAATTAGTCTGTTCCTGTCCCAGTGCATGATGGGAACAGGGCAAACCAAACTACAAAAGCCAATTCTTACACTGGGAAGGAAACAAGCTCCCGGGGACCGGTTTCTGGCATTACAGCCGTCTTCGGCCCGGTTTGCTTGAATCCTGATGGTGCAATGAGCAAGGGTCTCACATCTGAGAATACCCTTCCACGCTTAGGGTGGACAAAAATATTTACAAGGGGTGGTGAGGGACAGAGTCTCTGAATTAAGCAGAAAGCTCTCACCCAGTCAAGAGATCAGGGCTAGATCCAACACCGTTTTTTTAGCTCACTGCACCATCCCAGTTTCAGAACCTGGCTGTATGCAAATTAGTCTGTTCCTGTCCCAGTGCATGATGGGAACAGGGCAAACCAAACTACAAAAGCCAATTCTTACACTGGGAAGGAAACAAGCTCCCGGGGACCGGTTTCTGGCATTACAGCCGTCTTCGGCCCGGTTTGCTTGAAACCTGATGGTGCAATGAGCAAGGGTCTCACATCTGAGAATACCCTTCCACGCTTAGGGTGGACAAAAATATTTACAACAAGGGGTGGTGAGGGACAGAGTCTCTGAATTAAGCAGAAAGCTCTCACCCAGTCAAGAGATCAGGGCTAGATCCAACACCGTTTTTTAGCTTACTGCACCATCCCAGTTTCAGAACCTGGCTGTATGCAAATTAGTCTGTTCCTGTCCCAGTGCATGATGGGAACAGGGCAAACCAAACTACAAAAGCCAATTCTTACACTGGGAAGGAAACAAGCTCCCGGGGACCGGTTTCTGGCATTACAGCCGTCTTCGGCCCGGTTTGCTTGAATCCTGATGGTGCAATGAGCAAGGGTCTCACATCTGAGAATACCCTTCCACGCTTAGGGTGGACAAAAATATTTACAACAAGGGGTGGTGAGGGACATAGTCTCTGAATTAAGCAGAAAGCTCTCACCCAGTCAAGAGATCAGGGCTAGATCCAACACCGTTTTTTAGCTCACTGCACCATCCCAGTTTCAGAACCTGGCTGTATGCAAATTAGTATGTTCCTGTCCCAGTGCATGATGGGAACAGGGCAAACCAAACTACAAAAGCCAATTCTTACACTGGGAAGGAAACAAGCTCCCGGGGACCGGTTTCTGGCATTACAGCCGTCTTCGGCCCGGTTTGCTTGAATCCTGATGGTGCAATGAGCAAGGGTCTCACATCTGAGAATACCCTTCCACGCTTAGGGTGGACAAAAATATTTACAACAAGGAGTGGTGAGGGACAGAGTCTCTGAATTAAGCAGAAAGCTCTCACCCAGTCAAGAGATCAGGGCTAGATCCAACACCGTTTTTTAGCTCACTGCTCCATCCCAGTTTCAGAACCTGGCTGTATGCAAATTAGTCTGTTCCTGTCCCAGTGCATGATGGGAACAGGGCAAACCAAACTACAAAAGCCAATTCTTACACTGGGAAGGAAACAAGCTCCCGGGGACCGGTTTCTGGCATTACAGCCGTCTTCGGCCCGGTTTGCTTGAATCCTGATGGTGCAATGAGCAAGGGTCTCACATCTGAGAATACCCTTCCACGCTTAGGGTGGAAGAAAATATTTACAACAAGGGGTGGTGAGGGACAGAGTCTCTGAATTAAGCAAAAAGCTCTCACCCAGTCAAGAGATCAGGGCTAGATCCAACACTGTTTTTAGCTCACTGCACCATCCCAGTTTCAGAACCTGGCTGTATGCAAATTAGTCTGTTCCTGTCCCAGTGCATGATGGGAACAGGGCAAACCAAACTACAAAAGCCAATTCTTACACTGGGAAGGAAACAAGCTCCCGGGGAGCTCCTGGTGAAGAATTGGCTTGGTAGTTTAGTCTGCCCTGTTCCCATGATGCACTGGGCCAGGGACAGACTATATATATAGCCAGGTTCTGAGCTGGGATGGGGCAGTGAGATAAATAACGGTGATGGATCAAGCCCTGATCTTTGGACTGGGTAAGAGTGGTCTGTTTAACTCTGACACTCTGTTCATCACCACCCCCTTTTTGTAAATCGTTTTTGGCCACAATAGGTGTGGCAGGGTATACTCAGACATGAGTCCCTTTCTCACTGCTCCATCAGGATTCAAGCAAGCCGGGCCGAAGAAGGCTGAAATGCCAGAAACCGGTCCCCGGTAGCTTGTCTCCTTTCTGGTGAAGAATTGGCTTGGTAGTTTAGTCTGCCCTGTTCCCATGATGCACTGGGCCAGGGACAGACTGATTTGCATATAGCCAGGTTCTGAGCTGGGATGGGGCAGTGAGATAAATAACGGTGATGGATCAAGCCCTGATCTTTGGACTGGGTAAGAGTGGTCTGTTTAACTCAGACACTCTGTTCATCACCTCCCCCTTTTTGTAAATCGTTTTTGGCCACTATAGGTGTGGCAGGGTATACTCAGACATGAGTCCCTTTCTCACTGCTCCATCAGGATTCAAGCAAGCCGGGCCGAAGAAGGCTGAAATGCCAGAAACCGGTCCCCGGTAGCTTGTCTCCTTTCTGGTGAAGAATTGGCTTGGTAGTTTAGTCTGCCCTGTTCCCATGATGCACTGGGCCAGGGACAGACTGATTTGCATATAGCCAGGTTCTGAGCTGGGATGGGGCCGTGAGATAAATAACGGTGATGGATCAAGCCCTGATCTTTGGACTGGGTAAGAGTGGTCTGTTTAACTCAGACACTCTGTTCATCACCACCCCCTTTTTGTAAATCGTTTTTGGCCACTATAGGTGTGGCAGGGTATACTCAGACATGAGTCCCTTTCTCACTGCTCCATCAGGATTCAAGCAAGCCGGGCCGAAGAAGGCTGAAATGCCAGAAACCGGTCCCCGGTAGCTTGTCTCCTTTCTGGTGAAGAATTGGCTTGGTAGTTTAGTCTGCCCTGTTCCCATGATGCACTGGGCCAGGGACAGACTGATTTGCATATAGCCAGGTTCTGAGCTGGGATGGGGCAGTGAGATAAATAACGGTGATGGATCAAGCCCTGATCTTTGGACTGGGTAAGAGTGGTCTGTTTAACTCAGACACTCTGTTCATCACCACCCCCTTTTTGTAAATCGTTTTTGGCCACTATAGGTGTGGCAGGGTATACTCAGACATGAGTCCCTTTCTCACTGCTCCATCAGGATTCAAGCAAGCCGGGCCGAAGAAGGCTGAAATGCCAGAAACCGGTCCCCGGTAGCTTGTCTCCTTTCTGGTGAAGAATTGGCTTGGTAGTTTAGTCTGCCCTGTTCCCATGATGCACTGGGCCAGGGACAGACTGATTTGCATATAGCCAGGTTCTGAGCTGGGATGGGGCAGTGAGATAAATAACGGTGATGGATCAAGCCCTGATCTTTGGACTGGGTAAGACTGGTCTGTTTAACTCAGACACTCTGTTCATCACCACCCCCTTTTTGTAAATTATATACTTGCAGGAGGCGGTCGAAATATGTATTCACACTTTCGTCCTTCTCCTGTTTAGTACTCGTTATTTTACTCCAATCAACCCTATCTTCCGGTCCCTTCCCCTTCAAATGTTCTACCACTTTCATGTATAATGCATCTACTGCTGGACCTGGCATCCCGCTCTCGCCCCTCGGTGGCTCCACATCTGGCCACCCGACTTTCCGTTTACATTCTTCCCAAAGGTCCTTTGGGACAATTATATTAAACAATGTGTCCAAATCTCTTCATAGTAATCCTCCCAGGGCAGCCATTTGCTTTAATTCTTCATATCACGTCCGTTCTTCATCTCTAAGCTTGGTAAAGTCTCTAGTAAAACAATTAGGGGTCCATTACGATGTCGGGCAGATTTCCACCGCCAGGCTGGCGGTGGCTACCGCCAGCCTGGCGGAGGAAATCCGCCCGACATCATCAGCCCAATTCCCCTCCGCCATATTAGGATGGCGGAGGGGACTGTGGCGGTGTGAAACACCGCCCGCCTGTTTTCCGCCCCGGTCGCCTAGCGGCCGGGTGGAAAACCTGTAACATGGTGGCGGTGTCTTGTAGACACCGCCCGCCATATTACAATGTGCTTTACACAATGCATTTCCGTGGCGGCAATGCCACCACAGAAAGGCATGCGGAGACTCCCTGCGGGGGCCCCTTGCGGGCCCCCTGGCAGTCTGTGGCTTGGGGGGTGCACATAGGGGGTACCTATGGTACCCCCCTGCATTTCAGAGTGCAACATGGAAGGCACCGTGCGGTGCCTGTCTTGTTGCGCGTTGACAAGTGAAACGTGCACTTTTACCATTGCGGTGGGCGGAGATTCCTGCTCCGCCCGCCTCAATGGTAAACATACAGGATGCGCCCACCTGTGTGGGGGGCGCATCCTAATGCCATTGTTGGGACCCCCGCACTGTTAGCGGGCGGTCCACTTCTCCGTTAGGGTGGCGGGCGGGCAGAGCCCGCCCGCTAGACTAACGGACCCCTAAATATTGAACACTCAAGCTAACACCTATAACACAATGTACGATCGATATTACAATCCTACTCAACCTAAATACACCACACTTACACTTAAATTAAATTTAGTAACTTATAAAATACAACAAAAATAAACTTACCCTCTCCAACGCGAAGCAGCATCCAAACGCGAGCTGTTCCAGTACCAAATCAAGCGAAAAAACATAACTCGGTTAAAAAATAGTCCCTGTATAACTGGAAAGCCTATTTATTTTCTATTTTCTTACACTTAAAAATTAAAAATATAGGCTTACATTATATATTATTTCTCCTAATAATATTTTTAAATAATTATAAATATATATTTATTTAAAAAAATTATTTACAATATTATTTAATGAACTATGAAAAAGAAAATATGATTTATATGTACACTTTGTAATTAATTAAAATGTTGAAATTACTTTTATCATGCACTTTCTTTTACCCGTTATGTTTATAAATATGTTAATGTGATTATGAAATGTATCTACAGTTTAAAAATTATTTCTCATTATTTACTTTTGTAAAAAATAATATTATTAATATTTTCAATATTAATTTATAAAATAAATATCATCATTTTGAACCAACAAAAATGTTACTATTTTGAAATCTGTAAAAAATGTATCTAACACTGATTTGTACTATAAAATACTAAAAAATGTATGTACAACAAATATAACAATTATTTTCAACATGTTTACTATTAAAATATTTCTATTTTGTATGTGATTTAAAGTAATTGTTATGAAATAAATTGTACACTATGTAATTATATTTGTTATGAAAATTTACATTTCCAATACATGTAAATTACCATAAAAATTATCTCACTGCAATTTATGAATATTTTTAATATACAAATATTTACTTGCTATTGTATTTTTTTTTTAAACTATTCACTTTCAAAATTATACTGCAAATAAAAACTTTTCCTCTACTCCCCATTTCTTTTTACATCTTAATAAACTGTTTTTGCATATTTTCACTTAACCATGTGTGTGTCTCCTGTTTTAATTTTCTATAATAAAATATAATGTAAATATTTTTTTAATTCTTTAACAATTATGTATTTTTAAATCATAAAAATTGTGATTTCTTTATCAATGTATTACTAACATAACAATAAATAACATTACTACTATAGTTAATATATTTACATACAAATAATAATTATAATATTCTACTAACCAAAATGTATATCTCTACAAAGTTTTTGCTATTCCCACTCCACCAACTATAAACTCTTTGAAGGTGCTGGACATTCAACCCGTATAAATTACTATTCACACTCCACCAAGTATAAACTCAGTGAAGGTGCTGTACAGTGAACCCATATAAATTACTATTCCCACTCCAACAAGTATGAACTCAGAGAAGGTGCTGGACAGTAAACCCTTATAAATTACTATTCCCACTCCACCAAGTATAAAGTCATGGAAGGTGCTGGACAGTAAACCCTTATAAATTATTATTCCCACTCCACCAAGTATAAAGTCAGGTAAGGTGCTGGACATTCAACCCATCTAAATTACTATTCCATCTCCACCAAGTATAAACTCAAGGAAGGTGCTGGACAGTAAACCCATATAAATTACTATTCCCACTCCACCAAGTATAAACGCAGTTAAGGTGCTGGACAGTAAACCCTTATAAATTACTATTCCCACTCCACCAAGTATAAAGTCAGGGAAGGTGCTGGACATTCAACCCATATAAATTACTATTCCCACTCCACTAAGTATAAACTCAGGGAAGGTGCTGGAGAGTAAACCAATATAAATTACTATTCCCACTCCACCAAGTATAAACTCAGGGAAGGTGCTGGACAGTAAACCCTTATAAATTACTATTCCCACTCCACCAAGTATAAACTCAGGGAAGGTGCTGGACATTCAACTCATATAAATTACTATTCCCACTCCACCAAGTATAAACTTAAGGAAGGTGCTGGACATTCAATACTTATGATTTACTATTCCCGCTCCACCAAGTATACACTCATGGAAGATGCTGGACAGTAAACCTTTATAAATTACTATTCCCACTCCACCAAGTATAAAGTCTGTGAAAGTGCTGGACATTCAACCCATATAAATTACTATTCCCACTCCACCAAGTATAAACTCTGGGAAGGTTCTGGACAGTAAACCCACATAAATTACTATTCCCACTCCACCAAGTATAAACTCAGGGAAGATGCTGGGCAGTAAACCCATTTTAATGACTATTCCCACTCCACCAAGTATAAACTCAGGGAAGGTGCTGGACAGTAAATCCATATAAATTACTATTCCCACTCCACCAAGTATAAACTCAGGGAAGGTGCTGGACAGTAAACCCATATAAATTACTATTCCCATTCTACCAAGTATAAACTCAGGGAAGGTGCTGGACAGTAAACCCATAAAAATTACTATTCCCACGCCACCAAGTATAAACTCAGGGAAGGTGCTGGACATTCAACCCATATAAATTACTATTCCCACTATACCAAGTATAAACTCAGGGAAGATGCTGGACAGTAAACCCATATAAATTACTATTCCTACTCCACCAAGTATAAACTCATTGAAGATACTGGACACTAAAGCCATATAAGTTACAAAAATCAACACACTCCTAAAAAGTAAAATATTTTATACAATATTACATAAAAAAACTTAACACAAATTTACCTTTAATATTTTAAATTAATTTCTAAAATTAATTTCTAAATATTTTTTTAATTCCTAGCCTAATCCCCCCAAAAAACACAACTCAGACCTAAAACTAAATTATGTAATAAAATTAAAAATTTATATAAAATGTATAAATACATTTTTACAAAATTTCACAATTATAAAACATTTTTTATAATTTATTTTTATATATTTTAAAACACTTCCCACCCTATTCCCCTAAAAACCCACAACCCGCTCCTAAATTTTTAAAATTATTTTTTAACTACACATTTATTTATTTTTATTTAAAATATTTATATATTTTATTATATGAAATAACAGGCATAAACAATATTTTAAAAAAAATTAAAACTACAACATTATAAACATTCTATATTTCACAAATCGATATTCTAACACTCGATATTTTCTCTTTCGATATCCTAACACTATGGTGCCTATTAGGATGACGGGCGGACTTCGTCCGCCCGTCATCCTACCGGTGAATGGGACCGCCCGCCATAAGGGCGGGGGTCCCGTGGGGGCTATTAGGATGTGCCCGCCACAGTGGCGGGCACATCCTGTAGTTGTAGCATTGTGGCGGGCGGTGCACTCTACACCGCCCGCCACAATGCAAAAAATGCATTTTTACATTTGCATATGCAAAGCGTCAGGCACCGCGTGGTGCCTGCCGCTTTCTATATGCAAATGAAGGGGGTTACCATAGGTACCCCCCTGTGCACCCCCACCTCGGCTTCAACATGGGGGCCCGCAGGGGCCCCCAATGGCAATGACCGCCTGCCTTTCCGTGGCGAGATCGCCGCCACGGAAAGGCACCTATGCTAACACATGCAAATATGGCTGGCGGTGTCTGATAGACACCGCCACCACATGAAACCAAAAGTGGCGGGCGGTGTTTGCCACCGCTGCGGTCCCCACCGCCATTGTAATGTGGCGGGGGGAAAAGGGTGGCGGGCGGGCATTTCTGTTGGGCGGATCGCACCCGCCACCATGGCGGTGGTGATCCGCCCGACATCATAATGGAGCCCTATATTTTGACATTAGATATTTTTTACTTATACAAAAACTCGATATTTTCTACAGTCGATATAAACTACTCAATATTTTATACTTCGATATTTTTTAAACCACTTAAAAATCGATAACATTAGCATCAATACTACTTACCTCGATATTACTGCCATGTCGTTAGTCTGTAGTCAATATTCTGTCCAGTCGATAAAAACTTGAGATTTAGACTGCACACCGCAGAAGCTTATCAGTCGCCGACAAAAGCTTTGGTAGTGGAGATGCGAGCCCTAAAGAAGGAAAAGTCGCACCACCCATAATCAAGGAGGCAAAGACCCAGGGAATCGAGTAAAACGATCACCCGGGATACGATGTCCTGAGTCATCTGGAGATAGCCCTCCCTACAAACATCGCAATAGACAATGAGTGCAAGCATAACACGTCCGCAACAACTGCAGAGGGTGGAGAAGGAGGGGTGGAGGAAAAATAGGGGGAAATGACCAATAACTGCATCCCCTATAACTATAACTGCACCCCTTATTAACACGTCAAGGATGGATCCTTGGACAAAATGTTCCCACAGCTATTGGGAGGAGATGTGGAAGCTTCCGGAAACCAGAAGTTCAGTATAGCTTGTCATGGTCCCTTCCAGCGACCATATACGCCATCAAAGGCCAAAACAGAAGATAACCACAACGATTACCCTCTCACCTTGGGTACATTTGGGCTGGACTCACTGGAGAGACTTGGGTCACGTAAGCACAAGGAGGCGTGCACAGCTAATATGAGCATGGTTAACATGAGCAACGGAGATAGCGAAGGCTCCTATAATATAACAAAAAAAACTGAAGTCGGGAAAACACCGTCAGCACAAGATGAGCGCGCTCAACTGAGCCAGGAAACATCTAATACCCAATATGGCCTCGTCTCTGTCGCAGCTCAACCTGACTGCAACACGAATCGGGCACCAACAGGATTATTAATGTCTAACAGAACTGAACCAGAGTCATCATACTCCTGAAGAACGGGAGGAATTAGTTGCGTCTTATCCTACTGCCACTGGAGGTGAGCCAGAAAGAAGAAATAACAGTTCTCCAAAACCCAAAATCGAAAAAGATAAAACACCCAACAAAGACGATGTTTGGGGAACTCTATTGCACACACTGCAAATGTCTGTGAACGCACTCCAGTATCAATCAGACAAGATGGACCTCCAGTTGTCAATCCTCACTCCATTTTTGTCACGGGCATAGATGACAAGTTGGCAGACTTTAACAACCTGATCAAGAGGGCACAGTCAGAGCCAAAATTCGCCCAGGCTAGCTGCACCTGTATAACAATTATGGACAAGATAGCAACATTACCATCAGCACTGGATAACCTCCTTGCCGACATTAGGAAAGCAGTGCCAGCCCAATCAGTGCCAGGTTTGGCCCACACCAGCATCAGTGGCCAACAAACAACAAAGCTAAGAAAAGTTCAAGGTCCCAATGCACAGGCTAAGCTAATTGCAAATGCGGCCCAGATATCCGACGGGAGGCAGGCTCCCGAGGAGGGGGACTTACCCATACCAGGGCTAAACAACAGTGTACTAGCCGAAGGAACATCAGCAGCCCTGACAAGTAAGACCACTAAGTCCAGTAAATCCCTGGAAAAACAGGAACTGACTGAAGGTGCACAATTATCATCCAAACAGCAGAGAAAACAAAGGAGGAAGGGGCGAAACGAAAAACCCATGCATGCACTACCACATAGCAAGGATGGAATATACAGTCCCCAGGATGAACCAAAGGATGATCAACTAGTCGATTCGTATAGGGAGGAAGTAGATACGGTCCCAAGTTGGGAAGAGGAAAAGAGTCCAATCCAGGAAAAAGCACTGGAAATCATTGTGCATACAATTGTCAATGAATCGACTACTGATGGACTGGAACAGTAACCAGAGACCAAAATCAGGAGCTCGATAGGAGAACCGCGGCTAACTACAATAAAGGACTGGGCACTCATTAAGGCAATACAAGGTTCATCAACATTATCAACCAATGGGCCAAAGGAGCCAGTAGGGGAAAAAACAGACTCACAAAGAAGCACTTGCAGGGAGGGGGAGACAATTAAAACAACAGTGCCAAGTATGGAGAAAGCTTCAGCAAACAACAGCCAGCTATTTGGCCTGAGTATACCAGCGCGGGGGCCATAACCATCAACAGAGGTCTCAACATCGACAGAGAACAACCTGGACCCACAAACAGGGCACTCTGGAGAAACAACAACAATCATGTTTTACCCAGAGTACATATCAAAGGGACGGGTTGATATACTAAACAGGGGCAACATCTTGCGTTTACTAAGGTCCATCAACACCTTAAAGAACATAAAAACCACTGACTTGGAGTCAGTTGAGTTTAAAGAATCTCCTGATTACCCAGACACAGAGTTAACGAAAACAGTCTGGGTTACACCAGACCTAGCTGAGAGAATCCTAAAGGAACAAAATAGGTTCAACGATTGGGGCATTAAACTCCAGCCACTTGAAAAACCAAAGTATCCTGACCCCTTGTTGGCCGAACCAAAGTGCCAAGAAGAAAACCCTGGCTCTGGGCAACCGAGCCCATGACTATTTTCAGTACTGCGAGGGGTGCGCAGCAACAGCACAGAACACAGGGGGAATGGAGAACACATTGCACATAGGGCATACGCGGACAGAAGCAGACCCACACCGGAGTGGAGCATGGTTACCAGGACAATAAACATAAAAACGGAAAGACCGAGACATTCTAAGCAGCATGCACCGCCACTCAAGAACTCATTTAAAATCTGTTCCTGGAACATCAATGGGCTGGGAGACAAGATCTCGGACCTTGAACTGCAATCTTATCTGCAAAAATTTGATATAATTTTGCTCCATGAAACATGGAGCGAAGCACCAACGGCACTGCATGGCTTCAACATGCTCTACCTACCGGCAATTAGAAACGTTAAATTCGACCACGAAAAGGGAGGTTTAGCAACATACAGCTCCATAAGCAGCATTTACGCAGCAGAACCCTTTCCATACAACCTAGCGCCACCAAATTAAATGCAAGTAATTCGAATTACTCTACAGTGGAAGACAATTAAAGAACATATAATACTTGTAAACCTCTATCTGCACCCGCGTGATAAAAACAAAGGGAGTCAACAACTAAAGGAGGAGCTGGTGAAAATTATAACAGAAGAGAAAACAAATAACTGGATAATTACAGGGGACTTCAATCTAAACATGCTGAGGAAACGAGCTGATTACATCCACTCAGAGGAGGATCCATTTGCTTGGGAGGAAATGCCCCAAGACATCAACAAAGATGGAAGACTCACAAACACCTCGAAAAATCTGTTGTCGTTCTTAGAGCAACTGGGCTCACGTGCATTAAACGGCAGATTTCCTGGATCATTTAACAACGCAGCAACAAGGTCCACAATTGACTACACATTCTGCTCTCGCCACATGTTCACAAAAGTAAAAAACTATTGCATTGGGAGCGTAGATTTCAGCGACCACTTACCCCAGGAAATCACGGTAGAAGACCAATCACCATATAAATTGCTCCCAGCAAACATAATCTGCTCAAAATATACCAACAAAGAGAGAAGAGTAAAATGTAGAAACAACGATCCTGAGGGACTCCTCTCTTTAGCAAAACAACTCTGGGAAGAAGGCAAAGCAGCCAATCCCGACATAATTGGAGGCTGGGAGGCATTCACAAATGCCCTATGTAACAGCTACTGAGATATAAAGGGCCACTCTCGAAACAGGAGAATAAAGTGCCATCAAAACCTACGGCCAGGCTCCAACCAACGTAATAACGTTAAATTAAAACAGCTAAAAGCACGGATAAACCTCACACTTTGGAGGCTGAAGAAAGATCACTCTGCATTGCAAGAACTGCGGCAGTTAAAAGCTGAAGAATCTCTTTGGGCTACACTCCTGTACGACATCAAAAACGACAACAGTGCACAATTTTGGCAAAAGATTAATGCCCTATCTAACCCGCAAGGTCAGTACATCAGCTCCAACCTCACAGAGATGCATGGATAAGTTACCTCGAACCTAACTTTAACAAAGAACAGATTCTCCAAATTGGCTTAAATAACCTTGTGCCTAGTACGGAATCCCACCTGCTCCAGCAAAACTTTAAAGCAGAACATGGTCAGAACCTCACAATCACAAATAACCAAGTTCACAAAAGAATCTTGAAAGGTAGACTTGAGGGAGCTCCTGGCCCAAACAGGATCCCGCCTATACTATTCAAACAAGACCCTGAATTTTGGGCTACAGTTCTAAAACCGATCTTTGACAAAATCCTACAGACATAAATAATGCCATCATCGGGGAAGGGCTCAATAATCTCACCCATTTATAAAAAAGGCAACAGGAGCGACCCACAGAGCAATCGGCTGGTAGCTCTTCTGGACAATGAAGCCAAATATTAGGCCGGGGTACTTCTTCAAGAATTAACAACATGGGCCACAGAAACTAACGCAATACCCTATAATCAAACCAGCTTTGTAGAGACATGAGTACTACCACTAACATCTCCGCCCTCTCACTAATGATAGACGCTCCACTTGAAATCAAACAGCCTCTATACATGTGCTTCAATGATTACAGTTCAGCATTCGATCATATAAACAGAAATATTCTGTGGCAAAAACTAAAAATGTTAGGTATCTCACCATTACTCCTGAGACAACTAATCCTTCTGCATAGTAACACCTGGGTACAAGTAAAGATGGGGACAGGAGACCATCTACCGAAAAAGATGAACACAACCTCAGGATTAAAATAAGGGTGTGTACTTGCCCCAACACTTTTTAATCTATTTATGGCCGAGCTTTCAGTCCAACTTAATGGAAGCAAAGCACACGCCCCGAAGCTAGGAGGTCGTCAGCTAGCTAACATCCCATATGCAGACGACTTAGGACTCATCAGTCGGACACCCATAGGACTACAACGCCTGCTGGACACTACATCTCAATACTCAGACATCAATAAACTAAGCATTAACCAAGACAAAACAAAAGTCATGTGTGTAAATGACCAGAAAATAAAAATAAAGTACAACTGGCACCTGACATAGGTCAAGCTTGAAGTCGTAGAAGACTATAATATCTGGGGGTCATGATTGACAGCAAAGGCAATAACAAAGCACAAGGTGAGGCAATAAAAAAGAGGGGATTAACAACAGCGATTGCATTAAAAAACCTGAAAAATATAACCACTGGGCCAAGCTTTCTCTCTCTGACCAAGGTGATACAGGCCAAACTTATTCCATGAATTACTTATGGAAGCGAAGCCATGAGAGGGAGGGACGCAGAAACATTAAATGGCACCATCGCAAGAGCACTGAGAATAATATATGGGCTGCCTGGATATACATCTCCTGCGCAAATGAGGCTCAAATTCGGGATACAAAGACAGGAGCGAGCCAGGTTTTGTTAACACCTGTTTCAAGATCAAAAAAGGGCTGCCAGAAACGCTAAACTTCTACTTTGGAGAGAAGTAGAAACCACAGAAACCTGCCCAGCTCAACACTTTTTGGACACTGCACTGGACCAGTTAGGGTTAAGGCAACTCTCAGTAACGTTGGGGACCACAGCAAGCTTAAAAAAACTGCAAATAACATTGTTAAAAATGAGTCTATTATACAAGACAAAGTGGCCTTTACAGAACTATCTTACAGTAAAGCGTCTCCTCAAGCTTACCTACTCTCTAACTTCTCCAAAACTACCAAAGAGAAGTTTTTGAAATTCAGGTTAGGTTTATTACCATCTGCACACCATCTCCCCCCTTGGTTGCGCCCTCCTAGGCCAGCAATATGCCGCCTCTGCGGGGAAGGAGAGGAGGACATAGTCCATATCATAACTATTTGCCATGAGCTGAAACGCCGGTCACTACTTAAACCTATTTTCAACAAAAACCAAATACGGTCGTGCAGACAAGCGGTGCTTGCAAGCTTCTCTGGCGAAGACACTCAACTAAGCTGCTACCTGGTAACATTTTTAACTGCAGCGGACCTTCAATTAAAACAGATACCTCCAGATCATCGATGAAGCTGTACTGGAACAGAGGCGGTGACGCCCTGTTGATCCTCTGCGCACACAATTGTAATTTCGTTTTTAAGCACACAAATTTAAGCATTTTTGCACATGTAAGCCTCAAACGAAAGCATCAATAGGCTAATTATCTTTGCACAAATCAATGAATGTTGAGAGGGGACTATGCACTATAAATTTGCACCTTTGCCTGCCTTCACTCTGTAGCCAAGACTCTGATAAGGGGAAAATTCTGTCTTATGAACTGCTGCTAATCTCTTTTTTTTAATTGAAATTTATTTTATTGTTGCATCAAAGTATACAGGTACAGTGTAAATGAACTGCTGACGCGGCCTCAACATTCAGCCCCGAACAGCCAAGCGTGCAACGTTTTCTTGTTTTTATACAACTGGTGCAAATATACATTTCCTTGAATAATCAGTGTAGATCGTACAAACATGTCCGCAGGCCCGGAAACAGTGAATCTGCATCGCCAATAGGGCGATGGATAATAGCAGGTATGTAGGATCCCGCCTCGAGAGCGTAGGATCGAGGTCTGTACTGTCCATACAGTGGTGGCACCTGAGAGCGGGGGGGACAAAACTGTGGGAGAGAAGCGTGTGGGTGCTAGCAGGGTCTAAGCAGGGGGATACTGGCGACGGGCGTCAGGGGGGGGGCCACGGAGCCAGTCGATCTGCGCTCCAAGAGAGGGGGGGAAGAGGAGTGGGCAGGGGGTGAATACCCCCCGTGTATGCGGGCATCGAGGTGGGTGGCATGACATATGAGAGTTCGATCAGGATGTAGGGGGTACCGGGAGACGGTCCCGGGATGGTTGATACCATGTAGAGGCTACTGGTTCTCTCGGGCGGGGGGGGGAGGAGTGGGCGGGTCTTCTGTATGTGTGGACTGTCAGAAGCTGTGGAGGAGCATGGCCCATTCCATGGATAAGGGAATTTTACGCGCACCCCTGGCTTCCTCCTCTCTAAGGGCATCCTCTTCCGCCGCCGCCCATTTACCGACCGCGCCCGTCCATGCCGCTGCAGAGGGAGCCTCCGGGGAACGCCAGCGCATGGCTATACATCTGTTTGCCAACAGGAGTGCTAAGGACACGAAGCGTCTGTGCACGGGTCTCGCTTAGGAACATGAAAGATGCCTAGTGCGCTGGACTCCCAGGTGGCTAGTGTAGTGAGACCTGTAAGTTCCGCCAGAGTGTCGTGTACCATCCGCCAAAAGGGGTGAAGGTTGGGAATACTCCAGAACATGTGCCGAAAATCTGCCGTAGGGGAACAGCATCTGGGGCAAAGGAATGGTGTGGAGGGATAGAACTTATGCAGTCGTGCTGGGGTGAGGTATGCCCTGTGTAGGATATGTCCTCCTCCCATGTGGCTCGCAAAGTCGTAAGGGGAGCGTGTGAGAGTTCCCGGATGGATTTATATAACCAGGTGATTAAGTGGCGTCCCACCCCCATATGCAGGATTGTATGTATTACTGGATGCGTGTCTGGCTCGCCAGTGCAGAGATTAAAATGGGGCCGGTATCCATCGAGTAGCTGTCTATATCTGAGGAATTGGCCTGGGGGCAGTCCGTATTCAGCGATCAGGCGGTCAAGCGATTTTAGCTGGCCTTCCTCGAAGAGCGATTCCAGATCCATGATGCCACAGAGTGACCATTCGGTGAACAGTGGAGCGGTGAAGTAGGAGTCCTGCCTGCGGCTGCCTATCAGTGGTAGTAGCGGGGAGTACGGAGGTCTACTGGGGGACAACCGGTGGATCCGCATCATGCACCGGCGCGCTATCGCCACTTGAAGGGGGTATGTGCGCCGTGGCTTGGTGCCCGAGAGGAGGAGACGGGTGAGTTCTGGGGTTGCGATTCTGCCGGCCAAAGTGACAGTCTCCTCAGGGTAGCGGTCCGCCGTCCAGTAAGATAACCATTGGAGTTGTGCCGCGAGGAAATATGCCTCGAAGGATGGAGCTCCGAGTCCTCCCTGCGTCGTGGGAAGTTGGAGGGTTTTCAGGGCAACCCTGTGTCGGCCCTCGCCCCAGATAAGGGTCCCTAGGAGGGAGTCGACATCGCGGAAGAAGGACCTGGGTGGTATAACCGGCAAATTCGTGAAGTGGTAAAGGAGTCAGGGAAGCATCACCATTTTAGCTAGGGCTATCCGTCCTATCGGGGCTAGCGGGAGTTTATTCCAGAAAGCGACAGTCGGGCGCAGACTAGCAAGCACTGCGCGGTGATTACCCTCAAACATGGCTGCTGGAGAATGGTACAAGCGGACACCGAGGTACCGGGGAGCCTCCGCGGACCACAAGAGTTTATGCGGACCGAGCTCGACTTCCCGGGGGGGTAGGCCCGGGTGTAAGGGGTAAACTGTGGACTTGTCCCAGTTCATCTGTAGGCCTGAGGCATCTGCAAAGTCCGCCAACGTCGCCCCTCTGGGGGCCAGGTCCGCTTCGATGTCTCGGACGTATATGAGGAGATCGTCCGCGTACATGGACACGCAATGCGTGTCATCCGCGAGAGGGATGCCCCAATCCACACCCTCCAGGCGCAGCCGAACCGCCAGCGGTTCGACCGCCAGCGCGAATAGGAGCGGCGACAGGGGGCACCCCTGTCTTGTGCCCCGCCGAACTCCGAATGCTGGTGATATGCGTTTCCCGATACGAACCCGAGTGGTGAGATCGGTATACAGGAGGCACGTGTACGCCATGAGTGTCGGGCCGATATTAAGTCGCCGCAGGACAGAAAAGAGATAGGGCCAGGTGAGGGTGTTGAACGCCTTTTCCAGGTCCATGATGAGGCAGGCGGCGCGAGGAAATCGGTCACGCACCAGATCCTGAACATGGAAGACTCGGCGGAGATTCTGGGAGGTGTTTCTTCCCGGCACGAAGCCGCATTGGTCGGGGTGGACCAATGGGCGAATGATCTGCGCATACCGATCCGCCAGGATTTTCCCCAGGATCTTACAGTCGGCCGACAGGAGCGTGATGGGGCAATACGACCCCATGTGAAGTGGATCTCTGTGGGGTTTGGGAAAGGTGACGATCACGGACTCCCGCAGTGACTGGGGTAACCTACCTAGATGAAGAGACGCCCCGAACACCCGTGACAGACGGGGGACCACTAGGGGGGAGAATGTCGAGTAGTATTCTAGTGGGAAGCCGTCCAACCCCGGCGCTTTATTACGAGACATGGCCCGTATCGCCTGGGTGATGTCAGACGGGACAATCTTGGCGTCAAGGGAGGGCTTGTCGACGCCCGATGTTGTGGGTAGAGTCAGAGGGTCCAGAAAATTGTCTACAGAAGACGGGGAGTACTGGGTCGGGGTCCCGTACACTTGTGTATAATGACGCTGGAACGCCAGAAGAATCTCGGCTTGTGAGCGCACCAGCACACCGTCCAGGTTGATAATATCCGTGATTGGCTTGATTTCGGTGTTCTGCCTTGCCATCCAAGCCAGCAGCGCCCCAGCTTTGTCCCTGTCCTTATGCACCCTAGAGGCGTAAGCCCTAAAATTATACTTCCGGAGGTCAGCGCAGGCGGCCTGGTATTCCGTCTTAGCCTCGGCCGTGAGTACAGCGTGCTCCTCCGAGTCATCAGGCCGTTTAGTGAGTGCGGCCAGAGCCTGCTCCGAGGTTAGGAGTGTCCGCTCCAAGGTGCGGCGAACCCCCACCACCTGTTTGATGCATTCTCCCCTAGCCACCACCTTAAACGCGTCCCACTCCACTAGTACCGACGACGCCGTGTTCGCGTTATGTGTGAAATAGTCCTGTATGCTGGTTTTGTGTGTGTCTCTGAATACTGGGTCGGTCAGGCAATCCCTAGGGAGGCGCCAGGTGGGGACCGGTGGGTGGGGGGGGTGCCAGGTTAGACGTATAATGTGAGCGTCATGATCCGAAAGGATCCGACCCAGGTAGTCTGTAGACGTGATCTTAGGGAGAATTGGTGCAGAACAGAGGAAGCGGTCTAGGCGGACCCGGAGGTTGTGTGGGATCGAGTGGAAGGAGTAAATGCGAGCCAGTGGGTGTAGGTGTCGCCATGCGTCAGTGAGCGCCCAATGTGTGACCCATGTCCTAAAGAGCTCTGCCTGCCGGGGGGCCGGGGAATGTGCGGGAGGAGGATGTGAGCGGTCCAGGGTGGGGTCCAGTGTGCAGTTAAAGTCGCCTCCCAGTACCCATGGGACTGTAGTGAACTGGGCCAGAACGCCCGTGAGGTGATCCCAGAATTTATCCTGGTCTGTGTTAGGGGCGTAAATGCTGCCAAGGAGTATTCCCTGCCCATCCAGTATTCCCTCCAGAAGCGCATACCTGCCCTCTTTGTCTACCACCCGTCGGAGCACCCGGAAGGGAGTACCCGGTCTGACCCAGATTAACGCGCCGCGTGCAAACGCCGAGTATTGTGTGGCACAGAAGGTCCCTCGCCATTTAGACTGTAGGCGAGTGAGTTCGGTAGCATTTATGTGTGTCTCCTGTAGAAGTGCAATATTGGCTGACATGCGTCTAATGTAGGTGTAAACAGAATATCGTTTGCTGGGCGTGTGCAGGCCCCGTACGTTCAATGTAAGGACATTAATGTCTGAGCGTGGGACTGCCATTCCTGGGGTGTCGTGGTAGGGATGAGGGCCCCCCTATAGTACCCGAGGGCCGCCAGTGTGTATGTGTCACGTGTGTTTCTGCGCGTCAAGCTTCCACAATCGTAGGGGAGGGACTAAGGGGATTAACAACAAGTAAAATCTTGGGTGGGCAACAGTCCCAATACTGAGGATATATCACCGGAGGTGGCATATCCAAACTAGTGTCCCACTAGGGGAGAAATACAACAGGTAACTGCGGGGGTGGCAGCATGTGTCGCTGCTGGGCCTGTGCGCGGGCCGGGCTCTTGTAGGAGAAGAGTCCATCGCTCGGTAGCGTATACAATAATCAGGCAAAGCAGTCTAGGCTCCTAGACGTCGCGCAATACAGTGGGCAACCATTAGAAGGATACAGTAATCGATAGTTCATTGTTCATGAAGAGGTGTTAGGTTGGCCGGCCAGGGTAGCGTCCAGTGTAGGTGCCGCCAGGAGGGGGGAAGAGATCGGGCCAAATCCCGACATCGTTCCATCGCTGTCTCGGTCTTTCTCTGGGGTGAACAGGTGCGGGTGACCTTCCAGGTCCGATGCTGGGGGTGACGTGTGAAGTTCGGTCACCGCTCGTAGGGCGTCTCGTTGCTCTTGCATGATTTGCGTGAGGTCGGGTGAACCCGTGGGGGAGGACGCCTGGCTTTTGGGGCGGCCAGATCGGGCCCGGCTCGCACCCCGTCTTCTAGATCGTCTGGAGTCGTTGTTGCGTGTCCTCTGGGGTCCGGGTTTAGGGATCAGTGGGCAGTGGAATTCAGTCCAATCTTGTGCTTCCGCCGCCGTAGTGAAGAAGAGGGATTTCCCATTGTGCAGCACTTTAAGGCGGGCTGGGAACAGCAAGGAGTACTGCAGATCGTTAGCACGAAGGCGCCGTTTGACCTCCAGAAAGGTGGATCGCCGCTGCTGGACCTCCCGGGCGTAGTCTGGGAACACCATAACATGTTGATCCTCCACCTGCAGGGGACAAGCTGTCCGGGCCGCACGGAGCACCGCATCCCGGTCTCGGAAGTGCAGGAATTTAGCTAGCATGGGTCGTGGAGGGAGGCCGGGTTTGGGTGCCCGGGCCGGGACTCTGTGGGCCCTTTCGATGGAGAAGTACGGCGATCGCGCACTCTCCGGGGTGAACGATCTGGTCCAGGATTCCATATAGGTCAGA
The DNA here is from genome assembly GCF_964263255.1 of Lissotriton vulgaris. NCBI lineage: Eukaryota > Metazoa > Chordata > Amphibia > Caudata > Salamandridae > Lissotriton > Lissotriton vulgaris. Next base: position 183,340,316 of record NC_141694.1, read on the forward strand.
GGATCTGAATTTTCAATCCCCTCCGGCAGGCCCAGGACGCGGATGTTACATCTTCTCGAGCGTCCTTCTAAGTCCACCGTGCGTTCTTCTAGGGCCTCCACGCGGCGTAGGACCTCTCTCATGTCTTCCTCTTGCATCTTCACCACGGGTTGTAACTCGGTCACGGTTCGTTCTCCTTCCTTCACCCTGTCCGCCAGCTTACGATGTTCATCGCGGATCAAGCTAATGTCCGTCGTCAGGGCGCCCAATCTCTCTTCCATTGAAAGGCGAGACATTTCGATCGCCGCCAACACCTGGTCCAATTTCGCCGTCAGTGTAGGGTCTGTTTGCGACGCATTGGCTTGCGTCCACGTCCTGGTGTGTGGCATCTTCTCAACGGCCGTTTCAGGGACAGCCGTCACCTGCGAGGCCTTTGGTTTCCCCATAGGTGCCGTCAAGCGGGCCACCGGGCCTCCGTGCACTCCGGGAACAGCAGGTCGACGTAACTGGGTTAGGGGCAGTTCAGTGCTAGTCGGTCCCCCCTGTCCCTCCCGGTTCCGGGGCGGCTCCCCCCGTCCTAGGTAGCTTCCACCAGTTTAGGGCGTCAGAGGCGGTCTGCGGCCGCTGGGGCCAAAAGCCTCGGTGTCAGAAGGCCTTGCGGCCCCCCCCCCGGCGTGTGGCGCAGTGTCAATACCGGGCGGGAGGGCCAGAGGTCAGGTGGTGTGAATCCGAGGGGGTCCGGGGCAGCGGACGGCCACCGGCAGTGTCTCGAGTTCGGGGGGGGCACCCCTGCTCTTATGGCGAGGCTCGCGCTGCTCCCGGAGTCTGGTCCTCTGTGGGCGCCATCTTGGGGTCAGGCGCTCAGGTCCGTCGATCGCGCAAGGCAGTGGGAGCGCCCTGGATCCCCGGGCCAGCCGGCGGCGTGTGCCGCGTCTTCACACGGGGCCCCGAGGAGGTAGGGGGGCCGCCGGGACCAAGATCCTCGGGGGAGGGGGGGAAGAGATGGGCACTCATCGCCCTCGTTGGTAGGTTGCGGGCCACTGAATGGCACACCACCGCGCTGATAGCGCGTCCGTCGGCCCTCTGCACCTCGCGGTGGTAGGTTGGCCGATGCCGGAGGATGATCAGGCTCCCGGTGAGGCAACAGTGTCGGTGTAGCGGAGCCCCGGTGCGGCGGCCGCCATCTTGCACGCCGGGGTGCTGGAACGAGAGAGGGCGCCGTCCGGTGCACACTCCTGGGGGCCGGTCCGCTGTTGCTCCGGGACCCCTCGTAGGTGTCCGCTGGGCCCGTCCCTCGGGGTCGTCGGTCACCGGGTTGGCTCCCGGCAGCGTATGTGCCCCCAGGACGGAGCCGTGCCCGCCATTTTGAGTTGCGGTGCTCGGCTCTGGCACTAGACGAGTCAGTCCGTGTCGTTCGTCCGCCGCTTTCGAAGTTCGTCCGAATGATGCCCCGGTGCGCGGGGGAATCCCAGGTGCTGTTTCGGTAAGCTGAGGCTCCTGGCGATCTAAGGAACTGGGCAGGATGCTAGCCGATCACGGAGCCTCAGCAGGACACAGCCTCCATCGTGGCTTGCCAAGCCACGTCCCAACTGCTGCTAATCTCTACTGACATAAATGAAGAAACAAGACTATGGGTCATCAAAACCGGGGTAGTGGATCTGCTCCGCAATCTCAACGTGCGTTTTTAACTGTGGCTATCAGCCTCTTTTAAACTGATGTTTTATTGCTTATAAACGACGTTCAATTTTTGTTTTAATTAACTGTACAATAAACATATCACTTACTTACCGTCAGATAGCCAGTGTAGCCCTGGGTGAGGGGGAGATGGGTTCCCAAGGTGGGTGGGGTCCCGCAGAAATGTCCCTTGTCTCATTAGGAGACTTTGAGAAACTTAATTTCTAATTATATGAAGTCTCTGTGGTAGAAGTGTGGTGTTACCTACAAGTTCACCAGTCGATACCACCCACAAGGTAACGGGCTGGTTGAATGATTCAACCGGACCCTCAAAGGCATTAGGCATAAGTGGGACGTCCCCTTGCCATGCCTTCTGTTTGCCTAGCGAGAGGTGCCACAAAAGTCTCTAGGGTTCAGCCTCTTTGAGCTTTTTTATGTTCACCTGGTAAGAGGACCTTTGACCTTGGTCAAGGAAGGCTGGGAGCAATCTCCCTGGAAACCTCCTCAGGATGTATATAGTTACATGCTGGCCTTCAGGATCCAGACTCGGTGATTCAGACATCTCGCTCGGGAAAATCTGGAAGCCAGCCAAGAGGAAATGAAGCTGTGGTACAATCAGAATGCCACTCTGATTGAGCTTCAACCTGGACAGAAAGTTTGGGTCAATGTCCCCTGTGGAACCTTGTGCGCTCCAGGACAGGTGGACCAGTCCATATGAGGTGGTGGATCACAAGAGTGATGTCACTTATTTGGTGAACTAGCAGTCTCCCAGGAACCCCTTTCGGGTCCTGCATGATAACTGCCTAAAGCCCCACTTAGAAAGGTCCAAAGTGGGCATGCTCCTAGCAACAGAGGATCGAATTGACGAGGATACCGACCTTCTTCCTTACCTCCTGTCTGCATCAGAGCAAGATGGGTCAGTGGGTGGTGTTAGCCTCTCTGCCACACTGGCCCCTGATCAGCAGCAAGATTGTCGCCAGCTGTTGGGGAAATTCTCTGATCTATTTTCCTTGGTTCCTGGTGTCACAGAATGGTGCGTCCATGATGTGGACACTGGCGACAGTCCTCCTGTGAAGCACAATGCTTAAGGAGGAAATCTCCAAGATGTTTGCTTTAGGGGTCATTGAGTCCTCAAACAGTCCTTGGTCCAGCCCAGTGATCTTGGTCCCAATGGCTGCCTCGCCGGGTGCCACACCCGAACTCCGGTTCTGTGTGGACTACAGAGGGCTCAATTCAGTCACCAGGACTGATGCACACCCCATCCCCAGAGCTGATAAGCTCATTGATTGGTTAGGGCCTGCACGGTACCTCAGCACGTTTGATTTGACGTCTGGGTACTGACAGATTGCCTTGACTGATGGGACTAAGGAGAGGTCAGCATTCTCCACACCAGATGGGCACTACCAGTTCCGGGTTATGCCCTTTGGGATGAAGAATGCACCTGCCACCTTTCAGAGTGAGGTTCCGTGATAATTATAGTGGTGTTTTCGCCTGGTCGAATATGGACAAGTTTGGTATCTATGAACCGCAAATGACGAGTTTAGTGGGTGTACGCGTTTTCGCTACGCTGGCCTGAACCGTTCGTCTTATTCGTGGGTTTCGTCATCTGAACCCACGGGTTCCATTTTAGATACGGCATCCATTTTGTCCCTTGCCCTCAGGTAGCCAGCGAACGGACACTGTCTGCTTCATGACCCTGGGATTCCCAAGCTCTTGCGGAAGGCACGTGTTCCTTTGAGGGTGTCTTTATGACGAGGGGGATGACACTGCAAAGGGAGATGGCCCTGCTCGAAGCTCATCTTGCCGTGCCGGTCTATTGTTTCAGCCGTGCACACATTAGGCACGAATCCTTTGATCCTGCAATCGTGCTTCCGATATCGCCCCCCTACACTCTTTTTCAATCTGTTGTCTATCTCTGTCTTCCTTGCACCTGTTTTTGTCTCTTCCTTAAACTCGTTTACAGCCGGAATGGAATGTACTTAATGGTGGGATAACGTACTTTTACAGTTGGGAACCGGCGATGCTACTGTAATTATGTTCCGGGCTCCTGAATACATGAAAGCAACCCTTTTGAAGTTTACTGTGGGAACTGAGTTGTAACCTTTTGTTCGCCATGTTGTGCTATGACTAAAATCTGTATAAAAGGAGCGATCCACTGTTGCAATTTGAAGCAGTCTCCTAGAACCTACACATGCTGTACTTCTTGTGACTTCTGTGTTCCCTGCAGTAAATAAACCTTGATCTTTGACGCCGAAGGAAGTGTCCCGTGTCTCTGTGATTTGTACGCCGGAACAGGTAACCCAGAAGGTTTCAGGTGTTGTCCCCTGGCACCGCTGGGCCTTAGAATAGCCCAGTCCTTCAGTTGGCGACATCAGCGGTAGCGGTCTAAAGCCCGACGATCGTGAGGAACTTCGTGTGAAATCTCCGAGGGAAGGTGCACCCCGCTTCATCGATCCTGTTGTCGAAATAAGTGGTCCCAAGACTTTTCCCGCAAAGATCCCCGCCTCCTGACGGCTGCGACGGACTGATGCCCTGACTGTCGACCTGTTTTGGCGCCTGGCGTAGTCCTTTGTACAGCGAGACGATAGACAGGCCTTCCTGGTGACGCCATTGCTCTTTCAGTTAAGTATTTGTGGGTCGCTCCCAGAATCTTTGGTTGTTGTTGAAACTTGGTTGTTTGCATGGTTCCATTTCATTTGTGGTTCTTAGTTATTGGTTCTTAGTAGTTGTGTTTTATTTTGACGATTGCAATTGCCAAAACCGAGGGTCTTGCATTTTTGCGAGGACATCCTAATTCGATAACCCATGTCCGATACCTCCAGTTGGAACTCCGATCTATGAGCTCTATAATCGCCACGGAGTGGGTCCTATCGTATATAATGATTATTGGATCCGCTACACTAAAGACGATGGTGTCCTTAGTTGGCCACCTCATGGTAGTTTCGAAACAGCAATTTTGGATAATCTCTAAGCAAAATTGTTCAAAATGAAATCTAGGCCGGCCATGTTTGATTCCTTTCGGTTATGGCGCAAAGAGGCCAAGCAGAAAGAAATCAAACAGCTTAAGAAAAATAAGAGGGAAGGTATCGTGATGAGAAATGCAGAGCAGTTCCAGCGATACAAAGAAGAGAAGGAAAAGGAAGTTTTTGCTAGACTGCAACATATGGCGGTGGATAAGTGTTATCCTGTTTTACCGTCAAGTACTGATTAGAAGGGAGAGGAAGCGGTAGAGGACCCTTTTTTGTCCTACTTACTGAAATCACCACCTCCATACGCACAGGATACTACAGCCCCTGTGGTTCCTCCTGTTCCTCAACCTGTTGTTCCGGCAGCTGCTGGTCAGCCTGTCGCTGGTCCTGTCCTTCCGAATCCTCTTGTTCCTCAAGTTGTCCCTGTTCCCTTACCTGCCCCTCTTCCTACTGCTCCATTGCCTATACCTTCTCAGTCTACTGTTCCCGCTACTTCTGCTCTCTTGGCTACTCCTACTGCTCCTACTGCTCCTACGTTTAGCCCTCATGTTGTTGCCCCTGTACTTCTCTCCTCTTCTCCGTCTGTCCGTAGTCGCATACCTAATGCTGTTGGTAATCTTTACTCTCCATTCGGACCGATCCTTGGGTCCGATGTTTCTGATGTTCCTCAAGACAAAGTCAAATTCCTGGTGGTAGGGAGAGTGATACATTAATAAAAATGTTGCGTAATTGGATTAGGTATCCCATTAAAAACACCCCGCGCATGGTTTTTGAGACCTTCTCTCAATTCAATGAGCCCACGCAGAGATTTGTGTTTGAGGAAATGTGTAAATGCTTACGAGAAGTATGGGATACTGATGAGGTAGACAATATGCCGCCCGAAGTGACTGAACTCCAGCATCAGTTTTCGAGTGGTATGATTGTGGGTAGTAATGTTCGACGTGCTTTAGAGCGTCTCCTATCCTTTCGATCTACAGTACTACCTCGAGCATTGTTTAAGGACGAGACTGAGGAGTGGATGGCAACACCTGGTCAGTATCCCATGCGAGAAGTCCCCCCAGTGTGGATGCCAGGTAATCCCGGTGCTAATCCCCCTATTTTGCCACACTTCCAGAGAGTTTGGATACACCTCCCATGGAAGCGATCGGAAGTTTTTCAGGTGAAGCAAACTTTGCCTGACCCCCTCAAAAATCCGGCTGGTTATTATAAGGAATTATCCCAATTAGTGGACGCTACTGTTATGAACCTTGCCGATATCGACATGCTGTTTGGTAATGTAGTACCACAACCAATTTGGGCAAACATCCGTCAAGAGAATCACGTAGCCGAGTTAGGCGGTGATTGGGCTGCTCTTGCGGCCACCGACAGACGACAAATTGGTGGGGCTAAGCCTGAACAGCTCATTACTGATCTGCCCCAGAGGATAATTACACTTATGAAAACGCTTATGCGAGCTATGAGAGTTAATTGGGTCAAATTGTCTGCGTGCAAGCAAAAGAAGGATGAGAGTGTCTCCGATTTCTTTACGAGATTTGAGGAGGCATTCATCGATCACAGTGGTCAGGATATGAGCACTGAGGGAGGTCAGCGATTATTTGTAGATAAATTTGTATCGAATTTGTTGCCTGAACTCAGCAACAAATTGAAAAATTCCGAAAGTTCGTGGGCTGTTTCTACCTCTGCTCAGATATTAGCCACAGCTCAATATTAAGAAAATAGGGAGAAGGAGGAAAATGATTGTGCGGATAAGAAAACTAAGGATCTTAAAACTAAAGTTCTGTTGCAGCAAGCGTATCCTCCGCGTTCAAATCAAAATGACTCTCAGCAGCAAAATAGATCGCAATCACAGTCTTCTAGGTCACAGTCGCGTAATGACTCCTCTATACCGAGATCTATGCTTGGCTATAATCAATGCGCATACTGTAGAGGTGAGGGCCATTTGAAGTTTAATTGTCCGGTTTTGCGCGACCGAAATAATGGTGGTTCGGCACGAGGAGGTCGTAGTGGTCCTCAACAGGCTTCACGTGGTAGGGGTCGTGGTGTTACTCAAAATCAGAATGAGCGTTCTACCAATTCATCAGATTCAAACAATTGCTTTGATCAGCGTGGTTCATCGTCAGGTAGATCTGCACAGTATCATGTGGATGACTGTTACGTCGAGCATGATATTGATGACGGTAATTACTAGGACAGCCACAGACAAAGAGAGGGAGTAGTATCAGTTCCGGTTGATCAGAGAGGGCATTACGTCGCAGTTGCCACATCGGGCGTAGTTGAGCCTTTTCTGTTGGACACTGGTGCAGCGAAAAGTTCCATCATGCATTCGAAACTCCCTGGCGCACCTTTGTCTGGCTTAACGAATGTTTCCGTTGGATTCTCTGGCGCCCCCGTTAGCAATCCGGTTTCTAGCCCTTTGCCCCTCACAATTGGGCCTCGTGAGCTGGAAGCTCCTTTGATTTTGACTACTGGTTGTGGTGAGAATCTTTTGGGCCTGGACTTGCTGAAACGGTTATATGCGACCCTGTACTGTTCTCCTGCGGGAGTGGAGCTTACATTGGGTCAGAGAGTGATCTCTCCTATGTACTTGTCAACTGGTAAGCTCCCACCGGAATTGAGTTCTCTTCCTAAGTCTTTGTGGGCAACAGGTCCCAATGATGTGGGCCTGCTGGACATATCACCTTATGTTGTCCAATTGAAATCGAATGTGCGATTACCACGTATTTCCCAGTATCGTATCTCACTCGATGGTGAACGAGCGCTGTTAGCGATCATCTATGACTTGATTAAGAAGGATGTTATTGAGGAAACTCGGGGAAATGTGTGTAATAGTCCTGTGTTACCTATTTTGAAACGAACTGATCCATCCAAGCCTCCTGTGTACCGTTTTGTCATTGATTTACGGGAGGTGAATAAAATTGTGATTCCACAATTTCCTGTGGTGCCTGACATTACGGCTTTACTGACTCTGATTCCAGCCTCTGCCTCTTGGTTCTCAGTGATCGATCTGAAGAATGCTTTCTTTAGCATTCCGATTGCTGAGGAAAGCAGAGATCTTTTCTGCTTCTCATTAGGTGGTCGCAGCTTCAGGTATAAACGCGCTCCTCAGGGCTACTGTGAGAGTCCATCGATCTACAGTCAAGCTCTGAAGAGTCAACTTGATGCGTTTGTGTTACCGGCTGGTGCAGCCTTGATCCAGTACGTTGATGACTTATTAGTGGCTGCTGACACTAAAGAGATCTGCAAAACAGCTACAGTATCGTTGTTACAGCATCTCTGTGACTTGCACCACAAGGTGTCACCTTCTAAACTGCAATATTGTTGTCAAGAAGTAACCTATCTAGGTCACTTATTGTCAAAGGAGGGAAGAAGGTTGACCCCAGAGAGAATTGCAGCGATCGCTCGAATGACTGTGCCAACAACTCAAAGAGATGTGCGTGCCTTTCTAGGTATCACGTCATACTGCAGGCAATGGATTCCAAATTTTTCATTGCTAGCGAAGCCATTGGTAGCCCACACGTGCAAGGATGTTCCAACTCCTTTGCCATGGACTGAAGAGTGTCAGAAAAGTTTTTCTGAATTGCGTGATGCGTTGTGTTCGGCCCCTGTGTTAGGTACTCCTGACTACAGTAAGGCGTTTACACTATACGTTCACGAGAGAGAGGGTTGTGCGTTGAGTGTCTTGACGCAGCAAATTGGTGGTAAACATCGTCCATGTGCATATTTTTCCTCGACCTTGGACCCAGTAGCTAGAGCATTGCCGAGTTGTCTAAGAGCGACAGCGGCAGCTGCGGTGTCCATTCGACAATCTGCAGGATTGGTCATGGATAATATGCTTACGGTGATGGTTCCGCATGCAGTTGACACTCTCTTGCTCGTACAAAAACCCAACACTTGACGAGCGCAAGGTTGTCCGGTTAAGAGTTGACGCTTTTGGCAAGTCATATACAAATAAAGCGTTGTAATGTACTGAACCCGGCAACGTTGTTGCCGACTAATATGGAATCAGATGATGTATAAGTATGGGCGAATTTTGCGAATCTCACGTTCGCGAATTTTGCGGATTTGCGAACTCGCAATCCGCAAAATCCGCGAATTCTCGCGAATTTGCGCATTTTATTTTTTATGTTCACACGGGTTTCTGCAAGTTCGCGAAGGTTTTGTACAATTTCGCAAATTGCGAAATTGTACAAAACGCGTGCGAACTTGCAGCAACCCGTGCGAACACAATTATATGAAGAGAAAGAAGCTCCTGGTCACAGGAACAGCACAGGGATTGCGCTCATGAAAGTCAAGGATGCAAAGGCCTCTACCCAGCATCACAGCTGATTTCCCACAGTAGATTTGGGAAGATGCACCCCTGTCCCGCCTCGAAGACGCTCATGATTGTTTTTGGGATAATGAATGAGTCACTGATTTTGAGCATCAACTAGTTCGAGCGACCATGCAAAGGCCGCCTTCTATCCAGCATCACAGCTTGTCGTAATTGGCATGGCCGCGTTAGCGATTAGCTGAAACTACACGTTTTCCTCCTTAACTTGGCCATACATGAAAACGCCATTTTGAATGTTGCGGCGGCCATCTTTGGCCATAAGCGGCCTCGTGGCTGGCGTGCCCTTTAGTCCGTTGTCCGTACCACTGACCACTTCAGTCTGCCCAGCAACAGGCTATTTTTAGTACTGGACAAGCTTGCACATGCGCAGTCCCAACTGACCAGTTACCCTTCAGGAATGTGCACCAAACTGACCAGCGGAGTTGTGCCCCCTCCAATGAGCTGGCTGTGTTCCAAAACATGACCATATATGTACATGAATGTGTTCTAACTTGTGCCGCCTATCTTTTATTGCCCCAAAACTGTATATAAATCGGGGTCACACTGGTGTTCGGTGTGATACCTCTTGCATTACCGAAGGGTGCTGTATGAGTGTACCACCACCCCATGGGGTCTTAATAAACTTGTTCTTTGACTTTTACAATTTCCGTGCCAACAGTTCTTGAGTGTAAGTGGGTTATCTTCGGAGCATGTAGGCCTTGGGAACCCTGATTACTACAAATTGGCGACCACGACCAGGGACTCATCGGCGACTCGGATGCCCGAAGGAGAGGTTGTGACGAAGGCTTGGAAACTCGCCATGGACGCGCGCTGCCACTGAGTGACCCGAGTCTTGGCTCCCACGGTGTTTCTTCCTTTCCTTCCGATCTGACCTTCCAGGTGGCGCCGGTCTCCGACTGAGTTTTCGAGTGTCTGCGTTGCTGGGAAAGGGCCGTATGGCTGATTTGATCACAAGACCTTGGCAGTTGGAATCTGGACATTTGAGACTTTGGGTAAGATTTGTGTTCGGTAAGGTAGTCTTCGGACGCTTACTGAAGTTCTATGATTTGTGATCGGTAAGGTAGTCCTCGGACGCTTGCCGAAGTCCTATGATCTATGATTTGATTTGAGTTAGCTAACGTTTGTGAATTTGTGATCTTTGAACTTATATGTGTAGTGCACTCCACATAGGCAGGCATGTAGAGATGTTTCTCTAACTTTGTTTTTTTCTCCTCTGAGCGGCACATTTGTGTGAAGTACTGTAAGTGCCATTTTTACAGTGTCACGCTTTCGTGATACTTTTTGAACATGCCTGTTTTCAGCACACTCCGAGGGATGTGCTGTCTTGGAAATGGTACCACAATTAGGTTAGCAGAAGCACAGCCGGCTCCCCCAGAAGGAACACCAAACCGTGAGATGTACATTAAATTTGGCCTCCCCCCCTTTATGTACAGCAAATTATGGAATAAATATACGAAATCTGATCCTGAATTGCAATGGCCTCTACATGGGTCGTTCGATTTACGTAAAGTACAGTTTGTGGAACAATGTTTGTTTCAACGCAGGTCTAGACAAAACATGTTTGATTGTGTGCGAATGTGGGAGAAAGCGGTGCGCGAGCGAATGAAGCGTGAAGTTGCCTTGGCGGACAAAGAGCAGCGCAAGGCTGCTCGGGATAAGGCTTTACAGCTTGAGGAAAAAGAGGCTCAGGAGAAAAGAGAGAGGGAGGAACGGGAACATAAATTGCAAACGACTGGTCAATTTCCTATTCGCCGACCGCTTTATCCTGTCCTTAATAATGAAATTGATGATTTTTCATTGCTAGATCGGTCACCGCCTCCGTACGTTTCGCCAACGGCTCCAGCTGAAGATTCGGGAGATGATGGGCAGGATAAGTCGGAAAAGAAGGGTATATCCGCTCTCAGGTTTACTGCGGAGAGGTCCGCACATTTACGTAGTTGGGCTCGTAAAGTGAATAGGAAATGTGTTTCTCAGGCTGAGGTGATTGCGGAGAGGAGTAGGTGGTCGGATCTTGAATCAATGTATTTTTTGTCTAGTTTGGCGGATGAAGTTGTTGCCGCGTATCGTGACCTTTCAGATACGTTAGAACCTAAAGCTTTGTCAGTACATCGTGAGAATTTGGATAAAGGTTTATTTGATCTTGCAGATGTTGACGACCTTTTCAAGCAACTGATCCAGCTGCGAGCGAAAACAACAAGATTGCGGGAGGAGCGGAAAAGGAAGCAAAAGGAGTCCGAGTCGGAGAATAACGAGCAGATTAAGGAGTGTTCTCTCCGGGGTTCAGATAAGAGTTCTGCATTGCATGTTATGCCTATGCGTGAAGCCGCGCCCTTGTATGTTCCACCTAAAGGGGAAGGTACAGATGATGATAAATCGTCAAAGGATGCGAAAGGATATTTTATATATAACTGGGTATAGACGCCTTGGAATAGAGCAGATGTTATGGCATTGAAAAATTCTTTACCTGATCTTCGGAAAAATCCGGCGGCATTTTATGAAGGGGTGGAAGGGGCTATTTCATCTTGTGTGATGACTCTTGTTGACATAGATCTGTTTTTTGGGCTAATCCTTCCACCTGATATGTGGAGGCAAATTCGTAAAAATAATGATGAAACAATACTGGGGGGGACATGGAAAGAAATAAATGCTGCCGATTTAGATAGGGAACCGGCATGTAAGCCTTGTCAGTTGATTTTAGACCTTCCGGCGGCTATTTTGATTAAATTAAAAACGCTTGTTCCTTCTAAAAAGATCGATTGGACTATGTTAGCCTCGTGCAAACAAAAGCCTGATGAAACGGTTTCAGATTTCTTTACGCGCTTCGAGGAGGCATTCCATGATTATAGTGGTCAATCTTTAACAGACGATACGGGTCGGCATTTGTTCGTAGATAAGTATGTGGCTAATCTCCTGCCGGAGATTGCAAAACGATTGAAATCGAGTGAAAGTTCCTGGGCCACGGCGACCCCTGCGTCTTTGTTAACTATGGCTCAGTATTATGAGCGGCAGGAATTGGAGGCTAAAGAAAGTGTTGATAAAAAGGCGAAAGAATTGAAAACGAAGGTGATGTTGGCGCAGGTTCGGGGAACACAGGGTAGAGGGAATGATAGAGGTAGACGAGGCGGAGGGAATACGTCGTATGGTCGTACGGATATAGCGGAGGATCAATGTGCCTACTGTAAGGAGTTTGGGCATTGGGCTGATGATTGTCCGGTACTTCGTGAGCAGCGTAGCCAACGTGGTCGAGGAGGTGGTAGGTCGAGAGGAGGTTATACGGGAGCGAGAGGTGGCGGAAGTGATCGTGGAAGGGTTGAGGAAAGGGGCCGTGGCCAGGATGAACGAAACACGTTTGATAGACGAAATCAATATCAGATATCGGAGGGTGAGAATGTGGAGCACCAGGATTATGTGCATGCATAGGACTGCGTAGGATGGGGTAAGGAATCAATTGAAGTACCGGTAGATCAGCAGGGTCCATATGTAACAGCGGGTATTCTGGGTTCTACTGATCAATTTCTAGTCGACACAGGAGCTACTCGTAGCGCTTTGTCGAAAAACTTGGTTCCGAGGGCTCCCCTGTCTGGCGAAATGATTACATGTGTAGGGTTCAATGGCACACCCTCCCCTAGCCCATTGTCAAAGCCCCTTGCACTATGTCTTGACAAATTTTTCAGTTTTGGTCAATTTTTGTTATCACCCCATACACCAGACAATATCCTGGGCATTGATTTGCTTAAATATTTTCGAGCCACGATACGGTGCGCTCCTGAGGGAGTGCGGGTTATCCTGAATGACAATTATCCTGACTCGGATATGTTTTGCACTATCTTAGACATTCCAGCCTTGGCCTCTCTACCGCACACGTTATGGGCGACCTCAGATACGGATGTGGGAGAGATGCGTATTCCACCAATTCACATTACTGTTAAGGAGGGGGTCCCCCTACCACGAGTACCCCAGTATAAGATTTCGAGAGAAGGTGAAATTGCCTTGACGCACATTGTTCAGGATTTGATCATTGCAGGGGTGGTAGAAGAGGTTCCTTATAATGTCTGTAACAGTCCGATTCTTCCGATCCTTAAGAGAGATACTGACGACAAAGTCTATCGGTTTATTATTGACTTGAGAGAGATTAACAAAATTGTCATTCCCCAATACCCGGTGGTGTCCGACATTACGACCTTGCTTACATTGGTGCCACCAACGGCCACGACCTTTAGTGTAATTGATTTGAAAAACGCGTTCTTTTCCATCCCTGTCCATCCTGATAGCAGATATTTGTTTGGCTTCACGTTAAATAATAAATCGTATAGATTTTGTCGTGTTCCCCAAGGTTACACTGAGAGCCCGAGTATATACAGCCAGGCTTTGAAAAGACAGCTAGATTCCTTTGAGTTGCAAACTGGCGTTGTTCGCATTCAGTACGTGGATGACCTTCTGCTTGCTGCAGACTCTTATGCACAATGTGAAGAAAGTACAATTGCGTTGCTTTCCTTTTTGGCACATAACAAACATAAGGTTTCGAAGAAGAAGCTCCAATACTGTAGACCCCAGGTGACCTACCTCGGTCATCTGTTGTCTAAGGAGGGGCGTGCATTAACGTCTGATCGAATTCAAGCAATATTAGACACACCAGTCCCCCGCACGCAGAGAGATGTACGTGCCTTTATAGGGTTGACGTCTTTTTGTAGACAGTGGATCATGGGTTTTTCACACATCATAAAACCTTTGCTAGCATTACTGTCCAAAGCTACACCAATGCCCCTTGAATAGACAGATGAATGTCAGAAGGCTTTTGAACAGTTGAGACAGGCCCTTTGTTCTGCACCCGTGTTAGGTACACCAGACTACACGAAACTTTTCACATTGTACGTGCACGAGAATGATGGGTGCGCGTTGTCAGTGTTAGTACAAGTACACGGGGACAAGCAGAGACCATGTGCATACTTCTCTGCCATTCTTGATCCTGTAGCACGAGGGTTGCCTGGGTGTTTTCGAGCGGTAGCAGCAACAGCAGTAGCCATACGGCAGAGTGAGGGAATAGTGTTATCACATAAACTGCTGGTGTTAGTTCCTCACGCAGTAGATGCTCTGCTAAATCAAACAAAGACCCAATACCTTACGAGTGCGCGGCTAACAGGATATGAGCTGACACTTTTGGCGCCACATATTACACTAAAAAGATGCGCTACTCTGAACCCCGCCACTTTATTGCCCTATCCGGTTGGGGAGGGTCAGGAAGAAAAGCATCACAACTGTGTTTTCCTGACCGAGGAACAAACAAAGGGTCGTGTTGACTTACAGGATGTGCCACTTCCAGATGTGGATGGGGAACTGTGGGTTGATGGATCGTGTTTAAGGCTGCCAGATGGTATGACTTCCGCAGCCTATGCGATCACGACACTAAAGACAGTGGTAGAAACAGCTAGGATACCACAGAAATCGGCTCAGGCAGCAGAGCTGATAGCTTTAACAAGAGCCTGCGAATTGAGTGCTGGCCTATGTGTGAACATATACACAGACAGCCGGTACGCCTTCGGAGTAGCACATGACTTCGGGCTACTCTGGAGAGAGCGTGGGTTTTTGACATCTCATGGGGAACATATTATGCACGGAGAACTAGTGCGTGATCTCCTAAACGCGTTGCTTTGCCCAAAGAAAGTAGCGATAGTGAAATGCAGTGCCCACAAAAAGATTACGGATAAAGTGGGCCAAGGAAATGCCTTCGCAGACAGCATAGCGAGACAAACGGCTATGTCCCGGACTAGCTCCCCCATGTATGTGACACAATCGCAGGCTGAGCGATGGAGCGATGCTAGAGCAGAAATATTGGACATTCAAAAATCGGCTACTGAATCAGAACTTGCGGCATGGGCAGCAGATGGGGTACTAGATGATGAGGGTTGTTGGAGAAGCAAAGACATGGAGAAATGGAAATTGCCTGCAGCTTACTTGCAGGCGATGGTTCAGATGACACATGGATTGGCACATATCGGAGCCCTTGCAATCACTCGATTGTTAACACGAGTTTGGGAACATCCCGAGATTGCTAATACAGCCAAGAGAGTAGTGCAGACCTGCCTGGTATGTTTACAACACAATCCTGGAAAGGGGACCCATACTCCGAAAGGAGGGTTCGTTCCACCCTCTGCACCATTTGAGGTACTCCAAATGGATTACATACAACTCGAGCGCTGCAACAACCTGAAGTACGTCCTAGTGGTGGTATGTGCCTTTAGCAAATGGGTTGAGGCCTTCCCCACGAAAGACAACACAGCCCTGACAACGGCTAAGGTGTTGCTTAAGGAATTCTTTCCTCGCTTTGGAGTTTGCAAATTTTTGTGGAGCGATAATGGACCTCATTTTGTTGGGAAGATTGTGGAGTATGTACTGAAGGGGTTAGGGATTCAGCAGAAGTTCCACGCTGTGTTCCACCCTCAGTCGGCAGGTCTGGTTGAGCGGTACAATGCTACGTTGAAACGTAAACTGGCCAAAATTGTGGCATCCACGTCGTTGAAGTGGCCAGATGCTTTGCCGCTAGCACTGCTCTCTCTTAGATCAGTACCCCATTCACGAACTGGCCTTACACCATATGAGGTGGTGTTTGGGCGCCCCATGAATATCTGGGGGGTGCCCAAGCCGCGATTGATACATGATGTGCCTTGTGTTATGATGAACGACTATTTGGCACGATTAACAAATGATTTGCTTTCTATTCACCAACAGGTTCGAGAAGCGCTCCCTGACAACTCTACTGGAGAGGGCCATGATCTTCGCCCCGGCGATCATGTGATGATTCGATCATTTGAGAGAGCGAGCAGTTTGGAGCCAAGGTGGAAGGGCCCCGAACAGGTCCTCCTTGTGACCCGGACCGCTGTACGAGTGACCAACAGGAAGCGGTGGGTGCACTCGACACACTGCCGCCCGTGTCTCTCCGGATCTGGTGACTCCTGCTGTGCTGACTGATTACAAAGAGATTCTGGAGAAAGAAAAGAGCCCAGCTGTGACATCGGCCGAAGTTGAGGGAGCCTTCCCGGACCACGCTGTTGCTGGACGAGAGCACTACAACCTGCGTCCTCGATAAGAAGATTTTTGTTTTTTTGTACGTGACTGGTTGGTTACTGCTCCAGGTTTGTGAAACGGAAACCGGGAATTCCAAGGGGGGGGATCAGTTCTGCCAGTGTAGCGACACCCGTCTTGGCCCAGAGAAGAAAACAACGGCTACCTCGGAGTTCAGCACCGTATTTTTATTTTTTTAGGTATACACGCATGTGTACTTGAGACTTTGTGAACAATTTGAACTATTTGAGACTCTGTAAGAACTTTTCCGAACTATGGCATCACCAGCATCATGAGATAAGCGAATCTTGGGTGCCATTCTCTTTGTTTTGACTATTGTGGTGGTAGCTGTAATAGCCTGGGTAGTTGAACTTGTGGTACCTGCACGAGAACATTTGCTGCCGACTACCCCGGCTCCATCTGAACATTTTCACTTTACATTACCCTACCATGAAGAACGACATCGGCAAACTTATCTGAACAACAGTTTTATTCAGATTCTTCATCACACGCACAATATGACCAATACTTCAAATTGCTGGGTGTGTGGGATGTTACCGGGGCACCAGAAGAGAGGGGGCACCCCACTCATTCCACTCCCGTTCTCTCATAATGGATCCTGCAATGCCTGGTACACCCTCCTTTTTACTTTGAGATGGCCAACCAAAGGGGGGGTGCTTTTCCGTTTGAATAAAGTATGCTCCCATGACAAGGATGGGTTTCCGCGGGCTGAGGGTACTCGATTCGAATGGGAAGAGTACAGGCCCGACAACGTATCTGCCCCGCGTGTGTACAGCAATCAAAGAAATATCAATGTATCTAGCTCACATGTCATTAATGTCATTGCTACTAAAGCCGATTTGTGTATAAGAAATAAAGGTTCGATTGCGGTAGGGTAGAGTGAATGCAACACCACACTTACTTTTGATAGCCCGAATGGCATTTCGTTTGTAGCATCTCGAAACACGTATTTTATTTGTGGAACGAAGGGTTATCATCAGCTTCCATTGGGATGGTTGGGCACGTGTTATGTATCGTTTGTGCTACCTCCTGTATTCATTGCCCCACCAATGTATCACAATGATTATATCTTGTACCACGATTTTGTCCTGAATAGGGTCAAACGGACTGTCCTTCTGGATGACATAGACCAGACTGATACTGCCTTACAGCAGTATGTGGACTTCAATTTGGGACTGTTTTCCTTTGTGGGGGCCGCGTTGAACAGCCGGAAAATAAGACGATTGACACGCGTTGTCGAGGCTGTAGCGAATGACACTGCCATTGCCCTAGGAAATATCACTGAGGAACTTCAGATTTCTAGAATAGTTACGCTCCAAAATAGGATGGTGTTGGATGTAGTTCTAGCTGATCGTGGGGGGGCATGCAGAATTATCGGAAGTAGCTGCTGTGTATACATACCTGACAATTCTCCATCTGTTTATGATGCCATATCAAAGCTTCATAACATCGCCGCTGAAATACACCCAGACAATGGAACTTGGACACTTTCAGGATGGTTTTGGTCAATGCTTACTACTTGGGGCTGGAAACTGTTAACGATTCTATGTATAATTGTGGGGGCACTGTTTTTTGTTTGCCTATGTATCCAATGTGGCCCTGCCTTATGTTCCATGTGCCTATCAGCTTGCATACCATCAAGACGAGCACTTGCCCATGACCAAATGATGCTTCATAAAGAAGTAACACAAATAATGTTAATAGACATCGAGGACGAACATCCTGATTATGTTCACTATGAGGTAGATTCAGCTAAACGCTAAAAGGGTCGTCTGTCGTAATTGGCATGGCCGCGTTAGCGATTAGCTGAAACTACACGTTTTCCTCCTTAACTTGGCCATACATGAAAACGCCATTTTGAATGTTGCGGCGGCCATTTTTGGCCATAAGCGGCCTCGTGGCTGGCGTGCCCTTTAGTCCGTTGTCCGTACCACTGACCACTTCAGTCTGCCCAGCAACAGGCTATTTTTAGTACTGGTCAAGCTTGCACATGCGCAGTCCCAACTGACCAGTTACCCTTCAGGAATGTGCACCAAACTGACCAGCGGAGTTGTGCCCCCTCCAATGAGCTGGCTGTGTTCCAAAACATGACCATATATGTACATGAATGTGTTCTAACTTGTGCCGCCTATCTTTTATTGCCCCAAAACTGTATATAAATCGGGGTCACACCGGTGTTCGGTGTGATACCTCTTGCATTACCGAAGGGTGCTGTATGAGTGTACCACCACCCCATGGGGTCTTAATAAACTTGTTCTTTGACTTTTACAGTTTCCGTGCCAACAGTTCTTGAGTGTAGGTGGGTTATCTTCGGAGCATGTAGGCCTTGGGAACCCTGATTACTACAAGCTGATTATCCACGGTAGATTTGGGAAGAGGGACACCTGTCCAGCCTCGAAGACGTTCATGATTGTTTTTGGGCTAATGAATGAGTCACTGAATTTGAGCATCAACTAGTTCGAGTGACCATGTGTGTGTTACTATGCAATCGCCCTGAAGGGCGCAGGGGTCCCTTGAGTGACCTGTGTAAGGCTGTGCCTGTAACTATTTTACAATGGCGCCAGCAAGCTCCCAGCGCCGTTGTAAAATAGTTACAAAGTTAGCTTGCACAGGAAGCACTTAGATAAAATAAAGCAGCACCTGCTTCGTTTTATCTAGTGGTTCCTGTGCAAGCTAACTTTGTAACTATTTTACAACGGCGCTGGCAGCTTGCTGGCGCCATTGTAAAATAGTTGCATGAGTGGGGGTTCAACTTTTGAACCCGTTACGCTCGCGGATTTTTTTTTGCGGATTTTGCGGGATATCCGCAAAATTCGCGGATTGCGGATTTCCCAAAAATCCGCAAAATCCGCGAGCGTAACGGATTTCCCGCTCATGCTTAATGATGTACCACCACATGATTGCTATTTGCGAACTGAGGAAGAAACGAAGGGTCGTGTTGACCTAAAAAACACCCCATTGGCAGATCCCGATGGTACTTTGTATGTTGATGGTTCGTGTTTCAAGTTGCCGAATGGTGATGTGACGACTGCGTATGCTGTTGTGACACTGAGTACGGTTGTGGAAACTGCGAGATTGAGTCAGAATTCCGCGCAGGCGGCAGAGTTGATTGCGTTGACGAGAGCGTGTGTTTTGTCTAAGGGAAAGCGAGTGAATGTGTTTACAGATAGTCAGTATGCATTTGGCGTTGCACATAGCTTTGGTCGCTTGTGGAGAGAAAGAGGATTTATGGCATCGCATGGTACGAAGATCCAACACGGACAGCTCGTGAACGATCTTTTGGACGCACTTACATTGCCTAAGCAGGTGGCGATTATTAAATGCAGCGCGCACCGAAAGGTTACGGATGATGTTGGTCGTGGTAACGCGTTTGCGGATGAGATTGCTAAAGAGACAGCTAAAAACCTTGCAACCCGAATGTATGTTACGAGTTCAGTAAGGTGGCCGGCAGAGACTGGTATGTGTGAGGACACTGTTGAGAGCGTGAAAGCGATTCAGAATGAGGCCACTGAAACTGAAAAGACTAAGTGGAAAGAAAGCATGGGAAAGTTAGATGCGCACGGATGTTGGATTGATTTGTCGGAGTGTCAGAGGTGGATGTTACCGGATGCATATGTGCTAGCCGTTGTGACTATGGCTCACGGCTTGTCACATATTAGCGCGAAAGGTATATGCAAGTTGCTGTCCCCTGTATGGAAGAATGATGGTATTGCTAAGTGTGCTGAGAGAGTGGTTAAGAATTGTATGGTATGTATGATGTACAATCCCGGCAAAGGCACCCCCACTCCACCTGGCCATTTTGCTCCTCCTACATATCCCTTTGAGGTTATCCAACTGGACTTCATCCATATGGAGAGATGTAATAACCTGAAGTACGTTTTAGTTGTGGTTTGCGCGTTCTCCAGATGGATCGAGGCCTACCCTCTCAAAGATAATACTGCCCTGTCAACAGCGAAAGTCCTACTGAGGGAATACTTTCCTCGGTATGGAATGCCACGGATTGTATGGTCAGATAACGGAAGTGAGTTTGTGGGGAGTGTGATGAAGAGTGTGTGTAAGAGCCTTGGAATTCAACAAATAATTCCATAGCGCCAATCATCCCTAGTCAGCAGGTTTAGTTGAAGGGTACAATGGTACTCTGAAACTGAAACTTGCTAAGATCCAAGCTACGACTGGTCTGTCATGGCCCGATGCCTTGCCTCTGGCTCTCTTGTCGACCAGGGCGACTGTACACTCTCGAGTAGGGCTTAGCCCATATGAGATTGTGTTCGGCCGTCCTGCGAACATTTGGGGAGTCCCGAGGCCTAAGGCCTTTGATAGTCTTGAGTACCCAATGTTAATTGATTATCTTCATGATCTGACTGCTGAACTAAGGTTAATTCATCAACAGGTCTTTGAAGCTCTACCGGCACAGACTGAGGGTCCTGGACATCGGCTCCAACCGGGTGACTGGGTAGTCACCCGCAACTTCGGCAGAAAGCGCAATTTGGAGCCGAGATTTGTGGGTCCGTTCCAAGTCCTCCTAACCACAAGGACTGCAGTTCGTCTGGAAGGCAGGAAGAATTGGGTGCATGCCATCCACACCAAAAAAGTGCCTATCCCTTTGCCAGCAGATTCTTGGGTGAGGACTGGGATTGCCGCAACAGAAACGGAGACCCCAACAAGATTTGTGCCGTTTAGTGATGCTCAACCTGTAGGAGACACTTCATTGCAGTCAGATACATTTGTTGAACCATCAGCATTGGAGAACTTGAGGCTTGAACTGTCATCTGATCGATTGGATGCTGTTTCACAATCTGAACAATTATTTGAAGAACAGACTCGTCCTGGAAGAAGCAGATATTTTCTTCGTTAATAAACTAAAACCTTTTTTGTTTTTTTTTCCCCTTTTTGAATTCATATTACCCCCTCACTGTTGCCTTGAACATTATGAATAATTGCATCCTCTATTAATTCTTGAGTACTCCTCCACGTGTGTTTTTTTCCACAGCTAGGAGATTTGCATTAAAATTGAATGTTTGATTAAAGAAAACCTTACATCCGGGTTGACCGTAGGGCCGTGCGGGTACTTCCTTCTGTTTAGCAGGATCCTGACACTAGGTCGGTACTTTTGTCGATTCCTGGGAACTCCTGGGAATTGATAATTGCTACTCAGAACGAAGTGCGTCAAGAACGTTGCGGACGGTTTTTAAAGGATGGAATTCTCTAAGTGGTCGGAAGTGGAGAGGATGCTAGCTCAAAGATCGACATTGCATAGGGTTGTACGAACAAAATGCTTTCTGTTTCAGGTATTCCTGCTGTTTCTGACTGTTTCCATGTTATTGGTGGGTGGAGTGTATTTTGGAATACAGTCGTTATTGCCTTCTGTTTTACCTACTTCTTCTTCTGAACCGAAATCTATTCCCACTGTTTCTCCACATTCCTTCCATCTTCAGCCCCAACATGAACAGGTTAGACGTGCGAATTTATGAACAACTCCTTTGTCCAGCTTCTACATCAACATCAGTTGGTGATGAACACTACTAACTGTTGGGTGTGTGGGTTAAGGCCACATGCCATGGATAGGGGTATTCCGTATTTGGTTCTTCCTTATAGCTCCCAGGGGTCAGCTCGAGCATTCCAAACTATGTTTCGTAGCGCACTAGATTCCTACCACCATCGAGAGCCACGACTGCAGATCATGGTCCCGGCCCGTACCACAAGCCTTTGGCAAGAGCGATTGCTGACTTAGATAGAGATATTTTTGACGCATCGCTTATCCCAGAGGAAGAGGTGCGAGCCTATAAGGATCTGAGTGAGGCTGAGTATAGCATGTCAGTGGGTGATAGACAGCTTAAAAGCTCGTCTCCGATCTGGATCGTACCCCATCTCGGAAATTTCTGCTTGAAAGGTCTTGGCCGAAGCCCGCGAGCTCAGCTTGGGAGGAGTGCTTGCACTGAAACGTATGTTTTACCAACGCTCTCTTCCCCTGTTCTTCTGACTGCCAAGGGTACATACTTTGTATGTTACGATCGCGCATATACATGGTTGCCCCGTGACTTCTCGGGCACCTGTTATATTGCGAATCTGTTGCCACCGACCTTCACAGTTGCCTCGAACTATCACAAGAATAGAGTTGTGAGAGGCGTAATTAGCGAAGAGGACACTGCTGGTCAAGAAGCAGGAGACTTCTTTAAGGGTTTCCTGCAGTTTTGGGGACCTATGATCAATAGTAGGAACCTGAGACAGTTGACTCGTGTGGTAGAATCGACTGCTAAAATAACTGCAATTGCTCTTGGTAATCTAACAGCAGAGCTTCAGGCGGATATGCTTATGACGTTGCAAAACCGTATGGTTTTAGACGATGTTCTTGCATATAGAGGTGGTGTATGTAAGGTGATCCATTCGAGTTGCTGCATTTTCATCCCTGATAACGCTCCAACTGTTTATCAAGCCATCTCGAAGTTGCATAAGATCTCCGAGTCCATACACGTGGACGTAGGTGATTGGACGCTACTAGGATGGTTTTGGGGCCTGATGTCGACGTGGGGTTGGAAAATTCTGATGATCATTGGGGTTGTTGTAGCATTTCTGTTCACGTGTTGTCTTTGCGTGCAGTGTGGTCCTGCCTCATGTGGCCTCTGTGCTACAACGTGTATAAGACGGCCATCTGTTACCAAGGAAGCATTGATGGATAGAATGATGTTGCAGCAACATCTGAATGATCTGATGAATATCGAGATCGATTCTGATATCGACTAGTATTTGCCTACATGAGGGTAAAAGGAGCGTCTGAGGTTCCGTGATAATTATAGTGGTGTTTTCGCCCGGTCGAATATGGACGAGTTTGGTATCTATGAACCGCAAATGACGAGTTTAGTGGGTGTACGCATTTTCGCTACGCTGGCCTGAACCGTTCGTCTTATTCGTGGGTTTCTTCATCTGAACCCACGGGTTCCATTTTAGATACGGCATCCATTTTGTCCCTTGCCCTCAGGTAGCCAGCGAACGGACACTGTCCGCTTCGTGACCCTGGGATTCCCAAGCTCTTGCGGAAGACACGTGTTCCTTTGAGGGTGTCTTTATGACGAGGGGGATGACACTGCAAAGGCAGATGGCCCCGCTCGAAGCTCATCTTGCCGTGCCGGTCTATTGTTTCAGCCGTGCATACATTAGGCACGAATCCTTTGATCCTGCAATCGTGCTTCCGATATCGCCCCCCTACACTCTTTTTCAATCTGTTGTCTATCTCTGTCTTCCTTGCACCTGTTTTTGTCTCTTCCTTAAACTCGTTTACAGCCGGAATGGAATGTACTTAATGGTGGGATAACGTACTTTTACAGTTGGGAACCGGCGATGCTACTGTAATTATGTTCCGGGCTCCTGAATACATGAAAGCAACCCTTTTGAAGTTTACTGTGGGAACTGAGTTGTAACCTTTTGTTCGCCATGTTGTGCTATGACTAAAATCTGTATAAAAGGAGCGATCCACTGTTGCAATTTGAAGCAGTCTCCTAGAACCTACACATGCTGTACTTCTTGTGACTTCTGTGTTCCCTGCAGTAAATAAACCTCGATCTTTGACGCCGAAGGAAGTGTCCCGTGTCTCTGTGATTTGTACGCCGGAACAGGTAACCCACAAAGGTTTCAGGTGTTGTCCCCTGGCACCGCTGGGCCTTAGAATAGCCCAGTCCTTCAAGAGGTTGGTAAACCTGGTGTTGGCTGGGCTGGAGGATTTCAGTGCTGCCTACCTGGATGACATTGCAGTGTTCAGCACCAGTTGGGAAGAACATCTGCAGCACCTTTGGGAGGTATTGATGGCACTGCGCAAGGCAGGCCTCACGATCAAGCCGAGTAAGTGCCAGATCGGGCAGGGATCCGTGGTGTACTTGGGTCACAAGGTAGGAAGCAGCCAGGTGGCGCCCCTACAACCCAAGACTGATACCATCCTAGCATGGGAACCCCCAAATACTCACACACAGGTGAGAGCCTTTTTAGGACTCACAGTGTATTACAGGAGGTTTGTCAAGGGGTATGGCAACATTGTTGCACCCTTGACTGAGCTGACTTCCAGGAAGCAGCCCAAGAAAGTGAACTGGACTGACAACTGTCAGAAGGCTTTTGATGCCCTGAAGACTTCCTTGTGCATAGCACCTGTGCGTCAGGCACCCAACTTCTCAAAAGAATTCATTGTACAGACAGACGCTTCAGAGCATGGTGTGGGGGCTTTTCTATCACAAATTTCTATCATAAACCAACCTGTAGCCTTCATCAGTAGGAGGTTACTTCCACAGGAACAGAGGTGGAGTGCAATTGAGCGTGAGGCGTTTGCTGTGGTATGGGCACCGAAGAAGTTGAGACCCTACTTGTTTGGGACTCACTTCCTGGTTTAGACCGACCACAGGCCCCTCAGAAGGCTGATGCGAGAACCCAAAGTTGTTGAGGTAGTCCATTTCCCAACGGGGTATGGACTTTACGGTGAAACACAGCCCTGGTACAGAACACGCCAACGCTGATGGTCTGTCCAGATTTTTCTGCCTTAGTGAAGAGAACTCCCAAGGGAAAGGGTAGTTCTCCCCACATTTCAGCTGGAGTGGACACGTGTTAGACCTGGCATCATTGGCGTGAGTCTCCCTTCCATTTTGATGGATTGCTTCCTCTATTTTGATATGTTTTTGCTGGTTTTATGCTTTGGGCGCTGTGTCACTGCTAATCAGTGCCACAGTGCAGGTGCTCCCTATGTTAAATTGATGTACTAATTGGTGATTCCATGATTGGTTTATTTGATTTACCTGTCAGCCCCTAGTCCAGTGCACCATGTGTGCCCAGGGCTTGTAAATCAAAAGCTGCTAGTGGGCTTGCAGCACTGGTTGTGCCACAGAATCAGCTTGCAAAGTATGTCTCAGGCCTGCTATTGCAAGGCCTGTGTGCAGTCTAGCACTGCCATATCGACTTGGCCAAGTGCACCCACTTGCCTGTCCCTAAACCTTCCCTTTTCTTCATATTAGACACCCCTAAGGTAGGACCAAGGGCTGGGTGCATTGTAAGTATACAGTAAGACATGCTCTGATGGGTGTAGCATGTCCTAATAGTGAATTACAGCTATTTTCGTTCTTTACTATTGAAGGCTTCCTGTTCTCCATAGACCAGAATAGGCAGTTAGATTATTACATTCTTATAATCATACCTAACTCAGGGGAACATGGTGCAAATTCAAATCTAGTATGCCTAAACTCAGAACAATAAAATACATCTTTTAGCAAAGTTGGTTTTGATATTCTGTGTTTAAAAATACCACTTTTAGAAAGTAGGTATTATCTTACCTAACTGTCCAGGCCTGCCTCTGCTAGGTTGTGTATTCCTTGTCTGGGTTTGTGAGTGACAGGGCTGGGGGATTCCAGGAGACAGGCTGGGGCAGCCCAGTGGTGAATAGAGAGATCCGCATCTAGATGGGAAGGAGGAGTTGCACCTGGGACGTGAATAGGGCTGGGCCTTCCCTCTACAATCCTGACTCCACCTCCCGTGGGTTGTCTGATGTCTCTGCCCTGCACTGTGAAAGGAGAGGAGGAATCATGTCAACAGAGTGCTCCGGAGCTGGATCTTCCCTCCCCTGTGCTGGCTCCACCTCCTGTGGGGCGGCTGATGTCTCTGCTCTGCACAATGAAAGGAAGAAGAGAGTCATGTAAACAAAGTGCCCAGGAACTGGTTTGGACTAGGCAGAGGCCTCCCTGCCTTCAGAGAACTAAGGATTTTGGGGTATAAATATTGGGACACTGATCCCAAGAAATTAGATCACTTTTGGACAAAAAACCTTTCTACCAAGGAGAAGAACCAAGGAAGCTGCAGGAGTTGTACTGCCCCCCTGCCAGTGTGCTGTTTGCTGGGCTGGCCTGCAGTGGTTGCTTCACTGCCAAGGTAAAGGAGAAGGAACTTTGTAAGGACTTTCAACGACAGAATATTCTCCAAGGGCTTGAACTGTGCTTGCCTCCTGCTGAAGTCTCAGGGACAAAAGACTTCAACTCCAGCTCTCCACTGAGTTTCCTTGCTGGGAATTCTGACTCCAGACGAGAAGAAGCGTGTCGCAGCCGCAGCTGAATTCGTCGCATCCCCAGAGAAGCGAGCCTTCGCCGCATCTCCCTGGAAGCGTGTGTTCATCTAAGCTGCCTGCTGTCGCATCACCGGAGAAGTGTGATGCCATCGTGAGAGTCGCCATCGCATAACCGGAGAAGTTGTGTCGCAGGGCCTGTCGCGGCTCCAAAGTACAGAGTCGTCGCAAGGCTGCCAGGGCGTCATCGCACCGTCATCGCATCGCCGCATCAAAGGCGCCATCTTCTCGCATCGCAACCGGATCATCACATTGTATCAAGGCGCCATCTTGCGCACCGCAACGGGCCCGAAGGCGGAGAATCTACACATCACCCCCGCACAGGTAAGGATCACAATGCATCCCCTACTCTGCGAAAGCATTGAGGCACGACGCATCATCTCCCCCCAATCATGGAACCAACACATCTACCCTTTTGCAAGCCTATTGTTTACTTTGCGTTACGCATCCAGGTACTTTGTTGAGAACTTTGTCGCATTTACTATCAAGTTTATCTAAGCAACTTTAATCATCTTTTAAGCAACATTATGGGCTCCATTAGGATGACGGGCGGACTTTGCCCGCCCGTCATCCCATCGTAAATCGGGACCGCCCGCCTAAAGTGCGGGGGTCCCGACATTGGCATTAGGATGCGGGCGCATTCCTCAAATTAACATTGTGGCGGGCGGTGCTCACTGCACCGCCCTCCACAATGTTAATAACAAAAGCACGCATTTGCATAATCAAAGCGGCAGGCACCGTGCGGTGCCTGCCGCTGCGATTATGCAAATGTGTGCCACCCCCCTTTGGACGTCACTCTGGAGGCCCACAGGGGCCCCCCAGAGTGAACACTGCATGCCTTTCCGTGGCGGCATTGCCGCCACGGACAGGCATTGAAAAATGCCTATTCTAATATGGCTGGCGGTGTCTGATAGACACCGCCACCATGTTATCCCACCATGTTATCCCTTTTCCACCCCGGCCTCAAGGCGACCGGGGCGGAAAACAGTTTCCCACCGCTGCGGTCCCCTCCGCCATCGTAATATGGCGGGGGGAATGCAGGGAAGGATGTCGGGCGGATTGCCTCTGCCAGGGTGGCGGTGGCCACCGCTACCCTGGCGGAGGAAATCCGCCCGACAGCCTAATGGAGCCCTAAGTGTAGTATTGTGAATTATTGTCATTTGTAGTCTTGTGTTTAAGTCTATATAAAGAATACTTATGTTTATAACACCTGTGTTGTGTCCATCTGTAATGTTTTCACTGTATTACTGTGTATATTCACAAATGCTTAACACACTGCCTCTGAGATAAGCTTATCTGCTCGTGCCAAGCTACCAAGGGGGTGAGCAGGGGATATTATGGAGTGTAATCCCCTTATCCTGACTTAGAAGTAGGGGTCCCTATTTGGACAAAGGTAAATACCATTGCCAACTAGATACCCCCAGATATAACATTGTCTTACTATTCTTTATTTTGAAATGTGTTTTGAGGTTGTGTGTGAAGTCTATGTCTGTATCTGGGTTTTTGAACTAACCACATAGGTGTGTTTTGCGATTGCGTAAAGGTATTGCCTCCCCAGACAGTTACCCCTCCTTGCTGCCGTTCTTGTTGAGCTGGGGTTTTTGTTTGTTGCTGCTCTTGCCACATATTCGACCAACCGCCTGCTTCTTTCTGCAATGGTGTAGTGACTGTCTGCGGCTTAGCTTAAGGTGTATTTGGGTTACTTTGGGCTTGGTTTTGAGGATGGGGATTTTAAAGGAACTGGTCCAGATTTATCGATCTCTGCTCGTGATATGGTTTTAAGCAGCATTGTTCAGCCATGTGGCCCATTCGGCGGAAATAGTAATATTCTCTGAGGTCCGACTACTGCCAATGACCCTGAATCTGTTGTTATAACTGGTACAGAACTGTGCCATTTTTAGGTTTAGCCTATAGCGGCAGCGCGCATGCGCTGCTCGCTTTGCTAGGCATCAGTATTCGGTATGGAGTGGAAGCTCCGTAAAATCTCTGCCCATCTCCTCCATCATTTTCATTAGCGTGTGTCTTTGTCGGCCCTAAATGCTGTCTTCCAATTGGTTTTAGGCTTGTTAGTCCCTTCTTTTGATGGCTATATCGTCATTTGTATCCTTCCATGGCTACTGGCACTTTACTTTGAGTCTGTGCCTTCTCGCTGGGCCCTCCACCCACACTGTATTGTTCATGACTTCTTGACCGCTCGCAGTCCCGTTTGCTATGCAATAGGTCTTGCGTAAATTTGAGTCTTATTGCATTGCAAATGCTTGTTTTATGTGCGGCTCACTCACCCGTAACACATGAACAGCAAAAAATGCTTACATTTTTAACAAATAGGCAAGCCGTGCTTTAACAAAGGCAGCCATGTGATTAATGCAGTTGTTAGTAGGTGCAACTACGGCCTGCAGTCGTTGAGACAGCAAAAAACTCAGCAATACAAATCCGTCAAAACACAGACGGCGTCGCCCGCCTAGCATTGGGTTTGCACAATCTGCAAGGCGGGACTGGGCCCACAGCTCTGCCTGGGCTCTGACCCCACAACTCAGGATGTGTTGGAGCCGAACCCAGTCTTGGCGCAGCCAGTACCTGTGGCAGCAGCTTCAATCTCTGGTTCTTCTCATGTGGGAGGTGCTTGATGACTTGGAAGAGGACGTGGGAATAATACTACCAGCAAGGATATTGTATTTCCAGTGACATGTCCTTTGATACTCCACGTAAAAGCACTTGCTCCCAGGCCCTCCATTTTCTTCTAACTGAAATGTGAAGTGGCACTAATTCTGCTCCCCTGCTTGATTCTTTGCAGTGGTTCCAGAAAAGGAACAGTTTCTTCCCATGTGTGTCTCTGATTCATCATAATGTATTTTATAAATAAGGAACCTGTCCTATTCTGAATGGGGTGAGTAGGGAGTCCGCCTTGCGTGGCTCCCTCTGCTTTCTTTTTTTATAGCACACCTTCTTTGACAGTTGTTTTAGGGACCTGCCCCCAGCTCCCCCTTTGGAATTGGTTTCCCAATTGAATACTCTTGAGGTGGTGTAACTTGTCATCTTCAGATGCCGCCTCCCACTAGCATACCTTGGTTATATGCTTCATCCTTGCGGTGTCTTGAACTAGGCGGATCGTTATTTAGTTTCTGAGTGGAAATAATGATGAGCGGTCTATATCCATTATTAAGAGGAAGTACAACACATTCTACAAAATGTATTTTATGGAAAATATTGAACCCAATACTAAAGGGTCAATCATCCTCCGCACCCCGTATTTGAAGTACCATGGCATCTTGTTTTAGGAGCGTGATCGCCTGTACTTGATATAGCCGCTCACAGTGCATATTCTGCATGTATGCTGCTTGCCGCAGATGTTGAAACCACTAAATAAGCCTTTTTACTTTTTTTAAAGAGCGTGGCCCCATGAAGGTCAGATAGGTATGTAGTGGAGCACAAACCTCGCTTTGAGAGTTATTTAGTGACTCACTTCTCATGACGCCTTTTTCCTATCAGGGGGTGATGTGAATCCCCAGATAAGATTTGCCCTTTCCCATGACCAAGCAGTGTTGGGCTTGAAGGCATTGTCACACTTTGCTGTCCTACGTACCGCCATCAGCTAGACTCGCCCTGTATTATTTGTTTGAAGAATTAGCTTTGATTTTGTAAATCTACTTAGTTGAGAAATAGGGTACAACCAAACACGTTTGTGTAAGAAGGCTCCATTTAGCTAATGTACCATGTTGGTCATTACATTGTTCAGTTGCACAAGTGAAGGAATGCATCCCTTTCAGGAATGGCTTCATGTTAAGATCTATGCCGTTCCCCTCTTGGAACGGTTTATAAATCTTTTGATATGTTTGTGTGAGTACCATCACCTTTAACTTATTAGTTACTGTCAACACATCACTGAGCTCTTGTGTTGCTTGTAATAACCACTCTAGTACTGCCAGGCCCTGCTGCATTGAATCTTAGATTTTTCTAGTCTTAGCACTATGGCCTGGATTCACAATCACTTCCTCTGATGACCAATTATTCCTGCTGCTGGTATGGCATCACCATCCTCTGCATGCAGTCACCATCTTTTGTTCAATACACTTTGATTCATTGTCAACCTGCCAAATATTACTGGCCTCTTTAAAGCTATTGTGTTGACATTGCCTGTCTAACCAAGTATGAACTGCAGGGTCCTCTCTCGTCTTCTCCATGCTAAAATGACAGTTCACTGTTCTTACACTCAACAGCATTCCTTCGCAATTTACTTTTTTAACACTGGTTGTTTGTTTGACTTTAACCTGCTTTGGCATCATTAGCCAACAACAAGCAAATATTGTCTGGGCTGACTATTGGCACATCTGTGCCCGGCCTAGGTCGTAGTTACAGCAGTTTTGCAAGCTGCTGCTTTTGCTTGTTGCAGTTATATTATCAGATCAATTGTTTTTAGGTCTCGCCTATGCATGCATAGGAAAAAGACCTTTAGCCATCAGCACAGCTTTGCGGGCATAAAAGTGCACGCGTTGCATTGCTTCCAATGGCAACGCGTGCCCATCTGGCGATTCCCTTGGCGGGAGCAAGCGATGCCACCATATGCTTGTAATTATCACGCCTTGATGCTCACTCCCGCAAGGGAATCCTGCGCAGGCCCCCTCCTCTCTCCCTGCTGCCACACGAGGCACGTGTGCTTGTGTCTTTTTTTACAGACTACAGGATAACATTAATTCTTCAGAATTTAGTGGCAGATTAGCAAATATTTTTTTCGGTGTGTCTAGATATTCATGTTTATGCTTTGTTATTTGCAGTGCTATTTCTAAAGCATAATCTCTGCCTCTAAGTCTCGTTCTTGACGTCTGCTTACTCTTGACCAATAGCCAATGCCATTGACTTTTCTTGAGGTCTGAGACAATGACACACTTTTGGGTACATCTCTAGGACTGGAAAGAGTGTGAACTGTGTTCATGTCACAGGATATCCATTGATAAAGTTGAAAAGTCTCCTACATCCGGCTGCTGGAAGTGTGCAAGAGGCGTGGCTGCATGCAACGAGGGACATTGTGCCAGGAATAAGCTAGGCCGAAAATAATATTAGGTGATCTAAAAATGGAAAACCTGTCCGGGCTCCAGGGCTGTGCTTTGTGCCAAAATTTCTAAAGTCCCAGAGTTCTTTCAAAGAATAGCTTGTGATCTTATACACACTCTACCAGAGGGATTCCTCAGGAAGCCCAAATTATTAATTTATTCATGGGCTAAAGTCACCAGCATTGATTTACTTATGCTGCATTTCCTTTCATTCATAAGCCTTTAAACTCCAAATCCCTTGGATAGCTGGCTACTGTGGTGTTGATATGAAACAGGCGCGCCTTCGTGAAGAAGGAGGACAGGCTGCATACACCACAATTAGGTCTGAGCGCCTCCTGACCTAAAACAGGCGAGTGCCAGTCTGGTGGAAAGCTGCAGCCTTGTGACAGGCGACCCCGTCATGTCCTGTCAGCGGGAATCCGATGTGTTCTGCCTTGCCTGTGTGCGGCCCGTGCCTGCGCCTGGGGTCGAGTGCATGCCCTATGGATGCCCACTCCTGTTAGCAGCCACAGCCACGCAGCTTTGCTCGTGCTGCCCTGCGTGAATGGGGGCCGCTCCGGTAGGTGTTGACAGTCCCTCTTGTCATCCCCTTAAGCCACGCAAGGCTTCTGTCAGCTCCTGTGCGTTGCGCAGCTCGCGTTGGCACAGGTGCAGCTCTCATTGGTCCTCCTCTGCGTCAGCCCCTTCACACTTTCTCTCCCTCTGTCGGGAGGCACTTCCACACGGTCCATCTTCCCGGATCCTGCTCTTCTCGCCTTTCAGCAGTTTTCAATTAATGCCTGTTCCCAGTGCTTAATTTGGTCCGGTGCTTAGCACTGGCACTTATTGAACAGGGCTGGGTCTATGGTGGTGAGGCACTCTCCGCATAAACTCTGGGGTCCATTACGATGTCGGGCGCTTTGCCTCCGCCAGGCTGGCAAAATGCCCGACATCGCAAGCCCAATTCCCCCCGCCATATTAGGATGAAGGAGGGGAAGGTGGCGGTGCAAAATACCGCCCGCCTGTTTTCCGCCCCGGTCGCCTTGCGGCCGGGGAGGAAAATGAGTAACATGCAGGCGGTGTCTGTCAGATATGATTAATGGTTTGTGTCAAAGAGTTTCTCTAAAGGGTGAAAAATCTCTGTGAAAAAAGTAAAATCTGCAAATACATTTTTCATGAGCATATTTTACTCCTTGTGGAAAATTATTTGCAATTACTTGGGATATATCAATACTCCCCTCCATGTCTATGATTGGCTTAGTATTTCCAGGACGACTTATGGGGTCTTTGCTAAGCTCTGAAACGTGGAATAGGGAAATCTACTTGTAGATGGGAGGGGGGAGCGCTCCCGGTGCGTGTACCGATGAGCGCCCCGGTGCGCGTACTGGGGCGCGTTCCGTCAGCGCACCAACAAAAATTTTTTACAAAATAATAATGAAGGAGTGAGCATGAGGAATGGGGACAAAGAGAGTGGTGTAAAGAGAAAGAGAGCTAGAGGGAGACACACAGAGTGACTGTGTAATAGATAGTAAAACAGAGAAAAGGTATAAGAGGAAGTAACTGAGAAAAGGAAAATGAATAAGGGAGCAAAAGAAGAGAAGAAAGAGGAAGAAAACTAAAGCAGATGTTCTGGGAGAATGTGAATGGGTGATGAAAGTAAAAGGAAGGAGAGTAAAGGATGGGGAATGACAGGTAGTGACGGAACCAGAGAAAAGGAACAGTGGTGACGGAGGGAAAGAAAATAGCAGTGAGTGTAAGTAAAGAGGAGTGAAAGAGGGTGGATATAAGTGAATAAGGGTAATACATGGGGAGTGACAGAAATAAAGAACAGAGAGAGTAAAGGAAGGAGTACCAGAAAGGGACTAAGTGAAGCAGAAAAAAAAGGTAAGAGAGGGAGTGTGGGTGAGCAGGGGCACTGAAAGAAGTTGAATGTGGTAGGAAAGTAAGGAAAAGAGAAGTAAATATGGAGGATAAGAATAAGTGAGGGAAGCAGAGTAAGGAAACAGGGGTGAGGTAGGGTGAGAGAAAAGTAGTGAGGTTAAAGCAAAGGGTGATGACAAACTACATTTTGTAGTCACACTTACCATATAATTAATGAAAACTTACTTGCATCTTTAAACTACACTTTGCATCTGTGAAAGACAAAAGAAAAAACAAGTTATAATTAGTAAAATATATATTTTAAAATAGAAGAAACTGGTCAAGAGGTAAAAAATCATAAAAAGTGTACTAAGAAATAAAGCAATAGTGAAGGATACAAAAACAGAAATAAAGTAATGTAGAAATACAAAAAAGAGGGAAAAAGAAATAGAAAGAGAACAAAAACTGAAGATAAGTAAGATTCTAAAAGAATGTGAGATATCAAAACGAAATCAGGAAAGAGAAGAAAGTAAAAGGGAAATGAGTGAAAAGGAAAGGAGTCTAAATGAGGAACCATTAATAAGAAAGAGGAATGGAAGATGACTGAGAGTGAGTGAAGGGGAGTCACAGAGTGAAGGGATGAAAGGAATGAGGTTAATATAGAACGATAGAGGAAAAAGGAGTGAGAAAGTAAGTACACAGAAAGACAAAGGGAAGGACTGAGTGAACTGCAGTACAATGAGTGAGAGGAAAAAGAGTAAAGGAGCAAAAGAAGGAAAGAGAGGGGAAGAGAACTAAAGCATTGGTACTAAGAGAATGTGAGAAAGCTGAAAAGTGGTGGAAGGGAGAGAGGAAATGCAGACAGTTGAAATTGGATTGAGGAGTTGTGAAAGAAGTGGAGTAAAGGAACAGCGATGAAACAAAGTGAAAAAAAGGCAGTGTAAGTGAGTAAAGAGAGCTAAATAAGGGTGAAAAAAGGAAAATGAGTTTGAGACAATGGGAATACAATATAAATTACACAATGCAAACTATAGAATGACTTATACAATATGTTACATTGTTTATTTTTGCTGTTCTCAGAATATATTGAATTTCACTTTTAGTGAGTTCAAACTCTTCATCATATAAAAGCGGGGAAAAAAAACACAATCTGAAAGATTGTGTTTAAAAAACAACCATAAAAACTTACAAATCATATATGTACAGTAATCTTTGATTCACTTACTTTTCCTTGAGGCCAAATAGAAGATAGTGAATAATAATAATAATAATAATAATACAGAAGCTTGTTGAGCGCGAACAGCTACCTCTGGGGAGGTGTCCCGGCGCTAGCGAGTCCTACAGCAAGAGTGAGTAGTCAGGAGGAAGAACAGGATTATTGCATAAAAAGCCAAGTTTTTAGGAGTTTCCTAAAGCTGGCTTCTGACGTGGCGGATTGGATGGCAGGGGGCAGGGTATTCCAAAGTTTCGCCGTGCCGGCCGAGAAGGACCTGCCTCCAAGTCTAGCTTTCCTCACGCGCGGTACAGTTAGCTTGAGCAGGGAGTTTGAGCGCAGCTCTCGCTTTTGGTGGTAGTGGGGGAGTCGGAGTTTTAAATAATTGGGACACGTGCCTTTTAGCGCTCTGAAAGCCAGGGTAAGCACTTTGAACTTAATTCTGCTTGCCACTGGCAGCCAATGCAGCTCGTGCAGATGCGGAGAGATGTGCTGCCTGAAAGGGACACGTTTTATCAATCTCGCAGCCGCATTCAGCACGATCTGAAGGTCCTTTTGGTGGAAAAAAAGTCTGCTGTTCTCTATAACTTCCATTTCATCGACTTCCTATGAAAAAAGATCTAAGAACATCATACCTTACACTTTCCTTACGGCCAAATTGTGTTAGATATATGAGTATTTTTTACTATGAGATCCACTTACAATACCTATATGAGATAAATAATTTTAAACATTAGACTAACTAACTAACTAACTTTTATTACTACTCCCGTCTTCAAAGGCCAATTACCTTTACTAAAACTTTGGTTTTAAAAACACTAGGTAAGAATTTTTAAAGTCATAAGGCAAACGTTGTTTATAAGTCAAATGAGAATCATTGCAGTAACTCCAACCTTTTTGACATTTTAAGTAGCATGTATAATGTCCTGATGTTGTCGAAGGACCGTCATGATAAATAATAGCTACAGTTTTAAAGGTTCTTCCTGAAATTGATAACTGAGTAGCCACAAAATGTTTGATAGAAGTTGTCAATTTAGTTCCATCAGGTCTACATCGTTGGAAAACTAAAATGATATACTGACCATAACTTTGTATAAATAATGTGGATAGCATTGGACACTTACATTGGGTGCACACCATATTATGATCTGTTGCTTTAACTAGATTTTTAAATGACACTGATTTACAGTCTGGTAAAGTCAAATATATAAATCTTTCAGTGTCTATTCTAGTAGTACTTGATGAACTACAGTTGTGGCAGCCATGCTGCCATTGATAAGAAAGGCAAAAAAGATTATCTACATCTACACCTTCATCTTCCAAAACACCAAACATATACATTAAAAATTCCTGACAATCCTGCTGAATGTTCTGTGAAAATGTATCTTGACCAGAACACATATCTAAAATATTTCAAATTTCTGTTACACTTTCTATTTTGCTCTATCACTGCTACATTTCTCAAACACAGAATTCAATAAACCACACAATCTTTGATCCCGATTTTCAACAATCTGTTCTTGTAAAGTTTGAAGAAAAAAAACAACATTAACCACTACATTAGCATAGCAGTTGACACCAGAACTGTTTTCAAACTGAAATCCAACAACATTTTCATCAGAATCCTTTTTCTTTCTGTTTTGAATTACAGTTTCATCTACTTTTTGTCTTTTTGCTACTACCTCACTGCAATTATTCTCATTTCTTCTTTTTCGGCCTACCACACGTTTTTCAAACAGAGGATATTGAGGCAAATGTGGAGCATACTCTCTTCTTAACCTATTGTATTCTTTAACACAATCTAGATCTGCACAAATCTTTGTCTCATCACACTCAATCAAGTACAATCCTGATAAAGTTCTGACTCGTGATAATGCCACATATGCCATACCATCTTTAAACACAGATCTTCCAATGTTCACCAAAGCACTATCTACACTTAAACCTTGAGATTTATGAATTGTCACTGCATATGCCAAACAAACAGGAAACTGTTTTCAGCGAACATATAAGTCTTTTACAAGCAAAAATCTAGCAGAACAACGACTGATTTGTTGTACTTGCTCAATACCATCAAATTTTATTTTTCAAAATTCAATTCCATCTCTATTTCTATAATTCACAGAATCAACAACATAACCCATTGCTCCATTTACCAGACCTCTTTCAACATTTAAATTCCTTATCAAAATGATACGACAATTTAAACACACATTCAGAGTCTTTTCAAAACCAGCTGTTTTAGAAATACTTTTCTCTAATGAATCCAATTTTGTTTTCAAATTTTCTGACAAAACAATTGTTGCACCCATATGCTCTATTTTATCTATTGCTTCCAGTTTCACAATCTCTTCATTTTCTAACTTTAACATTTTGTTGTTGAAGATGGAACATTCTTGCAGAGTTGGCATCAAACATATCCCAGATTTCTTCTCAGTCATTTTTAAAAAAATATTCTCTGGAAGAATGTTTTCATTTGGATACAAATTTGAAATTAATCGAGCATGTAAAGCTTCTTTCCCAAGCTCACTTACTTTTCCGTATTCTTATATCTTGTAGAATATTTTTATAATCTTCATCCTTTGCCTGTCGCATATTTTGAAGCATTTCAGCATATTTAAAATTTAACCATATATTAACGTTTCCAATGCTTCCAAGGGACTTCCTGGTATCTTCATGCGTAAGCATTTTAAACACTGGTTGTCCTTTTACTGGAGTCAACTGCAGTAGATCTCCAAAAACAATAATGTGTTTTCCTCCAAATAACACATCATACTCTGTTCTAAGAATTTCTTGCATTCTCAAATGCACAAAAGCAAGCATTAGATTTGAGACCATGCTTACTTCATCAATGATAAGAAGTTTCATTTTCTTCAAGACTCTGGAAACTTCAGAACATGCATCTCCAGATAGCTTGGTGTAATGCAATTTATTATCATGCTCAACTGGCAGCATCAGTAAACGATGTAGAGTAATCCCTTTAATGTTATGTGCTGCCAGTCCAGTAGGAGTGGTTACAACACAAGACAGTGGTGATTCAGTCCTTTTCTGCAAATAGGTTGCAATGGCTTTAATCAGAAAACTTTTTCCTGTTCCAGCTTCTCCACTTACATACAGTCGAACAGGCTTAAATGATGTACATGAGGACACTTTTTTCTCATGTCTGAATCCATGTTCAATCTGTTCTGTAACTTCGTCATATATCTTTTTCTGCTCAACGTTTAGTTGCTTTACCAAATCTTCTAAGTTAACTCCATCCTCTTGAGCTTGTTCCATAGCTCTTTCCACCTCCTCCATAGCAGTTGCAGCTTCATTTTGGATAATTGGTCCTCCTAGTGGATCCTGACTCAATGAAGTAGAACTCTGACTGTCTTGAGAACTGTCTCTAGCAATCTCTTCAGCAATTGTGGTTTCTTGCTCTATTTCTTCGTTCAACATTTGCAGATAATTTGGAAAAACAGGGCATTCTATAGTATCCTTAGTTGCATTAAAAGAGTCTTCATAACAGAGAAAATCTCCAAGTAGTTCCTCTTCTGTACGCCATGGCTTAAAGAGTTGCAAAAGAGCTAAATAGTAAAATTCTCTTTAGTCTGGAGCTTCGCAACTCAATTTTCGATGATTAATCAAATGGCCTTTTCTCTGCTTCACTAGACATCCTTCATACCCAATGACAGCATATTTTCCATTATTGATATCTTCTGTGATGTTCCTCTTATAACTGTAGTTTTGCAGAACTTCATACAAACAAGTGTTCTCAAGGTGAGTACTTCTATTTGGATAGTATGTATCCAACATATTTGTCTTCAAAATATCTGTACTGTTTGGTTCTTTCTCCGCCAAATATTCAATTTCAAAACTCGGTGTCGTGTTGCAGCAATACCTTGACTCACCCAAATGATTGTTCTTGATTTGGCATAGAGACTTGCTGATGATAACCGATCAGAACATTCATATGCTCCAATTTCTTGATGCAACAACATCTTCAGACTGAAACTGTATAATTTCTTGCTTAGACTCTTTTCAAGTGAAATGTCCTCCCACATTTCCTTCAGTTCTGTCTTTTTTTTTTTTGTGATGTAAGATGTCACATATCGAGCCACAGCAATAGAGTTGTCAGCAACGAACTGAATATCCATGTTAGCATTCCACATGGACAAAATCACTGGGTTGTAGTCGTTGATGTATTTGGACTCTTCGTTTCTTTTTAAATTATATGTTTTTTTGGGTGATTTCCTCATCACAATATGTCGTAGAAATGACATCAAATTTTTTACTCTTCCCTTAGAAATTACTGGTCGTGGAAACGCAAAACGACATTTTGTTTAGTACTTTTCCTTGTTTTTGAATTTTCGACGACAGTACTTTCCACAACGATGAGATTGAAAACGTAAAACTTGTTGCCTTAAACTGTTTTCTTCAGTAGTTTTCGGAACCGCACATGTTGAATACTCTTCAATGAAACTCATCACTGTTTCATCCGAATCTGATCCAAATTTGGGTGCATCTTTAATCCATAACAACATATGTATATGAGGAGCACCTCTCGCTTGATACTCCTTCCTCCAAAGGAAATCCAAAACCTCTCCAAGGGGAGGATTTTTTTTGTTGGTAATAAAAGACATCATAGCTTCAAATCTATGATTGAAATATCTGCATACATTCACTGGATCCAAAGAACACAGTTCTCCAGGTGTTTTCAATTCTATATTTTGTATGTTTCCATTTGCCTCTCATAGAAATTGAAGTAAGTCGTCTCATGCATACTCAGCACAGCTAAGAGTGAGGAACCATGTAGGAGTTCCTAAGTTCCTTAGCATACATTTCAATTCCCCATGACGACGGAACCAATACTCGTTTGTTCCACGCTGACATGCCATGAGATTGATTAGCTGAGATTCCAAAATACTGTCTTGCAGATTGACTTTCTCCATAAAGTCCCTCGCTGAAACATTTTGCAGATGAGCTCCACTTTTCAATATCTGATTAACTGCATAAGAAAGCCCAGACAAATCACTTTCATACAGTAGATGAAACAAATACGGAATGCATTGACGAAACCTTGGATCTTCAGCATATAATCTTAAAGTCCGGTATTCAGCTGCAGGAATTTGAACTGGTCGATCGTCATATCGTCCACCTCGACCTGTTGGAAATAACTGTGGAAAACAACGAGCTTCCAAACTTTCTTCCCACACACTAATAGGACTTCCTTTTGCTGAAACAAGTCAATTGCATTCCCCATTACTTCTTTGGAATGCAAAGGATGAACAGTATAATGTTCATATATTTCTTCACTTCTAGACACATCAACTTTTTCAATTTGGCCAACTGAACAATCACTGTCTTCTTCTGTAGCTGTTTCCTCTGCTCCAGCACTTACATCTTTATAGTACTCATTGTTTTTGACCAAATACAACGTTGCCTTTTTGACTTTCCTAACATCCACTAAATCTTGCCAGATTTTCTTACTCTTTGTCGGAACCCCATTAACTAGAATAACCAGAGGATCCTCTTCTACTCTTTCTACACCAATTGTATCAATATTTTTCTTGACATCTAGAGGCAAATAAACAACTCTTCCCTTTAATCCTCTTTGTAAATCTGTAGGAGGTAATTTCCCTATCTTAGGCTCCATGCGAACAATAGCTTGAAAAGGATGAACACATTGAATGAAAATTGATTCATAATTATTTAAATCCATCAATTCAGAAGGAATATCTATCAACTGAAGATTATTATGAGCAGCTCTAGCAGGCATTCTATTTTCATTTAATTTTTTCAAACAATAATTACAAATACCCTAATCAAAACTCAAATCAAAACAATTCTCAACCAACAAATAACTTACAAAATCCTTCCATTCACTATTATTTTCCAATTTACATTTTGCATATAAATCAACTAACCTAGTCTGAATCTTATAATGAGTCCGTCGACAACACACACAAGTTAAATTAGGCCTTTCACTTGATTTCACCTTAAACTTGGTAATTTCCTCGTCAAACTTTTCTGTACTTGAAATCTGTACATTGTCTTCCACATTACCATCCATTACTATATCCATTTCAGGACTGTCCTCCTTGTTCCCAAAATAACAAAACTCAATTTCTTCACAAATAGTCTTCACATCTACTTCAGATCCATGCAAAAGAGCACTGTTTAACTGTTTAAGCTTAAGTGCTGGACTTTTTGCATAATACAACC
This sequence comes from Lissotriton vulgaris, assembly GCF_964263255.1. Classification (NCBI taxonomy): domain Eukaryota; kingdom Metazoa; phylum Chordata; class Amphibia; order Caudata; family Salamandridae; genus Lissotriton; species Lissotriton vulgaris. Next base: position 183,380,736 of record NC_141694.1, read on the forward strand.
TTCTCACTAATTTCCTCACCTTATTATGATGCACTGCTAACATCCTAAAATGATGAAAAACACTCTGACATACTTTTCTAGAAAGACAAGCCAGTGAATGCCCATGCAAACCTGTGCTTTCTCTCACTCTGCAAGGATCTAAGTCTTGCAAGATCTTCATTTTTTGTTTTAGACTTTTCTTACTATATATACGTAAGAAATTTCGAAGCAAATCGATTGAATCCTGTCGCACACTACAAATACTACTGCACTTCCATGTGTACACTGGACCCTTAGTACGTCTCCCTAAAACTTCATCAGCTAACACCTCTTCTGCATCTCTGGACACAAGTTTCTCTTTTTCCATCACACAACCATCTTTCACCTCATATGCTCGACCACTGTTGTCAACTGCATGCACCAAATCATTTTCCTGAAAGTAACTCTCCTCATTAAAAAATGGCTCAGAACTTGAACTATGCATCCATTCTCCAGAAAATACTTCACAAAAATTAGTCCGATTAATTATTCTTTTCCATCTACTGTTCGATTTGAAAACATCAATTGCCTTATTAGGTATCCTGATTCTATTGATTACTAAAATAAATAATTTTTTCTTAACTTCAAAAGCCTGATCAACAATCTTCTCTACACTTTTCTTTTTCTTGTAAAAAGCAGCTCTCTGTTTACCTTTCTTTTCATTTTTTTAGCAAACTTAAAACTACCCTATTGCGAAACATTCATCTACGAATGTCCCTAAATCGATTTAACCTTCTATTGCTATCCATATTCTTCTCTCCTGCTCCAATAGAGACATTTTTTGAGGGCCTCTCCTTCCTTTTCAAATTTGTTCTCTCCTTCTGGATCTTCACATTACCGTTAACATTTGTTTTTGTTTTACATATGTTGCGAAAAAAAGACTTAGTTGTCTTACCAGGACCTTTTTGGGTGCTTTTTGAAGTACTTGTTGTAGAGGATTCTTTTACTTTTGTTGCTAATTTTGTAATTTTCTGTGTGTTATTTTTTCTTCTCCTTGCCTTAACAGCATTTTTGCTAACTTTTTAAATTTTGATTTCAATCTGTGGTAAAGAAAGAAATAACACATTATAGACCACTATTAGCAAACAACAAAGCAATCACAATAAGCAAACGATATAAACACTAATTTGCCACATATCTAAGTTTATACCACAAGGCAATCATAAATAAGGCCCAAATGTAAATACCATTGATTTGCCCCCAAAATTGTTTTTTGAATAACAATTTAAAAACACAGCGCAGGACCTATGTACAAGCATTCAATTTCACTACTGAAACCTCACTTTTTCACAAAATACAAATGACCTATCTTGCACATATACATAGCAAGCATTATCTAAAAGCAAGACACAAACCAACAGCAAAGAAACTCAGGGCCTTATTTATGGAGGCCTTCGCCACCGGTACGTCACTTTTGTCCCATGTTAAAAGTGACGCACCAGTGTCACAAGGCAATCATAAATAACACCCAAATGTAAATACCATTGATTTGCCCCCAAAATCGTTTTTTGAATAACATTTTAGAAACACAGTGCAAGACCTATGTACAAGCATTCAATTTCACTACTGAAACCTCACTGTTTCACAAAATACAAATCCCCTATATTGCAAATATATATAGCAAGCATCATCAAAAAGCAAGACAGAAACCAATAGCAAAGAAACTCAGGGCCTTATTTATGAAGGCCTTGCGCCACCGGTGCATCACTTTTTTCCCATGTTAAAAGTGACGCACTGGCGCCACAAGGCAATCATAAATAAGGCCCAAATGTAAATACCATTGATTTGCCCCCAAAATCGTTTTTTGAATAACATTTTAGAAACACAGCGCAGGACCTATGTACAAGAATTCAATTTCACTACTAAAGCCTTACTGTTTCCCAAAATACAAATCCCCTATCTTGCAAATATACAGAGCAAGCATCATCAAAAAGTAAGACAGAAACCAATAGCAAAGAAACTCAGGGCCTTATTTATGAAGGCCTTGCGCCAATGGTATGTCACTTTTGTCCCATGTTAAAAGTGACGCACCGGCGCCACAAGGCAATCATAAATAAGGCCCAAATGTAAATACCATTGATTTGCCCCCAATATCGTTTTTTGAATAACATTTTAGAAACACAGCGCAGGACCTATGTACAAGCATTCAATTTCACTACTGAAACCTCACTGTTTCACAAAATACAAATCCCCTATCTTGCAAATATACATAGCAAACATTATCAAAAAGCAAGACACAAACCAACAGCAAAGAAACTCAGGGCCTTATTTATGGAGGCCTTGCGCCACCGGTACGTCACTTTTGTCCCATGTTAAAAGTGACGCACCGGCGCCACAAAGCAATCATAAATAACACCCAAATGTAAATACCATTGATTTGCCCCCAAAATCGTTTTTTGAATAACATTTTAGAAACACAGCGCAAGACCTATGTACAAGCATTCAATTTCACTACTCAAACCTCACTGTTTCACAAAATACAAATCCCCTATCTTGCAAATATACATAGCAAGCATCATCAAAAAGCAAGACAGAAACCAATAGCAAAGAAACTCAGGGCCTTATTTATGAAAGCCTCGCGCCACCTGTGCGTCACTTTTTTCCCATGTTAAAAGTGACGCACTGGCGCCACAAGGCAATCATAAATAAGGCCCAAATGTAAAATACCATTGATTTGCCCCCAAAATCGTTTTTTTAATAACATTTTAGAAACACAGCGCAGGACCTATGTACAAGCATTCAATTTCACTACTGAAACCTCAGTGTTTCACAAAATACAACCCCCCTATCTTGCAAATATACATAGCAAGCATTATCAAAAAGCAAGACACAAACCAACAGCAAAGAAACTCAGGGCCTTATTTATGGAGGCCTTGCGCCACCGGTGCGTCACTTTTGTCCCATGTTTAAAGTGACGCACCGGTGCCAAAAGGCAATCATAAATAACAACCAAATGCAAAAACCATTGATTTGCCCCCAAAATCGTTTTTTGAATAACATTTGAAAAACACAGCGCAAGACCTATATACAAGCATTCAATTTCACTACTGAAACATCACTGTTTCACAAAATACAAATCCCCTATCTTAAAAATATACATAGCAAGCATTATCAAAAAGCAAGACAGAAACCAATAGCAAAGAAACTCAAGGCCTTACTTATGAAGGCCTTGCGCCACCGGTGCGTCACTTTTTTCCCCATGTTAAAAGTGACACACCGGCGCCACAAGGCATTCATAAATAACACCCAAATGTAAATACCATTGATTTGCCCCCAAAATCGTTTTTTGAATAACATTTTACAAACACAGCGCAGGTCCTATGTACAAGCATTTCATTTCACTACTGAAACCTCACTGTTTCACAAAATACAAATCCTCTATCTTGCAAAAATACATAGCAAGCATCATCAAAAAGCAAGACAGAAAGCAATAGCAAAGAAACTCGGGCCCTTATTTATGAAGGCCTAGCGCCACCGGTGCATCACTTTTTTCCCATGTCAAAAGTGACGCACTGGCGCCACAAGGCAATCATAAATAAGTCCCAAATGTAAATACCATTGATTTGCCCCTAAAATCGTTTTTTGAATAATATTTTAGAAACACAGCGCAGGACCTATGTACAAGCATTCAATTTCACTACTGAAACCTCACTGTTTCACAAAATACAAATCCTCTATCTTGCAAAAATACATAGCAAGCATCATCAAAAAGCAAGACAGAAACCAATAGCAAAGAAACTCAGGGCCTTATTTATGAAGGCCTTGCGCCAATGGTACGTCACTTTTGTCCCATGTTAAAAGTGAGGCACCTGCGCCACAAGGCAATCATAAATAAGGCCCAAATGTAAATACCATTGATTTGCCCCCAAAATCGTTTTTTGAATAACATTTTAGAAACACAGCGCAGGACCTATGTACAAGAATTCAATTTCACTACTAAAGCCTTACTGTTTACCAAAATACAAATCCCCTATCTTGCAAATATACATAGCAAGCATCATCAAAAAGCAAGACAGAAACCAATAGCAAAGAAACTCAGGGCATTATTTATGAAGGCCTTGCGCCACCGGTGCGTCACTTTTTTCCCATGTTAAAAGTGACGCACTGGCGCCACAAGGCAATCATAAATAAGGCCCAAATGTAAATACCATTGACTTTCCCCCAAAATCGTTTTTTGAATAACATTTTAGAAACACAGCGCAGGACCTATGTACAAGCATTCAATTTCACTACTGAAACCTCACTGTTTCACAAAATACAAACCCCCTATCTTGCAAATATACATAGCAAGCATTATCAAAAAGCAAGACACAAACCAACAGCAGAGAAACTCAGGGCCTTATTTATGGAGGCCTTGCGCCATCGGTGCGTCACTTTTGTCCCATGTTAGAAGTGACGCACCGGTGCCAAATGGCAATCATAAATAACACCCAAAGGTAAAAAGCATTGATTTGCCCCCAAAATCGTTTTTTGAATAACATTTTAAAAACACAGAGCAAGACCTATGTACAAGCATTCAATTTCACTACTGAAACCTCACTGTTTCACAAAATACAAATCCCCTATCTCGCAAAAATACATAGCAAGCATTATCAAAAAGCAAGACAGAATCCAATAGCAAAGAAACTCAAGGCCTTACTTATGAAGGCCTTGTGCCACCGGTGCGTCACTTTTTTCCCCATGTTAAAAGTGACACACCGGCGCCACAAGCCAATCATAAATAACACCCAAATGTAAATACCATTGATTTGCCCCCAAAATCGTTTTTTGAATAACATTTTAGAAACACAGCGCAGGACCTATGTACAAGCATTCAATTTCACTACTGAAACCTCACTGTTTCACAAAAGACAAATCCTCTATCTTGCAAATGTTCATAGCAAGCATTATCAAAAAGCAAGATACAAACCAACAGCAAAGAAACTCAGGACCTTATTTATGAATGCCTTGCGCCACCGGTGCGTCACTTTTTTCCCATGTTAAAAGTGACGCACTGGCGCCTCAAGGCAATCATAAATAACACACAAATGTAAATACCATTGATTTTCCACCAAAATTGTTTTTTGAATAACATTTTAGAAACACAGCGCAGGACCTATGTACAAGCATTCAATTTCACTAATGAAACCTCACTGTTTCACAAAAGACAAATCCCCTATCTTGCAAATATACATAGCAAGCATCGTCAAAAAGCAAGACAGAAACCAATAGCAAAGAAACTCAGGGCCTTATTTATGAAGGCTCTGCGCCACCGGTATGTCACTTTTGTCCCATGTTAAAAGTGACGCACCGGCGCCACAAGGCAATCATAAATAACACCCAAATGTAAATACCATTGATTTGCCCCCAAAATCGTTTTTTGAATAACATTTTAGAAACACAGCGCAAGACCTATGTACAAGCATTCAATTTCACTACTCAAACCTCACTGTTTCACAAAATACAAATCCCCTATCTTGCAAATATACATAGCAAGCATCATCAAAAGCAAGACAGAAACCAATAGCAAAGAAACTCAGGGCCTTATTTATGAAAGCCTTGCGCCACCTGTGCGTCACTTTTTTCCCCATGTTAAAAGTGACGCACTGGCGCCACAAGGCAATCATAAATAAGGCTCAAATGTAAAATACCATTGATTTGCCCCCAAAATCGTTTTTTTAATAACATTTTAGAAACACAGCGCAGGACCTATGTACAAGCATTCAATTTCACTACTGAAACCTCACTGTTTCACAAAATACAACCCCCTATCTTGCAAATATACATAGCAAGCATTATCAAAAAGCAAGACACAAACCAACAGCAAAGAAACTCAGGGCCTTATTTATGGAGGCCTTGCGCCACCGGTGCGTCACTTTTGTCCCATGTTAAAAGTGACGCACCGGTGCCAAAAGGCAATCATAAATAACACCCAAATGTAAAAACCATTGATTTGCCCCCAAAATCGTTTTTTGAATAACATTTTAAAAACACAGCGCAAGACCTATATGCAATCATTCAATTTCACTACTGAAACATCACTGTTTCACAAAATACAAATCCCCTATCTTGAAAATATACATAGCAAGCATTATCAAAAAGCAAGACAGAAACCAATAGCAAAGAAACTCAGGGCCTTATTTATGAAAGCCTTGCGCCACCTGTGCGTCACTTTTTCCCATGTTAAAAGTGACGCACTGGTGCCACAAGGCAATCATAAATAAGGCCCCAATGTAAAATACCATTTATTTGCCCCCAAAATCGTTTTTTTAATAACATTTTAGACACACAGCGCAGGACCTATGTACAAGCATTCAATTTCACTTCTGAAACCTCACTGTTTCACAAAATACAAACCCCCTATCTTGCAAATATACATAGCAAGCATTATCAAAAAGCAAGACACAAACCAACAGCAAAGAAACTCAGGGCCTTATTTATGGAGGCCTTGCGCCACCGGTGCGTCACTTTTGTCCCATGTTAGAAGTGACGCACCGGTGCCAAAAGGCAATCATAAATAACACCCAAAGGTAAAAAGTATTGATTTGCCCCCAAAGTCGTTTTTTGAATAACATTTTAAAAACACAGCACAAGACCTATGTAGAAGCATTCAATTTCACTACTGAAACATCACTGTTTCACAAAATACAAATCCCCTATCTCGCAAAAATACATAGCAAGCATTATCAAAAAGCAAGACAGAATCCAATAGCAAAGAAACTCAAGGCCTTACTTATGAAGGCCTTGTGCCACCGGTGCGTCACTTTTTTCCCCATGTTAAAAGTGACACACCGGCGCCACAAGCCAATCATAAATAACACCCAAATGTAAATACCATTGATTTTCCCCCAAAATCGTTTTTTGAATTACATTTTACTAACACAGCGCAGGTCCTATGTACAAGCATTTCATTTCACTACTGAAACCTCACTGTTTCACAAAATACAAATCCTCTATCTTGCAAATGTTCATAGCAAGCATTATCAAAAATCAAGACAGAAATAAACAGCAAAGAAACTCAGGACCTTATTTATGAATGCCTTGCGCCACCGGTGCGTCACTTTTTTCCCCATGTTAAAAGTGACGCACCGGCGCCACAAGCCAATCATAAATAACACCCAAATGTAAATACCATTGATTTGCCCCCAAAATCGTTTTTTGAATAACATTTTACTAACACAGCGCAGGTCCTATGTACAAGCATTTCATTTCACTACTGAAACCTCACTGTTTCACAAAATACAAATCCCCTATCTTGCAAATGTTCATAGCAAGCATTATCAAAAATCAAGACAGAAATAAACAGCAAAGAAACTCAGGACCTTATTTATGAATTCCTTGCGCCACCGGTGCGTCACTTTTTTCCCCATGTTAAAAGTGACGCACTGGCGCCACAAGCCAATCATAAATAACACCCAAATGTAAATACCATTGATTTTCCCCCAAAATCGTTTTTTGAATTACATTTTAGAAACACAGCGCAGGTCCTATGTACAAGCATTTCATTTCACTACTGAAACCTCACTGTTTCACAAAATACAAATCCTCTATCTTGCAAATGTTCATAGCAAGCATCATCAAAAAGCAAGACAGAAACCAATAGCAAAGAAACTCAGGGCCTTATTTATGAAGGCTCTGCGCCACCGGTATGTCACTTTTGTCCCATGTTAAAAGTGACGCACCAGCACCACAAGGCAATCATAAATAACACCCAAATGTAAATACCATTGATTTGCCCCCAAAATCGTTTTTTGAATAACATTTTAGAAACACAGCGCAAGACCTATGTACAAGCATTCAATGTCACTACTGAAACCTCACTGTTTCACAAAAGACATATCCCCTATCTTGCAAATATACATAGCAAGCATCATCAAAAAGCAAGACAGAAACCAATAGCAAAGAAACTCAGGGCCTTATTTATGAAGGCTCTGCGCCACCGGTATGTCACTTTTGTCCCATGTTAAAAGTGACGCACCGGCACCACAAGGCAATCATAAATAACACCCAAATGTAAATACCATTGATTTGCCCCTAAAATCGTTTTTTGAATAACATTTTAGAAACACAGCGCAAGACCTATGTACAAGCATTCAATTTCACTACTGAAACCTCACTGTTTCACAAAATACAAATCCCCTATCTTGCAAATATACATAGCAAAGACAGAGGCAGACACTATTAATTGCTTCTCAAAAATATAAAAGGCATTCTTTTACCCCCAAATCGTTTTTTAAATAACTTTTTACAAATACAGCACAAGTCCTATGTACAAGCATTCAATTTTACTACTGAAACTTCACTATCTGCTTCCAAATCTTCTCCATAGAGCATATAAGTCTCTATCTAAATTAAATGAATCATTACTTACCTTTAGAAATGCTGTAGGAGATTAAGAACAGTGTCAGATACACACACCAATATTTCTTTAGCAGAGCAAAAGGTATGTTCTCCAGGCACTGCAACCATTAATGGCACTGATAACCTCTAATTCTACACACATATGCCTCATTTCAACTAATCAAAACTCTTCCCTCACTATTTTCAAACCAACACCCTTCCCCCTCTCAGACCTTTCTATCTGTTACCATAGCAACTCCCTCCTAACTGAACTCTCAGGTTCAAAAGTTTATTCTTCAATGTTGCAAATTAAGTCAGCAAGGATGTTTGACCTCTCAATACACCAGCTTATCCAGGGCATTATTGCTTTAATTGACTTTTTCTTAACCATTCAAATTGCTTCTTTCACACAACACAACCATGCACCCTAACTTTCAGTTTTTAACTATCTGAATCCACCAATCATTGCTTGTGATTCAAGAGCAGGGAAACTCCACAATTATTTTTTTTGTAAACTCCTACTGTTCCAACTGCCATTTCATTCCCACACTTCATCTGACTGCACCAGAACCTTCTCTCTCCATGTATTCTGTTTGGATTATTGGACATAGCTACCTCCATTGGGCTCAAAGGTATGCAGCTAGCAGACATTTTCACAACCTTGATTTATCAAATGTGGAAATCAAGTGGGTTGGCCAGAGAGGATTGAGATGTCACCAATTGATACCATTGGTGAAAACCTTTTTGCATCTGCCAAACCCTGACCTCTTAATAGTGCACTGTGGAGGAAATGACTTGGGCACTATGACTGGGGTTGGTCTGGAAATGCTTTTAAAGGACACCTTTGATCAATTGATGACACTTTTTCCACCACAAACTGCCTTGGTATATTCTAATATATGCCAAAGACAGAAATGAAACTGGTCCCACCAATATTGTCCACAATTTGCGAAAGCACGAAAACATGTGAATAAATCAGTTTCTGCTTACATGAGAGACTGTGGAATGGGTTCAATATACAATAATAACTTGCGTTACAACATGCAAGACATTTACAGAGGAGATGTGAGCACTTCTCAGATGAGGGGAATAGAATATTCCTCCTGAATTTAAGACTGTGCATTAGAACCTACTTGTAGGTACCTAAATCAGCCACAGAACCCAAAAGCTCTTTTCAGAGCTACCCTACCTCTGATCATTCAAAACGTTTATCTTTTTCTAACTTTTTTCACTATTTTTCACCAAAGTACGCTCCCCGGTACGCTTACCGGTGCGTGTACTGGGCGCCCCCACCGCTAAATTTTAAATTTTTTTATTTATTTTTGGCCATTATTTTTGGCCTATATGAGCTTCCTAAGCCTACCTCAGAAAACACCATCTCCTCTGTAGATGTCTTGCATGTTGTAACGTAAGTTGTTGTATATTGTTGTATATTGAACCCATTCCAAAGTCTCTCATGTAAGCAGAAACAGATTTATTCACATGTTTCCGTGCTTTCTCACTTTGCATCTTTCTCACATTCTCTGAGTACCACTGCTTTAGTTCTCTTCCCCTCTCTTTCCTTCTTTTGCTCCTTTACTCTTTTTCCTTTCTCACTCATTGTACTCCAGTTCACTCAGTCCTTCCCTTTGTCTTTCTGTGTACTTACTCTCTCACTCCTTTTTCCTCCATCGTTCTATATTAACCTCATTCCCTTCATCCCTTCACTCTGTGACTCCCCTTCACTCACTCTCAGTCATCTTCTATTCCTCTTTCTTATTAATAGTTCCTCATTTAGACTCCTCCCCTTTTCACTCATTTTCTTTTTACTTTCTTATCTTTCCTGATTTCGTTTTGGTATCTCGCATTCTTTTAGTATCTTACTTATCTTCAGTAATTTGTTCTCTTTCTATTTCTTTTTCTCTCTTTTTTCTTTCTCTACATTACTTTATTTCTGTTTTTGTATCCTTCACTATTGCTTTATTTATTAGTAAACTTTTTTATATTTTTTACCTCTTGACCTGTTTCTTCTATTTTAAAATATATATTTTACTGATTATAACTTGTTTTTTGTTTTGTCTTTCACAGATACAAAGTGTAGTTTAAAGATGCAAGTAAATTTTCATTAATTATATGGTAAGTGTGACTACAAAATGTAATTTATCATCACCCTTTGTTTTAACCTCACTACTTTTCTCTCACCCTACCTCGCCCATGTTTTCTTACTCTGCTTCCCTCACTTATTCTTATCCTCCATATTTACTTCTCTTTTCCTTACTTTCCTACCACATTCAACTTCTTTCAGTGCCCCTGCTCACCCACACTCCCTCTCTTTCATTTTTTTCTGCTTCACTTAGTCCCTTTCTGACACTCCTTCCTTTACTCTCTCTGTTCTTTCTTTCTGTCACTCCCCATGTCTTACCCTTATTCACTTTTATCCACCCTCTTTCACTCCTCTTTACTTACACTCACTGCTATTTTCTTTCCCTCCGTCACCATTGTTACTTTTCTCTGGTTCCGTCACTACCTTTCATTCCTCATCCTTTACTCTCCTTCCTTTTACTGTCATCACCCATTCACATTCTCCTAGAACATCTGCTTTAGTTTTCTTCCTCTTTCTTCTCTACTTTTGCTCCCTTATTCATTTTCTTTTCTCAGTTACTTCCTCTTATACCTTTTCTCTGTTTTACTATCTCTTACACAGTCCCTCTGTGTTTCTCCCTCTAGCTCTCTTTCTCTTTACACCACTCTCTTTTTTTCCCCATTCCTCATGCTCACTCCTTTTTTTTTTGTTGGTGCGCTGACGGGACACGGCCTGGTACGCGCACCAGGGCGCTGACCGGTACGCGCACCGGGAGCGCTCCTGAGTGAAATATAAAAAAAAAGAATATACTTTTTTTTAAAAAAATCATATATTAATATACAATATAGGATTCATTATTAGAAAAACATACTTTTCTAAGCTATTGATATTTGCGAAAAAATAACCTTATAAATTCACTAAAAAACAAATAGGTATGAGGCCCTATAAAAAGTTAGGAATTAGCAGTTAAAAAACCTATGAAATTCACAGAAAAAAACCATAGGTTTCACACCAGTTATAGTTAGGAATTAGCATTTAAAAAAACCTATGAAATTCACTGAAAAAAACATAGGTTTCACACCAGTTATAGTTAGGAATTAGCATTTAAAAAACCTATTAAATTCACTGAAAAAACCATAGGTTTCACACCAGTTATAGTTGACATCACATATTACATCACGCATGACATGGTCAGTGACATCACTCATGACATCACTGATGACACCATCCTTGTGACAGAGTGACAGACCTCCTTTCACTGTAAAGTAACCCTTGAAACACATATTCAAAAATAGAAACTAACATTTTCAAAAAGGTGGAGATACCTATACCAGTTCCAACAACCAATTCAGCAATTCAACCATTTATATACACATCCACTCATTCATCAACAGTTCTATATAGTCATTCATACATATACTCACTTATCCTATGTAGTGAGACACCTTTACATCCGTTAACACACCGAAAGTTTTCCAAAAGTTGCTCACACACATACTCACACATGCAAATAAACTATTGAACATCCATTTTTTTGCATACACAGCTATACACACACTGCCACCTTACTTCTAAGGAAACTTACACATAATTACTCTCTTTAACAATCACTTATAGAAACACATACTTATTAAAACAAGAACTCTTTCAATCTCTCACTCTCACATATACTCACTTATATACATCAATACTCACATATACTAGATTAAAACATATGTAGTTACTGATAAAGACACTAGTGAGACAGTCATTCACTTACTAACACATACATATACACACTCATTCACCTATACAGTCCGGCACATATGCTGTCTTCAAAACACATACAAACAGTGAGTCAGTCATTGATGCATCTATGTGCTAAGTAACACCCCCACCAAATCAAACAGACAATTATAAAGATACTAAAAAAATATATAACAACCCATATACACACACATGTAGCTACTCACCAACCCATGCAGCCACCTATACACAAAGTGAAACACTGATACAAAGATTTAAATATTTAAACAATACTCGTTAATATATGTATTCACTAAAATACACTTAATAAGGCAGTTAACCCATCAATTTCTTTTTTAAAAAACATCCATTAGGACACTTATTTAAAGATTTATTCTTCCATAGACCTTTACATATAAATATATAAAACATATTTATTTCTCAGAAAGACACACATTCACTGAATGGTGTCATCAGTGATGTCATGAGTGATGTCACTGACCATGTCATGAGTGATGTAATATGTGATGTCATCAGCAGTGCATTACACGCGCAAGTTATAGTGAGCCCAACTAACTATAACGTGGGAATTTCAATGGTTTTATGTCAGTAAAATTTCCAGGTAACTATAACTGGTGTGAAACCTATGGTTTTTTCAGTGAATTTAATAGGCTTTTTAAATGCTAATTCCTAACTATAACTGGTGTGAAACCTATGTTTTTTTCAGTGAATATATATAGATATATATATATATAGATATATATATATCTATATATATATCTATATATCTATCTCTCTCAACAAGACACTGATGAAGGTTAGGAAGATCCCGAGGGCATGCCTGCTACAAACTAAAATCAAAGAAAAAGAGACAGACACAGGCGGCAAATTTTGTATGATAACGACATATAGCACAGAATCTCACACTCTTAGAAGAATATTGGCCATGAATTGGCATATCCTTCTAACTGATCCTGTAATTAAAGGGGATATTCCTTCGAAATCCCAGATTACCTTCAGCAAGGCGAGATCTCTGAAAGACTCACTTGTGAGAAGCCATTTTGAACAAAAGAAACCGAAGCAAGCACATTGACCGAAATGAGGGTTTTTTATCCCTGTGGCAAGTGCAAAGCTTGTGCATGGAGTAGAAGGATACTATCTTACTGGGTACCAGGGCCAGAAATAACTAAGCCCATAAAGAAATTCCTAACATGTAGTACACCATTTGCGGTTTACTGTCTTGTCTGCCCATGCAGCCTAAGATATATAGGCAGCACAATCTATCCATTAAAGATGAGGGTCTTGGAACACCAAAGAGCGATTGAAAAAGTAGATCCATCCTACCCAGTCGCAGGACACTTTGATGAGACACACAGCAGGGACAGAAGTAAATGACAGTACTTAGGACTGGACAGCATTCCAGCTAGCATCCGGGGTGGAGACAGGCTAAACCAACTGAGACGTCTGGAATCCAGATATATAATAGATCTGATGACAAAGGCACCTCGAGGGCTAAATAGCGGGGAAGAAATGGCTGTACATTTAGGAAGATAGACAGCACATGGTACAAATTAGGATCCTAAACGATGTAAGAACCTGTTGCTACATTATGTGCCCTTTTAGATACAACAAGAGCTGATCTTGGAATATGGAATATGGAATATGAAATTTAGATGACCCAAACTGACTACATTTTTGTGATTTTGTACCAGTCGTGATGAATTTGAATAATCTGAGACCTAGAATACTATTATTTTTGCCATCTATGGTTTATGTTTAATTGTTTAATTGACTTGATCTAACAGTTTATGGGCTCATAAACTCTTGAACTTCAACGTAGGGACAATTTAGCTTTGTGACATGATATGATATGAAGAGAAAAGACTGTTTGTTAATTGCTGCACTACCTTTTAAACAGAGAGAGTTTCTACATAGGAAATAAATTGTTTTGTATATAAGATAACATGTGTCAAACTTATTGGTTAATATAACACCGGGCGGACATTAATTTGCAATATCAAATAGAATAGATAGAATAATGGAGATGGTTTCGCAGTGATATATGCCCGCGTATGAGGTTCCAAGCGATGGCGCTAAGCCGATCCACGGCATTATGCCGGAGTTCCACATATTGGCCAATGTTATGTGATGCATATACTTGGATATAGAGTACAAACTAGATTAGATGGGATAGCTACCCATCAGATATCAAGGAACTGGGGAGATCCGCGTTGTGCCAATTCTAAACCCACCATTCACATGTGAGACCACACACCCCCGATATAGTTTCTATCCGGGGTCACTTGCCGATACACGGCAGTATAAGTAAAACTCTATTTGTATCACACTTGGGTAGGCAAACATCAGTGAGTATATAATCTTACGTTGCTCAACTGGGATTTCTTGCCCATTCAAAGATGGCCCCCAAGTATGTGTTGATGATATGAGTCCGTTTTTTATGTTTGACGTGTGACACACACAATATGTATGGCTAATCTGCATAGTGTAATTGACACCGAGGAAGGCTTGAAGCCGAAACGCGTCTGTTTACTCTGTGCAAATAAACACGAGTGCTAGCATCAGTTTGTTTATGAGTGGTGTTTTCCTGAGAAACTACAAGGAATTGGAGCTGCGCATATATATATATATATATTACCTACTGGCGGTCGCCAGTAAGTATATATAGTTAGGATTTTTTCTCTATGGGATTTTTGAAAATTCTATGTCTAATAACTTTGGCGTTTGTGGACGGAATTGGCTGAAATTTTCAGGAAAATGGAACATTTTGTTTCTGAGCAGCCCCTGACAATTTGGGGGGGTTTCATCAAGGGGGGGCCGAGAAAAAAGAGGGGTCCCAAAACGCGTTTTTCCCATGTTAATTTCCATAGGGCGGTTGGCCTCACTTTTAGCTCGAATGGCTAAATGGATTTGCACGAAACTTGGCAAAATTGTAGGGACTGTTAGCCCGATGTGCCTTTGCTAGGTCTCAATATATGTGCTCCAGTGGATTTTGAGTAATTTAGGTTCAAAAAAAGATATATATCTGGGCGGAGCCTAACCACACATCTGATCTGATTGGCTGTCAGCACTTCATCCAAGAAGTGTTGGCAGCCATCTTGGGACCAATATACATGATAGCACCTCATTAAAAAGCATTGTAGTTAATAGAGGGTTTTAGGACTTTAGTTACATTATAAATCATTTGTTGATGGTACCATACTCGTTTTAGGAATTGTGGTGGGTTCTAAGGTGATTTTACCATGTGAAAAAACCTTCTGCTGTGATATCATGAATATTGTTTGAAAGAAAAATAATATCTCATGATTTTCCCACAGTGGTTTGGAAGGGGATCTATAAGCTAAACTGAAAGCATATTTTCTGTAAATTCACATTATCTTTCTCAGTCATGTGAAAATGAAGTCTGACATTCTCAGTAAAACATGTACATCCAACAAGGACAGAGACTGTCAGTTGATTCCTTTGTGTTCTACTGCAGCCTCCTAGAGTGTTCTAAAGAACAACTAGAGCGCTAACAGTCCTACAAATTACAAAGGTATGGCACACCTGAAGCCATCTTGATTGCAATAAAGTGGTAACTCTTAAAACATTTAATTTGAAAAGAAACAACATGAGGGGGTATATTTTGCCATAGAAAGTATGATTAGTGCTGCAGAATGAAAAATTAGGGCACATTTTGAGTGACTTCTCAAATCCTTTTCTATTTCATTAAAACATTCTGACATGCAGTCTCCCAAAATGGCCACCAGAGACAAAAGAGCCCAAATGTAGCCCAAATATCACCCAGATGTAGCCCAAGTATAGCCCAATGACAGAATGTCCCAGAGTGTTCTAAAGAACAACTAGAGCGCTAACAGTCCTACTTATTACAAAGGTATGGCACACCTGAAGCCATCTTGATTGGAATAAAGTGGTAACTCTTAAAACATTTAATTTAAAAAGAAACAACATGAGGGGGTATATTTTGCCATAGAAAGTATGATTAGTGCTGCAGAATGAAAAATTAGGGCACATTTTGAGTGACTTCTCAAATCCTTTTCTATTTCATTAAAACATTCTGACATGCAGTCTCCCAAAATGGCCACCAGAGACAAAAGAGCCCAAATGTAGCCCAAATATCACCCAGATGTAGCCCAAGTATAGCCCAATGACAGAATGTCCCAGAGTTTTCTAAAGAACAACTAGAGCGCTAACAGTCCTACTTATTACAAAGGTATAGCACACCTGGAGCCATCGTGATGGGAATAAAGTGGTAACTCTTAAAACATTTAATTTAAAAAGGAACAAAATGAGGGGGTGTATTATGCAATAGAAGGTATTATTAGTGCTGCAGAAAGAAAAATTAGGGCACATTTTGAGTGACTTTTCAAATCCTCTTCTATTTCATTAAAAAATTCTGACATGCAGTCTCCCAAAATGGCCACCAGAGACAAAAGAGCCCAAATGTAGCCCAAATATCACCCAGATGTAGCCCAAGTATAGCCCAATGACAGAATGTCCCAGAGTGTTCTAAAGAACAACTAGAGCGCTAACAGTCCTACTTATTACAAAGGTATGGCACACCTGAAGCCATCTTGATTGGAATAAAGTGGTAACTCTTAAAACATTTAATTTAAAAAGGAACAAAATGAGTGGGTATATTTTGCCATATGAATTATGATTAGTGCTGCAGAAAGAAAAATTAGGGCACATTTTGAGTGACTTCTCAAACCCTCTTCAATTTCATTAAAAAATTCTGACATACAGTCTCCCAAGATGGCCACCAGAGACAAAAGAGCCTAAATGTAGCCCAAATATCACCCAGATGTACCCCAAGTATAGCCCAATGACAGAATGTCCCAGAGTGTTCTAAAGAACAACTAGAGCGCTAACAGTCTTACTTATGACAAAAGTATGGCACACCAGAAGCCATCTTGATTGGAATGAAGTGGTAAGTCTGAAAACACTCAATTTAAAAAGGAACAACATGAGGGGGTTAATTTTGCCATAGAAAGTATGATTAGTGCTTCAGAAAGAAAAATTAGGGATCATTTTGAGTGACCTCTCAAATCCTCTTCTATTTCATTAAAAAAATTCTGACATGCAGACTGAAACATGCACTTTGAATACCAGCAGCAGACGTCCCTGGTGAGCAGTAGCTTTACTACAGTGATCTAATGTGCAACTAGAGTGCTAACATTCAGAATTTATGGCAAATGTGTGACACATCTGAATGCCTTCTTGATGGAACCAAAGTAAACAAGCATTGAAAATGCAATAGATCTCGCCCTCGTTTGAGTTAAAACCATTCTGTTTGTAATGAGGTGGCTTTTTAGCTTTGCTTTTATTAGTGTTTTTTCAACTTTCATGTAAATAACATGCATCTGTATGCATATAAGTATATGTATGCATGCATTTATGTTTGTATTTATATAGATATACAGATGATATATGTTTATATATGTATGTATATATATATATTCACTGAAAAAACCATAGGTTATAGACCATATATAGTTAGGAATTAGCATTTACAAAACCTTGAAAATTCACTGAAAAAACCATAGGTTATAGACCATATATAGTTAGGAATTAGCATTTACAAAACCTTGAAAATTCACTAAAAAAACCATAGGTTATAGACCATATACAGTTAGGAATTCGCATTTACAAAACCTTATTTTACTCACACAAAACCATTGAAATTCCATATATAGTTAGTTGCACTAACTATATATTGCGCACCCGCAATCCACTGCTGATGATGTCACATATTACATCATTCATGACATGGTCAGTGACATCACTGATGACATCACTGATGACATCTCAAATGACATCACTGATGACATCACTGATGACAACATACAGTGACTGTATGTTTCTGTAAAGTTAAAATATGTCTTACATATTGAAGAATGAGTGGATGTTTAAGTGTCTGGATGAAGGATTTAGTAGGTGCATGACTGACTGTATGAGTGAGTGATTAAATGCGTCTCACTGAGTGCATGGGTTAGTGACTAAACTGTCTTAATTTGTGCATCATTATGTCTGTTGTTCTGTAAACTGTTGCATGTGTTGATAAGTAGCTATATGAGTAACTATATGGGTTATTGATTGGTTGCCCAAGTATTTGTATGGGAGACTGAGTGTGTGTGTGGGTGGCTGGGAGGTGTATGACTCTGTGCATAGATGTGTGAGCAGTTGATTCACTAGATGTATGGTTTCAAAATTGCATGTGGAAACAGCTGTATGGGCGGTTGACTGTGTGCATGAGTGTATTGGTGAGTGAATGGTTATCTCAGTGCTACATGTCAAAGTAAGTACATATGTAAAACACAGTCCATGTGAGAGTTGACATATATAAATAACTGTGCATAAGAGCCAGTGAATGTGTGAGTGGCTGTATGGATCATTGTGAACTTGTATCAGGGATTGTATAAAAGAGTAAATATGTGTTAGTATATGTTTGAATAAGTAAAGCTTGTATAACTGTATAGTTGAGGAAATGGAGGTGTGATTGATTCTTTGCATGACTGACTAGGTGTGTGAGTAACTCCATGGATGAGTGACAGTCTGTGAGTGTCTGTTTACACTGATTGTATCTAAGGTTATATTAGAGTCTGAAGAGGTTCATTGTATTATCACATGAATGATATCATCAGTGATGTGATCAGTAATGTCAAATGAGATGTCATCAGTGATGTCATCAGTGATGTCATTTGAGATGTCATCAGTGATGTCATTTGAGATGTCATCAGTGATGTCATCAGTGATGTCACTGACCATGTCATGAATGATGTAATATGTGACATCATCAGCAGTGGATTGCGGGTGCGCGATATATAGTTAGTGCAACTAACTATATATGGAATTTCAATGGTTTTGTGTGAGTAAAATAAGGTTTTGTAAATGCGAATTCCTAACTATATATGGTCTATAACCTATGGTTTTTTCAGTGAATATATATATATATATATATATATATATATATATATATATATATATATATATATATATATATATATATATATATATATATATATATATATATATATATATATATATACACTGAAAAAACCATAGGTTGAATAGGTGTAGCACTACATATGATGAGTGAGTATATGTATGAGTGACTATATAAAACTGTTGGTGAATGTGTGAATGTGTACATAGATGGTGAAATTACTGAATTCGTTGTTGTAACTGGTATGGGTATATCCACTTTTTTGAAAATGTTAGTTTCTATTTTTGAATATGTGTTTCAAGGGTTACTTTACAGTGAAAGGAGATCAGTCACTGTGTCACAGGGATGGTGTCATCAGTGATGTCATAAGCAGTGCATTACACGCGCAAGTTATAGTGAGTCCAACTAACTATAACGTGGAATTTCATTGGTTTTATGTCAGTAAAATTTCCAGCTAACTATAACTGGTGTCAAACCTATGGTTTTTTCAGTGAATTTCATAGGTTTTTCAAATACTATTTCCTAACTATAACGTGTGTAAAACCTATGGTTTTTTCAGTGAATTTCATAGTTTTTTTGAATGCTAGTTCCTAAGTATGTAATCACGTTCGTAACTAGATAGTGTCACCACCTACACGTCCTGAGAAGCGCATGTAAAGTCATGTGACTTGAAAAGAAGACTTCCAATTGGTTCTGAGTAGTTTCTGTTCTGGAATTTACACGAAGCACTCCACCCACTTTCCTCACAATCTTTTCTACTCTCAAGAGACAACAACGTCGAGCATCTTCCGGAAAACTTTGCTGAAATGGCTGCCCTTTCGCATTCATCTTCCGAATCTGAAGGAAATGAGCGACCACCGTTAAGAAGAAAAAAGGAATCTTTCATTTGGCAATTTTTTACTTATCCTAAAGATCAAAAGAAAGTGAATGCGCCAAAAGTAACCTGCACGATATGCAATTCGGAGCTCTCAAGGGGAAATCCAAATAAAAAATATTCCTTTTCTATACACACCATGCAGCGGCATGTTAAACAAAGGCACCCTGAGCATTATGCAAAAGCATCGACAAGAGCCCTGGCCACGATATTACCATCAGAGGTGGCCAGCACATCTTCTGGTGGACGACCTGTATCTCCATCGAGTGCTGAGATGGACTTGAGACCATATCTTGCGAAGGTGCACATGAAATGCAACGAGTGTGGAGAAATTCTTTTGTACGGAGAGCAGAGCCTCGTTCTTATTCAACTCAAAATTGAAAGTCATAAATGCCCCAAGAAAAGATAAATTTCTTTACTTCATTTTCATAGTATTACATACTGAAAAATTTAGTAGCAACTTTAAAAAATCGAAAGCATCATAACACTTGTTTCCAAAAAAAACAAAAAAAAACAAAAAAAAGTTCTTTTCAGAACTACCTCTTTCTACCAAAACGTGCTCCAAGAGCATATTATGAGATGTTTTTTCGCCGCTTTAGTTTAGTGCGAGACCGGGTGCGCGCACCCTCCTATCGCGTACAGGACCTGACACTTGCATGTGAAGTCATGTGACTTCAAAACAACACTTCTAATTGGTTCTTGGTAGTTTCTATTCTGGAATTTACACGCAGCACTCCACCCACTTCCATCACTTTCTTTTCTACTCTTAAGAGAGAACAACGTCGAACATCTTCCCGAAGACTTCGCTGCAATGGCTACCGTTCCGCATTCATCTTCCGAATCTGAAGGAAATGAGCGACCACCTTTGACAAGAAAAACGGAGGCCCCGCTATTACCATCAGAAGTAATCAGCACATCTTCCGGTGGACGACCTGTATCTCCATCGAGTGCTGAAATGGACTTGAAACCATATCTGGCGAACGTGCACATGGAATGCACGAACTGTGGAAAACTTCTTGTATACGGAGAGCAAAGCTTTACTCTAATTAAACACAAAATTGAGAGTCATAAATGCTCCAAAAAAAGTTAAATTTCTTCACTTTATTTGGATAGTATGACATACTGAAAAATGTCGTAGCAACTTTAAGAAATCAAAAGCATCATAACACTTGTTTCCAACAAAAAAAAAAAAAAAAGTTCTTTTCAGAACTAACTCTTTCTACCAAAACGTACTCCAAGAGCATATTATAGGATGTTTTTTCACCGCTTACATTTAGTGCGCGACTGGGTGCGCGCACCCACCTATCGCGTACAGGCGTCGAGACACGCATGTGCAGTCATATTGACTTTAAAACAACACTTCCAATTGGTTCTTACTAGTTACTATTCTGCAATTTACACGGAACACTCCACCCACTTCCCTGGAAAACCAGTTTATCGAAAAACTTTTAAAGCCTCCTCTTATGAAATATTCGACATCGTTCACATAGCAGAGTAGTAAATAGCACTATATACACTCCGTCCCTTATTGCTATGTGAGAACAACTTTTGTTTTCACGCAATAATGTGAAATGCTGAGCCTGTTACAGAATTTTATTTCACATATATGTTACTATTCTCCTTCGAGCACTAACACCGTAGAAAATACCACCAATAGCGGTGATATTTTTTACACCGAGAACGGGCGATTTGTATCGCTTAGAGCCCTTACAATTATAAAGTTTTATTTCCTAAGTGTCTGATCTCACACTGTGCAACGTGGCTCCCCTGTGTGTCGTAATAAGGTCCATAAACAAAAACTACAGGGCCAGCATTATACACATGCACAGAACCACAAAACGACAAGAGCCACCATGTTAATATGTATCCTTAATATAATAAACCTCTGAGAATAAATACATATTTCCGTGGCACCCCATAAAAGAAATTTGTCGTCCTCTGACTCTGCTTCATTACCAAACACCCTAACCCCCCGCCCCCTCACTCTTCACTAAACTCCACACTCCACCCCACCCGGACCCCCTATTACAAACCCCCAACCTACCCTCCCTGCCCAAACCCACCATGAACCTCAAACCGCCCCTGCAAAACTTATAAGACACAGGATTACTAACACTCAAAGAATAGGCAACAGGCAGATAATCTAAATAGTACATAAAGGCACATATTTTTTCCATAAAACTATTGAAAAACATGTTCTATTTTTTATAAATCTATCATGCATCTGACCCTCTAGAACCGCCTTCAAAACGTGAACTATAAACCTCTACTTTTCATTTTCAAACCATACACTTTCAATTACATTATTTTTTTTTTTACAATTCATGTAATGTTACACACCTTTTCTAAAATACCAGTCCCTGTTATTTATAAGGATTTATTTTCAGTCTTCATCAGTGACACTTTCTTAACATATAATGAAAATCACTGTAACTTTTTAAACGACAATGCTAACGCGGTAAAAATAACCCTTCATTTCCTTTCCTTTAAGAATGCAGACTATCTACCCCACGCATGCGTTTCTTGATCTTTGTATTTGGCAGCAAATACCGACCTTGAATCGGAAGACATGAACAAGACCTCCATTGTCACATTTAAAACTGAACGTTGCATCTGCTCACACACATATCTTTCACTTAGCTAACATTCACAGAAAACAGCATTGATGTAAAAAAAAATTGACCTTGCTTTACAACTTGGTCAAATAACTCCCTTATTTTTTAACGCATCCTCCACTTCAAGAAAAGCTACTTTTTTGATAACTACTAAGCAATATATAAGTGACTAGACTCCTAAAAAATTTATCAAGTCACTCTGCTCCTCTCCACTGCATAGCCGGCGACCTAATTCTGTGGAGTTGCTATACAAGCGGCAGTGCTGCGCCGTTTCCTTTACCATCTTGGGAAATTCAAAATGGATGTCCCTCCTGCCTTCGCAAACGAGCCGGACTACTTAGAACTATTTCGACAGAGAATGCTTCTGTACTACGGCACCTTACCACTCTCAACTTTGAATACTTCATATCGATTAACATTTCGATATTTGTATTTCACCTGTGTGCAGCCTGTATTTCATTGCCTGAGCTGTGATTTCACGTGGGCCCTGGATTTATGTCTCTGCAATTTGGTACCTCCTGAACCGAATTACAATCACCTCATGAATCCGTTACTTGATCATGAACAGCTTTGTTACAACGCAGGGTTCATGGCCTTTGCAGCGATACAAGGAGTTCTGGGTCATTGGAATATATTCGCAGCGGCGCAAGATTTCCTAACAGAGAGCTACATCGAAAACCCACCGAGCTGCCCTATGATGGTAAAAGACGCTCCAATAATGACAGATCATGAATGCTCCTTTCATCTTCTCAATTGGATGGCTGACATGTTTTCAGATGATAACAATGATTTCCTGTTAGAAGCACTTGCTGCATACTTTGCCTACACAATGGACGGTTAACTCTTTCCTAACAGAGAACTACATCGAAAACCCACCGAGCTGCCCTCTGATAATAAAAGAGGCTCCGATTTTAACAGATCATGAGTACTGCTTTACTCTTTTCCACTGGATAGCTGACATACTTTCAAATCATAAAAGTGATTTCCTGTTACAAGCAGAAGTTACCTATTTTGCCTAAACAATGCTTCAATAACTCTTATACAAGCCATTGACGTCCTCATTTCCTTTTGCTTCCCTATATTCTTCACGTTCTTTTCCATATTTTCTTTTGAAGAACAGACCTATTGGCTTTACTAACAGTGGACATTATGATTTTGTGTTGTTTAAATTTTGGTCTTTTATGTGGACTACATTTGTTTCTTCAGCTACTCGATTTTCAACTTTTTTTTTACAGTCTAATCTCAACAATTCTATTGCATATCTTATCTAAGGTTATTTCAAACGTACTCGATGCAAAACTCGCTAATATATGCTACATGTACCCTAATTAATGTGTAAATTATAAACTAGTTTTTTATAACTGTAAACGCCATTTCGCATCTCAACTGCTTATTTCCACCTCACACGCCTCTGCTCCTTTAATTTTCTATAAAATTATTAATTTAAAATACTTTACAGAAAAATATGTTCTTTCAACAATATTTCCATTGTTACTTGTGCTGTATTTCAAATGCAATACTGCAACCTTCAAAAGATATCTCAATACAGTAGTTCTCCTCAATAGTGATTTGCGCAGCATCCAACAGATTACATACATGCACCTCTCGCCATTTTGTCGCTTTTGGCGCCTTTTTTTCCCCGTACACAGTAACATAACACAAACTTGATAGTGCTTCACATGTAGACAGCTGATTGATAAAGTAATGATGTATAACCACTTGCATTTTCATATATCGTTCCTAAACTGAAAGGCCAGAGACCTTCTTCCATTTATTAAAATATAATATACTTCCTTATAAGAGTGTACAATGTTTTTTTCCAACTATATTCATTTTTCTTCAACTATAGCGTTTGTATTCCATGTACTACTGACAATACCAATTACTGTGTTTTTTGCAATTTCTGTACTCATATTACATAATGATTTGCCTTTAAAACAGTACATTTCTAAATAAACATTTCAAATATTCACGGTTTCTCTTTTAATCCATAATCTCAACTGAAATGATTTCATATTGAAAAACTATTCATGGGTTCCACATAACCTTAACTGCAGTCACTGAGGACCTTATTTATGAAGACCTTCCGCCGCCGGTGCCTCATTTTTTAAAATGGGAAACAGTGACACACCGGTGGCACAAGGCCTTCATAAATAAAGTCCTGAATGTTTTCTTTTCTCGACCTCACTTACTGATACTAGAACCTGCAAGCCAATTACGGCCCGTGAACTTTTTCTTAGTAGGTCGCGCACCGTACAGACAGTTATACCACTGTTAAAAAAATGTCTTTATTGTTACCAAGCACCGCCACAGTTCCGCTTCACTCAGAGTTAATCACTGCTCCCGCGCTTCTACAGGCCAAACGCTATGTCGTATTTCTCTCCTTATCACCCTTTCATCTCTACAATAACAAACAGTTGTCCGCCTGCCACCACAGAACAGAGTCAGACACAGAGGCACCAAGGAGTGAACCCATCACCAACTGCCATCTCCGGCTGTTTCCATGGTTACACCTCATTCTGCACCTTGCTGAAGGCACAGGTCAAAAGTTCATGTCTCAACGTTCTACAACAAATTAAGAAGACTATTTTCCCTCCAGAAACACCTGCCAATCCACAGCTCTGTTACATGTCTTGTTTTTTCACACCCAATAGTACTTCTCGTTTAACATAAACATTAACATGCAACGTACTATTCAATCTCCACTTATTACAATCAACCAATCATTTGTATTTTTTTATCCACACCCAGCCTCTTCCTTTTTCTTTATTTAGAATTTCAACTTCTAACTACCATTCCACTTCCAGAACCGATCGGATGACGACTACAAATCCCTTGAAAATGAAGGTCTGGCTTATAGGACACAGTTATATTCACTGGAGTGAAAAATATGCAGTAAGCAGACGAATTTGCAACCTCGGCTTACCAAATGTACACATAACATGGATTGCCAAAAGAGGATTGAAATGTCACCAATTGATTCCATTGGTGAAAACTTTTATGCATCTCCCAGAACCAGACCTTATAATTGTGCACTGTGGTGGGAACGATCTAGGCACAATCACTGGGGTAGGTCTGGAAATGCTTCTAAAAGACACCTTTCGACAATTGATGACACTTTTTCCTCGATCTGCCTTGGTATATTCCAATATATGCCAAAGACAGAAATGGAATTGGTCCAATCAACATTGTGCACAATTTGAGAAAGCAAGGAGACATGTAAATAAATCTGTTTCTGCGTTCCTCAGAGATTATAGCATGGGTTCTATTTACCACAACAACTTGCGATACCACATGCAAGACGTCTATAGGAGAGACGGTGTTCATTTCATGAATGAGGGAAACAGAATCTTCCTCAGCAACATCAGGCTCTGCA
Organism: Lissotriton vulgaris; assembly: GCF_964263255.1. Taxonomy (NCBI): domain Eukaryota; kingdom Metazoa; phylum Chordata; class Amphibia; order Caudata; family Salamandridae; genus Lissotriton; species Lissotriton vulgaris. Next base: position 183,406,689 of record NC_141694.1, read on the forward strand.
TCGGTACTTACTTATAAATGCAGAAAACACTCAATTAACACAATGGCTCTTTTCAGAGCCACCTTATATCTAAGCACTCAAACTTCTGATTTATCTCCATTTTCACACTCTTGTAAATAGGTGTGCGCGACCGGTTGCGCGCACCCCGTATTTTTTGGGGGGAAAAAATTATATCTTTTTGCGTTTAAGGGCCTTACTGCACACCCCGAGAAAAGCTATGCAGCAAAACAATCTCTACCTTCTCCCCTTTCCATGTTTCAACGCTTTGAAATGAACAATATATTTACTCGCAGTGACAAAATGGCGAACAAAACTTCCTGAGATCCTTTGAATCGAACGTTAACAGATGTCACGCAGCAAATAAAAATTCCGCTCAAGCGCAGCCGCTTGAGTGCGCGCACGTGTGCGCGCCTATAGATATATAATTGACTTTAACTTTAATTTTCTCAACAACTACTGAACGTATTTACACCATTCCAAAAAAAGCGTAATCTGCGAACCGGACTCTACAGTTTTGCCAAATTTCTTATAAATCCATTCAGCCGTTCGACCTGTAGCCGAGTCTAAAGGTCCTATGGAAAATAACATGCAGAAAACACGTTTTGGGACCCCCCTTATATCTCAGCCCCCACTTGACCAATCCCCCCCAAACTTTCAGGGAAGGAGCGCAGCGGACCGAGCCATCTTCTTTAAGAAATTCGCTAAGATTCTTCAACCAGGGGCAAAGTTATTCCAAATAGAATGTTGAGGATTTCCTATGGAAAACAATCCTAACTATAACTACCTACTGGCGACCGCCAGTAGGTAATATATATATATATATATATATATATATATATATATATATATATATATATATATATATATATATATATATACATATATATATATATATATATATATATATATATATATATATATATATATATATAGATAGATATATGTATATACATATATATATATATTCACTGAAAAAAACAAAGGTTTCACACCAGTTATAGTTAGGTGGAAATTTTACTCGCATAAAACCATTGAAATTCCCACGTTATAGTTAGTTGGACTCACTCTAACATGCGCGTGCAATGCACTGCTGATGACGTCACATATTACATCACTCATGACATGGTCAGTGACATCACTCATGACATCACTGATGACATCACTGACCATGTCATGAGTGATGCAATATGTGACGTCATCAGCAGTGCATTGCACGCGCAAGTTATAGTGAGTCCAACTAACTATAACGTGTGAATTTCAATGGTTTTATGCGAGTAAAATTTCCACCTAACTATAACTGGTGTGAAACCTATGGTTTTTTCAGTGAATTTAATAGGTTTTTTAAATGCTAATTCCTAACTATAACTGGTGTGAAACCTATGGCTTTTTCAGTGATTATATATATATATATATATATATATATATATATATATATATATATATATATATATATATATATATATATATATATATATATATATATATATATTACCTACTGGCGGTCGCCAGTAGGTATATATAGTTAGGATTTTTTCCCTATGGGATTTCTGAAAATTCTATGTCTAATAACTTTGGCGTTTGTGGACGGAATCGGCTGAAATTTTCAGGAAAATGGCACATTTTGTTTCTGAGCAGCTCCTGGAAATTTCGGGGGGTTTCCTCAAGGGGGGGCTGAGAAAAAAGGGGGGTCCCAAAACGCGTTTTTAACATTGAGTTTTCCATAGGGCGGTTGGACTCACTTTTAGCTCGAACGGCTGAATGGATTTGCACGAAACTTGGCAAAATTGTAGGGACTGTTAGCCCGATGTGCCTTTGCTAGGTCTCAATATATGTGCTTCAGTGGATTTTGAGAAATTAACGTTTAAATCAAGATATATATCTGTAACAGCGCTCCGGGCAGCGCTCCGGTTCGCGTACTTTTCGCTTATCGGAACTTTGCGAAGCGAAGCTGATTGGCTCTCCGGTGTCTGTCAACATTCTAAACAGTCCGGTGCAGCCGCCATCTTGTCTCTCGGTAGGATCGAGAGACAAGAGGAGGCCAAAACAAAGGAGGAAATGAAGGGAAGGGGGCAAGGTAGACCCCTTCTGACCCCCTAGGATTGATGAGGGGATATTATAGAGCCACGCTGGGCCCAAAAAAAAAAAAAAAAATTCCGTTTTTTTCGCCGTAGAGACGCGTCTTGGTACGCGAACCGGGCAGCTAACCGGGAAGCTAACCGGCAGTGTAACGGGAGTCTGACGAGTAGCTGATTGGCTGTCAACATTGTAAACAGTTCGGAGCGGCCGCCATCTTGTCTCTCGGTAGGATCGAGAGACAAGAGGAGGCCAAAACAAAGGGGGAAATGAAGGAAAGGGGCAAGGTAGACCCCTTCTAACCCCCTAGGATTGATGAGGGGATATTATAGAGCCACGCTGGGCCCAAAAAAAAAATTCCGATTTTTTTTGCCGTAGAGACGCGTCTTGGTACGCGAACCGGGCAGCTAACCGGCAGTGTAACTAGAGTCTGAAAAGAAGCTGATTGGCTGTTATCATTGTAAACAGTCTGGAGCGGCCGCCATCTTGTCTCTCTGTGGGATCGAGAGACAAGAGGTGGAAAAAAGGTGTAAATGAATGAAAGGGGTAAGGCAGACCCCTCCTGAACCCCTAGGATTGATGAGGGGGCTATTAAAGTTCCCTGGGGGGTGAAAAAAAAAATTGCGATTTTTCGCGGTAAAGGTGCTTCCTGGTACGTTAACCGGGCAGCTAACCGGCAGCGTAACGGGAGTCCGACATATTGTGTTTTTTGAACGTTTGTGATATGTGCACGTGTGGATTTTGTCTAATTAAGGTTAAAAAATATATATATATCTTTAAGCGTGTTTTGGCGCGCTTACGTTTTGGGGTTGGTTTGCGCTGCAGAGACGATACGTCACGGTTATGCGATGCATCATGAGGCGTCTCACGGGCTACGTGATACGTCACTTAATAAAGAATATATTTTACAGCTATAGATATTAGCTTTTAAAAAACCAATGAAATTCACAGAAAAAACCATAGGTTATAGACCATATATAGTTAGGAATTTGCATTTACAAAACCTTGAAAATTCACTGAAAAAACCATAGGTTATAGACCATATATAGTTAGGGATTAGCATTTAAAAAACCTTATTTTATTTGCACAAAACCATTGAAATTCCATATATAGTTAGTTGCACTAACTATATATCGCGGACCCGCAATCCACTGCTAATGATGTCACATATTACATCATTCATGACATGGTCAGTGACATCACTGATGACATCACTGATGACATCTCAAATGACATCACTGATGATATCATTTATGTGATAATACATCTTCAGACTCTAATATAACCTTAGATACACTCAGTGTAAACAGGCACTCACAGACTGTCACACATCCATGGAGTTACTCACACACCTAGTCAGTCATGCAAAGAATCAATCACACCTCCATTTCCTCAACTATACAGTTATACACACCTTACTTATTCAAACATATACTAACACATATTTACTCTCTTATACAATCCTTGATACAAGTTCACAATGATTCATACAGCCACTCTCACATTCACTGGCTTTTATGTTCAGTTATTTATATATGTCAACTCTCACATGGAGTGTGTTTTACATATGTACTTACTTTGACATGTAGAACTGAGATATCCATTCACTCACCAATATACCCATGCACACAGTCAACTGTCCATACAGCTGTTTCTACATGCACTTTTGAAGCCATACACCTAGGGAATCAACTGCTCACACATCTATGCACAGAGTTATACACCTCCCAGCCACCCACACACATACTCAGTCTCCCATACAAATACTTGGGCAACCATTCAATAACCCATATAGTTACTGATATAGCTACTGATTTAAACATGCAGCAGTTTACAGAAGAACATAAATAATGATTGCCAAATTAAGACACTTTAATCACTAACCCATGCACTCAGTGAGACACATTTAATCATTCTCTCATACAGTCAGTCATGCACCTACTAAATCCTTCATCCAGACACTTATACATCCACTCATTCTTCAATATGTAAGACATATTTTAACTTTACAGAAACATACAGTCACTGGGTGTTGTCATCAGTGATGTCATCAGTGATGTCATTTGAGATGTCATCAGTGATGTCATCAGTGATGTCATTTGAGATGTCATCAGTGATGTCATCAGTGATGTCACTGACCATGTCATGAATGATGTAATATGTGACATCATTAGCAGTGGATTGCGGGTCCGCGATATATAGTTAGTGCAACTAACTATATATGGAATTTCAATGGTTTTGTGCAAATAAAATAAGGTTTTTTAAATGCTAATCCCTAACTATATATGGTCTATAACCTATGGTTTTTTCAGTGAATATATATATATATATATAAAATCAAAATGAAACCCTCATTTTGTTCCTTTTCAAATTAAATGTATTAAGTGTTACCACTTTATTCCAATCAAGATGACTTCAGGTGTGCCATACTTTTGTCATAAGTAAGACTGTTAGCGTTCTAGTTGTTTTTTAGAACACTCTGGGACATACTGTCATTGGGCTATAGTTGGGCTACATCTGGCTGATATTTGGGCTACATTTGGGCTCTTTTGTCTCTGGTGACCATCTTGGGAGACTGCATATCAGAATTTTTTTAATGAAATATAAGAGGATTTGAGAAGTCACTCAAAATGTGCCCTAATTTTTCTTTCTTCAGCACTAATCATAATTTCTATGGCAAAATTAACCCCCTCATTTTGTTCCTTTGCAAATAAAATGTTTTAAGTGTTAACACTTTATTCCAATCAAGATGACTTCAGGTGTGCCATACTTTTGTCATAAGTAAAACTGTTAGCGCTCTAGTTGTTCTTTAGAACACTCTGGGACATTCTGTCATTGGGCTATAGTTGGGCTACATCTGGCTGATATTTGGGCTACATTTGTTTTTTTTGTCTCTGGTGGCCATCTTTGGGCGACATTGGGCTACATTGGGCTACATTTGGGCTCTAACATATATATAGCCCAATGTAGCCCAATATATATTTTTTCAAAGTTAATTTTCATAAAAACCACTGGAGCACATATCTTGAGACATAGCAAAGGCACATCGGGCTACCAGTCCCTACAATTTTGCCAAGTTTGGTGCAAATCCATTCCGCCGTTCGGGCTAAAAGTGAGTTTGACCGCCCTATGGAAATTAACATGGGGAAAACACGTTTTGGGACCCCCCTTTTATCTCGGCCCCCGCTTGACGAATCCCCCCCAAACCTTCAGGGAAGGACCGGAGCTCCGCGAGGCAAATTTGAGGGAATTTTCAGGCAGATTCATCAACCGACGCCAAAGTTATTCACAATAGAATTTTGAGATTTTGCATTGAAAAAAATCCTAACTATAACTACCTACTGGCGACCGCCAGTAGCTAATATATATATATATATATATATATATATATATATATATATATATATATATATATATATATATATATATATATATATATATATATATATATATATATATATATATATATATATATATATATATATATATTACCTACTGGCAGTCGCCAGTAGGTATATATAGTTAGGATTTTTTCTCTATGGAACTTTTGAAAATTCTATGTCTAATAACTTTGGCGTTTGTGGACGGAATCGGCGTTTCAGGAAAACGGCACATTTCGTTTCTGAGCAGCCCCTGCAAATTTGGGGGGGTTCCGTTAAGGGGGGGCCGAGAAAAAAGGGGGGTCCCAAAACGCGTTTTTCCCATTCATTTTTCCATAGGGCCTTTGGCCTCACTTTTAGCTCGAACGGCTGAATGGATTTACACGAAACTTGGCAAAATTATAGGGACTGTTAGCCCGATGTGCCTTTGCTGGGTCTCAATATATGTGCTCCAGTGGATTTTGAGAAATTAACGTTTAAAAAAACAGATATATCTGTGACAGCGTCCCAGATAGCGCACCAGATCGCGTACTTTTCGCGTAACGGAGCTTTGCGTAGCGAAGCTGATTGGCTCTCCGGTGTCTGTCAACATTCTAAACCGTCCGGTGCAGCCGCCAATTTGTCTCTCGGTAGGATCGAGAGACAAGAGGAGGAGAAAAACAAAGGGGGAATTTAATGAAAGGGGGCAAGGTAGATCCTTCTTGACCCCCTAGGAATGATGTTGGGGTTATTAAAGGTTCCCATGGGGCAAATAATAAAAGTTTTATTTTTCGTGGTAGAAGCGCTTCTCGGTGCGCGAACCGGGTCGCAAACTGGTAGCGAAACGTGAATTCGCCATTTTGTGTTTCGATTTAATTAAATTACTAGGTATAAGGGGATACGGGAGACGTATCCTGACCCCTTATGTTTTCTGAGGGTGGCTGAGGAGGCTCATATATGTTGATACATGTCTTCCAGCGGCTGTGCGTGAGCATTTTTTTTTTTTGCTGCGTGACGTCTGTTAACGTTCGATTCGATGGAAATCCGGATCTGTTGACCGCCATTTTGTCACTGCGAGTAAATATTTTGTTTTAAATAATTGTTATAAATTATTCCTTATTGATAAACATTGTCTGCGCCATCTTGCCTTTTTTGCAATGCCACACTTTTGTTGAGCAGGGCAGTGTTATGTTGTGAATTACTTGTCATATCACTTTAACTGTGTTCATTCCACATTCCATCTTATAGTGTTCTTACCCAATGTTCTTTCCAAATTATTCCAATGTTATTCAACAAGCAGCCATTTTAGATGCCTTGACCAGACCTACTCTCTGCACGCCGCCGATCCTCAGCATGGCTCCCCACCCTCGCAAGCATCTCCCCCACGCACTGGTCAACCCCGCTCTCTCTCTCATGCATGGGCCATAAACCTCCTCCCATCTGCGCTGTTCGGGAGCGTTTTTTTTTTTGCTGCGTGACGTCTGTTAACGTTCGTTTCGATGGAAATCAGGAACTGTTGACCGCCATTTTGTCACTGCGATTAAATATTTTGTTAAAAATAATTGTTATAAATTAATCCTTATTGATAAACATTGTCTGCGCCATCTTGCCTTTTTTGCAATGCCACACTTTTGTTGAGCACGGCAGCCATTTTAGATGCCTTGACCAGACCCACTCTCTGCACGCCGCTGATCCTCAGCATGGCTTCCCACCCTCGCAAGCATCTCCCCTACGCACTGGTCACCCCGCTCTCTCTCTCATGCATGGGCCAGAAACCTCCTCCCATCTGCACTGTTCTTCTCTGAGAATCACACCCTGTGCCCGCCCGACACCTCCCTTTCACCCTATTCACTACCGCACCCTCTGACACTCCTCTTCCTCTGTGTCCGATTGTCCAGGCCGGTCCCAGGCTATCACCTAGTCCTGCAGGTGTAGTTTATGGCCCCAGCTGTAGAGAATCACCCCTCTTCAAAGGAGTTACAGTAGATCAAGGCCCCCACCCGATGAGATCCGTCACACCACACGCGTTCCTACTATCTGATAACCATCCTGCATTGTGCTTGGGAAGGGGATTCTCACTGTGAGGGTGTGTGGGTCCGAGCCTGAAGCGGAAGATTCCAGGGATGCCTCTTTGTACATCAAAGTTTTTACAATTATGTGTCACATTAAAAATATATAGCACTCCAACAAAGTAGTAGGATTATAACATTTAATAGCTTATAAATATATACAACGCAACAAAAACAGTAAATACATTTAAAGATTTTTTTTAAAAAAGAAGCAACAATGGTCAGTAGCTGTGTTTTGTGTGAATAGTCCCAAGGCAGCACAACGTGCTGAGTTCTGGACGGCACCCAGGTGATGTTACCTGGGTGCCGCACTGGTTTTTGGTATCCTACAATGCAGCTCCGAAAAACGGCGTGGGGCGTCCCGGGTGGTGCGGGGAGAGGCCTTGTCAGTAGCGGTCTGTTGGGCGAATAGTCCCAAGGCAGCAGAACGCGCTGAGATGTGGATGGCATCCAGGTGATGTCCAGTAAGTTGCCGCACTGGTTTTGGCATCCTACAATGCTGCTCGGAAAAACGGCGTGGGGCGCCCCGGGGGGGGGGGGGGGGGAGGAGGCGGCGTGAACGGACCTCCCCAGGTGGAGGCTCGTCTGCTGTACTGGGGCGCCCCTTTACCGTTTCAGTTGCCATTCCGTCCGCTTTTGCTACACTGTGCCTCATCCTCCATTCAGCTGGTTATCGCCCACTCTTGCGGCTACAGCGTCTCGCTCACCATGTAGTTGAGTTGCGCCCACTCTTGCGGTGCAGCGATAGGCGGCTGCTACAGGACTCTTAAAATGGCGGACGGCTCTTCGGATTTGGGCCTGGTCCACTAAAATGGCCCTGGGACACCTTGGAACTCGGATGTCCCCTGAGCCTTGTAGATTTTACAAAAGTCTTGAGGGCCCCCGACTCCTGCAGTCTTCCGGTGGGGAGCGGCTGCCATGATTGCTCGCGGAATGACCACGATGGAGCCACGAGATGGTGGTGCTCTCATGCTGACGCCAGCTTCAGTGTGAAACATCCAGAAACAAGGTGGGGCTTTCATCGTTTGGGAAAAAAAAAATGTTTTAATCCAATGAAAAGTGTTATTTTTAGGTCATATGATCAAGCCTTCTATCATTAGGAAACCAAAAGTAAAATGAACCAATGAAATGTTTTATAAACAAGTCACATGGCCTGTTATGCTTACGTTACGCGCTGGTATAAAAAGCGTAGAAAATCCGTTGGCACGTGAGGCGGCGTCAGTAGCGGACCAATGTGCGAATAGGCCGAAGGCAGCACAACGCGCCAAGATCTGGATGGCACCAAGGTGGTGTTCAGCAAGTTGCCGCACTGGTGTGGCCATCCTACAATGCTGTGCCGAAAGTCGGCGTGGGGTGCCCCGTTGGCCTATGAGGTCGCGTCAGTCAGTGGGGGCTGTTTGTGAAAGCAATGTGATGCTGTGCGTCGCCCCCAAGATGGAGGCTCCTCGGCTGCAGTGGGGCGCCCCTTGGTGTTTCACTCGCTATCCAGCTGAGTTGCGTCCGCACTTGCGGCTACAGTAGGCCGAAGGAAGCACAACGCGCCGAGATCTGGATGGCACCGAGGTGGTGTCTAGCAAGTTGCCGCACTGGTGTGGCCATCCTACAATGCTGCGCCGAAAGTCGGCGTGGGGTGCCCCGTTGGCTTATGAGGTGGTGTCAGTAGCGGACCGATGTGTGAATAGGTCGGAACCAGCACAAGGCGCCAAGGTCCGGATGGCACGGAGGTGGTGTCATAGTTGAGAGTTCTGAGCAGCGCTTGTAACACTGTCTGAAGCTTATTTGCACCTGCTGCAGCTTCACTATTGCCCTGGTGTGGCCAAAGATCGCCCATGACATAGGCGGCTGGCTCCCATGGTCCGGCGGAACTTTTTTCCTTTTCCTTTCTGCATCTTGTCCCACAATCCGTTTGACCTTTAGACACGACCAGGTCCCTGAATGTGTGCAGGGGGACGCTATTAATTGAATCAAAATGGCGGCTTCACACAAAGCTGACTCAAGCGTTGCTGGTGATGCTATAAAGACAAAAAATGGTTTTCAGTTTGTACATTCTTCAGGATTTTTCCATCCAAGTTTGCTTGAGAGTTTGTAGAACAATGGCTTTAGATCTTGCCCTCCCCTCTTTTGACTGTTGGTTCTTGTTGCCTATCTCTTCTGTTGTCATTTAACTGAACCTTTTTTGACTGCCGAAAGGGGTTCTGGTTCGACCGCTGGTTGGTGGAGACATTTTGACTATATCCTGGACCTGCCCGGCCTCGCCCAAAATGGCGCCGGTATAAATGGGACTCGTAACTCCTTGTTGTGTACTGGTTGCACAACCTTGATATCACGAGATACGTATGCAGTTTTGAAGCACATGGCGGGCGGGAACGAGAATTGATTGAATATTTCGACATCCCTATTGATATTAAGTTCTGATGTGTTATTGATTACTGTACTATTGAAAGTTCGAATTAACGTCACCCATGGTACTTGCCCGCAAATGTATATCTAGATAATTTTATTGTAAGTGGCCCTGTCGTATTTTAATTACAAAATGTACGTCCACCGATTCCGCAACTGTTAGACACATTAGTTCTTGCAACCTAATTGCCCGCTCGTTGCGTTCCTCTACAGTGTAAATGTCTCCTCATCATATACGATTCCAGTTTGCTCCGTGGCCGGCCCACGTGGTTATAGGCCCGTATTTGTATACTGACATTTTCACAATAAAGGTTTTTAAAACAAAACATGGTAGTAGTATTTACATTGGTAAAGTTTTTAATTTTAGTCACTGTTTTCGAATCAGTAAAAGGCAAGTGAAATAAAGCAGTCCAATTACATGACGGATAAAAGGTATAATACGCAGGAACGCAGTAAAGATAAATGGTCAAGGGCTGTTGTGTTTTTTACTCCTGCAACATAAAGTGATCGATAAGAATCTGATATTCAGGCGTATCGGCGACTAAGACAGCAGGCCGAGCATCTTTTGCTCAACGGCTCCGTCATGGGACGAAGAAACGCCCTTTTTCTAGAAAAAGGAATATATTTTACTTGCAGGACAGTTGTAAATTTTCCGGGAAAATACATTAGCCTGGAACATTATAACATATATGTTTAAGAAAAAATAATGTTCGAAAGCAATAAAAAGCGTAATTTTTAGGTCATATGACCAAGCCTTTCATCATTAGAATAACAAAAGTAAAATGAACCAATGAAAAGTTTTATTAACAAGTCACATGACCTGTTATGCTTACGTTACGCGCTGCGCGCCGCGCCCCGGATCCCTTCCGGGAAGCTGCGCTTCGCGCACTGGAGTACTTCCGGGTGCGCTAACGCGGCGTGTCATATAACGCATTACGCGACAACGTAGGTCCAGAATATAGTCAAAATGTCTCCACCAACCAGCGGTCGGAACACAACCCCTTTCAGCAGTCTAAAAAGTTCTGTTAAATGACAACAGAAGGGACAGGCAACAAGAACCATCAGTCAAAGATGGGAGGGCAAGTTCTTCCCTACCGGGTCACGTTGGGGCGCTACCGTAACTGATCGAATTGGTAGTCTACAGTGTTTCTGGATGTTTCAGACTGAAGCTGGCATTAGCATGAGAGCACCACCATCTCGTATCTCAGTCGTGGCCATTCCACGAGCAATCATGGCAGCCGCTCCCCACCAGAAGCCTGCGGGAGTCGGGGCCCCCAAGACTTTTGTAGAATCTTCAAGGCTCAGTGGACGCTTTTGAGAATGGGGCCCGGGCCCTAGCAGACAAGCGTCCGAGTTCCAAGGTGTCCCATGGCCATTTTAGTGGACCACGCCCAAATCTGAAGAGGCGGCCGCCATTTTGAGAGTCCTGTGGCAGCCGCCTATAGCTGCATCGCAAGAGCGGGAGCAACTCAACTACATGGTGAGCGAGACGCTGTAGTCGCAAGAGCGGGCGGTAAACAGCTGAATGGCGGAGGAGGCACATTGTAGCAAAAGCGGGCGGAATGGCAACTGAAACGGTAAAGGGGCGCCCCACTACAGCTTGTCTTCAGGTCAAACGGATTGTGGGATAAGGTCCAGAATGGAAGAGTCATCAAAAGGCAAAATGTTCCGCCGGACCCCGGGAGCCGGCCGCCTATGTCGGGGGCGATCTTAGGCCACGCCAGGGCAACACGACTTGGGGAGGGGGCAGAAGTCAAGCGCACCCTCCCAGTCCGCGCCACCACACCGTATGTTGAAAATCTGAAGCCATCGTTCTACAAACTCTCAACCAGCCTTGGATGAAAAATCTTGAAGAATGTACAAACTGAAAACCAGTTTTTGTTTGCATAGCATCAGCAGCAACGCTTGCTATCAGAGTGCATGAGTTTCATGCTCGATCGATTGGGCTAGCCGGATCAGGCAACAAAAAGTATAAAATAGTTATGTAAATAGTTATTTAATAAAATGTTTTACCCTGTTACTTTGCTGGTGTGTTGTATATATTTATAATATTTGCATAGAGTTTATCGTTATTTTGGGCGGGGTGGGTGGCGGAGCCGAGCTGTCTTGCAGCCATCATGGTGTGGAGCTCAGTTCAACTCACTAGTTTCGTATTTCTCATGAAGGGTTGTTCCTAATGTTTCTATTTTAGCGAGGTCAAAAAGAGATCCCATTAGTGGCCTACTGATTTTGCTCGATTGGTTTTTTTTATTTTTTACACGATTTTTCACTATCTGCAAAGACTAAACAGAGTATTGCGGCTTTGTGCTTGTTAGTAAATAGAGAATGAACCAAAGAGAATAAATTCTAAAATAGTAAATGCTTGGATAACAATCAATCAAATGGAGAGACAAGCAGGCACGACGGATTACAACGGGGGCAAAGGCCTGCGTTAACTACCCTTCACTATCTGCAAAGAGAGAGTACTTCTAAGAGAAAAGAGGGGGGGGCAGCGTTCAAAGCACATCAGCGTGCATAAACACGAAAATGTTTTTACCTATCACGTACTTGACATTTGACAGCTTTTGATATTTGCTATTAAAAAACCATTGAAATTCAATGAAAAAACCATAGGTTTTAGCCCATATATAGTTAGGGATTAGCATTTACAAAACCTTGAAAATTCACTGAAAAAACCATAGGTTATAGACCATATATAGTTAGGGATTAGCATTTACAAAACCTTATTTTACTCGCATAAAACCATTGAAATTCGCAGATATAGTTAGTTGCGCTAACTATATATCGCGCACCCGCAATCCACTGCTGATGATGTCACATATTACATCATTCATGACATGGTCAGTGACATCACTGATGACATCACTGATGACATCTCAAATGACATCACTGATGACATCACTGATGACATTATCCAGTGACTGTATGTTTCTGTAAAGTTAAAATATGTATTACATATTGAAGAATGAGTGGATGTATAAGTGTCTGGATGAAGGATTTAGTAGGTGCATGACTGACTGTATAAGTGAGTGATTAAATGTGTCTCACTGAGTGCATGGGTTAGTGACTAAACTGTCTTAATTTGTGCATCATTATGTCTGTTGTTCTGTAAACTGCTGCATGTGTTGATCAGTAGCTATATGAGTAACTATATGGGTTATTGATTGGTTGCCCAAGTATTTGTATGGGAGACTGAGTGTGTGTGGGGGTGGCTGGGAGGTGTATGACTCTGTGCATAGATGTGTGAGCAGTTGATTCACTAGATGTATGGGTTCAAAAGTGCATGTGGAAACAGCTGTATGGGCGGTTGACTGTGTGCATGAGTTTATTGGTGAGTGAATGGATATCTCAGTGCTACATGTCAAAGTAAGTACATATGTAAAACACAGTACATGTGAGAGTTGACATATATAAATAACTGTGCATAAGAGCCAGTGAATGTGTGAGTGGCTGTATGGATCATTGTGAACTTGTATCAGGGGGTAAATATGTTTTAGTATATGTTTGAATAAGTAAGATGTGTATAACTGTATAGTTGAGGAAATGGAGGTGTGATTGATTCTTTGCATGGCTGACTAGGTGTGTGAGTAACTCCATGGATGAGTGACAGTCTGTGAGTGTCTGTTTACACTGAGTGTATCTAAGGTTGTATCAGAGTCTGAAGAGGTTCATCGTATATATGAGAAAAACAAGGACCCCCTGGGTACCGATAAAGATTCCTAGGGCAGGGTAAATACCTATGTGTGTATAAAACCTAGGACATCTGCATATTATAGATGACCAAATTAGTTTAAACTAGCAAGTGTGAAAAATAAACAAAGACTAAAAATTGCAAACAGTATATAAATTTAATACGTATTAATTAAAAATCATATAGACAGGCAACCTATATGATAGGGCTAAAAATACAGTTCATTAAAACCAAAACAAACATATCATATTCCACTATAAATTCTCAAAATCATACATATAGTGAAGAAAGCAATACATTCATGAAATTAGATGACAATAAAAATATATAATCATAAAGCAACTCGACGCGCGTTTCGGCAGAAAAACCGCCTTCTTCAGGAGTTTCTGCTGATAATCTGGAGAAGCAATTTATAAAAAGAGAGAAAAAAAATAATATATATTTGTCATACAAGACTACGTACTTTTCACATATTCACATATTTATGTTAGCGAATTTAAAAAAAAAATTTTATCAGCTACCTTTAATTTTTATACAAAATGAGTGCATATTATACATTGTGACCTTGTGTCGACTCACACTTACTAGATTAAACCTTATACAATTTTGGTCGTCTTATGTCAGTTGATTGACAAATATTCATAGAAATACATTGTACAGTACTTATCCTAGTTAACAAGCTATTCTCAAACCCTATACACTTACACTGCGAGAAACTTCATGAATATACATAGCTAAAGACACTTAGTTAATGCTACTATCTGACTGATGATAGGACCCTAATGTGTGCACCGGGAACAGGGAAAAGATTTGAACACCTGATGCCAGAGATATCATTGAATGTGGTATTTGGTCAAAAATGCTTCCTGTGGATATATTTTGTTAACTTTAAGGGGACCTCCCTGATGATTTCATTACGTAGGAGAGATTTCAGTTTCATGGCTTTTTTGCGATAGAGCGAGATCTAAAAGATGACTTGCTCATAGTTCTCTCCTATTAGAAACATATAATCACCTTGTGTTCTACACATAGCGTCTTATTTTTACACTTAAGGGTCAATTGTTGAAGTGTTACCTTATATTCTACAATCACATGAATGATGTCATCAGTAATGTGATCAGTAATGTCAAATGAGATGTCATCAGTGATGTCATCAGTGATGTCATTTAAGATGTCATCAGTGATGTCATCAGTGATGTCATTTGAGATGTCATCAGTGATGTCATCAGTGATGTCATTTGAGATGTCATCAGTGATGTCATCAGTGATGTCACTGACCATGTAATGAATGATGTAATATGTGACATCATCAGCAGTGGATTGCGGGTGCGCGATATATAGTTAGCGCAACTAACTATATATGCGAATTTCAATGGTTTTATGCGAGTAAAATAAGGTTTTGTAAATGCTAATCCCTAACTATATATGGTCTATAACCTATGGTTTTTTTCAGTGAATTTTCAAGGTTTTGTAAATGCTAATCCCTAACTATATATGGGTTAAAACCTATGGTTTTTTCATTGAATATATATATATATATATATATATATATATATATATATATATATATATATATATATATATATATATATATATATATATATATGACATGTGCCCTACATTAATTCCACTAAAAACCATGGCTTCTTCACAGAAGGAACGTCACTCTGACGTCATCGCTGGCATTCTGGGGAATGATGTCACATGTCTTAACTTCGGGATTCAACCAATGTGAGGCCTCAAGGACGAGATGGTTAGTCTAGTATTCTTTTCAAACAATTATCCTTGGTGTTCTCCACACATAACAAGTTTTTAATATTCCCACAGACACAGGCCTGCTTCATCGGTCCCTGAACCCCAGCAGTGCCTGAACCCCAACAGTGCCTGAACCCCAGCAGTACCTGTACCCCAGCAGCGCCTGAACCAACCCCAGCATTACATGAATTCCAAGGGTGCCTGAACCCCTGCAGTGCCTGAACCCCAGTAGTGCCTGAACCAACCCCAGCAGTGCCTGAACCCCAACAGTGCCTGAACCCCAGCAGTGCCTGAACCCCAACAGTGCCTGAACCCCAGCAGTGCCTGAACCCCAGCAGCGCCTGAACACCAACAGTGCCTGAACCCCAACAGCCCCTGAACCCCAGCAGTGCCTGAACCCCAGCAGCGCCTGAACGCCAGCAGTGCCTGATCCCCAGCAGTAGCTGAACCATAACAGTGCCTGAACCCCAGCAGTACCTGAACCCTAGCAGTCCCTGAACCCCAGCAGTCCCTGAACCCCAGAAGCACCTGAACCCCTGCAGTGCCTGAACCCCTGCAGCACCTGAACCCCAACAGCACCTGAACCCCAGCAGCACCTGAACCAACCCCAGCAGAGCCTTAACCTCTGCAGCACCTGAACCACAGCAGTGCAGCAACCAACCCCAGCAGCACCTGAACCAACCCCAGCAGCGCCTGGACGTCAGCAGAGCCTGGGCCCTGGTGAGCACTGCAGACAGCAGCTGCTAAAACCTCACTTCGGCACACACGTTTGTAAAATATATCCCCGCCTACACAACAATATAACAAACCTTGGTTTTCCGCTGCTCTCACTGCAGATTCCTGGCCTCTCAATGTACATAGTAACCATAATTTTTTCTTTCATACTTCAGTAATTAACTTCCCATCCTAACTCCATAAACATTTCTTTACTTGGAAAAAAAATGCATTTTTCATAAACTACAAACTAAAGTAAAACATGTGAAAGAAAACCCCTGGTAGGTAAAATTAAATACTATTATTAAGTGTATTATGGTCCGGAAACACAGGGTGTCTGTTGACACCGGGCTCGTGGCCTTCAGCCCACCACGGTCCCTTGGTATGTTGTAACCCACACACACTTCTTAATAGAAACATCGTATTTTAAAATACTTTTTTCATTGCTGCAAACCTGCAATCACTAAACCCCGGTGACCCCCTGTCAGGGTGTAAAGATAGCCCCCTCAAAAGCCGGAAATAAGCAAATACAAAACAATAAAAATAAATAAAAAACAACTTAACATTATTAGTATGGATAACATTTCGCTCACAGACACGTTTTCAGAAGGTCTTTTTTTAATAGAAATAAAAGCCCATTCTGGTGGATTTTTTTAGGTTTTCATTTCCTTGTATTTCAGATTCTGTGGTGTAGCGTTCTAGTGGCTTATACCACGTGATGCCCTGCGGCATGCTGGGAGTGGCCATTTCGTGCAGAGTGTTCTACACGCGTGAGTGACCCCAGCACTCTACCTCCGATTGTAATAAAGACGACTTCCAGACACTATCTTGTGCAGCGTCTCTATTCCCGCCGAATTAGCGCACCACAAATTGGCGACAAGGCTGGTGCTCATTTGCATTTAAATGAGCCATGCGATCAGCGCGGGCATTCAGAAGAAGAGGGAGAGCGGGCAGAGGGATCCTGGGCATGCTAGGCACCCCCACTGGTGATCCAGGCGCCTACATCTTAGATGCAGCATCAGGCTGGTGCTGAAAGCGACAGGCAGGCGCTGAAAGCCCTGAAACAGAGTCCTGCAGTCGGCAGTCAGACCTCCAAGGACCAGCTCCTCCACAGTAAGTACCTGGGTGGGTACGTGCCTGCCTGTTTGGGGAGTGGATCATTGCCTGGGACCTTCCACCCCCACTAGCTGCCACATCCTGCAGCCCCACCACAGAACCAGCTGAGTACCCTTAGAGGTGAGCTAGGGGAGCAGATTGCCTACGGGGATCTTCCCAGCCTGCAGCCAAGTCTGGCGACTCCCCAGAGCACCCACAGGGCACAGACAGGGTCCAGGAGTGAAGCATCCATGCCACCCATAACCCGACCCCTTGAGCAGGACTATCAGGAGCACACACCGTCGATGGCCAAGTGCACCGGACTGCCCATATATTCGGCTGGTCATCCTCCTGCATCTGCTGGTACACACCCGGTGGACACCGGCCCGATCACCCCGCCAGCATGTGTGCGCAGTCATTTTCTCCCACCAATGCAGTCCCCTTCCTGCCTAAACCGGGGGAGCCAGCCATGAAGTGGGAGGACTGGAAGGGTTATTTCTTGAATTATTTGTCTGCTCTGGAAGACAAAGGGGAAGAAGCATTTTTTAGCAAACGCAGAAAAAAAATCTTTTTGCATAATCTGGGGCGGAGGGTCTTCGAGTGTATGAGAACATGGTGAAGAAGACTAAACCCCCCAATGACGTATTTCAGTATGCGTTGGAATATTTAGACAGTCACTACCAACCAGTGGTCTGCACAGCCATAGACTGCTATAATTTCTTCCAACGGAAACAAACGTACACTGAGTCTGTGGAAGACTATAGCTGTGCTGAAGCGGTTAGCGGTCACTTGCAAATTTCGACACCTCTAGGATGATCTGGAACGTCACCAGATCATAATGCACACCATTAACACAAATATACAGGAGAAATTGTGGGTTAGCGCTGATGCCCCCTCAACTAGATCATTGCCATGGTGAACAAAGCAGAACTCTCCAAAAGATGTGTAGCTGCGCCAAAAAAGCACAGCGAAAATAAGGTTACAGTATGTAAAGTGACTGACACAAAAGCCCACAATGCCAAACCCCCTCCCATGGTTGGGGCAAAGTACAACAGGAAGCCCATGTCGAAAGCAGTAGGACACCACAAAGCACCCAGTGACCCCAAGACTGGTTGCTACAGGTGTGGCAGTCAATCGCACATAGCCAATGACTGTACTGTATGGGCTTACTGCATCACTCCCCCAATGATCGGATACAGTCCGTTCAAGATTCCACGTGGCTGGGACCCGTTTACACGAGACAACGCAGTTTGGCTGAACCTTACAGTACAGAGTAGGTGGTCCTCAGCTGTTGTCCGAAGCAATTTGGAGAAGGCCCAGAAAATCTACACGTACCACTAAAACAAGATGCACAGCATGAGAGGTCTCGTTGGAAAAAGGGGAATAGGTCAGAGTGTAATTGGCCCTACTACGTAGGAAAGACAAAAGCAAGTTCAGTGAACCCTTGCAAGTCAAAGAAACCTACTTGAGATCTGCCTTATTAAGTGATGGCAAAATATGGTCCCACAGTAGGATTTCAGATTGCTTATGTGTGACAATATTATAATTTCAGTGTAATTATGAGTGACATTCAACGACTATGAGTGACACTTTTTCACGAGTAAAGTGGCCAAATGCAACAAAGTGATTGGGTGGAACAAGGAAGCCTCCACAACAAGCACCAGATCAACCAGAGAAAGACACACAGAGACACAGTATTTTAAGAGATAATGAAGGCGAAAGTAGTAACACACAAGAACAGAGGAGTCCTGCGGACACACGTCAGCTCAGGCCACAAGAACGCCACGAAGCCCGTAAAGAAGGCACTATGCAGCAAAACCCCAAAGCTCTCGATAGCGACTAGCAGGCGAGTACAGGGGAAACCAGAGCACGCTCGAGGGACACACACGCAACACAAGTACCCACTACACACACTCGCACAGACAGGGCAGTAGTGTTACCAAATAGATACCAAGAATATGATACGTGACTTCTCGGTATGTTATGTATCCCTTATTCCCATTGTTCCTACCCCATGTCACAATTTATTGGCATGTGTTAAAGGTAAACAACGTTTAGGACGAAACTTTTTCCCCGCATGGAATCACAACGTGATCGTTACAACGACTGGGTTGTGAATCCGCATTCTATTACTCCGCAAGTCGGAACAACGACTTGCGGAGGGGGGTAGTGTTGGATTTAAAATCCAACACCTTCCCTAGTGTCCGCACAGACTGGAGTTAGATTAGTAAATTCTACTATTCCAACACCCAGTGCCCCCCCCCCCTGCAAGTCATTGTTCAGATTTGTGGAGTAATGGTATGCAGAATCACAATTCGGTCGTTGTTACGACCGCATTGTGATTCTATGCGGGAAAAAAGACTGCAGGAAAAAGACGTATATTCGTGTTAAGTTACCAGTGCCTTTGAATGTTACCTCTTCAGCACCACTGTATGGTCCACAGTTCATGTTGTTATGATTTATTAAAGGGAGGAGATATGTGGTGTAGCGTTCTATTGGCTAACACCACGTGACGGCCTCACGCATGCTGGGGGCGCTGGCGGCCATTTTGCGTAGAGTGTTCTATGCGCTCTCCCTCCAATTGTAATAAAGACGACTTCCAGACACTATTTTGTGCGGCATCTCTATTCCCGCCGAATTACCACACCACAGATTAGTCGCTGCCATGTCACAGTTTCCAAAAATCCTCTTTGAAGAAAATGAAGGCGGACGGCGAAAGAAAACACCTCATTTGTGAAACAAATGCTCCTGCCTGCAGCAGACGAGGAGAGGATTGAAATACAAAATAAAAGTGCTACGCCATTAGAGGCGCTCTAGCTCCTACGCCCCCTGCTTCAAAGCTCTTACTGATACATAATAAAACGGAGGCAGTTAAGAGGGATAAGGAAGCGGATGGTTGTAAACAAAGAGAGAATGGAGAGAGTGCACTTTTTAAAAGCAATAAAAATGAATGAAGTGATTGTGGAATTAACGTGGGATTCAAAAGCCGAGAAATGGGCTTAAATATTAGTTTAAATAGTTTAAATAGGAGGATTAAAGATTTATTTATGGGACCGGCTTCTAGCGGCTGGACCGGAGTCCACAAGGAAAATGTAGAGTCCGTGACAGCCTGTGTCACATGGGCGAACTGCGGCTCGCTTGTAATTACTCATTAGAAGGCGCACGCTTTTTACCTTCCAGAAGCCGAGTGGGGCGGGAGGGGTAAAGCAGTCCCTGGAAACCGATTACATTTCGAGTCACAGAGAACTGCTAATATAATTACTTAGAAGCAACACTTAGAACTCAGCCACTACACTAAATATGTATTTATTTGTTTATTTGCAGAGCTTTATGTAGGGCTGGCTAGATCCGAAGGTATCAGAGCACAGCTGCGTCCACTTCAACTTCAGAAAAACCACTACCCACCACCACCCGCAACAGGCTCCTCACAGAAGCTGGAGCAAGATCACCGTCGACCAACTCACTACCTCCCTCAGCCAGAACCCACCTGCCAGCACACCGGACCCCAACAAAGCAGCCCGCAACTTCACGCAGTGGCTGACCGCCTGCGCCAACCACCTCGCACCACTAAAGAACCCTCCCAGCAAACCCAGAAGCAAGAAGGCCCCCTGGTTCACCGACGAACTCAAGGACTCCAAGAGGACCTGCTGCACCCTCGAGAAAACCTGGCTCCTCGACCAGACCACTGACAACATGACTGCCCTCAAACACGCCACCCGCAAGCACCACCAGCTCATCCGCATCTCCAAGAAGAAGTCACTGAAGGAGCGACTGGACAACAACGCCCACAACAGCAAGGAACTCTTCAGCATCGTCAAGGAGTTCTCCAACCCCAGCACCGGCAACAACGACATCACAAGATCTCTGCGACTCCCTCGCCTCGTTCTTCCACCGCAAGATTTCCGACATCCACAACAGCTTCGGTGCACCATCCTCGCACCCAACCGTCGAATCAACATACCCCACCGCCACCCTCCGCACCTGGACCGCGGTGACCTCCGAAGACACAGCCCGCACGATGAACACCATCCACTCCGGATTTCCGACTGCCCCCTGCCCCCACCACGTCTTCAACAAGGCCGACTCCACCATCGCACCCCAACTCCGAGACGTCATCAACACCTCCTTCGACACCGCCACCTTCCCGGAGAGCTGGAAGCATGCCGAGCTCAGCGCCCTACTGAAGAAACCTACAGCGGACCCCACCGACCTCAAAAACCTCTGCCCCATCTCGCTTCTCCCTTTTCCTGCCAAAGTCATCGAAAAGATCGCCAACAGACAGCTTGCCGCCTTCCTCGAGACAAATGGATCCCTCGACCCCTTGCAGTCCGGTTTCAGCGCCAACCACAGCACCGAGACCGCCCTCATCGCAGCCACCAACGACATCAGAGCCCTTCTCGACAACGGGGAAACAGCGGCACTCATCCTCCTGGACCTCTCCGCCGCGTTCGACACTGTCTGCAACCGCACCCTAGTCCAACGCCTCAGCAACATTGGCATCTAAGAGAAGGCACTGAAGTGGATCATCTTGTTTCTCGCTGGAAGAACACAGAGAGTCCGCCTCCCTCCATTTTGTTCCGAGGCCACCGAAGTCATCTGCGGCGTCCCGCAAGGATCATCACTCAGCCCCACCCTCTTCAACATCTACATGAGACCTCTCGCAGCCATCGCACGCCAACACAACCTCAACATCATCTCCTATGCCGACGACACCCAGCTGATCCTCTCCCTCACCAGAGACCCCAACACCGCCAGAACCAGCCTCCACGAAGGGATGAAAGGCGTCGCCGAGTGGATGATGAACAGCTGCCTGAAACTGAACTCAGACAAGACGGAAGTCCTCATCCTGGGACCATCAACCCTCCGCCTGGGACGACTCCTGGTGGCCCCCAGCCCTGGGCACTGCCCCCAAGCCAACAGACCACGCACGCAACCTGGGCTTCATCCTGGACTCCTCCCTCTCGATGACCAGACAAGTCAACGCCGTCTCCTCTTCATGCTTTCACACCCCCCGCATGCTCCGCAAGATCTTCCGATGGATCCCGATCGAAACCAGGAAGACGGTCACCCAGGCCCTCATCACCAGCCGTCTGGACTACGGAAACACCCTCTACGCCGGAACCACAGCCAAGCTACAGAAAAGACTCCAACGCATCCAGAATGCCTCCGCCCGACTCATCCTGGACATCCCCCGACGCAGCCATATCTCCGGCCACCTGAGGGACCTGCACTGGCTCCCCGTCAACAAGAGGATCACGTTCAGGCTCCTCACCCATGCACACAAGTCTCTCCACAACCTGGGCCCCAAGTACCTCAAAGACCGCCTGACCTTCCACACGCCCACCCACCAGCTAGTCTGCCAGCCTCGCCCTCGCCGCCGTACAATGCATCCGAAGAGCCACCGCCGGAGGCAGGTCCTTCTCCTACCTGGCGGCCAAGACATGGAACTCCCTCCCCATCCACCTTCGGCTGACCCAGGACCACCTCGCCTTCAGGAGACAACTCAAGACCTAGCTGTTCGAGCAGTAGCGGCCCTCTTCCCCCAAGCGCCTTGAGACCCTTCCAGGTGAGTAGCGTGCTATACAAGTGTTATGATTGATTGATTGATTGATACATGAGGATCAGCGAGTTACAAGTTACAAACAAAAATAATAATAATTGCTTCAGTTACAGGAGCCAAGTATAACATAGGAGAACAAAACAGTGATTAAACAATAACATGAGTTATTAGCGCCAAGCATATTCAAGTCAGGCAGACCGGCAAGGGGGAAAATACTTCAGGGGGACAAAACAGTTAAAGTGAAAGAACAATAAGACGGGCTGGGGACAGACAATCCAAAAACATCCCATGTAACGGTATAAGCATAGGAAAGGAGGGGTGTTGGAGACCTAAAAGGGGGAGGGGGGTTGGATTAGAGGAAACAGGCCAGTCCAAAAAACAAAGGAGCAGACCAGCAGAAATGAGGATCTGTTGAAACCAGCAAGAGGGAGGACCCAGGTAATGGGAGCCGTAATTATCACAAAATTGAGGGATATACAAAAATCCAATGCAAAAACCATAAAGTAAATGACTCCACAGCAGTGCTTAATTTGTAAAATATGAAGTGCAGGTGCTTGAATTTTTTTAGGAGGCCACACCCACTTCCCGTGGCCCCACCCTCTTCTAGCAGTGGCTCCACCCACTCACTCTAGTTGCTTCACCCACATCCTCAACTGGTACTGCTGACTCTCAAGTACTAGAAAACTAGTACATGGTGGCAAAGGTTAATTTAGTCGACCTTGAACAGTTGCAATAAGGGAGCTTCCATGCAAGATGGTGGCTGAAGTGAAGCAGCATGACAGTAGCAAGTATTAGGTGTTCTACAGTCCCTATCCCAAAAGGAATGTAAGAGAGCCAATGTTGAAAAGGAGATGTATTTTTACTTTTTTAGGTTAGGATTGCATGCCATCCCCACTTGGAAGGTCTATCTCCCTTGTTTCACAGAATGTCAGCACTTCAAGTTGGTTTCCGTTGAGCAGCTCGCTGCTCATTAAACACTATGGTTCCCCATTGGTTTGCACCTCAATTTAAGACCATTCTAGTCAGCTGGTGTCTTTTGTCCTATATGATGTGGAAAGTCAAGTATGTTGCAGTTAACTGAATGAAGTCAAGTGGAGTATTGGTGTTCTCAGCTTTGTGGGCGGCATGCGGTCAATGATTGCAACCAAGAGCAGGGTTCAACAAATCAACATGCACATCGGAATTGCTTACAAAATGACAGTGATGGAAGAACCAAAAAATAATTAAATACAGGACGTATTGGATTAACAAAAAGTGTGCGTCCAAGCGCTGGAGACGGAGGAGGAAGGAAGTGATAAGTGATTGAACAAGAACATTAGAAAAAGGAATGAGAGCAGTGCAATCTAAATTCAAATAATTAAATAAACATATGCCGTTTAGTTTGACTATTAGTGTTATTATCAGTCTATTACATATGCCGTTTAGTTTGACTATTAGTGTTATTATCAGTCTATAATATAGCTTTAAAAAAGAGACATTGCACTTAGTAACATTGTGCTTGGAGGACCTGAGCTACCTTTCCTCCCTTCTTGTGTGAGGCACTCCCTTTTCACAGCGTCTTTCAGTCACCATTTTGAAAGACATCCAGGAAAACATTGTGGCTAGGCCTCCGGATTCAAAATAGTGCAAACCACCTTCCAAAGCATATGTGTTGGGGGAGGCAGCCTTAGAGCACGTGGTTCAGAGCGTTGCATGTGTTCAATGCATGAATCTTATGTTCACTGGTCTGCGAGAGATGCACGTACCTGAGAGCATTTTCCATGTGGATGAGAGATGATAATGTGTTTTAGCGACTGTAGCGCAGAGCTTTGACCAGGAACACGCACAGTTCAGGCCTGTGGTGGTTTCACGCTCCTGCTTCATAGTGCAGACATGCAGCTGCCGGCATGACACACACCTCCTGCAGAACAACAAAATAAACTCATCCGGACCACATGCCTGACGGCGCTTATGCTGTCGGTCTGGTCAGCTCCCCAGGGCGGAACACCTCTCACAGACACAGCAACTCCTAGTCATAGCCTCGCCCACCGACCCCCCACTCCTGGCCGCAAAAGTGATACGTGATGCAGTTTGCCGCAGTACTTAATTTGTAAAACAGTAAGTGCTGGTGCACAAAGTTTTGCTCAAATCCTGTAGGTGGCAGTATGAATATTGGGTATGCCGCATAGCAAGGTTACGTATTCTTGATTACACATCATGCCTATTTCATCCAGCACCGGTCACCCCTTTCCCTTAACTCATGCATGTTCTTTTTTTGTGTCACTGTTTTTTCATATTTCTCTTCCTCTTTCTTTCCTCTTTTTATGTTTTTATCTCTCTGCTTTGGGTGAAAGTCTGATTAAGAAAAATAGGTAACAGTCCCAAAAAATAGGTGCTGGTGGGCCCCACCTGAATCAGCAAGTTCAAATCAAGCGCTCCTTCAGCATATTTAATATACCTTTCCGTTGCGGTCACGGGCACCAACTTCCTAACCAGGTTTAGGCTCCACACTCCCCAATACTTATATTCATACACATTCAGAATGTGCCAGCGCTAATAGGGTTACAACTGCTGCATAGTACCAGAAATGGAAGGGCACTTGGAGGCCTGACTGTCCCAACAGGATGTGAGAGGCTCCAGCACACATGCTCTCAGTTGCCTGCAAATAAATGATCTTAATTGCCCAATCTTGCTTTCAATCTGCAGCTGGCTGGTGTTATGGAGGGCACCGCAATAGTCTGCACACGGAAGCCTCTTCACTCAACTCTGGAAGAAAAGCGAAGAAGTGTCCTGATTAAGTGCACCCCAGAAGCCCCGGCCCGACTGATTGCACTCCTAGCAGCGTCAGCATCCAGTGCTGTGCTGCCAACATAGTGAGGTCAGCAAGAGGCTGTGCCTGCTGCACCGATCACGCATGAGCCAAGCAGTTCCCAGCTCCTACTGACCTATTCTATTGTCTTGTGATTGCTGAATTGCTTAATGGACGGACATAGAAGCAGTTCAGCAATAAAAAAAAAGAACCCTCCATAAGGTTGTCGATAAAGCCAGCAGGAGCTGTGAACTGCTTGGCTCATGCGTTCACACTATACACAATAATATAATTAAATCTAAGGTTATGTAAACTCACCTGACCTCGATGGATCAGAGTCTTCCGGGGTCAAGCTTTGTTCCTGTGCCAGCTATTCCACATGGATGTGGCTGGCATCCTGCTGGGAGAAAACCCCTTTGAAGGGTGGCTGACTGTTTGGCAGCCTGGATGCTGGCTGGCCCTTCGCATTTCACCAGCGCTTTTCGTGTGTGTCACTGTCCTCAAATCCGTCTGCTTTACTTGCCTTTGCACTGCAGCATGATAGTAGCAGCTGCAGCAGTTCCAGGGGCAGGAGCCCTTCGGTCTCCAGAGTGGGAGTCTCAGAGCCACCACGAGCAGCCTCTAAGCAGCCTCGTCCGCACAGTCACAGCTCGCACCGCCCAGTTAATTACTAAATTTTCTGTCTCTGGCCTGGGCAGCAAATGAACAATGTTGCCACTTGCCGTGGTGCTGCAGCCCCAGTGAGAGCACAAGAAGGTCGAATTAATTATGTATGGCAGGGGGGCTTCAACTGAATTCAGTTCAGGGCGTGCAAGGCTCAAGCTGTTTTAAAAGTAAGGCTCCGAGGTACGCACTTTTAATTTACTCCAATAACCTCAGGCCCACATTTACTTTGTGCGGAGAGTGCCTCACCACCATAGACCCGGCCCTGTTCAATAAGTGCCAGTGCTAAGCACCGTACAAATTAAGCACTGCTCAACAGCTCCAAGCAGGGCAGGAAGGGGGAGACAGTCACAGGATCACGGAGGGAGGAGGTGGGGGAGGGAAGTAAACACAGCGGTGAGACGAAGAAAAACTATGTCCAATGTCCGGCTGGGTTGGTGATGGTCGAGGGGGTGAAACCAGAGCCAAGCTGCTCTATAGCTGCCTAAACAGACAGCTCCACGGGGCATCAGCCATGCTAGCTTGGGCTCCTGGGTCAGTACAACATTTGTGGTTTTAGCCACAGGGGCATCATCACAGTTCCATCGGCCGCACCAGTCCTGGTGTTTGTTATGTTATGTTATGTTAAGCTGTATTTTGTATAGCGTACGGCTACTCAGCGAGTGTCCCGACGCTTTAATTTGCACACCAATCTGATAACATAACAGGAAAAGAAACACAGCAAAAGACAGAAAAGAGACCAACAGATCATGGAGAACTAGGAGGTAAAAAGCCAGGTTTTAAGCCCTTTCCTAAAAGCCAGCAGGTTGGAAGTGCTGCGCAGGGCCACTGGTAGCTTATTCCACAACTGGGGCGCCAACAGTCTAAAGGAGCGGCCTCCAATGCGTGCCCTCTTGACACGGGGCACAACGGCAAGAAACAAGACTTCTGACCTCAGCGACCTGGCTGGGTGGTAAAAGGTCAGTCTTTTTTGGAGGTATTTCGCTCCGGAGGCGTGCAGGGCTTTATGTGCCAGAGTCAAGGTCTTAAACATTATCCGCTTCCGGACAGGGAGCCAGTGCAATGCCTCCAAGAGGCACGAGGCTCTAGCACGGCGAGATAGTCCAAAAATGGCTCGTGCTGCTGAATTCTGGACCACCTGTAACCGTTGAAGCAGATATTCTGGCAGGCCGAGATACAAGACGTTGGAATAGTCAATTCTCGAGCCAATTATCGCCTGCACTGTGATCTTCCTGTGTTCCTCCGATAACAAAGGGAGAAACTTACGCAACATCCGGAGCAGACCAAAGCAGGTGCCCGTGAGGCCGACTATCTGTGAGCGCAGTGAGAGGCCGTTGTCAATCTTAATCCCAAGGTTTTTTGCCACCTGGGACGAACTTGCTGGTGGAAACATGTTCTCAGGCCACCACACTTTCCAGTCCGGATCCGAACTGCACCCAAAAAAGAGGACCTCGGATTTATCAGAGTTACACTTGAGGCTGTTATGTTGGAACCACTGAAATACAGCCTCAAGGCAACCCCGAATCCTACCTCCATCGAAATCCGCACCCTTCTCACAGGTGAAGAGGAGCTGGGTGTCGACAGCGTAGGAAACGATCTGGGCCCCGAAAGACTCCGCCAGAGCCGCCAGAGGGGTCATAAAGATGTTAAATAGAGTTGGGCTCAATACTGAGCCCTGAGGAACTCCGACCCCCAATGGCGACATCTCGGCGGAGCAAGCAGAGGCCCAGACCGTTTGTCGACGGCCTGCCAGGAAAGAACGAAACCACTGGAGCACCGTCCCCCTGAGACCAATCTCTGAGAGTCTGGGAAGTGCCGCCCACCTTACTCTCCAGCTCTCACCCCAGGAGGGCCGAGTTTAAGTCTCTCAAGGTCGACATTAAGGAATGAGGACAAAAGAATGCTGCAAGGAAATAACGTGTATTTCCAGAGATTCAATATATCACCAATCATCTGAAATCTAAAAAGCTGACTAGCCCTCCGATACTAATGTAGGCCACAAGGTGGTGCTCAAGGTTTAAGACAGGAGACCACTAACTCTTCTGCATGAAACAGAGCAGTGGAGAATGAAAGAGAGAGAGAGAGAAGATGGTGGTTGTCACGTCGTGATGCAGTCTAGTGGTTGAGGGGGCGGAGCCGGGAACCAGGAACAGGAATGGGAGGGACACAAGGTCGAGAGGCAGTTACGAGTAGGGCATGAAAGAATAAAGAAGTATTGAAGACTACTCTCCGGCTCCTGTCCTATTTGGGGGGGCATGACAATGGCGACGAGGGTGGGATGACAACTGAAGCCCACATTGCCCAAGACCCCTGCCGCCTGAGGACGGCCAGGAAAGCAGAGAGCCTGCAGCCGTGTCAGCACAGCACGTAAGGAGCGCGAAACGGGATGCTCCACACGTTGTGCCTGAATGCTGCCAAAGCGCGAGAATCAGCGCTGTTTCAAATAAATTACTGCCCATGCCCTGACATCCTGATCAACATAGCGGAGGTACTGCCCGCCGACTTGTTGCCTCCGGAGGGTGGCCCGACACCCGAGAGCCTACAGGGGTCCCGATGCGAGGCTCGGAAAGAGCACGGAAATTGAAAGCTGCTGAAAGCCGCCACTCACCCCAGCAAAGAAACTGCCTTGTTAACACGAGAGATCCTCGGAGGGAAGTGGGGAGGCAAGATCAGGCTGCAGCCAGCGGTCCACCGAAAAGCCGGAGAGCGTGTGCCAGAGCGCCACCCCGTGTGCACTCAAACACTGCCTGCCTGCTGAAAGAAGGGCGTGGGTGCCAGAACGCTGCCACCACGTGTCCCCAGACGCGAGCGATCGGCTCTGCGTAGCGCCGGAGAACAGTGCCAGACCCCAGACATGAGGCGAGGAGCGTGGGGGCCAGAAACGAAGACAGAGCGAGGAGCGAGGGTGAGTCCAAACCCCGCAACCTTCCTCGCGCGTTCAAACATAGATAGCAGCAAGTGCAAAGGAAAAATAAATGAGACACGATGTCCCGCGCGGCGGCCATTTTGGGGTCAGGCGCCAGCGCTTAAATCAATCCACGCACCCTTGATGGCGGCCATCTTAAGGTCAGGCGCCACTCATCTCCAAGGACTTTACTGAAAGAAAAAGGCGGGCAACACACGTTTAAAGCAAAGAAAAGCTTCCTAACATAAAGAAAGGACTGTCGTGAAGCCAGCAACAATATAATAGAGCCTGGACGACTTCCCATCCAGATATCCAGGGTCAGTCAGTTGCAGATGTCCGATATAAACCCTGATAGCTTACCCGGAGGGAACGACATATCAGGCCCAGCAAGTACAGGAGGCCCAGCTCCTCCGTTAACGTGCCCACAATAGCCAACAATCCCATAGAAGCCTCGTTCATACATCAACCAGAGATAGAATAAGGAAACAAGCACAAGTGACCGCAAGAAACACACAGCAGTGAAGACTAGAGGAAACCACAACATGCATTGGCAAACACAAGAGAACGAGCCCTGGTGAACGCAACAACCACGAACAAAGAATCAGACCGCCAACGGCTGAGTGGTGACCAAGCTAACCCCAAGAAATCAAGTCCGTCTACCTGAAGCTTGCGTACTACACCATCATGCCGGTGAGGAAAGACACGCACAAACCCAATCCCTGCATTGGAGTACCTCCTCCAGTGACACAGACCAGCGCTCACTGTTTAGGTCCTGAATGGTCAAAGTGGCTGGAGTCATTTGATGGATTCCTCGCAACGATCGGTGAGTGGAGGGATAGCAGACAGCGATTACTACTGCTTCAGCTGGTGGGTCATGAAGGCCGACGTTTAATCAAAACAATTTTAGCAAAAGACACAGAGACATATAGAGGACTCAGAGAGACGCTGCTCGCTCACTTCTACGCGAAGTAAGACGTGGATCATGAACGCATTGCTTTCAACGCAGCACGGCAGGAACCATTAGAATCCTTACCAAGCTTTATTACCCGGCTGCAACGTTTAGTGAAAGGTTGCCACTTCGTCACCTTCACAAATGAAGATGCAATCCGACTGCGGGTGATTGAAGGCTGTTCAAAACCCGACACCAAGCGCAAGATCATTCAAGGGCGGTTCTCGCTAAAAGAGATCATCAGGAGAGCCGAAATTGGAGAGCGGGTCACAGCGAGGGAAGCGTCCGAAGAATTCCACCAGGACGCTGGAGACAAAAAGAGAAGAAAGGAGACATTCCCCATGTCCGCGAGGAAAACCCAGAAGTCAAACAAAACCCGAGAGAGGGAGGGCGAAAGCGGACTAGAGGCACAATACCATGAGAGACAAAGTGACAGGGAAGCAGGAAACAAAAAGAGAAGAAAGGAGACATTCCCCATGTCCGCGAGGAAAACCCAGAAGTCAAACAAAACCCGAGAGAGGGAGGGCGAAAGCGGACCAGAGGCAAGATACTATGAGAGACAAAGTGACAAGGAAGCAGGAAACAAAAAGAGAAGAACGGAGACATTCCCCATGTCCGCAAGGAAAGCCCAGGACTCACACAAAACTCGAGAGAGGGAGGGCGAAGGCGGACTTCAAGTAAGATACCATGAAAGACGAAGTGACAGGGAACTCCCTGAGACACCAATACAAAGGACAATGGATAAGGGTGTACGAAAGACTGGGACAACCAGGAATCGTGACAACCAGGTGGACATAACGCCGAGAAGCCACTCAACACATTACTCTGGAGACATATCAAGCAGCGACACAGATCACACAGAGGAGGCCGAAGACAGTCTACTCAATGGTCGTAATGAAAACTACAAACACCGGCGAGGAGGCAAGTCACGTTATATTCGGAAACCAACATACTACTTCGGAGAACCATCAAGCAGAGACACAGACCACACAGAGGAGACCGCAAGCACTCAGAAACCAACATACTACTTCGGAGAACCATCAAGCAGAGACACAGACCACACAGAGGAGACCGACGGCAGTCGACTCAACGGTTGTGAGGAAAGGACCAAACACCGGCGAGGGGACAGGCCACGCCATCCCCAGAAACTGATACACACATACACTCGAACAACTCAAGATGCATACGCTCAAGCCATTTGTGAACTGGAGAAAACAGAGGAGAGTCAAATACTCCAAGACCAAACCAAGGAAGCAAATACGTGGCTAGCAAACAACCCCGTCATCCAACAAAACAAAACACATTTCAAAAGATGCACCCAGAGGAGTGCCTCCTCGATAGCAGCGGCTCCAGGAGTGCGTCGTCGACCGACTCAGAAAGCATATCCAGACGATCAATTAAATCAATAGAGTCCTGGTACCGACAACGGTCACGGTGTCCACCACTTGAAAACACAGTGGAAGCAAAGGCCATCATCCCTGTCCAAAGCAACACACCTCAGTCCAACAACCTGCAATGTCTGAACTCCTCACAAGGCAACATGCCATATCAGCCCCAGGAACACCATGATGTGAAGAATATACCATCACCATTGAAAGGGTCGGCAAGACTTACGCAAAAGGGGCACAGAAAAAGCACGGATGCAGGTGATTGCACCCGCTGGGCGGAAAGGGACCACCCAGTCACCTTACCCAGAGGGGCCAACACGTTGGGAAAGAGAGGTCATCATCATCAGTTAGAAGGGAAGCGCGCACCTGTGTTGTCTGACATGCCTGTCCAAGGGCAGGAGGACAGTGTTGTCTCTGACCGAACAAGACAACAAGAAATAGAAGTGCATGCAGGCGCTCGGAAGAAAACTAAAACAACGGACACACGTGCAAGCGATCAATTGCCGCTCAAACAAAAACTACAAAAGAATACGGACAGCCGACATCTAGCGGAGCCATCTATGACCACATCACAAGAAGCGATACTCCTGTCAAGGCAGCAGGAAAGACACAGTGAGGTGTCCCCAACAGACTGCACCCTGCTGACACCCATGAAACAGACCGATTCTGAGTTTGTGATGGAGATGTGTCTCATGACTCAAACAGGCGGGTCGCTGCCCTGTGCAGCTGATCAAGACACTATAGAAGTTTCGGGAATCAACTTTGTTTGTTAAAAAGGGGGGAGATGTCACGTCGTGATGCAGTCTAGTGGTTGAGGGGGCGGAGCCGGGAACCAGGAACAGGAATGGGAGGGACACAAGGTCGAGAGGCAGTTACGAGTAGGGCATGAAAGAATAAAGAAGTATTGAAGACTACTCTCCGGCTCCTGTCCTATTTGGTGGGGCATGACAGTGGTCAATTTGGGAGGGTTGTTGACATAAAGGGATTAGGAAGCAAAAAGGATGCAGAGTGAAGGATTAAAGGGGGAGCAAAGCTAGGCGAGGCATTTATAAGCAGAAAGACAGAGCCAGTTAGATAAAAGACATTCTAGTAGCAAGTAATCAACAGGAGCGGCAATTTTGAGTGAGGGCACCAGCGAAAGTGATGAAATGGAGGACGCTGGACCAGTAGTCAGGAAATCCAGAGGAGCAAGAAAAAAACGAATGAGCGGAAAGTCAGAGTCCATCCGGCTGTAACGAAGAGGCCTCAGCTCATCGATGATGGGAAACCTCCAGGGGCGTAACACAGGCCCCCGCATTCCCCTCAGTGCGGGGGGGCCCACAAAATCCAGGAGGCCCCCTCAGCACTGCACTTCGGCGGGGGAGATCCTGATAGAGTCTCGAGGGGGCCCCTCCCTGTACCTTGCAGGGGGGCCCCCTCAATTATCGTTACACCACTGGAAACCTCAGTTGATAAGAGCTCCGCTGTTGTTCCCCCGATCCCCCCCACCAACCCAGTGAGGCAGTCCCCACGGGCTGACCGGCTGTAGAGTGATTATGCCCTATTGAAAGTACTCTTAGTCCCAAATTAGAATATCTACTCAATTGTCCCAGAGTACATATCTGCCAAGGTTTCAGATTGCTTATGTGCGACAATATTATAGTTTCAGTGTAATTATGAGTGGCATTCAACGACTATGAGTGACACTTTTCATGAGTAAAGTCAAGCAATGATGACAAGGGAAAAATAAATATCAAAAATGACATCCATTTGAGCAACAAGAAGCTCTAGGAAGATCTTATAACTGCTGCAGAGTGCCAAAAATGGAATGGTGCTGTACGACCCAACTGTACCAAATAGGATGTGAGAGCCCCAGTGCGGATAATCTCAGCTGCCTGCTAATAAATTATGATAGTTACTCAGTCACGATAGCCGACTCACAGAGCTGCCAAGTTTTCAGACTGCATTTGTGTTACAGTGGATTTATGAGTGACATTAAACAACCAAATATGTGAAGTGACACTTAGAGTGGCTCGTTTTCTCATGTAAACCCAAGCAAAGAAGTCCATGGAAATAGATAAATAACAGAAATGATATCCCATTGAGCAACGAGAAGCTCTAAAAACATTTTGAAACTGCTGCAAAAAACCCAAAATGTAAAGTCACTAATGCACTGGCCCTTTCAATAATGACAGACCTGTAAAACAATTGGGGCCCCATGATATTAAACAATAAGTCTTTGAAGGCAATACAAATACACAAGTCAGTATTACCCTGTTTCACTTTGTGACACACACTCAGAGATCTGCAGTGATGTCATTAACCTATGAGGCTTCATAATGTTATAGTTCAATTCCCATTGATTACTATACTTGCATTTATCTTTCATTATAACATGCAAGCGCAGGGCTCGATTTGGGGTACCACGCGGGTGGACGGCGTCCCCCCACTAATTTTACTGGGGGGACACCGTCCCCCCTGCCAAACAGCTGGACTTTACTCTTTGGCCTCTCTGGGACGTGGAACTCGGTACCTTTCGTGACGTCACTTCCTGTCGTGACATCACTTCCGGTGACAGTGTCCCCCCACTTCTTTTTTACGACTTGTGCCCTGTGCAAGCGGTGTTAGTTTACATGCACTTTGCTGGATGTGAAAGACCACCTTTTTCAAACATGTCTTCCTCAACCCTCCCCCCACGCTCTCATATTGACTTTATTGTACTAAGGTGTGCTCAGTCGGACAGGACTGTGGGACCCCTGATCAGGCACGTGGCTACATAGCTGTTAGACCAGGTCAAGAAGCACTGAGGGGTCTGGCATGGACGAGGTTGGGGCCCCTAGTCTGCTCTGTCAGTGGCGGCACAGCAAGGATAAACAAAGCTGTCGCCTGCGGTTCTGTGACTGCTTCAGGCCCCCAATAAACCAATCATACTACCCTGCTGTGTGATGAACTCTTATATCACCCATATAAAACCGTCTATTTCTAGCAGTTTTTTTGCACAGAAATGTTAAGTTGTATGTATCCAGCTCGATCACATCTACTTTATTGAGCTCTGAAAGATTACATGCTGAGTCAGCCCCGCACAGATTCAGACTGAATTTGCATGTTCCACCAAAAGAGCTGCAAACTGACCATTTGCACAAAACATAAACAGAATTGCCTCAAAGCGCCTAAAAATTACTTGGAACTGTGCCAATTTGTCCCTAGTGTATTTGTATGTCCAGAGATAAGCTCAATGAGCTATGTTTGATGGATTATGTTGTAAGAGAAATGTCGTCATCTAGGGCTGTGCTCAGCACGTACTAACTAGGGGCCCCCTCCTCTGAGCAGGCTTGCACTGGGGAACAGGACATAAGCCACTATGTGTTTTAAACATGAAAAGTGCTTCCAGGGCACAAAACAGTGCTTAAACATCACAGACCACACAGCCCCCTGAAATAGCAGTCTGTGCCCGGACACGGAAGCGTCAGCCCGTCCAACGATGAGGAGTTCACTTGACGGGCAGCCCCTGCATGAATCATCGCGCCAGTCAGCCAAGCAAGATACACATATGTTGCATTCTTGCTTTTCCTGTGCTTGTTTATTTACTGTGTTTTGACCCATTGTGCTGGAGCCTGGAATGTATGATGCATGCCTGCATCTTACATCCTTGGTTCCAGATTCTGCCCCAACTGTTATATCTCCCTGTATCTTCTACTTAACGGATGTGCTGTGCTTCTTTCCATCCAACTTGAAATAAATTACTATTTTTATATAAAGGAGCCTCTTACTTTTTTACACTGGCGACGAGGGACTCTCATCATTTTCTGCCACATCTCTTCGAAGCACAGGAGCAGAAATTTAAAGAATCCGCGTTATCAACCTCAGAAGTCGTTTTGTCTACTTCAGGAGTGAAGCGGAGTCTTTCCTACTTATTTTCCTTCAAATCCGGTGAAGCTGCGCTAAGTATTCTGCTTATTAGTGATTTCTTCGTGTTTTCCTTCGAGAAAACGGCAGCTGCCCTACGTCAGCAAACACCGACGTTTAATCCAATCAGCATATTCCAGTGTTTGCTACCCCTGATTGGCTACTGGGAACCAGCCTCTGTGAGTCATCGCGCGTCATCGCGTATGATCGCGCATTGCATTCCAAGCCATTGCGCATCACGCAGGCCTTCCGTGTTCGTTTCCATAGCAACCAAATCACCGAGTGTGTGTAACACGAAGGATTGCTTCAATTTCACCGGGCAAGCGCATTTCCATCATTTCGCTTTAACTGGAAAGATAAAGGTACTGTTTTACACGCTCTTTCTTATTGCGTGTGCTCCTATACTTATTTATTTTATGAATAATTTTTATGGACACGAACTTGTTACTTTTCTCAACAATACTATTTTGGGAATATTATTTCAGTGACTTATTTATTATTAATTGGCTACAGACTGTTTCTACGTTCCAAGTCTTATCTTGAAATTTTCTGGGAAATCTTCAGTGGAAGTTTGTACTCCTTTATTAGACTGCCATCTACTGGATATTTTTGGTATCTATTTTTTTTATTTCACTTCCTTTGTGTTATTCTCAGGCAGTTATTTTGACATTTATTTTCTAACATGCAATTTGATCCGCCATCAAAATTTTTACAGTCTAAGGGTGATCCACCTATTCCATGGACAAGATGGAAAGAGGAATTTTTTACATATCTCAAAGCCATGGATGGAGAACGCATGTCTGCAGAGAGAAAAAAGAACATATTTCTACACTGCCTCGGCTCAGAAGGGCAATTAGTTTTTAGAACGTTACCACCTGTAAGATCTGGGGGTGATAGCAATGTTTATGACGAAGCTGTTTCTAGAATTGAAGGGAGGTTCAAACCTATTACTAGTGTTGCACTGAATAGGTTTAAGTTTTATACCAGAGTTCAAGATGAAAAAGAATGTTTTGATGATTTCCTTACAGCTTTACGTGCGTTATCTTTGCATTGTAATTTTGGCCTTATGACAGACGAAATGATCAGAGATCAGATCATTGTACATGTAAAAAGTAAGAAAGTTCAAGAGCAGTTGTGGATCTTAGGTGATCCTAGTTTGGAAATAGCGATCAGTACTGCTAAAGCTCTTGAACAGTCCGATAAATGGATAAAAACATTAGATAAAGCATCTACTGCTTCTACCTCTTCGAGTGTTTCTACCTCTTCTAGCGAAGTTAGTGTAGTTAAACCCCAGGAACCAAGAAATGTTGTGCCTTCCAACAAGAATGATGGGAAGGCTAGACAATTCTTTTGTTTTAGATGTGGTAATCCGGACCACATTGCTTCTTTTCCACAATGTCCAGCCATTTCTAGACAATGTAATAAGTGTGGACGCTCTGGACATTTTTCCAAAATGTGTAAAACTCCCGCAAGACCGTTCCAAGACACAAAAAGATCTTCTTTTTCTTCATCTAAACGTCCTTCTGGAAATGTATCATATATCAATGACGAAGCATGCAATGATCCAGATATTAAGGAATTTGGTATTGTCATTTCTGTACAGGAGTCAATTGACTTATCTCAAGCAGACACACTTTCCTCTCCTAAGAGTCCTGTTACCATTTTGGGTAAAGTGTTAGAGCTCATGGTGGACTCCTGTTCTCCTTGGACCATTATCACACATGAGTATTGTATTAAGTCTTTTGGGGATCTAATTGATATTAATTCCTTATCGAAGCCTGATATATGTGGTTACAATTTTGATGGGTCCAAGATCAATATTATTGGCTTTAAGGAAGTTATGCTTACAATCAAAAGTAGTTCTGCTAATGGGAAACTATATATTGCATGGAAGGGAGTGAATGTCTTGGGGTGGAGGGACCAAGCGAGACTTGGTGTTTCTTTAAATCCTAGACTTAACTGCCCACATGCATCAAAGTTATTTTTTGCGTTCTCTAATTTGCGAAAATTAGCGAAACGCAGATTAGGAATCGCATAATGGTATGCATCATTTTTTTCGCATTTTTTTTGCGATTCGGTAAAATTCGCATTTTTCTCCGAATCGCAAGAAAAATGCGATTTTTTCCGGTGCGACTTCGCACATTGCGAAATCGCAAAATGCGAATTCGCATGTTCATGCATACCAATGAGGACACACCCAGGAAACCAGTACACAGATTAGACACAGCTGAAGTTCAGTTTAAACTGGGAGTGGCGGTTGGCAGTTGAAGCTCTGCTTTCAGCTACTGGAGGAGTGTGTTTGGTGTGCCCTTGACGGAGAGATGGCTGCGGAAAGTGCCGTTGAAGACGTGCAAGCAAGGAAGCGAAAATTAAAGTTTAGTGACCAGGAACTTGAAATATTAATTGAAGAGGTCACTCTGAGGCATGACCAGCTTTTTGGTAAGGATTCCTTGAAGGTTCCAGAAGGAGTGAAGAGGAAACTGTGGCTGGCCATTCAATCGAAAGTGAATGCGGTGGGGGTTGCCCACAGAGATATTACAAACTTACAAAAACGCTGGTATGACTTGCGCAGCCGTGCTAAGGACAAAATTGCATCCAGGATAAAATATGCAAACAAGACAGGTGGTGGACCCCCAAAGGATAAACCAAACACCCCACTGGAGGAGATGGTTGAGGGGACCCTGCTTACTGAAGCAGTGGTTGGAGTGACCAACATAGATACATCGGAAAAGCCTGGTACTTCGCAAGGTAAGTGTGTAACTGTAAATGTTATTACTTAACATATGTCACAGACATTTGCCTACTTAAAAAATCTGAAAGTTAATATTAATTTACAGCATGTTCTCTGAAACACACACTAAAAGAGTCATAGGAATAAATGGGAGTCTGCAATGCATCAGTGCATTGTGGGAGATGTAGTTCGTATGAAGTTTAATCTTAACATTTGTTTGAATGAAACATTCACAAATGACTTACGAAGTCAGAGGACTGAAGAGTAGTCGAATTGCTACATAAAGAACACGCTTCTTTTATTGAAGAAAAGCATTTTCTTTGAGTTAGAAGGTAAATGACATAACTGCAATAATGTGAATCAAACATTTTTTTTTAATTCGTAGATTTATTTCAAGAGATGGAAATCACAGATTTGGAGAACACTGTCAATGCAGACATAGAGGACATGCCAGTCCGTAGTCAAAATGTTCCTTCTCCAACAGTATCTCTAAAGAAAAAATGTAAAAGGATACGACAACTGGAAGAGTCTGACAGTGATGAAAATATCAATACACAGGACAATTTGCAAGAACCTGTTGGAAGTAATGCAACGAAAATAATAAATCAACGCAGTAGACTCAGACAATTTTACAGGAGAAGAGCACGTCCTGATCACCAGGCAATGTCCACACCAGATGACAGCCAGGCCAGTGTGGTGGAGAAAAAGCTCCTCAAAGTCCAAAGGCTGAAAGGCAAAGACATCAGGGTTATGAAGGGCCAACTTAGCCACATCAAAAGCAATATTAGCACCATGAGTGACAGCCTTGTCAGAATGGTTTCTGTTTTTGAAAATGCACATTTGGCCAATACTTCACAATTTGAGCGCATGGCAACAGCCATGGAGAGAATGTCTGAGGCCATGGAGGCACAGAACATTGCAAATGCGAATAGGCACCTGAGGATGTACTCTAGTATACACACGTACACCAGAGCAATACATCGTATATGCAACACGAACACCACACTAATTACAACAGCAATGTCTATGCAAAAGAACTTAAAGAAATGCTTTAAGGCCCTGTCAGTTAAAATGGCTGCCAAAAGTAATGCCAAGGAGGTGATGCAGGAAAACGTGACTGTGTTTCCATCAACAAAAGGGTGCAATGCAAATGATGGTGCAGAAGTGATTACAGCATCAAAAACTGAAACGGTGGTTGGCCGACGTAGTGCCAGACATGTGACACTGCAGGGCCACTCATCTACATCTACATCTGTCAAGAGTAGTAAATGCAAGGCTTTAGGTGTGAGAGGACGTAAATGAATGTGATAAATGATGAATGCATCACAACTTGGCAATAGTGGGTTTAAGCAGCTGACATTTGAAAGCTAGATGTTCTTTAATTCACAACTTCTTTTGCGTTCATGTTACTTTGGTTTGACATTATTGCTAATTTCTTCTACAATTAAAATCATTATGTACACATGACATTATCTGGTTTCTTACCTTTTTTTAAAAAAATAATGCTCTGTGATTTCTGCTCGTCTTCGCCTTCCTTCTGCAGCATCAGGTCCACGCATTCTTGCATGAGGTTGTTGAGGCTGGTTGTCATTATTTGGTAGAATGTCTTCTGCATCCAGTTCCAAGCCTCTCCGTGTGGCAATGTTGTGGAGGATGGCACATGTCGCTACAATTTTGCAGCATACATCTGGGCGATATTGCAATGCTCCCCCAGTTTTGTGAAGTATCCTGAACCTAGACTTCATGACCCCAAAGGTCCGCTCCACAACATTTCTAGTTGAAATATGGGCATGGTTGTAGTTCTGCTGCTTCTGGGTTGATGGATTCAGGTATGGTGTTAGTATATATGTTCTCACACCATATGCACTGTCTCCTATGAGAGTTGCAAATATTGGAATTACAGTTAAGTCTTCATGTAACAGTAAGAGCAATGTAATTTGAGTAGTAATGCATGACTTACCTAGCAAATATCCATCTCCGAATTCACCAGACAACAGTCGCCCATGGATTGCACTATGTTTGAATATATATGAGTCATGGGCACTCCCAGGAAAACTTGCAACTAGGTCAGTGATTATTGTTTTGGAATTGCAAGTTACTTGGATGTTTAAAGAGTGGTAGTTTTTTCTGTTCCGGAAAATGTACTCATTGGTAGATGGAGGACATATGGGAATATGGGTTCCATCTATGCAACCAATGACATGTGGGAAATTGGCCATGTTGTAGAAGTCCAACTTGGTTTCCAACAACTTTTGTTGATTTCTAGGCAAATAGATGTGATGCTGTATCCTTGTCAGCATTGCATTTAGGAATTCTTTGAAAAATCTAGAAAGTGCACTCTGTGAAACCACCCCAGCAATTGCTATTACTCCCTGGAAGGAACCTGAGGCTAACAGGTGTAGACAACATAAGACCTGCACATGGGTAGGTATGGCTTGGGTCCTACGTGTTTGTCTGCGTAATATTGGGTCTAATTCCGCAATGAGATCTATTATGGAGTCACCATTCAACCTATACTTGTCATAGATTTCGGCCTGTGTCTGTCCAAACAAAGTGATGCGTAATCTAAATATCCTTTCACTGAGCATCCTCCTTCTCCTTCCTGCTGC
Organism: Lissotriton vulgaris; assembly: GCF_964263255.1. Taxonomy (NCBI): domain Eukaryota; kingdom Metazoa; phylum Chordata; class Amphibia; order Caudata; family Salamandridae; genus Lissotriton; species Lissotriton vulgaris. The sequence goes on from NC_141694.1 coordinate 183,447,323, forward strand.
TCTCAACCTCCAGCGACGGGCAAGAAAAATGACTGCTGCCATCCTCAAAGAGGTGTGCTGCTCATTGACAACCCCTTAAGTACCCAAATAATTGCTTTCACATGTTTCCTCAAAAAAAAAAAAATTACCGACTGCTCCCAGTACTTCTAATTTTAGAGATTCCTAAATGCGAATCCTTTGTAAAAACGCAATGTGCGAATTTTGATGCATACACATTTTTGAGTTTTTTTTCGATTCCTTAAAATTGCGAGAATATAAGGAATCGCAAACGCATTTGCGAATTCGCAGATTGAGAAAAATACCATTTTGAATGATGCATCTCAAAAACAGGATTTGCATTCGCAAACGTCCGAAATCTGCGATTCGCACCGTTTGCGAATGCAATTCTGTTTGATGCATGTGGGCATATGGCTGAGATACCCGCCACCCCCTCTCAACACAATCCCCAAAAAGGAGGGAAACCGGAAACAGTTCTTAAAGTTTTTGGATGTGGGATGGAGTAACCATCCCGGCCGTATTTATTAAAACAAAAAATTAAAACATTAAACGTTTTCATGTTATGTACAATTTCATTATCACATTACGATGTTTGGCTAACCTTAACATAATCTCTAATACAGAGGTTCTCCTAGCCGAACTAGCATCCTACAAAAAACATTCTCTAGAAACACTGAAATTGTACATCCTAACGTTTAAGGGCCAACGGCAAGGTCATAACCGGTGTCAAGATCCCTAACCAGACTTACCCCTCCCACTTGGGAGGGGCGACAGCACAGAGGCTTACCTCAAGTGCAACTACTAACAATTTCCCTTGACTTGACGGGGGCACTTAAGACTCGACGCCATTTAAAGGTCGTTCGAACACTTGTGTGTGGTATCTCGAAGGTATCGTGGACCTCACCCCACCCCACACAACTTACCGCATCTGCCGTCGCAGATGACACTGGCCCCGGGAAATTCCCCAGGAGGGGGCTGTAACCCCTCCTACAAAGGAAGGGGCCTTGACCGCCTTTCCTTTACTTCCGGCGACCCGCCCTTAGACGGGACCGCCTCCCCATTGAGGGGCCAATGGCCACCTCTCCCGAGCGCTCCCATCCGTGTTGGGTGACGCCCACTCATAGGGATCTACCAATTAGTGCTCACCGATCATGACCTTACCGCCTACCAAAAAATAAATACGACAATTCTTACTTAAACCTATGAAAACATTGGTCGCTACGACCGAAAGAACATGCTTAAAATGCAACACTACATCAAATCATTTTAATCGTAACAACCTAGACGATATACACCATACTTTATTATGATTAACAACAAACTGATACTTTCACAGCCTGTAAACGAAATGGAAAAACAAACTTATAAATTCACTTTATTGCACAACAACTTGCTGTCCTCAGGGGCTGGTGGGTGGGTCAAAATTGGCTCTTCGTTCCGTCCCGAGCTCACGTGTAGCGAGGAGGTGCAGCTTCGGAGCACAAGAACAAGAGGACGTCTTCTGGTCTTGCGTCTCTTTTTATCCGTCTTCAGGGCGGGCGAAAACCCGCCCCTGCCTGCCCCCAGGGCGGGGCTGGCTACGTCGGTGTCTAGGCCAGCCCACTCTAGGGCGGGAAAAAGCGCGCCCCGGCTACGCCGCTTCGGGCATACCAGCCGAGACGCGCTTCCCGCCCCAAAATGGCTTCCCGGGGGGATCGAGGCACTCCGCCATACGTTCGGGGGGACCGAGTGGTCGCCCCTTTCCATATGGCTGAGATACCCGCCACCCCCTCTCAACACAATCCCCAAAAAGGAGGGAAACCGGAAACAGTTCTTAAAGTTTTTGGATGTGGGATGGAGTAACCATCCCGGCCGTATTTATTAAAACAAAAAATTAAAACATTAAACGTTTTCATGTTATGTACAATTTCATTATCACATTACGATGTTTGGCTAACCTTAACATAATCTCTAATACAGAGGTTCTCCTAGCCGAACTAGCATCCTACAAAAAACATTCTCTAGAAACACTGAAATTGTACATCCTAACGTTTAAGGGCCAACGGCAAGGTCATAACCGGTGTCAAGATCCCTAACCAGACTTACCCCTCCCACTTGGGAGGGGCGACAGCACAGAGGCTTACCTCAAGTGCAACTACTAACAATTTCCCTTGACTTGACGGGGGCACTTAAGACTCGACGCCATTTAAAGGTCGTTCGAACACTAGTGTGTGGTATCTCGAAGGTATCGTGGACCTCACCCCACCCCACACAACTTACCGCATCTGCCGTCGCAGATGACACTGGCCCCGGGAAATTCCCCAGGAGGGGGCTGTAACCCCTCCTACAAAGGAAGGGGCCTTGACCGCCTTTCCTTTACTTCCGGCGACCCGCCCTTAGACGGGACCGCCTCCCCATTGAGGGGCCAATGGCCACCTCTCCCGAGCGCTCCCATCCGTGTTGGGTGACGCCCACTCATAGGGATCTACCAATTAGTGCTCACCGATCATGACCTTACCGCCACAGGTCCGGATAGTTGACCGGCTATCCGGACCCCCCACAAAACTCCTACCTAGAGGTCATGTTTTAACGATTTTAACCAAGCTAAGAAGTCTCCTATGAGTAACTCATTCCCAACCCTCGACAAATGCACACCATCCCCCAAATACATACTGTCATCATTAATACAACTATGCGAGATCGAATGCAATGTCTTGGAACGGAACAACCTACTCACTTTGTTATTCAATTTTTTAACGGAATGATTCAAAGCAGGGATCGAGATAGCCCCCCGCCACACTTTTCGTGGGATCATATGAGACCACGCAATTATACACCCCGGAACTCTCCTTGCTAACCAACTTACCGTGGAAAGCATAGCCTCCAGGAGAAGTCGTCTACCGGTGGTGGCCAAATCATTGCCCCCTAGATGCACTATGACTATGGACGGCGGTGACCTCATCCGCTCTAACAAACCCTCAAAGAATGCTTGAAACTGGTCAATACAGAGACCGCCTCTTCCGTAGAAGGACACTCTGTACCCGTATTCCCCAGGTACGTGAATCATGTCACCTGCTTTGAATACGTCTGCGGCCCGTCTCACGTATGAGTGGCCTACGACCCACACCTCCTTTCTCTCAGCCGGTGACGTGCGACCGCTGGCCTGGTGTTGGGTCGACTGCACAGTCCGCCCTGCCGCGTAGGCTTGCGCAACTGAAAACAAACAAAAGACAAGAAGCGTGAGTACATGATTACAGCTTCACAACATGTGCAATCGCACATACCTCTTATAACAATTGGAGGACCAGCGCCCCACACGTTTCACTTGTTCTACATTAAGACCCCTGGCTGTAGCTTCAGTGGCAGCCCCTATTCGAAAGGAATGGGTCCCAAATTCGCCCGGGTCCAAGCCCGCTGCGGCAATGGCCATTGCAAGCACCCGCTGAAACTGAAACCTCGTCAGCGGGGTGGCGTCTGCATGCCTCAACAATGTCCCCCCCCCATGATGCCACCCTTCGTGCTAGGTAATCTTCTAAGCACTGTACCGGACACATGGATGACCCGGGGATCCTGCGAATGATCGTGCAGTCCCCCCTCCCATCTTGGTCGGTCTTGGACCTGAGAAAGGAGACAACCATCGCATCGCCCCTGATCTGAACATGTTCCCTGCACAAGCCCCCCGCCACATCCTGTTTGTTCCTTGCAACCAGCTCACTAACTCTCATAGCCCCGTGAAATGCCAGCGTAAATGCAGTCCGGAACAAACAGGTCTCGAAAGGAGACGAGCATGTGTTAGGGAGTGTGGCCAGTAACTCGGACAACCTATCTAGACCTATCGGTCGTCTTACGTCCACTCTGCGACCCTCTAGGCGTTGCCACCCACGCAGCGCCTTTTGTACTGTAAAAGACGCTGTCGGGTCCTGGATGCCATGGGCCCTGGCAACAAAGGAAATGGCGGCACGATGCCTTTGGGCCGTAGCCACCGATTTCCCAGCCCTACGTAAGGACATCAGAAAAAGTACTACCCACTCTTCCTGACCCCAAAGTCCCCCTCTCTCTGCCCCCAAAAAGGCTAAATAGGCCTGAAACGCCCCTTCATATGCCTTCCTTGTCCTGGGTGCTAGACTCTCTCCCACGAGGTGACGAAGTTCGGGGCACCGAGAGACCAGAGAGCTTCGGGGAAGGGTGCCGGCTCTGGGTCCGCTGAAGGAAGGAAACCCGAGAAAGCCTGCATGTGAAAACGAGACAGTGCATCAGCAGCCTGATTCATCACCCCTGGGACATGTTTTGCTCTGAATATCACGTTCAGTTGCATACACAGTAAGACAATCTCTTTGAGCAGCCTCAAAATCAATTTACAACGGGCTGCCTGACTATTGATGCATTCTACCACGGTCATATTGTCGGACCAGAACACGACAGAATGATCTCTGAACCCTTCTGGCCAGGTTCTCAGGGCCACCAGAATGGGAAATAGTTCAAGGAAAGCAATATTACTCGTCAGCCCTTTCTCGTGCCACCATAGGGGCCATTTTTGTGCAGACCATTTTGTGCCGAAGATGGCGCCAAAGCCTATGCTTCCTGCTGAATCTGTCCATAGCCCAAGCTCTTCGGAGGACACGGCTGGCTTGTTCCAGACGACTCGGCCATTGAAGTCCGCCAAAAATGCTAACCAAATCCGCATGTCCTGGCGGACCTCAGCCGATAACCTCGTGCGATGATGACCCTCTTTTAGGCCAACCATCGCCTGGGCAATTGAGCGGGAAAAGGGGCGAGCCATTGGGATCACCCTCAAGGCAAAATTCAACTTTCCAACTAACTGTTGCAACTGATGCAGTGTAACCTTAGATGCATTTAAACATACTTGGAGGGCTGCCCTGAATTTCAACACTTTGCTAGCTGGTAAACGGAAACACCCCTCCCTTGAGTCCAACTCGATCCCCAAAAACTCGAGGCAAGTCGTGGGACCCATAGTTTTACCTGGTGCCAATGGCACGCCAAAATGACCCATCAACACACAGAATTCAGCTAAGGCCTGGGCACATTCGGGATTTCCGGCGGGGCCAAGGAACAAAAAGTCGTCAAGGTAATGCATTATATTTCGGAAACCCGTTTTCTTAGTGAACACCCATTGCAGGAAAGTACTGAATTGCTCAAAATAAGCACATGATATAGAGCATCCCATTGGCATACACCTATCCATGTAAAATGACCCCTGGAACCCGAATCCCAGAAGACGCTGATCGTCTGGGTGTACCGGGAGCAACCGGAACGCTGACTCGATATCTGATTTCGCCATCAACGTCCCGGGCCCCAGGCGATTCAAGATGGCTACTGCCTCATCAAACGATGCGTATCGCACCGAACAAACTTCTGGATCGATTGCGTCGTTCACCGAAAGACCATGCGGAGCAGACAGATTATGGATCAAACGAAACTCACCTGGGTCCTTCTTGGGGACCACCCCTAACGGAGAACAAACAAAATCCGGCACCGGGGGTACACTAAACGGGCCGGCGACCCGTCCCCGGCTAACCTCTTTCTGAATTTTCCCTTGCACTACAGTTGTATGTTGTAAAACGGAAAGCTGATTTTTGCACATCCCTACACCCTGAAAGTCCCCCACCGGGATGCGGAAACCATGTGTAAAACCGTTCCGCAGCACCCCAGCAGAAGTACGATCCGGGTATTCGCTGAGCCAGGGAATCATTGCCAAGGTATCAATCGGGGTTGGTAAAGGCGCCCCTTGGACTAGATTAGACCTGTTTGGCGCCTCCCTTACCCCCATTCTCACTCGTTCTGGCTCTGCACGATGACTCAGGATGGGACGACCCACACGTACTACATTCGTGTTTGAATTTACACGATCCCGGAGGCCTGGTACATTTCCCTTTGTTGAAGTTAAAACAGAAACCCTTTCTCCCTGTATTGCCTGCGGGCCTCGACTGATCGTCGGTGCTCGTACTTGGTCGAAAGGGCGTCCCCCCATTTTGGCGGGAGTAATCAACAACAGTGCTCCCAACCAATGGCATTCTTAACATTCCCGATTCTTTCATTTTATCCCATGTTACAGAATCGTAACAATCCCAAGTCAAACTCTTGTTATGTTCCTTTTCTTTCCTGAACAGATTGTCATAACAAAACCAATGGTTACCTTGATACGCTGTCGAGTAACCCATTATTCGTGATTGATAAATGGGAAACTCAGGAAGCAACTCGGGCCTACGTTCCCCCAAAATCGATGTAAAAATACCCCACGCATTGCCCCAGTTGCCAATATTCTCATTTACCTTAAAGGCGGCCATTTTTGCGCGCCAAACACTCGGATGCATTAGGTCCTTCTGACTTTTAACGTGCTCCACCTCATAATGATCAACAAGCAAGGAGAAAATATTCACGTACTCCCCCGCCCAGATCTTTTCCTTTATAGCTAAAGGCACATGTTGTCCCAATCTCTCTCTACGAGAGGGTGCTGACTCGTCCCTTGCAATCGGCAATAGCCGCTTACCTGAACCGGACGCAGCTTCTGCCGCTTGCGGCTTGTCTATTCCCGCCAACGGCGCAGTCACTTTAGCTGCATCTCTCTTCTCACGAAGCCCTTTTATCAGCGCCTGTGCCTCGGCAGCCGTGGCGCCATCACTACTATCCCCCAACCATGCTGCTAGCTGTGCTGCCAGCTCGGGGGGCATGTCTTCCTTGGAAGTCGGGGTGACGACAACGGGGATTGGATTCCCCTCCATCGGTACTGGGGTCGGCGCCTCGAGCGGGGCAGAGGGAACCGGGACGTCTCCACCGGCTGGAACCCTTCTCGGCCTCTTAGGTCTCCCTCCAGCCGGCGCAGGGCCCGAACCCTCCTCCCCGTCTCGCTCCGCCAACCGTTTCTTTATGTCGGACACCTCTTTGCAAAGGGCCCTCACCATCTGGTCGGTCGTCATTCTCTTTGCGCCTTTCTTGGGCATCTCTCCGAGGAAGTATCTAGAAGACAAAGAAAAAAGATCAAAACGCTCAAAATTGGCTCTTCGTTCCGTCCCGAGCTCACGTGTAGCGAGGAGGTGCAGCTTCGGAGCACAAGAACAAGAGGACGTCTTCTGGTCTTGCGTCTCTTTTTATCCGTCTTCAGGGCGGGCGAAAACCCGCCCCTGCCTGCCCCCAGGGCGGGGCTGGCTACGTCGGTGTCTAGGCCAGCCCACTCTAGGGCGGGAAAAAGCGCGCCCCGGCTACGCCGCTTCGGGCATACCAGCCGAGACGCGCTTCCCGCCCCAAAATGGCTTCCCGGGGGGATCGAGGCACTCCGCCATACGTTCGGGGGGACCGAGTGGTCGCCCCTTTCCAAAAGATCCTGTGTTAGTTTAGGCTATATCTGACGGAGACTCTACTGAATCACCCGAATTCACAGAGATTTCTTGTGCCTTTCCTAAAGTGTTTTCTGACAAGTTAGGCAAATTGAATGGGTTTAGCCACAAGATTAAAGTCAAACCTAACTCTGTCCCTGTTAAACAGAAATTAAGGGGGGTGCCTATTAGTATTAGGGACGAACTTAGAGATATGCTTGACACCATGGTGAAAGATGGTATAATTGAGGAAGTGGAATCGTCCGAATGGGTTTCCCCCATTGTTTTAGCCATTAAACCTGATAAAAGTATTAGGCTATGTGTTGATTTAAGGGCGCTTAATAAGAGCTTGGTCACAGACTGCCACCCTCTTCCTAACATTAATGAAATGCTTTGCATGTTAGATGGGGCTAGCGTGTTTTCAACATTAGACCTTAGATCTGCATATCACCAGATCGAACTCACTGAAGACTCTAAACAATTTACTGCATTCATCACCCCTCATGGGTTATTTCAGTTCAAGAGAATGCCATTCGGTCTAGCTTCGGCTGCTTCAGTGTTTCAGAGAGCTATGTACCATATTTTTAAAGACCTGTCATTCGTCAAATGCTTTCAAGACGATATTCTTGTTTTTTCCAAGAAAAACTGTGAACATCATGCTCATCTTAAAGAGGTCTGTTCTAAGTTAGAACAGTTTGGTTTGACCATTAAGGCCAGCAAGTGTAAATTTTTCTGTAAATCGGTTGAATATTTGGGACATACCCTCTCTGGGGATGGTGTGGTACCAAAGAAAAACCTTGTAGATGCCATTATGAATGCACCAGCCCCTGATAGTAAAGAGAAGTTGCTCTCCTTTGCGGGGTTGTGCGAATATTACAGTAAATTCATTCAAAATTTCGCTAACAAGATGGAACCTTTAAGAGAGTTGACTAGAAGTTCAGCCAAATTTGTTTGGACGGACAAGCAAGATATTGCTTTCAAGCAAATTAAGAGTGAGATTGTTAATGCCTCTACACTCAAATCATTCTGTATAAGTAAGAAATGTATCATCACTGTTGATGCTAGTTTGTATGGCATTGGGGCTGTGTTGAGTCAGACTGCTGGTAAGGATGAATGGTGCGTAGCTTTTGCTTCTAGAACCTTATCTTCCACTGAAAGAAGATACTCTGTTATCGAAAAGGAGCTACTAGCATGTATTTGGGCTGTGGAACATTTTAGAAACTATGTGTGGGGGAACAGGTTTGTTTTGAGAACGGACCACAAACCGTTAGTAGGAATTCTGTCCCCTGGTGGTGGTTGGAACTCGACAGATAGGATTGCTCGTTTGTCCTCACGCCTTCAGGAATATGACTTTGAGATCATGTACGTTCCGGGAAAAAGCAATGTCATGGCAGATTTTTTGTCCAGATTGCCATGTAGTGTTGATAAGGTTTCTACCATTGACCAGGATGTGGATGTAGTTGCTTCCATTGAAGATTGTATATCTCAGGAGTTCTTAACGTTAACTGAGGAGGAATGGTTTAAAGAAATGGCAAAAGATTCGGTATGTCAACAAATCTTGGACTTTGTAAATGGTGGATGGCCTAATAATAAGTCTATTCCTTCTGACTTAGCTTCCTTTTCCCAAGTCGCTTCAGAAATTGAAGAGTTTGGTGGTTTTCTGTTCAAGACTGGCAAGTTAATTCCTCATGCTTCTTTACAAGGGAAGATCTTGTTGTTAGCTCACCAAGGTCATATTGGTATGTCATCCATGAAGCGTCTGGTTAGAGAAAACTTCTGGTGGCCTGGTATTGACAAAATGGTTGATAGAATGGTAAGGGAATGTTCTCAGTGCATTAGCAGCGACAAAATGCTTCATTTGTCTTCTGCTCCTCTTAAACCTGTAGCTTGGCCTAAATTTCCGTGGCAAAAAGTGGCTTTTGACATCTCAGGCCCTTTTAAACAGTTGCCTTCTAATGCCCGTTTTGCTCTTGTTTTGGTTGATTACCATTCGAAATGGCCTGGAGTTAAATTTGTAAATAATGTTTCTTCTCAGGTTGTTTTATTTTTTTTGAAAGAGACCTTTGCTAGGGAAGGCTTTCCTGAGACCTTTGTTACTGATAACGGTACACAGCTGATTTCCTCTGAGGTAAAACAGTTTCTTGACGGCTGTGGAATTAAACATCATACTATTTCTTTGTACGAGCCTAGGGAGAATGGTCAGGTGGAACGTTTTAATCGTGTCCTCAAGGATTGCATTTCTGGGATTGATTCTTCTGACGATTCTTGGTTGGAAGTGGTCAGGAAAAGACTTTGGGTCTACCGCATCACACCTCACTTTGTCACTGGTGTGAGTCCTTTCAAACTCTTGAAGGCTAGGTAACCTTCTTCCGTCATTTGCCCCTGGTGGGTTAAAAAACTTAACAGGAATAATTCTATAATTGATGTTGAAAGTGTTGCTAAACGTGTTGAAGACAAACAACAGTGTATGAAAGTTGCATTTGATTCAAAAATGAATGTTAAGCTTCATGATTTCGTTGTAGGTGAGTGGGTGAGAGTAAAAAAACCTGGATTTTTGGTTAAAGGTTTTTCCAAATTCTTCCCTCCTATTAAAGTGGTCAAAGTGTTCAAAAACTGTGTTGCCACGCAAGATGGGAGAGTTTGGCATGTTCGTAGGGTTGCCAGATGTCCTAATCCCTCCAACTTTTCCAATTCTCTTGTTCCTCCTAACTCACTTCCATCACCATCACGAGTGCAGATCAATATGCCCTCTCATGCACAGGTAAATGCTTCTTCTCATGTGCAAGTTAACGCACCTCTCCAGAGTTTTCCTCATAAAGATTTGTCTGTTGCTTCTCGGGTCAAATCGGATGTTAGACCCAAGAAAACACCTAGTAGGTATCTGTGTTGACTTTTCTTTTATTGGGGTAAGATGTGTTACATTCTTGCTTTTCCTGTGCTTGTTTATTTACTGTGTTTTGCCCCATTGTGCTGGAGCCTGGAATGTATGATGCGTGCCTGCATCTTACATCCTTGGTTCCAGATTCTGCCCCAACTGTTATATCTCCCTGTCTCTTCTACTTAACGGATGTGCTGTGCTTCTTTCCATCCAACTTGAAATAAATTACTATTTTTATATAAAGGAGCCTCTTACTTTTTTACAACATATTAAACTGCACAACCATAATGCAACACCTGCACAAGTTTACCTAAACCTGCTGCGAGTGCTGAAACACTTAGAGGCCAGCTCACCTTGATTGAAGTGAGCCCCGGTCTGAGCAGCGCCGTAAGTGTTAAACTAGCGCTGATAATGAACCACTGTCTAAAACAACTGAGCAGCGCCACCCACAACTAGGGGCGTAGCGCCCATAGTGGTATCTCGAGCGGGAGCCGGCATGGCTGTCTTCAAGGTAGAAAGGGGACAGGGAGGAGGCGGCAAGGTAGAAGAAGTAGAAAGTGAGGCATGCCCACGCGAGAGCAACATCATCAGAGAGGCAGGGTCGACCTCTCCTCCTCTGGGGGTATAAAAGCATCGGGAGAGGTAGAAATATTCCTGTTTGTCCTCTCCAAGCAGCTCCAGGGGCAGCAGACCAGCGATCAATCAATCAATCAGAGTACTTGTAAAGCACGCTGCTTACCCGTGAGGGTCTCAAGGCACTGAGGGGTGGGGGGTGCTGCTACTGTTCGAAGAGCTAGGTCTTGAGAAGTCTTCTGAAGGCGGGTAGGTCTTGGGTCTGCTGTATGTAGGTAGGGAGGGTGTTCCAGGTCTTGGCGGCGAGGTAGGAGTAGGATCTGCAGCCGGAGGTCGTACATTGGATGCAGGAGACAGTGGCGAGGGCGAGGCTGGCGGAGCGGAGCTGGCGGGTGGGGGTGTGGAAGCTGAGTCCGCTGTTCAGGTAGGAAGGTCTGGCATTGTGGAGTGCTTTGTGTGCGTGGGTGAGGAGCTTGAAGGTGATCCTCTTGTCAACGGGAAGCCAGCGTAGGTTTCTCAGGTGGGGGGTGATGTGGCTGCGGCGGGGGACGTTGACGATCAGTCGGGCGGAGGCGTTTTGCATGTGTTGTAGTCATTGTAGGTGTATCGTTGGGATTCCTGCGTAGAGTGTGTTGCCTTAGTCCAGTCTGCTGCTGACGAGGGCATGTGTCACCGTTCTTCTTGTTTTGGTCGAGATTCACTTGTAGATCCTGCGGAGCATGCGGAGGGTGTTGTAGCAGGAGGAGGAGATGCATTGACCTGTTTAGAAATGGAGAGGGAGGAGTCGAGGATGAATCCTAGGTTGCGTGCATCGTCGGTGGGTGTTTGTGCGGTTCCCATTCTGGTCGGCCACCAGAAGTCATCCCAGGCTGAGGGGGTGGTTCCGAGGATGAGGACCTCCATCTTGTCCGAGTTCAGCTTCAGACGGCTGCTCCTCATCCAGTTGGCGACGGTCTTCATTCCCTCATGGAGGCTGGTTTTGGCGGTGTGTGTGTCCTTGGTGAAGGAGAGGATGAGCTCGGTGTCGTCGGCGTAGGAGATGATGTTGAGGTCATGATCGTGGGCCACTTGTGCGAGGTGGGCCATGTAGACGTTGAACAGCGTCAGGCTGAGGGATGAGCCCTGAGGTACGCCGCAGATTATGTTGGTGGCTTTGGATCGGAAGGGGGCGAGGTGGACTCTCTGTGTTCTGCCTGAGAGGAAGGACGTGGTCCAGTCAAGGGCCTTCTCTTGGATTCCGGCTTCTAGGAGGCGTGTCTTTAGAGTGCGATGGCATACCGCGTCGAAGGCGGCTGACAGGTCCAGGAGGATGAGGGCTGATGTTTGGCTGTTGTCTAGTTGGCGCCTGATGTGGTCAGTGGCGGCGATGAGGGCTGTCTTGGTGCTGTGGTTGCGTCTGAATCCGGACTGGGACAGGTCTAGGATGTTGTTGTCTTCCAAGTGGCGGGCCATTTGCATGTTGACGATTTTCTCGATGACCTTTGCTGGGAACGGGAGCAGGTAGATGGGGCGGAAGTTCTTGAGGTCCTTGGGGTCCGTTTTGGGCTTCTTGAGGAGTGCGTTGATTTCGGCGTGCTTCCAGCTTTCCGGGAATGATGCTGTTTTGAAGGAGATGTTGATCACCTTCCGTAGTTGGGGTGCGATGGCTGCGTCTGCTCTGTTGAATACGTGGTGTGGGCACGGGTCTGACGGAGATCCTGAGTGGATGGAGTTCATGACCTTGTGTGTCTCGTTGTCATTGACGTTGGACCAGGAGGTCAGGCGGTTGGCACTGGTGGTGTTCACAGGGGAGGTGGCATCCGGAGTAGACGTGTGGTCGTGGTGTTGAAGCTGTTGTGGATGTCAGCAATCTTGCGGTGGAAGAAGATGGATAGTGAGTCGCACAGTTCTTGTGAGGGCGGGATGTCGTTGGTGTTGGCGCTGGGGTTGGAGAGTTCCTTTACGATGCTGAAGAGCTCTTTTCTGTTGTGTGCGTTGTTGTCTAAGCGGTTTTTGAAGGAGGATCTCTTTGCTAGTCTGATCAGGTGGTGATGTCTGCATGAGGCATCCTTGTGGGCTGTGTGGTTGTCCGGTGTGCGTTAGTGGAGCCATGTCTTTTCCAGTTTCCAGCATGCGCGTTTGGAGGTCTGGAGCTCGTCGGTGAACCTGGTGGCTCTCTTGCTGGTGTGGTTGTTGGACGGTGTTGGTACATTCGTTGATCCACTGTCTGAGGTTGCGGTCTGCGGTGCCTGGGCTAGTGGGGTCGTTGAGTGGGTTCTGGGCGAGGGTAGTGATCAGCTGGTCGTCGGTGTCTTTGCTCCAGCAGCGGCGAGGTGGCTGTTGGGTGCAATGGTGTGTGGTTGGTTTCTTGAAGGTGAAATGGATGCAGCGGTGGTCGGTCCAGTGGAGTTCAGTGGTGTGGTTGAAGGTGACGTGGGAGCCTGTGGAGAAGACGGGGTCCAGCGTGTGGCCGGCGGCGTGGGTGGGTGCGGTGACAAGTTGTCTGAGGCCGAGGTTGTCGAGGTTGTCGATCAGGGTGGCGGAGTTGCCGTTGTTGTTCTCGAGGTGGAAGTTCAGGTCCCCGAGGAGGATGAAGTCCATGGTGGCGAGTGGGTGGGTGCTGGTGAGGTTGGCGATGGAGTCGCTGAACTGAGCCCAGGGTCCGGGGGTCTGTAGATGAGTGTTCCTCTGAGGGTGATGTTGGGGTCGATGTGGATCCGGAAGTGCAGGTGTTCGGCATTGTTGAGGGTGTCGTCTACGTGGGTGGCGACCTTGAGGGTGGACTTGTGGACGATGGCTATTCCTCCTCCAACTCTTTTGGCATGATCCCTGCGTGTGATCTTGTAGCCATCCGGGATGGCTATGGTGATGTCGGGCGACGAGAAGTTGTTCCACCAGGTCTCGATCAGGAAGGCCACGTCTGGGGCGGAGGTGTTGATCAGATCCCAGAGCTCGACGGCGTGTTTGCATGCGGATCGGGTGTTGAGGAGTATGCAGCAGAGGTGGTTGGGTCCAGTCCTTGGAGGTTTGGTGGTTCTGTCGCAGGTGAAGCTGCAGGTGAGGCAGGAGAAGGGTCCGTGGGTCCATTATGGGGCTGCCTGGAAGCAGGTGTGGTTTCGGCCAGCGTTGAGAGCGTGGAGGGTGCTTGTGTCGTAGTGGAGTCTGGTGGCGTGGCGGTTGCCGGGTCCAGGGGTTCTGGCGCTGGGCACGGTCCGGGCGCAGATGGCAAAGCAGCAGCTTGCCCGCTGCATGCAGCCGCTACGCGGCTGTGCATTTAGATAAGTTACGCGCTACGGTGGAAGCTGGATCGCTGCACAGGGAGAAAAGGAGAGAGCCTAATAGCGTAGTCTCTTGGTGAGTTGATAGAATATGTCTGTGTGATTTACTAGAAATTTCTCACTCAATTTCTCTTGGAGCACTGAACTCCAGCATCATTACAGAGGTGTGATATTCTTTAGCTCTAAACTAGTCTTATTGTTCTTCACTTTGAGGAAATGCTTCGCTAAACTGAAACATGGTCCGGGCAGTCATGGAGAGAAGTACCTGGTCTGCCACCATGCTCGGAGAGCGGCAACCTATCCCAGTAATATCGTCAGTAAATTTCGGAAGATCGTCGCATCGCCGGCTGTAATGGCGGAGGATTTGTAGCACGTGCATTGATAGGGAGCGCTACAGTTAAAAACCTCGGTGGGGGTTACAGGCAGGCTCTAGGGAGGAAGTTTCTCTTATTGCTACGAAGCCTGCATAGATTTAATTTAATTTAAGAAAGTGCTTAGCTTTCCTTGTTAAGCCCCGTTTTCCAGACACAGAACAGAGAGTGCATTAGGGCGTAGGAAGGAGGCGTGTTAGGATCCCTAAATGTTGAGTATCTCTTGTGACGGGTTTGGGGCATTTGTTGTCGTAGCTGGTTGGCCGGACGGACAACGCAATTGGTGAGGGAACCGGCTCAAGGGGTCGGCCCATCACTGATCAAGTCTGTTGCTAGAGCCCAGAAGACATTATTTACAAAACTTTGGTTTGTGCAGTGGTCAAGTGAACGGGTGCTTTATCTCTTGCTGTCCAGAGCCTGACCAGGCCGTTGTTCTACGTTTGTTGTGTATGTGTCCTATCCAAGATTGCTTAGCACATTAATTACCTGTGGCTGAATGTGGCACAATATACATAGGGGTCGGCCTTGGAATAGAAAACACAGGTTTGTATTTCAGGTCCGAGCTTCCTCCTGTGCCTTGAGTAGCACACCTTTGCCTTTGTGCTCTGCAGTCACTGTGGGTGCATGGTGGATAGATAAACCGGGGTTGGATCACATGGCCTACGCAGAATTATGTATGTTCGGTTGGTAGGCGAATGGCTCATATATGAACAGGGGGCTGGATCGCATGACCTGCGCAGAAGCGCACAATGTATATTTGGCTTTCTACCCCATTACAATCGAGGCTGGCCAAATATGGCGGTGCCTCCGTGCCTCATTGAGGCGCTCGGCAATGACCATGGGTGCATGGCTGATAGTTAAACGGGGGGTTGGATCACATGGCCTACACAGACACGCACAATGTATATTCTGATTGTGGGCGCATGGCGGATAGATAAACCGGGGGCCTGATCACATGGCCGGCACAGACGCGCACAAGTATACTCTGCTTTCTACCCCGGTACAATTGAGGTAGGAGAAATAGGGCAATGTTAAATGTGAATTTCTGACCGGGATAACACCCCATACAGCTGAGCCACAGTTGGGGAACATATCATCTGCTAATGCCAGCAGTCGACCAACTCGCGGACATTCTCATACATTCTCATGTCTGTAGGTGCAAGGGGGGGGCACCTGAGCATGACACAAGACAGAGTTAGCTTGGGGTAAGGAATGTCGAGAGTCTTCCATTAGCATTGCCACGTGGTAGGAGTGCGGCCCGCTGCTGGGGGTGCCCAGGGCAAGGGCGGCGCATTTCAAAGCAGACTCTTGACGTGTTCTGTCTAATTCATTCAAGAAGGGCAACTGCTGATAATACTAGGGGGCCTGGCCGCACGGTTTTATGAAGTTTCTCGTTCTCATTGTAAGCTAGTAACTGGTGTGCAGGATTTAAGGGTATATGGTTGGTGTGGTAACAACTAGGTTGGGATGTGCCTTGGTTATGCACAGTAAGTGGGGGGCAGCGAATAACCTATTCCTTTCTCATGTTTTATTGCTTCTATCACTGTGATGACGGGGAGGCTCATCGCGCTACTGGCTGCCAACGCGATTTCAGGAAGATGGACCTGAACTTCCAGAGTGGGTATGGCGAAGTGGTGCCAAGCATGGCAAGTGTTTTCAGACGTCACACAAGCTGTTTGGGGATAATTGGCTGATCTCTGGTATACATTATGGCATTCCTTGGCAACATCACATAGCAGCCTGTGGATTGGGGTATGGCGATAAAGCCTCAGCTCGGCACTTTCATACACGCTACAGACATGTGAGGACGTGTGTTGGGATAGGTTCCCCTGCAGTCGGTACCAGGAAGCATCCAGGCAGGAGCAATTGGGGGGGTGTCTAAGCTTAGTTTGCCAATTTTCCTTAGGAGTAGGGTGACTATTCGTGAAACCAGCACCGTTCACGTGGGGTTGACATCCCCAGCGTATCGTAGACTTCCAAGGCCCGAATTGTGGCCTGCTCTATCACTGAGAGGAGGGTTGGCCGCTGGTGAACTCGCTGGTGAACTCCAATACCAGCACTGGGTTTTCTTTAGGGACCCTTGGCCAAACTAGCTTATAATGTGGTATGGCGCAGGCACCCTCGGCAAATAGCGGAGGGACCCCTTAATTTCAGATATAGGTGTTAGATCTGGCGGGTCCCACTTCCAGAGCTCCTTGTGGTAATTTTCTATGTTTGGCCAGCAATCGGGCATAGTTGGTAATCTACTCATGCTAGGCTGGTACAAGTGGCGCAAAGCTTGGGTAATCCAGGAGGACTCCATCATTGGGAGCCATATGGTAGCTCTATAGTTTTCTTCTGATCCTGATTATTCTGCCCAAGGCTAGGGAATTGGTGGTTCAGTTGGTACGGAACTCCCATGCAGTAGTTGGTCAACAGCCTGGCAAGCCTGCCAAACTCATCAGGGCACCAGTAATCAGGTACTGATAACGGCACCACGTGCAGGTTCCAGAACATTATTTTCTGGATTACTGTTTAAATGGAGTAACGGCGTGAAGGCCGTTTAGGAAGATAATCGTACATCGGGGGCATTTTTCTACTGTTAACTTATATTGGCGTGGCACATGTCAGACAATATGGTAGATCTGATGGGGAGCGTGGTATAGGCTGAAAATATTCAAGTACTAGCCGGTGAGGGAAGACCATAGGGCCAAAACCCAGGATATAAATTCAGCCAGTGCAGTTATTTCCCCAAAAATCTCCCATGACACAATCAGGATGGGAACTTCAAGTAGCTAGAGGGTCCACCAAGGTTCGGAAGATCACGCAAGGAAAATTTTTGCCCATATGCTCTAGTATGGGATGCCTTCTAGGCTATACCCTGATCTGCAGTGGGTAGGGTGGAGTTAGAGTATGATGGGGGCACACCCTTCTACCAGGAGCAATGGCTGCTAATTCCCCAGGAGTAAGTACGGGAGGAAGTAAAAGCAACCGAGTGCAGAGACATAATTTTCGCGGGGCCTGGCGTGATGCCAATGACCAGGTCTTGGGTTGGTGCCTGAATATCTATGGTGCATCAGTCCAAATTTGCCATCCAATATGAATAAATTCTCCTAGACTTGGAAAGGTGGCTAGTGCAGCAGTCACGGTTTCACATGGGGCACTGCTGGTGAGCAATAATTGTCTTGGAACAGCCATTTGTCACATCCTATCACATTCCGGACACTTTGACGATTTACAATCTGACCAGTCCAGGGAACATCTCCATTATTTTGATTGCACTTCCTGTTTAGAAGTCGAACCATGGTGTGGGGTGATGGCAAGGAGTGTGAATAGAAATGGGTCAAGGGTCACGCTCTGGGTCCTGTGGGTCCTTGTTGGATGTTGTGAAGTCTACAGAGAAGGTACAAGATTCAGGGCAGCCTCTTAACATTACGGCCGGTAGGGCTGGGGGCAGTCACATATCCGGTTATTCTAACGGACAGGGATAGACCAAATGATATGGCAGGGTTGCTTAAGCAGGCTCACTGGCAAAGCCTATTTACGCAGCCTAGGCACGCCTGTCTGCCTCTTAAAAAGAACAGGTGCAAACAGACATTGTTGCACAGACCCTCATATGTGTAAGGTTCTCAGTGGTCTCGGAGGACAGTCCCCAGTTGATTCACAATCATCTAATAAGTTGTGGGGGGGCAATGTGTTTATCTTATTTGAAGACCCAAGTGTAGGGTAAAGGGTGTTGGGTTTAGCAGTGAATTTTAGGCGTAGGAGGTGGAAGGGGGACCTACAGCCTGATCCTGTAATAAGAACATCACATGGAGGGCAAAGCAGAGGCTTTAGAAAGGCCCCAGGCTGGCGCCTAGTATTCAACGCAAGAACAGGGTTGGGTATGCGGTTGTTTGCACAAGTGGTACTGTCACTCAATAGTGGGCCGTGGTGGAGGTGGGAGGTACAGCCTACCGGTTTCACCTCAAGGGCAAGTTATGTTAGGAAATTGGTGTTACAATTATACCAGGGCGGCCAGGAGCTCGGTAGCTTGGGGATACCACCTACCAGTGAATGATCATACCACCATGTCCCATATGAATAAGGTTGGATCGGACTTTTGGGTCCACAGAGGGCTGTGTCCCTCAGCAGTGGTTGTGGGGAAGGCATTAGAGAGACATCATTTACAGGCATCACCACAAGGGCGGGATTTATCAGACAATCAGCATTGCATTATCATTGGGCAGTCTGACACTCTGTAACCTGGGAGGATCATAAAACAGGAAGATTTCTAGGTTTTGAGGCTCATTGAAAGCTTAGGGAGAATCCAGGTTCTAGGCAGACAGCTCATCCTGTTGGGGGGATGGAGAGGCCACCAGCACAGTTCTGCCAGGTTGACTATGGTGCATAGGCGGAGAACCATAGGTGGGCTATCCGATACAAAAACAGAGGCATGATTGAGGGCACCGGTGAGGGGTCAAGTTGGAGGAGTCAAAGACTGACTGGCTGGGGTCGTAGCCTGGTCAGCCCTACCTGTGTTACCCTAGAGTTCTCTGGTAGGTTGGGAGGTGCCTGGAGTTTGGCCACAGCATAGGCATCACAATGGACGGTGTGTTAAGCGGCTCCTAGGAGGCGCCGGTTGGGGGCCTAATGGTTGCCATTGGCCGGTAATTAGCTGGTGGCTGGTAAGAGTGGGGGGCTGACCGGCGGGCAGAAAATGTCCTGGTCATACCTGAACTGGTGAGTACTGTAGGGGTGGTACCCAAACAGTTAAGCATGATAAAGGTTGGTGGGAGGGCGAGAGCGCCAGTGAGCTCCTTGCCCTGTGGTGGGGTCCCAGGCAAGAAAAGGGTGTGGACTTCCTTTTTGGCATGGACTGGCTGACCCTGGACGGGGCAAGCATTCATTGTGGGGCTCTGGGATGGCAGGAGGGGGACTAACCGGCTGGGAATTCTGGACTCTCCTGCCCTACCTAGGATGCCGGTGTGTAGGTCTATGAACATTGGAGGGGGTACTCCCGGTATGGTGGGGCCCAGGTGGAAGCAGTGCCCCGGTGGTAGTCCCTCTCTCTGGGAGGAGGAGTAGCACGGAAAGATACAACTGAAACAGTGCAAGTTGGGGCCTGCTGGCACAACAAGCACAGGTGGCCATGACGAAGAGGTATGGCCTTGATTGGATTGTAAATAATATTGTGTATACCTTCGGCTTGAAGAAAATGGTCAAGTACCTTAATTAAAATTGAACAAAGGATTACACTGCTTTAAGATTTGATAAAAAGACTGCATATTGAACAACAACAACCTGCTTCATGTCTTTTATGTGGCCACATGTTTTGGGGGGGCGACGCACGCTGTATGCACACAAAGAGACGCTACTGCACATATCATACATTAAGCTCTTCTCTGTATGTATTTCATTTATTTAAAAAGGCGAGTACCGACCTCGCTCATGGCCAATAGTTACTTTGAAGCCCCAGTCTGCAGTGAGACAGACACACACAGCAGCAGAGCAGACAGAATGGGAGGCTGTAAGCTTGACTTCTTCGGACACCCCTGTGGTGTTGGGTACATTCAATCATGAGAGAGCAGATCATCCGGCCCCCTCAACTCATTTTAATGATAATTTCCCAATAATTGTGGCACTGGGTTAAAGCTGAAAGCGCCCCTCCGCGGAGACCAGCTTGGACGTGAATCAGAGCAGGTAAGATCTGGGGACCGACTCCAGGACTCACAATCCCTTAAGAGCAGCCTGCTGCTGCAGCAGCTGGCTGGGCCACCCTGCCTGAAAGAGCTGTCCTTCGTTCAGCCCTCTGATACCTCCCTGTTAAAATTAAAGGCAGCTCTGACGGTCGCTGCCACCCTGATCCCTAACAGCGCCAAATGCATGACTAATGCTTTTTAATGTGGTGATGCTGATCACCACATTTAAATGCGTTAGTGTGATACTTGGCAGGGCTGAGAGTAGTTACTACACCCCCAGGACATATTCTGAGACTGATCTAGTGCTCTAGGGGTCCCGGTGAGTCACTCCAGCTGGTCGTTTCTAATTTTTCGGAGTGCCGGTGCAGTATGCACCGCAGGGCCCTTTCAGACCACCGCCCAGCCCGGATTAAAAGCCCCCTTTCAGTATATGGCCACCTGGGAAGCTGCCCATGGGGATCGTGTGACTTGCCTAAACAGAGTTCCCCACTTGCAGCTAGTGGCTCCCAATATGTGTACCTGCAGGCACTCCCGGGGGCACACACTGTCCAGGCCCGCAACTCCATCCGGTGCTGCTCAACTCCAGTCACCTCTCTCATCGCGCGCTTTCTCTCGCCAGCACCCAGCCAGTCCCGCAGCAGACACTGCACACGGGGCACATCACACCTCACAAAGGGGTCACTCACCAGACTTCGCTGCACTCCCACGGGTCATATCGATTCTGGGCTGCTGGAAAGGCTTGCGCTTCACCGAAGGCGATGTGCATCACTGCCTGGCGACTCCGCTTTACCACACTGCATTGGCTCATGTTAAGTGCGATAGAAAGAGCTGTGCGGCGGCAAGTCGATAGCACCTTACTGTCAGGTGATAGCAGAAGGTATGTCCAGATTTTATCGGATTGCCGGTAGCGATCTACGTTGGGGCTCCAGGTCCGGTATCACGTACGGCCGCCTAGCTGCTGAAAAGGAGGCCAATGCTGTTCCCCTTCACTCCTAGAGCTGGCGCGTTGTATCAGTCATCACGGCTTGCCTGTTTCTGGCAACCTATGCTTGATGTGGGCCAATGTTTACAAAGAAAGCTTGTCCAAATGGGACCCCACATCCAAGACACAAGATGGCTGCCAACACTTCCTGGTTTGAAGAGGCAAGCTTGTGTGGTTAGGCTCTGCCCAGATATCGAAAGTTTTCTTTATTTTAATTTCTCAGGAACTACTGAATGGATTTACACCATTTTTAAAAAAGGTCGCTTTCTGATCCAAGCGCTTACTTGTTTGCCAAATTTGATGTAATTCCGTTCGGCAGTTCGGGCTGTAGCTTTGTTTTTTTTATTTAAAAATTGGCAAAATCCATGCAGGGTGCGCGGATCCTGCAGAGAAAAAAAAACTAAGCACAAGCTCCTGCGTTTCATTATTATTCAGTCCCCGGGGGTCAAATCCATTAGTATTGGATTGGGGGCCCCCAGGGGCCCCCCTGCCCTGGGGACCGCCACCCGCCAGGGGTTTTTAACACCATCGATGCTGATGTTATTTTGCTCCTGTGCTGATATTTCTTGATTCCCATTGTTCATGACGAGCTCAGCTCGTCATGAGTGTACAAGAGGGGTACCTCATGACGAGCTGAGCTCGTCATGAGCTTCGATGGGGTTAATGTAACGTGTGGGGGGCTCAAAGGCCCTACCAAGCCCTGGGGACCACCACCCCCGGGGCTTATCTACAATATATGCGGGGGCTCACGGCCCCCCCCTGCAGCCCTGTGCACCGTGGCCCCCGGGGCTTGATTTTTGTTTTAATATTAAAGAAATAACCTGTGGGGGGGCTCATGGCCTTCACACGCCCGGGGACCGCCACCTCCCCAGGTTTCTAAATATTAAAATTGGGGGGGTCTGTGATGGACCCCCAGCCCCGGGGACCACCACCCCCCGGGGTTTGTAAATTAAGGGAGGGGGGCCGCACTGCCCCCCTCCTGGAGCCTTGTTGTGGCCATGGGGACGGCCACCCCCAAGGCCAACTTCTGCAGTGTCCCGGGGTGCCCACCCTGGAACACTGTAGTTTGCTATGGCAGGGCGGGAGGCGTATAGCAAACTTGGTTTGGATTTTGAAAGAGAGATCACGGAAACCTGCTCTCTCTTTCAAAATGCAAACCTAATTGCTTTTCCACATGGGGAGCTGCATCTTAGCAGCTCCCCATGTGGCAAAGCAATGCCGGCTCCCGAGGGACGCGGGGAGTCGGTGGGACCGTGGGGGGATTGGAGACACCCCCACGGTCCAAAATGGAGAGGTGATTTTAATTACCATTTGGATCTGATATCTGACAAAGACTCACAAGCTTTGATGGACCTGGTGTCAGATGCCGGTCTAGTACAGCTAGTAACAGGACACACCCATTCTGCGGGTCATCTCCTGGATGCTGTTTTTTTCTGATTGGCCGCTTCTCAAATTCAACAACAATCTACAACTGCCATGGACAGTTCATTTGGCAGTTATGCTAACTCTGGATCTACCGCAGGCAACACGCTCCAGCAAGCAGCGGGAAAAATTACTTGTGCTTTGATAAAAACACCTTCACTGAGCAACTAATTCTTAGTAAACAATGTTTTTCCTCAGATTCAGAAACTGCATCGCTTCAATATCATGACTGGATCTCTAAAGCAGTTCATTTAACCATTCCGCAGAGAACAGGCAAAGCTAGCAGGACTGCACCCACAGAACCATGGTTTTCTGAAGATCTAAGGCGAGCAAAAAGACTCTGTCGTGGCCTGGAAACGTGCTAGCGTAAATGCTATGACTCTAAGGAAAAGGAAAAATATAAGCTAAGACTAGCCCAATATAAAGAACTGATAAAAAATACCAAAATAAGATACTACTCAGAAAAAATTGAAGGGGCACAAAATAATTCAAAAGAACTATTCTCCACAGTTCTGAAACTTAGTCAGGTACAAGAGACTAGTCAAGTCATAGCAGATCAAGCGTTCTGCGATAACTTGGCCTCTCATTTCTGTGACAAAGTCTCCAGTATCTATAACACATTCATGACCCATTCTGGTAAAACCCCATTGAACCAGACTTTCCCAAACGAGATGGCAAAGCTTTGTCTTGACACGCTCACCGTGACACATGGTCATACTTCACCCGGTCTCCCCAATTTTACACCAATGTCTCAGGAACTAACTGTTAAATATTTACTAGCAACCAGGTCAGGGTCCCCACTAGACCCCTGCACTACTAACATTAGCCACAGGTTAGTTGAGACTTTAGCCCACCCTCTTATGGAAGTCTTGAACACTGTCATTAAAACCGCAACTTTACCTCCCTCATGGAAAAGGACATTGTTACATCTTGCTTATTTCTTGCATTTCACTTGCATAGATTTCCCCTTGCTTAGCCACTGCATCTGGTAGAATGTATGATGACACCTTGGAATGTTTGGTACCTGACTGCTCTGAGTAGAGGCAGTTATAGTAACTTGTTTTCAGAGGGGGGTGGTGCTGCATCTTTCATTTATGTATTTCTGGGAAGACTGCACATCATTTTTAAATTGCAATGTATTTCTTCTCATATTAGTTGCATGTGTGTACTTTGCATGTGTGTACTTTGTATGTGTGTACTTTGCATGATATATTTTGAATGTGGGAGCCATGTTTATGCTCAACGTATGTTGAGGTTCCCTATCATTTTTATTCAGATTTCTGGTTTTACTTATTTATGGAGTGAGCCATTATTATGCTCAACTTTTGTTTGTGGTGCTCAATTTGTGTTGGTTTACTTTTATTGGATTGAGCCACGTTTGTGCTCAACTTTTGTTGGGGTGCTCAATTTGTTTATTTCTCGTGTTTATTTGCAGATATTTTTGATTCTGATACGCTGATTTGAACCACAAGTGTGCTCAATTTGTTTTTGAGGTTGAGATTTTTGTTGAAGATTAATTGTTCAGGTGTTTGGACTTATTAGAGTGTATTTTTGCTGGAGCCACTTCGGTGCTCATGTTTGAGGCGCTCCACTTTGGATATGTACTTTTGCGGAAGCCACTTCGGTGCTCATTTTTGAGGCGCTCCATCCTTTTCAATTGTGTAATGCTGTGAAGAGCCGTAGTTGCTCAATTTTCTTGTTATGGACTCTGAGGGGTTCAATTGCTTATGTTTAGAAGAGCGGTAGTTGCTCAATTTTCTTGTTATGGACTCTGAGGGGTTCAATTGCTTATGTTTAGAAGAGCCGTAGTTGCTCAATTTTCTTGTTATGGACTCTGAGGAGTTCCATGGTTCAATGTTGTTTATAGCCGCATGTTACTCTATTGGCTGGTTGCTAAATTTTCTTGAGATGAACTCTGAGGAGTTTAATTGTTTAAGTTTGTTAAGAGCCGCAAGTTACTCTAGTTCATATTTTATTTATTTTGGCTATGGAAGTTGTCGAAGATTATATGAACATCTGTTTAATTTTCCCTAGGAAGGGGGATGGGTCACTATTTGAGAATGCAATTTTATTTGTGAATGCAATTGTATGTATATGCAAAACGCAATTGTTATTATTTTTCAGATTGTATGTATATGCAAAACGCAATTGTTATTATTTTTCAGAATGCAATTGTCTTATCTTTTAGAATGCAATGTAATCTGATCTCTTCATTTTGCATTGTGTTCTTTTCTCTGTTTTGTATATATTTTCTTATCTTCAGTTTGTTGTTTTATAAGAAAGGGGGATGTGTTACATCTTGCTTATTTCTTGCATTTCACTTGCATAGGTTTTCCCCTTGCTTAGCCACTGCATCTGGTAGAATGTATGATGACACCTTGGAATGTTTGGTACCTGACTGCTCTGAGTAGAGGCAGTTGATGGCAGACAGGCTGAGCGAGAGAAGAACTGCTCCTGGTGGGGTTTTTATTATTACATCTATAGATCATTTATTGTTACCTTAACTTGGATTTATCTACAATAAATCAAACCTACATTTACTTACTGGATTCAAGAACTTTATTTGTTACAGACATCTATCCTTCCTCTTTTAAAAAAGTCTGACCTAGACAAACTGGATGTAGGTAACTATCGCCCCATCTCCCGTTTACCCCTGCCGGCGAAGATCCTGGAAAAACACAAGAACAAGTCCTTGATCCGACACAATATGGTTTCAGACGGCAACATATTACTGAACTTGCCTTGCTCACCGCTACCGAGTAAATCAGAAGGGCAGTTGACAAAGGCGGATCAGCAGTTTTGATACTTTTTGATCTGTCAGCTGCCTTCGATACGGAAGATCACGGCATCCTAATCAATCGACTCGGTGAGGCAGGAGCTGGTGGCACTGCCCTTGCATTACTGGAATCTTTTCTACAGGGCAGAGAACAATTTGTTGAATCGGGTGGCTTTAAATCAAAATCGTTCAGACTCCCATGCGGGGTCCCTCAGGGCTCCTCGCTGAGCCCCACCCTTTTCAACATTTATGTTGCTCCCCTGGCTCGCCTGATAAAAAAGCATGGGTTCGAATTGGTATCATACGCAGATGACACACAGATAATTATTACAATCTCAAGTAATAAGCAGGACACAGCATTAAAATTTAAGGGCTGCATGAGAAGTGTCAGTGAATGGATGGCCAAGAACTGCCTCAAATTGAATTCAAGTAAAACGGAGGTGTTGCCCTTTGGTAAAGATACCACTTTTTGGTCCACAGACTGGTGACCTCCAGAACTTGGACCGGTTCCCACTCCCGTGGTCAAAGCCAAAATTCTTGGGGTCATAATGGATTCCTCTCTCTCCTTCTCCCTGCATATAAAAAGGCTTACTTCTTCCATTTTTTTCGTCTTGGAAATTTTAAGGAAAGTGCTCCCCTTCATCCCAGGAAACCTACACAAAACAGTGATGTCAGCATTAGTCCTTTCAAAACTCAACTATTGTAATGGGCTTCTGGTAGGAGTAAACAAATCCGCGCTGGTTAAGCTTCAGGTTCTTCAGAACTCTGCAGCAAGACTGCTTTTTGGATTAGCCAAATTTACATCAGCAAAACAGGCTCCTAAAACATTGCATTGTTTACCCATGGAAAAGCGTATAATGTTCAAGGCCATGTGTATTGCCTTCAAGTCACTGCAGGGCGCTGGACCCTGCTACGTGAGGCAGCGCTTTTCATGGTACACCCCCTGTCGAACCTTGTGATCAACCACACTGAAGCTAGTAGAGGAACCCACGTTTCTTCTTCAAAGATGGGGTGGTAAAAGCTTTTTCAGTATTTCCACTAGATGGTGGAACAAGCTACGTTTTGATTTGAGAAACGACCCCGATTTGTTATCCTTTAGGAGAGGTGTTAGACCTGACATCATTGGCTTGAGTCTCTCCTCCATTTTTTTCTGTTTGCCTCCACTGTTTTACGATGTTTTGCTGGATAATGCTTTGGGTGCCGTGCCACTGCTGATCAGTGCCACAGCGCAAGGGCTCCCTATGTTAAATTGATGTATCGATTGTATTCCATGTTTGGCTTATTTGGTTTACTGTCAGTCCCTAGTCTAGTGCACCAGGAGTGCCGGGGCTTGTAAATACAAATGCCGCTCGTGGGCTTGCAGCACGTGTTGTGCCACCCACAAGAGCGGCCTCGTAAAAGAATGTCTAGGGGTCGGTCATTGCGAGACCCACGTGCAGTCCAGTACTGTCACGCGGGCTGCGCAAGTATACCTACTTGCCAGCCCCTCAAACCTTCCCTTAACTTCATGTTAGTCACCCCTATGGTAGGCCCACGGGCAGGGTGCGTTGTAAGTATAAGGTAAGACACGCCTGACCAAGTTGGCATGTCCTGATGGTGAACAACAGCCATCTTCGTTCTTCACTATTGCAAGGTAGCCTGCTCTCCATTAGTTAGAATGGGCCGCCGGGATTATTAATGCTATGATCCTAGTTGGCTCGGGGAGCATGGTGCAATGTCGAGTTTGGTATCCCTGAACTCGGGGTTTAATTACGTATCCGTTGGTGTGGATGGTTTTTGACTCTGGGTTTGAAAATAGCACTTTTAGAAAGTGTCTATTTTCTTGTCTAACCATTTTTGGTTTCTGCTGGTCTTGCGTGTGTGTGACCGGAGCTGGGTGGCTCCAGAGGTCTGAGTGAGTCAGTGTGGGATGAGTGGGACATTTGCATTGAGAGTAGGGGGAGAGTAGTTGGTGATAGCCTGCCCTGCCTCATACAATGCTGGCTCCACCTCCTACCAAGCGGCTGATAGCTCCGTGCCTGCCATGGACGATCCTAGCCCCACCTCTTACCAGGAGGCCGATAGCTCTGCTCCTGCCAGTGACAATGCTGGCTCCACCCCCTGCTGGGCATCTGAGGACCCAGCCCTGCTCAGTGAATAGGCCAGGTGCTTCTGCCTGGCTTCACCCACAACAGACCCAGGATGTTGGGAAATTCCCCTGCATGGACAAAGGGATCAAAGCCGAAAAGGGGTATAAGAGAAGGACCCCTGAACTAAGAAATCAGATCACTTCTGACAAGGAACCCTGTAACCAAGGACAAGAGGCCTGCTGATCTGAGGACTTGCCTACCCCTTCTGCCAGTGTGCTGTTTGCTGGGGGGAATCCTGCAGTGCTTCTTTATTTTTGCCAAGGAACCAGGAGAGAGGAACTGTGTGTGTACTCTCACGCTTGCTAAGAAAATCTCCAAGGACTGGAAGAGTGCCAGTCTCCTGCTGAAGTCACAGGGCTAAAGGACTTCATCTGCTTAAAGTGCTATTTGCTGGAACCTCTGAATCCAGCACCTCTGAAAGAACCAGCAATCTCGACGCCGACGGACGTCACCGAATCCAGTTCGACATAGTGAGTAACGGCTCCAGTGTCCCGCTTCCTCGACGCCGGCCGCCGGGCCCGATCGACCCCAGCAGCAACGCCAGTGAGTAGTGAGTTCGGCTCCAGCTCCAAGGGACCTCGTGTCTGCACCGCTGCTGATCGCATCGCCCTCGTGCCCTCTCGACGCCGTGAGCGCTGCTCACACCTGCAACAGAATCATCAACATCGACGACTGCTGAGGCCTGATCACCACCGAAGACGCAACGCCGGATTGCTCGACGCCGCTGATCATCGTGTGCTTCATTTTCCGAAGGTACTGTGTTGTTGGGGGTCCGTGTGACTCCGGGCTCGACGTAGCGCTCCTAGCGGTTGACGCCGAACCTTTGGATTAACTTTGCCTCAACGTCATGTAGCTCACGTGTGGGTTACCTTGTTGCTAAGAACTGTGTTTCCAAGAAGAAGAATTGCTTTGATACGAAAAGACTTTGTCCTAAAGAAGCATCCGCATTGGATCTTTTATTTTTCCTTCCAAAAGTATTTATTAAGATTGTGTATATTTTTGTCGTTATTGGGTCTTGTGCTAAGCCTTATATAAAAATCCTTATTTTTAAATTACTACTGTGTCCGGTCCATTTGTAGTGTATTCACTTTATTACTGTATGTGGTCATAAATGCTTAACGCACAGCCTCTGAGATAAGCCTGTTCTGCTCTGCCAAGCTACCAAGGGGGTGAGCAGGGGTTATCAAAGGGTGTGATCCCCTTGCCCTGACTAGAAAAGGTGTGTCCCTATTTGTCAGAAGTGTATACCTCTGCCAACTAGAGACAGCCGGTTCTAACATTGGTGGGTCAGCGGTGAGGATTTGAACTTTGCATTTATGACCCATGTGCAGTGATTAGTGTGCGCTACATAGTGAAGGCAGACCATAGCGCAGCCACAATCTACTTGGAAGGATTCCATTTTTGGTTCTCCGCTTTTCTGACACTTGATTTTTTGAACACTGCCAGTTTTGACCATGAGTGACACCGGAGTCACTACCCCTGTTGTTGTTGTGGAGGAATTCGACAGAGCGAAGATAAACGACTACGGCTTAAAGGAGCTGAAATCCTTTTGCAAGCAGTTGAAAGTTCCTGCCAAGGGCTGCAAGAACAAAACAGAATATCTCAAGGCATTGCAGGCCTGGTTAGAGTCCAGAGATTCCACTGATCCGGTGGTGGTACCGCCAGTGGAAGGGGCTGAGGAGGTGCCAGTGAATGGAACCGTGTCCTCGCTCGGTAGCAGTGTTTCCTCCAAAGGTCTTTCCCCTGAAGAAAGAGAAGAAAGGGCGAAGGAGCGTGCATACAACATGGAAATGGCAAGGCTAAAGATAAATGGGCAGTTGGAATTAGAAAATGCAAGAGGTAGGAGAGAAGCTGATTTGGAGACCAAAAGGTTAGATTTTGAAAGAGAGAAGTTAGCTTTGGAGCGTGATACCAAGTTGAGGGAATTGGAGATCCAAGCTAAGAAGTTAGAATTGAATCCCTCTGGTGGCAGCATCCCATCTGTGCCTGCAGAAAGTAGGTTTTATTTTCCCAAAGATGTCATCAAAGATTATCATAGAAACAAAGATATTGGTCAGTGGTGTAAAGCATATGAGTTAGCATTGTTGGCCCACCGGGTCCCTGAGAAGGATTGGGGAGCGGGGTTGTGGGGTCGCTTTGTGAATGAGGAGAGAGATACCCTGTTAGACATGCCTGTTGAGGATAGGATGTCGTATGCTCATATGAAAGATGCTTTAATGTTACGGTATGGCCTAACCCCCGAGAAGTACAGACAAGCTTTTAGAGAATGTAAGAAGTTGCCTGGTACGACGTGGGTTGAATATGTGTCTTATTTTTGCAGAGCCATGGATGGTTGGGTAAAGGGCAGCAAAGTGGAAAGTTGTGAAGCTCTTAATGATTTGTTTGCTTGGGAGCATTTGTCTAATAACTGTTTTCCAGAGCTGCGCCAGCACCTGATTGATAGCAAGATATCTAACCCTAGAAAACTTGCTGAGGAGGTGGACCGCTGGGTCAGTACCAGGGTCCACAAGGGTCCAGTGGGAGACTCAGCCAAAAGTGGGCAGGGTCCCCAGCAGAAGAGTGGGGGGGACAAGGGTAAACAGAAGGAGTCTCAGAAAGGGCCCCAAAGTAATCCCCAAGGGAACGAAGGGAAAGGTTCCCAGCCTCCCCCTGAGAAGAAGCCAGGGGCCCCGACGGGTAAACCTGTTCATAGGGGCCCCCTAACCTGCTACGTTTGTGGACAGGCGGGACGCCGGTATTATGACCCCCAGTGTCCCATGAAGAATTCGAATGCACCGCCGCGTGCACCCCCCCCGTCAGTTGGCAAATGTAGCCCTGGGAGGGGAGGAGATGGTTGTCCCTGGTGGGAGGGGTCCCGCAGAAATGTCCCTGGTCTCGCTAGGAGACATGCAAATGGTCCCTCCACCCCCTCTGCCTAGTAACATTAGTAAATATAGGCAGTGGGTGACCATTAATGGCCATAGAGTGGAAGCTCTCAGAGACACCGGAGCGAGTGTGACAGCTGTCAAGTGTCACTTGTTGTCCAGAGAGCAGGTGGTTCCCCACGCATTCTACCCTGTGATAGCTGCTGACAACTCCCAGAAAGAGTGTGAGGTAGCTCAGGTTTCCTTTGAATGGGGGGGAGTTTCAGGTACTCTTCAGGTCGCTGTGAGGCCCGCCATGCCTGTCGATTGTCTTGTGGGCAATGATTTAGAAGACTCCCCTTAAGCTAAGGTGGAGAGGGAGACGCACTTAAAAAAGTTGGGTGTGCCAGAGTGGGTGTGTGCAACCACTCGATCGATGACAGCGAGTAAGGGTGCTGATGGGGTCCCGGAGCCTGAAAGTACGGCCCAGGACCCAGCTGTGAAGAGAAGAGGCAGGAGGCGCGG
Source organism: Lissotriton vulgaris (assembly GCF_964263255.1). NCBI lineage: Eukaryota > Metazoa > Chordata > Amphibia > Caudata > Salamandridae > Lissotriton > Lissotriton vulgaris. Next base: position 183,478,046 of record NC_141694.1, read on the forward strand.
GAAACCGGCCCCCGTAGTTCCCGTGATCCATGAGGAGGTAGACCCTGAGGGGGATGCCCTGGAGCCCACAGGGGAACAAATTGCCGAACTGGGAGACCTGCCCAAGCTGACCCATTGGCAGCAGGATGGTGGTCCCTCCAGGGAGGAATTCTGTGCCGAACAGAAGGTGTGCCCTTCTCTTGTGGGTATGAGGCAGCAGGCCTCAGCCCAATCCTCAGGTGATCAGTCAGGGTCACATTTTGTGTACTGGGAGAACGACCTCCTGTATAGCGAGCCTAAGCCTGCTGAGCCTGGGTCAGCCCGTGTGCTGGTGGTACCCCAGCGCTTCAGAGGCTTCCTACTGGGTTTGGCTCATGACGTTCCGTTAGCTGGACATCTGGGGCAGGACAAGACCTATGACAGGCTTGTCACCCATTTTTATTGGCCTCAGATGCGCAGGGATGTAGACATCCATTGTAAGACTTGTCACACTTGCCAGGCAAGTGGGAAAAGCGGAAGGAAGCAGAAGGCTCCCCTCCAACCTTTTCCAGTGGTCAGTACCCCCTTTGACCGGGTGGGGATTGACATTGTTGGGCCCCTGGATCCCAAGACAGCCCTGGGCAACAGGTTCATCCTGGTCTTGGTGGACCATGCCACATGGTACCCGGAAGCCATCCCTCTCCGAACAGTGACGGCTCCCGTGGTGAGATGGGCACTGATGGGTGTTTTCTCCCGGATGGGGTTCCCAGAGAGGTGGTGTCAGACCGGGGCACCAACTTCATTTCTAACTATATGAAGTCTCTGTGGAAGGAGTGTGGGGTAACCTACAAGTTCACCACTCCTTACCACCCTCAAGGAAATGGGCTGGTTGAAAGATTCAACCGGACCCTTAAAGGCATGATCATGGGTCTTGAAGAACCAATGAGGCGGAAATGGGACGTCCTCTTGCCATGCCTGTTGTTTGCTTACCGAGAGGTGCCGCAGAAATCTCTAGGGTTCAGCCCCTTTGAGCTTTTATATGGTCACCCGGTAAGAGGACCTTTGAGTCTGGTCAAGGAAGGCTGGGAGCAATCTCCCAGGAAACCTCCCCAGGATGTATACAGTTACATGCTGGCCTTTCGGAACCAGACTCGGCGCTTCAGAGAACTTGCTCAGGCAAATCTGGAGGCCAGCCAGGAGGAGATGAAGCGTTGGTACGACCGGAATGCCACTCTGGTAGAGCTTCAGCCTGGTCAAGAAGTGTGGGTCATGTCCCCTGTGGAACCTTGTGCGCTCAAGGACAGGTGGACTGGACCGTTTAAGGTTGTGGAGAGGAAGAGCGATGTCACCTACCTGGTGGACTTGAAATCTCCCAGGAACCCCTTGCGGGTCCTGCATGTCAACCGTTTGAAGCCCCACTTAGAAAGGTCCGAAGTGGGCATGCTCCTAGCTACAGATGGTGGAATGGAGGAGGAGAGTGAGCCTCTTCCTGACCTCCTGTGTGCTAAAGAGCAAGACGGGTCAGTGGATGGTGTGGTCCTCTCTGACACACTGACCCTTGAGCAGAAACAGGATTGTCGCCACCTGTTGGGACAATTCCCGGATCTGTTTTGCTTGGTTCCGGGTGTCACTCATTGGTGTGTCCATGACGTTGACACCGGAGACAGCCCTCCTGTGAAGCACAAGGCTTACAGGGTGACTGACAAGGTTCGAGCATACATTAAGGAGGAGGTCTCCAAAATGTTTGCGTTAGGGGTGGTTGAGTCGTCTAGCAGTCCTTGGGCCAGCCCAGTGGTCTTGGTCCCGAAGGCTGCAGCGCCTGGTGCTTCACCAGAACTTCGGTTCTGCGTGGATTACCGAGGACTCAATTCAGTCACGAAGACTGACGCGCACCCCATCCCCAGAGCTGATGAGCTCATCGATCGGTTGGGGGCTGCCCGGTACCTTAGCACGTTTGATTTGACGTCTGGGTACTGGCAGATCGCCTTGACCGATGGGGCAAAGGAGAGGTCAGCATTCTCAACACCAGATGGGCTATACCAGTTCCAGGTGATGCCCTTTGGGATGAAGAATGCCCCTGCCACCTTCCAGAGGTTGGTCAACCAGGTCTTGGCTGGACTGGAGGATTTCAGTGCCGCCTACCTGGACGACATCGCAGTGTTCAGCGCCAGCTGGGAGGAACACTTGCGCCACCTCCAGGAAGTGTTGTTGGCCCTGCACCGAGCAGGCCTCACAATCAAAGCCAGTAAGTTCCAGATTGGGCAGGGTTCTGTGGTGTACTTGGGGCACCAAGTAGGGAGCGGCAAGGTTGCCCCCCTGCAACCCAAGATTGATACCATCCTGGCTTGGGCGCCGCCCAAAACCCAAACTCAGGTGAGAGCCTTCTTAGGACTCACGGGTTATTACAGGAGGTTTGTCAAGGATTACGGTAACATTGTGCACCCCTTGACTTCGCTGACTTCCAGGAAGCAGCCACGAAACGTGATCTGGACTGATGCCTGTCAAACGGCCTTCGACACCCTGAAAACTGCAATGTGCACAGCACCTATACTCCAGGCACCCGACTTTTCGAAAGAATTTATTGTCCAGACGGACGCTTCAGAGCATGGCGTGGGGGCTGTTCGAGCTCAGATGAATGAAGAGGGCCGAGACTTGCCTGTAGCCCTCATCAGTCGGTGGTTACTCCCCAGGGAAACGAGGTGGAGTGCGATAGAGAGAGAAGCATTTGCTGTGGTCTGGGCGCTGAAGAAGCTAAGACCCTACCTGTTTGGGACTCACTTCCGGGTTCAGACCGACCACAGGCCGCTCAGATGGTTGATGCAGATGAGGGGTGAGAATCCGAAACTGTTGAGGTGGTCCATTTCCCTACAGGAGATGGACTTCACGGTGGAACACCACCCTGGTACAGATCACGCCAATGCTGATGGTCTGTCCAGATTTTTCTGCCTTAGTGATGAGGACTCCCTAGGTCAAGGGTAGTTCTCCCCACATTTCAGCTGGAGGGGACACGTGTTAGACCTGACATCATTGGCTTGAGTCTCTCCTCCATCTTTTTCTGTTTGCCTCCACTGTTTTACGATGTTTTGCTGGATAATGCTTTGGGCGCCGTGCCACTGCTGATCAGTGCCACAGCGCAAGTGCTCCCTATGTTAAATTGATGTATCGATTGTATTCCATGTTTGGCTTATTTGGTTTACTGTCAGTCCCTAGTCTAGTGCACCAGGAGTGCCGGGGCTTGTAAATACAAATGCCGCTCATGGGCTTGCAGCACGTGTTGTGCCACCCACAAGAGCGGCCTCGTAAAAGAATGTCTACGGGTCGGTCATTGCGAGACCCACGTGCAGTCCAGTACTGTCACGCGGGCTGCGCAAGTATACCTACTTGCCAGCCCCTCAAACCTTCCCTTAACTTCATGTTAGTCGCCCCTATGGTAGGCCCACGGGCAGGGTGCGTTGTAAGTATAAGGTAAGACACGCCTGACCAAGTTGGCATGTCCTGATAGTGAACAACAGCCATCTTCGTTCTTCACTATTGCGAGGTAGCCTGCTCTCCATTAGTTAGAATGGGCCGCCGGGATTATTAATGCTATGATCCTAGTTGGCTCGGGGAGCATGGTGCAATGTCGAGTTTGGTATCCCTGAACTCGGGGTTTAATTACGCATCCGTTGGTGTGGATGGTTTTTGGACTCTGGGTTTGAAAATAGCACTTTTAGAAAGTGTCTATTTTCTTGTCTAACCATTTTTGGTTTCTGCTGGTCTTGCGTGTGTGTGACCGGAGCTGGGTGGCTCCAGAGGTCTGAGTGAGTCAGTGTGGGATGAGTGGGACATTTGCGTTGAGAGTAGGGGGAGAGTAGTTGCTGATAGCCTGCCCTGCCTGATACAATGCTGGCTCCACCTCCCACCAAGCGGCTGATAGCTCCGTGCCTGCCATGGACGATCCTAGCCCCACCTCCTACCAGGAGGCCGATAGCTCTGCTCCTGCCAGTGACAATGCTGGCTCCACCCCCTGCTGGGCGTCTGAGGACCCAGCCCTGCTCAGTGAATAGGCCAGGTGCTTCTGCCTGGCTCCACCCACAACAGACCCAGGATGTTGGGAAATTCCCCTGCATGGACAAAGGGATCAAAGCCGAAAAGGGGTATAAGAGAAGGATCCCTGAACTAAGAAATCAGATCACTTCTGACAAGGAACCCTGTAACCAAGGACAAGAGGCCTGCTGATCTGAGGACTTGCCTACCCCTTCTGCCAGTGTGCTGTTTGCTGGGGGGAATCCTGCAGTGCTTCTTTATTTTTGCCAAGGAACCAGGAGAGAGGAACTGTGTGTGTACTCTCACGCATGCTAAGAAAATCTCCAAGGACTGGAAGAGTGCCAGTCTCCTGCTGAAGTCACAGGGCTAAAAGACTTCATCTGCTTAAAGTGCTATTTGCTGGAACCTGTGAATCCAGCACCTCTGAAAGAACCAGCAATCTCGACGCCGACGGGCGTCGCCGAATCCAGCTCGACATAGTGAGTAACGGCTCCAGTGTCCCGCTTCCTCGACGCCGGCCGCCGTGCCCGATCGACGCCAGCAGCAATGCCAGTGAGTAGTGAGTTTGGCTCCAGCTCCAAGGGACCTCGTGTCTGCACCGCTGCTGATCGCATCACCCTCGTGCCCTCTCGACGCCGTGAGCGCTGCTCACACCTGCAACAGAATCATCAACATCGACGACTGTTGAGGCCTGATCACCACCGAAGACGCGACGCCGGATTGCTCGACGCCGCTTATCATCGTGTGCTTCATTTTCCAAAGGACTGTGTTGTTGGGGGTCCGTGTGACTCCGGGCTCGAAGTAGGGCTCCTCGCGGTCGACGCCGAACCTTTGGATTAACTTTGCCTCAACGTCGTGTAGCTCACGTGTGGGTTACCTTGTTGCTAAGAACTGTGTTTCCAAGAAGAAGAATTGCTTTGATACGAAAAGACTTCGTCCTAAAGAAGCATCCGCATTGGATCTTTAATTTTTCCTTCCAAAAGTATTTATTAAGATTGTGTATATTTTTGTCGTTATTGGGTCTTGTGCTAAGCCTTATATAAAAATCCTTATTTTTATAATACTACTGTGTCGTGTCCATTTGTAGTGTATTCACTTTATTACTGTATGTGGTCATAAATGCTTAACGCACAGCCTCTGAGATAAGCCTGTTCTGCTCTGCCAAGCTACCAAGGGGGTGAGCAGGGGTTATCAAAGGGTGTGATCCCCTTGCCCTGACTAGAAAAGGTGTGTCCCTATTTGTCAGAAGTGTATACCTCTGCCAACTAGAGACAGCCGGTTCTAACATTGGTGGGTCAGCGGTGAGGATTTGAACTTTGCATTTATGACCCATGTGCAGTGATTAGTGTGCGCTACATAGTGAAGGCAGACCATTGCGCAGCCACAATCTACTTGGAAGGATTCCATTTTTGGTTCTCCGCTTTTCTGAAACTTGCTTTTTTGAACACTGCCAGTTTTGACCATGAGTGACATCGGAGTCACTACCCCTGTTGTTGTTGTGGAGGAATTCGACAGAGCGAAGATAAACGACTACGGCTTAAAGGAGCTGAAATCCTTTTGCAAGCAGTTGAAAGTTCCTGCCAAGGGCTGCAAGAACAAAACAGAATATCTCAAGGCATTGCAGGCATGGTTAGAGTCGAGAGATTCCACTGATCCGATGGTGGTACCGCCAGTAGAAGGGGATGAGGAGATGCCAGTGAATGGAACCGTGTCCTCGCTCGGTAGCAGTGTTTCCTCCAAAGGTCTTTCCCCTGAAGAAAGAGAAGAAAGGGCGAAGGAGCGTGCATACAACATGGAAATGGCAAGGCTAAAGATAAATGGGGAGTTGGAATTAGAAAATGCAAGAGGTAGGAGAGAAGCTGATTTGGAGACCAAAAGGTTAGATTTTGAAAGAGAGAAGTTAGCATTGGAGCGTGATACCAAGTTGAGGGAATTGGAGATCCAAGCTAAGAAGTTAGAATTGAATCCCTCTGGTGGCAGCATCCCATCTGTGCCTGCAGAAAGTAGGTTTTATTTTCCTAAAGATGTCATCAAAGATTATCATAGGATCGAAGATATTGGTCAGTGGTTTAAAGCATATGAGTTAGCATTGTTGGCCCACCGGGTCCCTGAGAAGGATTGGGGAGCGGGGTTGTGGGGTCGCTTTGTGAATGAGGGGAGAGATACCCTGTTAGACATGCCTGTTGAGGATAGGATGTTGTATGCTCATATGAAAGATGCTTTAATGTTACGGTATGGCCTAACCCCCGAGAAGTACAGACAAGCTTTTAGAGAATGTAAGAAGTTGCCTGGTACGACGTGGGTTGAATATGTGTCTTATTTTTGCAGAGCCATGGATGGTTGGGTAAAGGGCAGCAAAGTGGAAAGTTATGAAGCTCTTTATGATTTGTTTGCTTGGGAGCATTTGTCTAATAACTGTTTTCCAGAGCTGCGCCAGCACCTGATTGATAGCAAGATATCTAACCCTAGAAAACTTGCTGAGGAGGCGGACCGCTGGGTCAGTACCAGGGTCCACAAGGGTCCAGTGGGAGACTCAGCCAAAAGTGGGCAGGGTCCCCAGCAGAAGAGTGGGGGGGACACGGGTAAACAGAAGGAGTCTCAGAAAGGGCCCCAAAGTAATCCCCAAGGGAACCAAGGGAAAGGTTCCCAGCCTCCCCCTGAGAAGAAGCCAGGGGCCCCGACGGGTAAACCTGTTCATAGGGGCCCCCTAACCTGCTACGTTTGTGGACAGGCGGGACACCGGTATTATGACCCCCAGTGTCCCATGAAGAATTCGTGCACCCCCCCCCAGTCAGTTGGCGAGTGTAGCCCTGGGAGGGGAGGAGATGGTTGTCCCTGGTGGGAGGGGTCCCGCAGAAATGTCTCTGGTCTCGCTAGGAGACATGCAAATGGTCCCTCCACCCCCTCTGCCTAGTAACATTAGTAAATATAGGCAGTGGGTGACCATTAATGGCCATAGAGTGGAAGCTCTCAGAGACACCGGAGCGAGTGTGACAGCTGTCAAGTGTCACTTGTTGTCCAGAGAGCAGGTGGTTCCCCACGCATTCTACCCTGTGATAGCTGCTGACAACTCCCAGAAAGAGTGTGAGGTAGCTCAGGTTTCCTGTGAATGGGGGGGAGTTTCAGGTACTCTTCAGGTCGCTGTGAGGCCCGCCATGCCTGTCGATTGTCTCCTAGGCAATGATTTAGAAGACTCCCCTTGGGCTAAGGTGGAGAGGGAGACGCACTTAAAAATGTTGGGTGTGCCAGAGTGGGTGTGTGCAACCACTCGATCGATGACAGCGAGTAAGGGTGCTGATGGGGTCCCGGAGCCTGAAAGTACGGCCCAGGACCCAGCTGTGAAGAGAAGAGGCAGGAGGCACGGGAAACCGACCCCCGTAGTTCCCGTGATCCAGGAGGAGGTAGACCCTGAGGGGGATGCCCTGGAGCCCACAGGGGAACAAATTGCCGAACTGGGAGACCTGCCCGAGCTGACCCATTGGCAGCAGGATGGTGGTCCCTCCAGGGAGGAATTCTGTGCCGAACAGAAGGTGTGCCCTTCTCTTGTGGGTATGAGGCAGCAGGCCTCAGCCCAATCCTCAGGTGATCAGTCAGGGTCACATTTTGTGTACTGGGAGAACGACCTCCTGTATAGCGAGGCTAAGGCTGCTGAGCCTGGGTCAGCCCGTGTGCTGGTGGTGCCCCAGCGCTTCAGAGCCTTCCTACTGGGTTTGGCTCATGACGTTCCGTTAGCTGGACATCTGGGGCAGGACAAGACCTATGACAGGCTTGTCACCCATTTTTATTGGCCTCAGATGCGCAGGGATGTAGACATCCATTGTAAGACTTGTCACACTTGCCAGGCAAGTGGGAAAAGCGGAAGGAAGCAGAAGGCTCCCCTCCAACCTTTTCCAGTGGTCAGTACCCCCTTTGACCGGGTGGGGATTGACATTGTTGGGCCCCTGGACCCCAAGACAGCCCTGGGCAACAGGTTCATCCTGGTCTTGGTGGACCATGCCACACGGTACCCGGAAGCCATCCCTCTCCGAACAGTGACGGCCCCCGTGGTGGGACGGGCACTGATGGGTGTTTTCTCCCGGATGGGGTTCCCAGAGAGGTGGTGTCAGACCGGGGCACCAACTTCATTTCTAACTATATGAAGTCTCTGTGGAAGGAGTGTGGGGTAACCAACAAGTTCACCACTCCTTACCACCCTCAAGGAAATGGGCTGGTTGAAAAATTCAACCGGACCCTTAAAGGCATGATCATGGGTCTTGAAGAACCAATGAGGAGGAAATGGGACGTCCTCTTGCCATGCCTGTTGTTTGCTTACCGAGAGGTGCCGCAGAAATCTCTAGGGTTCAGCCCCTTTGAGCTTTTATACGGTCACCCGGTAAGAGGACCTTTGAGTCTGGTCAAAGAAGGCTGGGAGCAATCTCCCAGGAAACCTCCCCAGGATGTATACAGTTACATGCTGGCCTTTCGGAACCAGACTCGGCGCTTCAGAGAACTTGCTCAGGCAAATCTGGAGGCCAGCCAGGAGGAGATGAAGCGTTGGTACGACCGGAATGCCACCCTGGTAGAGCTTCAGCCTGGTCAAGAAGTGTGGGTCATGTCCCCTGTGGAACCTTGTGCGCTCAAGGACAGGTGGACTGGACCGTTTAAGGTTGTGGAGAGGAAGAGCGATGTCATCTACCTGGTGGACTTGAAATCTCCCAGGAACCCCTTGCGGGTCCTGCATGTCAACCGTTTGAAGCCCCACTTAGAAAGGTCCGAAGTGGGCATGCTCCTAGCCACAGATGCTGGAATGGAGGAGGAGAGTGAGCCTCTTCCTGACCTCCTGTGTGCTAAAGAGCAAGACGGGACAGTGGATGGTGTGGTCCTCTCTGACACACTGACCCTTGAGCAGAAACAGGATTGTCGCCACCTGTTGGGACAATTCCCGGATCTGTTTTGCTTGGTTCCGGGTGTCACTCATTGGTGTGTCCATGACGTTGACACCGGAGACAGCCCCCCTGTGAAGCACAAGGCTTACAGGGTGACTGACAAGGTTCGAGCATACATTAAGGAGGAGGTCTCCAAAATGTTTGCGTTAGGGGTGGTTGAGTCGTCTAGCAGTCCTTGGGCCAGCCCAGTGGTCTTGGTCCCGAAGGCTGCAGCGCCTGGTGCTTCACCAGAACTTCGGTTCTGCGTGGATTACCGAGGACTCAATTCAGTCACGAAGACTGACGCGCACCCCATCCCCAGAGCTGATGAGCTCATCGATCGGGTGGGGGCTGCCCGGTACCTTAGCACGTTTGATTTGACGTCTGGGTGCTGGCAGATCGCCTTGACCGATGGCGCAAAGGAGAGGTCAGCATTCTCCACACCAGATGGGCTATACCAGTTCCGGGTGATGCCCTTTGGGATGAAGAATGCCCCTGCCACCTTCCAGAGGTTCGTCAACCAGGTCTTGGTTGGACTGGAGGATTTCAGTGCCGCCTACCTGGACGACATCGCAGTGTTCAGCGCCAGCTGGGAGGAACACTTGCGCCACCTCCAGGAAGTGTTGTTGGCCCTGCACCGAGCAGGCCTCACAATCAAAGCCAGTAAGTTCCAGATTGGGCAGGGTTCTGTGGTGTACTTGGGGCACCAAGTAGGGAGCGGCAAGGTTGCCCCCCTGCAACCCAAGATTGATACCATCCTGGCTTGGGCGCCGCCCAAAACCCAAACTCAGGTGAGAGCCTTCTTAGGACTCACGGGTTATTACAGGAGGTTTGTCAAGGATTACGGTAACATTGTGCACCCCTTGACTTCGCTGACTTCCAGGAAGCAGCCACGAAACGTGATCTGGACTGATGCCTGTCAAACGGCCTTCGACACCCTGAAAACTGCAATGTGCACAGCACCTATACTCCAGGCACCCGACTTTTCGAAAGAATTTATTGTCCAGACGGACGCTTCAGAGCATGGCGTGGGGGCTGTTCGAGCTCAGATGAATGAAGAGGGCCGAGACTTGCCTGTAGCCCTCATCAGTCGGTGGTTACTCCCCAGGGAAATGAGGTGGAGTGCAATAGAGAGAGAAGCATTTGCTGTGGTCTGGGCGCTGAAGAAGCTAAGACCCTACCTGTTTGGGACTCACTTCCGGGTTCAGACCGACCACAGGCCCCTCAGATGGTTGATGCAGATGAGGGGTGAGAATCCGAAACTGTTGAGGTGGTCCATTTCCCTACAGGGGATGGACTTCACGGTGGAACACCACCCTGGTACAGATCACGCCAATGCTGATGGTCTGTCCAGATTTTTCCGCCTTAGTGATGAGGACTCCCTAGGTCAAGGGTAGTTCTCCCCACATTTCAGCTGGAGGGGACACGTGTTAGACCTGACATCATTGGCTTGAGTCTCTCCTCCATCTTTTTCTGTTTGCCTCCACTGTTTTACGATGTTTTGCTGGATAATGCTTTGGGCGCCGTGCCACTGCTGATCAGTGCCACAGCGCAAGTGCTCCCTATGTTAAATTGATGTATCGATTGTATTCCATGTTTGGCTTATTTGGTTTACTGTCAGTCCCTAGTCTAGTGCACCGGGAGTGCCGGGGCTTGTAAATACAAATATCGCTCGTGGGCTTGCAGCACGTGCTGTGCCACCCACAAGAGCGGCCTCGTAAAAGAATGTCTACGGGTCGGTCATTGCGAGACCCACGTGCAGTCCAGAACTGTCACGCGGGCTGCGCAAGTATACCTACTTGCCAGCCCCTCAAACCTTCCCTTAACTTCATGTTAGTCGCCCCTATGGTAGGCCCACGGGCAGGGTGCGTTGTAAGTATAAGGTAAGACACGCCTGACCAAGTTGGCATGTCCTGATAGTGAACAACAGCCATCTTCGTTCTTCACTATTGCGAGGTAGCCTGCTCTCCATTAGTTAGAATGGGCCGCCGGGATTATTAATGCTATGATCCTAGTTGGCTCGGGGAGCATGGTGCAATGTCGAGTTTGGTATCCCTGAACTCGGGGTTTAATTACGCATCCGTTGGTGTGGATGGTTTTTGGACTCTGGGTTTGAAAATAGCACTTTTAGAAAGCGTCTATTTTCTTGTCTAACCATTTTTGGTTTCTGCTGGTCTTGCGTGTGTGTGACCGGAGCTGGGTGGCTCCAAAGGTCTGAGTGAGTCAGTGTGGGATGAGTGGGACATTTGCATTGAGAGTAGGGGGAGAGTAGTTTCTGATAGCCTGCCCTGCCTGATACAATGCTGGCTCCACCTCCTACCAAGCGGCTGATAGCTCCGTGCCTGCCATGGACGATCCTAGCCCCACCTCCTACCAGGAGGCCGATAGCTCTGCTCCTGCCAGTGACAATGCTGGCTCCACCCCCTGCTGGGCGTCTGAGGACCCAGCCCTGCTCAGTGAATAGGCCAGGTGCTTCTGCCTGGCTCCACCCACAACAGACCCAGGATGTTGGGAAATTCCCCTGCATGGACAAAGGGATCAAAGCCGAAAAGGGGTATAAGAGAAGGACCCCTGAACTAAGAAATCAGATCACTTCTGACAAGGAACCCTGTAACCAAGGACAAGAGGCCTGCTGATCTGAGGACTTGCCTACCCCTTCTGCCAGTGTGCTGTTTGCTGGGGGGAATCCTGCAGTGCTTCTTTATTTTTGCCAAGGAACCAGGAGAGAGGAACTGTGTGTGTACTCTCACGCTTGCTAAGAAAATCTCCAAGGACTGGAAGAGTGCCAGTCTCCTGCTGAAGTCACAGGGCTAAAAGACTTCATCTGCTTAAAGTGCTATTTGCTGGAACCTGTGAATCCAGCACCTCTGAAAGAACCAGCAATCTCGACGCCGACGGACGTCGCCGAATCCAGCTCGACATAGTGAGTAACGGCTCCAGTGTCCCGCTTCCTCGACGCCGGCCGCCGGACCCGATCGACGCCAGCAGCAACGCCAGTGAGTAGTGAGTTCGGCTTCAGCTCCAAGGGACCTCGTGTCTGCACCGCTGCTGATCGCATCGCCCTCGTGCACTCTCCACGCCGTGAGCGCTGCTCACACCTGCAACAGAATCATCAACATCGACGACTGCTGAGGCCTGATCACCACCGAAGACGCGACGCCGGATTGCTCGACGCCGCTTATCATCCTGTGCTTCATTTTCCGAAGGACTGTGTTGTTGGGGGTCCGTGTGACTCCGGGCTCGACGTAGCGCTCCTCGCGGTCGACGCCGAACCTTTGGATTAACTTTGCCTCAACGTCGTGTAGCTCACGTGTGGGTTACCTTGTTGCTAAGAACTGTGTTTCCAAGAAGAAGAATTGCTTTGATACGAAAAGACTTTGTCCTAAAGAAGCATCCGCATTGGATCTTTTATTTTTCCTTCCAAAAGTATTTATTAAGATTGTGTATATTTTTGTCGTTATTGGGTCTTGTGCTAAGCCTTATATAAAAATCCTTATTTTTATAATACTACTGTGTCGTGTCCATTTGTAGTGTATTCACTTTATTACTGTATGTGGTCATAAATGCTTAACGCACAGCCTCTGAGATAAGCCTGTTCTGCTCTGCCAAGCTACCAAGGGGTTGAGAAGGGGTTATCAAAGGGTGTGATCCCCTTGCCCTGACTAGAAAAGGTGTGTCCCTATTTGTCAGAAGTGTATACCTCTGCCAACTAGAGACAGCCGGTTCTAACATTGGTGGGTCAGCGGTGAGGATTTGAACTTTGCATTTATGACCCATGTGCAGTGATTAGTGTGCGCTACATAGTGAAGGCAGACCATTGCGCAGCCACAATCTACTTGGAAGGATTCCATTTTTGGTTCTCCGCTTTTCTGAAACTTGCTTTTTTGAACACTGCCAGTTTTGACCATGAGTGACACCGGAGTCACTACCCCTGTTGTTGTTGTGGAGGAATTCGACAGAGCGAAGATAAACGACTACGGCTTAAAGGAGCTGAAATCCTTTTGCAAGCAGTTGAAAGTTCCTGCCAAGGGCTGCAAGAACAAAACAGAATATCTCAAGGCATTGCAGGCCTGGTTAGAGTCCAGAGATTCCACTGATCCGGTGGTGGTACCGCCAGTGGAAGGGGCTGAGGAGGTGCCAGTGAATGGAACCGTGTCCTCGCTCGGTAGCAGTGTTTCTTCCAAAGGTCTTTCCCCTGAAGAAAGAGAAGAAAGGGCGAAGGAGCGTGCATACAACATGGAAATGGCAAGGCTAAAGATAAATGGGCAGTTGGAATTAGAAAATGCAAGAGGTAGGAGAGAAGTTGATTTGGAGACCAAAAGGTTAGATTTTGAAAGAGAGAAGTTAGCTTTGGAGCGTGATACCAAGTTGAGGGAATTGGAGATCCAAGCTAAGAAGTTAGAATTGAATCCCTCTGGTGGCAGCATCCCATCTGTGCCTGCAGAAAGTAGGTTTTATTTTCCCAAAGATGTCATCAAAGATTATCATAGGAACGAAGATATTAGTCAGTGGTTTAAAGCATATGTGTTAGCATTGTTGGCCCACCGGGTCCCTGAGAAGGATTGGCGAGCGGGGTTGTGGGGTCGCTTTGTGAATGAGGGGAGAGATACCCTGTTAGACATGCCTGTTGATAATAGGATGTCGTATGCTCATATGAAAGATGCTTTAATGTTACGGTATGGCCTAACCCCCGAGAAGTACAGACAAGCTTTTAGAGAATGTAAGAAGTTGCCTGGTACGACGTGGGTTGAATATGTGTCTTATTTTTGCAGAGCCATGGAGGTTGGGTAAAGGGCAGCAAAGTGGAAAGTTATGAAGCTCTTTATGATTTGTTTGCTTGGGAGCATTTGTCTAATAACTGTTTTCCAGAGCTGCGCCAGCACCTGATTGATAGCAAGATATCTAACCCTAGAAAACTTGCTGAGGAGGCGGACCGCTGGGTCAGTACCAGGGTCCACAAGGGTCCAGTGGGAGACTCAGCCAAAAGTGGGCAGGGTCCCCAGCAGAAGAGTGGGGGGGACAAGGGTAAACAGAAGGAGTCTCAGAAAGGGCCCAAAGTAATCCCCAAGGGAACCAAGGGAAAGGTTCCCAGCCTCCCCCTGAGAATAAGCCAGGGGCCCCGACGGGTAAACCTGTTCATAGGGGCCCCCTAACCTGCTACGTTTATGGACAGGCGGGACACCGGTATTATGACCCCCAGTGTCCCATGAAGAATTCGAATGCACCGCCGCGTGCACCCCCCGTCAGTTGGCGAGTGTAGCCCTGGGAGGGGACGAGATGGTTGTCCCTGGTGGGAGGGGTCCCGCAGAAATGTCCCTGGTCTCGCTAGGAGACATGCAAATGGTCCCTCCACCCCCTCTGCCTAGTAACATTAGTAAAAATAGGCAGTGGGTGACCATTAATAGTCATAGAGTGGAAGCTCTAAGAGACACCGGAGCGAGTGTGACAGCTGTCAAGTGTCACTTGTTGTCCAGAGAGCAGGTGGTTCCCCACGCATTCTACCCTGTGATAGCTGCTGACAACTCCCAGAAAGAGTGTGAGTTAGCTCAGGTTTCCTTTGAATGGGGGGGAGTTTCAGGTACTCTTCAGGTCGCTGTGAGGCCCGCCATGCCTGTCGATTGTCTCGTGGGCAATGATTTAGAAGACTCCCCTTGGGCTAAGGTGGAGAGGGAGACGCACTTAAAAATGTTGGGTGTGCCAGAGTGGGTGTGTGCAACCACTCGATCGATGACAACGAGTAAGGGTGCTGATGGGGTCCCGGAGCCTGAAAGTACGGCCCAGGACCCAGCAGTGAAGAGAAGAGGCAGGAGGCGCGGGAAACCGGCCCCCGTAGTTCCCGTGATCCAGGAGGAGGTAGACCCTGAGGGAGATGCCCTGGAGCCCACAGGGGAACAAATTGCCGAACTGGGAGACCTGCCCGAGCTGACCCATTGGCAGCAGGATGGTGGTCCCTCCAGGGAGAAATTCTGTGCCGAACAGAAGGTGTGCCCTTCTCTTGTGGGTATGAGGCAGCAGGCCTCAGCCCAATCCTCAGGTGATCAGTCAGGGTCACATTTTGTGTACTGGGAGAACGACCTCCTGTATAGCGAGCCTAAGGCTGCTGAGTCTGGGTCAGCCATAGTGTGCTGGTGGTACCCCAGCGCTTCAGAGCCTTCCTACTGGGTTTGGCTCATGACGTTCCGTTAGCTGGACATCTGGGGCAGGACAAGACCTATGACAGGCTTGTCACCCATTTTTATTGGCCTCAGATGCGCAGGGATGTAGACATCCATTGTAAGACTTGTCACACTTGCCAGGCAAGTGGGAAAAGCGGAAGGAAGCAGAAGGCTCCCCTCTAACCTTTTCCAGTGGTCAGTACCCCCTTTGACCGGGTGGGGATTGACATTGTTGGGCCCCTGGACCCCAAGACAGCCCGGGGCAACAGGTTCATCCTGGTCTTGGTGGACCATGCCACATGGTACCCGGAAGCCATCCCTCTCCGAACAGTGACGGCCCCCGTGGTGAGACGGGCACTGATGGGTGTTTTCTCCCGGATGGGGTTCCCAGAGAGGTGGTGTCAGACCGGGGCACCAACTTCATTTCTAACTATATGAAGTCTCTGTGGAAGGAGTGTGGGGTAACCTACAAGTTCACCACTCCTTACCACCCTCAAGGAAATGGGCTGGTTGAAAGATTCAACCGGACCCTTAAAGGCATGATCATGGGTCTTGAAGATCCAATGAGGCGGAAATGGGACGTCCTCTTGCCATGCCTGTTGTTTGCTTACCGAGAGGTGCCGCAGAAATCTCTAGGGTTCAGCCCCTTTCAGCTTTTATACGGTCACCCGGTAAGAGGACCTTTGAGTCTGGTCAAGGAAGGCTGGGAGCAATCTCCCAGGAAACCTCCCCAGGATGTATACAGTTACATGCTGGCCTTTCGGAACCAGACTCGGCGCTTCAGAGAACTTGCTCAGGCAAATCTGGAGGCCAGCCAGGAGGAGATGAAGCGTTGGTACGACCGGAATGCCACTCTGGTAGAGCTTCAGCCTGCTCAAGAAGTGTGGGTCATGTCCCCTGTGGAACCTTGTGCGCTCAAGGACAGGTGGACTGGACCGTTTAAGGTTGTGGAGAGGAAGAGCGATGTCACCTACCTGGTGGACTTGAAATCTCCCAGGAACCCCTTGCGGGTCCTGCATGTCAACCGTTTGAAGCCCCACTTAGAAAGGTCCGAAGTGGGCATGCTCCTAGCTACAGATGCTAGAATGGAGGAGGAGAGTGAGCCTTATCCTGACCTCCTGTGTGCTAAAGAGCAAGACGGGTCAGTGGATGGTGTGGTCCTCTCTGACACACTGACCCTTGAGCAGAAACAGGATTGTCGCCACCTGTTGGGACAATTCCGGGATCTGTTTTGCTTGGTTCCGGGTGTCACTCATTGGTGTGTCCATGACGTTGACACCGGAGACAGCCCTCCTGTGAAGCACAAGGCTTACAGGGTGACTGACAAGGTTCGAGCATACATTAAGGAGGAGGTCTCCAAAATGTTTGCGTTAGGGGTGGTTGAGTCGTCTAGCAGTCCTTGGGCCAGCCCAGTGGTCTTGGTCCCGAAGGCTGCAGCGCCTGGTGGTTCACCAGAACTTCGGTTCTGCGTGGATTACCGAGGACTCAATTCAGTCACGAAGACTGACGCGCACCCCATCCCCAGAGCTGATGAGCTCATCGATCGGTTGGGGGCTGCCCGGTACCTTAGCATGTTTGATTTGACGTCTGGGTACTGGCAGATCGCCTTGACCGATGGGGCAAAGGAGAGGTCAGCATTCTCCACACCAGATGGGCTATACCAGTTCCGGGTGATGCCCTTTGGGATGAAGAATGCCCCTGCCACCTTCCAGAGGTTGGTCAACCAGGTCTTGGCTGGACTGGAGGATTTCAGTGCTGCCTACCTGGACGACATCGCAGTGTTCAGTGCCAGCTGGGAGGAACACTTGCGCCACCTCCAGGAAGTGTTGTTGGCCCTGCGCCGAGCAGGCCTCACAATCAAAGCCAGTAAGTTCCAGATTGGGCAGGGTTCTGTGGTGTACTTGGGGCACCAAGTAGGGAGCGGCAAGGTTGCCCCCCGGCAACCCAAGATTGATACCATCCTGGCTTGGGCGCCGCCCAAAACCCAAACTCAGGTGAGAGCCTTCTTAGGACTCACGGGTTATTACAGGAGGTTTGTCAAGGATTACGGTAACATTGTGCACCCCTTGACTTCGCTGACTTCCAGGAAGCAGCCACGAACCGTGATCTGGACTGATGCCTGTCAAACGGCCTTCGACACCCTGAAAACTGCAATGTGCACAGCACTTATACTCCAGGCACCCGACTTTTCGAAAGAATTTATTGTCCAGACGGACGCTTCAGAGCATGGCGTGGGGGCTGTTCGAGCTCAGATGAATGAAGAGGGCCGAGACTTGCCTGTAGCCCTCATCAGTCGGTGGTTACTCCCCAGGGAAACGAGGTGGAGTGCGATAGAGAGAGAAGCATTTGCTGTGGTCTGGGCGCTGAAGAAGCTAAGACCCTACCTGTTTGGGACTCACTTCCGGGTTCAGACCGACCACAGGCCCCTCAGATGGTTGATGCAGATGAGGGGTGAGAATCCGAAACTGTTGAGGTGGTCCATTTCCTTACAGGGGATGGACTTCACGGTGGAACACCGCCCTGGTACAGATCACGCCAATGCTGATGGTCTGTCCAGATTTTTCCGCCTTAGTGATGAGGACTCCCTAGGTCAAGGGTAGTTCTCCCCACATTTCAGCTGGAGGGGACACGTGTTAGACCTGACATCATTGGCTTGAGTCTCTCCTCCATTTTTTTCTGTTTGCCTCCACTGTTTTAGTATGTTTTGCTGGATAATGCTTTGGGCGCCGTGCCACTGCTGACCAGTGCCACAGCGCAAGTGCTCCCTATGTTAAATTGATGTATCGATTGTATTCCATGTTTGGCTTATTTGGTTTACTGTCAGTCCCTAGTCTAGTGCACCAGGAGTGCCGGGGCTTGTAAATACAAATGCCGCTCGTGGGCTTGCAGCACGTGTTGTGCCACCCACAAGAGCGGCCTCGTAAAAGAATGTCTACGGGTCGGTCATTGCGAGACCCACGTGCAGTCCAGTACTGTCACGCGGGCTGCGCAAGTATACCTACTTGCCAGCCCCTCAAACCTTCCCTTAACTTCATGTTAGTCGCCCCTATGGTAGGCCCACGGGCAGGGTGCGTTGTAAGTATAAGGTAAGACACGCCTGACCAAGTTGGCATGTCCTGATAGTGAACAACAGCCATCTTCGTTCTTCACTATTGCGAGGTAGCCTGCTCTCCATTAGTTAGAATGGGCCGCCGGGATTATTAATGCTATGATCCTAGTTGGCTCGGGGAGCATGGTGCAATGTCGAGTTTGGTATCCCTGAACTCGGGGTTTAATTACGCATCCGTTGGTGTGGATGGTTTTTGGACTCTGGGTTTGAAAATAGCACTTTTAGAAAGTGTCTATTTTCTTGTCTAACCATTTTTGGTTTCTGCTGGTCTTGCGTGTGTGTGACCGGAGCTGGGTGGCTCCAGAGGTCTAAGTGAGTCAGTGTGGGATGAGTGGGACATTTGCGTTGAGAGTAGGGGGAGAGTAGTTTCTGATAGCCTGCCCTGCCTGATACAATGCTGGCTCCACCTCCTACCAAGCGGCTGATAGCTCCGTGCCTGCCATGGACGATCCTAGCCCCACCTCCTACCAGGAGGCCGATAGCTCTGCTCCTGCCAGTGACAATGCTGGCTCCACCCCCTGCTGGGCGTCTGAGGACCCAGCCCTGCTCAGTGAATAGGCCAGGTGCTTCTGCCTGGCTCCACCCACAACAGACCCAGGATGTTGGGAAATTCCCCTGCATGGACAAAGGGATCAAAGCCGAAAAGGGGTATAAGAGAAGGACCCCTGAACTAAGAAATCAGATCACTTCTGACAAGGAACCCTGTAACCAAGGACAAGAGGCCTGCTGATCTGAGGACTTGCCTACCCCTACTGCCAGTGTGCTGTTTGCTGGGGGGAATCCTGCAGTGCTTCTTTATTTTTGCCAAGGAACCAGGAGAGAGGAACTGTGTGTGTACTCTCACGCTTGCTAAGAAAATCTCCAAGGACTGGAAGAGTGCCAGTCTCCTGCTGAAGTCACAGGGCTAAAAGACTTCATCTGCTTAAAGTGCTATTTGCTGGAACCTGTGAATCCAGCACCTCTGAAAGAACCAGCAATCTCGACGCCGACGGACGTCGCCGAATCCAGCTCGACATAGTGAGTAACGGCTCCAGTGTACCGCTTCCTCGACGCCGGCCGCCGGACCCGATCGACGCCAGCAGCAACGCCAGTGAGTAGTGAGTTCGGCTTCAGCTCCAAGGGACCTCGTGTCTGCACCGCTGCTGATCGCATCGCCCTCGTGCCCTCTTGACGCCGTGAGCGCTGCTCACACCTGCAACAGAATCATCGACATCGACGACTGCTGAGGCCTGATCACCACCGAAGACGTGACGCCAGATTGCTCGACGCCGCTTATCATCGTGTGCTTCATTTTCCGAAGGACTGTGTTGTTGGGGGTCCGTGTGACTCCGGGCTCGACGTAGCGCTCCTCGCGGTCGACGCCGAACCTTTGGATTAACTTTGCCTCAACGTCGTGTAGCTCACGTGTGGGTTACCTTGTTGCTAAGAACTGTGTTTCCAAGAAGAAGAATTGCTTTGATACGAAAAGACTTTGTCCTAAAGAAGCATCCGCATTGGATCTTTTATTTTTCCTTCCAAAAGTATTTATTAAGATTGTGTATATTTTTGTCATTATTGGGTCTTGTGCTAAGCCTTATATAAAAATCCTTATTTTTATAATACTACTGTGTCGTGTCCATTTGTAGTGTATTCACTTTATTACTGTATGTGGTCATAAATGCTTAACGCACAGCCTCTGAGATAAGCCTGTTCTGCTCTGCCAAGCTACCAAGGGGGTGAGCAGGGGTTATCAAAGGGTGTGATCCCCTTGCCCTGACTAGAAAAGGTGTGTCCCTATTTGTCAGAAGTGTATACCTCTGCCAACTAGAGACAGCCGGTTCTAACATTGGTGGGTCAGCGGTGAGGATTTGAACTTTGCATTTATGACCCATGTGCAGTGATTAGTGTGCACTACATAGTGAAGGCAGACCATTGCGCAGCCACAATCTACTTGGAAGGATTCCATTTTTGGTTCTCCGCTTTTCTGAAACTTGCTTTTTTGAACACTGCCAGTTTTGACCATGAGTGACACCGGAGTCACTACCCCTGTTGTTGTTGTGGAGGAATTCGACAGAGCGAAGATAAACGACTACGGCTTAAAGGAGCTGAAATCCTTTTGCAAGCAGTTGAAAGTTCCTGCCAAGGGCTGCAAGAACAAAACAGAATATCTCAAGGCATTGCAGGCCTGGTTAGAGTCCAGAGATTCCACTGATCCGGTGGTGGTACCGCCAGTGGAAGGGGCTGAGGAGGTGCCAGTGAATGGAACCGTGTCCTCGCTCGGTAGCAGTGTTTCCTCCAAAGGTCTTTCCCCTGAAGAAAGAGAAGAGAGGGCGAAGGAGCGTGCATACAACATGGAAATGGCAAGGCTAAAGATAAATGGGCAGTTGGAATTAGAAAATGCAAGAGGTAGGAGAGAAGTTGATTTGGAGACCAAAAGGTTAGATTTTGAAAGAGAGAAGTTAGCTTTGGAGCGTGATACCAAGTTGAGGGAATTGGAGATCCAAGCTAAGAAGTTAGAATTGAATCCCTCTGGTGGCAGCATCCCATCTGTGCCTGCAGAAAGTAGGTTTTATTTTCCCAAAGATGTCATCAAAGATTATCATAGGAACGAAGATATTGGTCATTGGTTTAAAGCATATGTGTTAGCATTGTTGGCCCACCGGGTCCCTGAGAAGGATTGGGGAGCGGGGTTGTGGGGTCGCTTTGTGAATGAGGGGAGAGATACCCTGTTAGACATGCCTGTTGATAATAGGATGTCGTATGCTCATATGAAAGATGCTTTAATGTTACGGTATGGCCTAACCCCCGAGAAGTACAGACAAGCTTTTAGAGAATGTAAGAAGTTGCCTGGTACGACGTGGGTTGAATATGTGTCTTATTTTTGCAGAGCCATGGAGGTTGGGTAAAGGGCAGCAAAGTGGAAAGTTATGAAGCTCTTTATGATTTGTTTGCTTGGGAGCATTCGTCTAATAACTGTTTTCCAGAGCTGCGCCAGCACCTGATTGATAGCAAGATATCTAACCCTAGAAAACTTGCTGAGGAGGCGGACCGCTGGGTCAGTACCAGGGTCCACAAGGGTCCAGTGGGAGACTCAGCCAAAAGTGGGCAGGGTCCCCAGCAGAAGAGTGGGGGGGACAAGGGTAAACAGAAGGAGTCTCAGAAAGGGCCCCAAAGTAATCCCCAAGGGAACCAAGGGAAAGGTTCCCAGCCTCCCCCTGAGAAGAAGCCAGGGGCCCCGACGGGTAAACCTGTTCATAGGGGCCCCCTAACCTGCTACGTTTGTGGACAGGCGGGACACCGGTATTATGACCCCCAGTGTCCCATGAAGAATTCGAATGCACCGCCGCGTGCACCCCCCCGTCAGTTGGCGAGTGTAGCCCTGGGAGGGGACGAGATGGTTGTCCCTGGTGGGAGGGGTCCCGCAGAAATGTCCCTGGTCTCGCTAGGAGACATGCAAATGGTCCCTCCACCCCCTCTGCCTAGTAACATTAGTAAATATAGGCAGTGGGTGACCATTATTGGCCATAGAGTGGAAGCTCTCAGAGACACCGGAGCAAGTGTGACAGCTGTCAAGTGTCACTTGTTGTCCAGAGAGCAGGTGGTTCCCCACGCATTCTACCCTGTGATAGCTGCTGACAACTCCCAGAAAGAGTGTGAGGTAGCTCAGGTTTCCTTTGAATGGGGGGGGAGTTTCAGGTACTCTTCAGGTCGCTGTGAGGCCCGCCATGCCTGTCGATTGTCTCGTGGGCAATGATTTAGAAGACTCCCCTTGGGCTAAGGTGGAGAGGGAGACGCACTTAAAAATGTTGGGTGTGCCAGAGTGGGTGTGTGCAACCACTCGATCGATGACAGCGAGTAAGGGTGCTGATGGGGTCCCGGAGCCTGAAAGTACGGCCCAGGACCCAGCTGTGAAGAGAAGAGGCAGGAGGCGCGGGAAACCGGCCCCCATAGTTCCCGTGATCCAGGAGGAGGTAGACCCTGAGGGGGATGCCCTGGAGCCCACAGGGGAACAAATTGCCGAACTGGGAGACCTGCCCGAGCTGACCCATTGGCAGCAGGATGGTGGTCCCTCCAGGGAGGAATTCTGTGCCGAACAGATGGTGTGCCCTTCTCTTGTGGGTATGAGGCAGCAGGCCTCAGCCCAATCCTCAGGTGATCAGTCAGGGTCACATTTTGTGTACTGGGAGAACGACCTCCTGTATAGCGAGCCTAAGGCTGCTGAGTCTGGGTCAGCCATAGTGTGCTGGTGGTACCCCAGCGCTTCAGAGCCTTCCTACTGGGTTTGGCTCATGACGTTCCGTTAGCTGGACATCTGGGGCAGGACAAGACCTATGACAGGCTTGTCACCCATTTTTATTGGCCTCAGATGCGCAGGGATGTAGACATCCATTGTAAGACTTGTCACACTTGCCAGGCAAGTGGGAAAAGCGGAAGGAAGCAGAAGGCTCCCCTCCAACCTTTTCCAGTGGTCAGTACCCCCTTTGACCGGGTGGGGATTGACATTGTTGGGCCCCTGGACCCCAAGACAGCCCGGGGCAACAGGTTCATCCTGGTCTTGGTGGACCATGCCACATGGTACCCGGAAGCCATCCCTCTCCGAACAGTGACGGCCCCCGTGGTGGGACGGGCACTGATGGGTGTTTTCTCCCGGATGGGGTTCCCAGAGAGGTGGTGTCAGACCGGGGCACCAACTTCATTTCTAACTATATGAAGTCTCTGTGGAAGGAGTGTGGGGTAACCTACAAGTTCACCACTCCTTACCACCCTCAAGGAAATGGGCTGGTTGAAAGATTCAACCGGACCCTTAAAGGCATGATCATGGGTCTTGAAGAACCAATGAGGCGGAAATGGGACGTCCTCTTGCCATGCCTGTTGTTTGCTTACCGAGAGGTGCCGCAGAAATCTCTAGGGTTCAGCCCCTTTCAGCTTTTATACGGTCACCCGGTAAGAGGACCTTTGAGTCTGGTCAAGGAAGGCTGGGAGAAATCTCCCAGGAAACCTCCCCAGGATGTATACAGTTACATGCTGGCCTTTCGGAACCAGACTCGGCGCTTCAGAGAACTTGCTCAGGCAAATCTGGAGGCCAGCCAGGAGGAGATGAAGCGTTGGTACGACCGGAATGCCACTCTGGTAGAGCTTCAGCCTGGTCAAGAAGTGTGGGTCATGTCCCCTGTGGAACCTTGTGCGCTCAAGGACAGGTGGACTGGACCGTTTAAGTTTGTGGAGAGGAAGAGCGATGTCACCTACCTGGTGGACTTGAAATCTCCCAGGAACCCCTTGCGGGTCCTGCATGTCAACCTTTTGAAGCCCCACTTAGAAAGGTCCGAAGTGGGCATGCTCCTAGCTACAGATGCTGGAATGGAGGAGGAGAGTGAGCCTCATCCTGACCTCCTGTGTGCTAAAGAGCAAGACGGGTCAGTGGATGGTGTGGTCCTCTCTGACACACTGACCCTTGAGCAGAAACAGGATTGTCGCCACCTGTTGGGACAATTCCCGGATCTGTTTTGCTTGGTTCCGGGTGTCACTCATTGGTGTGTCCATGACGTTGACACCGGAGACAGCCCTCCTGTGAAGCACAAGGCTTACAGGGTGACTGACAAGGTTCGAGCATACATTAAGGAGGAGGTCTCCAAAATGTTTGCGTTAGGGGTGGTTGAGTTGTCTAGCAGTCCTTGGGCCAGCCCAGTGGTCTTGGTCCCGAAGGCTGCAGCTCCTGGTGCTTCACCAGAACTTCGGTTCTGCGTGGATTACCGAGGACTCAATTCAGTCACGAAGACTGACGCGCACCCCATCCCCAGAGCTGATGAGCTCATCGATCGGTTGGGGGCTGCCCGGTACCTTAGCATGTTTGATTTGACGTCTGGGTACTGGCAGATCGCCTTGACCGATGGGGCAAAGGAGAGGTCAGCATTCTCCTCACCAGATGGGCTATACCAGTTCCGGGTGATGCCCTTTGGGATGAAGAATGCCCCTGCCACCTTCCAGAGGTTGGTCAACCAGGTCTTGGCTGGACTGGAGGATTTCAGTGCCACCTACCTGGACGACATCGCAGTGTTCAGTGCCAGCTGGGAGGAACACTTGCGCCACCTCCAGGAAGTGTTGTTGGCCCTGCGCCGAGCAGGCCTCACAATCAAAGCCAGTAAGTTCCAGATTGGGCAGGGTTCTGTGGTGTACTTGGGGCACCAAGTAGGGAGCGGCAAGGTTGCCCCCCGGCAACCCAAGATTGATACCATCCTGGCTTGGGCGCCGCCCAAAACCCAAACTCAGGTGAGAGCCTTCTTAGGACTCACGGGTTATTACAGGAGGTTTGTCAAGGATTACGGTAACATTGTGCACCCCTTGACTTCGCTGACTTCCAGGAAGCAGCCACGAAACGTGATCTGGACTGATGCCTGTCAAACGGCCTTCGACACCCTGAAAACTGCAATGTGCACAGCACTTATAGTCCAGGCACCCGAGTTTTCGAAAGAATTTATTGTCCAGACGGATGCTTCAGAGCATGGCGTGGGGGCTGTTCGAGCTCAGATGAATGAAGAGGGCCGAGACTTGCCTGTAGCCCTCATCAGTCGGTGGTTACTCCCCAGGGAAACGAGGTGGAGTGCGATAGAGAGAGAAGCATTTGCTGTGGTCTGGGCGCTGAAGAAGCTAAGACCCTACCTGTTTGGGACTCACTTCCGGGTTCAGACCGACCACAGGCCCCTCAGATGGTTGATGCAGATGAGGGGTGAGAATCTGAAACTGTTGAGGTGGTCCATTTCCCTACAGGGGATGGACTTCACGGTGGAACACCGCCCTGGTACAGATCACGCCAATGCTGATGGTCTGTCCAGATTTTTCCGCCTTAGTGATGAGGACTCCCTAGGTCAAGGGTAGTTCTCCCCACATTTCAGCTGGAGGGGACACGTGTTAGACCTGACATCATTGGCTTGAGTCTCTCCTCCATTTTTTTCTGTTTGCCTCCACTGTTTTACGATGTTTTGCTGGATAATGCTTTGGGCGCCGTGCCACTGCTGACCAGTGCCACAGCGCAAGTGCTCCCTATGTTAAATTGATGTATCGATTGTATTCCATGTTTGGCTTGTTTGGTTTACTGTCAGTCCCTAGTCTAGTGCACCAGGAGTGCCGGGGCTTGTAAATACAAATGCCGCTCGTGGGCTTGCAGCACGTGTTGTGCCACCCACAAGAGCGGCCTCGTAAAAGAATGTCTACGGGTCGGTCATTGCGAGACCCACGTGCAGTCCAGTACTGTCACGCGGGCTGCGCAAGTATACCTACTTGCCAGCCCCTCAAACCTTCCCTTAACTTCATGTTAGTCGCCCCTATGGTAGGCCCACAGGCAGGGTGCGTTGTAAGTATAAGGTAAGACACGCCTGACCAAGTTGGCATGTCCTGATAGTGAACAACAGCCATCTTCGTTCTTCACTATTGCGAGGTAGCCTGCTCTCCATTAGTTAGAATGGGCCACCGGGATTATTAATGCTATGATCCCAGTTGGCTCGGTGAGCATGGTGCAATGTCGAGTTTGGTATCCCTGAACTCGGGGTTTAATTACGCATACGTTGGTGTGGATGGTTTTTGGACTCTGGGTTTGAAAATAGCACTTTTAGAAAGTGTCTATTTTCTTGTCTAACCATTTTTGGTTTCTGCTGGTCTTGCGTGTGTGTGACCGGAGCTGGGTGGCTCCAGAGGTCTGAGTGAGTCAGTGTGGGATGAGTGGGACATTTGCGTTGAGAGTAGGGGGAGAGTAGTTGCTGATAGCCTGCCCTGCCTGATACAATGCTGGCTCCACCTCCTACCAAGCGGCTGATAGCTCTGTGCCTGCCATGGACGATCCTAGCCCCACCTCCTACCAGGAGGCCGATAGCTCTGCTCCTGCCAGTGACAATGCTGGCTCCACCCCCTGCTGGGCGTCTGAGGACCCAGCCCTGCTCAGTGAATAGGCCAGGTGCTTCTGCCTGGCTCCACCCACAACAGACCCAGGATGTTGGGAAATTCCCCTGCATGGACAAAGGGATCAAAGCCGAAAAGGGGTATAAGAGAAGGACCCCTGAACTAAGAAATCAGATCACTTCTGACAAGGAACCCTGTAACCAAGGACAAGAGGCCTGCTGATCTGAGGACTTGCCTACCCCTTCTGCCAGTGTGCTGTTTGCTGGGGGGAATCCTGCAGTGCTTCTTTATTTTTGCCAAGGAACCAGGAGAGAGGAACTGTGTGTGTACTCTCACGCTTGCTAAGAAAATCTCCAAGGACTGGAAGAGTGCCAGTCTCCTGCTGAAGTCACAGGGCTAAAAGACTTCATCTGCTTAAAGTGCTATTTGCTGGAACCTGTGAATCCAGCACCTCTGAAAGAACCAGCAATCTCGACGCCGACGGACGTCGCCGAATCCAGCTCGACATAGTGAGTAACGGCTCCAGTGTCCCGCTTCCTCGACGCCGGCCGCCGGACCCGATCGACGCCAGCAGCAACGCCAGTGAGTAGTGAGTTCGGCTCCAGCTCCAAGGGACCTCGTGTCTGCACCGCTGCTGATCGCATCGTCCTCGTGCCCTCTCGACGCCGTGAGCGCTGTTCACACCTGCAACAGAATCATCGACATCGACGACTGCTGAGGCCTGATCACCACCGAAGACACGACGCCGGATTGCTCGACGCCGCTTATCATCGTCTGCTTCATTTTCCGAAGGACTGTGTTGTTGGGGGTCCGTGTGACTCCGGGCTCGACGTAGCGCTCCTCGCGGTTGACGCCGAACCTTTGGATTAACTTTGCCTCAACGTCGTGTAGCTCACGTGTGGGTTACCTTGTTGCTAAGAACTGTGTTTCCAAGAAGAAGAATTGCTTTGATACGAAAATACTTTGTCCTAAAGAAGCATCCGCATTGGATCTTTTATTTTTCCTTCCAAAAGTATTTATTAAGATTGTGTATATTTTTGTTGTTATTGGGTCTTGTGCTAAGCCTTATATAAAAATCCTTATTTTTTTAATACTACTGTGTCATGTCCATTTGTAGTGTATTCACTTTATTACTGTATGTGGTCATAAATGCTTAACGCACAGCCTCTGAGATAAGCCTGTTCTGCTCTGCCAAGCTACCAAGGGGGTGAGCAGGGGTTATCAAAGGGTGTGATCCCCTTGCCCTGACTAGAAAAGGTGTGTCCCTATTTGTCAGAAGTGTATACCTCTGCCAACTAGAGACAGCCGGTTCTAACAAGAGGCCTAAAGACTTGGCTTTTCTACCTGCAACCTGGAATTGGTCTGAGCTGATGCACAGTTAACGGTCACCTGATGTAGTCTCCTCAAGCGCCTTGACGCCTTCGGGTATATGTTGCGCTATATAAATATAAATATTTAAATATTGAAAATAAATAGATAGAAAAGCAAACTACTTGGTTTCTACTCCCACAAATGAAGTATTATGTCTAGGCCACATTCAGCTTACCTGTGACACAGTATGGTATGGTTGATGTGTTAACATGGAGCAGAGAGACTTATTAAAACCTGGTCTCGGCACAGACTGCCCATAACTGCCATAGTGATCGCTTTATTGCTGTTTGATGGATAAAAGCTGGATTGATGGTAGTCGAGTATTTTGTTAACCTCAATATGTCTCGATTCCACTATCACACTTTGTTCTTACAGCTTTGCTAGATACGGCCTACTTGATGTAAAGGTTGAAATTTGGACAACTTTGCAACTGTTGCAAAACAGTCACTCAAACTACAACCCCTGAAGTTGCTATGCTCTATATGCTCTATGGGGCTGTTCCCTTCATTACCAGAGAGATTAAAGATACACTGAGTAAATCTCTAATATTTCCAACTGCACCCATCCATCAAGGGTTATGAAAGAAGCTTTCAAATCCGATACACAATGAACTAAATTAAAAAAAGAAGATCATAACAGTGGATGCCAATTTATTTGAAGAGATGAGCTTCTGCCATTAGCAGGACTTCAAAACTAGTGCCAGAGACTTTTCTCAGATGATGGTTCTGGTTAGAAGGGAGAAAAAAGTTTTCCTGATTAACGTAAAAACTAGCAATACATGGTTGAAAGTGCTTTGATATCAGTTTGTCGGAGTACAGCCTCAGTTAAGCCTAATATGCCTGGATGATATAAAGACAAATAGGATGAAGAATTTAACAAATACTACTTTTACAGACATTGTTCTAAAGCATCAAATACAGGAAGAACACTCGGGTAAGAAGCAGGCAAGAGTTAAGCTTTCCGAATGTCTGTGATTATATGGCAGTGTCCTTTACACCCAGCTAAAGAAAAATGGGTGAATTCCTAAGGTGATGTCTGCTAGGCCTATTCAAACGTATGTTGCAAGAACTCAGGGATTTGGAAACCCTCAAATGTCCACGAAGCATGTCTTGTAGGACATCTGTGGTAATCATGTAACATCAGGTTGCTTGGTAAACAGTACACTCCAGCTCTTTCAGCATCCAAACAAATAAATATAAACAATGATAACCCTATGATAAGAAGATTGATCAGCTTGGAGATAGGAAAAACAAAAATACTGATTCTGGCACAAACTAGCATAGGGCTAGGAGGAAAATATTAACTATAACATCTTTATTGAACAGGACACAATCACTGTTATCAAACTAACATGTTTCTGATGTTCTGAGCTCCCCATGCAGAATACTGAAAACAAAGATGTGACATGAAAAGGCCTATCCAACGAAGTGGGATGTATGACATGACAATAGGGGCTTTTACCCTGCGCTGCCATTAAGACGCTGCTTTTACAACGCAAGTCGTTACAACGACTTGCGCTGTAGGCGCTGGATTGTGGAATAGTTTAATTTTCTATTCCAACTCCAGCCCAGGTAACAGTAGGGAAGGTGTTGGAATAGAAAATTAAACTATTCCTTTTCCAACAGCGCCCTCCAGCTCAAGTCGTTGTAACGACTTGCGTTGTAAAAGCAGCATTGTAATGGCAGCGTGGGCTAATGCCCGCGTTGTCATGGCTGTTTACCACAAAGTGATGTGCAGACCCACTGTGAAACAGGAAACATAACGCAATCTATCTCAGCCCCTTTCCCAATCAAAACGTCTCATTCTACTGCTAAATGTAAACAATGGATATGTTCCCTTTCATTGCTTTATGGATAATATCCCTTTAACCTCAATGCTACACCTCTTTCCTCTGATCACACTGTATCCTCATCGCCAAAGTCTCCTTCTCTAACTACTGCCATTCAGAGGATATCTCTAAAGTTAGTTGCTTAATGACAGTTCAGTTGTCCTTCTTGGCCCTTTGCATCATTCCTTCCGAATACTGTTTAAATAGGTAATGGAAATATATGTTTATACAAGATGTATCAATATCTTTCCATATAATTTTCGCATGCCTTTCATAAACCATGCTGATGGCTCTGACCACAGTTGAAGCACTGTAGCCATTATCAGCACTCAACAGTACGGAACCTTTCGCCATAGTCAAAGAATTCGCCAGACCCAGCACAAAGTCAGCAGACATCCCCCTCCCAAGACTTCTGCAACACCCTCTGCACCTACTTCCACCGCAAGATCAGGGAGAATATGACAGCTTTTACGCCTCGATACCCAAGACCCTTCCACCCCACCCGCAACCACTGCACCCAAGACACTGGACCCCAAAAGACCATACTCAGCTGGACCCCCTTCACAGAGGACAACACCCTCAAGGTCATGGAGAGCATCAAAGCCAGTGCACCCTCGGATCCCTGCCCACACCCCATCGTCAACGGAGAAGGCATCACCATCGCCCCCAAACTCTCCCACACATCAATGTCAAGCCATCATTGCTTGTAAATCAGGATCCCCATTTGACGCATGTCCCCCTGTGGGTCTTCACAAGATTATAGATATTGTTAATCCAGGAGTTAACAATATAGTTAATTCATCCCTAACTACAGCTATAATCCCTGCAGAATAGAAACTAGCAGTCATCAAACAACTGCAAAAAAAACAGAACATAGACCCCTCCACACTCACCAATCTTCATCCTACTTCACTACTATCCATTCTTGGCAACATTACTAAAATACTTGTCAAGAGACAGCTTACTGACTTCCTTGAGAAAACAGGATATTATACCCCAGCCAATCTGGATTTAGCCCTAAACACGCAACTGAGTCCTCATTGCAGGAAGTACTAGGTACACTGAAATTAACTCTAGATGAATAAAAAAAGGCGGTACTGATCCTATTGGCTCTGTCGGCTGCATTTGATACCATCTTGCATGACTTCCTTCTATCAAACAAAGCGGTTTGTCTTCAACAGCTCTGGCCTGGCTAAAATCCTTCCTTACCAACCGTAGACAAACAGTGACCCTAGGACATTTCCTCTCAATCGAACGCCCGATTACCTTAAGCTTCCCACAAGGCTCTTCTCACAGCCCGCTTTTATTTAATGCCTACATGGCTCCGCTGATCTCGTTAATATCTTCCTTCAATATCGATACAACTTCATACGCAGACGACACACAATTGATCCTGGCCCTAGATAAAGACACTACCAAAACAGCTTAATTTTAAGCAATGTATGACAGAGGTCATCCGCTGGATGAGGCTAAACAATCTTAAATGCAACACGGATGAAACTGAGATACTTTTGATAGGAACAGCCAATCCCTTTAACCCGATCCAATGGTGGCCATAAGAGGCACCTGCCCCACTAACACAGTGGAAATTGCCAGGAATCTGGGAGTAAAATTTGACGCTTCATTTTTATTTCGGCCACAGGCTCTTGTAGTGGCAGAAATGTGTTTCAACCTCAGAAAAACCCTCAAAAGGTTATTCAACTATATTCCCTGCTCTGCAAGGAAGACAGGGGCAGTTGCACTTATCTTTTCCAGATTAGGCTACTGAAATAGCTTTTTCGCAGCAACCAACAAACAAGTAGTAAAAAGGCTACAGATTGTACTGAATGCATTGGCACGTCTCGTGCTGAAAATGCCTCGTCGATCATCGGCCACTTCAGCTCTTATAACTCTGCATTGGCTGCCCATACAGAAAATAATTTTATTTAAGATCTTGGTAATTACCTTTAGAGAGTCTGGCCCCAAATATCTGGCAGCTAAGTTCATTCATCATATCACTGCTAGGATTCTCCGATCCTCCACAGCAAACCTTCTTAGGCTTCCCACCTATAGGTATAAAACTGAAGGAGGGAAATCCATTGCGGTCTTGGGAACAAGAGCATGGAATCTCATGCCCACATATCTAAGGGCGATAGAATCAGAGACCTTATTCCGAAAATCACTGAAAACCTGGATATTTGGGGTCATGGATTCATTCTGCTCCTCACTGGTATAACAGGATAATTGCACATTCCTACCTAATCTCCTTTGCTTCTTCTGTGTAGCGCCAGGATGCCCCCTTCAGAGTGACAGTTGTGCTTTACAAATATCTAAATCAATCAAATCTGCTCCATCAACTCCTCCACCTTCCCTGTAGACTGGAAGCATGCAGAGATCAACACCCTGCTGAAGAAATTGTGCCAACCAGACTGACCACAAGAACTTGAGGCCCATCTCGCTTCTCCCCTTCCCAGCGAGGGTCATAGAAAATGCCGTCAACGCCCAACTTTCCAAGTTCATCAAAGCAAACCACAGCCTAGGCATCTCCCAATCCAGCTTCCAAAGCAACCACAGCACTGAGACCACCCTCCTCGCTGCTTCAGATGACGTCCGCACTCTCCTCGACTGAGGTGAAACTGCAGCCCTCATCCTCCTGGACCTCTCAGCCTCATTCGATGCTGTCTATCACCACACCCTACGCATTACACTTCACAACGCTGGCATCTGCGACAAAGCCCTGGAATGGATATGCTCCTTCTTCATCCACTGAACACAGGGAGTCAGACTACCTCAGTTTTTCTCGGAACCCACAAAGATCAGCTGCGGCATGCCTCAGGGCTCCTACCTGAGCCCCAGGTTTTTCAACATCTACATGGCCCTGCTCACAGACATTGTCATGAACCATTTACTCAACATCGTCGCCTACTCAGATCACACTCAGCTGATTTGCTACCTCATCAGCAAACCAACAGTCACCAAGAACAACTTTCAAGACAGGGTGAAGGCTGTCACCACCTGGATGAAGAACAGCTGCCTCAAGCTCAACTCATAGAAGACGGAAGTTCTCATCATAAGCTCCAACCCCTCTGCCTGGGACGACTCCTGGTGGCCTGCAACACCTGGAACCTCCTCCACTGCCACAGACCACGTGCAGAACTTCAGCATAATCCTGAACTCCTCACACACCATCACCTGCCAGATCAACGCCATCTCTTCATCCTGCTTCCACATGGCATGCCTGCTCCAAAAGATCTTCAAATGGATCCCTACCGAATCCATGAAAGACGGGTCACCACCGCACTACCTGGCATCACCTAGAAATTCCTCAAGAAACTGCAGAACATCCATAACACTGCTGCCAGACTCATTGTCAACATCCCCCGCCGCACCAACATCACCAGACACCTAAGAGACCGCCACGGGTTCCTAGTCAACAAAAGAATCACCTTAAAGCTCCTCACACAGGCCTACAATGCCCTACATGACGCAGGGCCTGTGTACTTCAACCACTGCCTCACATTCAACGTACCCACCAGTGACCTCCCCCTGCCCAACTGGCCCTGACTATCATCCCATGTATCTGCAGACCACAACTGGAGGAACATCCTTCTCCTACCTCGCAGCAAAGACCTGCAACACCCTGCCTCTCAACCTCAGGCAATCACCGTCACTGGTTCAATTTAGGAAGGACCTGAAGACCTGCTGAACCACAGTGCCTGGACGGACCTGCAGGTCGCCTCCCCTCTCAACCCCAGTGCCTTGAGATGCTTACGGGTGATTAGTCGTGCTCTACAAGACACTGATTAATTGATTGATATTCAGATTGAGGAAAAGTGTTTTTCTGATTGGCATCATTTGTACAGGGACTCCATTGTTTTTTCATTGCCATCTCGTGTCAAACACTTCCACACGACCCACCTGGTCGTTTCTGCTGGTGCCTGAGGAAAATCTAAACTGACACAACAGAGACCATCTTGCAGCCTGCATTTCTGCCAATGAACTGTCGCACACCCAACCCCCTGTTCTTTGTAGTTCAACAGAAAGCCATGAGACGCCCATGCCCTGTGTAAACAAGCTCGTTTTCCATCTCCTACTCCCAGCCTAGTAAACATCCTTGACACCGTGATCAGGTTATCTGGACAATGGTCTGACTGTTAGGCGTGATTAAACAATGATTTGAAAGACCGGCTTTGATCAAGCCGAGTGAACAATGATCTGTGTACCAAGCCTTGCCCAGGTCACCAACTACAAACATCGTCTGGATCTGGTTATCAACTGCAAACACTGCCCTGATTGAACAATGGATTAACAACCAAAAGACTGGGATGAAAAATGTATTAAAGGCTTGTACGCTACAGAGTGCAGTAGCAGCCTCCTCTGTCTTGTCTCTGAATAGCTTGGGACTCTGTTCCATAGCCCGGGCTATTTAAATAAATCTGGGTTACTCCTGCAGACGAAGGCTCCTGTGTCTCCTTTTACTAAGTATGGAAGGTATGGAAGACTTGGGCGGTTCCCCCGCCACCCAGACCCAGTAAGTGGGTTATCCCGGTTCTTTAAATGGTGCCCGTGGGACTCCACGAGCACAAAGGTCAGGCCCGGTGGATGTGAGGAGGTGCACGGAGAGACTCCGACGGAGGCGCCCTACCCGCGGGATTCTTGTATTCCGGTAGACCGAATGACTCGCCCGCTGTCCCTCCCCACCCGGTCTGGGCCACATGACCGCGTCCTCGCTGGAGTCCCATAGCAAATAATTTCTGGAACAGGACACAGCCCTATGTCTGCAGAAGAGAACTACCCCTGTAAGGTAAGGGTGGACTGATCATCTACCAAGTCTGTATGATTCTGTTATTGGCTTTCGCAAAAGCCAAGTTGTTATTGACTTTTGCCAAAGCCAAGCAAGCGAGGTGAAGTTTTAAAAACCCGCTGGTGTCTGTTCTGTATGATTCTGCTGTTATTGACTTTTGCAAAAGCCAAGCAAGCGAGGTGAGTTTTAGAAACCCGCTGGTGTCTGTTATCTGTTTTTAAGCATGCCAGTCAGTAGTAAGTTCAAGAAAATATGTTGTTGTATGTGTACGCAGGGCTCCCAGCTGAAGGCGGCCTGTCCGCTTCCTCCAGAAGGGGCACCTGGCCATATGATGTATGTTAAACATGGCCCTTCTGCCATAACGTTTTCCTTATTTTGGGTAAAGTATACCAAACAAAGTAACACGGAATTACAGTGGCCACTTTATGGCTCCTTTAATTCCCAAGTTCTCGCCAACTTAGAGGAACATTTAATGAAAAGAAAAACTCGCCCGTCTATGTTTGAATCTGTCCGATTTTGGAGGAAAGAGATAGAGCAGAGAGCTAGAAAGAAGAAGGCCCAAGAAAGGAAACAGGAACGTATGTCAATGGCCGAACACGCTAGAGAAAATTTACAAAATCAAATGACAAAATCGGTAGAAATAGCTGATAGGGAGCATGGGGCTCAGGTACAAAAATGTTATCCAGCTCGTGAGGAGAAAGGAAAGGGCCACATGGAAGGGGGAGAAGAAGGTGATTTCATGCTTGATACCATGCTAGAAAGCCCTCCTGCATAAGCCCCAATGTACCCTGCCCTGACGCATCCCACCCCGCATGTCCCCCGCCACAGCCCACTCCTGCCCCCACTGCCCCTCCTACTGTTCTCTCTATCACACCTACCCTCCCGACTTTTCCTATGACACCAACCACGCCCGCTAACCCTGTCCTCGCTGCAGGAATGACAACAAGCCTCCATCCGCCCAGCGGACCCCACGACCTCAAGAACTTCTGCACCATCTCGCTCCTCCCTTTTCCTGCCAAACTCATCAAGAAGACCGACAACAAACAGCTCACCACCTTCCTCGAGACGAGCAGATCCCACGACCCCTCACAGTCCAGTTTCGAGCCAACTGACGACATCATATCCCTGCTCGACAACGGGGAAACAGCTGCCCTCATCCTCCTGGACCTCTCTGCAGCGTTCGACACAGTTTGCCACCGCACACTAATACAGCGCCTCAGCAACACCGGAATGTAAATGTAAATGTAAATGTATGAAACTTATATAGCGCAGGACTTACCCTGGGGCATTTCCGCGCTTGCTTAGGGAACCCGTCCTGGTATTCCCCTGTGAGATAACCCTGGAAGGGTATCCACAAGGTGAAAGCCAGGCATCCCGCCGCGAAGGGCCGATGTGGAGATTAAGCAAGCTATTGCCCAGAGTCGCAGAGTGTGAACCCGTGAGTCGAGAAGGCACCGGAGCGAGAATTATCAAGTCCGTGGGATTATTGAGCCCAAGACCCGCCGAGGCGGGGAATTGAACCCTGGTCCAGGGCTGAAACTCAAGCTCCAGGTCTGCCGCCTCTAACCCCTGAGCCACACTTCTCCAAGAGAAGGCACTAGAGTGGATCATCTCGTTCCTCGCGGGAAGAACCCAGAGAGGCCGCCTCCCCCGTTTGGATTCGCAGCCACCGAAGTCATCTGCGGCATACCTCAAGGATCCTCGCTCAGCCCCACCCTCTTCAACATCTACATGAGCCCCCTCGCCGCCATCGCACACCAACACAACCTTAACATCATTTCCTACGCCGACGACACCCAGCTGATCCTCTCCCTCACCAACGACTCCGCCACCGCCAGAGCCAGCCTACACGAAGGAATGAAAGACGTCGCCGAGTGGATGAAGAACAGCTGCCTGAAACTGAACTCAGACAAGATGAAAGTCCTCGACCTCGGATCATCCCCCTCCACCTGGTATGACTCCTGGTGGCCTCCTGCCCTGGGCACCCCCCCCAAGCCAACGGACCACGCACGAAACCTGGGCTTCATCCTGGACTCCTCCCTCTCGATGACCAAACAAGTCAACGCAGTCTCGTCATCCGGTTTCAATACCCTGCGCATGCTCCGAAAGATCTTTAGATGGATCCCCACCGAAACCATGAAGACGGTCACACAGGCACTTGTCACCAGCCGACGGACTACGGGAACACCCTCTACGCGGGAACCACAGCCAAACTACAGAAAAGACTCCAGCGCATACAGAACGCCTCCGCACGACTTGTCCTGGACATCCCCGCCACAACCACATCTCCGCCCACCTCAGAGACCTGCACTGGCTCCCCGTCAGCAAGAGGATCACGTTCAGACTCCTCACCCATGCACACAAGGCTCTCCACAACCTGGGCCCCAAGTACCTCAACAACTGCCTCACTTTCTTCATGCCCACCCGCCAGCTGCGATGGACCAGCCTCGCCCTCGCCACCGTACCACGCATTCGCAGAGCCACCGCCGGAGAAAGATCCTTCTCCTACCTGGCGCCCAAGACATGGAACTCCCTCCCCATCCACCTACGGCTGACCCAGGACCATCTCTCCTTCAGGAAGCAACTCAAGACCTGGCTTTTCGAGCAGTAGCGGACCCCTCCCCCTCAGCGCCTTGAGACCCTAGCGGGTGAGTAGCGGGCTATATAAATTGACTGATTGATTGATTGATTGGTTCCGGTCCAGGGAAGATATATCCTGGCAGTTCAGGCAGGACTGTTCCCATGAGGCACAGGGTCAAGGCTGATTTGCATATGGCTATGTCTGAAGTGGGGTGGTGTGGTGAGCAAAAAAACTATGGATTTGGGCCCAGATCTCTGTACAGGGGTGAATGTTTGACATTGTTCTGCATTCTTTCCATCATCTGTTGTTTTTGCATTTGTCACCCCAAGTGGGACGGGTATGCTCAGACTTGAGTCCCCTGCTCTCCACAATACTGGAGTCAAGCTATCCTAGCTGGAGACGGCTGATAGCCAGAAACCGGTCCTAGGATGCTTGATTCCAGTCCAGGGAAGACACGGCTTGGCAGTACGGGCTGGACTGTTCCCATGAAGCACAGGGTCGAGGCTGATTTGCATATGGCCATGTCTGAACTGAGGTGTTGTGGTGAGCAAAAAAACGATAGATTTGGGCCCGGATCTCTGTACTGGGGTGAATGTTTGACATTGTTCTGCATTTTGTCCATCAATCGTTGTTTTTGCATTTGTCACCCGAGTGGGACGGGTATGCTCAGACATGAGTCCGGTGCTATCCACGCCACTGGAGTCAAGCTATTCTGGCTGAAGACGGCTGATAGCCAGAAACCGGTCCTAGGATGCTTGATTCCGGTCTAGGGAAGACATGGCTTGGCAGTTCGGGCTGGACTGTTTCCATGAGGCACAGGGTCAAGGCTGATTAGCATATGGCCATGTCTGAACTGGGGTTGTGTGGTGAGCAAAAAAACGGATTTAGGCCAAGATCTCTGTAATGGGGTGAATGTATGACATTGTTCTGCATTCTGTCCATGAACTCTTATTTTTGTACTGGGCACAGTGGCAATGATCTGTGGTCGCTCGCTTTTAGTCTCCTGGCCAGGGTCTTCCTGCGCAGTACCCCACTGCCCTCAGGGTAGATTACTCCCCAAACACCTCAGCCTTGCTGCCACTCAAGGGTTTCATATGTGTTTAGAAGGAGTCATTGGGACCCACTCCAAGGTATGTATCACAAGACTAGTTCATGAACCTGGCCCCCTGAGGCTGATTGTTTACCCAGGAGTCACAACAGAGCAGGGGGGTAGGTGAATCTGGAATGTTATAGTCCATGTCCCTCTCCTAGCAAAAAGAAATGCAGGTAGGCCAGAACCCTCTGCTGAGTGTAGTAACGCTATCTTGCTTTGGGCCGGGAAACATCCTTTACAATGCAACTTTTACAACGCACTACCATTACGACGCAACTTTTACAACGCAAGTCATTACAACAAATTGCGCTGGAGGGCGCTCTAGGATAGGTGATATTTTCATTACTATCCAACACCTTCCCTACTATCCACGGGGCCTAGAGTTGGAATAGTAAATTAAACTATTCACTATCCAGCGCCCCCAACGCAAGTCGTTGTAACGACTTGCGTTGTAAAAGTTGCGTCGTAATGGCATGCGTTGTAAAAGCATGCGTTGTAATGACATACATCCCTTTGGGCCCTATACCGGAATACTCTGGGCCGGGAAATGAGTCTGGCACCAGGCATTACATGATTCTTGGCAGTCCTGTGTGGTTGGGGCTGGGGAAGGCCCATTCAGCAGGTCTCACAAAATGTCTTCATATCCTGATGGACGTTTATTCTCGCACGTGCCATATCCGATCCTGTTAAACTTTGTTAGTCAATCCAGGGCCAGTTTTGGAAATCCTCTCTCGTGCCCTTTTTAGCGGTTTGTGTGACAACCAGTGGCACTCAGCGATATATTCGGTTGCAATCAGGGAGTGTTAGACCTGACACCATTGGCTTGAGTCTCTCCTCCATTTTTTCTGTTTGCCTCTACTGTTTTACGATGTTTTGCTGGTACATGCTTTGGGCGCCGTGTCACTGCTGATCAGTGCCACAGCGCAAGTGCTCCCTCTGTTAAATTGATGTGTCTATTGTATCCATGTTTGGCTTATTTGGTTTACTGTCAGTCCCTAGTCTAGTGCACCAGGAGTGCCGGGGCTTGTAAATACAAATGCCGCTCGTGGGCTTGCAGCACGTGTTGTGCCACCCACAGGAGCGGCCTCGTAAAAGAATGTCTACGGGTCGGTCATTGCGAGACCCACGTGCAGTCTTGCACTGTCACGTCGGCTGCGCAGGTATACCTACCTGCCAGCCCCTCCAACCTTCCCTTAGCTTCATGTTAGTCACCCCTATGGTAGGCCCGTGGGCAGGGTGCATTGTAAGTGTAAGGTAGGACAAGCCTGACCAAGTTGGCATGTCCTGATAGTGAAGTGCCGCCATCTTAGGGCTTCACTATTGCGAGGTAGCCTGCTCTCCGTTGGATAGAATGGGCCGCCGGGATTATTAACGCTATAATCCTAGCTGGCCCGGGGAGCATGGTGCAATGTCGAGTTTGGTATCCCTGAGCTCGGGGTTTAATTACGCATCCGTTGATATGGATGGTCTTTGGACTCTGGGTTCGAAAATAGCACTTTTAGAAAGTGTCTATTTTCTTGTCTAACCATATCTGGTCTCTGCTGGTCTTGCGTGTGTGTGACAGGTGCTGGGTGGCTCCAAGAGGTCTGGATGAGTCAGTACGGGATGAGTGGGACATTACGTTGAGAGTAGGGGGAGAGTAGTTGTTGATAGCCTGCCTTGCCTGATACAATGCTGGCTCCACCTCCTGCCGAGCAACTGATGGCTCTGTGCCTGCCATGGACGATCCTAGCCCCACCTCCTGCCAGGAGGGCGATAGCTGCTCCTGCCAGTGTCAATGCTGGCTCCACCTCCTGCGGGGCGTCTGAGGACCCGGCCCGGCTCAATGAAGAGGCCAGGTGCTACTGCCTAGCTCCACCCACCACAGACCCAGGGTGTTGGGAAATCCCCAGCATAGACAAAGGGATCAAAGACGGAAAGGGGTATAAGAGAAGGACCCCTGAACTAGGAAATCAGATCACTTCTGACAAGGAACCCTGTAACCAAGGACAAGAAGCCTGCTGATCTAAAGGACTGCCTACCCCTTCTGCCGGTGTGCTGTTGTTGGGGGAATCCTGCGGTGCTTCTTTATTTTTGCCAAGGAACCAGGAGAGAGGAACTGTGTGTGTACTCTCACGCTTGCTAAGAAAATCTCCAAGGACTGGAAGAGTGCCAGTCTCCTGCCGAAGTCTCAGGGCCAAAAGACTTCACCTGCTAAAAAGTGCTATCCGCTGGAAGCTTGAATCCAGCACCTCTGAAAGGAACAGCAATCACGACGACCGGACGCTGGGCCCAACCGACGCCAGCAGCGACGCCAGTGAGTAGGAGTACGGCTCTAACTCCAGAGGACCTCGTGTCTGCCCCGCTGCTGATCGCATCAACCGTGTGCCCTTCGACGCCGTGAGCGCTGCTCACTCTGTGCAACTGCATCATCGACAACGCCTGCTGAGGCCTGATCGACACCGAAGGCGCGACGCCGGATTGCTCGACGCCGCTGATCCTCGTGTGCTTCATTTTCCTAAAGGTACTGTGTTGTTGGGGGTCCGTGTGACTCCAGGCCCGACGCAGCGCTCCTCGCGGTCGACGCCATACCTGTGGATTATCTTTGCCTCGACGTTGTGTAGCTCCCGTGTGAGTTACCCTGTTGCTAAGAACTGTGTTTCCAAGAAGAAGATTTGCTTGATACTAAAAGACT
Source organism: Lissotriton vulgaris (assembly GCF_964263255.1). Taxonomy (NCBI): domain Eukaryota; kingdom Metazoa; phylum Chordata; class Amphibia; order Caudata; family Salamandridae; genus Lissotriton; species Lissotriton vulgaris. The sequence continues at coordinate 183,518,397 of NC_141694.1, forward strand.
TTTTGTGCTAAAGAAGAAACTACCTGTGAACTATCCCTTTTTCCTTCCCGAACGTATTTATTCCGATTGTGTACAGTTTTGCCGTTATTTTGGTCTTGTGCTAAGCCTTATATAAAAATACTTATTTTTATAATACTACGGTGTCGTGTCCATTTGTAGTGTATTCACTGTATTACTGTATGTGGTCATAATTGCTTAACGCACAGCCTCTGAGATAAGCCTGTACTGCTCTGCCAAGCTACCGAGGGGGTGAGCAGGGGTTATCGAAGGGTGTGATCCCCTTGCCCTGACTAGAAAAGGAGTGTCCCTATTTGTCAGAAGTGTATACCTCTGCCAACTAGAGACAGCCGGTTCTAACATTGGTGGCAGCGGTGGGATTTGGACTTTGCATTTATGACCCATGTACAGTGATTAGTGTGCGCTACATAGTGAAAGCAGACCATAACGCAGTCACAATCTGATTCGGAAGGATCCTATTTTTGTTCTCCGCTTTCCTGAAACTTGATTTTCTGAACACTGCCAGTTTCATCATGAGTGACAACGGAGTCACTGCCCCTGCTATCGTTGTTGTTGAAGAGTTCGAGAGGAGTAAGCTAAAAAGATACAAGAAAGATGAGCTGAAACACTTTTGCAACCAGTTTGAAGTTCCTACCACCGGCCTCTCGAGAAAAGATGATTTTTATAAAGCATTACAGGCCTGGTGGGAATCCAGAAATCCCTCTGATGTGGTGGTGGTACCCACAGAGGAAGGGGATGAGGAGGTGCCAGTGAATGGACCTGTGGCCTCTCCCGGAAGCAGTGTTTCCTCCAAAGGTCTTTCCCCGGAAGAAAGAGAAGAAAGGGCGAAAGAGCGAGCTTACAACATGGAGATGGCAAGGCTAAAGATAAATGGGCAGTTGGAGTTAGAAAATGCGAGAGGTAGAAGGGAAGCTGATTTAGAGATCAAAAAGTTGGAGTTTGAACGAGAGAAGTTAGCTTTGGAGCATGAAGCCAGGTTGAGGGAACTGGATATCCAAGCTAAAAAGTTAGAGTTGAATCCCTCTGGTGGCAGCATTCCATCCGAGCCTGCAGAAAGTAAGTTTTACTTCCCGAAAGATGTGATCAAAGATTACAACAAGAATGAAGATATTGGTCAATGGTTTAAAGCATATGAGTTAGCATTGTTGGCCCACCAGGTCCCTGAGAAGAATTGGGGAGCTGGGTTGTGGGGTCGCTTTGTGAGTGAGGGAAGAGATACCCTGTTAGACATGCCTGTTGCAGATAGGATGTCGTATGCTCATATGAAAGAGGCTTTAATGTTGCGATATGGTTTAACCCCCGAACAGTACAGACAAGCTTTTAGAGAATGTAAGAAATTGCCTGGTACGACGTGGGTTGAATATGTGTCTTATTTTTGCAGAGCCATGGATGGTTGGGTAAAGGGCAGCAAAGTGGAAAGTTATGAAGCTCTCTATGATTTGTTTGCGTGGGAGCACTTGTCTAATAACTGTTTTCCAGAGCTGCGCCAGCACCTGATTGATAGCAAGATATCTAACCCTAGAAAACTTGCTGAGGAGGCGGACCGCTGGGTCAGTACCAGGGTCCACAAGGGTCCAGTGGGAGACTCAGCCAAAGGTGGGCAGGGTCCCCAGCAGAAGAATGGGGGGGACAAGTGTAAACAGAAGGAGTCTCAGAAAGGGCCCCAAATTAATCCCCAAGGGAACCAAGGGAAGGGTTCCCAGCCTCCCCCTGAGAAGAAGTCAGGGGCCCCGACGGGTAAACCTGTTCATAGGGGCCCCCTAACCTGCTACGGTTGTGGGCAGGTGGGACACCGGTTTTATGACCCCCAGTGTCCCAAAAAGGATTCGAATGCACCGCCGCGTGCACCCCCTCGTCAGTTGGCCAGTGTAGCCCTGGGAGGGGAGGAGATGGTTGTCCATGAGGGGAGGGGTCCCGCAGAAATGTCCCTGGTCTCGCTAGGAGACATGCAAAGGGTCCCTCCACCCCCTCTGCCTAGTAACACTAGTAAATATAGGCAGTGGGTGACCATTAATGGCCATAGAGTGGAAGCCCTCAGAGACACCGGAGCGAGTGTGACAGCTGTCAAGTGTCACTTGGTGTCCAGAGAGCAGGTGGTTCCCCACGCATTCTACCCCGTGATAGCTGCCGATAACTCCCAGAAAGAGTGCGAGGTGGCTCAGGTTTCCTTTGAATGGGGGGGAGTTTCAGGTACTCTTCAGGTTGCTGTGAGGCCCGCCATGCCTGTCGACTGTCTCCTGGGCAATGATTTGGAAGACTCCCCTTGGGCTAAGGTGGAGAGAGCGGCGCACTTGAAAATGTTGGGTGTACCGGAGTGGGTGTGTGCAACCACTCGATCCATGACAGCGAGTAAGGGTGTTGATGGGGTCCCGGAGCCTGAAAGTACGGCCCAGGACCCAGCTGTGAAGAGAAGAGGCAGGAGGCACGGGAAACCGGCCCCCGTTGTTCCCGTGGTCCAGAAGGAGGTAGACCCTGAGGGGGATGCCCTGGAGCCCACCGGGGAACAAATTGCCGAACTGGGAGATCTGCCCGAGCTGACCCACTGGCAGCAGGATGGTGGTCCCTCCAGGGAGGAATTCTGTGCGGAACAGAAAGAGTGCCCTTCTCTTGTGGGCATGAGGCAGCAGGCCTCAGCCCAATCCTCAGGTGATCAGTCAGGGTCACATTTTGTGTACTGGGAGAACGACCTCCTGTATAGCGAGCCTAAGGCTGCTGAGCCTGGGTCAGCCCGTGTGCTGGTGGTACCCCAGCGCTTCAGAGCCTTCCTACTGGGGTTGGCTCATGACGTACCGTTAGCTGGACATCTGGGGCAGGACAAGACCTATGACAGGCTTGTCACCCATTTTTATTGGCCTCAGATGCGTAGGGATGTAGACATCCATTGCAAGACTTGTCGCACTTGCCAGGCAAGTGGGAAAAGCGGAAGGAAGCAGAAGGCTCCCCTTCAACCTTTTCCAGTGGTCAGCACCCCCTATGACCGGGTGGGTATTGACATTGTTGGGCCCCTGGACCCCAAGACAGCCCTGGGCAACAGGTTCATCCTGGTCTTGGTGGACCATGCCACAAGGTACCAGGAAGCCATCCCTCTCAGGACAGTGACGGCCCCCGTGGTGGGACGGGCACTGATGGGTGTTTTCTCCCAGATGGGGTTCCCCAGAGAGGTGGTGTCCGACCGAGGCACCAACTTCATTTCGAACTATATGAGTGATTCTGCAAATAGGTCAGTAATATAAGAATTTTAAGGGAACTAATGAAATCACAGTGATTGTTTCTGAAAATAAATTAGATACTGCTATGTCACACTGAGAGTTTGCGCTGAGCTAAGATTACAAGAAGGAACGAAAGTCAGTGTTGTACTCATTTAAGTTAGAGTAAGTAAATTGTGAGGAAACAGTTAAATAGACATTTAAATGGGAAAAAGTCAACTACTGGGCATAGTATAGTTATCTGCTTTCGTGAGACAATAGTGAGGAAAACTGCTGTTAAAGGAACAAGCTGCACTGTATATTGGTCAAATTTCAAAAGTGTTAATTTACAGGTACAAACAAGAACTTAGAGAGTGTAAACTATATTTATATGTAGGCAAGCTTTACTAATAAGCCTGCATCATTTCAGAAAAGTGTGTCCTCATGAACACATTACTTATGTTCGGTAACTCCTTCTCTGGTAGACACTCCCCGGAAATGTATGTGCAGTGCACCTGCATGCCAACAAGTGGCATCGCTCAACTCAGCTTCAACCACGCCCAATGTACCATGCAAAGTGCTATATAGTTGCCAACCCAACTCTTTGACATCAGTTTCTTTTCGTGACTTTCCACTCCAGAAGCGCTGAGCCACTAAGAATGCCGACATACTGGTATGCATTACCGAGGCACTCCAAGGCCCTAAGAAGGGTGACCCTAATGTATCAGTTCACAGAGCAGGGACGATGAGAGGGTCAGTATGGAATCTGATGCTAGATCGTATCTACCAGATAAGGTGTTACCGAAGGTATGTAACTTGTTTATCTGATAGGGACTTCTAGCCACAGATTCTTTATCTTAGAATAGATACCAAAGCAAAACCACCCCGGGGGTGGGTCTGCAAACCGATTAGATGAAAAAGTCCTGCTGGACTGAATGAGCAAAGTGCCCATCATAACAGACCTTACTATCTAGGCAGCAGTGCTTGTTAAACGTGCGCAAAGATGCCCACATTGCTGCCTTACACATGTCCAGGATAAGGACTCCATAAGATAACACGATGGTCGCAGCCTTGACTCTTCTAGAATGAGCACACAAGCCCTCAGAGGGTTAACTTTTGGCCAAAACATAGCAGATATTTATGCAGAGCACTATCCACTGTGAGATGGTTAGTTTCGGCACTGCATTCCCTTTCTTAGTTTCAACATATCCTGGAAAGAGTTGATCAACCACCAGAAATTTTGTTTGCGATCAATGTAGAACAACAACACTCTTTTTAGGTCCAGGCAGTGGAGTCTCTCCTCTTCTTTAGGAGGGTTAGGCGGAGCAAAGAAAGTAGGCAAGGTGATTGTCTGGCCTACATGAAAGGGTGTCACAACTTTCGAGAGGAAACTAGCTTGCCTAGGTAAAAGGTGGTGTAGGGAGGATGTACCGAGAGGACCGGAAGTTTGTTGTACCCCCCTCCCCCCCCCCCCGGACGATGTTATGACCACTAGAAGACTGTTTTGATAGTCAGCAAGCAAAGTGGGTAGTTGTGTAACAGTTCAAGATGAGTATATATGAGGAAGGTAAGGATCAGGTAAAGATTCCTCTGGGACATGATGAATGGCCTGGGGAGAAAAAGTGTTCCAGTCCTTTTAAAAACCTAGTCACAACAGGTGACGTAACAGAGAAGATTGTTCTGGCAACCACAAGAAAGCAGAAATAGCAGGCAGATAACCTTAAACAGTGCCCAGAGCCCTTCTAGTCTAAAGAAAGAAAGAGCAAATAGAAGAAGGTGGGATAAGGGTACAGAAAGGGGGAGTCAATGTTTCTGAGTGCACACCATGCCACAAATGTGTCCCAACGGCAGGCGTATAGGGTCTTTGTAGAGAACTGCCTAGCTGCCAGAACAAAATCACAAGCTGGGTGGAAGGCCGAAAGCAGTCAATTAATGCTGTTCAATCTATACGCCAGAAGGTGGGGCATGTTCATTTTTGGGTGTAGAACTTTCTCCTGTTGCTGCAACAGAAGATCCTCCCAAAGGGGCAGCCTGATTAGAGGGCTAATGCTTATGCTCAGAAGCTTGATATACCAAACTCTCTGTGCCCAATCCAGAGCCAAATGATTGGCTTAGGCCAAGTCGCTCCTGATCTTCTTGAAAACTCTAGGCAGCAGTGGTGTTAGACCTGTTATCTTTAGGGTGGTCTTTCCCCAACATTTTGCCTGCCTACCTCCTCTGTTTGCAGATTCTTCTTCTTGGCCTTGGGACTCTGAGAACTTTACCACTGCTGACCAGTGCTAAAACACATGTGCTTCCCCCCTAAACACGGTACAATTGGTATATTCACAATTGAAATATTTATTTTACTGGTAAGACCCTAGCAAAATGGTATACCATATATCCAGGGACTGTAACCTAAATGCTACTAGTGGGCTGCAGCATTTCAAACTTTTCAAACCTGTCTTCTCAGGTCTGCAATTTAAGGGACTGTGAGTGCAGTTTACTGCAACTTTGACTTGCCATTTAAAAATACTTGCGAAACCTTCAACTCCCCTTTTATTACACATAAGTCACCCATAAGGTAGGCCCTAGGTAGCCCTAAGGGCAGGGGGCTGTATAAGTAAAAGGTAGGACATGTACTGGTATGTTTTACTTATCCTGGTAGTGACAGCTTTGCAAATTCATTTTTCACTATTGTAAGGCCTACTCCTGTTATAGATTAACATTGGGAATTCCTTAATACACTTTCAAGCTTAAAATCCTTACTAGAAAGGAGGAGCTGCATCAAGTTTTATATATTTGGAATGGTAATGATAAACCCTCTTTACTGGTAAAGCTGGATTTAACATTACTATTTTAGAAATGCTTCATTTATCTGCTCTTATTGCTTTGTGTGTCAGCAGTCTTTCTCCAATACACATCTGGGGTGGGTGACAGATATACTTTGCGCATTCTCTCTAAACAGCCACTAACACAGGAAGGTAAGGTTTGCCTGCATACTCATCTGTATTCTGATGGCTCTTCCAGAGCAAGAAGGGAGGGTGGAGCTGACACATACACTTGAGTAGGCAGTGTCCTGTTTCCCTCAAAAAGGGCTAATTACCTCTTAATAATGGTCTAGAACCAGGGCTGGGAACAAATAATGATAATCCACGTTTGTAAAGCGCGAACAATCACCCGTAAGGGTCTCTAGGCGCTGGGGGCCATCTTGAAGATTAAGCGAGCTATTGACCAGAGTCACATGGTGCTGGGCTAATCTGCCGCCGGTGTCGGGGATTGACCCGTGATCCCCAGATTCCGGAGTCAGTCACCCTGGCTGTGGCGCCACACCTCTTCCGTACACAAAGAACCCGAGTGCACTTCAAAGACCCTTCTTTGAAGTCCCTCCCACTTGAAAGGCACTAATGAGTATAAGTACTGGGTCTCTGATCCTACCAAAACAGTACACTACTGGAATTGTGAAGAACCCTTTGAGGAAAACGTACTGCTGTGCTGCTACAAAGGCTGCCACTCTGCTGGACTACTCCTCTGGAAGAACTGCTTTTTTGCTCTGATGTGCTACCTGTTGCCAGTCGCTTGCTTCTCCCTGCCCCGCTCAAGAAAAGGACTGGACACATCTTACTTGAACCTAGAGTGATTCCAAGGGCTTCCTTGTTTGCCCCCTGTTTTGAAGGCTCGGGCCATCAAATACTGCCAACCAACTGTGCAGCAGCACCTGGACTCTGCCATCTGTGAGTCATGCCTTGCCAAGTAGTGCCAATCCAGTCCTGGGCCCTTCGAAGTGCTTGTTTTCTGTGCTGACCCATAAGAATCCACGCAGTAATGACTTTGATAGTGAAAACCACAATGTAATAGTACCACGTTGAAATTGATGCGTGGTAAAAAATGCCTCCCACCATATGGTGGTGGTGTTGTATGAATACTTGCCCTAGCCTTTTCTTGATCGAAGAAAGAAAGGTTTTCAATGTCCGAGAACCAGAAGGTTGATTAGTAGTCCAGGCTCTGCCCAAAACCAGAGTTCTCAGATCTCCACCTCTCCCTGATGCCCCCCAGCCTAAGAGTGATGCATTTGTCACTACTGTTATCTCTGGGTGGGGAAAGGAGAGGGGTCTGTTGCTGACCTAATCGTGGTTCGTCAGCCACTACTGCAGGTTTCTTACAATTCCCTCTGAGATCTGGGCCAGATCAAAGAGATTCCCCTGATGGTATGCCTACTGGAACTTCAGATCCCACTACAGAACCCTCATGTGGTAACGGGCATGTGTCAAAAGAAGGATGCAGAAGGCCATGAGGCAAAACAGCCTTGGAGCCTTCTCAAAATCAAGAACAGAGGCGGTAAAACCCAAACATCTTTAACTCGTTATTTGGGAGAACAGGCCCTAAACTGCAATGTATCCAGAGCAGTCCAGAGGAAAGAGAACGTCTGAGAGGAAGTTAGGTGTGACTTCAGCACGTTGATAGTGAACCACAGCTAAAGGAGGAGGTGCAATGTAGTCTGGGGGTGAGAAACGACTGCCTGGGGCAAGCTCGCCTTCAATAGCCAATCGTCGAGCTAGAGAAAGACTGGAAGTGGGTGGCATGGGTGACAGGGTTTCCAAGAAAGGGATAGAGTCATTCTGAATGATTTCAAAACGCATTTGTCGGATGTTATTAATTTCTAATGTGGCCGGTGATGGCACGTCCTGCATCCTACAGGGTGCCCAAGCTGCTATAAGGGCTACCTAAATAAGTTAGAGTCAGCAGCTGCCGTGGGAGTGGAGGACTGACCCGACCTCCGCTTGGTGGCCCCTGTTGGCCTTAGTGGCTGGGCAGGAAAGGACGAGGTTGGTAACCCCTACTTAAGCCTCCGAGTGGGTGAAAGGCAGACTGGGTTGATAAAGAGCCATGGACAGGCCTCGGAACGTGGCTGCTATTCTTTAAGCACTCCACCGCTGAGTCTGCCTTCTCACCAGAGAGGCAAGAGTCATCTATGGGAAAGTCCATTAAGAAAGCTTGGACTTTTCCTGAGAAGCCAGTGGTTCTCAGCCAGGTGTGGCACCTCAGGGCCACTGATCATAAAATCGTTCTGCCGAGTAACTTGGTTATGTCATGCCAACATCTGATGGTGATCTTTGCTGCATCTCGCCCATTAACAATCGTTAGAGAGAGTATGGCTTGCTCCGCCTCTGAGACTATGGGAAAGGTATGAAGGTACGCTCAAACGCAAGCTATGTTAACCAACAGCAGAGCAAAGCTGGTGGAGAGAAAATCATCTTACCAAAGGTATACAGCATTTTTCGATTCGCTATCCGGTGGAGTGGTAGGGAATGCACCGGGATTGATCCTGAAATGGAGACTTGGACAAGCAAGCTCTCGGCTTGTGTTGTGAAGAAATTGGGGTCCCCAGGAGCAGGCGAGGGTAGCAGGCAATTGTCCTGTTCACAGAAGCTCCTGTCCAGGGATCGGACCAGGCCCCAAGGAGGACAATGTAAGTGAATAATTCAATATGATTAAGGGTTGAGAAGGGGTGACTACCGGCTGAAGTACCTCCATCAAGATGTTTGTCTTGAATGCCACATAAGTGGGCGGGCGGATGGGTTCTGACACGGTCTAGGAGAATCCGACTGTCGGTCCGAGGCTTACCGACTGACATCGTAATCAGGCCCAAAGTATAAATAGAGTTAAGACCTAGAGAATGGCACTTCAGTCAAAATGAAAGGGGACAAATATTTTTGGGATTGACAAATAAATTGTAAGGCGCACAAAGCCTATAACCTATTTATTGATAGGCTTGTTTGAACAGGGCTGCCTTGTTGCTGATATGAGGATGAGTCTGACAATAGCCGTCTTCACTCAATCCGCATACAACTTTACGTGTGCACCAGTGTTCATGTGTAACCAGAATAGAACCTTTTACCAAGTGCCTCTGGAATAATGCAATTCTTCAGCAAAAGCATTTTTCACACAAGTATGCACAATTCATCTGCTGAGTAATTTGCATATTTCGCAAAAACATGTTTATACCTCAAATGGACCAAAGGTTTTTAAACACAAAGCTCCATGTGGACTTAGGCACAGTGGCATGTCCTTTGCAAAGGTTAATTAGTTACTATTCAGTTGCTGAATGTGGCATTTATGTTCAAATGAAACTGAGGGGCAGTTAGTATTAATAGATATTAAAATGACAAATAATTGGTCCTCCACAGATGCATAATTCCGTTCGCCCCGTTTTTAGCATAGCTCTGCAGCAACAGACCTTTTGAAGGTGGGGCAGGGTGATTAGAGCTAAAAACAATTTGACTGAAGCTTACAGTGGATGAGAACCCATTGGGCAGACTCAGTCACAGCAGTAACCCAAAAACCCGAGATGTAAAAAGAACTGGATGGTTTGTGTTAAACTGGAACTGCATAAAACAAACTTGCTTAATAGTGCTTATTGGTTTTCAGGGGCTTTGTTGTGTTCAGTGGATTGTGTTAGAGTGAATCCAAAAGGAATTGGATCACAATGATCTTTGTGGTATTTTAAGGGCGTGGGTGGGTGTATGAAAGCAATTTTCCTATCTTTTCTTCCTGACGAGTCGTGTGTCCCTTTCTCGGCTAAGAAAAGATCGAAAACCGAGAAAAGCAACATACAACCCCTGGACACACAGACTAACCATCCCCAAGAAACTAATCAGGAACCAGAAGGCTACTAATGATCTTCAGAAACTAGTCAGCAACATGACACGAATCACAATTAGTACTTTACAAGCGATGAAAGAAATACTGGAAATGACAGCAAGCACCCATGCTAAGATCACAAATATTCAAGATCTTGTACACTCCATACATAGAAAGAGCAAATAAATTGACATATCACTAGCGAATAGGAACAACCGACCAAAAAGGACGAAGGCCCTGTCGAAGGAAGATGCCATTGCCTTACTCCAATCCTATGAATCGCCTGATCATGAAGAAGAGGAGAACATCAAAACAGTTCCGATTGACCCTAATAGAATATCAAGAAAGAACGATAGGAAACTTAATCATAACAACTTACAACAAGTCCTGCTTAATTCCGAACACGAAACGCTGAAGATTAAGAACCCTGGGAAACAACTGACATGCCTCCTACTCAACTGTCGATCGGCTACAAAACATGCGTCAGACATAGCAGACCTCATCATCAACAAAGAAATTGATCTGGCAATTCTTACAGAAACGTGGCTATCGGAATCATCATCCCCAACCATGGATCTCTTAGTACCACCTGAATATATCATTGTGAGACTTGATAGACCTATAAAGACAGGAGGAGGAATTGCCTGCATTCACCGATCGGAGATAGAGGTCAATCAAATTCAATCTGACCCCCTAGAATCTTGCGAATACTTAGGTCTCAATATAAAATCAGCAACGAATCAAAGATGCAATCTACATGCGTTTTACCACCCACCAGGAGAGAACGCTAAGTTCATAGAACAGTTAATGGAGATCATTATGACCAACTCTAACACGAATGCCAATAACATATTCCTAGGAGATTTTAACTTACATTGGGACGACTGCAATGATAAGCTAGTCAACACGCTTAAGGACTTCCTTGTTGAGCTAAAACTCAACCAAGCATGCACGGAACCCACACACTCAAAAGGAGCAACACTTGACTGGATTATCTCAGATATCAAAAATACAACAATCCTCTCAATAGCCCCATGTGACTGGTCGGACCATTATGCAATAACATTCCGGATACCCATATTGAAAAGGGCAAGACTGTTCAACCTGCCAATGTTAAAAAATGGATCCGAGACACTAGAGACACGAATATTGAACTACTAATACAAAGCTGTGAGAGTGGCTTAAAGCCACCCAGCAATTTACAGAATGCAAATGAGTTGACAGAGCATTATATAACCTCAATCGGGAACATCGTCAACAAAACCATGCCATTAAAACTAAAAAGAATAACGGAAAAAACGAAGAACCCATGGTTTGACGGATCATTGAACGAAGATAGGCACAAACTAAGAATGGCCGAAAGAAAATGGAGAAAAAACCCTTCATCCCCCGAGCTGAAAGCCCTCAGAAAAATTAGGAACCAATATAACAAAAAGATCATCAACTCCAAAAAGGAATTCATAAGATCGGAACTGGATAATGCCAAAAACAGACCACGGAAACTGTTTGAAATCCTGAAACAACAATCAAACAAACTAACCAAAACAGCGCATGAAAACGTAAAAACATCCATAAGTAGTGAGGAATTTTCTACATTTTTCACGGAAAAAGCCAAAGCGCTTGAAACAGAGCTCTTAAGCGCAGCAAATAACCCCCCCATTCAACCACTGACTACGAACGATCCCAATTCAACTACAGTGTGTAGCACAACAAAAAACAATGCAAACTGGGACACATTCGAATTATACAATCAGAACACGATCGCCAAAATGCTCGTGAAAATCAAACCCAACAACCACTACCAAGATCCCCTACCTGCGAAATGCTTAAGAGAAATCAGCCACATTGTGGTGCCAATCTGGACCAAAATAATAAATGCATCATTGTCACAAGGGACCCTCCCAGACTGTCTAAAAACTGGTCAAGTTGTTCCATTGATCAAAAAACCTACTGCAAATCCTACAGACCCGAATAACTTTCGACCAGTAACCAACATCCCTCTATTGGCCAAACTAATTGAGAAATGCGTGCAGGGCCAGCTGAGCCAACACATCAACAAGTTTTCCCTACTAGATGATTGCCAATCAGGATTCAGATCAGGACATAGCACGGAAACAGCGATCCTCCATATTGTCGACGACGCGCTACTGGCTCTTGATCGAAATCAAGCATGCTTGCTAATTCTTCTGGACCTGTCATCGGCATTTGACACAGTAAATCACAAAGCTTTACTGGCCAGGCTACAAGACAGGATGGGAGTGTCTGGAAATGTGTTGAAATGGTTCGAATCTTTCCTACGGAACAGAACACAACGTTTCCTGGTCAATCATTCAATTTCACCATCCTGCCCTAACTCAATCGGAGTCCCACAAGGATCGACAATATCCCCTGATCTATTTAACTTGTATGTTGAACCTCTTACAACAATTCTCAGTAACTCACAGGTATCTTATCATATGTATGCGGATGACACGCCGATATATATAAAGATCACCTCCCTTGAAGACATTGAGCGAATGAATGAAATATTAAAAAGGGCAATGCAATGGCTAACTACCAATCATCTGAAGCTAAATGCTCAAAAAACAGAATTCTTACTAATCTCTCCACCAAAGTGCGTTACGGAAATAAAGGAATGGACCAAGTTGGTGACTGCGCTCAACTGCACCCCGACTCTAGTCAACTCAGCTAAGTCGCTAGGGATCACCTTAGACGAGAGTCTTGACATGAAAACTCATATTAATTCAATGGCAAAAACGCCCGCTTCCACCTGAACTACCTAAGAAAATTGAAACCATTCATCTCTGAAGCAGATCTGAAACTGGCAATCCAATCTTTAGTCATCTCTAGGATTGAATATGGTTGCACCACCTTAGCAGGTCTACCAAAAACATCCACAGCACCACTAAAAGCCTGCCTCAATGCTGCAGCGAGACTCATCACCGGATCTAGAAAGTTTGACCACATCTCCCCGCACCTGAAAGCGTTGAATTGGCTACCCTATGAGGCCAGAATTCAACTAAAGATAGCATGTATCACCCACAGAGCACTCCACCACAATACTCCTAGATACCTATCCAAGAAAATTGAGCTATCAGGAGGCAACAGACCGGCCAGGAGTGCCAAAGAGTTGGTGCTGCGCCCAGCCATATTCAGAAAGAAAAAAACTTATGACAGAGCATTCTCAGGAGCTGCCCCCAGGATTTGGAACTCATTGCCTCCAAGCATTAGGAAGATTCCTAATACCTCAAAATTTAAGCGAGAAGTGAAGAGCTTCTTAATGAGTAAATATTAGATATAGACAAGGTTATGTCTCACTATGAGAACGAATGCTAGCAGAAAGGGAAGGACTGCCGTGAATTAGATGGAAGATAATGATGGTCTGATACTGTCGACTTTCCTTTTGTAACTAAACTGTATACCAATTGCTACCTCTTGTCAAAACTAATTCATACAACTATCTCACATCCTGAAACTATATAACCGCTACCTCATAGGTATGACAAAAAGGACAAATGACATAACCTCACGTTGTAAAGCTAATCCGTATTATAACCCACGAACCCGAGTGGAATGTAGCTACTTAAGCACTCACTATAGCCATATAACTAACTACCTCATATATATTTGTTTGTTTAATTGGTTATCTTCTTGTTAATATTTAAACTACTTTTATGTGAAGCGCTCTGATACCCACGGGTCTTGTTCGCGCTATATAAAACTTTAAATAAATAAATAAATAAATAAATAATCCAGATTGGTGCCTTATGGTGCAAATCTATGCACACAAAGGTGCATTGAATTTATGCTAGTTTTATCTGTGCTTTTCTAAGATGTATTTTGGTGTGGTGGGTGGCAGTCCAGTTGATGTGGTGGCGCTTTGCTAACTTTGAGTCAAGGATGGGCTCAGCCTTGTACCGCCAGAAAACCATTGCCTAGGAATAGGTGAAGTTACAAGGAAGGGGATTTTGGAACGTTCAGACCAATTGTTTACAATAGGTTCATGAATCCTAATGCAATTAGATTTTGCAATTATTAGATCCAGGATTGGCCTTCTGTTATGGGTAGGGTTTTGGCAGACTCGGTTCAGGTTCACAACAATATGCATGATCATATGGAAAAATTCAGTGCAATTTTAGATCACCCAACAGCACAACTATTTGAGTGCCTGGATCTGATTGGTTGAATATTCTTTTCTAGATTCGATTCCAAGAAAGGCTTAAATTTACCAGCCAGAAAGGTGAATAATTTGGCTATTATGGTACTCGAAGATGACATGTAAATATGGAATGTTGGAGTGTCTGGATTACCTTACATTGTGTGAAGAATTTTTGGATGAATGATATATCTCATCCTGTTTTATCTTGTCACTAAGGATATTATCAAACCAAAATGTAAATATATATCCATTAGAGAGTGAGATGACTGAGTAAATCAAGATTTTGAAGGGCGGTCAGACTAGTAATAGTCTGGAAATAGAGGAGACATAAGCTATTACAAATCCACGTTTGTGCAATTTGCATCAGAGCTCATTCATCTGAGTTTTAGAAGATTCTGTATGTTCATTATACAGATTACTGTGAGAGAGTTTATTAAGGCAGGGTCCTTCTATTTTAGAAATGCAATCATGACAGGAATTGTCGGCATGTATACAAAGTCACACTGTGATAATAGTCACCGATATAGTACCGCAAACATGAAACACTGGCCTTCCAAAGTATGGTACAAAGAAACATTAAATACCAAAAATATCAAATGTATTTAATAAATATAGTTTTGCAATTTATATAAAAACATAGTGAAAGTTACACCACAATATTCCAAGCGCCTCCTACATCACACACACATTCATTCGATCAAACAGAAACATACCCCCACATACTCATACGTCTTAAAAAGTAAGGGTTTAGCATTTACCAAAAAATTGATATATACACAAAAGCAAATACCCCCACACACAATTTCTTCTGAGAAGGCGGAGATAAGAAAAACATCACATTGGCAAGACGAGCTACAGTGCCGAGGAGCGTTTTGGTGTGTGATCCAATTCTGGGTCTCACCTTCTTCAGGGCGCACTGATCAGGTGCAAAACGAGGGAGGACGCACTTGGAAAGATAGAAAATACAACATACTGTATATAATACGATAAAGCAGTACTGTGTGCCATGAATATGTTTATCTAGTACCAGCACAGCATAACAAGAAGGAAGGCACAGGTTCCTGACAAATAGATAAACTGATAAATATAAGTACAAGAGAGGGTGCACACCAGGGAAAAATACTAGAGGTTGTATCAACCAATACAACCACTATAAAGTTAAGGCTAAACCAAACACCACTGTGCCCAGCACCCGTGCCAGAAAAGAAACATTTTAAGTGTTAATGACCATGCTCATAAAATACTGATACCAGTGATAAGGTAAACCAAGAGAATAATCAACTGGACAATAAACAAAATACACCTGGAACAAATGACCAAAGAGATGGCAACAGAATATCAGACATGAAATGAATAATAAGTGGGCTCTGGGCTCAAACCTGAGAACACAATAATGAACAAACACTCACGGTCGAATACATCTCAAAAAGAGATATCAGAGCGAACTGAGGTGTACACAGAGTAAGAAAAAAGTGTATCAAATTCAATGGGATAGCCGGGTCCCTATGCCAGGAGAATATAATATCAAGAGTCCTAGAAAGTAGGACCCGGGCTCATACACTGGAGAGTCTGAGGAGTAAGTGAACTCTCATAAGGGCCAAACAGTCCTCTCTTGAACAGAACCAGGATTGGCACTACTAATTGTCCATGATTAAACATACTGATAAACTTGAAAGAAAAAATGAAACATAAAAACATGTGCTCATAGCCAGACTTACAAGTTGTGACTCTAGATAGCAAGCCATGACGCTAAAAGCATATTCCTGACGGGACAGAAGGGAAACCAATCAATCAATCAATCAAAGCATTTATATATAGCGCGCTACTCACCCGGAGGGTCTCAAGGCGCTAGGGGAGGGGGGGTCTGCTACTGCTCGAACAGCCAGGTCTTGAGCTGCTTCCTGAAGGCGAGGTGGTCCTGGGTCAGGCGGAGGTGGGTCGGGAGGGAGTTACAGGTCTTGGCGGCGAGGTAGGAGAAGGACCTTTCCCCTGTGGTGGCTCTTCGGATGCGGGGGACGGCGGCGAGGGCGTGGCCGGTTGATCGAAGCTGGCGATTGGGAGCGTAGAAGTTGAGGCGGCTGTTGAGGTATCCTGGGCCTTGGTTGTTCAGGGCTTTGTGTGCGTGGGTGAGGAGACGGAAGGTGATTCTCTTGTTGACCGGGAGCCAGTGCAGGTCTTTCAGGTGGAGTCTCTTCTGGAGTTTGGCGGTGGTTCCGGCGTAGAGGGAGTTGCCGTAGTCCAGACGTCTGGTGACAAGGGCCTGGGTGACCGTCTTCCTGGTCTCGGTGGGGGTCCACCGGAAGATCTTACGCAGCATGCGTAGGATGTTGAAGCACGATGAGGAG
The DNA here is from genome assembly GCF_964263255.1 of Lissotriton vulgaris. Lineage (NCBI taxonomy): Eukaryota > Metazoa > Chordata > Amphibia > Caudata > Salamandridae > Lissotriton > Lissotriton vulgaris. The sequence goes on from NC_141694.1 coordinate 183,534,725, forward strand.
ACGGCGTTGACTTGTCTGGTCATGGAGAGGGAGGAGTCCAGGATGAAGCCCAAGTTGCGTGCGTGGTCTGTTGGTTTGGGTGCGCTGCCTAGGGCGGGGGGCCACCAGGAGTCGTCCCAGGCGGAGCGTGAGGATCCCAGGATGAGGACTTCCGTCTTGTCCGAGTTCAGTTTCAGGTGGCTGTTCTTCATCCATTCGGCTACCTCTTTCATCCCTTTGTGTAGGTTGGCTCTGGCGGTGACGGGGTCGTTGGTGAGGGAGAGGATCAGCTGGGTGTCGTCGGCGTAGGAGATGATGTTGAGGTTGTGCTGGCGAGCGATGGCTGAGAGGGGGCTCATGTAGACGTTGAAGAGGATTGGGCTCAGCGAGGAGCCTTGAGGGACGCCGCAGATGACTTCGGTGGCTTCTGATCTGAACGGGGGGAGGCGGACTCTCTGTGTCCTTCCGGCGAGGAAGGAGGTGATCCATTCCAGTGCCTTCTCCTGGATTCCGACGTTGCTGAGGCACTGTACTAGGGTACGGTGGCAGACAGTGTTGAAGGCCGCAGAGAGGTCTAGGAGGATGAGGGCCGCTGTTTATCCGTTGTCGAGCAGGGCTCGGATGTCATCGGTTGCTGCGATCAGGGCGGTCTCGTTGCTGTGGTTGGCCCGGAAGCCAGACTGCGAGAGGTCAAGGGATCCGTTCGTCTCGAGGAAGGCGGCCAGCTGCTTGTTGACGGTCTTCTCGATGACTTTTGCGGGGAGCGGGAGCAGCGAGATGGGACGGTAGTTCTTGAGGCGGTGGGGTCGGCTGATGGCTTCTTTAGTAGGGCGCTGAGTTCGGCGTGCTTCCAGCTCTCCCGGAAGGTAGCGGTGTTGAAGGAGGTGTTGATGATGTCCCGCAGGTGGGGTGCGATGACAGCATCGGCCTTGTTGAAGACGTGGTGAGGGCAAGGGTCGGTCAGAGATCCGGAGTGGATGGAGTTCATCGTGCGGATGGTGTCTTCGGTGCTGGTCGGGGTCCAAGCATGGAGGGTGGTGGTGGGGGGCAGTGGTTTGGTCGTGGTGTGCGTCGGTTGAGTGCTGAAGCTGTTGTGTATGTCCGCGATCTTGTTGTGGAAGTAGGAGGCGAGGAAGTTGCAGAGGGTCTCAAGGCACTAGGGGAGGGGGGGGTCTGCTACTGCTCGAACAGCCAGGTCTTGAGCTGCTTCCTGAAGGCGAGGTGGTCCTGGATCAGGCGGAGGTGGGTCGGTAGGGAGTTCCAGGTCTTGGCGGCGAGGTAGGAGAAGGACCTTTCCCCTGTGGTGGCTCTTCGGATGCGGGGGACGGCGGCGAGGGCGTGGCCGGTCGATGCGAAGGGGTGATGTCGTTGTTTCCGGCGTTGGGGTTGGAGAGCTCTTTAACGATGTTGAAGAGTTCCTTGCTGTTGTGTGCATTGTTGTCCAGTCGTTCCTTGAATGCAGTTTTCTTGGTGTTGTGGATCAGTTGGTGGTGTTTTCGGGTGGCGAGCTTGAGGGCAGTCTTGTTGTCCGGTGTTGGGTCTCTGCGCAAGGCTTTCTCACGGGCTCTGCAGTCCTTCTTGGAGCTCTTGAGTTCGTCGGTGAACCATGGGGCTTTCTTGCTGCCGGGTCTGCTAGGCGGGGTCCTCAGAGGGGCGAGGTCGTCTGCGCAGTCGCCGATCCACTTCGTGAGGTTGGTGGCCGCTTGGCTGGGGCTCGTTGCACTGGTGGGTCGGTTCTTGCTCAGGGAAGTCGCGAGCTGGTCGGCTGTGATCTTGTTCCAGCCTCTGCGTGCAACCTGTTGCTGTTGGTGGTGGATCGTGGTCCTTTTGAAGCTGAAGTGGACGCAGCTGTGGTCCGTCCAGTGGAGTCCGGTGGCGTGGTTGAAGGTGATGTCCTTGCTGGATGAGAAGACGGGGTCGAGTGTGTGTCCGGCGTAGTGGGTGGGGGTGGTCACCAGTTGCTTGAGTCCGAGGTGGGCAAGGTTGTCCAGCAGGGTGGTGGTGTTGCGGTCGTTGTTGTTCTCCAGGTGGAAGTTGATGTCCCCGAGGAGGATGTAGTCAGCGGAGGGGAGGGCATGCGGGCTGACGAAGTCGGCGATGTCCTCGCTGAATTGTGTGCGTGATCCCGGGGGTCTGTAGATGAGGGTGCCTCTGAGGGTGGTCTTGGGGTTGATGTGGATCTGGAAGTGCAGGTGCTCGGCGAGTGCAAGGGTGTCGTCGGTGTTGGTCGTGATGCGGATGGAGTTCCTGTGGATGATGGCGATGCCTCCTCCTGTCTGGTTGACGCGGTCCCTCCGGATGATCTTGTAGCCGTCCGGGATGGCGATGTCGATGTCGGGCGCTGAGGAGGCGTTTATCCAGGTTTCCGTGAGGAAGGCGACATCTGGGGTTTTGGTGTCGAGCAGGTTCCAGAGCTCGACGGCGTGTCTGTGGACGGAGCGGGTGTTGAGCAGGATGCACTGCAGGTGGCTGCTACTGTTGCTCGTCGAGGTCTTGGGCACTGCTGGAGTGGTGCAGGTCCGGATGCAGGTGAACTTGCAGGGGTTGCAGCAGAAGGGTCCGTGGGTGCGTCTCGGGGTGGCTTGGTAGCAATCCGGGAGTCGGCCGGCGATGAGTGCGTTGAGTTCGGTGGCGCTGTAGGTCCGGCGGGCGGGCTGGTGTCTGCGGGGACCAGGGGGCCTGGCACTGGGCGTGGTCCAGGCGCGGATGGGCGCAGACGGGCTTACCTTTGGCGCGCCTTCGGCGCACAATCGGCGCGCCTGCTGCGCGTGCAAGCTGCGCGTACGCACGGTCGCCATATATGGCGAAGTGGGAGAGAGGGCGGAGCAGCTGGGAGGCGGGAGCGGGGAGGGCACAGAAGGCAAAGGGGGCGTGGCCGTGAGCACGGCGGCGGGAGGCGGGGAGCGGGGAGTGGGGCGGGGGTCACAGGGCAGAGCGAGGTGATCGGCGCAGGGGGAGAAAACAAGAAATAATTTAGCAGACACACAGTAAAACTATGAACCAAGGACGGGGGACACAAGTACAGCAGGCAACAAGTACAGCACACAAGTACTGCAGATAACAGACAGGACAACAGCAGCAGGCGAAAAAAGACGGGAGATGCAGCGGGGGGCGGGGTCCACGGGGCGGGCTCAGCGAGGCTGAGGGCGGCAGCGGGAGGGGGTAGCACACGCTACAGCTGGTGGCCGTGCGGCGCGGGAGTGTCCTGTAAACCAGACAGTCAAGATGCTTAAAAACAAGGATACAGGTACCATGAACCAAGAGAACACCTACTGTAATCAAATGACAGTGGCGCTATCTGTGAATCTTCCTAGCGCCACCACGGATGGAAACAAAACCTGTCTTAAAACAGTGGCATCACAAGATATAGTGGCAATAAAGTTATTAGATCGAGCATCCCTCAAAAGGTGGTGCGTGCTGCTTGTGCCAGAGAGAACTATAAAGGCCTAGAACTGCCATTTCCCAACCTCAAGGATACAATTAAAAAGTCACTTGTACTGGACGGTTAGTCATACGCTAATTGAGGGAGAAGCGTAGTGATAGAATCCGGAGAGAAGTACAACTAATATAAATCACTGAACTCTGCAGAAGTAAATATTATCAGCACATAACAGGTTGAGAACTCACCTGGATTCAAAGAGCAGCAGATAATGGTTCCCATCCATCGCCTTCGGCTGATACGGGAATTAAACGGGATACTGGCAGGCTCCCAACACAACTGAGGACAAGAATGAGGCAAGGCAGAGAGTTTAATAGAGACATACGGGCATGCATGATCAAACGTGCGCTGAGTTTGAAACCTCATGCTCCTCACTATATCGCCACTCCTTAATTGAGGAGAACGATGTAAGGAGAAAGAGCCAATACAGGTGGCACCATCTTGCAATAGGTGCCCGTTGTGTGCATAAACAGGTATATGAACAGGAAAATGAAGATGAACGATGGGGGCATGATCCACAAAAAATAAAAACAACGCCCCAAGTAGAAAGGGAATAAAAACAAGATAGAAAGCTGTACCTGGGACATAAATATAATCCCAAGAAAAAAAGAAGAACAAACCTCATGATCACAGGTGGGAACCAAAGATATAGAATATAACTGAGCATAGCACAAATAAAACAAGAATAAAAACTCAAGCAGGGACAAACTGAAAGCCTAGCCATATACTGATATAGAAGAATGTAAGAACACAAAAAGTGTTCAGAGATCGTAAAAGAATTACTACAGACGTGCTCCAACTGCACCAAGGCACATGGGTTTAAAGGGTACAAGGGAACCCTGGAACAAGAGAGGCACTGATACCAACAAGGCAGCAACTGAAGTAACCTCACATCAAACTAGCCCAGAGAAGACTCTACAAAGTGGGCCCTGAGGTAAAAAGAAGGACATCGAGGAAACTCCCGACAGTGCCACCAGAAAGTTTGATAGAGTAGAAATTTGACGTTGGCGAGAAACGGTAAACATTGTGGTGGAGATCCCAGATGGTTATAGGATAGCATTCTCCCACGGTAAAATTTAATTTAGTCCTTTGTCTTTGGTGTTGAGTGCAAAAGTCCAAAACACTTCTCTTTTTCTGTGGGTTGCCGCTATGTCTCTCCCCATTTGTGGTAGGATTTTTTCCAAAATCGACCACCTAAGGTCCCCATCAGAATGGTTAGCCTCTATCCAGTGCCTAACTAGAGGCATGGTATGTTTTGGTAATCTGATGTTGGATTTGTGCTCACCAATTCTTTTCCTGCATGCTCTTCCAGTCTCGCCTACTCAGGCCAGATTGCAGGGGCAAAGAATGATGTACACAATGTTCGAGGATTGACAGTTTGTCATTTCTTTTAGAAACCACGCTCTCTCATTTATTCGAATATAGTCATTCACAATGGTATTGGGGCAGGCTTGGCAAGAGGCACACTTGTGGTCTCCTTTGATAGGCTCACCTCCCGAGATGGATTTCTAACAAAAATTGTTGTGCTCGGGCCTCTTGGCCCTCACTAAGAGGTTCCTGAAGTTTTTATTCCTCTTAAATGCAAAAAGAGGCCTGGGCAGTTTTTGATTGTGCTCATCTATATTTAAAAGGTGCCATTGCGAGTTGATGATTTGGCGTAACTTTTTTATCAAAGTTAGAGTGTTTGGTCACACATACAAGTTTGCCAAGTTATTCTTTATTTTTGGGTTTGAACATCTCATCACGGTCATAATATCTAGCTCTCTTGAGAGCGTCTTTGATCAGTTTGGTAGGATACCCCCTCCTGATAAGTTTTTCCTTAACCCCTTCGGGGCTGATGACGAGCTGGGCTCGTCATGGAGTAGGGCGCTCGCACGCTGATGACGAGCCCAGCTCGTCATGAGCCCCACCCTCGGGGGAAGCGCCAGCGCTCCCCCCGAGTCTGCCCGATTTTGTTCGTTTCTGCGGGGATGGCAGGGGAAGACCTTTCCCTGCCTCCCCCCGCCCGCGTCATCAATGACGTCAGCGCGCGAGGCGTGCTGACGTCACCGGAGGTTCCTTTTGTTTACCGACGCGCAGGGAAGCCATTTGCTTCCTGCGCGTCGGTGGAGAAAAAGGTTCGTTTTGCGGCTGGGGCGGGGGGGATTGTGCTGAAACTTGCATCGAGGGAAAGGAAAGGCTTTTCCTTTCCCTCAATGCCACTTTAGAGCATTCCTGCTGCACGATCGTGCGATCGTGCAGCTGGAATGCTAGGTATTTCATTTTTTTTTTTTTAGTGTTCAATTTCGTTGTTCGGGGAGCGGCCCCTTGGGGAAGGGTCGCTACCCTTTTTGGGGGAACATTAAATTTGAAGTCTTTACGATCAATTAATCTTTGGAAATGGTCGTTTTTTGTTTGAAAAATGCTGATGGGGGTCATTTTTAAAGTACAATTACAGTGCTCATTTTAATGAAGGATGCAAGTGCCTCTGTCCTTCATTAGTTATACTGATGTGTTTATCTGAAGTGGCTAAATAACACACCTATCCTGCCTCGGCAAAGCTCACTAGTGTTTATGGGCTGATGACTGTTTATTTGTATTTGTGCTGCAATTTGAACACATGCTTTGTCTCCAGTGACCATGTGTGTATTACTATGCCATCGCTGCGATGTTTCGAAGGGGTCCCTTGAGTGAGCTGTCCATCATAGTGGGAAATTCACAAATGTTTTTGGGCTGATGATTGTTTTCCTGAGTTTGTGCTGCAACTCGAGCGCCATCTTTGTCTCCAGTGACCATGTGTGCGTTACTATGCAATCGCACAGATGTGCGCAGGGGTCCCTTGTGTGATCTGTCCATCATAGTGGAAAGGTCACAAATGTTTTTGGGCTGATGAATGTGTTTCTGAATTTGTGCTGCAACTAGAGCGCCATCTTTGTCTCCATTGTCCATGTGTGCGTTACTATGCAATCACACAGATGTGCGCAGGGGTCCCTTGTGTGAGCTGTCCATCATAGTGGGAAGGTCACAAATGTTTTTGGGCTGATGAATATTTTCCTGAATTTGTGCTGCAACTCGAGCGCCATCTTTGTCTCCAGTGTCCATGTGTGCGTTACTATGCAATCACACAGATGTGCGCAGGGATCCCTTGTGTGAGCTGTCCATCATAGCGGGAAGGTCACACATGTTTGTGGGCTGATGAATGTTTTCCTGAATTTGTGCTGCAACTCGAGCGCTTGCTTTGTCTCCAGTGACCGTGTGTGTTACTATGCCATCGCACCGATGTGTGCACAGGTTCCTTGAGTGAGCTGTCCTTCATAGTGGGTAAATTTAGATTTTTCACAGCCTGCTGGGCAGAAAATCTGGATTTTATTAAGGACACGGAGGCTAATATTATGCAAATTCTCCTTCTTTGTTGCTGCTGCTCAGAAAGATAAGTACTCTGCTCTTCAAGCTTAGTGACTTAACCTTAGAATAAGCTTGTTTGTGACACTTGGTGTCTTGCTGCTTCTTAAACCTTTTGTATAATGCTTGAAATTACCGTATTTTCTGGTTTTGTGCCAGCAGTAACTGGATCTTATATTTATTTATATATCTCTTTGTAATGCTGTCATCCAGGAGGTCACTCTGTGTTTTTCTGTCCGTTTATCGAACTGTGTTATTGTGGACTTCACTCGCTTTGCACTAGGGGCTTGTCATCTCTGTTTTTATGTATCTATCGATCTATATTTCCCTGCAGATGAGGAAGACTGAATGCGCGTCGTCCTCATCCTCGTTCTCATTGTTTGAATGACATATTGAGGAATTGGTGTTGACATTTTGACATTTTGACAGCTTGTCCATTGGTCCGACCGGCTTCCGTTACCCGGCGCCTTTTTTGAATGTCCCCCGCGCACACACGCGCATGCAGTTTTGTCGCGCACACACGCGCATGCAGTTTGGTCTAGTGCCTACCTTCTAGTCTAGCCTCAGGTCTCCCCACATGCTCCGCCTCACACTTTTGTTCCACATTGGGAACATTTAATCGGATTCCGGCACCGATGTGATGTGAACGGGCACGGGACAATGACACGCTAACGCGTTAGAGGAATGCCCATTAGCAGAGGCCACGTTCACGTATCAACGTACGTAGCAACCATTTTGTACCCCTTAGCAACCCTTCTCAACGGACTTCGCGAACGATCTCCTCACCGATCTGATCACCCTCATTTTTCCTCGCGTTTATAATCGGTAACTTTTCCGATTTACTAACAACATTAACAACAATTTTGGACATAAAAAAAAAAAAAGGGGAATTACCATGTCCACATCCCCATCGATTGACCAAAAATTGGAGGAGCTCGTCAATAAGGCTGTAGAGAAAGCCTTAGGATCAATTGACGATGCTATTAACAAAAAATTAGATTTAATTACTAGTCTGTCCTCCACTCCCTCTACTAGTAAGGTCAATGGGGGTCCAAAAGGTAAAAAAAAAGAGCTATTCCTGTACCTAAACCTAATAAAGGGGCAAAGAAACCCAGAAGCTCTATTACTTCAGGCCCTAGGGGCGCTGACAAGACTGGTGCCTCGGGCACCCCAGATGGGCAACATAGAGGCCCAGAGCTTCCAATCAATATTAATAACAGCGATGAAAGCTGCGAGGAGGAATTAGAACTATCCTGTTCATCAGGATTCAATACTGATGTGGAAGACGACCACACCAGGGGAACTGGAAGCCATGAAGAGGCGTCTAAGGCCTCAGCACCCAACAATATGCTCCTTGATCCCTTTGGGGAAGAAATGTTCGATCCCCTTCTTATTAAACATCCCCTGTCCCCAGAGTGGACCCCCTCACAACACATAGTCGATTACCTGTCTTACTGGCTTAGAAGGGAGATTCCCCAAGAAGTAAGATCCAGACTAAGATCTGAGTGCCCACGCCCGTCCCTGCCAAATAAAATTGCTATGACACCCGAGTTAGACCCAAAAGTGGTGGCATTTATAGCCAAAAACAACAGGGACCCAAGGAAGGGTATTGATAAAGGACTGAAGTCATGTCAGGACCGTCTACTTGACGTTATAGGTCCTTTATCTAAAATATTTGAAATGACGGAATCTGCCTACGTAGGCAATAATCAAATTGACATCAAGGAGCTCAGAGAATGGGTGCAAAGAGCTATATGCCTTGTAGGCAACGCTAATACCGCCATCTCCACGGAAAGGAGAAAGGGAGTCTTGCTTAAAATAGACCCTAAACTTATTGAACTGGCTAAAAAAGACGGAGGTGCTGATTCTCAAGGTCTCCTGTTTGGAGAAGACTTCATCAAGGAAATGGCGAAATATGTAAGCGCTTTCAGCTCCATTCAGAAATCGCAAAAGGAAATAAAAAAGGTATTCAACGATAGAGTTTTTACCAGGGCCGGGAGAACACGGGGTCGTTTTCCCGGCTGCGGAACCCAACCTACAAGACCCTTCAACACCCGCCTAGGAAGATTTCATAGCAACTACAACTCCCAATTCTTCCCACAAAGGCAAAGAAATCGAAGTCGCACCTTCAGAGGCGAGAGAAGACCACGTTCCTTTTCTTCAGGTAGGAACCTTCAAAGACCGTTTAGATACCCCTCCAAAGGTGGGAGGGAGATTACGCCTGTTTGCTGGGAACTGGAACTTAATAACTTAAGACAACTGGGTCTTACAAACAGTAAAGGGTTACAAAATAGATTTTCTAGGGATTCCCTTCCAAACACGTTGCCCTCACGAGATCACTTTCTCTCCCAAAGACAGAGATCTGGTCTCCAAGGAAGTACACGCACTTTTAGAAAAAGGGGCTATAATCGAGACCAAAATAAAAGGATTTGTCAGCAATGTTTTTCCAGTAGAGAATAAAAAACAAAGAACAGAGGCCTGTAATAAACTTAAAAGATTTAAATCGTTGGGTAGTTTACCAACATTTCAAAATGGAGGGAATTCACCTCCTAAGAGACATCTTAAGGAAAGGGGACTGGCTCACCAGGTTAGACTTAAAGGACGCTTACCTCACAATTCCCATTTGGGAACCCCATCAGAAATTCCTCCAGTTCACCTGGTTAGGAAAACTCTACCAATTTTGCAGTTTCCCCTTCGGACTATCGTCTGCCCCTTGGTGCTTTACCAAGGTTCTACGACCTGTGACCGCTTGGCTCAGGGAAAGAGGGGTAAGACTGATCATATACCTAGACGACATCTTAATAATGGCCCAATCGAAAGAGACTGCCTCTCTCCACACAAACCTTGCAATCCGAATCTTGGAACATCTGGGTTTCATCATAAATTTAAAAAAATCCTCTACAATACCCAGTCAAGAAACCCAATTCCTAGGCTTTACGGTAGATACTATCAAAGCGGAACTAAAATTACCATCCGAAAAAGTCAGGAAGGTAAGAAAAGAATTGAGGAAAGCTCTTTTGAAGAAAACCTTTCCTCTGAGAGTACTAGCAAGGATAGTGGGACTCTTGTCTTCAACGATCCAAGCTATTTTCCCGGGACCACTCCACTATTGAGCACTTCAAAGACTAAAAGCGAGTGCTCTAAGATCAAACCACTCATACTCCCATATGATCTCTCTAGATCAAGAGTCGAAGACAGAACTCCTCTGGTGGTTGAAGAATGCGGAAGCGTGGAATGGCAGAGCCATTTTCGGGGAACAACCGGATCTGATAATAGAATCAGATGCGAGTTTGCAAGGCTGGGGAGCGAGATGTGGGAAGTACTCAACAGGTGGTCGTTGGACCACTCAGGAGAAGAGATTGCATATCAACTGCTCAGAATTACTAGCAGGTTCATTTGCAATTCGTTGCTTTACACCCAAAACAGCGAAATGCTGTGTGACACTAAGAATGGACAATGTTTCAGCAGTCCGCTACATCAACAAATTAGGAGGTCCTCACTCCAAGGGCCTGACGGACCATGCGAAGAGTTTTTGGGAATATTGCTTGAACAAAGACATTTCGGTAGTAGCGGAACATATTCCGGGTTTGAGCAATGGTGTAGCAGATTGGTACTCCAGGAATTTCAGGGACTCAAGCAACTGGAGATTAGACAGACACATTTTTCTGACTATTCACTCAATGTGGGGTCCTTTCAGGACAGACCTTTTTGCAGATCGTCTGAACACACAACTGAAGGAATTCTTCAGTTGGAGGCCGGACCCTCTAGCTCGAAAAGTAGACGCCTTTTTACAAGACTGGAGAGGTCTGAAACCTTATGCCTTCCCGCCGTTTGCCTTACTTCCTCGACTTCTTCTTCATGCTCGACGCTACACCGATGTGTGCACAGGTTCCTTGAGTGAGCTGTCCTTCATAGAGGGTAAATTTAGGACAGATGGTGCACTCCGCTAGTTGGTTGGCGGGGCCAAACGGGGGTCTTCTGTGCGTGTTCACATGCCTCTTATGTGTATGAGTGGTCACAGACTGATGAGAGCAGCAGATGGGGTGAAAGAAGCTCCTGGTGATAGGAACTGTTTTTGGATTTAGCTTGTGAAAGTGAAGGATGCAAGTGCCTCGGTCCAGCATCCCAGTTATCCACAGTAATTCTGTTGCCCCCCTCCCCATAAGAATCCCTGATGACGTCAGCGCCCACAGCACGCGTCAACATCTTCAGGGATTCCCAGGCGGTCGGGAAGCCATTTGCTTCCTGCGCCTGGAGGTGTTAATTTATTTTTGAGAGTCTTGGGGGGTGTGGGGCCGCAAAGAGGCATCAGGGGAGAGGCAAGTGATTTTCCTCTCTCCTGATGTCTCTTTCCAGCCTCACGGTTGCGCACAGCATTGCGTTTGTGCGGTGGAAATGCCCCCACTAGCACCAGGGATTTAATTTTAGATTGTAGGAAGTGACCCCTTTTGCAAGGGTTGCTTCCTGGTGGGTTGGATTTTTAACTTAGATTTTCTGCCCCCCCCGGTGGGCAAATCAACCCGTACTTTTGTCCGTTTTGCCCTTTTTGATGGCCCATCTGTGTGGATGTGATTTTGTGGGTAAATTTGTGTGTTGTTTGTTCATTTGTTATGTTGTTTGTGAAATGTAGTATTAATTTTTTTATTTCCTCTTTGTTTTTGATCCAGGCTTTTGCTGTTTGTATTGGTGTTGGTTGTGGTTCAGTTACTGCTGGTTTTGCAGCTTGTGTAGTTGCATGTGCTTGGTAAGTAAATGTTTTTTGTACTACTTTCCCTAGATGAATGTGTTTTTATGAAAAGTCTAGTTATCGCTGTTTGTGTGGCTTTGTGGTTCTTGATTGTTAACTTTTTTTTTGTATTGTTGCTTGATGTGTACTTTGTCTAATCTATACTTTTTTTTCTTTCTAGTGGGATTTCCTTTCTTTTTGCTGTGTTTCAGCAGAGTAGGTGCTGGTGAGTGTTCTTATATTTGGTTAGATTTGAATTGTTTTAAAGTGTATTGATCTTTGTGTGAAGACTCTACCTTGTTTACTTCTTACTTTGCACAGTGTAGCTTGTTGTTCACTTGTGTGTGTAGTCTTCTTGCATAGTAAGGATAATGGCTGCTCGCAGAATGACTGCTCAGCACGTTGTTAGTTTGCTTTTTGAGACTTCCTCTGAGCATGGTCCAGACACTGACTCCGATTCGGAGCATGAGGAATTTGCAGAAGATTCAGGCAGTGAGTTTTCTCTTCGCATGGTATCATCATCATCGGATGATGATTCTTCTAGTGCTGATGAAGTGCCTGTGGTAGAGAGGGACATTGATGTGCCGGTAGAGAGGCAAGAGCCATCTGAGCGGCAGCCTAGGTCCTCAAGGTTTCCCTGTTTTTCTCGTCGGGAAGAGGCAAATGTGGTAAAGGGTGTGCCCAAAAGGCTTCACATTGCTGTGGTTCGCCAAGGGTTATCTGGTGCTGCCAGTCTTCCTGTTGTAGAGCAGCATGAGGCATCTGGTGCTGCTAGTCTTTCTGTTGTTGTTGAGCAGCAAGTGGCATCTGGGGAGGCGAGTTCTTCTGTTGATGTTGAGATGCAAGAGGCAGCTGGGGATGCAAGTGTTCCCGTTGATGTAGTGCAGCAAGAGGCATCTGGGCTGCAGGCTAGGGGGGCTTCTTCTTCCGATGTTAGTGATGACGTCTGGGTTGCCCCTGGCATGGTGCAGCCGGAATTGCCAGACTTCGCTGGTGTTCCAGGGTGTAGAGTGAATACTGACAATTTTCTGACAATTCAATTTTTTCAGTTGTTTTTTGACGATGAGTTTTTGCAAGAGATTGTGGAGCAAACTAATTTGTATGCAGAGCAGTATTTGAGGGACCACAGTGCCAGCCATAAGCCCCATTCTAGAGCTACCCATTGGTCTCCCACATATGTTGAAGAGATGAAGAAGTTTTTGGGATTAATTTTTTTGACGGGCTTGCTAAGGAAGCCATCAATGTCTTCTTATTGTTCCACTAGTCCCTTGATGGCAACATCTATATTTCCAGCAGTTATGACTCGTGATCGGTATATGCTTCTTCTTCGCATGTTGCATTTTGTTGATAATGATTTAGCGTTGCCACGCGATCACCCTGATTGTGACCGTCTTTTTAAGATTCGGCCTGTCCTTGATCACTTTGTTGATCGTTTTTCTGAGATCTTTGCTCCTGGAAAACAAATAGCTGTGGATGAGTCTTTGGTATTGTTCAAGGGCCGCTTGGTTTTTAGGCAGTATATTCCTAGTAAGAGGGCACGCTATGGAATCAAACTGTATATGCTTTGTGACAGTGAGACTGGATATGTTTATAATTTCAGGGTGTACACCGGTAAGGATTCCAGCATTAACACTTCTGCTTGTCCGTCCACTTTTGGAGTGACTGAGAAAATTGTGTGGGAACTAGGTAGACGATTATTTAACAAAGGCCACCATTTATATGTAGATAACTTCTACACTAGTGTGCGTTTGTTCAAGGAATTGGCCAAAGTGGGCACTGTTGCTTGTGGCACGATGCACAGTAACCGGAAAGGTTTCCCAATAGAACTTGTTTGCAAAAGGCTTGTGCGGGGACAGTCTACTGCATTGCGATGTGGGAATCTTCTAGCTGTGAAGTTTTCAGACAGGAGAGATGTGTACATGCTGACTACAATCCATGATGAAAGCACTGAAGCTCTGCCTGTTCGGGGTGAGCGTGCTGAAGTGCGTAAACCTGTGTGCATTTTACAGTACAATAAGTACATGGGTGGTGTTGACAGAGTAGATCAGAGGTTGGAACCTTATGCTGCTCTTCGAAAGTCTTACATTTGGTACAAGAAGTTGGCTATTCATCTTTTCCACTTGGCATCCTTTAATGCTTTCGTTGTGTTCCAGAAATCTTGTCCTGAGTTAAAGATGCCTTTTGTTAAGTTTCAGGAGACTATAATAGGCAGCCTTGTACTAGTGGAACAGGCAAGTGTCCCAAGATTTGGAGTGGTGGAGGAAGTGGCTAGACTGAAAGATCGCCACTTTCCAGGATACATTCCTCCCACAGCTGCAAAAGACAATCCCACTAAAAGATGTAGAGTCTGTTGGCGAAGAGAAGTGCGGAGGGAGTCTCGTTTGTACTGCCCTGACTGTCCTTCAAAACCTGGATTGTGTGTGCCAGCTTGTTTTAAATCGTACCACACAAAAAAAGAAGTTTTGGGAGTTTCATTGAGCTTGTAAGTGTACTGTCTGGTCTGTATTCTGTAATATTTTTTAGTCTGCTTCAAGGTGTGCATTAGTGCACAGCATTTAGTTTTTGAATTTGTGTTAGCAGATTTGTAGGTTTCTTCATTTGATTTGTGGTATATCTTAAAAAAAGTGTAAATTTCGATGGTGGTGTGTGCAGCATTGTGCTTGGATTGTCGGTGTGCGTGGACTGGCGTTTGGCTGGTGGTGTGCGTAGTCTGGTGCCTGGCTGGCATAGTGCATGGATTGGAGTTGTGCTTGGGGGGTGAGTGGTTTCTTGCTTGGCTGGCGGAGTGCATGGTTAGGTGCTTGGCTGGTGGTGTGAGTGGATGGCGCTTGGCTGGTGGTGTGCGTGTTCTGGTGCTTGGCTGGCATAGTGCATGGATTGGAGTTGTGTTGGGGGGGTGCGTTGATTTTTGCTTGGCTAGCGAAGTGCATGGTTAGGTGCTTGGCTGGTAGTGTGAGTGGATGGCGCTTGGCTGGTGGTGTGCGTGAACTGGTGCTTGGCTGGCATAGTGCATGGATTGGAGTTGTGCTTGGGGGGTGCGTGGATTTTTGCTTGGCAGGCGGAGTGCATGGTTAGGTGCTTGTCTGGCGGTGTGAGTGGATTGTGTTTTGCTGGTTGTGTGCAAGGATTGGTGCTCGGCTGGCGGTGTGAATGGATGGTGCTTTGGTGTTTGTGTGCAAGGGTAGGTGCTTGGCTGGCGGTGTGTGTGGACAAGTGCTTGGTTGGTGGTGTTGGTGGACTTGCGCTTGGCTGGCGGTGTGTGAGTATTTACTTTCTGATGGTCACTACACACAGTGCTAGCTGAGTGCCACTCCACCCAGTCCATCAATTTGCGTATTTGCTGTGTCTGGAATGTGGGCGTATGAATGTGATGGGCCCTTGAATGGCGCTGTCTGTTGGTGTGAGTGTTTTGATGTGAAGGGCCTGCGGCTGGCGGTGTGAATGTTTTGTTTGTGTCAGATGTATGAAAGGTGTGTGAATGGCCTGTAAAGAGGTTGGTGCCTTGTCATGGGTTTACAGCTCACGAGCTGTGAGTCAATGGTTCAGTTTCTCGTTCTCTCAATTATTTGCAGTGCATTTCATTATTTGTGAATTTGCTTGCTAATAGAATTGCATATGCTGAACCTTCACTCACCCTCGTGCTAAATCCATTCAGTGTGTGTGTTTGAGGACTTGTTTGCTGTGTTTTAAAAAAAAATATTTTTCAGTAAGGGTGCTCTGCGTTTTTTTTGAGTAAATGTTGTGATGTGTTCCTTTTGTGCCTGGTGGTGTGATTGTTTTTCTTTGTTTCAGGTATGAAAGGAGTGTGAATGGCCTGTAAAGCGGTTGGTGCCTTGACGCTGGCTTTACAGCTCACGAGCTGCAAGTCATTGGTTCAGTTTCTTTGTCCATGTAATTGACAGCGCATTTCATTTTTGGGAAATCTCTTGTTAATGTTCTTTTATATACTGAACCATCACTTGCCCTCGTGCCAAATCCAACCAGTATGTGTGTATGTGTCTGGAATTGATGGGCTACTAGGGAAACCTACCAAAACTATACATTTTTTAACTGTAGACACCTAGGTGCTTTCAAGGAGCTATGGCTTGTGTGGATCCTCCAACGTTCCTTTACCCAGAATCCCCTGTAAACCTCAATATTAGTTAAAAAAAAAAAAATTTCATCAATGTTTGTGTTGGAAAGCGTGGCATCACTGGGCTCACCCAAATTTCCTCCCTCCCAGCGTTCCCCCATGTCTCCCGGAAAAAATGGCACCTCACTTGCGTGGGTAGGCATAGTGGCTGCAACAGGAAACGGTTCAAATCGTACGGTGGTGAATTTACAATATCCAATAGCAACATTACCTTTTTTTTGGGGGGGGGACTGAGTTTTTGGACCGGGGCTCGGCGGGCATCTTTGGAAAGTACCAAACCCAAACAGTTCTGAAAACTAGACACCCGGGGGAGTCCAGGGAGGTATGGCATGCGTGGGTCCCCCAATGTTTTCCTACCCAGAAATCCCTGCAAACCATAAATTTAGGTTAAAAAACAGTTTTCCAAACATTTTTGCGTGGGATCTCCGTGTCAGCACAAATGTCCTACAACCCAGCGTTCCCCTTGTTCTCCCGAGTAAAATGATACCTCACTTGTGTGGGTGCCCCAAAGCAGAACAGTCCGAAAATGACTTTTGAAAAAGTAGTATTTAAGTTTTACAAATTAAGCCCTACTGCCTTAGACACAGGCCTTGGGCCCAACCAGAGGATCCCTCCATGAACCCATTATCAAATTTTTAGATCGACACTTGCAACCCACAGTAACGACCCAAAGGAGTTACATCAAAGACACCACTGACTTCCTCAAAAAACTTTCTGAAATTAACAGAACAACTGATGAACACCTCATCCTATGCACCGCTGACGTCAAAAGCCTGTACACATCCATCCCACATGGAGGTGGAATTGAAGCCATAGAAAAAGCCCTACTCAACAGCAACATCACAAACTCCCTACAAAGTTTCCTCATGGAGCTCATGATATTTACACTATATCATAGTTATTTCACAATGACCAACAATGGTAGGTATACACCCGTTACAACGCATCTTTTACTCCGCACTACCATTACAACGCGACTTTTACAACGCATACCATTACAACGCATTGCGCTGGGGGGCGCTATAGGATAGGGAATAAGTATAATTTACTATCCAACACCTTCCCTAGGGTCCACGGGGACTGGAGTTAGAATAGTAAATTATACTTACCACTATCCAGCACCTCAAAGCGCTATGCGTTGTAATGGTATGCGTTGTAATGGTCGCGTTGTAACGGTAGGTAGTTGTAATAGTATGCGTTGTAACATGGTACATCCCAATGGTATCTTCAAATGTCCGGTATGCCAATGGGCAATTGCGCAGCACTGACCTACGCTAATACCTACATGGCAGAATTCGAATCAACCCACATCTACGCCAACCAAAACTGGGCAGATAACCTTAAGCTATACGTCCGCTACATCGACGATCTATTTTTTATTTGGAAAGACACCCGTGAAAACTTAGAGTTAGCCCTAACTGACTTAAACACCAAAGATAACCGCATTATTCTCACATGGAACATCAATGAGCACACCATCACTTTTCTTGATGTCCTGGTTAAAATTACAGCAAAAGGGTTGAAAACGGACCTCTTTCGCAAAACAACGGATCGAAACAATACAGTACAGCACACCAGCTTCCACCAAAACTCCTTAAAAAGTAATTTCGCATTCAGTCAAATGCTACGTCTAAAACAAATCGTATCAGACCCGAAAGATGTAAGGTTCAAATGGAAGAAATGGCCACCAGGTTCCTCAACCGAGGTTACCCTCAAGAAACCATTAATGCAGCTATAAAAAAAGTTTCGACCATCACACGACAGGAAGCCCTCAAAGGATCCATAAAAAAGATGAGAAAAGAACTGTACTAGTTTCAAAATATTCTACTCCCAGCAGATCTTACAAAAGCATCATCCTAAAACATTGGCGTATATTGTCATCAGAACCTGATTTTGAGAACCTATTTGAAAATCCACCGATCTTTGCTTATACCAGGTCTGAAAACCTGAAAGAAATCTTGTCAAAAAAAACCCAGGACACAAATTTCCCATACAGGCACAAGACCATGCCTTAATTGAAATAGTTGCAACAACGTCATCAAGGGAAACAGCATAAGCCACCCCATGAAAGGGTTCCAAATTAAATTACATGTGGATGCAACATGCGATTCAAGCAATTTGTTTTATCTACTCAAATGCCCATGTGGTATGATATATGTGGGCAAAAGCACCAGAAAAATTAAAGTTCGTCTTAACGAACACAAGTCAAATATTCGCACTAAAAACCTGAAATCCAGCATTGCAATGCACTTTAATGAATTGAACCACAACGTAGCACAATTGAAATTTATGGTGCTCGAAACTGTTCATAAACAAGAAGGAAAAGACAATAACAAAGTACTCTTGCAACGAGAGACAGCTTGGATATATAGACTCAAAGCAATGAAGCCATACGGTCTTAATGACCGAATTGAATTTAGTTGTTTCCTATAGAACCATTGGGTATATATGTTTCACCTGTATCTTTTGTGCATTTCACTCGAGAATTACCTCATATAATGTTTATATTTTATTGTATTTATCAATGTTTACATTCTCTTACATCACACATGTCCCTTTCAATCCCCATTTCAACATGGCTGCCACTCTCCCAGTCACACTCCAGTCCCTCATCGATTCCCATAACCTAACCACGTGACTAGCTTGCGACCTACAACCACTGTCATAACCCGCCCCGCCAAACACTTCCGCGAACTCCACGCAACTTCGCTCATCGACCCTAGAACTGAATCTTCACATTGACCGAAGTAAGTCGGAGCTCCGACATTGACCCGCGTTATTTTGTTAACTCCGGGTCTTATCGTTTCTAACCTCGTATCACTCGCATTTTTATTTTCGCAGACTAACTACTTCTTCACGATCCAGCCACGTAAGTGCCCCACTTCCCCAATCTCTCATAAACCCCCCTATCACATCCTAGTCACCCACCCATGGCTTATAAGGTACCCAGACACTCTCCAACCTATCCACGCTTTTCACGCATGCCTCTACACATTGAAATAAATGTAAACAATTAACATGTTATTTCATTTGGGCTATGTATTGAATTGTAAATGCGTTTTATTGCCTCACAGAGCTCCTTGATAAAGGGCAAACTCCACCCGAAATGCATAGGAGTATGCTGAAAATATTTTAAACGATGTTTTCGTGGTCAAACTAACGTATCGAAAAATACTTACTCATGAACTGTTATTGCAAAGAAGTATGACAAATCTTTGAATAAATAATCGATGGTCATAACTAACAATGGAGTCTGTCCATATATGACGAACCAGATGCGAGTGCCCACTCACAAGGATGCGTTTACTCTCCTGTAACGCACTCACCCATTAAACAATTACGACGTACAAGGACGGTTACGTCACTTGGTGGAGCACCCCAAATTACAATTAAGCTGTTTAAAACTTACACGTAAATTCTCAAACAAACATTAGCAGTGCGCCACGCCACCAACAAGCAAATTTATATTTACCACTGTTTTAAGACAGGTTTTGTTTCCATCCGTGGTGGCGCTAGGTAGATTCACAGATGGGGCCACTGTCATTTGATTACAGTAGGTGTTCTCTTGGTTCACAGTACCTGTATTCTTGTTTTAGGCACCTTGGCTGTCTGGTTTTCCTGATTTCAGTTTGTTTAATCATGGACAATTAGTCGTGCCAATTCTGGGTTCTATTCTAGAGAGGACTGTTTGGCCCTAATGAGAGTTCACTTAATCCTCAGACTCTCCAGTGTATGAGCCCAGGTCCTATTTTATAGGACTCTGATATTATATTCTCCTGGCTTAGGGACCCCGCTGTCCCATTGAATTTGGTTAGCTGTTTATCTTACTCTGTGTACACCTCTATCCCGTCTGATATCTCTTTTTGAGATTTAATTGACTGTGAGTTTTTTTTGTTTATTGTCTAGTTGATTTTACTCTTGGTCAACCTTATCACTGGGATAACAATTGTGTGAGCATGGTCATTAACAACTTTTCTTTTCCAGGAACGTGTGTTGGACACAGTGGTGTTTGGGTTAGCCTTAAATATATAGTGGTTATATCCGTTGATACAACCTTTGCTATTTTTCCCTAGTGTGCACGCTCTCTTGTACTTATATTTATCAGTTTATCTAGTTGTTATGAACCTGTGCCTTCCTTCTTGTTATGCTGTGCTGGTACTAGATGAGTAGATTCATGACACACAGCACTGTTGTATCGTATTATATACAGTATGTTGTATTTTCTGTCTTTTCCGGCGTGTCCTCCCTCGTTTTGCAACTGATCAGTGCACCCTGAAGAAGGTGAGACCCACAACTAGGTCACGCACCAAAACGCGTGTTGGCACTGGAGCTCTTCTTGTTAATGTGATGCTTTTCTTGTCTCCCCCTTCTGATACGAAATTGGACTTTAAACATGAATTGTACCATCAACTGATTATTTATTTCAAGTGTTAATTTTGTTATTGATCTTATTTATTCCATTCTTGTTGATATCACAGAGGTATTAATTGCTTTATATTGTGTGTGGGGATATTTGCTTTTGTGTATATATCAATTTTTTGGCAAATGTTGAACCCTTACGAGGACGTCTGAGTATGTGTGGGCACGTTGAAAGCGCGAACAAACAAAAAATTCAGAGAAGCCACGTATTTTGGAAATTTTGGCAATTCCACGTTCTCGCGGGTAGCGAAATTACCCAAATTCTGTGAATTCCTCGAGCGGAATGGAATTTACCTCACAGGCCTACTGGTGAGACATCCAGGAAGTATTCATAGCTGCTGCAAAAGTGCTCACATGCAGCTGCAACAGCAGCACAGAGGCAAGCTATTGCATATTCCATAGGCGCAGACTCTCTTTTGAGGCTTACAGAAAGGTGATATCAGATCTTGAAGTACAGTTTGTGTTAATTCTGGGCAAATCATCTAATCAAAAATGCGAATTTGAGCTTGTGTTCCGTAACTGGTGCTCACAGAAAGCACTCATAACTTCAGGGTGGGTCGATTTCATGTGATATGAAAAGGCCAAAAAAAGAAGAAGAAATATTATTGCAATCACATCGCGAGCAGTGGACGAACACCATTTAAAATAAATCAATCAGCAATTGGTACATGCACCACAGAAACAAAAGGAAGTGATGTCTCACACACCCTGCAGAATTAGAAGGAAGCAATGAAGAGTGGAAAGGATGCCACCGAATGGTAACTAATGAGCGAGCCCCTTTTTAGAGGATTATTTTTAAGGCACAATATGTCGCCAAGCAACAGCGCATGTGCGCTGCCTGCAGCCTCAACATAAAAAGCAAACTAAAAAATGAAAACACCTTGTGAGGAGGGGTGGGGCCTGAAAGGCACTTCTGGCCCTTTCCCCACCAATTTTCCACCTCCTTAGGCCCAGATCTTTGTACTGGGGTGAATGTAAGACATTGTTCTGCATTCTGTCCATCAACTGTGTTTTTTGCAATTTTCACCCCGAGTGGGCTGGGTATGCTCAGACGTGAGTCCCAGGCTCTCCACATCAATGGAGTCAAGCTATCCAGGCTGAAAAAGGCTGATAGCCAGAAACCGGTCCTTGGATGCTTGATTCCGGTCTAGGAAAGACATGGTTTGGTAGTTCGGGCTGGACTGTTCCCATAAGGCACAGGGTCGAGGCTGATTTGTATATAGCCATTGTCTGACCTAGGGTGGTGTGGAGAGCTAAAAAAACGATGGATTTAGGCCCAGATCTTTGTACTGGGGTGAATGTACAACATTGTTCTGCATTCTGTCCATCAACTGTGTTTTTTGCAATTTTCACCCCGAGTGGGCTGGGTATGCTCAGACGTGAGTCCCAGGCTCTCCACATCACTGGAGTAAAGCTATCCAGGCTGAAGAAGGCTGATAGTCAGAAACCATTCCTTGGATGCTTGATTCTGGTCTTGGAAAGACAGGGCTTGGTAGTTCGGGCTGGACTGTTCCCATGAGGCACAGGGTCGAGGCTGATTTGCATATAGCCATTTTCTGAGCTAGGGTGGTGTGGAGTGCAACAAAAACGATGGAATTAGGCCCAGATCTTTGTACTGGGGTGAATGTAAGACATTGTTCTGCATTCTGTCCATCCACTGTGTTTTTTGCAAGGGGACGCCTCGCTGCATTTTGCTCTGACCTGTTGGAGACTGCTGCCACCAGCCCACTTCTTGCGGAACCCGCTCCGCGGGTCCCGCTGCGCCAGGAGTGTTGCCTGCTGTTTCAGGAAAGGGGACGCTGAGGGAAGTACATTTGCCGGGGCTGCGAGCGAGTGCGAGCGCTCAACTGGGACTGCATATCCCAGGAGCGCCCGCCTGCCTGCCTGACCAGTCACACCTGGGCCGCTCTCCCCGACCCCTCCCCCCTTCACCGAGTCCTTATCAACTGCCTTTTTGGAATTGGCGAGTGGGACGCCTCGCTGCATTTTGCTCTGACCTGTTGGAGACTGCTGCCACCAGCCCACTTCTTGCGGAACCCGCTCTGCGGGTCCCGCTGCGCCAGGAGTGTTGCCTGCTGTTTCAGGAAAGGGGACGCTGAGGGAAGTACATTTGCCGGGGCTGCGAGCGAGTGCGAGCGCTCAACTGGGACTGCATATCCCAGGAGCGCCCGCCTGCCTGCCTGACCAGTCACACCTGGGCCGCTCTCCCCGACCCCTCCCCCCCTTCACCTATTTGTGCATCTATCCTACATTACGCTCCTCGCATCCCCGCTGCGCGGTAGCGCGCGGGAGCGCCGGGAGAAGCCCGGGACAAGGGCGGGACCGTCTGTGGCCGTCCGGGGCCACTGGAGGCCGGGCTGGGCCACCCTACTAACATTTGCGGTCCAGGTACTGATCAATCAACTGCCTTATTAACTGATTTGTGACCTGTTAGTCTACTGGTGGGTAGAAGGGGGGTTTCTTGTACTATGGCTTGCTCAACTAGCACTTCTACCCTGCTGCCTCCGGGTGAAGCTGAGCCTACGGTCATGGGCCCTCTGGATTCCTACTTTAAGCGTTTACCACAGGATATTGATAAAGAGATCGCTCTGGCGGAAAGACGAGCCGGGGGTAGGCTCTCGATTGAGCTTTTGAAAAATCCGCCTGAGAAAAATCAAGGTTTGAGCTTTCCTGCGCTGGTTACACCTCTTTCATCTATTGTTTTACCTGCCACCCAGAATCTATCACTTGATTTGGCCCTGCATACTGAGTTAGCTGATGATTCCTTACTAGGCACTGTAGCAACTAGTCTACCTGTTGAGCATTCTGATGTACCTAGCCAATTACCTAAAGGGAAAGGAGTTTTAGAAAAACCCTGTGTACAATTGGAAGTGATTAAACCCAAGCCTTGCCTCAAAAGGAAACGGGGAGTTACTGTTAAAAAATCACAACCACAAAAACCCGCAAGAAAATACAGGAAGCTGGGTACTAAATTATCCCCAAGCAATGTCCCCGCAATGAATGGCGTAGTAATGCCAATGGGGGAGGCTGAAGCAGCCCCAGTAGAAGTAGATCCTATAATTATGGTGCCTTCGACAACATTGGTGGTACCAGCCCCTGATCCAACTATCATAGCACTCCCGGGGTCACTATCTCCCAATCACGATCTCTTGCTAGAAGTGGGAAAAATAATGCGTTCCCTTCTAACCCCCTTAGAGCTTAGACTTAAAAAGCTAGCTGAACAACTTGACCATCTAGAACAAGCTAGCTTAGATAATTTTTTCTCTATTAAATCACTAATTAAGTCTGGCAATAAAATGGGCGAGATTGGGAAACACCAACAGACAGTCGATAGGGACCAAGGAGTCGTGTTGGTTGACTTACAATCTCCGCCTGTGAGTGGTATTCCCGCACAGGATAATAAAGGGGCGAATAGCAAGAATGTATCTGATTTAATGTCCACCAAAATCATTAGTAACCGTGGGAAAACTAAGCCCAATAACATCACCAACAAGGGTAGCAGGGACAGTGCAAAAAACCCACCTGCAATAATTAGTAGAAATGCCACACTTTTGCCGACCGGACCGGGAACAACTATGGTCAAACGGTCAGAAAATGAGAAAATACACTTTAGTAATGGCACCGGGAATAAGGTGGGGCCTACCTCACAGATAGCAATGGGGGGTGGTCCCACAAGGGAAACCCTTAGCATCGGGAATGGGACGAATACTTGTGTGGCAGTGGAAAATATCCTTACACAGTGCCGTGTTCCCTTAGAACAAGCACAAACGAAGCCCCAAATAACTAAACCACTGACTAGGATCCCCCCAGTACAGCTCACCCCGGACTCCTACCCATATGTGGCCATACTTACTAATGTTCCACCCCTACCGGAGGGTCAAAGAAAAACTTATGACACGCTAAAAAACAAGGCCATGCACTGGCTTCGTGTCAATAGACCCCTGCCAGGGGGGGTAGATGGCTTGATAATTGGGGCCAGAAGGGTCAATTGGATAGGAAACACCTTAAAAAAACAGGGGGGAGATTGTATTATAATTAACTTCCAAGACCCAAGGGTTGTGGGGTTGATTACGGGACCTGGTTGGAATATTAGTATTGGTGGGATTGGGGTTGTGGACCTCACCTTCTTTTATCCCGATCTACCCTGGGGGCTGTAGGGACCAATCGAGATCCAGTCTTGGTACTTGGGCAGAGGCTGGCCCCCCTGCTGCTCCCATATCAAGAATAAATAACTGCTACATACAGGCATTTAATCCCTATAATGGGCAGGGGCAGATGAGGTGGGGATGTTGACAGAGATCAGTTGACCAATTACATTTTGAAGGGGAGGTGGTCGGGGGAAGCGACCCTGATGTAACATTGACAACCAATGAAGATGAAATGAGTCAAACATTTGAAGTGGTGAACGAGAGGGATGGGAGTATTATTGCTTGTTCGGAGGACTGTGTGGGTGAACCGGCCCTCCCAACTATCATTTGTACTAAGGAGGGAATAGATGTAAATTGTATAAACATTGTTCTAGGAGAGGATTGTGACCGTGGAATGCCGGATGATCTGCCGCCCATGACCCCTAATAAAAAGGGGATTTGTATAGAAAATCCCTTGGAGAGATTCCTGTCATGGAATATAGCGGGGCTGGGGGCCAGATTGTTGTCACAGCATTGGACTGATTTTGTAAGTGGGTTCGAAATGTGCCTATTTCAAGAGACGTGGGCTTGTGACCCAATTTTTTGTCCAGGTTATCTAAATTTTAGTATTCCGGCAACGAGAGGCCCCAGGGGTAGACCTATGGGAGGCCTAGCAGTTTGGATCAAGCAAAACTCAAATGTAAAAGTAAAAATGATTGATCTAGGTTGCAAGGATATACAATTATTGAGATTATCTGTAGGAAAGGGTGGTGTGATAGACATTTATAACATATATGCTAGGGGCAAGAGTCTAGGGAATTCTGCTACCCTAGAAGTTCCATCCGCCTCCCTCGAATCCCAGTCACTTGGAAATAGAGTAATCTTGGCTGGTGATCTGAATAGGACATTTGAGCCTCTAGAAAATACTGCTTATCCAATAGGACTAGAGGAAGATGCTCTTTGGGGCATCCCAAATTTAAGCCTCATACCTGTGAAGCGGTGGTCAAAAGATATTTTGTTGTTGAATGCGTTATGTTTGGAGTATGGGCTAAGGGCCCTTAATGGTAGGACAAAAAGCGACCAAGGTGGCAATTGTACATTCGACAACGGACATAATAAAAGTAGGATTGACTACGTCATCTGTAGCCTTGAGTTATGGTGTGGCGTGGGTGATATGGAAATTGTGGGGAGAGTAGAAAGTGACCATAACCCCCTCTGTGTCTCCCACTCATGGTGGAGGGCCGCACGAGCCAACCCAGTGCCAGGTAGTGGGAGCGTACCTGTTATGGCTAACGACTCAAGAAGGGTGAAATGGCCATATGTCCTGGCCAATTTGGCCACCCTGGAATCCATTAATTTGGAGGTAGACAATGCTATTGCTGCCATGGAAAAGGCAGATCCTGTAATACCAGGCTCTATCCAAATAACTGATATACATGACACATTCTTCTCTTTGATAAAACCGTATTTTATCAAGCCACTGAAGACTAACAGAAAAGTACCAATTACATTGACGACCTGGTTCAACAAACAGTGTAGGGCAGCCAGACTGGAGTTGGGCAGAGCACTAAAAAGCAGGGACAAGGCCTCGATTAGCGCCACCAGGAAGCAATATAATGATAGCATCCGCAAGGCTAAGAAGCGGTGGGACGAGGAGTATTGGGAGGAGCTACTCGAGGCCTCAGGGCAAAAGGATTCCAGACTTTTCTGGAAAATTGTGAAATGGGGAAGAGGGGGCGCCCCCAAAAATCCCGACAACAATGTCGATGAGGCATTGTGGGTCGAGTATTTTAAACCCCAGTATGCTGAGAGCAGGGATATAGTGCCCACAGAATCAATCCCTATGGTATTTTGCAAGGGTGATCTATTCTTGACCAAGGACGCGGAACTTGTAATTTCAACTTTGCAGGGGGGGAAAGCCCCTGGGCTGGATGGAATCCCTTCAGACATTTTTAAATACGACAAGGTCCAGTGGGCAAAATACGCGACCTTGCTGGGAAATGGCCTAGCCAAAGGGGCAAAAATCCCCAATATCTGGAAGGGGGCAATAATAATACCGATCTTTAAGAAAGGTGATCGGTCGCTACCGGTAAATTATAGACCAATAAGTTTGCTGGCCACCATGCAAAAAGTAGTGGGGAAGATGTTGGTCGACAAACTTATGGCCTGGGTAGATGATAACAATGCCTTATCCCCCTTCCAGGCAGGATTCAGACGTGCAACCAGTACGGTCGATCAAATTTTGCGCTTCACCATGCTACGGTGGGGGACTGTACTCCTGGGTAAAGGCAGCCTTTATGTAGCATTTGTAGATCTAAGGGCTGCCTTCGATCTGGTGCCCAGGTGCATGTTGTGGGAGGTCCTGTCTAAGCTAGGGGTCCCACTGGATTTGCTCACAATGATAATGCGTCTCCATGAAAGCAACTATGCTAAGGTCCAGAGGGGGAGGAATGGGGAATCCACCACCAACTTCCCAGTTGAGCGGGGGGTACGGCAGGGATGTGCAATGGCACCCCTGCTGTTCTCCCTGTTCATTAATGGCATTGTAGATAGGATTTTGGAGGCAATGGTTGACGCACCCTCGTTAGCGGGCATCAGAGTTCCAATTCTGATGTTCGCTGACGACACCTTGATCGTATCCAAGACCCCGTCGGGTCTCCAGCGAGCCCTGAACATATTTGACTCATTCTGCAAAGAACGGGGACTTGAGGTCAATGTAAATAAAACCAAGTTGATGGCCTTTGGGCAAAAGTGCCAATCCCAACCCAAGGTTTTCTTGAACAATATTAAATTAGAGTTAGTAAATGTTTTTACATACCTTGGGGTGGAGATATCAAGTAAACTTGGTTGGTCAAGACATATAGAGAAGGCGGGGTTGAAACACCAGCAGATTTCAGGAGCCCTCAGGGTCGAGCAAGTAAAATCCAAAACCAGGCCTATAAAACCTGTTCTCATGGTTTATGACGCAAAAGCCTTGGGCGCAACCCTTTATGGGGCTGAAGTCTGGGGCTTTGAGAGTCTTACCACCCTTCAAAGATCTGAGAACAGGTTTTTGAGAGGGATAACTAGTCTCCCCCAAAGTACCCCATTAATTCCGCTTGGTTTTGATCTAGGCAGAAGATCGCTTAGTGACCGTGCCCGACTGAGGCCTATCCTCTATTGGAGACGGTTATGGACAACCATAGAAATAAGACACTACGCAGAGGGGTTCTTAGCATTAGCCAAATCAGATGCTTTTCGCAAAATTACATGGCTAAAAATGCTAAGGGACGTCCTTGCTGAGCTTGGGCTCTCCAAACTATGGGACAACCCCCTTGGGGAAGTATTCCCCAGTAAATCTAGTATCAAAGAAATATATTGGGACCACATCGATCAGAAACTCTGGAGGAGTGTAAACTCTGAATCCATGGGGGGTAGATTTATGGAAATTAAACAGAGACCATTCCTAGAAAAGTATTGGGACAGTATAACTGTTCCACTAGACAGGAAATTATTTTTCCAGTTAAGGGCAGGTTCTCTCCCCCTGAGGTGTTTGACGGCCAGTTGTAGAACTAGTAGTAGTTCGTGCTGCCCGTCATGTGGGGCCCCCAACGAAAGTATTGCACATTTTCTTTTCCTATGCGAGGCTTATTCAAATCCAAGAAAATCCTGGTTGGCTCCAGTTTGTAGGAACCAAGCGGTGTTGAGGGGTTGAGAATTATTTGTTCCTCCACTGAAATGCCCGTCGTAACTGGAACGGCAAAATATCTGGGGTGGGCATGGTCCATAAGGAGGAGGGCTCTATCTTCTAATGTGTTTTGAATTTTACATTTTCCATTGTTTGACTTATCCTTGCAAACGTCTACTGGGAGATATATATGAATTTTAACCTTAAATTGCGGCTAACATGTATAGTATGAGTTTTTAGTGTGTAAATACTGGAAATGGTCCGTAACGCGGAGGTTTTTACATCTCAACATACATCTAGTTTCCGCATACTATGAAAAAGCTTTTCTTACCCTAATTGGTAACAACTTTTTGTGTTCATGTATTATGTATTTTTAACTATAAACTGATTGTTACTGAATGTTTGAAGTTTTAAAAAAATGTATGAATTTATATGTGTGTGCTTTTGAGTGTATAACTCGAATAAAGCTTTTTCTACTACTGCAACTTCTGGCCCTTTCCCCACCTATTTTCCACCTCCTTTACAACCCAAAAAGAACAAAAAATATCAAAAACACAAAAGCTTGCTGGGGCTGCCACCAATACGTCATGGGGTGTTTTCATAATCCCTTAATAGACATTGGCTGCTTAGAACCTCCAAAGACCACTAGTAAACTCACTCAGCGTCGAGGTTTCCATCTTGCCTTCCTCACCACCATGTGATATCAGCTTTTCCCTGGGTGGGCATGTGTAGAAAGCAGATATCATGAGATACATGAGTTGGCGGGTCCGCGACTGTGACCCACGTGCTACCTTTTCAGACCATTACTCATGCTAGCCAATATATTTTCAATGTACTAAAACCAAAACGATTAGCATCGGCAGTCTTGTCCGCACCACCTTTGCAATGTTGACTTTAGCGATCAGATTTTGCCGCTGGCCATTAGAGCAAAATAGAGAAACCAGTGCAATAAACATTTGACACAGCTGTTGTTTATAAACGATTCTGGTGTGTAATATCGTCTTAGTACAGACAAATCCTGATCCATGTAAACAGTGTGAAAAAAAGGATTTACTATTTGTTTAACAAGGAATGGAACAAACTGACTTTACCACAGATTTAGTTGCATGTGTGACATTTATGCAACTGAAGAAAGTGTCGTCAGGTCCTTATGATGTAAACAAGAACAAACGCTGCAAGTTTAGTTAGCTCCATTTGTTTTCTCCTAAATTAAACTTCTACGTAACGTGCCGAGGAAATCTATTTGCTCCATTTGCTGTTACACAAGCAGGAGGAATTGTGCAAAAACGCATAGCCCTGTATATGCACCTGTAAAAACATGTGCCTGGTAGCTTGCCAGGTGATTTCTCAATGGTGCCAAGACATTTTCCAGGGGCCAGGGTCATTTTGCAATGCTCCTTGCACTGACTGGCTGGTGCAAAAATGACTTCTGCACCGATCATCTTTGCAGAAATTAAAGCACTTGGCACCAGTGAGTGGCACCACAAATGCAATGAACGTAATCGTGGTCCCCGTGTCTCCACACCAGTGTATAAAAACAATATGTATAGTTTTCGGTTCAGATTCTAGTTAGGGAGATGGTGAAGTCGTTGATTCTCTTTTGGAATGTTCGATTCCCTGCGTACATGGTTCACCCAAGGGTATTAATTACTTCAACTCAAACACGCGCCGAACCTGTAAGTAAAAACACGCACTGACTATAAACAAAGCAGAACGCCCATTCGCGCAAGAAATCATTGTCCACCTTTTTCTTTTAGGAGCAAAAAAGGCCACTTTATTTTAGGACAGGTGCATCATAATTTCACGAAACACATTTCATTATTTATTTATTTACAAATTCCAACTGTACAATGATCTTGCAAAAACTGAATCCCAAAACCCAGAACGAAAACTCCTACCTACTACCCCTAACCTACCCACGCTACCCTTCAGGATGGCCAACCCGCTCCAGGCTGCCCACCCCCCCTACAAAAAACCCCGCCTCTAGTTAGCACACATGCACCCATCCTAACTGTGGCAGGCTAAGAAAAGGAGCAGCACCTAAAGTACCGCAGAAGAAGAAAAAACACCCCCCACCCAAATGTAAAAGAAAAAAGAGGGAGGGTGGGTGGGGCAAAACAAACCTCCCTAATAGCCACCCGCTACGCAGTTCCCAACCGTCAGCCTGACCCCTTTATATCTGTTCCCTAATCAGTCCCACCTGATTTCCTGATTCTCGCGCGAACCTACCCAGGAAGAGACCGGCTCGTGCCTGGCTCTCCCTGGGTCCCCCCTCGCGCAAGAAATCATTGTCCACCTCTTTCTTTTAGGAGCAAAAAAGGCCACTTTATTTTAGGACAGGTGCATCATAATTTCACGAAACACATTTCATTATTTATTTATTTACAAATTCCAACTGTACAATGATCTTGCAAAAACTGAATCCCAAAACCCAGAACGAAAACTCCTACCTACTACCCCTAACCTACCCACGCTACCCTTCAGGATGGCCAACCCGCTCCAGGCTGCCCACCCCCCCTACAAAAAACCCCGCCACCCAGGAAAACCTTTAGTGTTTTCCTGCCCCACCAAAAGAACAGGAAGGGGCACACCATAACTGAACTTGAAGAACTTTACTAATCAAATCCCTGAGCTCCAACAGGTAAAAAGAAAGACCCAAAGCTGAGAGATGCACTCCGTCCTCACAAAATAAATGATGTTCCGAGACCTGTAAATGATAATGATTCAAACAATATATACCCAAATTATGACAAAAAGGTCGCATCGTCCTGTTCACTTTTCTCCGGGCCTTTTCGAGAGCGGAATGGTTCCTCGCTCCACGCCATTGCAGACGAGGCACAAATTCAGTCCATATCAACATGGTGTTCACCCATGTGGTTCTTATAATTTCCAGGTCCTGCTTCATGAGTTTCAACAAAGTCAACCCTGATAAAGTAACCAAGTCATTCTCTCCCAGATGTAGCACCAGGAGATCCAGAGGGCCCCCCAAACACTGGGAAACCAAAGCTGCCAAGGCGGGAAAAAGCCCGCCCCAGCGCATGCCCCCAGTTCCATGCCAGGAGACTTCGTGTGACGTGCTGTTGAGACCCAGCGATCTCCCACAGAGCTGATTGGCAGCGGCTAAAGCTGCACGTTTAATAAAAGAGTGCCCCAGTATCCACACCCTCCGTTTGCCTCCGGCGACCGACGGCCAAGGACCTAGGAGAAAAAGAAATGTTAGACAATCCAAAAATGCACTACTTTCGTACATATTTCTCACAGCACTTGGAACGCCAGCGCCCAATGCGCCGGATCTGGGACCAGTCCCACCCCAAACGAGCGGCCTCCGTTGCCGCACCAATTCTGAATGAATGTGTACCAAACTGAACCGGATCCTTCCCCAAGCGCAACAACACTTTGCGCAAGACAGCCAACAATTGGGATGCCACAATGGGACTACCATCCACATGACAAAATATAGACCCTTGGACAAAATGCGGAGAGGAGACAAACCCTTCCCATTCCCCAACCGGGCAACATGCAGAAACTCCACTCCTGCCAAGGAACACCCACTTACCCCTCCCCAACTGGTCAGTTTTGGAGGCCCGCAGCCACAGCCGCAACCTCTCACTTTCCAACACCACCTCACTACTAGTCATGCCTACCCTACCCCGTAACCCCAACAATTCAGATGCCCGGAATGCCCCAAAGAACAACCAAATGAAACACAAACGGAATTTGGCACACTCAAAGGCATCATGACAACACACCTCCAACTCTGGTAACAACAACTGAAGCAACTCAAAAGTAACTGGCTGCCGGAGCTGGGGACCACCAGCCCGAAGCCTGGCCAAACCTTTCAACATTTTACGAACCAACACCCCCCCAACCAGATCCCTTCCCCACCAAAGCTGCCCATAAAAAGAAATCCCAGCCAACTTGCCCGAAATGGTAGTGGGCGATAAACCTTTGTCAGCCAAATGCAACACAAACTGCAAGATGCCCTGTTCATCAGACCAAGCAGCCCCAGACGGTCCCACCCAATCCTTACCGAACTGCAGAAATTCACTCCAAGCCTTCACATACCCCCGCCTCGTGGAGGCAGCCACCGACTGTTCGACTAAGTGGTGAACCCTCAATCCCCCAGGTCCCATACGTACTGTGGGATCGCTGTTGGTTCCAGGTCCGCCCCAGGAGCTAACTTGCGGAACTCTGCCCACTGAAATCGAGACAAAGAGTCAGCGATGCAGTTAGAGGTACCGGGAACATGCCGTGCTTTAAACACAATATTCAATTGCAGACACCGTAGCATGAATGCGCGCAGTAAGCGCAACACCCTCAAATCACGAGCCTTCTGGTGATTGACAAGATGTACAACTGCCAAGTTGTCCACATGAAACAGAACTGATCTATTCCGAAACTCATCCCCCCACAGATACAAAGCAACCAGTAGTGGGAAGAGCTCAAGAAAGGCAATGCTACGGCCTTGTTCCTGCCAGTGCGCCGGCCATCCGGCCGCACACCACCTACCGTCCCAGAAGATCCCGAAGCCGTGAGCCCCGGAAGCATCAGTGAACAACTGTACTTGCCACACCATGTCCTCATCCGCAAAAAACAAGGACACGCCATTGAAATCCTGCAGAAACTGAAGCCAGACCGTCAGATCGGAACGGACAGCGGCGGTAATGCGTACCCGATGATGGGGAAGGGTCGCACCGGACATGGACAGCCCCAGACGCCTGCAGAAGGTCCTACCCGCCCGCACAACCCGACAAGCAAAATTGAGGTATCCCAACAGCTTCTGGACAATTTTCAAAGCGACTTTCCGTTCCCCCAAGACCAGTTGTATGAAATCAGACATTTCCTTCACTTTAGTTGCAGGCAATCTCGCCATCATAGACAGCGTGTCAATTTCAATCCCCAAGAAAATCAGGGACGTACAGGGGCCTTCAGTCTTGTCAGGCGCCAAAGGAACGCCCAATTCCTCCGCCAGTGCCTGAAAGCTGGTCAAAGCCGACTGACACTGCCCGGAGCGACCTTCCCCAATGAAAAGAAAATCATCCAAGTAATGACAGACCAGGGTGTGGCCAGTAACAAAAGTGAATCTCCACTGCAAGAAGGTACTGAAAGCTTCAAAAAGGGAGCAGGACACGGAACAGCCCATGGGCAACACTCGATCCACGTAGAAACAACCATCAAACTGCATTCCCAATAGACTGAAATCCCAAGGATGGATGGGCAGTAGCCGAAAAGCCGACTGAATGTCGCTCTTCGCCAGCAACGCCCCAACACCTGCCAGGCGCACGAGCCGTAAGGCATCGTCCACCGAGGCATAAGTAACGGTTGAGTCGGCTGGATCGATGAAGTCATTAATGGAGGTACCCTCTGGCCAGGACAGATGGTGGATAAGACGAAACTCCCCTGCCGCTTTCTTGGGCACCACGCCCAGGGGCGAAACAATCAAATCAGGCAGAGGACAAGACACAAAAGGACCAGCAATTCTACCAGCCGCAAGTTCGGCATCCAGCTTTTTTCTCACAACCTGGGGACTCTCCTTCACAGACTTCAAATTGTCCGACCACCTACCCACCCTGGGCCCCTGATACCCAATCCGAAAACCAATTTTGAAACCCCAAGACAAAATCTTAGCGGCTTCAAAATCCGGATAATCCACTAGCCAGAGATCGAGAACCGTCTGTCTAATAGGAGTAGGAGCCCTTGTGAACAGACTGCTGCGGCTGGCCCCTACCCCCTGAACCTCGTCCCTGGTCGCCCACTCGTTGTCCAGGAAAACAGTGGGTGAGGGGGTGCTTTCCTCTACACTGAGAACACTCATGCTTGTACCGACAAGCTGGCCTGTTACAGGAACCCCGGTTAAAGTGCCAGCAAGTGCCAGTGGCGGCTGTTTGACCTCTGCCCCAAACCCCCGCCCCAGACTGAGCGGGGCGAGCTGGAAAGGGCCGATAATACACTGGCTGTCCGCTAGCCGTGTGGGTCGTAGCAGACGGATTAGCCGATGCCATCCACTGTAGCCATAATTCAGAATCAACCTCGCCCCATGAACGCTCGGGGAAAGCGCTCATGCGGGCCCTGAATTCATCATCATAAGACAACCAGGCAAAACCACCAAAATAACTGTGGGCCTTGCGGACAATATCAGCATATTTAAACATATCAATTGCTTTGTCAGGATGACGTTGACAATAAACACTGGCATAAATCAAAAAGGCTGAAGTCCAATTCTCTATAGACTTCGGAACACGAGGCCTCCGAGCCAGTTCCAACTCCTCCTCCTTCGACCCCTCTTTTGCCTGAACATCTCTATGGAGGAGTCGAAAAACATCCACAAAAGCCCCGGACCATATCAGATTCTTCGTTTTTTCGGACAAATGAGACCCCAAAGGCATCCCCACCCCAGAATAAGGTAACTTTTTCGGTAGGATACTATCCTCCGCAACCTGTGTGGCAACCAGTCCCCCAGTCCCCACAGTAGAAACTTCTTTGGCAACTTGCCCCATAGGAAAATTTGAAACTACCGGCCGCTCAAGCCTTGGTGCCAGAGCGACTCGCTCAACCCCAACCCCATCTCCAGTAGAAACACTCGAAAATACCGGCCGCTCAAGCCTCGGTGCCAGAGCGACTCGCTCAACCACAACCCCATCCCCAGCAGAAACATTCGAAAATACTGGCCGCTCAAGCCTCGGTGCCAGAGCGACTCGCTCAACAACCCCATCTCCCGTACCAATAGACCTTGTACTCTTCACAGGGAGACTCTCCGTAGGTTGCCACACAGACCACCACCCATCCTTACCTTTGGGCAACTGCTCGGACGGCAGCGTGACAGCCCCACGATCTTTCTGCGAAGGTCCAGACCTCACTGCCACTCGTACACCTGCATGGTCCGCTCGAGACTCCTGCAAAACACGAGAAACAGTGGGTTGCCCCATCCCACCCCCTTGGGCCCGTGCTGCCAAAAGCCCAACATTTGATTCTCTCAATTCCCCCTCCTCCAACTCCTCATCACGAAAATTCCCGCAGAAAGCTGGATCAGAAAATAAAACTTGGTCACTGCCACTGGGCATAGCCCCATCACCAATACCCCCGTCATAACTCTGCCAATCAATAGGCTGAAAGCTGTTTACATTGAAAACTGTAGAAGAGCTATCCGCTCCAGACAGCCCCCCGTGAAGCCCACCACTGGAAACAGCCGTGTGGACAGTTCCCGGGCCCGCAGAAACAGCCGACAGCCGCCCAGCCGACGGCGCAGCATGAAAACTGCGGCCGCTCAAGCCAGACAAAGAAGAAGACCCCGTAACCGGGTCCCCGAAAACGAAGACGCCATCCTCCCCCGAGGAACGAGCCCCCGACGCCAAACCATGGTTACCTACCGACCCATACGCAGGTCCACCCGAACTGGCACCCGGCCGACCCCTGGGGACCGGGAACAGGGAGGGACCCGTGCCTGTGTGCGCCCCCCGGAGCAACGGACCCCCCCCACGCGGAGCCGAGGGGGTGGAAATGGCAGGCCCCAGGTCAGGCACCCCGGAGTCCATGGACTGGGCAGCCGGGGGTGGCAGCCCAAAAGCTGCAGCACCCGCAGCAAGAACAACTTCAGCAGGGGGCGGGTCGTCATTTAGGGAGCAAGCCGGCAACTCGCCCGGCAGGAACCGGGCATCAGCCCCACCCTGGGGAGGGGGGCCAAAAGAGGGGTGGGGAACAGTACCGGGCCCCGGTACAGCGGGGGAGAGCAGGAAACATTGACCGTTCAGCCACAGGTAAGGCGAGGCCCCGGCCGACAATTGGGGAACCTCAGAGGAGGGGACGGGGGGTACCCCCGAAGGGGGGGGAAAAGGCACACGCCCAGGCACATCCAAGCTCCGCCCACGCTTGGGCGTGGGGCCCGCCTGAGGCTTCCCTGACTTCCCTCGTACCAGCCCGCTGGGGCTCGGAGCCTGCCGGCCCGCCGAGCGACCCCTCCTCCCCCCGGGCACCCCACGTGTGCCAGCACTAAAATATGGTAACGCACATACCTGCTGGGAGGCGCCCGGGGCATCCGGTGGGGGTTCCACATCAACGGCGGGCAACACTAGCCCAGGCCCGTCAGCCGGCATAGCCGCATCTCCGTCTTCCTCCTCCTCCAGGTCCTGCGATAAACAGGCCTCCACCGCCCGGGATACACCCTCAGATGCCTTGCGAGGGGGGCGAGCCATGCCGACCCACGCCTCCGCCGGGACACCCGGCCGCAGCAGGTCTTCACGCCCTGCCTCACAAAGGATTTGCACCGCCCTCCGGACCTCAGCCGCTGCCTCCATGACCCAGGATACAAGGTAAACCACGAGCGTCGCAAAACAAACCTCCCTAATTGCCACCCGCTACGCAGTTCCCAACCGTCAGCCTGACCCCTTTATATCTGTTCCCTAATCAGTCCCACCTGATTTCCTGATTCTCGCGCGAACCTACCCAGGAAGATACTGGCTCGTGCCTGGCTCTCCCTGGGTCCCCCCTTGCTGTGGCGTGAAAAAAAGCGCGCGCTGCGCTCACCTCCAGTAAGGTCAGGTAAGGTCTCCTCAGGTTGAAGATGTGCAGGTTACCGATGACCGGCAGCGGCCTCGGTCCGGGAGGGAAGTTGCTGTATTTGTCGCTCTTCCGTCCAATAATAACGTTTATTAGAAAAACGAGAATTTAAACACACAGCAGAAGTGCGACAACGGGAGCAGGAAAATCCATCTTCACACAAGCCTCACCAATGCCACAGGTAGTAACGAGAGAGCGCGACTTCTCTTCTCGGGTGATCATTAACGAGGCACTTAGCAATCACGAGTTTAGATGTGATTTATTGGCACAAACAGCGGCTGTATCTTCACCAAAAATTGAAAGGGGAAAAAACGATCAACGACTTGACGCAAAAACGTTCCTTCTATCTTCCTCCTGGGCTTTCGAACGAAGGGGTGTAGCCCTCAATAGCCCATTTGCTCCCCTCTGTCGTAAACATGTAGAGGAGTTAGTTGTCTGCAGCGCGGACCCCAAACCGGAGGTAAACGCTCTGGGCACAGGCGTTTCGAACCTAGGTGTAGGCGAGACCTATTGGTTTTCACAATGCTTGTTTACGCAAGAAACACGGTGAAACGGTTCTGGTTTATTGGAAGTCGTGCTGCATTGATCCCGTGTGGTGCTTGCTGTCTGACAGAGAGACAGTTCCTAAATCTAACAAGTCAAGACGATCAGAAGAATTAGAAGAGATGGCGACCAATCCGAGAGGTGATAGGTACTAATGTTCGTTTTCTCCATCCCTTCACAGTCCTTGCGCTATTTTGACATTCTAGATAGCAAGATTATTTTGTTTTGAAAGAATGTTCTAAATCAGCTCTCGTTTAATTGGAAGTTATTCACACGTGTGCCAAGTTTTAGGGTTCAATAAACTGCCCACAGTGCTCTTTAAAAAATAATTAACACAATCACTGGAAGCACACGCATCCTTCGGTGAGTTTATAAAGAAACCCCGATTTCAATCTGAGGCACGTTTCACTTGTGGGAGTAAATGTGCTTATTTGTACATCCTTTTGTAATTGTATTTCTATAGCGCTCACTTTTGACCGCACCATGACTTGACCAATTCGCTTACTTTCTGTGTATCTCTTTCCCATTGTCTGAACTAGGAAGGAAAATGTACAAACATTTCTTTATTTATTTCTTTATTTTTTAACAGTCTTAAAAAGCGCAAGCCAGACCCCTGGGAGTATGTGAGCACTTTCCAAAGATCACCTGAGCAGTACATTAGCATAGTTACAGTAGACATTTTAGATAACAATTAGATAAGGAATAGAGCTTAGTGCCCGAAAAGTTGGAGGCAGTATCGATGTGATTGTAGTAGCATTTCATAGAGCAGATGTGTTAGGTCGGGAGATAATGTGAGGAGTTAGG
The DNA here is from genome assembly GCF_964263255.1 of Lissotriton vulgaris. Taxonomy (NCBI): domain Eukaryota; kingdom Metazoa; phylum Chordata; class Amphibia; order Caudata; family Salamandridae; genus Lissotriton; species Lissotriton vulgaris. Next base: position 183,572,495 of record NC_141694.1, read on the forward strand.
GGCATATTACCAACAGCCAGCGATAATTATCACTGGCCGTGCTTAGCCATAATTTTGTTATTGCAGGCTATCTCTGGAATTTATCGCCCTGGTAGCGCGTTATTAACAATGCGTTTCTCCAGGGCAATAAAAATTCCAGGGATAACGAGGTTATCGCCATTTTGCAGGGAACATCACCGGGTTTCCAGTGCTGTTCTCTGCAAAACGGCGATAACCTTGCTGATGCGACCCACTGAGTCGTATCAGCACAATCCACCCCAATGTTAGGGATAGGTAGGTCTGCATTTTAGCAGACGTTAGTTTTTGGAGAAAACAGCTGTTTTCTCCAAAAACTAACGTGTGCTAACATGCCTGGGTAGCCTTGTAAATATCCAGATGTGTACCTCAGCGATATTTGCAAGGTATTCCATCCGGGGTACGCCCAGTGACGCCTACTTTGCATCTCATTAGAGATGCAAAGGCAGGTGTTGGGAAAAAGGGTGCTAACATGTGATTATGCCTGTTAGCACCCTCTTGTAAATAGGGCGATAGTTTTATCTCCGCTTTTTTGGCTTTTCAAGCCAAAAAAGCGGAGATAAAGCCCTTGTAAATATGCCCCTTAGTTCTGGCAGGTGGGATGGCATTCCCAACTCTGAGGGCTGCATCTGAGAAGGGCTGTTTCAGAGTTCTAATGGTGCTGGAACAATTGCCGGGCGTTGGGCGCTACCATCGATTTTACATTTTACATGCATCAATGAAGTGATAGAGACAGAAAAATTCAAGCATTGAACACAGAACAAGTGTAGCAAATGAGTTACGTACATTTAGCGGAGGAGCGCTAAGGGTTAGCTATAGGTGCATTTTCGAGCACGCTTTCACAAATATTTGGTGTGAGAGCACACTGTCATTTTTAAACAACACACTTCCCTTCAAAAGGGCCATTACATTTGCCCAGACAACTACTTTTGCAGATACAAAAAATATATGCCAACAATGTTTGTGGAAATCGTGTTTGAGCAAATATTTATCATTTGTGCATCACCAGGTAAAGTGTCTTGACCCCATCGGTGTGCTTGATTACGATGGTGGTCGGACGAGCATATGACCCCCATCGTAATGGGATTAGGACCGATCAAAGTAGTTGGCGGTCCCACCCATCAAATTATGATGCGACCGCTGTGTTGGCTGTCAGAAAGGGTCGCAGCACAACCCACAATGGAAAAAAGGATATTTTGAAACAACATGCCCACATGCCAAGCACCATGTGGTGCCTGGCACACAGAGCACGGATGATTGGGGGGGCACCACAGGTGTCCCCCAAGTCTCAAAGCAGAGGCCCATGGCGGGACGGGGGTCCTGTCAAGGGCCCCAAAGTCCCTTTCAACAACCTTTCAACAGCCTTTACATGGCGGCCGGTCCGTCATGGAAAGGCTGTCGTAAAGGGACAACGTAATCCCTAGCAAGCACCACTGCCATTGTAGTGAATACGATCTGACAAATAGGCCGAAGGGCTCCTCGAACCTGTCGCAAGCGCCAGTCAGTCCCTATGACCAATTCGGTCCGATAGACCACATCATTGTATGTGTGTGGGGGGGTCAGACAGCTCTGCTGCATTTCAGTCGGATTGCTATTTACGGCCTGTCAGTGGCGGTCTGGCTGACATCCTAATGAGGCGCTTTATTTCCGTCACACCTCGGGAAAGAAGGTCCTTTCATATATTAGGGCCTTCTCTTTGGAATAACCTTCCAAACCATTTAAGGACCGTGTCCAATCACTTTAGCCTCAGGAAGCAGCTGAAGAGTTGGCTGTTCCACTTGTAAGTGCTGCTTTCTTTTTCCTTTTCAACAGATGCATGGGAAAGCCCCTATTTTAGGGCAGCCAATCATGTTTAAGTCCTTATAGCATAACCTAACTTCTGAATTATGAAGAATGTGCTTCATTTTTGCTTTCCTCATTGTGATATATTTAGAAGTATTTTTACAATACATTTTCAAAAATGTACATTTTGTTGTATACAAAAAAATACTCTAGCCTTTCCTTTCACGCTCCCTGTACCCCAGAAACATTGTCACATAGATCACTCTACAAAATTCTTTCCCTTTGCAGTCAAAAAAAGAAAAGTAAACACCAATCTTCATGTTAAAAGAATAAGCAGCTGTGTATCTAAATTTACAGCCTGACATTTGACCTCTGTCTTTGAATGCACAGCAAATGTGACAAGATGAAAACAAACATTTTAATACATCTGTAGTGCGCGTTCACCTTCAGATCTCCTGCATGGTTATTTTGAGGGTGCTGCAGCACCCCTACTTACAGTGGCTATGCGTAGTTCTCGACTTTTTGAAGACAGGAGTTTCCAGAGACAGAGACTCAGAGCTTCTGAGGGAGCAGGAGCCTCCTAAGATGATTAGTTTATTGCTGAGATAGTTCACTTGGCCCTCATGTTGGGTAGTGCGGGTAATGCAGGCCTTTTTGAAGGTGCTTTAATGTGAAGCCAGTTGACAGCGATCAAGATGGGTGATGTAGTCAGATTGTCTTGGGCCAGAGACCAAGCGAGCAACATAGTTGAGGGCGGCTTCCAGGGGGACAAGGTTACTCTGAGAATTATTGTAAGCATTGGGTTGACATAGTCGAGTTTTGAGAGAACCATCAATAGACAAATTTTTCAAAGTCATTGGCGGAGATTCGTTATTTGATCCTTTTGAGAAGCTTGATTGGAAATTGGGCACACTTAGCTATGGCATTGATATGAGCAAGAAGGGTCAGATTAGTATTAAATTTAAAGCCCAGAGATTTAGCCTTGTAGAGAGTTAAAGCCAAGAAGATTAGAGGAGATTATCCAGGACTATGTGGATTGATTGCAGTGTAGTGGAAAGAGTAGAAGGAACTCTGTCTTCCTGGGGATTAAGTTTAAGATGGTGGAGCAACAGCAATGATTTGAAGTCTGAGAGGGCTTTTGACAGGTTTGGAACATCCTAGGGAGGAGAAGCTCTTAAACAAAGCTGCATGTCATAAAAAATAGAGATGAAAAGAGGTTGTTGTATGTTCCAGAAGGCTCGAGAGGGGTTCTATATAAAGACTGAATAGAGTTGGTAACAGGCTTGAGCCTTGGTGTACTCCTTTTTGCAGAGACAGGGGGTTGGAGAGAAAGGTTGAGATCTTGACTTGTTGAGAGCTATTCTATGGGTACGGCTTAAGCTAGCTCAGTATACTACCTTAGAGACCCATTCGATCTTTTAGGAGTCTTAGAAGGGATGAGTGGTTAGCTATGTCAAATTCAGATGATAAGTCTAATAGAATTAGAGTTTCCATTGACCATTATGTGGACGGCGTCATCGAATATTTGTAGCTTAGAGGTCTCTGTGCAGTAGCTAGATCTAGAAAGTGTTTGGTGGTAATCAAAAAGGTTGTTTTTCTTGACATATATGATGAGCCAGTGAGCCATGCAGCTGTAAAAAAAAAATTAGCTAGAAAGGGGAGTGGGAAGCTAGGTCGCAGGTTTTTGGGGTCAGTGTCTGGTTTCTTCAGCAGTGGGGTAATCTGGTTTGCTTTAAGGCAGTCAGGTGTTACACCTTCAATTAGGGAGGCATTGATTATTGATATAAGCTATGGGATTAGTGGTGTGGCAATGTTTTTTTCTACGTTAGACCATATTTCTTTGGATTTGCATGTCAGTGCTTATGGCAGTAGTATGAGCAAACGTTTGATATAGATAGCTCAACTAATTAAATCTTGTTAGGGAAGAAGTTTTAGAGGTTGTTGCAGCTTTCTTTGTTGTGCAGAAGGTTGATTTGAGGTCGCGGAATGGAGGAAGAGCCGAGTTGGCAAAGAGCGGGTCCCCACAAAACAAAGTGGAGTGACCGCATCTGGCCTGCCTGGTGCCTCTCTCTTTCTAGCAGTGATCGTCTGAAGAGTGATGTGCGGCAATAAGATGACGGCTGCCCGACGCTGCTGCCTGAGCTGATAAACCCGTGCAGAAGGTACGCCCCGAGTCCTGCAAACCGCGTTGGATCTCTTGCGGCTTGATGCATGCCCTCAAGGTGAAAATTGACGGCTGGGGCAGAGTACTGGAACTGCCTGAGTGAGTGTCTCTGACCTGGGTAGCCTAACGATGTGAGAGGAAGAGAGTGCCTGGGAGCAGAGCCAACAAGAGGCGTGAGGTATGTTTGCTACCCGACTGGACACTGCGGGAATCAGCTGTGAGGAAGGTGGCAGTGCAGTGATTGCTTGAGTGTCCTTGAGCTCTGGGGAATTGCTATGACCCGACTTGGGGCTCTAGACAATGGAACCTATGGAAATAGCTGAGGCCTGCAGGACTCGTCCTGCGTCTATGGAGCTAATGAAAACGGCCCTAAGGAGTAAGGGGTACTTTGCTCCCTACAGTGGACTTACGCCCCATGGCAGTTTTTAGGAGGGCATACAGAAGTTAGTGCTGATGACCTAATGAGGTGATTGAATTTTGGACTTCATCACCATGTGACACCATTTGGGTTATGGGCCGCTTACTCTTACCTCTTGGGCCCCCATATGGTACTTTTCTCCCACTGCCGGTCTGCCAGAACTAATCTGCTTCCCATTCCCCTCCCAATTCCCTCTATTTCTCTTTTGGGGACTTGTTCTTCTGTGTTTGACTATGCCACGTCATTTTACATTGACCCTAATCACCAGGAGCTAACGTCAGGAGACGAACTTGCCTGCACCGGACCTTGAACCTCGCCGCACCCGCTTCGCGGGTGCCGCATCGCCTGGGAGTGAGAGGGGCTGCATGTTGGAGCTCGAGGGAGGAAAGGAACTTTGGACCCGGGTTGAGGCACACAGCGGGGCTGCGAGCGTAGCAGGGACTCCATTACCCAGGAGTCCCTGTGTGACCGATTGCCAGCTTCCGGTCCGCTCTCCCTGTTGTCCCGCTCACCGCCCACTGGAGGCTTTTTAAATCCCCTTTCTCCCTGCTTCTGTGGGACCACGTTTTTACATTGACTCTAATCGCCAGGAGCTAACGTCAGGAGTCGAACTTGCCTGCACCGGACCTTGAACCTCGCCGCACCCGCTTTGCGGGTGCCGCATCGCCTGGGAGTGAGAGGGGCTGCATGTTGGAGCTCGAGGGAGGAAAGGAACTTTGGACCCGGGTTGAGGCACACAGCGGGGCTGCGAGCGTAGCAGGGACTCCATTACCCAGGAGTCCCTGTGTGACCGATTGCCAGCTTCCGGTCCGCTCTCCCTGTTGTCCCGCCCACCGCCCACTGGAGGCTTTTTAAATCCCCTTTCTCCCTGCTTCTGTGGGACCACGTTTTTACATTGACCCTAATCGCCAGGAGCTAACGTCAGGAGATGAACTTGCCTGCACCGGACCTTGAACCTCGCCGCACCCGCTTCGCGGGTGCCGCATCGCCTGGGAGTGAGAGGGGCTGCATGTAGGAGCTCGAGGGAGGAAAGGAACTTTGAACTGCCAGCTTCCGGTCCGCTCTCCCTGTTGTCCCGCTCACCGGCCATAACGTCCCCTACATCTAAGGTATAATCTCCCGCAGCGCGGGACGCAGCTCGGGGCGAAGACCGGGCTAAGAGCGGGCCGTTTGAGGCCGTTCGAGGTCTGAAAGGCCTGGCCTGGGCCACCCCCCCTGTTTATCTCCTGCCATATCTATATCTTGTTAATTAGTTCTTTCTTCTTACCATCATGTGCACACGGGGTAGTCGTAGCAAAACTGCTAAGGGGGAGCACAAGCCCAACGGGACTCTTGATGATTTCATTATCAAGACCAATACGGCCATTGATTTCGAAATCAGCAAAATGCAACATAGAGTGTCTATAGAGCTAGAAGCAGCACGCAGATTATCACAGAACTTAGCCTTTTCAAAAAAATCATCTTTAGGTAATATTGCCTCTGCTAAAACTCCGGAGCGCCTGTCTGGTCTCCGGCCATTGATAACTCAGGCGGATATCCATCATTTACCATCAACACCACCCTCGGAGCATCTTCTTATTCCATTGTCGACATCCCCGAAGCCCACTCAGATTTTGTCGTCAAACACCTCAGGTTTAGGCATAGGTATTCTCAATAAATTCGAGATGTCAAAGCAAGCAGCAAGTGTAAAAAAAAAGATGTTATTCACAAAAGGAAATGCCTTGCCAGATCAGCTTATGCACGTAAAAAGGCCAAAATCGCAAGGTCTCATTTTTTTAATAACCGTCGACCTCTGGTCTTAAATGGGGTAGGTACTGATGTTCCTGAGACTAATACCAGCTCACAAGGCGAGGAAATTGGTACTAGTATAGATAGCGCTGTGTTAGATATAACAACGGGGGAAACCCTTTTAAACACTGCTGAGGGGGTTATTGAGGGACGGTTGGGTGAGTCAGGGAAGCATCAGGGGGGTGATGAAGAATTCCTCAAAATTGTTTGGGTTACATTAAAACAGCTTTTAACTCCCTTGGAACTTAGACTCACTCATATTGAAAACAATCTGCTAGAAATGGATAAGACTATAGTCGCTCTAGCTAGTCTTAGCCTAAAATAAATGGAAGCTAACATCTCTAAGGGTGATGAGCGCACCTCACAGGCCCCGGTGCTAGACGCACCAGCCCCGCCCCCCCAAATCCTAAACCTACACCCAAACTCCGCACAAAGGTCTGTACCCCTTCAGTTACTATCCCACAAACTACTGTCCCAATCCATCGCCCCCCACAAGGCACAGTACCATCTAAACAGAGGTCTCAGGTTATAGTCCAACAACCCAATAAGTCTGTGAACATGCGTACATATTCCCAGGGACCTAGTCGACCTAATTTTCGTGGGGGTTTTATAGATCTACCTCCAGATGCCAGCCAACATGTCATAGTGTTAGCTGGTGTGCCTGTCTTGGAGCCACAATCTCAAGAGAACCATTGGTCACTAAAAAATAAGGTTATTTACTGGCTTAATGTAAATAGACAGCTACCAAACCACCTAAGAAGTAACATACTAATGGTACGTAGGGTACCTTGGGTAGGCCCCACGTCTAAGTCCATTGCTGGTGACTGTATTGTGGTTTGCTTTGCAGATCCCTGTACAGCTCAACATCTATGCTCATGGGATGTACGAGGCGATAATTCAATCATCGTTGTCAGACCTCTCACCTTCTTTTACCCCCCACGGCAGAACGTTAATCTAGGGGGGAACTGGTCGACAGTCAAAAATACCATGCAGGGTGGACGAAGGGATGGTTGGCAAGGTCAAAATGGTTGGTGGGAAGGGGCTCCTACTTCCAATATGTTCGGTTGCTTGGATGAGGTCGATTGACTTGGGGGGGTCGACGTTTCAGTTCATAACCCCGAACCTACTCCCACCCAGGTGATTCTTCCCCCTACCCCCTTAGAAGCATGTGTAGACTGTCTTGCTCCCTCTGAAGGTTCACGACCAGTCCTTAGTAATGTAACTAGACACACTGAGACCAGGGTGGAAGATTTAAGCTTACCAGAGGTAATTCCGACTAGTAGTCCAGTGGGATCACTTAAGGTGGTTTCCTGGAACATAGCAGGGTTAAGGGGTCGCTTGGACAACGATGATTGGGTCGATTTTATCAACATTTATGACAATGTCGTTTTCCAGGAAACCTGGGCAACCGTTCCCTTATTTAGAGCAGGTTACCTGAACCATTATAAGCCTGCCATACAGGGCCCAAAGGGTAGGGCCTCCGAAAGCCTGGTGGTATGGATTAGAAATTCCCTGGGATTTCAATCTAAGGAAATCATGGTAGATAATGCTGACCTTCTATGTATTAACCTCAGTAAGGGTAATAATGAGGGCATTGTACTAATTAACATCTATGCCCGAGGCAGCCAGGGCGGCCGTAAGCAATCGGTTTTGAACGACCTAGATTGCCTCCTGAAGAAGTTTAGCGGTGACCGTTTTATCCTAGTGGCAGGAGATTTGAACTGTTCATTTGAACCCATTCTTATTCTGGCTGAAGATGTGGGAACTGACGAGGACGCTGCTTGGAATATCCCCCCTCTAACTATAGGTAAGGGTGTTAGGGGAACTGAGGCGGCCCTACACTGGTTGGGATTTTGTTTGGAGTGGGGGCTACGGGCAGTGAACGGCCGCACTCCGTCCGATAAATCCGGCAAACCAACCTTTGATAATGGGACCAATGTGAGTCGAATCAACTACATACTGGTCAAAGTAGATTTTTGGTCATCCGTGATAGATATGGAGGTAGAGGCTAGGCCAGAGAGTGACCACAATCCCCTCTCTTTGGGTCTTAGGGTCCCCGGATTGGGTGATGGACCCTTGGTAACAACATGCCCAACGTCTGAGATAATTTTGTGTAACAACAGAAGACGGGTTAAATGGCCTAGGGTCATAGCTGATCCTGAGCTCATTAAAGAAATAGAGGAGGTGGTTTTAGGAATAAGGGGTAAGATGACGGACCTACCCCCCTCTAGTGGGGTCGACTCTTTAATTACCAACCTCCATGAGAAGTGTTTCACGGAACTCAAAAGTCTGCTCACTAAGCCATCGAACAATAAGGTAGTTAAAGTCCGTAAAAGATGGTACAACAAGTGTTGTAGGGAAGTGCATAGCAAATTAATAGCAGCAGTTAAATCGAGGATCTCCAATGATATCAAGAATGCTAGGCTAATCTATAAACAGGTCTTATGGACAGCCAAGAGGGAATGGGATGACTCATATTGGTCGGAACTACTCCTGGCGTGTAAATCGTCTAACCAAGTGAAGTTCTGGGAGACTGTTAGGTGAGGCAGGGACCCGGATTCCCAATCACCCATTAACCATATCTCTGCTTTGGACTGGGTGGGTTTTTTCACCGCCCAATTTAAAGATTCAAGTGCCGTGCCCGATTTACTAATCAAGCCTGCACTGGGATTACCGCTCATTAATTCTGGGGCTTCACTCACTTTCTCCTCTTTAGACACGGTGCATGCCCTTGGTTCTGTCCAGCCAGGAAAAGCTCCGGGACTAGATGCTATCCCTGCAGACCTTTTTAAATCGAACCCTGATGTATGGGTCCCGTACATCACTATGTTGACAATGCCATTGCAGCAGGGGCCAGGATCCCGGAATCCTGGAAAGGGGCAGAGATTTTGCCAATATTTAAAAAAGGGGATCGATCATTGCCAAACAACTATCGCCCCATAAGTCTGATCGATTCACTCCAAAATATTGTTTCAAGAATGGTTCTTGTAAGAATTCAGGGATGGATAGAGCAGAATAATATACTTTCCCCCATGCAAGCTGGGTTTAGACTGGGCACCAGTACTATAGATCAGGTGTTTAGACTTACTATGCTTTATTGGAAGGTGGTTCTTTTGGGTGGAGGGGTTATCTATGCCGCATTTGTGGACCTCAAGTCGGCCTTCGACTTGGTTCCAAGAGCGAAACTATGGGAAGCACTAAGACTCATGGGCCTTCCTGTCGAACTCTTGGAATTAGTCATGAGATTACATGAGGACAACTTTGCCCGAGTGAGGTGGGGCAAGCAGGGTCAGGTGACCAGCAGCTTCCCGGTCCAACGTGGGGTGCGCCAGGGATGCGTGCTGGCACCTACCCTGTTTCTCCTCTTTATCAACCAGGTTGTCGAATTCTTTACTAATACTCAGACTGATGCACCATCACTGGGCGGGTCTAAATACCCAATGTTAATCTTTGCCGACGACACCCTGCTCCTTTCTAAAACCCGGAAGGGGTTGCAGACAGCCTTGAATAGGTTTGCTGAGTTCTGTAGGATGAATGATCTACAGATTAACGTAGATAAAACCAAATTTATGGTCTTTAGTAATAAACCCCCGATTAAAAGCTCTGTTAGTCTGAACGGTGTTTCGATTGAACAGGTGAAGGCTATGACTTATTTGGGTGTGACCCTTGATTACCAACTCAGCTGGAAACCCCAGATCGAGGCACTAAATCTTAAATTTGTCCGTCTTACGGGTTGTTTATTGCAGGAACAGAAGAAATCCTTGACTAAACGTATTAACCCAGCATTAAAGATATATGAAGTTAAGATCAACGCAGCCACCTTGTATGGGGCTGACATATGGGGCTACAAGGATCTGTCTGTTCTGATCACAGCCCAGAACAGGTTCCTGCGGAATCTGGTAGGGCTACCCCAGTCCACATCCACCAAGCCACTGCTGTTAGACCTAGGTTGCAAACCCCTAGATGAGATGGCTCGGTTTCGTTTGGTGGCACTTTGGCGTCGGCTTTGGACGACCTCAGAGCTTAGCCTTTTTGCTAGTGAATTGGAGGAGGTTAAATCACTGTGGGGTGCCCATAGAATCCCCTGGCTCAGGGAAGTCAAACATGTTTTGTATGCAATGGGCCTTCCCGAGCTGTGGATAAACCCAGGGCGTTCCATCTTCCCTTCAAAACAAGATTTTAAAGACCAATTTTGGGCATCGGTTAAATCTACTGCAGTTATTCATTCTTCAGACACTAACCTAACAGGGCATTTTTTAACACATAAATTGACACCTTCCCTTGAGCCTTATTGGGATTTGATATGCAAAACCTTGGATCGGAAATTGTATCATCAGTTTCGCGTAGGGACACTCCCCATTAATTCCTTTACTGTAAAGTGGGCGGGGAATGTAAATAATAAGTGTCCCTGGTGTCTGGATCATGTGGAAAGTATTGGCCATTTGTTTTTTGCCTGCCCAGCCTATCGAGCCCCACGATCAAAATGGATGAAACCTTTATGTAGTAGATTGGATTGTGGGGGCCACCTTGAAGCCCTGCGGAAGTTTCGTAATATTAGATCTGAGTTTGTTGTGGTCTGTGTGGCCAAGTTTTTGGGAAGGGCGTGGTTGATTCGTATTAAGAAATTGAACATTTATTTAACTTGAATGACAATGTATGAAGTCCCCCCTGAATGTTTACAACTTCCTCAATAATAAGGGTTATGATTGTTGTTTTTATTTTATTTTATGTATTGTATGTTGTCTTTTATGAATTTAATTTTGAAATAAAGACTAAATGAACTGAACTGACTATGCAACTATAAATTTTGTAACCATGAAAAATCAGTTTTTCTTGTTATTCCTGACCGCTGAGACCTGAGCAACATGGCTGATGCCCGGTGGAGCTGCTAGACAGCTATAGATAAGATGGGCCCTGGTTCACCCCCTCAGCCGTCGCCTACCCAGCCGGAAATTGGGCACAATTCTCCCCGTCTCTTTGCTGTGCCCCCTACCTCCCCCCTCCCTCTAACAAATTATTTGGCAGCCCCACCAGCCCGTCTCTGGACTTTAGACTTTAGACTTTTGGTCCCTTCCTGATCCTCATTTTTATCTGACGGAGTCTGACGGAGTCCGTAATGTTTGACCGATTCCCAGTGGAGCTGCTCCGACAGCTATAGGGGAGACAGGCTCTATCACACCGCTATTGCCGTCACCTACCAAGCCGGACCTCGGAATTATGTGTCGTCCCTTTCTCCGCTGATGACTCCCTCCCATGGACTCCCTGCTCTCCCTGGCCTTCTTCTTTTTTCTTTTCTGTGGATCTTATTTTTCATGGTTGCTAATAACTCCGGTAGTCATCCTGTAAGTTTTCTGTAATTAATGTGATTATTACTTGTAACTTTTAACAAACTATTTCCCTATGTAAAGCTCTCTGGCATCTCTGGTTCTAGCCAGCGCTATATAAAAATCAAATAAATAAATACATCAGCCAACGCATTACGTTCATGTATTGAACTTCCTCAGGGCAAATCGGTGTGGAATGGGTACGCAAATGGTGCGTTCTTGAATATGGATTCAGCGGCACACTGTATGGTCACTGATTATGGTGAGGTGGCCTCCTTGATAAGGGCTTGAGAAAACAGGGACCCAGAATGTCGATCTCAGCGTGTCAGCTCAGCTACCACTGGTAGCTGAGCTGACACGCTGAGATCGACATTCTGGGTCTCTTTTTTTATGGCCTTTATCAAGGAGGCCACCTCACCATTATCAGTGACCATACAGTATGACGCTTCCAAGACAACTTACAATAGTTTTTTGAAAGCGATTGTAGTATACTAGAAGTGTGAGTATATGTAGAGTTATATGTTTTTGATTGTGAGTTGTTGAGAGTTGCTGTGTTTGCTGTTTTGTTTAATGACTTGTGTTTTAAGTTGCAGTGTCAATTTGGGTCCCTGAGGTTTCCATGTTGATGTTTAGAATTGAAGTGCTTTTTTTCATATATTGCTTGTGCTTATGTAGATTACTGTGCTTGCTGAAGAGAGTTGAAGTTTGATTATTGGATTCATTATAATCCAAGATTCCCGGATAGATACAAAGATATATTAAGTGGTTTTTGATTTGTCTGTTAAGATTGAGGTGTACGACCATGAAGTGCTTCACGGCACACAAAGATAAGGGCTTATTAAACTACTATTGTGGGATGTTACTAGCTGAGAATACTGTTTGACTAATCCTTTGCTCACAAGAATAGATTGTGTTAGTCAGAGTGGGGTCCAACTAGTAGAGAATTCGCTTCATGTGTGAGTGTACCAGAAGGGAGTTTGGACAAAATATTGAATATAATATATTGTGATACATAAATATTGGGTCAATAATATTGTCATCTCAAAAATCTCATGGACAGGAATCTCATAGGTAAGAATATCATCCTAAATGTTGGATTTAATACTGTTGTAAAAATGTGTTTTTCTAAAATATCATATGTAAAATTGTTTGTATGGGTTCATTACTACCTTTTTTTTGTACTGTTTTATTTTGTGTATGTTAATGTTTGTGTTAACATTTTGTGTATTTCTTTGTAATTTGTATGTTTAAATGCACTTTTAATTTTAATTTTGAAGAATTATTTTTCTGTTTGAAAAGCTTTATTTAAGAATAATAATGAAAACAATTGACACCAGCAAAAAGTATATAAAGCATATAAGTCAGAGGAAAGTACAACATTGCCAATGTCAAACTAGTGAACTAAAAGCATTTTATGAGATTTTTAAGGGAAAGGAAAAGGAGAAAGAAAAAATTTACAATAACATAACCATGTTACAAGAGCGAACGGCAAAAAGAAAAGGAATAATGCAAACATTAATCAAATATGGTATAATATGTGTATAGCAATAATAATACAGAGAAACTGTAAAACAGTATTAGAATACAAAAAAGGGAGAGAGTAAAGTCATTCAAGTATGTTTAAAATTTTCAGAATTGACAGGAACCGGTTTCTTTTGAGCTAAATGATCTAGGTATGTGGTATGAGGTAACCAAAACAGGTCAACATTACGGGGTGGTTTACAAGAGGAAGCGAAGGAGACATCAAGTCTATGATGATGACACAGAGAGTTCCACCAATGCTGAATGGAGACATTTGTAAGGGATTTCCAGTTAGAAGATATATGTTGAAATGCGAGTGGAAGCATAAGATCAAAGAGACCATGTGAATCTGAAGGGAGAGTCAGAGAATCTGAAAGACTACCAAGGAAAAGAAGAGGGAGAGAATATGGAATGGAGAGTGAGAAAACATGAGAGATGTAAGACCAAACTTGTTTCCAAAAAGTAGAAACCGTAGGACAGAAAAAGAACATATGCAGAAGAACAGCATTAGGCGACTTACAAGTCCAACAGTTGGAATCAGAGGAAGAGGTGAAACGGGATAGGGAAAAAGGTGAGAGATAAAGTCTGTGATAGAACAAAAAGAGAGACTGAGTGAGAGATGCAGATCGAGAAATTTTTAAAGGTCTAGACCAGAGCTTATCCCAAAGGGTAATGGGCCAAGAACATCCCATATCTGTTTCCCAGGAGAGTTCCAATTTGGACTTAAGACGGTCTGGGTTAGGAGAAGAAAAGAATTTATAAATAAGAGACGCTTTAGGAAGAGTAGAGAGTAATACAAGAAGATGAGAAGGAGCAAGGAGAGAGACTGAGGAAGGAAGAGAATAATAACGATCAAGAATGAGTTCCATGAGGAGAGTATATTTCTGTAGAAAGGAGCGAGGACAATGAAATTGAAGTTGAAAATGGGGAAAGGAGCAAGGCGATACACCATTAAAAATTTTATGTATCCATATAATACCTTTAAGTCTCCAAGAGGTCCAACAAATAGGTCTATTATGTAAAAGAAGAAGTGGATTATACCAGATGGGTAATTGTAGAAAGGAATTGTGCGAAATAGATGACAAAGAGAATAAAGGTTTAAGAAGAGAGGAAGTGTGTTTAAACAAAGGAAGCGAATCATAAGAGGATCTAGAAGAGAAACGCACTATCTCCTCAAAAGAGAAGGGCGATAAAAAGGATTGCTCAATACAAAGCCAAAGAGGAGAGAAAGGGGACGATTCTGATGAGAGCCAACGTGAAGCTTGACGGAAAGAGAAGGATTTGTGATAGAGGCAAAAGTCTGGGAAGTTAACACCACCATTCGATTTAGGTTTACGAAGAGATAGAAGAGAGATTCTAGATTTCCTATTTTTCCAGGGAAATTTTTAAATAGAAGAATCTATACGTTTAAAATGCAGGGCAGGGATATGTACAGGTAACATAGAAAGAGTGTAAATAAGGACAGGAGCAATCATCATTTTAATGGAGTCAAGCCGACCCCACCAAGAAAGAAAAAGAGGGTTCCATGAAGTAAATAACTTATCGATTCTAGAGAGAACAGCGTACACATTTAATTTAACAGAGTTGGAAATAGAGTTGGAGAACCAGATATCAAGATATTTAATCTTAGTACTAATCCAGGCAAAACCAGTGGAAGAGAAGAAGTGAGGGAGACAAAACTTAGTCAAAGGGAGGATTTATGTTTTTTCAGAATTGATATTACAGCCAGAAACAAGAGAGAAAGCTTTGAATTCAGATAACAAAGGGGAGATAGATGATTCCGGGTCTGAAATGAACAAGAGGATGTCATCGGCGTACGCGGAGAGTTTTAATTGATGGTCACCATAGGGAAAACCGGAAATGGAAGAATTCTGACGAATGGAGGATAGAAATGGTTCAAGAGCCAAAACAAAAAGAAGCAGAGAGAGAAGGTAGCCTTGACGAACGCCTCTTTGAAGGGTGAAAGAAGAAGAGAGCTGGCCATTCACTAGAATAGAAGCTTTGGGTGAAGAATATAATAAAGAAATAAGGGAAATAAATTTGGAGCCAAAGCCATGCCATTTAAGGGAAGCGAATAAAAAGGACCAATCCACAAAAGCTTTTCCAGCATCGACAGAAATAGCAGCCAAAGGTATGGAGAGAGAGGGGGTTTTGTTTAAAACGTTTAGAAAGAGACGAGAATTGTCAGAGGTGAGCCTCCCTTTAATAAAACCGCACTGTTCCTTACCAATAGGATGGGGCATGAAAGAATCCAATCGTAAGGCGAGTAATTTAGCGAAAAGCTTGTAATCAACATTAACTAGCGAAATAGGACGATCATTTTTACAAAATTTGGGGTCGTAACCTTCTTTCGGAATAAGACATATGGTGGCATCTTGAAAAGTTCCTTCAGCTGTACCAGAGGAATAAAATGATTGTAATAATAGTTTGGGTAACAAAAGGTCAGAAAAATGCAAATAAAACTCCACTGGAAAGCCATCTGGACCAGGAGTTTTACCTTTAGTAAGCGAAGATAGGGCCACAGAAAGTTCATGAAGGGAGAGATCAAGGTCAAGGGTTTAAAAATCCAGGTGAGAGGTAGAAGGCTTAGGCAACTTTTCAAAGTAGGAATGAAGTATATCAGAAGTAGGAGGGGATTCTGGAGTATAAAGTTGTTGATAGAAAAGTTGGAATAGCTCAAGAATGTGTTTAACTGTATGAAGAAGAACATTGTCAGAAGAAAAGATGGATTCAATGGAAGTGTGTTCCTTACGAGATTTAAGGTAATTAGCTAAGAGTTTTCCAGATTTGTTACGACCTCCATCATAACGCGCACTACTACGAAGAAGAATTGAAGAGGCATTATTTGTGGTAAACTTGTTAAAGGAAATCTTCGCACGCAAAAGTTTCAGGAACATACATGTATCGGCAGAGGTATAGAATTGGTGTTCTAATTTTTTAATATAAGCGAGAGAAGATTTAAGTTTTTGAAGAAATTGTTTCTTTTTCTTAGAAACAAAATCAATAATAAATACTCTGGCAGTAGCCTTAAAGGAATCCTAGAGAATATAAGGGGGAGTGTTGGGAGTAGAGTTAGTTTGAAAGAAGACGTCAGTAAAAGATCGAAATGAAGTAGAGAAAATAGGATCAGTAAGCAGTAAAGCGCCAACGAGAGGGTTTAGGATGAGGAGGAAGTAAATCAATATCAGTAATAATGGGAGCATGATCTGAAATAACAACAGGCTCTATAGAGAAGGATACAAGAGATTGAGTAAGAGACTGAGAAAGAAAGATATAGTCTAGTCTAGAGGAAGAAGCATGAGGATGTGAGAAGAAAGAATAATCTAGAGTGTCTGGATGCGTGAGTCTCTGTCAGAAACTAGCATGATGCGTCTACAGAGTCTCAAGAAACTACATTTCCGAGGAGGCTCACACGTGATGCGGGCTTTAAGACGATGAGCAATGCAAGTCACGCTGTGCATAATTCTGTGTGGTTCCCGCGGGCGCTTCCGGGTTGGATGCGTACCAAGAAACAACATTCCATGGAGTGGCGGGAGACTTATGAAAGTTTCATGAGTTCCCGCATTCCCCTTACGGTGGTAAGCGAAGAACTCGTCATTGGGTGCTTTCAGGTTGGTTACGCTTCATGAGGCAGAGGCTCTGTCTCTGAGGTGTTTGGAAGCACATTGCAACAGAGGACAGTTCATTTTAGTCCCGTTAGAGCCTAAGAAGTTTTGTTTTGTAAGTGTATGGTTACTGTGATTTCCTGGTTTGGTTTTTATTTGAAGATTCGTGCCAGAGAGAACATTTGTGTAGCGGAGTGCAGTGGCGTATGCTACGCATTACCGTTACCTTGGAGGATTGTTGTTGGCACAGAGAACTACTTCTGTTGACAGGATTGGATTACAAGTGCCAAAGCAAAGACCTGTGGCGGCGCTACGCTCTACCGTATTTGGAGGACTATTGTGGTATCTATTTGGAGAAAACAAGACCCTATGAATGGAATAAGGTTTAGTTTCTAGGCTTTGGTGAAGCAACCTTTATAGGCCTGACATTTATTTTTTGCTATGAAAAAACTATGCTAAGAAGGGAGGACAGGAGGAACCGTAGCGTGCTGTGAATATTAAATAACGGTGAGGCTGCATTATACTAGCTTAAGGTATATTAGGGCACCTGAAACATCTTGCTTTGTTCTCTCATTTCGAGCATACGAATGGCATAGTGACCTGTACCTATTCTTGTTTAGGTTCTTGATTCCAGTGGGAATAAGGAGTACATGTTCATAAAGTCCTTTGGCGCATGTTTAAGGTATATCTCAGTTATTAGCAAGAACTAAATGAGAGTAGACTGATGTTAATGTATACTTGCTAATCAGTGTCTTGTTGTTTCAGGTCCTTTGTCCCTGCTGTTCCCTTCCTCTCCTTTCCCCTCGCCTAATCATATGAATACTCTGTGTATTGTGATATCAGAGTGTTTGTGAGATTTGGAGGTGGACCCCTTATTGCTACAACCTGTTTTGGCGGAGAACCCGTGACAGAATTACGCACCCACGATATTATCTCCGTTCGACCAGGTTGTAGCAAAAGATGGCCTCCATGGAGGACGTATTACACGCCCTGGTTCTAGTGCAGCAAGAATTAGCCTCATCCAAGGCAGAAACGGCAGCCTTGAAAGATAAGGTAGAGCAAATGAACAAGAACCCCGTATCACAAGCATCACAGATCCAAGATACTGTACCCCGGCCTATTCCTTTGGCAAACCCAGAAAGATATACAGGAGACCCCCGCAAAATCCAAGTTTGTCTGACGCAGGTGTTATTGCATTTCTCCTGTAAGCCAGCATAATTCCCAACTAACCATTCTAGAGTAGCTTTTGCCATTTCTTATTTAGCAGGCAAGGCAGTTAACTGGGCGGTTCCCTTGGTAAAAATAGCCATGCTGTGTTGTCTGACTGGAATACATTTCGAGATGAGTTCGAAAAAGTGTTTGATCGTAGGACCACTACTTTTAGTGCTGACAAGGAATTGCTCAATCTCAGACAAGGAAAGGGGGAGTTGATCTCGTATCTCACCACATTTAATCGTTTGGTGGCTGAAGCTGAATGGCCTGCGGAGAAACAAATGTCTTTACACTATCAAGGATTGTGTGAGGAATTGAAAAATGTGATTGCTCAGATAGATCCTCAACCTACCACCTGTGTGGATATGATTAACCTGTCCCTGCATTTAGATAGTCGTATATCTTAAAGAGGAGGGGAGAGAAGGAAATGGGATAGGAACTATTACAGGTCTGATAGGACCCCCTATAAGGCTCTGAGTCCTCCTGAGGGTGGGGGAGAACCTATGGAAATAGGGGCAATACGGGCACCACTTTCCAGAGAAGAGCGTGAGAGCAGGAGAACCCAAGGTTTATGCATGTATTGTGGACGGAAGGGTCACTATGTGAAAGAATGTCCTTCCAAACCTAAGACGTCCAACGTATGGGCCAGGAATAAGAAAGTGTCAGTTTCAGCAATGAATAAGGAGACAGTGAGTACTGAGGAAAACAAAAACAAGGAAGGGGTTAATGAGGCATGGAAGCTTCCTTCATTATCTACCCATATCCCCGGAGATACAGAAAGCCATATAGTGCTCCCTGTGCACCTTGAAGGCAAGAATCAAGTCCATCAGGTAGTGGTTATGGTGGACTCTGGGGCCACAGGCAACTTTATTGATTATGGTTTAGTAAACAAGTTAAACCTAACCAGAGTATTGAGAGATAACCCTGAGAAAGTGCTATCAGTAGACGCCAAGCCTCTCAAGTTAGGGCTTATCATAGAATGCACCGAGGTGCTGTTACTGTCCATCGACATCCAGGGAGGACAACATTCTGAGGAGATATCTTTTAACATAATCGAAGCTCCTCAATACGAGGTAATTCTGGGCATGCCTTGGTTGTCTCTGCCTTAATCCTTCTATTAATTGGCAAGACAGGTCTGTTCTCTTTCTGTCAAAAGGTTGTAAAGACCATTTTGTATTCAGTACACCTTCCCAGGTGGCAGCTTTGACTGCTCTGTTTTTAATAGCGACAGCAGCCGAGAGGGAGATTATCCTGCCTGAGGAATATCATGAGTATCGGGAGGTGTTCAGTGAGAGCATGGCAGAGAAGCTACCCCCGCACAGGTAATTTGATTGCCATATAGATCTGGTGGAAGGGGCCACAATACCATCCTGTAGGATATATGCATTATCGCTGCCAGAAATCCAGCATTTGCGAGAGTACATAGACCATTACCTAGCTATAGGTTTCATCAGATCTTCCCGATCCCCAGCTGCTTCTGCTTTGCTTTTCATTGTAAAAGCGAACGGAGATCTCAGGGCATGTGTGGATTATCGGACTTTAAATAAGAACACCATTCGAAACCGTTATCCACTGTCTCTTATTTCAGTATTGTTGGACCAAGTGATAGAGGCCCAGGTATACACTAGATTAGACCTCAGAGGTGCTTATCATTTAGTAAGAATATGCCAGTGAGAAAATGGCTTTTAAGACTCGTTTTGGTCTTTATGAATACCTGGTCACGCCGTTTGACTTGTGCAATACCCCGGCGACATTTCTATTTTTTCTAAATGATGCATTAAAAGAATACATAGACCGTTTTGTAGTTGTCTATATGAACGTTATATTGGCTTATTCTGCCAATAAAGAACAACATCACAACCAGGTCTGCCAGGTATTGGAGTGTTTGCGAGAGCACAGTTTGTTTGTGAAACTGAGTAAGTGTGAGTTTAGGGTGACCACAGTGGAATTTCTAGGGGTCATGTTGAGTCCTGATGGTCTCCAAATGGCTGAGAGAAAGGTGAAGGCGGTGCAGGAATGGCCCATCCCCAGAAATGTGAGAGAAGTGCAGAGCTTTCTTGGCTTTGCCAACTACTACAGTAGATGTATACTTCACTTCTCTCAAGTTGCAATTCCCATTACTAGGTTGTTGAGAAAAGGTACTCCTTTTTCATGGTCCAAAGAAGCAGGGGAATCGTTTGTATTCTTAAAGCAGGCATTCACCACCGCTCCGATTCTTGCTCATCCCAACTTAGAACATCCGTTCGTAGTAGAGGCTGATGCCTCAGATGAGGCGATTGGGGCAATACTATCTCAGAGAGACAAAGATTCAGGACAACTACATCCGGTAGCATACCTATCTAAGAAATTAAACGCAGCGGAAATAAATTACACAATTGCGGAGAAAGAGCTTCTTGCTATAAAGAAGGCGTTCCAAGAATGGAGGCATTTTTTATGGGGAGCCAGTCATTCCATAACAATGTATACAGACCACCGCAACTTGCAGTATATGAAATCCGCCAGGCATCTCACACAAAGGCAATTGCGTTGGATGCTTTTCTTGTCTGAGTATCATTTTTTGGTTACATTCAGACCAGGAACAGAGAATCGCAAAGCAGACGCGCTGTCCCGACAAGAGATGCCTTCTACTCCTAGTCCAGGAGACACTCAGATAATCATTAATCCATCCAAAGTGATTTGTGTGATCCGCGCCGATACCTTCTTGGATGAGGTGTAGAATCATAATGTCAGAGGTGGTTGGGATGCCTGGGCACGGCAAAGCAATGAAAGAAATGTGAAACAGGGGCTTCCGTTCGTTCAGTCTAAATTGTATTTACCTAACACTGACTTAAGAAAGAAAGCTTTCGAGTGGTGTCACCTGAGTCCTTTGGCAGGTCATCCAGGTAAAGCTAAATCTATTCAGGCTTTGAAAAGACATTTCTGGTGGGAAACGCTGATCAAGGATGTGTCTATATGGGTATCGCGTTGTGAGGAATGTGCAAGAGCCAAGGGGGAGAATAGCCGGAAAAAAGGGAAACTCATGACCTTACCAACTCCCCAAAGGCCATGGCAGAACATAAGTTTGGATTTTATAACTATAACTGGGCTCCCTGCTGATTAGGGATGTACAGCCGTCTTGGTGGTGGTGGATGGGCTCACTAAACTGGGGCATTTCATTCCATGTCACTCGCTTCCCACCGCTGGACAAACTGCTAAGTTGTTGGCCAGTAACATCATTAAGTTACATGGTATTCCAGAAATTATAGTGTCAGACAGAGGCCCACAATTCATCGCTCTCTTCTGGAAAATGTGGTGTAAAGCCCTGCATATTGAATCCGCTCTGTCCTCAAGTTTTCACCCTCAGACAGATGGCCAGACTGAGCAGTTAAATCAGACCTTGAAAAAATACCTTAGATGTTTCGCTAAGGAAGCTCAGGACTCTTGGGTGGACCGTTTGTGGTTGGCCGAGTTGGCCTATAATAATGCTTGGCACTGTTCCACTGGTGTTTCTCCTTTCAAAGCCACATATGGGTATGATGCGAACACTCTGCCTGTGGTTATCCCTGAGGTGGTCATGGATTATCCGTCTGTGAAGACTCAAGTCTTGCGCATTCATCGGATACATCGGGAAGTGAATAAAAATGTGGTTAAAGCTAAGCAGGTATACAAACATTGGGAGGATCGTCATCGAATAAAGGGGCCTCACTATGAGGTGGGGGATCGAGTCTGGTTGTCCACCAAAAACATTAGGTTCAGACTGCGCAGTATTTTTCATCCACGGTTCATTTGCCCTTACCAAGTTGTGAAGCAGATCAATCCTGTTGTTTATAAACTTAAGCTGCCGGGGTCTCTGCGAATCCACCCTGTGTTCCATTGTGATCTGCTGAAACCAGCTAATTCAGGCCGCAGGAGGTTGCCCCTGCCGGTGATGCGGGATGGGGTGCTGGAATATGAGGTTCACAGCATACGAGACTCCAAGCTGCGTAGAGGTATGCTGTGGTATTTGGTATCCTGGAAGGGGTATTCGGCCGAAAACGACTCCTGGGAGCCCTGGTGTAATGTGCATGCCCCTGGTGCTGCGTCCTCTTTTCATCGGAGGTTGCGTGCCAAGCCTGGTCCTAGGAGGCGCTTGGCGGGAGGGCCTACTGTCAGGAACTAGCATGATGCGCCTACAGAGCCTCAAGAAACTACATTTCCCAGGAGGCTCACGCGTGATGCGGGCTTTAAGACGATGAGCAACGCACGTCACGTTGTGCGTAATTCTGTGTGGTTCCTGCGGGCGCTTCCGGGTTGGAGCGCCGAAGTAATCTGTTAGCGCGTCTGGTATCAAGGCGGTGTACCATCAAACAACATTCCATGGAGTGGCGGGAGACTTATGAAAGTTTCGTGAGTTCCCGCATTCAGCTTACGGTGGTAAGCGAAGAACTCGTCATTGGGTGGTTTCAGGTTGGTTACGCTTCGTGAGGCAGAGGCTCTGTCTCGGAGGTGTTTGGAAGCACATTGCAACGGAGGACAGTTCATTTTAGTCCTGTTAGCGCCTGAGAAGTTTTGTTTTGTAAGTGTATGGTTACTGTGATTTCCTGGTTTGGGTTTTACTTGAAGATTCGTGCCAGAGGGAACATTTGTGTAGCGGAGTGCAGTAGCGTATGCTACGCATTACCGTTACCTTGGAGGATTGTTGTTGACACAGAACTACTTCTGTTGACAGGATTGGATTACAAGTGCCAAAGCGGAGACCTGTGGCGGCGCCACGTTCTACCGTATTTGAAGGACTATTGTGGTATCTATTTGGAGAAAACAAGACCCTACAAATGGAATAAGGTTTTGTTTCTAGGCTTTGGTGAAGCAACCTTTATAGGCCTGACATTTATTTTTTGCTATGAAAAAACTATGCTAAGAAGGGAGGACATGAGGAACCGTAGCGTGCTGTGAATATTGAATAACAGTGAGGCTGCATTATACTAGCTTAAGGTATATTAGGGCACCTGAAACATGTTGCTATGTTCTCTCATTTTGAGCATACGAATGGCATAGTGACCTGTACCTATTCTTGTTTAGGTTCTTGATTCCAGTGGGAATAAGGAGTACATGTTCATAAAGTCCTTTGGCGCATGTATAAGGCATATCTCAGTTATTAGCAAGAATTAAATGAGAGTAGACTGATGTTAATATATACATGCTAATCAGTGTCTTGTCGTTTCAGGTCCTTTGTCCCTGCTGTTCCCTTCCTCTCCTTTTCCCTTGCCTAATCATATGAATACTCTGTGTATTGTGATATCAGAGTGTTTGTGAGATTTGGAGGTGGACCCCTTATTGCTACAACCTGTTCTGGCGGAGAACCCGTGACAGTCTCCATGAGTCGGAGAGGTGTGATTGAAGTATAGTGTTCAAGAATTGTTTGTGGGGTTTGTGGGGGATGAAACGGACAGAAGATTTGTGATCCGGAAACGGGTCGATTACCTGATTACAGTCTCCTCCTAAAAGAAAAAAATCATCTCTATGTTCTATTCATTTGCTTGTAATTAAAGGCCAAAACAAACGGTCGGGTTGAGTAGGACCATAAATATTAAAGACAGTTAGAGGAATTGAGCTAATCAATAATTTAACTAATATCCATCTCCCTTCGGAATCCCTCTCCACCAATAATACCTTACATTTTAACTTCTTATGAATTAAAATAGCAACTCCATTTTTTATTGGAAGAGGGAGAAAATAAAACTGTACGAACCCAATTCCTTTTCAACTTGAGGGATTCGAGATCATTAAGGTGAGTCTCCTGTAAAAGCGCAATATCAGGGGTGTAAGAGGATAAATGGGAAATTACTCTCTGCCGCTTAATGGGATTAACAAAACCTTTTACATTCCACGATATAACTCTAAATTTGCAAACAAGATAGACATGATAACTTTAAAATTTGCAAGAACGTATGTAAACAACACGAAGCCGAAAAGCGAGAATAGCAAGAATTTAGAAAAAAACAGAAAGAACAGGAACTTAAGGAGGGAAAGAGGAAAGCAGAAGGAGAGACAGTACATATCCAAAGGATGACTGAAAACAACGTACCTAAAAAAGATAAACACAAGGGATTGGGGAAGTGGCGACACTCTACAAGACGGACCTTGCGAAGGGAGAAAATCCAACCGCACCAGGACAAAAAACAAATTGGATACTTGACAGGTTGATGGGCATAGACTCAAGGAAAAAACATCAGGAACCTGTGTAAGAGGAAAAAAGAGAAATATTAAATAACAATGAGGGAAGAACAATAGAAGGAATAAGCAGAACAAACAAATACTGGAAAGGAAGAAAAAATTAAGTCAGGAAAGTAATGAGCAAGAGAAGAAAGAAAAAAGTAGACAAGATACTTGGAGATAAAGAACATCAAAAATTCCATGAAAGAGCAAACACGAGCACAAGATCAGCTGAATCAGCCACTGGAGGAGGAGGAAGAAGTGTCCATGACACCACCCAAGTGAAGATGAATGAAGTTCTTAAGTTCTCCAGGATCTTGAAAGGACCAAGTCTTATTCTGGTAAGTAACTTTGAAGATGCAGGGATGAAACAATCTGTATCTTGCACCGATAGACCTCAAGGGTGCATGAAGATTCAGGAACTCCTTCCTTCTGGACACTGTAGCATTGGAAACTTCTTGAGATAAGAATACTCTCTGGCCCAACCAGGAAACCTGACGTTTAGAACTGGCCGCAAAAAGATCAGTGAATTTCAAAAAAAGAATAATAACACCTTTGGCTTTGGGGAATCTGATGAGTGCGGACCACATCTATGAGCCCTTTGTATGCTGATGGAAGTGGAAAGCGGCATATCGAGCAGCTTTGGAGGAAAGGAAGTGATAAATGTCACCGGATCATCCCCCTCCAAAGATTCCGGCAAACCATAAATACGAAGGTTGTTCCATCTATTTCTGTTTTCCAAATCCTCAGTATGTTGTTGAAGAGTAAGAACCGACTTCTCCAAAGAAGATATGCGTTTAGAATTGGATTGCACTCCTGAAATTTGCTGTTCTACAGAAGTGATCCTAGCATCCATGGAAGTCCAGTTTTCTTTCAAAACCTGCATATCTTTGCTGGTCTCCTCAACAAAGGGACGAAGGGATTGTATCTCCTCAAGAATGAACTTCATAGAAATAGGAGAGGATGGTTTATCTGGTGAAGGAGGATCATGCTTCAAACGTTTAGAAGAGACATTAGGAGGGGAAGCCTTACATGATGACGATTGCGTTGAAGAGGAGGCACGAGGCGGTGCCAAACCAGCCATTTGATTAGTTGTCTCAGAAGCACTGATTGGAGAGGAAGAAGTCGACTCTTGGGTGGATTTAGAGGAGATAAAAACAAATGTTGGCTTACGCAACTTGACCATATGCGTACGCACGCAAATTTTGTCCAGAACAAATCAAAAGAGATAGTGTAAAAAATCGCAATCAGTTGCAAGAGGGGGTGTATCCTCGAGAATGTAATAGCGTAGGCATGCGTAATAACCCAAAAATATCAATAAAACCTCATTTGAAATTGCGAACAAAAATTAGTATAAAGTCATGAAACTCTGCTAAGAGTGTGAGAGAGGGCCACTGATATGCTACAAATATGAAGAAATGTCCAATGTGGTAGGCGCTCAGTTCAATAATACAGGTAGCTGAGATTTTGACCAATAAGTGCAGAGATCGGTGAAAAAAGGGCATAAATACCTCAGAGAAATGTTGGCTAGTCATAAAATGTCAAAAAAAGAGATGAGGGAGGTTCCATCGACGAAGAGGAGGCAGTAGCAATGTCCCGAAGGTGCTGGAAGCGTGAGGTAATTAATATATGCTCCCTATGAGGGTGAATGCAGCATCATTGAAAACATGGACCGATCCCCCAGGGTAATGGCCACAAATTCCATCTGGTCAAGACAGCAATTTCTGGTGATATTTAGTCAAAACAGCAACTGCAGCAAATACAGGGGCATAATAATGTTAAGCAGCGTGTGGCAGCATGCTGCAGTGAAAGGAACGGGATCGCTGCAAAATGGCGGCGGCCGTTCCAGTCATGAGAGAAACGGGCCACGGCCGAAAACTGCAGAAAAAGAAACGCTTGTTGGCAACAAAGTAACTCCCCGGGTGAGCCTCACTTTCCGGTGCAGTGAAAAGACGTCCGGCGCCGATAAACATGCCGGGAAGTGCTGAAAAGAAGTCAAAGCGTGTCCCGGTGCGGAGGAAGTCCCACGCCAGGCGGCCATCTTAGCTGGTGCCGTAACCACGCCCCTTTGAAGAATTCTTTAAATGAAAGTATATGTTATTATGTTATAGGAGTGGTTTGTTGGTTTATAGGGGGAAAGGGTGGGTAGATTTTTAAAATGTGTGAATATTAATTTGTTTGTACAATACATTTCTTAAATATACTTTACATTATTTAAATATTGTTTTTATTGTTAAAATGGATGAAATATTGTTTACATCCTTAATTATTTTTTAAATGTAATATTTTGTTTTATAATGTGTATTAAAATTGTAGAACTTAGTTGTTGTGGACATTTTTATTAGGTATGCATATTTCTGTTGACTAAATGTAATATTTTTTCAGAACAATGTATTTTTTAATCTTTTATGTGGTAATGTTTTATTAACATGTCTTTTTATTATTTTTGCCTTTATGTTTCAAAAATGAATTCAAACCTTAGATGTATTTATTTGGCAATATGATTATTTTACATTTCAAATGTATATCAAATGAAATAAAGCAAAATACATATTTCTATGGGTTATTTTTATCAATAAATAATCATTTAAGGTTTTACTAACATTTATAAAAAAATAAGTAAATAGAAAAATGTAAAAATGTTTTGATATTTAATTTCAATATGCCTTTTTATATGATAAATTTATGTTTTGCATATAAATATGTTCCATTAAGATTATGT
Source organism: Lissotriton vulgaris (assembly GCF_964263255.1). Taxonomy (NCBI): domain Eukaryota; kingdom Metazoa; phylum Chordata; class Amphibia; order Caudata; family Salamandridae; genus Lissotriton; species Lissotriton vulgaris. The sequence continues at coordinate 183,599,217 of NC_141694.1, forward strand.
TTAATTATAAAAATAGTATAGTTTTATTTTTAAATAATTTATTTTACTTTAAACTAATGTTATTTGAAATATAGAATGTATAATTAATGTATGTAATTCAGTAATTCGTTTAGTTTGTTAATGTGTTTTATAGTAAGTACAGTATTTCTAAAACAATTGTAATATTATTAACCATATTGTATACTTTGTATTTTATTTTACTTTCAAATTACTTATTTGCTTTGATATTTTGTACTGTTCATTATATTATAATTGTTGAATAGAAATGAGTGGGTAAAAGTAGTTTCACTTCTTCACTGTTAAATACCTTCCATAGGGTGTCTGACTATGGAGTGGGAACAGTAATGGTTAATTGTTTTTGTCCAGTACCTTCACAAATTATTATAGATTGCTGTGGGAATAGTAAATGTAACCCCTTTATTGTTCAACACCTTCTCCAAATTGGTTTATACTGGAGAGGGAATAGTAAATGTAACCTCTTTAGTGCCCTACACTTCCCCGAAATAGTTTGGATTAGAGTGGGAATAGTAAATGTAATTTATTTAGTGTCCAACACCTTCCCAAAAATGGTTTAGATTGGAGTGAAAATAGAAAATAGCACCCCTCTAGTGACCAAGAAATGTCCCTATGTTGTTTAGATTGGAGTTTGAATAGTAAATGTAACCCCTTTAGTGTCCAACACCTTTCTCAAAATTGTTTAATTGGAGTGAGAACAGTAAATGTAACCCCTTTGGTTTCAAGCACCTTCCTAAAATGGTTTGCATTGGAATAGTAAATATAACTACTTTAGTTTCCAAAACCTTACCCAAAATGGTTTGGTTCGAAGTGGGAATAGTAAATGTAACCTCTTTAGTGTCCAATATCTACCCCAAAATGGTTTAGATTGGAGTGGGAATAGTAAATGTAACCACTTTAGATTCCAACACTTCCTCAAAATCGTTCAGATCAGAGTGGAGATAGTAAATGTTACCTCTTTAGTGTCCAACACCTTCCCTACAATGGTTTAGATTGGTGCGTAAATAATAAATGTCACCCGTATAGTGTCCAACAATTTCCCCTACGTGGTTTAGATTGGAGTTTGAATAGTATATGTAACCCCTTTAGATTCCAACACCATCCCAAAATGGTTTGCATTGGGGTGGGAATAGTAAATGTTACACCTTTAGTGTTCAGCACCTTCCCCTAATATGGTTTAGCGTGCAATCTAAATGTTTTAGATTGGAGTGGATATTGCATTTCTCACATCTTTTATTATTTTACATAATTATTTGTATTTCTTTTAAATAAGAAAGGTACATGACACAGTTTGTAATTTTTATTTGTTTGTTCACATTTATTTAATGTACATATGTACATTTTTAAATACATATATATTTCTATACATAAGAAAAAACTCAGTGTGATATTAAAATAACATTTTAGTACAGTTTTACCATTAAATAAAACATATACATGCTTTTAGAACATTGTTTTACATTATTTACTTTTTCGTTTATTTTTTCAAGTGTGGTACATTTATTTAAAAAAAATATATAATTTTTTTTCAACATACTTTTTATTTACAGTTTTGAAATCCATTTTAAAGAATAATATATTGTATTATTTATTGAATTATTTACATTATACTTTGCATTAGTGTTCCATATAACGTTTGTTGACATGTTGTACATTTTTTAAACACTTTCTGTTTAAGACCCACTTGTTTTCTATGGGGAGATAGTCTTTTTATTAGTTTCACATAGAGGGCATTTTTCTTTTACAGCTAACTTAACTTTTGTAGTCTATTTGTGTCATTTTAGTCTGTTTTCCTGGAGGTGAGTTATTGGATAAGGTAAGACCTTTTTTTTAAGCTTTCGATAGGGTTTTAGGGGTAGGTAGAGGCCGGGAGTACTAGCAAATGGTAGTTATAGTGTTTGCTTCTTGTCTATGGAAAGTTTAGTTGTAATTTGTGTTAGTTTGTTTAACAGTCTTCTGTGTCAGGCCTAGTTAGTGTTTGGTACTACGGTATAAAAATGTTACATAATGATATGTGTTTTTTATAGTTTTAATATAATATTTATCTTACAATTTAATATTGTGTTTTTGTGGGTGGGTATAGTATGTTTTTGTAGGTCTAAAATTATTGTATGGACTTTTGGATTTTGTGGGTTTTTTTAGAAGCCAAATCTTATTAACATTACAACAAAGATCAAAAATTGTGCAAAGTATCTATATAATGAAATCACAAGTGTGACACCAGACAATAAAAGGGTGGGACGATTGCATGTCAATCATCATCAAGGTTTTAGTATTCCCACCATCCTCCCAAATTCTCCCATGATTTGAGGGTCACCCACAGGCTGAATACATGGGCTCTTCACCTTTAGCGCACCATAACAGCATGGAACACCAGTCCTTAGTAGTTGGTGACGTGGGGGATAACCAGCAGTAGTTATTGTCACGCTTAACCATGACAACATCAATGCCCACCAGCACACCCACACCCCTTAGTCCCCCAACATCCTCCAGGTTACCCACCAAGACCACATAAGAGTAACACTCAAGAGGTCTCCCCAGGATCTCAGACAGTGTCATAAAAACGGAGGACCAATATTTATCACCGATTTGACTGCCCACACCATATGGAAGAAGTCACTATCCTCGACTGCACACCGAGAGCAGGCAGGCGTAGGGAAAGCGCCAGTCGCTATCATTGAGCTCATCAATCCAGTGCTGCCTTTTGCCCATAGGACTACAAAGCTTTTGGGGGAATTGACAATCAGGGAGTGGTATATTCACGACATGCTGCCCTGGCTTAGTGATAATGAGAGGATTTGGGCCTTCAGGGGACTATATTCTGGCAGGTCTCGCAGTGGCGAGTGATATTCTGTCAGTGTGTGGCAGCACTGCAGGTACCTGTAGAATTGGGTCAATGGAGGATGAATTCTTCCAGGAGAGCCCGGAATGACTTTATATGGGAGCCACGCCAGACAGTCCTGCAAGGTGGAAACCTGGGGCATTCATTGGCCCAGCCACCAGGGTGTCACCTTTGTCAACCACTGTTCCCACCGAATCTGGCAAAGAGCCCATGACCAACACTGGAGAGTGGTCCTCAAGGCTTCAGGCAATGAACAGGAGGGTGGGTGCCATAACTCACAGCTCAGAGTGAAACAGAATTGGTTTAAGTATTTTAGAAGTGTGGTATTTTATTTTAATTGTGACTGCTTTTAAAGTGTTTTTAGCACAAGAGGCACATTTTGTGGAGGGGGCACAAAGATTTTCATCCTACCTGCCTCAACCAACACTGCACTACTTATTCAGACTGTCGCATCTCTCCCTGGTCTACCACGGGTTTTTCCCGCTTGAGTGGAGGGAGAGGCTTTGGGCACTTCCGGTTTGCGGGGAAACAGAGCGGAGGTTAACGGTCTAGTTGTTAACCTTCCCTACATAAATGGATGGCTGGCACAACACGCAGCGGGAGCGCCAAAGACGCGCCTAAGGCAAGCCCGTTTCCGCCCGACCGCGTGTGGACGTCACTAGGAGCCAGGTCCCCTGCTCGTCCTGCATCAGAAATAGGGAAAAAGTACTGGGTGAGATATACCAGACAAGAACTTCTAAGCTACAGGAAAGATGACTTAGATAATTGCACTCAGCCACTTAATACTACATCATGTTTGACAATGGAAGGTCCCTTTACATGTAGAGCATGTTGTTTTCAGAGCATGAAACCAGCTACTCGTAGCTTTAAGGGAATGTTAATGGGTGGATAAGATTCATTTTATTTTGTATAGTTAATTAAAACCAATACAATTGTTGCAATTAAAACAATTTCTTAAAATATGGTGAGAATAGTCTGTGTAATTGTCCTTATCAAAGTTCATGCCGTGAGGGACCGAGAATAATTGTCTAGCAAAGTTCTCTGAGCCCGGCCGGGCTAGGCGTTTGTAGCCCAAAGTTCGTCCGCTAGGTGCCAGAACCCGTGCTTGCCGCAAGTTGTAGATTTGGTAGTCTTTGCTCTATCGTGTTCAGAAACTTGGCGTATCTACAATTCAGTTTTGTATTCGCAGGGTTCAAGCATGCAAGCACAGCCTGCCTGCGCGTGCTGGTCCCTATCTGCTTGAGCTGGTCCCTTAGTAGCTGTCGGCGGACTTGTCGAAGCTCTTCGCAGAGACAGGTCATGTGGAGTATGTCTCCAGTTGCTAGGTTGCAGATAAGCATGGGCGGAAAATCCGTTTCGCTCGCGGATTTTGCGGATTTTCGGTAAATTCGCAATCCGCGAGATTCGCGAATCTCCAGCAAAATCCGCAAATCCGCGAGCAGCGGATTTTATGGCTTGCTCGCACTGTTCGCGTGAGTTCGCGGCTTCCCAGTACAACTTCGCGCCCCGCGAATAAGCGCAAAATTGCAGAAATACGATCTTAGCAAAACTGAAACTACTTACCAGGTTCAAAAGTTCAGGCTCATCATTAGTAGCCATTTCCTGTAGTGCTTCCTGAGGGGCCCCTCCAGAGTTCAGTTGCCAGTTGCAACTATTATGTGACCCTGCTCTGAACCTCAGAATAGTTACACATATGCCACAAAGGTCCTGAATTACAGCTAAGAGAGACAAGCAGGAGCCAGGCTGGAAGTTCAAATCCATTAATCAGCCCCTAATTCATTATTGTCAGTTGGGGCAGGGCAGGTGTTGTAACTAATTTTGCAACAATGAAAGCACTTAGCAAGTGCAAAAGATCACTAATCAGGAAGCACTAAGGAAGCAGGTGCCAGCTAAAAAAATATTCTGTGACACATTAATCAGCCCCAAATTAATTCAGGTCACTTGAGGCAGGGAAGGTGTGCTTGCTTTGCCACAATAATGTACACTGACTGGACAACCAGAGGGTGCTGTGATGAAACAGAGGGTGGCATGGGTGGGCCAGAGGGTGGCATGAGTAGTCAGAGAGTGGCAGTGGTGACAGAGAGTGGCAGTGATGAAGAAGAGTGTCCCAAACAGGCTGGACACGTAGAAACAACAAGTTCGCAAAACTTGCGACCCGACAGGTAAGTTCGCGTTTGCGAAATTGTACAAAACCCTCGCGAACTGGCAGAAACCCGCGCGAACACACAAAAAAAAAATCCGCAAATTCGCGAGAATTCGCGGATTTTGCGAATTGCGAGTTCGCAAATCCGCAAAATTCGCGAACGCGAGATTCGCAAAATTCGCCCATGCTTAGTTGCAGAGCGGACAGGCTACATGGCCATTGCTCCTGAGCCATGGTGGTTGATGCTCTCTGCTGGGCAGGATCCCTAATCTGTATTTCAGAAACTTCAGTTTGATGGTTTTGGGATAGCCCTGGCTGAAGTAAAGTTGTGGTGTCAGGGATTTATACGTGTTTAATGTCATCCACGCATGGTTTCTTTTACCAAAAGCGGCCTTGTCCTCTATTAGGGAAAGAGGTTTTAAGTTTTTTTAAACGGGTTGTGCCCCAGTTGCATGTCCCAAAGTGCGGAAGCCTTGACAGCCCCCAATGGTGCCTTCAAGTAGGAGCGTGCCTGAGATACATCCCTGCTTTGTATGTCTTGCCACAGCATCGCGTTTAAGGTGTCATTGGAAACAGAGCGGAGTTTGTGGGTGGAAGTAATAGCCAACGCTGCTACTCAGACCAGATTGATCCCCCTCCCATGACCTCCCAGGAATCTCAAAACTGGAATTGCCTGTTATATAATGTGTAAACCTGGATAAAATCCAGCTCAAAGACATCTATTGCTGTGGCTCTTCCGGTAGGACATCAGATCCAAAAGTAGGATAGAGATTCCAGAACGGGGGGATAGCTATTATTCACAAAGAGTCTATTAAAGTGTCTATACTCGACCAACTCAGCAGTGACAGTTTGGAAATCTTGGTTTTCAGAATAGATCTGCTCCACCAACATTGCTGGAAAGGTGCTCTGGTCTATCGACCACCGGGGTTCCTCTCCAATTTCTCGCTTCAATTGAAGGAATTCATCCTACCACATCTGATTTCTACTAGAAACTTTGTGCTTCTAGGAGAATTCAATATCCATAGTGAAAATTCCACAAATCAAGACACAGCTAGCTTTCTGGCAGATCTAACCTCACTCAAACTGGGTAAGATCAATAGTAGCCCACTCACGTAGCGGGACATCCGTTAAATATTATCTTTTCTAACTCCCCCAAAATCATCTGGACAGACCACTCACTTTTAGAGTTCTATATTAAAGGCACGGGGACATCTAACAATCCTTGTACTAATTCTGCCAGGTGGCACAGACACTGGTTCAAACTCACGCACAAGGATTTTGAAAAAACATTCCTTAGCTCTCAAAACTCTGATACAGATACTGTTTCAACTCTAATATTAAAACTACCATTGACCATCTGGTTCCGCACCAACGTAGGCAGACGCCCTCAGTCAGCTTGGTTCGCTCCTAATCCTCGTACAGAAAAGAGTAGGTGCAAAAAATTAGAACGACTATGGCGTATATCACATCTCTCAAAGGATAAAGAAAGATGCAAACTAGCATTGGCGCAATACCAATGCCTTTTTCAGTGTCTCATTGCACCCTGACAGACAATACCTCTTTGCATTCTCATTCAGACATGTCCAATTCACATACCGAAGGTTGGCTCAAGGCCACTGTGAATCCCCGGTGTCTTTAACAGAGTTGCCAGGGAAGACTTGGCAAACTTCCAATGTGATAGCACACTGTTGCAGTATGTCAATGACATATTGCTCTGCAGCACCACTGAACATCAGTGCAGAAAGGACACCATAGCATTGCTCACAATGTTAGCACTTAGTGGCTACAAAGTAGACAAATATAAACTTCAATACTGTCAGAAAGAAGTGCACTACCTTGGACAGCTAATCTCAGCATCAGGTAGAAGAGTTACCCCAGACAGATTAAAGGCAATTACAAATACTCCTGAACCCCAGACAGTCAAAGATATGCAGAAGTTCCTAGGGCTAGTGAACTACGTTAGACAATGGGACTTTGACTATTCTACAATTATTGCGCCTCTTCGGAAAGCTGTTATAATTGCCAAAGACAGACATAATAGGCTTGACTGGACACCTGAAATGACATCAGCCTTCGCACAGTTGAAAAATGAAATTACAAATGCCCCAGTGTTAGGATCCCCCGACTACACCAAAGACTTCTATATGTTTACTCACTGCAATGGACAGGTTATGACAGCAGTGCTCACTCAAAAATACCCCATGGGCCACAAACTTGTTGCTTACTTCAGTGGCATGTTAGACTCTGTAATGAAGGATCTTTACCCCTGTGAACAAGCACTAGCGGCTGCAGCATTTGCTGTTGAGAAAGCACCCCCATAGCTATGGGTTCACCACTGACATTATACACTGAGCATGCTGTCTTTACAATAATACAGAAAGCTAAAACCATCCTCACCACACAAAGAGTATCAGGCTACAAAGTCATACTATCATATATGGGGGAGGGCTTGTGGGCCACTTAACATGAGCCGGGGTGCTCAGGGATGCCCGTACTAAAATGAAGGAAACAAACGTGTGAGTCACTGAAACCAAACCAAAAGGTTAAAAAAATGTATTAGAAGGCGCAGCTTCAAAGGAATGATAATTGTATAAAGAATAAAATCAGTTTGTTTGACAGATAATCACATTATCAGAAGGCGTTGATTTTACGTGACTTTCACTGGAATTCAGAAAGCATTGAAATTGTTAGAAGAGAAACATTTTCGGAAAATGCAATGTTAAGTGAGTAATTTAAAGTCTCAAAGACATACTTGTAAATACAGTATGGAATACACAGCTTTGATCAAGAAAGAATTCTCAAAAAATAAAATAGATTTTGGCTGAGAGGCTGAAAAGACACATGTCTAAACATGAGAAAAGATGCTTTACAATTGCAATGTAAGTATTAAATTGCAGATAAGACACCACAAATTTAGGAGACAAAATAGCAGATATATTTGGCAAGTTCAATTGTATCTTAAAAAAAAAAAAACAAGAGCTCTTGGGGAATACCCACAGATAGTGACCTACAGCATGACAGGGTGGTAGTCTGAGGACTGACCGGTGAGTTTCATTCTTGTTCCCCATAAAAGCAGAAATTAAATGCAGAACTGGTCAGTTGCATTGATGTCAATAATACCCACAGGGCGTACATTTATCAGAACTAAGATGAATATTTACAATAAGGTGTAACTTCACCTGGTCAGGGGTCAGTGTCTCACGCTAAGTGCACGTCTTATGTTGCATAGGGCTAGCGAGAAAATGGTGATGATATAATATAAAAAAATAGATAGGACAACGCCTTGTTCGCCACAGCATCTACTTCCCTGTTCCCTACTCCGTGAGAAGTTCTGTATTCTCATGATCAGTTGTGGTCTTGTGGTCAGAAAATCTGTGTTCTTGTGTTGTGAGAAAGAAGAACGATTACTGAGCTTCACAGATAAAGTTGGCCACTCGACGAGAGCGGTGGCGTGGGGGAGCTGAGCCTCGCTGAGAGAGAAGGTGTTGGTGATTTTAAGTCAGAGAGAATAAAAATGGGTATAGAACTGTGGTCAATTTAATAAAAGGCCTACAGATCGAGACGGCAGGGCATATGTAAGGGTTTCATGCTGGCTGGCGTGGGGAGGATGGGCCAAGGCTTTCTTATATGGTAAAACTGGACCCTGTCTCATTTCCCTCCTCTTGTTCATTTTTGAACATCATTCTTACAGCATATTTCACTGGCTGTATGTCTGGATGGGGCACCCAGGGTGTGACATTACAATAGGGCTATTTATCTAGATCAGCTCTCAATTCTACATAGACTTCCTCAGATCTGGTAGTCTTTGTCTCATATGGATGTACTAAGTCTCTCTCCGGGGGAAGTGGGGGAGCATTAGGTACCCTGTAATGAGCATCAACAGGAATCTGTGCTGTGTTGGAGTCAGGGATGGTGAGCTCCACTATTATTTTTAACAGTGCTAGTTCCTCCCCATTCCCTGGTCCCTTGTGTGTGTACGTGTCTGAGTATATTTCTGTCTTTGCATTGTTCATTCCTACTACTTTAGTACTAAATCTTTGGACTCACTTTATTTATGATCTGTGCATCGCAACACACAAGCATCAACACGCAGCAAATAGGTAGAACAATTTTCAAGATAGCAGACAGCCATGAAGGCATCTAGTCAAAGTTAAACCTCCTCATGCATCTTTTTCCCCAGATTATCCAAGTCCTCAATTGCCTTTGTGGGCGTTACGTTATGCGCATCTTTAGCCGGTATGAACGTGCAGCAGGATTTCCCAATCACGGCACATACTCCACCATGCATTGCAGTCAGCTGATCTAGAACATAGCGATGCTCTAGAACCATAAGCCTTAAGGGGCGTAGTTCTTCCTTTATTGCGTTGAACCTGTCTTGGGTGTTGTTTATTAGTTTTATGAGTTCATAGCGGGTCATCTGCAGCCACTGCCACAGGGGGACCATGCCTCCGAAGAACAACTGTGCATCATTGAAGAGGCAAAATTCCTGAGGAAGGCGTAGTTGGCAAAATATTGTGCACTTCTCCGGTGGCGGTGGAGCAGCATTACATCACCTGTCATTGGGTGGTCATGAATGTGGGGAATGTTAAATGCTGGAACGACCAAATGCAGTTCATGCATAGTGTCCTTGGTACACTGCATAAGGTGCTTGCCGATTACTTGGAGTCCCACGACCTACTGCACCCCACCCAGTCGGGTTTCCGCGCCAATCTTAGCACCGAAACAGCTCTCCTGGAAGTCTCGGAGGCGATAAAGGAGGTGCTGGATTCGGGTGGGAGAGCGATGCTGGTGATGTTAGATCTGTTGGCGGCCTTTGACACCGTCCCCCATGAGGGTCTTCTTGCAAGACTCTCAGAGATTGGTCTCCGGGGGACGGTGCTCCAGTGGTTTCGATCATTTCTGGCAGGCCGTCGACAAACGGTCTGGGCTTCTGCTTGCTCCGCCGAGATGTCGCCATTGGGTGTCGGAGTTCCTCAGGGCTCAGTACTGAGCCCAACTCTATTTAACATCTTCATGACCCCTCTGGCGGCACTGGCGGAGTCATTCGGGGCTCAGATCGTTTCCTACGCCGATGACACCCAGCTCCTCTTCACCTGTGAGAGGGGTGCAGACTTCGATGGGGGTAGGATCCAGGGTTGCCTTGAGGCTGTGTTTCAGTGGTTCCAACATAACAGCCTCAAGTGCAACTCGGATAAATCCGAGGTCCTCTTTTTTGGGTGCAGTTCGGACCCGGACTGGAAAGTGTGGTGGCCTGAGAACATGTTTCCACCAGCAAGTTCATCCCAGGTGGCAAAAAACCTTGGGATTAAGATCGACAATGGCCTCACTCTACGCTCTCAGGTAATCGGTCTCACTGGCACCTGCTTTGGCCTGCTCCGGATGCTACGCAAGTTTCTTCCCCTGTTATCGGAGGAACACAGGAAGATCACGGTGCAGGCGATTATAGGCTCGAGAATTGACTACTCCAACGTCCTCTATCTCGGCCTGCCAGAATACCTGCTTCAACGGCTACAGGTTGTCCAGAACTCGGCAGCACGTGCCATCTTTGGACTATCTCGCCGTGCCAGAGCCTCGGGCCTCCTGGAGGCTCTGCACTGGCTTCCTGTCCGGAAGCGGATAATTTTTAAGACTCTTACTCTGGCACACAAAGCCTTGCACGCCTCCGGAGCAAAATACCTTCAGAAAAGGCTGACCTTTTACCATCCCGCCAGGTCGCTCAGGTCAGAATCCTTGTTTCTTGCTGCGGTTCCTCGTGTGAAGAGAGCTCGCATCGGAGGTCGCTCTTTCAAATTACTAGCGCCTCAGTTGTGGAAAAAACTGCCTGTGCCCCTGCGCAGCACCCCTAACCTGTTGGTTTTTAGGAAGGGGCTCAAAACCTGGCTTTTTACCTCTTAGTTTCTGGCCCTATTAGGTTTCCTTTCTCTTTGTCTTTTATTTTCTTTCCCTGTTGTGTTATGAGATTAGTGTGCAATTCAAAGCGTCGGGACACTCTTTCGAGTAGCCGTACGCTATATAAAACCCTGGTATAACATAACATAACATAACATAACATAACATAACATAACACTGTCCATTCCACTGAGGAGGCAACTGGAGATAGAGGCGTTCTCCGCAGGCCCAATCGATGTCCATGAGGCTGGAGGTGCCGTCTTGGAGGTCCAAATTAAAAATGGTGTTGATGCAACCTGTGTTACGGCCATTGCCTAGGAAGCAAAGGAGAGGAGATTTCAGCTTGTATGCTTTTTTCCCTTTGTATGTTGTGACCTTACCAAAGGTATGCCTTCTACTTTCTTGTGCCCAAACCTCTTTGCACTCAGTCTCAACGTCCCAATCAACATCCTGCTCATACTCTGTCACTACAAAGGGTCTTCCTAAGGAAGCTGGAGGAGTGTGGCTCAATGGTTAGAGCGGCAGACCCTGATGCAGAGTTCTGGTCCGGGACCAGGGTTCAATTCCCGCCTCGGCGGGTCTTGGGCTCATAATTCCTCGGACCTGATTTCTAATCATGGGTCCCACGCTGCAACTCTGGGCAATAGCTTGCTTAACCTCCACACCGGCCCCAACAGCGCTGTGGATGCCTGGCTTCACCCTGGGGGTGCCCAGGAGTGGACACTTCACAGGGAAAGCCAGGAGGTGTTCCACAGCGGTATGAGTAATAGCGCCAGGAAACCGCTTGGTGACAGTGCGCTCTACAAATACCTTGACATTTACATTTACATGTCAGATTGTGTGGACCGTGCCATTTGTTGTTGAAATAAATATGGGCCTGTAGAAGCAGCACAGGTCTATAGTGACAAGGGCATCGCGCAGTCTGTCAGTTATGGCTGTGGAGTGTCTGCGCCCACTGCATGGGGAATGTGTGAGCACACAAAGCATGACTCCTTTGTTACCTTTTTTCCCACTGCTGTCATATCTCTGTACCACATTTTGTCTAGCAAGGCATTATGGGCCCAATGATTACTTATCGACTGGTCAGGATGTGGGGAGTGGAAGGCGAGCATGGGATGTTTGGCAGCAATGTAAACAACCGTGTCTTGAAGAGTGCAGTCCCAATCTGGTGTGTGCTTTTTGCTAGGTCTACGGGTCCTCCAAAACCTTGGCCTACCCCCTAGTCCCTATCCTTATTATATGCTTGAGGGTGCTTTTCTTAGTGTGTGAGTTATCAGAAAAATGAGTAAGTGACCAGGGGTACATAGTGGTGCTGGCAACTCTGACCTGAGCCTTTTCATCTATACAGATGGAAACAACAGCACACCACATAAAACTTGCAATTGCTATGCTAAAGACAATATAAAATAATATGAGATAGGTACATAACTTTTTGTATGGTATGTCTGGGCGAGGAGTATCTCTGTTGCGTCGGAGTCCATGGACCACTATGCGGTCTCCATCCTCCCGTTCCTGGATAGTTAATGGAAACATGACGCCCTCCTCTTGTTCATCACTCAGTTGTGGGATGGCACCGGATTGATCCTGATGTGACTCCTCTGAATCCATGCTTTCCTTTCAGCGATACGGACAGCTGTGCGTGAGGAGTCGATGACTGCAAATGGTCCTTCAAACTTGGGTTCTTTCCACTTTCTAAAAGCTTTTCGGACAAAGATCTGTGTCCCAGGACAGATAAGTGAAAGTTCATCAGAAAGGGGACTCTTATACACTGTCTTTGATATCTGAGGAGAAAGGAACTGCGAGGCACGGGTTAGTGCACATAAATAGTCATACAGCTCATATTTCACAATTTCAGCAGAGCTTTTAGAGTCTCGTTTGGGTCTGGTGGAAGGAACCGTTACATTCATTGATCTGCTAGTGACAAGTTGGTGAGGTGTGAAGTGGTAATCATAACTGGGAGTGTTTCTAAGTGCAAATAGAGCAATTGGTAGGCAATAGAGCCATTTCTTTCCAATTGCGATACTTATCTTACTTAATTTACTCTTCAGTAGGCCATTGAGGCATTCACAAATACCATTACTTTGTGGGTGATAGGCTGATGTCAATTTGTGTTTGATCCCTAACATGGTGGTGAGCAGGGCAAAAATGGCATGTGAAAAAGAGAGAATGGCATTGGGCAAGCCCCAGCGTGAAACAACCTCGCAGAGCAGAAAGGTGGCTGTGGCTTTGGCATCACAGTGGACAGCTTCAATCCATCATGAGAATGGGCAAACTACCACAATGAGGTTTCTGTAATTCTGGCATCTATCAATCATGTCTACATAATCAACGTGGAGTTCTTTGAAAGGACCTCGGGGCTTTGGTATCGCTGATGCGACTGTTTTCATGGTAGGGATAGGTGAATATTGCTGACAGATGAGGCATTGATGAACAAAAGGTTGTATTTGTTCATAAGCATTGGGAATTAACGAATCAGCCTGCAGGGTGGTGGACATGTTATCATGATAGATATGTGTGGGAAGGTGTAACTGAATGAGAGCTACTTGCAACAAGGCCTATGGCATGACAGGACTTCCTGTGATTGTCTGCCAATAAATGAAATCTGAGGCATCCTGCTGTACTCCCCTCTTCTTCCAGAACTCATTTTTTTCAGGTGGGGCACTCTCCTATATCTCTCTAAGGCAGTGTTCTTCTATTCTGTGGGGCGCCCCCCCCTGGGGGGGCGCGACACCTTCCCAGGGGGGGCGCGCACTCCACTTAAATCTCACTTTGTTCCCTGCGTCCGTGCAAGAAGACTCCGGTATGTGGAAGGGGGAGGGAGGGGAGATCGATGGGGCAGGAGGTGCCCGTTCTTTTGTCCTGTTAACTCTCCCAGGAGGGGGTTAATTCAACGAGCTGATAGCTTCAGCTGCAGTGGGAGGCGAGGGGTCGCCTCTGCTAAAACTGAAAGCGTGTCTGTTTGTTTGCTTTCGGTTTTAGCAGAGGAGACTGCCTCCCACTGCAGCTGAATTAACCCCCTCCTGGGAGAGTTAGCTCTTCTCAGAACGGAGACAAAGTTTCCAGAGTTCGAGTCTCTGCAATGAAACTCAACATCCTGTGATTCTGGGCAAATCACTTAATCTCCCCGCGCCTAACAAAAACAAGTGGCTAAAGAATTAGGTGACAAGACTAATACAGAGTCAACACATGCAGATTAGGTCAATGTATCAGAGGGATGCTACTCGAACACAGGGATAGTAATATACACCAATGCCATAGACCAGTCTTTGATTTAAGTAGCTTGATGGGTCTACATATGTGCACTGAAACTGGCTACTGAGAGACTGGTAAGCCTCACCAGTGGCAGCAAAGAAACGAAATAAGGGACCTGAAAAGCACCCACAGACAGGGAGAAAGATCACAAATGCCACTATATTATTCTGCATTTTCTCCCAGCCAGGGCTGCAGAGAACCCATTATGGGAGAAAGTGCATCTGCATGTACTCCATCTGCTCCCAGTGGGATCCAAAGATAAACAAATGTTGCCACTCAATCCTTCAGAAGGACACCTAAGGCTGTTCTGAATAGTACAAGGTACTCTTCAAACTTGCCTGGAATTAAGTCCAAACTCCACATCTTTAAGATTTATGGGGGCTGTTCCAAGCCACAGGGAATGGAACTGGAATATAACTTGCGAAGCATAAGTTAAGATTTTGAGAGCCTGGTACATAAATGCCATGTGTTCATGCTGCTCAGACATGTTCTGACTACTTCTGAATGTGCCAATTCATACATCTCAATTCTTTTCTCTCAGCATGAAGCCAAAAGTACAAAAGATGAGATGGTTGGTAGTTCAACAGAGGACAATAGTGTGGCTTGAATTTAAAAGTGCACTGAAGTCCCCAAATTTGTACTGTTGTAAGTGGACAATCAAGGTTTTTAACAGCAACATACTGGGGAAACCCTCATAAATGCCATGTAGATTCCATCCAAGGGGAATGGCAATGCAGAACAATGTTGGGGAGACAGCTGCCTGAAATAAGGAGGAGGGCCAGCGTGAGGAGACCCAGGGACTAAAATAAGAACACGGCCAGGTAGTGCCATAAGGAGAGGGCCAGGCTGAGCAAGCGCAAGGAGATGTGGAGCTGAAATGCGGAGCGGTGCCAGCATGAGAGGAGACTGCGGGGCTGAAATGCAGAGCTGTGCCAGCCTGAGAGGAGACTGCGGGGGTGAAATGGGGAGAATCTGTGGCACACCTGGGTGGAGAGAGGCTGTGGGCAGTTTGGGATGCACAGATTTGGACACACATGAGACCACTGCGTGAAGACTGGCAGGAGGCACCGCACTGGGCTTAAGGACTGTGTCCAGCAGACCACCTCACCTCAATGGGAGGGCCCGGTTCAGATGGTAAGGCAACCCTGCGCAGGGCACCATTACTAAAGATGCAACCCTAGCACCCAGCAGCAGAGGGGGTCTGTTCTGGCTAGTGGCAGAGCTGTGGGCCCCGGTTACTTAGATTATAAGCTCTGGGCACATGGGTAAAGAGACCATGGGTCGGCCTGACTGAGGCCGGAGGGGGGCGATCGAATGCCAACAGGTCTTTACATCTGAGGAGACCTTGGCAGCAACTTTGGGAAGAACACACACCACGGCCCCTCTTAAAGGCATTAACCAGAATAGGGAGCTTGGATTTACAGAAAATATTTGAAGAATATCAAATGTTTATCACCCAGTGGGAAATGGTCCGCCCACAGTGGATTGTTAATCAGGTACAGCTGCTAACTATCCCTGCTTTGTAAAACCTAAAAAACACCTCCCCCTGTTTTTAGTCGACCCTCTCCAAAAACCGGGACATGAACTAAATATGCCCGGAATGTGCGCGTGGCGGTCGAGTCCAGAAATTTCTGTCAGGTGGTGGGGGGGCCCAACATGTAAAAAAATTCAGCTGGGGGGGCTCAAGCTACAAAAGTTTGAAGACCTCTGCTCTAAGGTGTAATTGTGCAATGCGATTATATTGCTGTGTATCGTCAATGGTGTATGGAAGTACTGAGTCAGTGGCGTTACTACTAGCACTTGATGTACCTTGTTGTTCTGTTGAGGGATCGTGTTAGGCAAGTAAGATGGGAGCACACTGAGCTGTTGGAGGTACCGTGGGTGCTGGTGACGTGGGCTGGGGCCCTCTTGCGATCATCTTAGCTGCCCAATCTGCCAGATCGTTACCCCTAGAGGCAAAATCTTGGCCATTGGTGTGTGCTGTGCATTTTACTTCGGCTACCTCAGCTGGCAGTGTGAGGGCATCTATGAGTTCTTCAAGCAATTGTCTGTACATAACAGGTGTGCCGTCTGATTTGAGAAACCCATGTCTCTTCCAGCGCAAGATGCTGGAGTGGGTTGTTGTTGTGACATATGCAGAGTCTGAATACACAGTGATGCGTTGATCTGCTCCTATTTTTAAAGCTGCAGTTAATGCTACTAATTCTGCTGCTTGTGCTGACTAATATGATGGCAATGTTATTTGCTGTACAATGTCTAGAGAATCAGAGGAATCATTCTGTTGTGCTGTGACCACTGCAGCTCCCGTATACCTAATTCCGCTATCCTGATCAATGGTAGCGGAGCCATCAACAAAGTATATTGTGTTGTCTGGTAGTGGGTCCTCCTCTTTCGCTGTTCCTGAATTGTCTGAGCACTATGTGGCACAGTCATGAGTGTCATCATCTGTGGTGGCAATGGGATGGGCGAAAAATGTTGCAGGGTTTACAGTGTGAGTTTGAACAACTTTTAGGGATGGTAATTATAGTATGACTTCGTAGCCTGATACTCTGTGTGTGGTGAGGGTGGGTTTAGCTTTCTGTATTATTGCAAAGACAACATGCTCGGTGTATAATGTGAGCGGTGAACCCATAACTATGGGGGTGCTTTTTTTTTACAGCAAATGCTGCGGCCACTATTGCTTGCTCACAGGGATAATGACTTTTCATTACAGAGTCTAACATGCCAGTGAAGTAAGCAATAGGTTTGTGGCCCACTGGGTGTTTTTGAGTGGGCACTGCTGTCATAACCTGTCCATTGCAGTGAGCTAACAGATAGATGTCTTTGGTGTAGTTGGGGGATCCTAACACCGAGGCATTTGTAATTTCAAGATCCTTTGTCATGTCTATCGAGCTTTGGCAGAGGGTTCTTCTGATCCCCTTGGTGCCCTGCTGACCCGTTACCAGCCTGGTAGATCTTTAAGATCTTCAGAGATGAATTTGTTGGTTGTCCCACGTGCCAAAAGGGTTCGCTGGGGAAATAGAGCTTTTTCCATTGCTGCTCCCAAACTATGGAACTTGTTACCTCTTGAGATTAAGATGCAACCCTCTCTGTCTTCCTTTAAAAAGGCGCTCAAGACCTGGTGTTTTGTCAGGGCATATCCGTAATTAGGATTATTCTCTGTTACCTGGTATTATTTGGTCAGGCGCCTTGACGCCCACCTGGGCTTAGTTGCGCGTTAAAAATCGTTTTTCATTTCATTTCATGTCAATTCAGATGTCCAGTCAAACCTATTATGTCTGTCTTTGGCCATTTTAATAATTGTAGAATAGTCAAAGACCCATTGTCTAATGTAGTTCACTAGTCCTAGGAACATCTGCATTTCTCTGACTGTCTGGGGTTCAGGAGTATTTTTAATTGTCTTCTGTATTCTTTCTGGGGTGACTCTTCTACCTGATGCTGAGATTCACTGTCCAAGGTAGTGCACTTCTTACTGACAGTATTGAATCTTCTGTTTGTCTACTTTGTTGCCTCTAAGTGCTAACGTTGTGAGCAAAGCTATGGTGTCCTTTCTGCACTGCTGTTCAGTGGTGCTGCAGAGCAATATGTCATTGACATACTGCAACAGTGTGCTGTCACATTGGAAGCTTGCCACGTCTTCCCTGACAACTCTGTTAAAGACACTGGGGTATTAACAATAGCCTTGAGCTAACCTTCGGTATGTGAATTGGACATGTCTGAATGAGAACGCAAAGAGGTATTGACTGTCAGGGTGCAATGGGACACTAAAAAGGGCATTTTTCAGGTCAATGACAGAAAAGTATTCGGTATCAGGTGGGATGTTAGTAAGGATCACTGAAGGGTCAGGGACGAATGGGAATTCTGGGATGACAGTATTGTTACGTGGACGCAGATCATGAATGAGCCTCCATTGGTTGGTCTTACCTTTCCTCACAGGAAACAGACAGGTGTTGCAAGGTGAGAAACAGGAGTATATTACTCCCTGATTCAGTAATGCTTGTATGGTGGGGGCAATACCCTCTTCTGCTTCCTTGGACAGGGGGTACTGGTGCACTCTTGGTAATCTAGCGCCCTGCTTCAATGTTACTTTGAAAGGTGCAGCAGATCTAATGAGGCCTACATTATTTGGATCACTGGATCACTGGTCCAAAGGTTGAGAGGAACCTGCGCTAGGTCAGTGTCACATGTGGTATCTACTTGTGTGGCTGGAGTTAGTGTTCTTATCTCTACTGTCACTGAAAAGGGGACTGGATTTTGATAGACAATCTCTGTTTTCAAGTACTTTTCAGGATCGCCAAAGAGTTGGACATCTGAAATGTTTCTAAGCAATTGTCCGGGCTTAATGAAAATGATGCAGGTCCAGGTGTGGGGGTAGTCATCAATTGCTAGGAATGCCCCGTATGTGGATGTAATTTTCTAGAGCATGTATGTCTAAAATCATATTTCTGTCTGGTACTGGGGATCTCTGGGATTGGGGACGAAAGTGAAACTCTTTTGGGAGCTGGACAGTACGGCCATTCATTTTTGGTGTGTTGGCAACAACGATGTACACCGCAGTGGAGAACGCATGTTTATCTATTGGGTGGTCCCTTATTTGATCTTTTAGGGAAGAATCCAGAGTGACAGCCATCATTCTGGCCATGGGGTTCCTGGATTGGAACAGATCATTGCTCCATTTTCATCAAAGTGTATTGTCATGTTTAGTTTGGCCATGAGATCTCGGCATAAAGAGGTTTACTGAGGACTGTGTTGAATACAGCAAGCGCTGTTCAACATGTTTTCCTCCTACTTCTAATGGTACTGGCTTGGTAAAGGGAACCCTTGTTATCGCCCTAGAGAAGCCCTGTGTGTCCGCAATATGATTGGAGATGGGCAGTGACCTTCCTTGATACAAGAATAAGTAGCACCTGTGTCAATCATAAAACTATACGTTTTGTTGTTGATCATGACCAACACGACATGGTCCTCTCTTACGTCTGTCAGGCATGACAACATCGGACACACAAGAGTTGTCTGTGGGCTGTCCTAACCGGTATATCCCACAGTGTGGTACTGCTGGATGGTGCCTTGCGTAAATGGATTGGTGGTAGACATCACCGTACCACCCTGGGGTGCAAGCGTTTGGGGCTCTACCTGATACGCAGGTGTCTGTGGCTGTACTGCTTGTGGCTGTCCTTGTTGCAGTGGGACCTGTAGTAGCTGAAGCTGTCCCTTTTGGTTTGGGGCCTGTACTTGTTGGGCAATCATAAGGATCTGCAGCTGTACCTGCTGTTGCATGGGTTGTTGCTGTACTGGTGGATGGTAGGAGTACACCATTTGGGGCTGAAGTGGCTGTGGCTGTGTTTGCTGCTACTGGAAGTATTGGGTGGGGAACTGAGCTTGCTGTGGGTGTACTCTGACCGCTACTGCTCCTTCATCCCGCATTGTGATACGACAGTTTCTTATGAGGTGTCCTGGCTGCTGACAGTAAAAGCATAGTGGTGTTCCAGGCTGTGGTGCAGCCCTGTGGAAGCCCAATCCTCTACCTCTTCCTCGCGCCCCTATGTTTCTATGAATTGTTTGTTAGTGGCTATGATGCTGTTGCTGCTGCTGGTTGGTGTAAGTGAGCTGTGGCAACGGGGTGGTGCACCTGTACTACCGCCCATTTGTATTACTTGTGTTACCTGCTAGTGCTTGTAAAGCCCCTTGAGAAAACCCTGTGTCTGCAGGCATTTGACTCACCGGTGTAGCTACCATGACTGTGTCAGGAGCCTCATTTTTCTTAAGTTTCTGCTGTACTAATTTAGGAGCTGCATTTTTTATTGCTAATTGCCTCTTTTTCTCTTGTTCCTGCTTTTTTTTGCAAAAATGAATGATGTGATGTATTTCTGGCCACGGTTTGCATTCCATTGCTACTATCCCATCTAGCTTGTCCTGTACTGGGGTAGACAATCCCTTTTTTACTGTGTGGTAAAATAGACTACAGTCACATCCCATTTCTGCCCTAGTTCCTGATGCCATTTTTCCTTCATTCTTAAAATGTACTGGGCTGGGTCTTCATGTGATTGCATCGTTTGCGACATCAGAGACCTAATGTCGGGGACATCGGAAAACTTGTGGCACAATTGGTCCCTGATGGCTGCTCTAATTTTGTTAAATGAATTACCATAACATTGAGTATCAGTGGTAGAAACTCTTTTGTCAACCTGTGTGAACATATCTTCTGCATCCTCTCCAATCAGGGAGGTGAGCAGGCCCTTTACATCCCCAATAGCTAATGGTACACCTGCAGTGTGCTTTTCAAAGGCCTGTATCCATTTCCCAGTGCCTTCTTTGAGGGGTGGGAGCTGTTTCTTCTAATTTTCTCTGTCCATCTGTGTCCATGGGACCTATTTGGGGCGGTCAGTAGCGTTTTTAAACAACATCTGGTCTGTTACTCCTGTGGGTTGTGTGGTCATATCTACGTGCATATTTCTGCCTGACCCTTAGGTCTGGACGCATATAGTCATAGTCCCAATCGTTATCCCCTGCCCCATACAAGATGCATTCATCACCAGTTGCCATGCCTCGTGGGTCAAATGACCCCTCTCTAGACCAAATGTTCATTTGAGGTGCATTAGCTTCTGTCCATCCTGCCAAATTATCTGAGAAAGGATTGACATAGAAATCTGAACCCTCTCCAAGTATTACTATTTCATTTGATGTCAGACCATTAGTCAATGACGGGGTGGCTTGCTAAGGGCCATGTGGTGCATTTTTCTTGATCTAGTGTCAAGCATACGTGCTGTACCTGAGACATCATATTCATATGGGATGTCATCAGGGTGCCCATGTGTACACAACACTGACAGACTTTCTGCCTCTGTTCTTCTCTGCCTTCTGCTCCTGTTCTCTGTCCATTCTATTGTGCTTTGGGGGTCTGAAGTATCCTGTTATAACTGCGGTGGTTTCATTTGGGAGATTGTGAGTAACTGTTGGCTGAACTTGGGTGCATTGGAGGTAGCTGCTGTGTTGTTCTGTGGTCTAGCTGCGTAGGTGCTTCTCCATGTAAGTCTTTCAATGGTACCTGCTGTGCCGAGGTGGTTGGGACCTTACTATTGTGTGGAGCCGCTGGGCCAACAGCACCAGCCAAATCATTGAGTGTTAGTTGTTGTTCCTTATTAAATTGGCTCATGCCACCCAGCAGTTCAGTGAGCTTATCCCTTACCTGGTCTACTCTTACTGAAAAACGCTGAATGTTCGCTGTATTGCCAGTGGGGCTGGGTAAGCGCTGTTCATATAACAAGTCCCCTGCTATTCTGCCTGTTCTTTTAGATAAGTCGTGCTCTGTCCCCCACCTGTCAATATCTGCCCCAGTAACGGCCACAGAGGGATGCTGTTCACTGCCCCTATTTTCTTCATTGAACGTTGGAAAGTGCATGAGGGAGTGCCCTTCCTCTTGCTTGGGGCCAGTGCTAAGGGGCAGGTGCTTGTATTTTGGGTCCGTGGGTAGGGACTTAAAGGGAATTGCTGCTCGCTGGTGAGGAACGGGCTGTAGCGTCTGGGAGCTGTGTCTGGGGATTCACGATCCTCAGTGAAGTATGTGGGGGCTGTATGGCTAGGCCTGGGAAACAACATATGGGAGCTGTGCTGTGAGATACTAGAGGCCCCATAGCTCTCTTGGTCCTCTTCTGACTGCAGAGCTGCAGAGTTTGATGCTGGTAGGAGTCTTATCGTGAATAACGCATCAATCTGACCTGGCATTCCTGATGTTGCATCCTGCATCCCTGGGCCTTGGGTGCTTAGGGATAGTGGGTCTTGGGTACTCTCTAGTCTGTTGTCCCATGATTTGCATGAGAGACCTGGGACAGAAATATCGGCATGGCCTATGGCTGCCCAGTCATTTGATGAGAGTTCAAGGTTAATCTTGATAACCTGTTCTGAATACATTCCAACTGTGTGATAAACTAGTGGGGGTGTCGTGGGCGTTGGGGTTGGCTTGTCGTCTTCCTTGAAGACATTCCACAGAGCCAGTGTGCCCTTGCGTTTTTTGAGTTTGCTACTGGAGTACTTTGCCTCTAGGAATGTCGCAACGTGGTCTAATATGGCTCTATTGAATATACCTTCTTGAAGTACCGAAAATTATTTACAAACCCCCAATTATAGTCATTTCCATAAACAATCCCATTCCCATTACCAATAATCAGTTGGTTGGCAATGCAGAAGGTCCAAGCATTTATTAGAACAAACAAAACTCTTCCAGAGGAGCTCCTTGCGACCTAACCCCACGAGGTCCGCCAAGAAGACTGCTGGCACATTGTCAGGACATCACATATATACAGTTGCATTGGCAAAAACATGGCCCAACATGGAAAAGTACAAGCTGGTACAAGTTGGTGCAAGTAGGAAAAGACCATATACGGCACACAAAGAACTCATGGTTTAGCTCATCTCAGTTTAGCAAGGTCGAATGGTTGACTCCCTTCTGCCGGCTCCGACACAGCCAACCCGCTCCCTTCTGGAATGTGCTTATCGGGCCTTCCTCGGCTACCTACAACCTTGACAGGCCTAACGAGCTGAAACAGCATTTCTGCAACAGTTGGGTTATTTCTCAGGAGAACGCCGACAAGGCAGAAAGGGAAGAGTGCGGGCTGTTAGTGTAAGGCTTCTAGTGAGGCCACAAAATGATGCGGGTTAGGCTAAGAAAGTGTCAAATGTGAGGAGTGGTGCAGGACGGAGTTTCTACAATATGACAGACGTTTTTATGTTTGCGTATATGTAAGGTGACATTTAGGTGCATCATGCTAATTATAAAATATCGATTATGCACGTGGTACATAGAAAATAATTGCAAATTCCTCAAACCCTCCTTTTAGCGTGGTGCAGCTAAATAGAAAGATCAGGCATGCTAGTCTTCGAAAACATCAGCCTTAATGGCCATCAATTCGCGAATCTCTTTCTGCAGCATCTGTGTTTTGAGTGGAACTGGGGCAGGTACTCACATAGTGGTGATCCGCGAAGCGCAATAAGAGCAACACGCCGGACCACATTGTATCAAAAGGCAGCAAGTGAAAATAATACCTGCTGCCCCGGCCAGGATTAACAATAACTTCCAACCCCAGGTGGATAAGAGCCCCCAGAACCACCCAGACAAGGACCAGGACCCATTATCAGTATGCATTTCAGATGCAATGCGATGCAACTTTTGGTATAGCCAGATGGACGGAGGGGGCGGAGTCTGGAATATACATGCAGCAAGAGCTGCCGATCACGCGGCATGCTCCACCGCGATCAGCTAAGACAACATCTAAGGGGGCGTGGCCAAGCAGCATGGCCGACAGGACGTGAGCTCTGCCAGCTCCCGTCCTGCGGACCCGAAAATCCTGTTGATAATCCTGCCCAGGCTCCGGTGTGCCATCCTGAGCGACCGGACATATTACGGAAGGTGTGGGGACCATTCTGGCCGAATCTCGGCTGGCGGGAATAGCGGAGGGGCCGCGGGGCAGCCCCGGTGATTAGAGAGCGGCCGCCTCACCTACGCGAGCCCGTGGTCTGGGCCTGATCGGCCGGGAGTGGCCATATCCTAAAGTGCTTCGGTGGGCCGGCGGGGGACTTGAGGAGATTGTCCCGGGCCTGGACACTGACCCGGGGGGCGGAGCCGTGAGCGGAGGAGCGGCGGATGGCGCCGGCCCGAGAGACGTCCCTAGAGAAAGCTCGGCCCAGGTGCAGAAGACCGTGAGCACCGGCTGGCGGACAAGGGGGTCGGGACCCGTGGGGACGCCCCGGCGTGCGCTTGCCCGACTGTGCGGCTGCCGGCCTGGGCGAGGGTCTACCACCCCGGAGCGGGGGACCGACTGGAGAGCTGAGGACCGGAGCGTGCCCCTAACCCACCGAGCCGCCATCTTGGGGTCGGTCGTCGGGCCGTGGACACCGGAGTGACCGGCGGCGCCTGCAGGCCCGGGTCCCAGAAGTAGAAGCTGCGTGGCCGTGAGGTGAGAGCGGGATGGGGGCTCAGAGGAGCGCAGACGGGCGGAGTGACCGGCACAGTCACGAACACTGAGCCCCTGACTGATCACACGAGGCCGGCACAGTTCTCCCGGGCCTACCTGCATCCTGGAGCGCAGGGGGGGAGGGGCGCAAGATCCCCCCACTGATTACCGGCGGGGGCCCTGGGCCGCTGAGGACTCTACTGGTCGAGGGGCGCAGATTGGACTCCTGATTGCGGAGCCGAGGTGGGGCGCCTGGGGGACCCCCCCCCTTCCTAACTGATAGCGGGGAGATCAGGGCACACAAACTACTCAGCCCATACTAGCCGGGTGCGGAGAGTGGAGTGGCCTCCTCCCTGTGGAGCCCGGCTGGACGAGGGGACACAGCGCCGCACCCACTGGGGGCCACAGGGACCCTTGACGAGACCACGCCACCCAGCTGGCGAGGTGTGGTTACCGGATTTCTCCTTGCTGGGGCACGACGCTTCCCGACAGTGCCTGCAGTCTCTGGGCCTTGCCTGTAACAGGAGTGTTGGGGGAGTGTGGAAGCCAGACTGACCGTGCAAGGCTGGGTGCTTGAGCGCGACTCCACACGGAACACTTCACAGACTGGGTGGAGGCGAGATTGGGCTTGCTGCTGCTTTAAAGCCATCCCTGCGTTGGGATCAACCCGAATATGCGTAAGGACAGGGCGTCCCGATCGTCACAGGCCAACACGATCACCCAGTATACCACGCAGAGACTACAGCCCCAAAGGATTACACGCCAATCAGGCCAGGATGAGGATCCGGGGGGCTCCGTTGAGCCCACCCGTGCGAAACTCCTAAAGGCTATCCAGGGCTCCCACACAGCGCTGGAGAGGCAAATAGAAACAGTCTCCATCGACGTCAATCTCCTGCGGACGGACCTCCGCAAGGTGGCGGACAAAGTCACAGAGGCGGAGGCCAATATCGAGCAGCTACAGGGGGAGGTAGCCTCTCTCCGGAAGACGGTCACACACCTTACAGCGACGACTGGAGCCTTAGAACGGAGAGCTGAGGACGCGGAAGGGAGGGCGCGTCGCAGCAACATTAGAGTCCTAGGGGTACCGGAGAGGATGGAGGCGGGAGATCCTGAACGTTTCCTGGAAACATGGATTAGAGCGAAGCTGTGCCCGCAGGGTCTCTCGGAAGTGTTTGTCATCGAGAGGGCTCACTGGGCCCTGGTTCCCCCGCCGCAGCCGGGGGCCCCGTCGCAAGCTCTGATCGCCAAGATATTGAATTATCGGGATCGGGACTGCATCCTGCGAGCGGCGAGGGAAAAACCGGACCTAACCATTGAAAATAGCCGGATTTCAATATACCCAGACTATACCCACCAGGTTCAGGAGATGAGGAAATCCTTTTTGGGGGTTAAACAGAAGCTCCGGGTGATGCAGTTGCAATACATGCTGCTGTATCCCGCCAAACTCAAGGTGCTGGCACAGGGCAAGGCACACTTCTTTGAATCCCCGGAGGAGGTATGGGAATGGTTGGAGGTTAGGGGAGACGGGGTTCCACAGGGAGCCCGTGGTGGATCCAAGGAGACATGGGGGAGCCGACCCCAGCGACAGCGGAGGCCCCGAGGCGGACGGAGATGACGCTCTACGTCGGAACACGCTGAGGAACCTAGAATCACGGTTGGGGCTGATGGAGGAATGCTCCTGGAACCCTTGCTACAGGGGGCCCGGGCGGAGTCTCAAAACCCGCTGGAACCTACGGAAATCCTGGTCCCAGACACGATACCAGCTGCGGTGCCGGACATGACACCATCGGACCTGGTGATTCAGGAGACTGGGGGAGCTGGGGCCCTGGAGGTGAATGGCCCGCCCTGAGGTGATGTAGGAGCCGTATATACTTTGTCTTTGGATGGCTGCTGTGGCTCCCGGGGTGGAGAGGAGTATGGGTGGACACTGGTTTGACATTGTTCCAGGAGCCACCAGACATTGCATTTAGGGGGGGGGAGGAGGGCCGGTGGATTTGCAGTGTGGGAATTGATTAATGTTCGGGAGACGGGGGTACAACTGTTGGAATTGGTCCTGTATGGTCGACTACAGTTGGTCCGGAGTCGGGAGAATTCAATACATGCATTGGGTCATGCGGGGAGCTGGGGGGGGCGGTGTATGCAGTTAATAGTTGTGTGAGTGTGTGATGGGTTGTGAGGGGTGTGTGGGGAGGCTGTCACGTCCTGGCACCAGCGGGGGAAGGGCGGGTTGACAGGTTGGGTTGTTGTCGTTATCCTGCTCGTGGGTGGGGGAGGGGGGATGTTCTGCTGATGTTGCAATTTTGGGGGGGGGGGAAACTGTTGGTATAGGCATCATGTGTATCACTGTTCAGGCCCCTAGGAAGCGGTATTTTGGCAGCAGACTGCATGGCCCGGCTGGGCACTTACAGGAAACATGGGGTACAAATTTTTAACGTGGAATGTGCGTGGGTTGGGCACTAGTACCAAACGATATAGGGTCCTATCCTTCCTTCGGCGGCATGGCATATCGATTGCATGTTTGCAAGAAACGCATCTGAATGAGGAGGGGGCGCAAAAGCTTGCTAAAAAATGGCGGGGTCAGGTCTTTCACTCTTCCTTTTCGACGTATGCGCGTGGGGTCTTGATCTGGGTAGCGCCCGGAGTCCCCCTCGCGGTACAGTATGCGGAGGCGGACACTGAGGGTAGGTACCTGCTGCTGAGGGTGCTGTTGAATGGCAGGGACCTTACGCTACTTAATACATATGCGCCTAACGTAGATGATGCGACCTTCTACCCACGAATGCAAGACGTCTTAGTGGCGGACGTGGACAGCCCTCTCCTGTGGTTCGGAGACTTCAACTGCGTCTTGGACCCGGTCCTGGATAGGCATCCTCCACGAGCGGGGACGAAGCCTCGCATGACGGCGAGACTGCGCGAGGTCATGGCAAACTTGGGAGCGGTAGATGTGTGGCGTCAGAGTCACCCGTCACAGAAATTGTATACTTGTTACACCCCTACACACGACACCCATAGCAGGCTAGATAGGGTCCTCGCCGCAAATATGGATGCGTCGTACTCCCTACAGGTCACCCACCTGGCCCGCTTCCTGTCTGTCCACTCCCCGGTGTTGTGCGCTACGCAGGACGTCGACCAGCCTTGCCACCCTCGTACATGGCGGATGCCCGCGGACCTCCTACAGGACCCATTGGGCAGAGATCATGTGCAGACTGCACTCACTACTTACGTAGACCTGAATTGGGAGGGAGACGACGTGCCCCTGTCGACGAAATGGGAGGCCCTGAAGGCAGTGGTACGGGGTGAATGCATGGCTCTCACCTACGGAGTCCGCCGACAGCTGACCCGCGAACTGCGAGAGGCCGAAGACTCCCTGCGGACTCGGCAGGCCTCACCAAACCCTGGGGAACCGGAACTAGCCCTGGAGCGGGAAGCCCAGGCGCAAGTGCATGATATACTTACGCGCCTTGACAGATACACGCTGGGTCAATTTAGACAGCGCCTCCACAGGGAGGGGGACAAATCCGGCCGGTTATTGGCCTGGATTTTGAAGAAGGAAGCGACCCCGGTTCAGATAGCGGCCCTGAGGGGCCCTGATGGAGTCATGGTCCATTCGGAGTCAGGTATATTGCGGGTCCTCAAAACACACCTGCAGCAGGTGTATACGGCAGATCCGCTGGTCACGGAGGCATCCTATCAGTCTTACATCCGAGGAGTGACTCTACCGGCCCTTCTGAGAGAGGCCGCGGAGGAATTAGATGGGACCTTGACACTCCACGAGGTGCGGGTGGCGATGGCAGGCTTACCGACGGCGAAATCCCCGGGGGGAGACGGGTTTCCCTCCGAGTTTTACCACGCATTCGGGGATGTCCTTGGCCCCCTCCTCCTCCAAGTCTTCCATACGGTGCTGGAGGAGGGCGCTCTCACGCCCACAATGTACCAGGGTGAGATCTGCATGCTTCTAAAGCCGGGAGGTGATGGATATGACCCCGCGGCGTACCGCCCTATCACAATGATTAACACGGATGTCAAGATCCTGACCAAACTCTTAGCCACTCGGTTGGCGCCGTACATGGTCCAATTGGTCCACCAGGACCAGTGTGGGTTCATCCCCGGACACAACACCGCAATGAATCTACGGCGATTAACCCATATTATGCATGAGGTGCGCGGTAGGGAGGACCCCCAGGTCCTAGTTTCGATAGACTTGGCCAAGGCATTTGACACGGTTAGCTGGGGGTACCTATCGGAGGTGCTTCAACGGGTGGGACTGGGGCCCGTGTTTCGCAAGTGGATCCAGATACTGTATCGGGCGCCTCGAGCCAGAGTCAAACTTGGGGCCGCACGCTCGGAGGACTGGGCGTTGGGGAGAGGCACCCGCCAGGGATGCCCCCTCTCGCCACTCCTGTTCGCCCTGGCAGTTGAGCCATTGGCGGTGGAAGTCCGTACCACGATGGCCCAATGGGGAATCAAGGTGGGGAGTAATGTCCATACAGTGTCCTTGTATGCGGACGATGCTCTATTTTACTTAACATCTCCGCAGGAAGCGCTACCGGTTTTGCTTCAGATACTGGACCGTTTTGGCGCGGCATCGGGCCTGCGTATCAATGCAGGGAAGTCCCTGGTCTTCCCCCTAGCGGGATGTGATGTGGACGCGCGCCTGGGGCTGCGATGGGAACTGGAGGCCTTCCGCTATCTGGGGATACAGGTGGCGTCGTCGGACGAACAATTGCTGGCCCGCAATGCGGACAGGGTGGTGCAGTCCCTACAACAGTCGGTGGCATTCTGGAACACCACAGTGGAGGAGTGTGGCTCACTGCTTAGAGCGGCAGTCCCTGGTACAGAGGTCTGGTCGGGACCTGGGTTCAAATCCCGCCTCGGCTGATCTCGGCTGATATTGGCGGTTCTTGGGCTCATAATTCCTCGGACCTGATTTCTCGCCTCAGTGCCTACTCTGAGCATGAGTCCCACGCTGCAACTCTGGGCAATAGCTTGCTTAGCCTCCACAACGGCCTCCTACAGCGCTGGGGATGCCTGGTTGCACCCCGGGGATGCCCAGGAGTGGACATTTCACGGGGAAAAGCCAGGACGGGTTCCCTAGCGGTATGAGTACAGCGCCAGGACACACTGCTTGCCGGGGTATCAGTGCGCTTTACAAATACGTCTACATTTACATTTACATTTACATTTACATAACACGTTGCCTCTCTCCCTGATGGGACGACTGGCAGTGGCGAAAATGGTGATGCTGCCGCAAGTGCTATATGTGTTGCAGAATTCACTGTGCCCACTTCCCCCGCGGATGTTCCGCACTCTCAATACACTCCTTACCTCCTTACTCTGGGCGGGCAGGCGTAGTAGGGTTGCTTTACACACGGTTGTCCGGAGCTGGGAGGAGGGGGGGGTTGGAGGCGCCGAGATTCGACCTCTACTACTATGCGGCTCAGCTGTTGCCAGCGGCCAGGTGGTTCGCGGATGCGGACACCTGGGAACTACGGCTCCTCGCAGGGAGCGCGGATGAAAGAACAGTACAGATGGCCCTGATGCGAGGCAGGGGAGCGGACGCGACACTGCCGTATATAGTGCGCCACAGCGCAGCCATTTGGCAACGTGTGGTGGAAAAAATCCTACGGAGGGCCCCCTTCCACAGGGAATTGCCGATATGGATTATGGCCCCAGTGGTGGACATGGAGGTACACATGCCATTCCATGAATGGAGAGCGGGTGGGTGTGAGCTGTTGGCGGATCTCTACCCGGACGACACGTTTCTATCAATCGAACGGGCGACGGAGACGTTCGGTCTCGGTGAGGGCCAATTTCTACAGTACAGGGGCCTCCATGCGCTGGCTCGGGACACTTGGCCGCAGTTCCCTGATGCGCCCTGTGTGTCCCATACCCTCAATGTCATCCTTTCCTGTGGTAGGGGCAGGAAGCTGATAACCCTATTGTACTCGGCCATGCGGCTGGACTCCACCCCGCCTGTGCCCCCGGCGTGGGCGGCTTGGGAGGCTGACCTGGGAACTGTGCTGGACCCGGCACAGTGCAAACGCATCGGTACCCTCACCCGGAAGGTGTCGTGCAATGCACGGTTCAAACTGACACACTTTAACTTTTTACACCGAACTTATGTCACTCCGGTTACCTTGAAGCGTATTGCCCCGGACAAGCGCGATGACTGCCCTAGGTGTGGCGCGTCAGGTGCATCATTCCTTCATCTCGCGTGGGAGTGTCCGCTGGTTCACACCTTCTGGCAATCAGTAGTGGCACACATTCATAAGGTTACTGACCTCCGGATGGAGCTGACCCCCCTTCACTGCTTGTTAGCCTTAGTCCCCAAGCCCAGGAAGTGTAATTTGTCCTACAAGATGTTGCAACTGCTTTTAGTACTGGCAAGGAGGAGGGTGGCCATCACATGGATGGGACAGAGGGCCCCAGAGATGTCACAGTGGCTTAGAGATGTGGGGGAATGGACCCTGGCGGAGGAAACCTTTATGCAAACAGTGCGTAGGGATGAGAAGCTGCAGGACGACCTGCTTGCGTGGAGAATGATGCGAGAGGTGGGAGAGGCAGCCGAGGACTCGGATGGAACAAGTGCGGAGTTGTTCACCCCCGGGGACACAGGGTCTGAAGATGAAGGTGGTGGGGAGGGTGAGGATGGGCAGTGAGTCAGGGGAGTGCCTGACCGCACACGCACATGTAGGATACACCTGAGAGGAATTGTGTCTTGGTATCTGCAAGTTTCATGCCTAATATACGTAATGATCGCTGCTTTTTCTGCCGATAGGAGTGCCATAATGAGGTGAACGACCTGTGTACACATGTTTTAGTCACGAATGCCGAAGTTTTGGGGGGGAGGGCTCCATTGGGGAGTTGGGGGGTAATCTGTATAAAAGAAAAAATAAAAGCGAATTAGAATATCCTGCCGCGCAGTTACATGGCTAGGTTCAAGACCTGGCTTCCATGTTACCACCTATCGCCACCCGGCCTTCGGGTTGTGGGCTGAAGGGCCGTGTACACAGCAGTATGTTATTGGCCATAATGTCGTTGATTTTTTGTAACTGTTGGCGCAACTGTTATATACTATCATTGTCTGCGACAAAAATAAAGTTTAAAAAAAAAAAAAAAGACAACATCTAAAACCATACGATTTTGAAGCGCAACGAGTCTCGTCGTCTGAAGCTCAACCGTTAGGTTAGTTAAAATGTCAGTAGTTATATTAATGGCATGTTCTACTATCCGGGACAACCTCCTTATTTCTCTGCTATTAAAAATGGGGCCCCAGAACGGCACTAAACCTTTGCTAAAGTCTGTGAATTGCTGTAAAGAGGTGTCAGTTTGGTCGACCTCAGTCTTAATGAGCTGCCTGCGTGATCTTTTAGGTACCGCTGAAGGGAAGGGACCCACTGGGCGTAATTGATGTGTTCGGTGATAATCGGAAGGTGCTATGTACACAGGTGGGTAGAGGAAGAACATGTAACATCGTCCCGACCAATTACGAGGTAACCAGGTGTATGCATGTTCGCCACACACGAAGTAGACATTGGGTGGGGTGACCAATGGAGGGCTGATGCGTTTTTGTAAATGATAGGTGTAGTTGCAGATACTTTCTCCAACCTGTATACGACCTTTACCTTGCACACAGAATACTGAGGAAACATTCAAAATAGGGATTGGTACCACACGGTCTTTTGTAACATTGCGTTCGATAAAAAGTTGGAGATATCTGGAAGCATTGAAACCCTTAAAATCGTCAAGTTCTTCTTCTATCCAAGCTTCACCCCGGATTGCCAAATATCGTTGCATACAGGCCTGTGGGTCTATTGTTCCTCGCCCCCTATTCCCCGATCTATTGAAACCATAGTGTGTATCAATATAATCCATAACCATGTTGTGCTCGCGGTACTCAAAATCTCTACGCTGTTCACCCCAATGACGATATATGGCCGAAAACAGCCTAAACCATGCTTCACAGCTTCCTAAGTAAGTCAGAGGCAATGAGATGAATAAATCATGGTTATGAACCACCGAGGGTAGGAGCCCACATACCCAACAGTCAGTAGTATTAGCAACACTGTGTGTTTGGTGCAGCATTTCAACAAAAGTATTTTTAGCATAAGTCTGGCGATGTCTCTCTTTATGGGGCGCTAACGTATACAATAAATGCTCAGATGGGGCAACAGTAGTTGGTAGGAAATTTTGCAGAGGGTACTTATGTTCCAAATATACAAACAATCCCATAAACACAGCTATTATGACAGCTATAACCACTACAAATATTACTTTGACCTTCGTGGTCCATGTGGAAAACATTGGCTCATAAAACGGTATATGTCGTGGAGCAATGGGAATTTCTTCGTCTCGAATAATGCGGCCAAAAGGGCACATTCCTAGCTAAAAGTCCAAAAATAAACTCGGGCCTAGCAGTCCGTCCTGCCAGAGGGTTCTTCTCCCTGTGTCCGTCAGAGCCTCACAGGCAGACTCCTATCATTCATCCAAGTGCAAGGGTGGTGGTCAAACTTTCTCCTCGTTGTACAACCAGGCCTGTCGCACTAGCTGGTCTTCTTTCTGAACAGAGCACAACAATCAAAGTTCCAGCTCTCAACGTGTTCAGTCCAGTGTCCCGCTCAGTACCTCAGACCAACTAGCAAGCCCTATCTATGCAATCGAGTCTTTCCTTATCTCCTGATGTGGGGGTCTGAGACACAGTTTTTCTGCTTCCTCGGCCGCAGGTTGTATCGCACATTACCCGGCACTTCCTGATCAGGGATAAGTACACCATGTACCTTTTTCGCATGAAAATCTTCCTTTGCAGGGGTACTGAGAACAGAATTCAAAGCGCTTGCAGATGCAGTAGAGACCAAGTCGTCTGGTCTCGCCACTCCCTCCTCCAGCCTTGTTTTGATTTCACAGGCGTCAGAAAAGGGCACAAATGCAGCAGCTCTCTCACTTTCCTGCATCAGAATTCCCCCTGCCAGTTGCTGATCATAGGGAAGTGGAAACGGCAGCTTCTTCAGATGGGAGACATGTACCCAATGCTTTCTCCCATCCACCTTAACCGCCGTCCGGGTAGCCAGGAGGATCTGCCGGGGCTCGGACCACCTCGGAGCCAGGCTGGTGTCTCGGTCGAACTTCTTCACCAGTACCCACTGGCCAGGTTGTAGTCGATGTCTGGGGCCCTCTGGCAGTGGCTGCAGTACGGAGGCTACCTGCTGATGAACAGAACGAAGATCTTTAGTCAGAGCATAGAGATAGTCGATCAACATTGGATATTCAATATCAGAAAAGGATCGTGGCCTGGGCACCCCCATACATTAGCGGGCCTACCAAAGACAATTTCATATGGAGAAAGGCCAGATCGGGAATGTGGGGTAACGCGTAGTGACATAAGGGCTAGAGGCAAGGTGTCAGGCCATTTCAACCCTGTGCTTTCCTGTATTTTGGCCATCTTGAGCTTAAGAATACCATTATATTTTTCCACGAGCCCTGCGGATTGTGGATGCCGGGCAGCGTGGAACTTCTGCTTAATCTGCAGGCCCTCACAAATATGCTTGACGAGGGCCCCATGGAAGTGCCCCCCGTTGTCCGACCAGATCAAGCGGGGCAAACCGAAGCGAGGCACAAACTTCTTGAGAAGGGCTTTGGCTGTGGCCATGGCAGTATTTTCCTTAGTGGGGTAGGCCTCAACCCATTTGCTAAAAGCACAAACCACCACCAGGACATATTTTAAGTTGTTGACGCGCTCCATATGGATGTAGTCCATTTGGAGTACTTCAAAAGGCAGCGTTGGAGGTGCAAAGTTCCCACTCAAAACATTCTCTCCCTTCCCTGGATTGTGCTGTAAACAAACCATACAGTATTGGACCAACCGGACAGCCGTCCTATGGATGTTGGGGTTGTTCCAAACTGGGTCCAGAAGCCCACAAATACCTTTTGCTCCTATGTGTGCAGGGCCGTGTGCTATAGTTACAACGGCCTGGACAAGTGCATTGGGCAGTAGCCATCGCTGCTTCTCTGTCAGATCATCCCAACAATTATTCTCATCCAATCTTCCTACCTCCTTTTCCCATCTCTCTAATTCTGAGGGTGTAGCTTCTTTCTGTAGTACTCGCACACTCTCCATGGTGTTATCGAACAATTCAGATTCCTCCACCCACCTGGCGGAAGAGTTCACAAACATCGTTGACATTGGGGATTGTGCTGTCTGTTTGGCAACCTGATCTGCGAAAGCATTTCCCTCCCCCGTTTGTCTACTATTGCTTTGTGCGCACTGCATTTAATGATGGCTAATTTCTTTGGTAAGGTGAGGGCGTCCAGCAGCCGCAAAATCAGGGGACCGTTCTGTATCTTTTGACCATGGGAAGTAAGAAAACCCCTCTCCCTCCACAGCCGCCCAAAGCTATGGGCCACGCCAAAGGCGTACTGGCTGTCTGTGTAAATGTTGACTTCGAGCCCTTCACTCAGCTCACAGGCTCGTAATAAAGCCATGAGTTCAGCTGCTTGGGCTGACCGGTGAGGGACTCGGAATGTTTCGACCACTGTCTTCAAGGTCGTAATTGCATATGCAGCTGTTGTTGTTCCATCTGCTAGTTTAAAACAGGACCCATCCACATATAACTCCCCTTGGGGTTCAGCTAGAGGGGTATCTGTGAGATCGATCCTGCCTTTAGTCTCTTCCTCAGTGCAATAAATGCAATCATGTATGTCATCATTAAGTTTACTTGTAGGGAGTGGTAACAACGTGGCAGGATTCAATGTTGCACATCGGGTGATCGTAATATGTGGTGCAAATAATGTTAGCTCATATCCAGTGAGACGTGCACTTGTGAGATGCTGCATTTTCGTTTTGTTCAACAATGTATCCACAGCATGCGGCATCATCATTGTCAAATTATAATTTAGGACGAGTCCTTCTGACTGCCGGATGGCCACTGTAACAGCTGCTGTGGCCCTCAGGCAGCTTGGAAGGGCTCTTGCGACATTATTCAATGTGGCTGATAGATACGCGCAGGGTCTTTGCTTACCACCAAAGTCCTGCGTCAACACTGAAAGTGAGCAACCGTCGACCTCATGCACATATACTACAAAAGGTTTACGGTAGTCAGGAGTGCCCAAGACAGGAGCGGAACATAAAGTAGTTTTCAAAGAATCAAAAGAGTGCTGGCATTCATCCGTCCAGGGGAGGGGTTCATGCACATCCTTAGTAGTCAGATGCAACAAGGGTTTAGCAAGAAGTGAAAAATTAGGTATCCATTGGCGACAGTAAGAGGTTATGCCAAGAAAAGCGCGAACTTCACGTTGCGTGCAAGGAACAGACATTTTAGCAATAGTAGTAATACGTTCAGGTGTTAGTCGTCTACCCTTCTTCGATAGTAGATGACCGAGGTAGGTCACCTCCTGTCGACAGTATTGGAACTTGGACAAGGATACCTTATTTCCCTTTGCAGCTAAATGGTACAGTAGTTTAACGGTTGCAGTTTTGCAACCGTCCTCCGTGTCCGAGGCAACCAGCAAGTCATCAACATATTGCAAGAGGACGTTGCCCTCCGGCAATTCCAGGTCGTCCAGCAGGCCCTTGAGGGCTTGACTATATATGCTCGGACTTTCAGTATAGCCTTGAGGTGCGCGACAGAAGCAGAAACTACGCCCAGATAACGAGAATCCGAAAATCTGTCTGCTATCAGGATGAATGGGGATACTGAAGAAAGCATTCTTCAGATCTATGACCGAAAAGTATTTTGCAGTCGGCGGAATCATGGTAAGGATTGTGGTGATATCTGTCACCACGGGATACTGGGGTACTACTATTTTGTTGACAGCTCTTAGGTCGATCACAAAACGATAAGCAGCACCCTGTGAATCAGAACTTCTTTTCAAAATCGGGAGAATCGAGCTATTACAAACGTTAGCAGCCGTCTCCTCCACAACTCCCTTGTCGATCAAATCTTGAATTAATGACAACAAAGCTTGTTCCCCTGCGGGTGCTATTTTATATTGCGGGATGCGTGGTAGTTTCGCACCCTGCTTCAGCGTGATATGGACCGGGGGAATATCCAACTTACCAACATCAGCATCCCCCGTCGCTCAAAGTGTGGCTGGGATGCCATCGAACTCTAGGGGAAGAGGTTCATTTTTAGCAAAGTATTGTTTCATGTGGACAGTGCTGGGTTGAATTGTCAAATAAACCCCATCGGCAGAACAGTGTATCGTCGCGTTCAATTTTTTCAACATGTCCAAACCCAGTAAGTTCTCTCCACAATGTGAAGTCAGCAAAAGAGGGGTGTCAATGGTAGCGGGCCGATCGAAAAGGGAAGAGGTCTGGAGATGGGACCGACAACTGGGACTCCCGAGAATCCCACTGAGACATTATTTTGCCCGGACAGAGCCGCCCCTGGAACCAATGATCTAGCAACAGAACTATTCATTGCTCCCGTGTCAATTAGGAAATTCTCGGAAGTCCCCATCACTTCCCCTTTTCCATAGGGTCCATTTTGATTGACCGGGATCGACACTTGGCCCCTACTCTGTCCCTGGCTGTCCTATGCTTGTGTATAGGTATCCGATCCTCATATTCATAATCCTCGTGATAGTACTGTTTGCTCTGATTATTATCAAAGTGATTACGTTCAGACTTGCCTGACCTTTCGTCTCTGCGCATAACTCTCCGGTCGGGGCCCCCTCGTCCACGTCCTCGCCCTCGGACTGCTCCGTTCTGGGCAAGCAACAATGGACACTGCGCCTTCCAGTGCCCCTCCTCTTTACAATAGGAGCACTGGTTCAAACCCATAGTCGGAGCCCCGCCCGTGCCTCGGCCTGCACCCGCCCCTCTGGATGTGGATCCTCTAGCTCCTCTCCCCCCTCCTTGTCCCCGAACTACCTGTTGTAACAATACTTGTGTTTTAAGGTCTTTGGCCTTCTTGTCCACCTTCTCCTTACATTCATTATCCCTATGTTCGTAATATTGAGCTATGCTTAGAATTACGGAAGGGGTAGAGGTAGTCCAGGTACTTTCGGCTGCTTGCAATCGTGCAGAAATCCCGGGGCCAAGTTTGTAACGAATCTATTCACAAACAGCCTAATTCCACCCTCCGTGGCCAAATCCTGTCCGCTGAAGTCAATAAAGACTCCCTCAAACCTAGTGAAGAAGTCGGACACACTTTCGTCTTTCTTTTGTCGGCACGCAGTCAATTTGTCCCAATCAACCTTTCTTGGAGGTATTAAAGTATGCATAAAGGCAATAATCCTTGCAGGCAGGGACGTTATTTCATTCCTAGGCTTGTCCCCAGGTTTACGATCTTGATCCCACCCTCGCAACTCATCCCATGTCCCACCCAACTCAGCGTGGTCAGAGTCATGCACCTGCCGCCATATATCAACGGAATTGCAAAAACAACAGGTGATGGACCGAATGTGGATCAATGTCACAAATTCAACCCAGTCAAAAGATCTGGGTCCTAATCCATCGTTTTTTTGCACTCCACACCACCCTGGGTTAGACAATGGCGATATGCAAATCAGCTCTGACCCTGTGCCCCATGGGAACAGTCCAGTCCGAACTACAAAAGCCATGTCCTTCCCAGAACGGAATCAAGCATCCGAGGACCGGACCGGTTTCGAGGTAACACCTCTCATCAGCCCGGCTAGCTTGACTCCAGTGGTGTGGAGTGCTTGGGACCCACGTCTGGGCATCCCCAGTAAACTTATAGCGGAATTGCAAAAACAACAGGTGATGGACCGAATGTGGATCAATGTCACACATTCAACCCAGTCAAAAGATCTGGGTCCTAATCCATCGTTTTTTTGCACTCCACACCACCCTGGGTTAGACAATGGCGATATGCAAATCAGCTCTGACCCTGTGCCCCATGGGAACAGTCCAGTCCGAACTACAAAAGCCATGTCCTTCCCAGAACGGAATCAAGCATCCGAGGACCGGACCGGTTTCGAGGTAACACCTCTCATCAGCCCGGCTAGCTTGACTCCAGTGGTGTGGAGTGCTTGGGACCCACGTCTGGGCATCCCCAGTACACTTATAGCGGAATTGCAAAAACAACAGGTGATGGACCGAATGTGGATCAATGTCACACATTCAACCCAGTCAAAAGATCTGGGTCCTAATCCATCGTTTTTTTGCACTCCACACCACCCTGGGTTAGACAATGGCGATATGCAAATCAGCTCTGACCCTGTGCCCCATGGGAACAGTCCAGTCCGAAATACAAAAGCCATGTCCTTCCCAGAACGGAATCAAGCATCCGAGGACCGGACCGGTTTCGAGGTAACACCTCTCATCAGCCCGGCTAGCTTGACTCCAGTGGTGTGGAGTGCTTGGGACCCACGTCTGGGCATCCCCAGTACACTTATAGCGGAATTGCAAAAACAACAGGTGATGGACCGAATGTGGATCAATGTCACACATTCAACCCAGTCAAAAGATCTGGGTCCTAATCCATCGTTTTTTTGCACTCCACACCACCCTGGGTTAGACAATGGCGATATGCAAATCAGCTCTGACC
The DNA here is from genome assembly GCF_964263255.1 of Lissotriton vulgaris. Taxonomy (NCBI): domain Eukaryota; kingdom Metazoa; phylum Chordata; class Amphibia; order Caudata; family Salamandridae; genus Lissotriton; species Lissotriton vulgaris. The sequence goes on from NC_141694.1 coordinate 183,637,812, forward strand.
CTGTGCCCCATGGCAACAGTCCAGTCCGAACTACAAAAGCCATGTCCTTCCCAGAACGGAATCAAGCATCCGAGGACCAGACCGGTTTCGAGGTAACACCTCTCATCAGCCCGGCTAGCTTGACTCCAGTGGTGTTGAGTGCTTGGGACCCACGTCTGGGCATCCCCAGCCATATATCAACGGGCAGAAGCAGGCCAAAGAATAGCTCGACATCTGCCAAAGTCATCACAGCAGACGCGGCTGCTTCGGTCAAATCCTTGTAATAGGCGGTGGGGTTCTTTCTGGGGTTGGGCAACTGGGATTTCAGGGAAAGGACCTCACTCCTTTTCCATGGAGTGTACACCCACTGCTCCTGGAATCGGGCATCTACTCGTGCCCGGGTGACTTGTTGTTGGTCATCACGCAATTCTGGAACTTCGGGATGATAAATAGGATGGACCTCGCGCATGGGATGCTGCGAAGTCCACTCGGATAGGGGGTGCTCCGTGGTCCATTGAGGACTCTTCAAGAACAACCTGCCTCGATATTGGACTAGAGTGACTACGTTTTCATACACCTCCTGCGGGGTCAAATTAAATTTATTAGCCCAGTCTCGGATCTCGTACAATATTTGCGGAGCGCTGCCATTACGGAAACTAGCCTCCCAAGACCAAATGAGAGAATTGGACATTTGGTAAATCACGTGTTGCTGCATCACCGGTTCTAAATCCTTCACAGTACTCCATATGTCCTCTACCATATAGATATCGCTTCTGATCCATTTAACAGCCTGATCTGCTAAGACTTCCTTCTCACCATATGCCACAGACGATCTAGTGAATAAGTTCTTTCTATCTATCCCTCCAGCAGCCCCCCTCGGAGTCTGTTCTATCATAACGGGCGTGGTACTGGTTGACTGAGAGACCCCTACGGGACTCGTGAGGTAATTGAAATTTTTATGGTCAATTGTGTCCCCTAACGTGTACCCCAACGACTCCATGTACGAGTTTCAAGTACATGTAATTTCCCTCCACAACCGAATATGAAGACGCAAATACATTTGCGTCCACCGTTAACATGTCCTCTATCAGATCCACCATGAATGGATTGATAATTCAGTTCCTAAGTATGCCGTGCCACCGTCTTTATATGGTGTACTTTCACGTTTTTCCTGGCTCTGCCGAGCTAGGCCCTGATTTTCTGTCTTCAAGCCATGTCTGCCTCTGCCTCTGAAAACTGCAGCATGAAGATGCATCCCTGACCTCTGCCTTACTTCCTGCCAAGCGAGCGGTGCCTGGCTCGGCCTGGAGTTCTGGACTTTTTGGTTCCGTCCAGAGGTGTCAGGGATAACACCGAAGACCCCGGAGTTCTACCTGTCTCGGTGCACAAATAAACAGAAACACGGGCTTCTCGATGGTGGCGTCAAAGACCAAAGGTTTATTACTGCAGGGACACAGAAGTCACAGAAACTACACACGGGCAGAATCTAGGAGCCTGTTCAAATTGTACAAAGAGGGTTGCTCCTTATATACTAGATATTGGGCTTGAGGCAAATTCTTTACATGTTAGTACATTCCCAAACCTTTGTGTCCTAAACAATAAATATTTGGCGTTGTACAGGAATCGTCAACAATATCTGATGTCAAAACATACGAAAGAGGGGTTCCCACTGTTCCATCATAATCCCATGTCAACTTTTCATTCAGGACCCGGACCGCCTCATCATAAATTTCGTTACCTCCCCCTAATAAAGGCCCAGAAGGAAAGGAGCAGAGCCAGGTGCAGGAGATAGAAAAGTAGGATAAGAGATATTTGTGGGTCGTAAATGGGCAAGGCTACCAGCTTCGGCCGCCTAATCATGATCAGGCCAACGAACACGAGAACCAGTATAGCAGGACTGGCCTCGGGCAGAGGAGGCAACTTCTGCCGAGTCATGCAGCCTTGGCGTGTTCTGTTCTAAGGTGCACGTGTTACTAGCAAGGTAAATCTCCGGCTAAAGCTTACGTGTCCTTAGGTGAAAGGGGTCACTGCGTGTCCATTGTCTACGTGAGGGCAAGAAACACAAAATGGCTTCCGTGATCTAAGATGGATGCCATGGGTAGATCAGAAATGTGTTCATAACAGGAGTGTTCTTGCTCGTAGCATAGCGAAAACACCAGGATATGCTAAATGGATCATTTGCGGTTCACTGATACCAAAATTATGTATTTACGACAATGTTGAAAACACGGGTTCAAATCGTCACGGAACCTCAGACCCTCCTTTTGCCCTAACGTAGGCAATTACTCTATGTCCGAGTCTATCTCTATGCCTATCAGGTCAGTGACATGTTGCTGCATCATCATTCTTTCTCGCGCCTTTTCTCCAAACGCAGGTGGTTTTCTGAAACATGTTGCAGCACAGAGACTACACAAAGCAGGACCACACTGGATAATCAGGCAGCATGAGAATAGAAATACTAAGATGACACCGATGACCATCAGAACCTTCCATCCCCACGCTGATATCAGAGTCCAAAACCACTCCATGAAGGACCAGTTTCCCTTGTCTACGTGTATAGAGTCGGAAATCTTGTGTAATTTAGAGATCGCCTCATAGACAGTTGGAGCGTTATTGGGATTAAAAACACAGCAGCTCGATTGGATCATTCTGCATACCCCACCTCGATCTGCAAGTATTACGTCTAGAACCATACGGTTCTGCAACGTCATGAGTCGATCCGCCTGAAGCTCAGCTGTTAGGTTACTAAGGGCACCAGCAGTTTCTTTAATAGTAGATTCAACTACCCGTGTTAGCTGACGTAGATTTCTACTATTGGCCACAGGCCCCCAGAACGGAAGGAAACCTTTGAAAAAGTCTCCAGCTTCCTGACCAGCGGTATCTTCCTTGCTGAAAACACCTCTTGCTACTCTGGTCTTGTGGTAGTCTGAAGAAGCAGTGTACGTTGGAGGTAACAGTCGAGCAATATAACATGAACCTGAAAAGTCTGTAGGCAGCCATCTATATGCTCTGTTTTGACAGATGAAGTAGGTACCCCTAGCGGTAAGGAAGGCAGGGGAAGAGTTAGACGGAAACACGTAAGTCTCAACGCACTCACTCCTCCCTAGCTGAGCTCTCGGATTTCTCCCATTTCCTTGCAAACAGACCTGACCTCGGTGAGGCACGACCCAGACTGGAGTGGAGCTTTTACGTTTGCTTTCTCCCAAACTAAGGCGATACTCTGTAGAATTCCAACTCAAATATACCCGTAATTCATCTCTAGGGTAAGATGGAGTATTATTGACGTCCTTAATCATGTCAATAATTCCCTGGACTAAAGCTTTGTTGGCAGAGTTGTATTTCGTGGAACGTGGTGGACGTGGAGGATAGGTCTCATGGGCATAGGCAAAAATGGTCTGAAGGGCCTGAAATGATCCATTATAGCTAAAAGGCAAGACTAGATAGGGAATGCCTTTATCCATAGTGTGGGGTATCAAGCCACACACCCAGCAGTCTGTGGTGTTGATGCAAGAGCTGTACAAAAGTGTTATTAATAAATTCTGAGCGTCGAGCTTGCTCGTGTTCAGGAAACGAGTGAAAAGAATGCATAGAAGAAACAGTAGAAGTAGCAGGATCAAGGGGAGGTACTGTAGTTACCGGCATAAAAATCAAATGCACACCAAAAACGATATCAAAACAATTAAAAACGTAACTGCACATTGCATTAGAAAGCATTTGCTGTTAAGAATTCTGTACAGTCTATTTCTGCGAACATAAATGACATTCTCTCGTTGCAGCTCAGGAAGCTCCATCTTCTACAATCCGCTCGCGACCACTGATGATGTGTACGTAGATGAAAATGCCTCTATCAGCCCTGGGAGTTCCCAGAACTAACAGAAAGATCGACCTTGTGTCTGACCCCCGCAGATTCAACTAGGCACACAGCCACGACCCTACGGCTACCCAGACGGCAAGGCAATTTTAAAACAATAAAACAATAGCAAACTTCCTGGCTGGAGGCAATGTACGGTATTCAAATTCAAAATGTGAAAAATAGGCAGTTTCCTGCTTTATTTGTCCATATTGCGAGATCGTAAATTGTATCTCAGTTTTGCAGGAGCTGTTTGATCTGGAAACAGTGTATTTTCAGCAGGTGTTGCAATATTCAGGTTCGCAGGTGGCAAATGTTCTTTTGTTACGGATGGCAAATGTTCAGAGTTCAAAAGAGTAGTTTCAGGAGGAGAGCCAGAGTTCGATGTATCAGTGATTAGTTCTGCATCGCTGAAAGGAAGAAACTTGGGTATTTGTTCTGCTTCAGAGGCACTGATTCCCTTCTTCACCCAGTTATCGTAAGGAAGTGGCAGAGGCACACGTTTGACGTGTGTTGTGTGTATCCCATTCTTCCGTCCGGCCACACGAATAGCAGTTCTCGTCGCCAATAACACCTGGAAGGGGCCAACGAATCTGGGCTGAAGATTTTTCTTTCTTGCAAAATTTCTGATGACGACTTGATCCCCAGGTTTTAGCTGATGACCTGGACTCTCCGGTGGCTTTGGCAATGCATCGAAAACCTGTTGGTGAATAAGACTCAATTTAGCAGTCAAGTCGAAAAGGTAATCAATTAACATTGGATATTCCAGCTGTCTAAATTCTTTTGGCCTAGGTACCCCCAAACATTGGCGGGACGACCAAAAACTATTTCATATGGACTGAGCCCTACTCTAGAATGTACAGTTGCTCTCGTTGATAACAAAGCCAAAGGCAGTGCATCTGGCCAGGACAAACTCGTGGATGCCTGTATTTTAGCAAGTTTTAGTTTGAGGGTACCATTGTAACCCTTAACTAAACCAGCGGACTGGGGATTGTTAGCACTGTGGAACTTTTGTTTGATCCCTAGACCGGCACACACACTCTGCATAACTTTCCCTACAAACTCACTTCCGTTATCTGACCATACAATCCGTGGCATACCATACCTAGGGAAGTATTCTTTGAGAAGAATTTTGGCAGTGGACAAAGCAGTATTTTCCTTTAGTGGATATGCTTCGATCCATCTGGAGAAAGCACAAACTACCACTAGGACGTATTTTAGATTGTTGCAACGATCCATGTGAATGAAGTCTAACTGGATCACATCAAAGGGGCAAGAAGGAGGAGCGAAGTGACCTGCAGGTGTGGGGATTCCCTTGCCAGGATTATGCATCAGGCATACCATGCAATTTCTCACCACTCTCTCCGCACATTTACTAATCCCATCATTCTTCCAAACTGGAGCCAACATCTTACAAATTCCTTTGGAACTAATATGCGCTGCTCCATGTGCCATCGTTACTACTGCAAGCACATACGCATCAGGCAACATCCAACGCTGTTGTTCCGACAAATCAATCCAACACCCACTCGAGTCCAATTTACCCGTCCTTTCTTTCCATGCAAGCTTTTCCTCCTCAGTCCCCTCCTTCTGAATTTCTTTCACGCTTTCCACTGTGTCCTCACACATTCCAGACTCAGAAATCCATCTTGCAGACGTAGCAACATACATTCTACTCATCATATTTCTAGCTGTCTGTTTAGCAGTCTCATCAGCAAAAGCATTCCCACGACCAACATCATCCGTGATTGCTTTATGAGCGCTGCACTTCACAATCGCAACTTCAGTCGGCAAGGTTAGAGATTCCAACAAGTCATTAACTAGCTGACCATGTTGAATCTTAGTCCCATGGGACGTAATGAAACCTCTCTCTTTCCATAAACGGCCAAAACTATGGGCCACGCCGAACGCGTACTGACTATCTGTGAACACATTCACTCTCTTTCCCTTAGCTAAAACACAGGCTCTCGTTAGGGCAATTAATTCCGCAGCTTGGGCAGAATTCTGACTCACTCTTGCAGTCTCCACAATCGTACTCAAAGTCGTTACTGCATAGGCAGCAGTCACATCACCATTCTCCAATTTAAAGCAAGACCCATCAACATACAACGTGCCATCTGGATCTGACAACGGAGTGTCTTTTAAATCAATTCGTCCTTTTGTCTCTTCCTCGGTCCTGAAACAACAATCATGGGGTTCAGAATCACTCGACTCCTGATTAGTCGGCAACAATGTTGCTGGATTCAATACATTGCATCTTTTGATCTGAATATGACTCGCTAGCAGTGTCAGCTCGTAGCCAGATAATCTAGCACTGGTAAGGTGTTGTGTCTTGGTTCGATTCATGAGTGTGTCCACAGCATGAGGAACCATAACCACTAGCATGTTGTTCATCACCAACCCAGCAGATTGTCGAATGGAAGCCGCAGCTGCCGCTGTAGCTCTCAAACAACTAGGCAACGCTCTAGCTACCGGATCTAATGTTGATGAAAAATACGCACAAGGGCGTTGTTTATCACCAAATCTCTGTGTCAGAACACTCAACGCGCAACCTTCTCTTTCGTGAACATAGAGCGTGAATGGTTTACTGTAATCGGGTGTACCCAATACAGGAGCTGAACATAGTGCATTTCGTATCACAGAAAAACTCTCCTGACATTCAGCAGACCATGGCACCGGACTCGGAACATTTTTCCCAGTCAAAGCTACCAATGGTTTTGCTAAAAGAGAAAAATTTGGGATCCACTGCCTACAGTAAGAGGTAATACCTAAAAAGGCACGTACTTCTCTCTGTGTGCGGGGAACATTCATCTGCGTAATTGCTTTTATTCTCTCTGGGGTCAACTTCCTTTTGTATTGTGGGATTCGTGGAAATTTGACATTCGCTTTCAAAGTAACTACATATGGTGGAATTTCTAAAAGACCTACATCGTTAGGACCAGTTGCCCAAAGAGTATCAGGGAGAGAACGCAGCTCTGGTGGGAGCGCATCCATCGACAAGTACATTGGAGAGGTGATTCTTTTACCCAACGTAAGCTGTACTCCTTCCGGAGAACAGTACAATGTCGCATATAGTCGTTTTAACAAGTCTAAACCAAGCAGATTTTCATTACAACCTGTCGTCAAAATCAAAGGTGCTTTCAATTGACGTGGTCCAACAGAAATAGACAAAGGACCAGATACGGGGTTGTAAACAGGGGCGCCTGAAAAACCTACAGAAACATTTGTTAAGCCAGACAAAGGTGCGCCAGGAAGTTTCTCATGTATAATAGAACTTTTTGCTGCACCAGTATCCAACAGAAACGGTTCGACTACACCTGATGTTGCTACTGCGACATAAGGCCCACTCTGATCTACTGGAACTGATACTACTCCCTCTCTTTGTCTTTGGATGGCCTAGTACTCACTTTGTTGAAATCCTTCATCAGTTTCACAATAGTCTTCAACATGATACTGCTGAGATCTATTTTGTTGAGCAGACTGTCCATTTCGCTGATCAAAGTAATTAGAAGGGCGATCATTCGTTTGTGGAGGCATAGCACCTCGTCCTCGACCCCTAGAATTTTGCACAAAACCACCACGACCTCTCTGAGCTGCTGCAGCGTTATTCTGCGCTAAGACAGGACACTCATTTTTATAATGACCTTCCTTCTTACAATACGCACATTGATTCCATTGGTATTGCGGTCTCTGTGAACCATAATCTGTCCTTTGATATGACCCTTGCTGCATATTAGTCTGATTCGTGCGAGGCGGATATCCTTGCTGTAAAAGAACTTTAGTTTTTAAATCTTTCGTCTTCTTCTCTGACTTTTCCTTCTCCTCTCTATCCCTATTTTCATAATACTGAGCAGTCGCAAGAATTTGCGCAGTCGTAGAGACAGCCCACGCACTTTCGGAATCTTTCAATTTATCACTAAGGTCTGGCAACAAATTGTGTACGAATTTATCAACGAATATTCTCTGTCCTCCTTCTGTGCTCATATCCTGACCACTGTGATCTACGAAAGTCTCTTCGAACCTTGTGAAAAAGTCGGAAACACTTTCGTCTTTCTTTTGCCTGCATGCGGACAACTTGTCCCAGTTAACCCGCAGTGCTGGCATCAGAGTCTTCATTAAATCAATTATTCTACCAGGCAAATTAGCAATTAGAGGTTCGGGTTTGGAACCACCTGTTTGCTGACCATCTGCTGCAATTATAGCTGCCCAATCACCTCCTAGACCAACTGGATGATTCTCTTTACGAATTTTAGCCCAAATTGGTTGCGGAACTACATTCCCAAATAACATGTCAATGTCCGCTAAATTCATCACACAAGCCTCAACTGTCTGTGCTAACTCCTTATAATATCCGGCTGGATTTTTACGCGGATCTGGCAAGGCCTGTTTCACCGCTAACACTTCGGCTCGTTTCCACGGAATGTATATCCACACTCTCTGGAATTGCGCCGGAGCGGCAGCAATACCATTTGGTACATCAGCTTGTACAGCTTCGCGCCAAATTGGCGGAACCTCCCTCATTGGATATTGGCGATTCTGCTTCGTACTACGTTTCTCTAAGTCCCTCGGTGAACGAAGGGATGGATCATTCCTATGACTTAAAATTAGTTCCATCGCTTCTTTTATATTCTCACCAACTATCGTACCAGCAGCAAACTCTTTCTGAACACTAATTAATTCTTCCAAATTTGATTCAGAGTCATCTTCTTCTAATTCGTCACGTAAAAGGGAACACATTTCGTCGAACACATATCTTTGTGTCGGTTCCTTCCACTGCATAAATGTATCTAATACATCTCTAGTACTATATCTTCCACTTTTCGAAATCCATCTAAGAGCTGTGGAATCTAATATTCCCCGTTCTTCAGTACTGGGAAGCTGACTACGTCTCTGCACAGAGTCAGAAGTAGGAGTCTTAATTAGAGTTTTATAGAAGGGAGATAGAATATTAGAGACAGAATCAGTGATTCTCCGACGAACAGAAAGTGGAGTCATAATGCTAGCAGAAGCAGAGAATAAAGTAGCAGTTGGGACAGATAGAACAGGAACAGTTGGAGTAGCAGGCAGAGTAGCCTGTGAACTAGCAGGTGTAAGTGATACAGGTAAGGGTAAAGAAGCCGGCAACCCTGGAAGAGGGGGTGCCGAAGGAACATTAACATTGACCATAGGAGGTACAGGAGCTTGATTCTGGGGGGCAGGAGCAGGAATACCAGGCTGTCCAGCAACCGGTAAAGGTGGAACCGTAGCACCTTGTGCATACGGTGGGGGTGACCGTAACAAGTAAGACAACAGAGGATCGTTTTCGGGGTCCTCTACTATCTTAGCTGTACTCGATGGCAAGGCAGGATAGCACTTGTCTATCGCTAAATTACGCTCTCTGTTGGCCACCTCCATTGCTTTCTCGGATTCGTTGAGTTGCAGCTGCTTGGCAGACTGTTCTAAAGTCAACTCTTGCTCTTTCTGTTCTTTCTTCAACTTTTTAATTTCTCTCTGTTTAGATTCTTTTCGCCAATAACGAAGAGAATCAAACATTGCCGGCCGGGCTTTCTTCTTGAACAATTTCGTTTCTAAATTATCGATAACTTGGGGTTCAAAACTACCATGTAGTGGCCAACTAAGGACACCGTCTTTTTCTGTATATCGGACCCATACCTCATTATAAGATATAGGACCCACTCCAAACTTACAATACAGATCATAAAGAGGAGTTCCGATCGGAGGAACCAGACATGAGTCCTCCAACCGGGAATCACTGTTGCAACCAAAACACGACAACATACAATTTTTCCGACTTACCATTTTATAACCCGGAACACAGAACAAACAAAAACACGAACAAAGGTGCGCACTCGAACCAAGAATTTAGGCCTACCAAAGCGAACAAATGTATCGATACCCAAACTAAACCAAATGATTATCGTAACCAGAACAACCAGTGATAATCTTACGAAACCAAACCAAACCAAGAACTGAAAAAAAAGGATTATCCAAACAAGAACAACCCTTACGAAGTAACCAACTAGCAACCACTTAATACTTAACTGAGGCACTGAAGACGTCACCAAGGAGAAACCCGTCACGTCTCGCCGTACTAAGGACTGCACCTCGGGTCCAAGACAGGGCGACGGTCAAGGCAACGGACCACTGCAGCCGTCCTGAACGGGAACCCTCGTGGAAGAGAACGTCGGGCCACTTTTGCGATATGCCGGGATCGATGAAGTGGGGCGCCTCCCTCAGGAATCTTCACACGAAGCTTCTCGAACTCTTCAGGCTTTTGGACCGGTACCGAATGACGTCGCCCCACGAAGGGCGCCAATTGGAGTTCTGGACTTTTTGGTTCCGTCCAGAGGTGTCAGGGATAACACCCGAAGACCCCGGAGTTCTACCTGTCTCGGTGCACAAATAAACAGAAACACGGGCTTCTCGATGGTGGCGTCAAAGACCAAAGGTTTATTACTGCAGGGACACAGAAGTCACAGAAACTACACACGGGCAGAATCTAGGAGCCTGTTCAAATTGTACAAAGAGGGTTGCTCCTTATATACTAGATATTGGGCTTGAGGCAAATTCTTTACATGTTAGTACATTCCCAAACCTTTGTGTCCTAAACAATAAATATTTGGCGTTGTACAGGAATCGTCAACAATATCTGATGTCAAAACATACGAAAGAGGGGTTCCCACTGTTCCATCATAATCCCATGTCAACTTTTCATTCAGGACCCGGACCGCCTCATCGTACATTTCGTTACCTCCCCCTAATAAAGGCCCAGAAGGAAAGGAGCAGAGCCAGGTGCAGGAGATAGAAAAGTAGGATAAGAGATATTTGTGGGTCGTAAATGGGCAAGGCTACCAGCTTCGGCCGCCTAATCATGATCAGGCCAACGAACACGAGAACCAGTATAGTAGGACTGGCCTCGGGCAGAGGAGGCAACTTCTGCCGAGTCATGCAGCCTTGGCGTGTTCTGTTCTAAGGTGCACGTGTTACTAGCAAGGTGAATCTCCGGCTAAAGCTTATGTGTCCTTAGGTGAAAGGGGTCACTGCGTGTCCATTGTCTACGTGAGGGCAAGAAACACAAAATGGCTTCCGTGATCTAAGATGGATGCCATGGGTAGATCAGAAATGTGTTCATAACAGGAGTGTTCTTGCTCGTAGCATAGCGAAAACACCAGGATATGCTAAATGGATCATTTGCGGTTCACTGATACCAAAATTATGTATTTACGACAATGTTGAAAACACGGGTTCAAATCGTCACGGAACCTCAGGCCTGGCCTGCCTGCCAAAAACAGTATTTTACCTTCAAGTTATCAGCGTAGCTAGCTCAGCTCCTCGAAAACACATTCCTGTCTAGTGATTTAGGTAAACATATCCCCGGCTGCAGAGCACAGAGCAAGTCTCCCTGTCTCCGTGCAAGTAATTTACAGTTCCCGTTACCAGAATAGGCCCATGGCCCCGCACGTAGACACGTAGACACCTATGCACGCACTAACATTCAGTATAGAGTGGCCTCTGCCCAAGAGACCTTTTACTCTAGATTAAACATCCTCCAAATACTAGATATCAGATATGTTATAGGGACAGGTCGATCTGACATGCCAGACTTCTGTATCTTCTACTAGTGCTAAAAGTCAGACCCTTAGCTTCCTCCCGTTGCACGTCAATTACACGTCATAATAGCTGCACAGCATTCAGGCCACAGGTTTCAGCTGACTCTGCAAGAATTCCCTAAGCATCCACCCACTTGTGACACTTATTGTGACGTTTCCCGTACACGCCTATGTGCACACCCTTGTTCACGCCTTTTTGCTGCGCACATGTGTTCTTATCATATACATTTCACTTGTCACGCCTACTGTATTCAATGCTATTGTGTCATTTTGCTATATATGTCATGTACTGTGAATAATTCGTTGACATCTTTCCTGACATCTTTCCTGCCATCATTGCATACCCGAACCCTTGTATTGATGGAATAGATTTCCATGACTCGAGTCATCATTTATGATTAAAGCCCTTATGACTCAGACACCACGGACTCTGCCTCTCATTTGATTGAGCTATTTTCTTTAATTATCCGAAATCATCTGGCAAACTCGTATACGGTAAAATATTTACCACATAATTTGGTGCCCGAATAGGGACCCCTCCCCCACCCCACGCGCCGGTGATGCATCGCAGGCTTTGGCCCCGACTACAGCTGTGACGGACCCCATGCGCATCTGCAGGTTTTCCTGTATCTCCCTCAGGCCTACGGAGGTGACGGAGACTGCGGTCGACATCCAGACGAGGCGGTGAGGAGTGCGGAGGATCCCGACCAGAGCCCAGCCGAGAGAGCAGTGTCCGAGGTATCGAGAGGCCCACCAGTAGTGTCGAGGCGCATGCGTAGTGCGCAGCAGCAGCAGTGACGTCGTAGCGGTCCAGTCCAGTCGAGTTTCCGAGGCCTTCTGTTCTGTGCTTCCCGGTGAGTACCGTTGCTGGGGACGCATCAAGACGGGTGCATTAATTTTTGTCCGGTCAAGACGGGTTTGGGTACACAAATCCGGTCTGCACTGTTTTAGCAGTGTATCTGTACTGTTTAGCAGTGCATCTAGTATCCAGATATCCAGTTATTTTTGTTCGTTTTGAAATGTTTCAATGTGTTTTAATGTCGTGGTATGAGTGATTGTTTGCATTTTCTTACTGTGTCTATTGTGTCTAGACCGAGGTAGCTATGCCTTTATTTTCGAAATTACGACAGATAGGAACTAGGAAAGGGATACTCGAAGAAGCAGTTCCCATCCCACCCAGGGACACTCCCGGACATTTTATGTACCACAAGCACGGCTTAGATGCCATATTATATCTAGACTTGTGGGTGGATTATACGAAAGACTTAGCAGAGAATCAGAGATGGCCCGTTACAGGGACATGGGATGCCGAGTGCATCATGAGAGTAGAGGAAGCGTTATGGAAAAAGAAAGCCAGACAATCACAGAAAGATGCCATTGAATTATGGCGTAAATAATCACATAGACGGACAGAGAAGGCGCTCAGAAAGGTAGAGAAAGGCAGAGAAGAGTCCGAAAAAGCCAAAGAAAAAGAACTACTAGAAGAAGGACAGCGAGTCAGAATAGAACAACACGAAAGACAGAGTAATGCCATTATGACAGGATTGTATCGAGTCCTGGCCGAGGGCCTGCCCAAGGCGACCCTGGAAATACCGAAAGATCTGCCCCCTCCATTGGTTCCGACTAAATTACGTCACAAAACCGCAGCAGATATCTTCCTTTCTTCCTATTTAGACGACGTAGCTCCCGCATATACCAATGTAACCGTACCACCTGTACCTGTACCCCCTGTTGATCATCTGCCCCCAGGTCCGCAACAGCAGACCCCTCCCGCACCACTTCCGGCACCTATTGCCACTTCCCCTATTGTTCCCCCTGGTATTCATCCGCTTAATCCCTTTGGGGCTGGCGCTGCTCAGGTTCCAACTCCGTTACAAATACCGACCCTACAGACAGGTTATGCTCCAGCCTCCGCCTCAGGAGGTGCTACAGGAGGTTACCGCACCCCGCCACAGGTACAACGAATGACAATGAGAGAATTAGCAATGCAGCGTACGCCTAAAGCAGCCCCAGCCGAAAAGCTTAAAGAACAGCTTACAGATTGCAGATATGACACAGTGCCTGGTAAAACAGGACCCATGATGTTAGCATCCCTACGTTTAAGACGTGTTACAGATTACTTGGTGTTATTACCAGAAATGCCAGAACATCTAGACAATATATATCATTTTATTAGAACAGGAGAAAGACCGGAGTGTGTTGGTGAAGCCATGTCACGTCAGAAAGTTGAGACACAAGGTTTAATAATGCGATTTTTGGTTAATTGTCTGATAAGGGAACAAGATCAGCCTAGCTTTCCACAAGAAGAGATGGGGCGATTGTCAAGATGGAGCCAGAATATTGCCGAGGGTAAACATGATAGAGAGAGAAGTATACATGCAATGGTTAGAAAGATCCGTAAAGAAATAATAGTAATACATGCCCGTCGAGAATCTGAAAGGCATTCTGGGTCGGACGATAAAGAGACCTCAGATGAGGAAGTACCAGAGGACGCAGCAGAAACCTCGCAACAAGCGGGGGGAGACATGATGGCATATGTAGGTAGAGAGAAACTACATAGACAGTACCCTCTTGATAGGCCCTTCGACAGACCCATTCGTTTGGAAAACAAGAAACGTTACCTTTGTCCGATACCAGAGCGATGTTCCCTTGAACATATATTCCAGATTACTGATAAAGTACTGAAAGAAAGAGTACGTTATCACGAACTCAATACCTTACGTGATCAGGAACTAGCCCGGTCTGCGGTACAGTGGGCCGGGGATGACAGCATATATAAAGATGATTCAGTAATGCAAACATTTTTAAGTCTTACTACAGAAGAACAGCGACTAGCTGGTATATACATGACCCAACACCTCATTATACAGTATGAAAACCAAGCATCCGACCCAGGTCCATTATATAATTTATTGCAGGACTTACTCATGAGAAGATGGAGAGGTCTAGGTACCGATTTAATTGAACTAATTCTAGAACAACGTCACAAGTATAGAACCTTCTTAACTCCACATCTTGTTTCCGTTCCACCCCCAGTCAGGCAACCATATCACCTAGACAAACAGAATCCTTTACGAGAAGTACATCCAGTCAGGAAAGCCGATGATACCCTTGAACGCGTGTTTGTATACACGCCTATAACTAAAATGGAATTATTAGAAATGAAGAAAATAGTGCCCAGTCATGATAAAAACCCTGCAGGTTTCCACCGTGAAATAAAAGACATGTTACTAATGGGAGATTACACCTATCCAGACATTATGAAGATACTGAAAGTATTATTGCCTGCCGGTATTTATGAGAAACTCAAGGAAAAAGAATGGGAGGTGGGAGACAAAAAGATTAATTGGGCTGAATTAGAAACCGAAGAAACTGGTCGAACCCCAGGTTTAGGTCTTGGGGCGAAAACTAAAGCATTACCAGGATTGTTAGTACAGGTCTTGCCAAGATTATTGGCAACTAAAAAGGAGGATTGGGATGCAATCTCAGCCTGCAAACAGAAACACGACGAAGAAACTAGTGATTTTTATTCCCGATTCGAGAAATGTTTTATTATTAATAGTGGCCTGAAAACAAGTAGCGAGTCATACCCATACCTTTTTGTATCAAAGTTAGTCAAGAATTCACTGCCCCAGGTTAAGAACCGTGTACTGAAAGTCGAGAGCACATGGTAAGCTAATACGCCTTCCCAAATGTTACAAATGTTACAGTATCACCAGAATAGAATCAGAGAAGAACATGATCACGAACAGAGACGTATGAAAGACACGAAAATGAAAGTACTAGTTGCTCAGTCAGTTCCAGCTGAGGGTCATAAAAGGGGTACGACACTATCCAATAATTCAAATTCAGCAGCTCCTGTTAAAGGGATATGCAACTATTGTAAACAGCCAGGTCACTATGTAAACGATTGTGCAGTTCTGAAACACAACATAGCCACAGGTAAAACTAAAGAGAGACCGCGTCCTCCAAGACAGGACCAGGTCCAACAACACGTTCCACAGAATGTTCAGCCTATGCAGGTTCCACAACAGACCGTAGCGGTACCACAGCCACAACCCATTGCCGCAACACAACATGTTACACAGCAGATGTACCAGTATGCACAATCTGACTATCCCGATTATCAGCAATACACATGAAACAGCCTAGAGAGGGAGGTTGGCTTGCCCCTTATTGAGGTTCCTGTAGATCAAGAAGGCCCTTATGTACATAGTCAGGTATTAGGGAAGGATAGAAAAATTTTGATTGACACAGGGGCAAGCAGAACGACCATCAGTCATGAAGAGGTTCCAGGGGCACCCCTCTCAGGCTCACAGAATGTTTTCCTTGGATTTTCAGGAAAGCCTATAGTCAATGAAGTATCGAAACCTGTTCCCCTAGCAGTTGGTCCATTATCTCGTACTACAGACTTATTGCTCACGAAATCATGTCCAGAAAACTTGCTTGGTATAAAGACCCTGAAAGCTCTAGGAGCTGTAATTTGTTGTTCTCCGGAAGGAGTAAGGTTGTTTCTTCGTGATTTCAAAGGCCATTATGTATTGAGAGATTTTGACCCCAGGTTACAGAATGTTGCTGCACATTCATGGGCACAAGGCCCCACTGATGTAGGTTGTATGCACATTACTCCATATCGTGTTACACTCAAGCCAGGAGTAGTACTACCACGGATTCGACAATACAAGTTACCACCAGATGCTGTAGTGGCTTTATTGAGAATCATTGACGAGCTCATTGCACAAGGAGTGGTTGTAGAAACCGACTCCAATGTCTGTAATTCCCCGATCATTCCAATTCTTAAACGTACAGATCCTAATGCTCCTCCTGTTTATCGATTAGTCATCGATTTACGAGAATTGAATAAATGTATTATACCACAGTATCCTGTGGTCCCAGACATTTCATCCCTATTGACTGCTATTGATTCTGAGGCGACGTTCTTTACTGTAATTGACCTCAAGAACGCCTTCTTTAGTGTCCCCATTGATCCGGAAAGCCAATATCTTTTCGGATTCTGTTTAAATGGCCGAAGCTTCAAATTTGCACGCGCACCTCAAGGATTTACAGAAAGCCCCAGCATCTACAGCCAAGCATTAAAACGACAACTTGACAGTATTCACATGCCTGCCAACACTGCCCTACTCCAATACGTCGATGATCTATTGATCACCGGCCGTAGTGAACCAGAATGTGAACAAGCATCGCTGACAGTTTTGCTTTTCTTGGCGGACAAGGGACACAAGGTGTCTCCTTCGAAGCTACAATTCTGTGCCCAGCAAGTGGTGTACCTTGGGCACTTGCTGTCCAAGTGGGGTAGGCAGCTGACACCTGAACGAATTCAGTTAATTGCACATCTTCCGCAACCCAAGACACAGAAAGAAGTACGAGCTTTTATTGGACTCACTTCCTATTGCAGACAATGGATTCCACAATATGCATTTCTAGCTAAACCACTCATACAATTGACAACACAGGAGGCAGCATCTTCGACTGTCCTCCCTTGGACTCAGGAACATACACAAGCTTTTGACGAATTAAAGAAAGCCTTATGTCAAGCACCTGTTTTAGCGACACCATGTTACAGCAAACCTTTTACACTTTTTGTCACAGAACGCGATGGCACAGCGTTATCGGTTCTCACACAGGTACAAGCAGACAAACACAAACCGTGTGCTTATTTTTCGAGTACATTGGATCCAGTAGCACAGGCCCTGCCTGTGTGCTTAAAGTCAGTTGCAGCGACAGCTCTAGCAATCCGACAAAGTGATACCATTGTATTAGGACATCAATTGACAGTACAAGTTCCACATTCTGTAGAGGTTCTCCTAAACAGAACCCAGACTCAACACTTGACTGTAGCACGACTGACAGGTTATGAATTGACATTATTCCAACCACACATAGAAATCAGACGTTGTAATACACTGAATCCTGCTACACTTTTACCCTCGAGCACAACAGACCCTACTCCACATGATTGCGTGGATGTAGTTGACACAGTTACGAAACCCAGACAAGACTTGACAGATGTCGCATTATCCGATCCAGACCTGACACTTTATGTAGATGGTTCATGCTTAAGAACAAGCACAGGAGAGTTAGTAGCCGCATATGCAGTGACCACTGAAACTGAAGTTATAGAAACACATCGCATTGACACCCTGTCAGCCCAAGCAGCAGAGCTCATCGCTCTGACCCAAGCCTGTACACGAGCCAAGGACTTGAAAGTAAATATATACACAGATTCACGTTATGCATTTGGAGTCGTTCACGACTTCGGTGTTCTCTGGCAAGAAAGAGGTTTCTTGACCTCTCACGGAGCCAAGATACAGCATGGCCCCCTCATTCAAGCTCTGTTAGAAGCAATACATTTTCCTACAGCTATAGCTATCATGAAATGCAAGGCACATACGAAAGTCACCGACAAGATTTCTCAGGGCAACGATTTTGCAGATCGAATAGCGAAACATACAGCACTGACTCATATTCAAACAACGGACATGACAAAGACTGATGTAACCTCACTGACTCACAGTATGACAGTTAGGGACCCCACACAAGATGTCATCGACATACAGACACATGCCACTCCGGATGAAATAAAGAAATGGGCTGAACAAGGAGGGGTCCAGACAGACCAAGGATGGATGACGAAGGGAAAGACCACATGGTTTCTCCCTGACTCTATGGTTCAGGTTATCATCAACACAGCACATAGTCCAGCACATTTAGGAGAAAAAGCCATGTTAGACAGTTTACAGAACATCTGGTTCAACAAGCATTTACGAGCAGCAGCCAAACAGAAAGTGCGTACCTGCATGATCTGTTGTCAGTTCAACCCAGGAAAAGGTGTTCCCGTAGAGCAAGGTGGATTTCATCCTCCCGACTACCCTTTTGAAGTCCTCCAGATGGATTATATTCAGATGGACAGATGCCGAGGATTCAAGTATGTCCTCGTAGTTGTCTGTGCCCTATCCCGATGGACAGAAGCATATCCCGTCCCAGATTACACTGCCCCGACCACTGCCAAGCAGTTGGTTCGTGAGTTTTTCCCTCGATACGGTTTGCCTCGTGTTGTGTATTCAGATAACAGTCAGCCATTCTCATCTGAACTTATGAAGCAGGTCTCGCTTCTATTGGGGTACCAGTGGAAGTTTCACTGTGTCCGGCATCCTGAGGCATCAGGTCTCGTGGAGCGGCACAATCAGACTCTGAAAACTCGTCTTGCAAAAGTGTGTAAAGAGAAGGGAGTAGATTGGATAGTAGCTTTGCCAGTTGCTCTTTTTTATATGAGAATGGTAGCCCACTCTAGGACAGGGCTATCCCCGTATGAGGTGGTCTTCGTTAGACCTCCTAATATGTGGGGGACGCCTCTGCCTCGAAAAATTACCGATGTTGATAGTAATATATTGACAGATTACCTTGCTTCCTTGATGTCTGCACTACAATCATGTCGTGCACAGGTCGCAGCAGCCTTCCCAGACAACACTGAGGTGAAGCCACATGAACTGGTCCCGGGCGATGTTGTCATCGTTCGGAACTTTGATAGATCGAGCCCTTTGGAGCCCCGCTGGAAGGAACCGAAGATCGTTTTGTTAACAACAAGGACAGCTGTAAAACTGGGGCGCAAGGGTTGGGTGCACCCCAGTCACGTTAAGAGATTCTTTGGACTTCCGCCAAAATCTGAATCCCAGAACTCCCACGTACCAGTGACTGATACCAAACTCCCTCTTCTAGAGAAAACACCACAAGAGGAGTACAGACAGAAATTGAGGTCTAGTAAGTCAGACAGTTTAATTGTTTAAGTCCCCCTCGGGTGAAGCGGTTAGGCAGTTTCTGACAATGTACAAGTTAGACCCAAATAGAGACAGGAGATAGACAGGAGACCAAGAAACGAAATTATTGTAAAAGTCTCCGGAGCAGATGCGCATTACTTGTTATGTTTTTTCTGAGTCTTATGATTATTGCAATGAGTTGGATGTTATACATGTATTTTCCTCTTGCACATTCTTTTTCTAATGACACTGTCGAGCACACGTTTAGTGCTCTTCCTCCTTACGAATTGTCTTATCGACTAGCGCTGCGAAACAACACATTTATTCGAATGTTACACCATTCTCACCAGACCAACAATGCTACTAATTGTTGGATATGTGGCCGACTCCCTCCCTATCAGAACTACAAGGGAGCTCTGCCTCTCTTTCCTTATCCGTTTACACATAATGGTTCCTGTGGTGCATGGTTTAGTTTAATATCCTCTATAAACACCGAGTCTAGAGTTTCCCAAAGCAATTGGATATGGGGTAATCTGAACACAGTCATGAACAAGGCATGTTTCCCAGATAAGGAGGGTTTTCCGCAAATGACAGGGACAGATCTAGAAAATGAAGTGTATGGATTAGGCAATTTTACACTTAACCTCATGATTCTGAATGTTCAGTCAGAAACCAGTCCAGACTTGCCATCCATATCAGTTTTACCCGCAAAAGGTGTATTATGTGTCAGAAAGTATGGTTCAGTACATCTAGGTCACAGTGACTGCACTACTGTGGTCGAACTCAGTGATAAAGGCAAGTCTACATTTAAAGCTTCCCGACATTGCTATTTCATTTGTGGTCAGACTGCCTATGTCCGTTTACCCCCAGACTGGGATGGTACTTGTTTCATTGCATTCTTGTTGCCACCAGTATTCCTAGCCCCATCTGACTACCACAGGAATTCCCGCCTTAATATTGTTAGACACAAGAGAGACCTCCCCATAGTTGATCAGACTGAAACTACATGGGAACAATATACAGATTTTAATAAAGGATTCTTTCCCTATCTAGGTACTGTCTCCAATAGTAAACTGATACGCAAATTAACCAGAATACTTGAAGCCGTAGTGAATGAGACTACTTCTGCCTTGGGCAACTTAACAGAGGAACAGTCTGCTATGAGACTTGTCGTTCTTCAGAACCGCCTTGTCCTTGACGTCATCCTGGCCGATAGGGGCGGGGCTTGTAGAGTCATCGGATCCAGTTGCTGCGTGTTTATTCCAAATAACGCGCCATCAGTCTATAAGGCCATTACCAGACTTCATGAAATTGCCCATCTGATACACCGGAATCCAGGTTCCTGGACTTGGTCCGGTTGGCTCTGGAGTGTGATTACAGCCTGGGGCTGGAAGCTACTGTCATTCCTAGGAATCATATTGGCCATAGTATTCAGTTGTTGTCTATGTCTGCAATGTGGGCCAGCGATTTGCGGTTTGTGCGCCACAGCTTGTGTTCCCCATCCAAGTTCACGTTTCCATTCTCGAAGAAAGAAAGAAGAGCAAATGATGTTATATGAACAGATTGATGGTCTCATGAACATCGACATATCATGAAGGGTCCGTAGGGGACAAGGAGGGAATGAGGTAATTGAAATTTTTATGGTCAATTGTGTCCCCTAACGTGTACCCCAACGACTCCATGTACGAGTTTCAAGTACATGTAATTTCCCTCCACAACCGAATATGAAGACGCAAATACATTTGCGTCCACCGTTAACATGTCCTCTATCAGATCCACCATGAATGGATTGATAATTCAGTTCCTAAGTATGCCGTGCCACCGTCTTTATATGGTGTACTTTCACGTTTTTCCTGGCTCTGCCGAGCTAGGCCCTGATTTTCTGTCTTCAAGCCATGTCTGCCTCTGCCTCTGAAAACTGCAGCATGAAGATGCATCCCTGACCTCTGCCTTACTTCCTGCCAAGCGAGCGGTGCCTGGCTCGGCCTGGCCTGCCTGCCAAAAACAGTATTTTACCTTCAAGTTATCAGCGTAGCCAGCTCAGCTCCTCGAAAACACATTCCTGTCTAGTGATTTAGGTAAACATATCCCCGGCTGCAGAGCACAGAGCAAGTCTCCCTGTCTCCGTGCAAGTAATTTACAGTTCCCGTTACCAGAATAGGCCCATGGCCCCGCACGTAGACACGTAGACACCTATGCACGCACTAACATTCAGTATAGAGTGGCCTCTGCCCAAGAGACCTTTTACTCTAGATTAAACATCCTCCAAATACTAGATATCAGATATGTTATAGGGACAGGTCGATCTGACATGCCAGACTTCTGTCTGTTCTACTAGTGCTAAAAGTCAGACCCTTAGCTTCCTCCTGTTGCACGTCAATTACACGTCATAATAGCTGCGCACGCATTCAGGCCACAGGTTTCAGCTGACTCTGCAAGAATTCCCTAAGCATCCACCCACTTGTGACACTTATTGTGATGTTTCCCATACACGCCTATGTGCACACCCTTGTTCACGCCTTTTTGCTACGCACATGTGTTCTTATCATATACATTTCACTTGTCACGCCTACTGTATTCAATGCTATTGTGTCATTTTGCTATATATGTCATGTACTGTGAATAATTCGTTGACATCTTTCCTGACATCTTTCCTGCCATCATTGCATACCCGAACCCTTGTATTGATGGAATGGATTTCCATGACTCGAGTCATCATTTATGATTAAAGCCCTTATGACTCAGACACCACGGACTCTGCCTCTCATTTGATTGAGCTATTTTCTTTAATTATCCGAAATCATCTGGCAAACTCGTATACGGTAAAATATTTACCACACTCGGGAGGGTCAACTGTACCCGAGGGGATGGCAGGACCTGTCTAGGA
Source organism: Lissotriton vulgaris (assembly GCF_964263255.1). Classification (NCBI taxonomy): domain Eukaryota; kingdom Metazoa; phylum Chordata; class Amphibia; order Caudata; family Salamandridae; genus Lissotriton; species Lissotriton vulgaris. The sequence goes on from NC_141694.1 coordinate 183,659,913, forward strand.
TCAAAGACGAGGGTAGCCAAATCCCCTGGAGGGGGGGAAAGGATGCCAGCGTCATGCGTAGGAGCTACAGAGGCACGATCCTCCGGCGCGGTCGCTTGGGGTGCAGCCGCCGCCTGGACAGGGACCGCAGGATATATGCGCTGTGGGGCATATGGGGGAGGAGGTCTTTGATCTAACAATTCCTCAATCTCATCTTCGGCTTCGTTCCGTGTGGCATAACTCTTATCCACCTGTAGCCGAAATCGCCTATTTTCCTTTTCAATATTCTTTTCTGTTTTATTCTTGTCATGGGCAATAGCTTTCTGTGTAAGTGTTTGCCCTTGCTGTATTTTAAGCAATTTCTCTGATCTAATACGTCTTCTCTTGGTCTCTTTCTGCCACTGGTTGAGAGTGTCAAACATGGCCTGCCGGCTGCATTTGATAAAAAGGCGCTCTTGTAAATATCGAATCTTTTTCTCATCAAAGGATCCAGTTTTCGGCCACTGTAATTCTATATTATCCTTCGTGTACTTATGCCACAAGGAATTAAAGAGAAGGGGGCCAATGCCGTGTTTGCAATACATATCATGACTGGGTGTTCCCTCCGGAGGGGCAGGCTGGCTCTCATCCAGTCTCGGGCCCCCTCGGTGAAAACAGCCAAAGCATAGTTTGCTGAAGCACGGCATATTTCTTTATTTTTCTATCCTACGTGAGCTGGAAAGAAATCAAGCGTTAATAAAAAACAACAATTTCCAATTTCGTCAATCACAGTTCTCTCAAACACATGGCCATGTTTCCATTCAGAATCATCCCTACACCGCAAACAAACCACAGAAGATAAAACACCAACGATACAGGAACCGCACAAACAATGAACAAAAAATGCAAAGAATAAGGTGGAGCCCGTCGACTCCCACCTTGGAGAACTCTATATGCAAATATCCGAAACTGCAAAAACGAACTCACAGTCTTGTCCTTAGACTGCCTGGAGATAACTTTACACAGGTTTTAAACTACACACCAGCCTACGAGCCATCCAACAGTATTCATGGTTCACCTCCCGGATTTTTCTGGCCCAGCCCGCTTTTTCAAGCGCTGCTCCAGTCCGTCCGAGTGCTACCCAATCTCAACCATCGGCATTCCCGAGGACAGTCCGGTCGAGCGAGAACCGTAGTTCCCCAAAGGCGTATAATCCTTATCTTCAGTATTTCTTACACAAAGCAAACAAGAGGCATCTGCACGTGCAATCTCACTATTGCCCCGTCAGATCCCCTATTCAGAGTTTCTCCGTGACCACAGGCCACCAAATGCTAAGTACCAAATCCAGATCTGTAGACGTAATCCAACACAGAACAAGACAAAACACTCACCTGATGCACACAGGTCTGGTTGCACGTTCTTCACTGCCAACTCTTGCTAGGGCCAATGTGGCCGGTTCTCAGGTCACACCCGAAGGACTCCGGCGTGGGGCCACTAGCAGCCAAGGTTCTCGCGACCGGGAGGGCAGAGCAAAACTCCAAATCTTCGTTGGTCTATTCTGCAATTTTCCCCCCGATCTAGAGCACCCCTTTCAATGTCCCGCTTAATCTGTAATACAGAGGGACGACCCCAACGCGGAGTCCCGGCGGAGTCGCCAACTGAAGTACCGAAAATTATTTACAAACCCCCAATTATAGTCATTTCCATAAACAATCCCATTCCCATTACCAATGATCAGTTGGTTGGCAGTGCAGAAGGTCCAAGCATTTAGTAGAACAAACAAAACTCTGCCAGAGGAGCTCCTTGCGACCTAACCCCACGAGGTCCGCCAAGAAGACTGCTGGCACATTGTCAGGACATCACATATATAGAGTTGCATTGGCAAAAACATGGCCCAACATGGAAAAGTACAAGCTGGTACAAGTTGGTGCAAGTAGGAAAAGACCATATATGGCACACAAAGAACTCATGGTTTAGCTCATCTCAGTTTAGCAAGGTCGAATGGTTGACTCCCTTCTGCCGGCTCCGACACAGCCCACCCCGCTCCCTTCTGGAATGTGCTTATCGGGCCTTCCTCGGCTACCTACAACCTTGACAGGCCTAACGAGCTGAAACAGCATTTCGGCAACAGTTGGGTTATTTTTCAGGAGAACGCCGACAAGGCAGAAAGGGAAGAGTGCGGGCTGTTAGTGTAAGGCTTCTAGTGAGGCCACAGAATGGCGCGGGTTAGGCTAAGAAAGTGTAAAATGTGAGGAGTGGTGCAGGACGGAGTTTCTACAATATGACAGACGTTTTTATGCTAATGTTTGCTTATATGTAAGGTGACATTTAGGTGCATCATGCTAATTATAAAATATCGATTATGCACGTGGTACATAGAAAATAATTGCAAATTCCTCATTCTCTCGGCCAAGGGTGTTGCATGCTTTTCGTAAATTTGTGTAGCTCTCTACAGTGCTTCATGATGCGTTGCTCTTGAGCTGTGAAATTGTTTATTACGTGTTGTAATGGTGTAGCCATTATGTTACAGAGTCGCTCTAGAAGTAGTTTGCTGGGAAACACTACTGGGTATTATTGTCAGCCTCACCTGCTGTAGGTGAGTTACATCAATTCCTAGGACTGAGAACACTGTCAGAAGCACAGCACTTACCAGACCTGAACAAAGGAGGCTGGTGGACCCTCAGAAAGCCCTACAACATGTCTGTTTACTAAGTATACTATTATTTGTGGTGATGGACGCTGTGATGGTGTTGCGCTCATTCCCTGGTGCTGTCTTATGGAGATTGATCAGTGTTTGGGGTAGTGGGGTAGTGGGGTAGCAGTGCTACTCTCCTCGTAACTGGCGATTTTGTAAGTATGCCAACAACAATGGGTAGTGTACTGCTGTGGAGGGGTGTTGTTGTAAGTATGCTTGTAGTAGTGATGCGTGATGCTCACAAACCGGAGGCATGTCGGTGTAACGTTGTGCTTGTGATAATAACACGTGATGCTCGCAGCCTAATGGTATGGTTTCTTGGGGGCCTTCCTGCTGCGCTGGGCTGTTGGAGTTTGATAGGGATGGTATGGGCGAATGCTGGTAGTTTGGGTCGGTGTCCTGGGTGTTCACTACTGTTTCCACTGACTGGATGGATTTGCTGGAGGAGTCTTCAATAGTGTATACTATTGTTGGGGACACTGCTGCAGTGGTATGACTTGTGTGTCCTCCACAGAGGAGGATGGTGGTGAATAATGTGGCCACACAAGTCCAGGCTGTATGGTGTCTGGCGGGTGTTGGGTCCCTGGACTGAGGGTATTGGCTCTTCCTGGGAGATGTAATTCTACAAGTGGTAATGTAGATATTTTCACTTCAGTGCCCTGTGTGACTCCTAGTAGATCCCACGCTAGTAATACCAAGTTACTCTACTACAGCTGTAGTGGAGTTACTGTCCCCGTGCCTGCATTGTGTACTGCTATTATTCTATTGTGTAGCATGTGCAGAATTATCTCAACTGTTTGCTGCTCATTATAGCTCATCTGTATGTGCTTATGCTGTGCCTCTATGCATCAGCGGTCAAGGTGGAGTGGTTTCCTAGAGCCTCCTTGAGACTCCTTGATTACAATATAGAATGCCTCTTTATTTTCCTGCTTGTCTGGGCCGGTGTAAACACCTTATGGAGAAAAAGCAATGAATTGGAGAGAACTGGGGTGATCGCCTAAACAAGCAATGAGAACTTTGCCACACAGAGGATTTCGGGGCCAGGAACTGGTCACAAGCACAGGTATTTCCAATCCTGGGGTTACCATAGAAACGTGTACATATATGCTGTCTGCAATTTTATAAGTTGTGTAACCAAGTATCCTATTCATTTGTCTGACAGAACTGCAGCACACAAAAAATATTTTGAAAAGCTGACTGACACCCAGTTATTTTAAGTGGTGAGAAATGTTCAATTGTTCTACCTAGCAGGGTCTGGTCGCTAGTGATGGGTCTAGGGACTGGTAGGGGACTGATGTAATGACGCAGACCACAGCAACACTAACTAGCGGGCCTTACACCCTTACAGCATCGCATTTTGCGATGCTGGGTGCGCTACGAAATTCGTTTTATTTATTAAATTGTTTACTTACCTCCAATTATCCATATTCCGGTTTAAAGCAACCCTCACCCTGCCCCTCCCCCGCCAACCCCTTTCTGCCCCACGGAATTGCCCCCACAGGCCGCGGCTGGGGCCCCCTCTGAGTTTCAGAGGGGCACAGAGTGACTGCTAAACAAATGCAAGACTCAGTTCTCAGGAAAGCACATAGATGATCACTGAAAATCTATACACAAATCCCACAATTTGTATGATTCCCTAACGTCACCCTTTGACTCAATGTCTGTTCACACGTTTCTTTAACTCTGGATTGTTATTTTATAAAAGCGAGACCAGTTAAGGCAGGAACTGAAACCCTGGATCGACAAACCACAAGTGCTTTACCAACACCCTTAGACAGACACAGCACACAAGGCAGAAAGTGACTTACTGTGTGCGCTGTCTCTGCCCAGCCATGAAAGGGGCAAGAAGGTCTATCCTCGTCTGTGGTCACAGTGGTCCCCTGTCAGCTGGAACTGCTATCACGTCGGGGTCACCAAAATGCTAGGGGGAGGGTTTGTGGGTCACTTAACATGAGCTGGGGTGCTCAGGGATGCCCATAACAAAATGAAGGGAACAAACGTGTGAGACGCAGAAACCAAGCCAAAATGTTCAAACAATTTATTAGAAGTCTCAGCTTCAAAGAAATGATAATTGGATAAAGAATAAAATCACTTTGTTTGACAGTTAATCACATTATCAGAAGGCATTGATTTTACATGACTTTCAATGGACTTCAGAAAGCATTGAAATTGTCAGAAAGTAACATTTTCTGAAATTTTTTCTTTTCTAACAATTTCAATGCTTTCTGAATTCCATTGAAAGTCATGTAAAATCAATGCCTTCTAATAATGTGATTGTCTGTCAAACAAAGTGATTGACTTATCGGCAGCCTTCAATACTATCTCCCATCAAACCATGCTCAGGAGGCATGGGGAAATCGGCATCCATGGCAGGGCTTTGAAATGGATACAGAGTTTTCTGTCTGACAGAACTCAAACTTTAAATCTGGGCCGGTTCCATTCTAAAACCTCAAAATTGACTAGGGGAGTGCCGCAGGGCTCTTGTTTGAGTCCTACTTTATTCAACATTTATGTTGCCCCCTTAGCAAGATTGCTAAAGAACCCAGGCTTTCTTCCTATGTCCTATGCTGATGATACTCCGCTTCTATTCTCTTTTGACAGGAACAATCCCAATGCCCAGGTAATCTTCGCAGAGGGTATACGCTCCATTGTAAGGTGGATGCAAAAGAACTTTCTCCAGCTTAATGCAGGGAAAATAGAGATAATACAGTTTGGCGAGGCAATGTTGAGGTGGTCTCCTGGGTGGTAGCCCAAGGAAATAGACACTGCACCTACGCCAAAATTAGTGGCAAAAAACGTGGGTGTCCGTTTGGACCAGAAGTTGACTATGAAAGAGCATGCAACATCCACTGTAGGTGCATGCTTTCATGTGCTTGGGCTTCTAAGTTAGGTATTCCCCTTTCTGCTACTACACACACGGAAAACACTCATCCAGGCACTAGAATTAGGTCGGCTAGATTATTGCAATTCTTTGATGACTTCAGCAAATGAAGCATCTTTGAATAGGCTGCAAGTAGTTCAGAACACCGCTGCCCGTTTGGTAGCCAACCGCCCCGCGAACTTCTTCTCTGCCTCTTCTGTGACAGTTACACTGGCTGCCAATACAAATGCAAATCAAGTTTAAGATTTGTTGCATTGTGCACAGATCCCTGAATGGAAAATGCTGCAGCTACTTAGCGTAGAAATTGACCAACTAACTGCTGACCCGATCTCTCCGATCAGGATCTAAATCTCTTCTTGTCACTCTTGCTATAATAAAGAGCGCTTGGGAGAAAAAGCTTTCTCCCACGTAGCCCCAACCCTCTGGAATGCACTACCGGTGCACCTCTGACTCTGTCTGGATTACTTACAGTTTAGAAACATCTTAAAACTCTTCTGTTCTAATCCTCCTCTATTTGTGACTGGTAGCACCAATCCGACAGCACGGAGATACCCCTTGGGGGGAAATTCAGGTGCTCTATAAGAAATGAAATCAAATCAATCAAGTATTGCAAGATACGCTGTCAGCCAAGAAGGGAGATTTTAAGGCAGAATACAGTTATAAGGTTCTCCAAGCAAACAGTCATTGACTATAAGAAGCTGTGTGGCCCAGTAGTATAGCTGAACATCGAACATCCCAAGCACCACTCTTCCCAGGACATTAAGAGGAAGGGTGGCCCATTTAGCTAAGTCCCAATAGGTGTGACGCAAAAACTGTGATAAGTTCAAGATCCAAGTGAGCTCAGGCTTTAAAACAATGGTCACCGCTAAGTAGGGAAAGATTAATCTATGAATGGGAATGCAGTTGTGGCAGTCAACTATCTCCCAACCCCCTGATCAGGAACGAGGAAGGATTTACCCCCGTTGATCACCAGCCCGAGGCATCACCATAGAAATGAAGCATAGGGAGAAGCTGAGGGCCAGTAATGTGAGGCTGGCATTGGAAGAGCAGAATATTATCGGCATACAATGCGAGCAGTCTTCTAGGCAGTTCAGCCATTGAAAGACCCAGATATTAGCATTACAGCGAACCCAGACTGCCAGCGGCTCGATAGCCAGAGAAAATGAAATGGGGAGTGCCTACAGCTCTGTCTGGTACCCATGTGGATCTGAGAGGGAGAGTATGCTATACCATTAACTCTGACCTGTACTTGGGTATGAGCACAGAGCATTTTAATAAAGGATTGGAAATGTAGTCCAAATCCCAGAAAGGAGAGAACCTTGGAAGGCAGCCCCAATTCAAGGAATCAAATGATTTCTCGAATTTCAGAAGCAGAAGTGTGGCGGAATCGCTGAAATGTCATTGGTGTTCCAAATCCATGTGTATCCAACAGTGAGGCAGGAGCTGCATTAGCCTGGGTTAATAAGGGAAAGTAGCAGTGGCAAGAGTCAATTGGCAAGGATTTTGGAAAAAGATTTTGATTTCTATTTTGATGAGAGAAATAGGGCAGTACGACAAGCATAGGTGTGGGGCTTGGCCCAGTTTCTGGAGGATGGCAATTGTGGCAAGGTCTAGTCAGTGGGGAGGTGGTGGTTTTCCACAACCTCCAAGTAAAAGTTGAGTAGGTGTGGGGACAGGAGTCAAAGAAATTTCCTATAATATTCCATTGGAAAGCCATCTGGTATGTGCGTCTTGCCTGAGGTCAGGCTGCTGATTGCATCAGCTATATCCTCCAGAGTCATAGCATGTTCAAGGGTAGTTCAGTCTACTGTTGTCAAGGAGGTCAACAGTAGATATGCTTTCAGTGGACAATGATTCTCCCTGTTAGGGCAGAGCGATAGTCATATAAGGAGCTATAATAAGCAGCACATTTTGAAGCAATGTTACCAGAGGAGGTAAGCCATGCACCCAAAACAGTACAGACCATCAAGATCAGTTTAGAGATGGCATCGTGAGTCACCAGCCAATAGAGGAGCTTCTCAGACTTGTCTCCCCATTGGTAGACCCATCTAGTAGAGGCCATTCAGCACTGCTTTGCCTCCTCCATCCATAATTGACAGGGGTGGTTAAATAACCTATTCAGTACTATTATTAAAATACCAAATGCCTTGTTCTAACCCAGTCTGACAGGGTCAACTCCATCAATTAGTTGAGCATAATCTCATTGTCACTAAAATACATGTATATTATAATATAATCCTAAAACGAAAGTCAAATGTATGTACACAGAACTAGATTTTAATAACTTGAGCTCAATTAAAATAATGCCCTCGCATTTACTAGGGGCCGATGAGGCAATTCAATCTGAAAGAACGAAATGTTTGTTGCATTCTGAACTTGCCTTACTTAGAGCTATCATTTCTTCTTTTATGAGCCATGAATCCCTGGATATCCATCTAAGAAGGATTAAACCTCACCATCAGGCCCCATCCATCTTAAATGTCCACTGTCTCTCAGCTGGGTTCATACATACACACCTACAAAGCGGCTAAGTTAATTGCAGATGTTATTTCAGGGGAAATGCTCTAGCCTGAGTGTTAAACAGTAATTTGTTTAAAATAATCACAAAATTAGCACATCCCCCAGACCACCGGGAGAGCTACTGCTAAAGCAAAAAGAAGATGCTTGTGCACAAGAGTGCAAGCCCTCTGCCGAAAAAATAGGTTTTAGCAGTAGTCTCCTTTGTTGATCTAGGGCCGGGCAACAGCATAACAAATGAAACCATGATTACCGATATTTATTGCATAGCCTACACTTAAAGTCACCCCGCTGCTTGCCCAACACGGGTTAAAATCTCTTATTGGTAAAGCAAGCACTCTCAGATATAGAATTTGGTCCCGAGTGTTTGCGTTAATAAGAACCGAAAAATAGTTTTGTGGCTTCCCAACATGATAGGAATCCATTGGGGGCTGAGCCCATCATTGACTTTAAACAGACCGTAGATCCTGTTCCCAGGAAGACTCTTTCACTTGCTTATTAATGGTGGTCTTCCATGTAGGACAGTAGGATCTGCTTTCTAAGGTTACCCCCACTTCTTTGCTGCATTTCACTGATTTATCGACTTTAGTCTGGCTGTGGCCCTGCTAACCAGGACCCCAGCCTAGCTGCTTCCTCACTAAATTGATTGCATGTACATTAGGTGCACTCCAAATTGGTTACTGGATTACCCTTGTGAGTCCCTAGTATATGGTACCTTAAGGGCATAGGTACCCCAGAGGTCAACCAGGGGCTGAAGCATGTATTATGCCACCCCTGGGAAGCCTTCCAGAATGACACCACCAGTCTGCTACTGCAGCCTGGGTAAGGTGGTACTTGTACCCCTTACTTAGATATAGTATACATATATCTACCTATATATAGATACTGTTAGACCTGGCATCTTTAGCGTGGTTTCCCCCTATCTTTTTGCCTCTTCCTCCTGAATTTTTGATGCTGTGCTGGATTTTATTTTTGCTGGTTTAGATGCTTTGGGCACTTTCAAGTCAAGTCAAGTCAAATCATACTTTATTCGATTAATTAAAATCATAAAAGCAATTACATTACAATTATCAAGTATTAAAAACAATTCCAATAAAAAACAAATTAAAAAAGCAGATTAAACTAATTCATTGTCATGAGCGTACATTAAAAATTAGGTAAAAATAACACCACATACAAAGAGATAAAAATATGCAATAGAATATAATCATCCCTTTGAAATGTTCGCCATCCGGGTTTTAGCCTTAATACGCATAGCAGCAACAAGGAAGCTAGCAACCCAAAGATTACCCGGGTGCTCCCCAACAGTTGTAAATACATAAGGGCAGGCCGCACTTGTGTAAAGGCCGCCTCTCTCAGTAGTGGCTCCAAAAACTATTTTCTGATGGAGGCAAAATGATCACAAAACATGATAAAATGCATTAAAGATTGGTCGGAGAAATTATCACAACTGCAGGGAGTGGATAGGTCTGATTTTCCCCAAACAGGGTAATCACCCAGGGAAAACTGAATAATATTAAATTTAAATCTAACAAGGAGGTGCCGATGGAAGGGGATGGTAACGATCTTTAAATAGGGTTCGATTAGAGGTGTGGTCAGAAGCAAGTAGTTTGCTCGAATGCCTGGTTTTAACACCTCTACGGCCTCCCGTTCTTGCACAGCTAATCCCAAAAAAACTGGCCTTGATCCAGTTTACGTCAGCCTTCTGCAATAGGTTAGGAGATGCATATAGATCCGGCCAGCTCAGTTTACATAGAGTATTTTTAATATATGCTAACCAGGGGATTTTGTTAGCTCTTTCCAATGTCATACAGTCTTTGAGGATAATATGGTTCAGTGCGATTTCGGTGTTAAGCCAGGTTTTGGCCCAGCAGATTAGTGGGGCCAAGTGTAACTGGTCGGTGATATAGCCGAGACCTAGTTCAGAGTGCACCGAAAATACTGGGGTAGATTGAGGGACAGCTAATAGGGATCTGAGAAATGTATTCTCTATAATCTGTAGTTTGCCTTGAGGTAAGGAACCCCATAGTGATGCGCCATACATAGCTATTGCTAGGCATTTAGACTTGTACACTGTTAGCAAAGCCTCAGTGGACGTGACCTTAAACGTTTTGCACAGCCCAATAGGGCTGAGGTTGATCTGGTAGCGGCTATGCCTTTAGCTTTGAGTTGGGTCCCCCAGATGCCCTTTGCATCAAATATGACGCCCAGGTATGTGAATACCGGAACCCTGGATACCTCCTCCCCGTTACAAGCAGAACTTTTATTTTAAGGGCCTTTGGTCGCTTACCCGCGACCATAACATGAGATTTCTTGTTGTTTACCTGGAGGTCTAGCGATTGCATAAATTCCCCGAAAGCGTCCAGTAGTCTCTGCAGCCCTAGCCCTATGCGGGCCAGTAACACTGCGTCGTCCGCGTAGAGAAGTACAGGTACCACCCAGTCCACTGCCCGCGGTATGTCTATAGTGGCCCCCTCCAAAGATTTTTCCAGTGAATTTATGTATAGGGTGAACAGGAGGGGCGCCATAATGCAGCCCTGCCTGACACCTCATTTAGAACTGAAAAAACTAGTACATCGCTTCTCCTTGTTGACTCTGATGGAAGCTAGAAGACCTTGGTGGAGTACAGCTAGAAAGTTTACCAGCTGTGGGTCTATCCCTGTATTGAGTAAAATGGACCAGAGCTTTGCACGGTTGACCAGGTCGAAGGCCGAAGAGAGGTCCATAAAAGCCATGTATAGCAGCCCCTCCTTGGCCTGGGTGTATTTACCAATTAGCATGAGAAGATTTAGACACTGATCAAGGGTGCCTCTTTTAGGTCTAAACCCATATTGGACTTCAGAGAGGACCCCCCCTCTCCTTCAGGCAGTCTCCAAGTCTATGTAGAATGACTCTGCCCAAGATTTTGACGGCAGAGTCAATCAACGAGATCGGCCTGTAGCAGGCAGGGTCACTCCTCAGGCCTTTTTTGAATACAGGTATTATTGTGGAAGTGGCCCATGACTGGGGGAACCCTGCTGTAGTTGTGGAGTTAAAGACATTAGTTAATGTCTTAGCCCAAAATGTAAGTGGGGTCCTATATAAGTCTGCGCTGACACCATCTGGACCAGGCGCCTTGTTTTTCGTCATTTCCTCTATGGCCCTTTGAACCTCTACCTCATTGAACCATAGGGGGGGTCCTGGAAACGTGCCAACAGAACCCAACTCTTCTGAGTTGCCCTCCTCAATGTCATATATCTTACTAAAATGGGCGACCCATTTCTCATCTGGAATCACACAGTCCATGACCGAATTATCAGCATCTCAGAAATAAGGATGATTAATGGATGCCCAAAATGTACTGCTGTCTCTAAGGACGTCCATCGACATAAGGTTGTCCCAGGCCTCCCTTTTAAAGATCTTTCTGCGGTTGGCCATGGCCAGTTTGTACTTTTTCCTAAGCCCAGCTACTAGCACACGATTTCTAGGTGTTTGTTTTAGTGCTTTCAGAAGTGTTTTATGGGCTTTTGAGCAGTTTTCGTCAAACCACCTCGGATGGTTCGATGCTTCCCACTTCTTATTGGACTTTAGGTCCTGACTAATTTGTGAGCAGATGGCAACATAGGCACTAATAATATCTTTGCCATTTGTTGAACTATCTATACAAACTGCCATATCCGCAGGTACCTTGGTCCCAAGATCCTGCATAAAGGTGAATGGTACAACCTTAGCCCAGTTTAGCTTCCTGCCCTGGTCCTTGGGAACTAGCTTGTTAGTGCCTACCAGTCCCTCCTCCTGTCTAGTTTTAACATCACAGAGGGTTAATGATAGTACCAGGGGGTTATGGTCACTAAAGACTGAGGCTATAACTTCATAAGAAGAAGCCACGTTAACTATTCCAGCTGAGACAAAGATGAAGTCAATCACTGTGTCGGCATCTCTGCCTATAAAAGTCGGGACCCTATCCTCACCCCTGGCCCTGTCTATGTCAAACAAGTTCAAGTTGGCAAGTAATTCTCCCAGGGCTTCCCCTTTTGGTGTATGCTCAAAGTGGGTAGTAATAGATCCAGGGGGGACCAGTTGTTGCTCTACCAGACAGTTCCAACCACAGGGGTGAATATTAAAATCACCTAATAATATAACTTCGAATAAAGCATTATGTGTTGACTTGTATTCCTCTAAAAAGCATGCCAGAGAGCATAGGTGGGAGTTCTGTGAGTCCTTCTCAGGGGCATTATATTATAAAAGTTTATCAACAGGGTGGTTGAATGGTTGGGACTAGCCCACTCTAGGCACAAGATTTTGTCTGAGGCTGTCTCCAGCTTTCTAAAAGTGCTGGCCAGTTTAAGTGATATAAGCGTATACAACCCTCCTTTTGGTCTCCCGCCAAGCCCAGAGATTGCCTTCACAGAGTAACTGCAATACCCATCCAGACAGTAAGTGTCTCCAGTATCCCAGGTCTCCTGTAGGCCAATGATATCATGGTGTTTCACAAAATGTAACCACCTCTAATCAGCAACCTTATTTCTTAACCCTGCCACATTCCAGCTGAGTAAATTAAGAGTGGAACTACGATCATTCTGCCTATTCTGTTCTATATCTCCTGACTGTGTGTGTGATAGACAGTCATTCGTGTCCAAACTAGTTAGGGGAAAGAACCTGTTTGATGTAATTAGTTCAGGGTAACTTCCTGTACTAAGAAGGCCCACTGGGCCTAAGGGGGTTGTAACCTGACCCTCAACCCTCAGTAAGGACTGCCGTGTTTGATAGGAATTACTCTTCCACACAAGAGCTCTGGGATGGGAACGTGGTAACAGTGGTTCCTCTGGTGCATAGGATGTACTGAGAAGGAGGAGAAGGGGGATAGAAATATCCCAGAGGGAGCGGCCTAATGCCAAGACCATCAATCTCCGATCCATCCCAAAACAAACTATCAGCAACATTTGGCCTCTTGAAGTTAACCACCACACAGTCACCTGATATACATTTGACTCTCTTCCCTACCCACCCAACCCTTCTGGCCATAATGATATTTGCAGCGACATTAGCACTCCCACTACTAAACAGAGAACACCACCTTTTAGTCCTGCACAGGAGATCAGCCTAAGATTCCACAGTGCCATTTGATATGCATGGTACCCCAGTTAAGATTGCCACTAAAGGTGCAGCATCAGGGGAAAGGTTTAGTGTACAAGACTTTATGTTGCCAGCCCCATTAGCAGGGCAGTCTTGACCAGTGGGCAATACTGTCCTACTCTCCAAGGGTCCAGACTGTCACCCCCCCCAGGATTTAAAGCACCCCTGGTCCCTTGAGTTACATGAGTCGTAGGCTGGGTCTCAGAAGGTTCATGTGGAAGTAGTTCTGTCGCTGCCCGCTGTTTGCCTGTCCTCATTGGGCTCTCATGTTCCACCCTTCTGTGCATGGAGTCAATGCGTTGTGCCCTAGGTTCCCTGAGGAATTCTTCAATGTGCTCACATTTCTTTAAAATGTTAGCCACGCAAGAGTTCAGCGTGTCCACTATATCCTTAGCAATACTTACAAGTACCGGCTCCAGGCGAGATTCAAACAGGCCTTCCACCATGTTGGCGAGGTGAGCAGAGAGACCAAGGGTAGATATTGTGTCAGGTGTTGCTTTGGGCTGTTTACGCAAACTTTTCCCACAGTGACGTTTTCCTCTAGTAATGACGGGATCATGGCCCTCGGTCTGCTTCCTACTGTCCCTCTCTGGGATTTCCAATTGGCCCGGATTAACTGGGTATACTTGCGGAGGGTTCACTAATACAATATCGGGTTCTAGTGGGAGAGGAGGAGCAGAGTCCAGGACTAATGGAAGTTCTGAGGCAACTTGTGCGGTGGTAGGCAAGTCTAAACCCAATTCCTTTTCGGCATTTGCAATTTGTTCGTTTAGAGCTCCCACTGCAGATGTTAAATATGAGATTATTGTCTCTGATTTTCTGGGTACTTTTGACTTCTTACCGTCACCCTCTTTGGAGTTCAGTTTACACTTCCCCATCGTCAGGTCCAAGGGGAGTGTCCCGTCCCGGCCTCAGCTGGCCCCTGATGGCCACAGATGGCCCGCCTCCTGCCCGGGCTCAGCCCGGCGCTGCCCGCGCGCTCCTGCAACGCGGGGAGTGCGTCAGCAATTCAAAGGGTACAAAAAGGACAGGGGGGCTAGGCGGTGTAGCGGGCAATGGTAAAGATTCAGTTGAGAGGGTATAGGAGCAAAGGAAGTAGACAATGAGAGAAAGAGTGCTAAATGGGAGCCGATATATAGGCAGGAGACAAGGAAAAAGAATAGTTACAGAAATATGATGGGGGGGTGGGCGAGACAGGGAGAGAAACTGTGCCCAAAGTCCGGCTGGGTAGGTGACGGTCAGGGGATGAACTAAGGCGGATCTCCTCAATAGCTGAACAGAGCAGCTCCACCGGGGGTAGGACATAGTGCTCGAACTACATTGTCAGTGTGGAGATCATGAGTACTCAGAGATTGTCAGATGTTGGGGAGAGAGAAACCATGGTCCGAATGAATTCCAGATGCCATCTTGAGGTCAGACACAGTCCAGGAGGGACCTCCGCTGTTGGGCTATAGAAGCGCGCATATCTTGCTAAAGTTCCTGACACCGTTCGGTTTTAAAATCCCGGAAGGGAGCGACTAGGTCTTCCTTGGTGAGGGCCATATTCCTTGTCGTGGGATCTGTCTTGTTGGGCGGGGGCTCTTATCTGTGGTGGCAAAATAGTGGGAGACTTTGTTTGTCGCCTTCTTTGGTGGCATAGAGGCAGAGCAATGGACGGCACTAAGATAGGCAGCAGGGTTCCCCCCGAGCGACGTCCCCAACACGTACTCACTTCCCTCTGGGATCTCCAGACATGGGTTTAGGTATAGGAACCCAGTCCCTAGGACTTTAGATTACCCTGGATGAAACTCTGAAACATATATCTAGGATCTTCGACATTCAATTTTGACTGGAAGACGGAAGAAATCTCCCTTGGGGTCAGGAATGATGCCCCTGTTCAAACAGGCACCAAAGAAGCATCTTGCTGGTCTGCATTTTCGAAGCTCCCGCCGGATCCCAAAGAATCTGCGACACAGGACATGGACTTCCAGACATCTGAGGCCAAAACGAGTCCCCAGCAAAGCTGAGACCTGTAGCCATCACGAGAGACGTGGGACCGGAACTCCTGGACATCCAGCACATTTGCTAGAGCATCAACTTACCGGGGTTTCCCGAAGTTGTGCATTGGGCTACTTGTATTCCAAGCCATGAGCACCTTTTGCATTGAAGATTGTGGGCCTACACTCCACGAGTGTTCCGTGGGCCCATTTTAGGCATTTCACCTCGAGGCTCCTTTGTGATCCCTGGTCCGTTGACTTGTGGGTCCCTATGAAGGTAAATCCTTTGTTTCTTGGGCTTTCCTTGTTGCTCAAGACGTGCTCTGACTCCCCTCCAAGGAGTCCCTCCGACCTTGCTGGTCTGCACCGAAGCCAATCTTTCTATTATGTGTGGGTTGCTGTTGCCAAGGCTTGTTGGGTCCAATCCGGGTACCGACATTGCAGCACTCGACACCCGATGTGGGACAGCTTGAATCCAGCTCCTGGTTGTTGTCGACACCTCCTGGTCCTCGTGGCAGAAGAGTCAAGCTTCACCTACATCACCTGAAATCACCTGACATCGGCTGGCATTTCTTTGTCGCCTTCCTGGTCACTGGTTAGTGACCCAGACTCTGTCTCCTCTGCTTTCAGGTTCTTCAGCTCTCCGATCCACCCTTAGTAAATGATGACGAAACCCGACACGAAAAGAAAACTATGCACCCGGCTTCCCTGGGTGAGGTACGCAAGAACTTCAGTGCTCCGGGGAGTCTTGACTCTCGAAGTGTCTAGTACTTAAGGGGTTTTACCGTAGTCTTCCCCCAAGTGTCCTTATTCTTTAAAACCCTAACTTTACCCTTTTAAACGCTGATGGAAAGATCGATTCTAAAATTCTTGCGACCCGGTTGGCAGAAGTAATAATACCGTTGGTTTCGATCCGACAACATCGTTTTATCCCCAAGAGGGGGACAATGAATCATGTTAATAGAGTGATAACTTTGTTGGATATTGCAAACTCCACGGGGGGATGGGTTTAGTCTTATATTATTAGATGCCGAAAAGGCTTTCGACCGGGTCACATGGGGATTTTTATGGGCGGTGTTAAGTCGTCGGGGGTTTAAGCAAAAGTTTGTCACTGCCTTGCAAATGTTATATCGTCAACCTGTCGCTAGAATTTGTATAATGGGTTTAGAATCCCCTCCTGTACATATTACACGGGGGACAAAGCAGGGATGTCCGTCCCAGTTCCCCCTTACTGTTCTCTCTATCTGTAGGCCTGTTTTTAAAAATGTTAGAACATAGCTCTAGGATTGAATCGGTAACATGGAGGCAAGAACAATACCGCGTCTTTGCATATGCAGATGACGTAGCAGTGGTAACGATGAATCAGTCTACAGCTATGCCAGTAGTAGAGCTACTTGCAGCACAATTTGGGGCTGTGTCAGGCTACGGGTGTGTTTAAGGGCATTGGTTGCGGTCAACTGGGCACATCTGTTGAACGAAGTGCGTTAACAATTGGACCGATGTGAATGTTTGCATCTGTCCATGGTTGGACGATGCAATGTTCTCAAAATGCTGATCCTCCCCAAAATCTTATATTTCTTGAGATCTGTGCCATTGGAGATCTCTCGTGTTAATCTTGCATCATTACAATCTATTTGTGCTTGATTTTTATGGGCTCAGGGTAAATCACAGACAGCTATGCGATATATGACCCTGCCTTGGCTGCAAGGGGGATGGGCCGTCCCGGACTTTACCTTATATTATTATGTTTGTATATTGCAGCATATGACAATATTGCTAACTGGGGCAGAACTGACTTGTATGGCTGAAGCTCCTTTTATCTATCAAATGCTGCTGGGTAGTAATACCAAAAGTCGACTGTGTATTAACCTTGACATGAGCTACTATAAGAGAACTAGATTTAGGGTTCTTAATGCGGCCTATAAAGTATGGATGGCTGTTAAAAAGAAGTACAAGGTAGAAAGTTATCTTGGTATACCCCGCTAACTGCCACCACTCTTCTCCCATCGATATTTTGGGACAGAGTGGTCGATAGCTGGCGGGCTAAAGGGGTTCATTATATTGGAGACTTATTTATTAATGGGGTTCTGATGTCTTTTGATATGTTAATTGATCAATTTCATTTGTCCCGCTCTGATTTTTTTCAAATATTTGCAAATCCGTGACTATTTGTTTAATCCCCGATGGAAAATCGAAGTTAACCCCCTTAATGAGGCAGTGAGGAAATGTGCACAGATTGGTATACTCTATGCCTTATTGCTGGATACCTTGGGCACTGATCTTGAGGCTCAAAATTTAAAGTGGGATAACAGGCTGGGGTGCCTTGGGATTCGGGTCGAAACTTCTATCAAACAGGCTGGGAGATTGTTTATGTCAGCTAATCTTCGTGCACAGCACTATAAGACCGTTTTTTATCTATACTACACCCCAGCTAAAATATCTAAATGGGGGGGATCTAATGATGGAAAGTGCTTTCGCTGTGGGTCAGATGATGCTAACTTGGTACATGTTTTTTACACTTGCGGGCATTTAAACATTCTTTTTGATCACATAGAGAAATTCCTAGCTTTGATTCTGGGTGGGCCTGTACGACTATCAGTAGCTCATGTATTGCTGGGGGTTGATGTGGTATCGGATTAGGATCAACTGCTCCATAAATTTCGTACTTGATTATCTTAGCTACAGCTGTGGCTAGATGCCTCATTGTGGCTGCAAAAGGATCCTTCTTTCTTTGAATTATGGAGAGATAGATTCCTATCAATGTTTAATATAGAGTACAGTCTATATGCTCTGAAAGTCAGACGGAAAAAGTAATTAGGTAGTGAGATCTGGGGTCCAGTGGTTGTTTATATGGATGAATAAACCTCCTGCGTATTTTATTTTTGTATTATTATTTTGTTTTTGTTTGTTTTTTTCCCCTTTCTATCTCTTTCTGTATTATGTATATGTCTGAATTCATGAAAATATGGTTTAATGTATTGTAACATGACTGCCTTTCATTTTTTATTAGGTGCCTTTTGTGCGTTCATGGATTATTAATAAAAAATTTATTTTTTTAAAACTAACTTTAACTTTCTCTATAGAAGTGAATGGTGAATTGCGGCTGTGTTTGACACTGCACGCGTCCCCCGTGGGTCTCCTGCCTCCGTACCTCGAGTGGTTCCTGGTTGCCCCAGCGGTTCTACAGGCCCTAGACCTTGTCTCTATTCTCTGAGCGGTACTTATACCACTTTCTAAGTATTTGGTTTGTGAAGCCCCTGGGGCAAAAAGTATACTGTGCTAATTTACTGTGTGCTATTTAAGTTCTTGTATTGTACTTTTACTTCTAGCCTCATAAAGAGACTAGAGGGTTGTGTTTTGAATAAATACATATATATTTTATATATACCTGGTGTGGTTCTCCTTTCATTTGATCATTCATGAGATTATATACTGGTAAAACAAGCTGCTTTACATTCCCTCAAGACTTAGCCTGAAGGCTGCTCTCCACAGCTACCACTAGGATAGCTTTCTATAAAGGTTGTCTAAACCTACCATCAATAAGGGTCGTTTGGACTGGTGCAAGGTACCCACTAGAATAGTGGACATCATATGCCAGGCCAACTTCTCACATTCCATGCCCAATAAAAGATGGCACCATCCCCTATAGCGGGCTCCTCGATCTTGAATAACAGAATCGCCTCTTTAAGTTGACTAGACCATGGGTTGCCCAATTTTTCATTAATTGATTGCAAATAATTTTTTAAGGAATGCTTGGCGGCCCTTCTACACCTGATATAATATTTTAACAAGGAAGCCTTACAATCTATTGATTGAATTATTAACCCCAGCTCAAGTCTTAACCTGGGGCGTCAGACATGTCGCAGTTGATGGAATATTTTTTATATGCTCTAATGTGGCATAGCTTTAACGCTTTGTCCATCGCACCTGGATAGGCAAAATGCCCGTACTGCAATGTTGGGAGTAAGGTGCCTTTATAACTCTTAAAATGGGTGGCTAGCCACACAGTAGCCCTAGCGGTCACTGACTACTTGTTAAAGTGATTGGTACATTGTTCTTCAACCATGCACCAAGTATTGAGACACCAGATAGGCCTAAGCATAAACATGAGCAGGCCATCCTGCATCACAACCGGGGCATGGTCAGAAATGCCCCTTGGAGGATTATGCAGACTGAACATTGGGGAGCTACATGGCCGGGTCAAAGAAATAGTCAATTCTGAATAGGCTGCTGTAAGACACTCATAGCTTGTTTATTCAGTCTGTCTGGGTAGCCATGTGCTCCAGGTGTCACAGAGGCCAAGGGGTGACAGCCAGTCACCCAGTGAAGCAGAAGGAGTTGTCACTCTTGCTCCTGGCATGTCAAAGCTGGTATTTATCTCATGGTTAAAATCACCATCAACTATAAAGGGACTTGGGGGACGGTCTAGTATAGCACCTCGAAGTAGGGTTAAGGACATTCGGAGGCAATAAGGTAGGATATACATGAACAATGCATTGCAATGTCTACCTTCGAGAACACCCTATACATCTATACATGCACATACATCTCCTCTACGTCTGAAACTGAGCGAGTGACACAAAGGGAGAAGGATTTATAGGCGAGTATGACGACACCCTGGTATATGATGACACCCTGGATATGGTGGGATAGTGAGTTCCAAGACGGTACATCTCTTATAGGAACAGCACAGCTGGGGAATGACTTTTAGCAAAGCGGAGGACTGCGGTTTGCTTCAGGCGGTCTTTGATGGTAACCCTCAAGTCATAATCTGGAATGAGGCTATGGAGGTCGAAGTGAAGATAGTGTAAAATGACTAGGAAGTCACAGTGAATCAGCAACAAATGGTGACAAGTTTGCATTACAATGGTGAAGGTCGGAATATTTACTGTGCAGGACATAAGAACAAAGAAAGACAAACAACACAGCAAAACCATTGAAACAAAACCCCAAATCACCCCCACACTACACTTCAACCTCTTAAGCATTTGTCACCCAAACTCCCATTTAAGACAAAATAGTAGAAAAAGAGTGTGAGGCAGTGCTATTGCCTCCCAGCATCAAACCATAACAAAGGACAATGTGCTTCTGGCTAAGCAAGTAGGAGGCATGATACTGTTGTGCAAAAAGGCAGTCATCAAGTACTGCTAAGTACTTGTAGTCTTTTGCCTCTAAGGCTTGAACATTGGAAATCAGTCATGTTCACAGATCGGGGGCCTGAGGTTCTAAGCTTGGAAGTCGACACCTGTTTCGTCACACCAAGTGACTTCCTCAAGACTGCGAAGATAATAGTATAGTCTCATTCATTTCATATATACACATAAGTGCAAAAAATTTGATAAATCCTACAGTGTTTAAAATCTCGTTTGCGATATCTAGGCAAAGAGAAAAAAGAAGTAGAAGGAAGAAACGGTAAAGAACCAGAAAAAGAAAGCGATTTAGAGTGAGAAGCGTTAGAACAGAACCTGAGCAATTATACCATATGAGTTCTAACGTTTTAGTCAAGAGCGAGGCCGAACGAGAAGTGTCAAAAGAACACACACAAATAGTGATCCAGATCCTTACTGTCAGGTCACAGTTGCAAAGTTGCTGACCTTATTCCTAATTACAAGGGCATCAAATGCTGTATATTTGTATGATTCCCGAAATCTTCAATTATATGCGGCGGTGACCAAGAATCTGAAATAACGAGTATATGATGAGAAGCATTCATACTACCTAGAAATAAATACTAGTAGTGTTCTGGGCTAATAGTCTAGTTTGGGACTCACTTTCTGGTCAAACGAAAGGGGTCCACCTAATTCATCAAAAAGGTGCCTGCAACGTTTGATCGGATAGAACTTACACCAGAGGATTCTAAAGGCTCAAGAGGCAAATGAGAAGATAATGAGTAAAAACATCCCCTCCTAGTCAGTTTATATTGCCAACAATTGAATTACATTGGCCATACCTGTATATTAGCACGTGGTAGTATGTTTATATGATAGGCGATCAAACCAGTGATTAATAATTAGTCCAATGTGTCACCGTTGTTATCACATTACAAATGCTTGTCGTAGATTAGAGAAGATTACTGAAATACAGATATGTAAATCATTAATACGAACTAAGCATCAGGCGAAGAAATGTACAATCACAACATAGGTCATCCTGATGGAGTAACACTTACTCCGACTGTTCCTCTTGTGCAGCAAAAAGCATATGTAAAAAATCAGCCTGGCTATAATAGGCCCCTGCAAGAAAAGATGCCAACGTTTCTAATTACTGGTAGCTAGATATCTCCACCTATGCCAGAAATAACGGTATTTGTATTAAAACAAATATAATCGAGACTTTCTCATAAGTTTTATGCGACCAAGATTATTCTGCTCTTTTATAAAGGTCCCGACAACCACGTCCATATAATACATCTCGTGCCCTTAATGATATTCCCGTTTAAACGTAAAAAGCAGCACGTGAAACATTCGGTGTCTAATTGTAGCAGTCTACCTAATAGTGCTTCCATTTAAACATAAGGAACAGTACGTAGAACATTTAGAAAATACGTTAAAAGAACCCTTAAGAGGTCCATTTTTGGTTTATATCCTGCGCAAAATTTATCTAACTTGTAACCTAATGAACGAACAGAGTACCGCATTCCGGGTATGGAACTCTCTGTATCTTCTCTATTCGCGTACCAACGGCGTGGACTCCTCAGGACACGTCCAACGTAACAACTGCGGTCTCTAATGCGGCCGAATAAAAAGCCTGCAAGACTTGAAATGACCCCTTGTGTGCCCGGAGGTAGTCACCTCCATTGGTTTCCATTTAGCCCATGGTCATGTTAAAAATACAGCCAGCCCTCCGTAAGTGGTGGCCATATTTAAGAAGAGTTTCAAGCATGTTCCAATATTCCCGCTGTTACAAAAATACGCCTAAAATCTTTTATTTATATTTTTTAAATAACAACTTTTTGAATTTGTCAATAAAAACTGCCATTATGTAATATATTCTTAGGTCGTACAGAATTATTTCGATTAGTCCCTTAACAGTCATATGGCCTCCCCTGCCTTATCTAACAAAAAGGAGGTATTGAGTTGTCAGCCTGTTTGTGTTATCCATACTTCTAAGGGAGTCCCATTCTCATAAAGCAGAAGATTAGAGTCAGCAAAGTATTAAGTGTGCGAAAAAAGAAGAAGAAAGAGGTTTCTAATATCAATATCTACTTTTTCCTTATTTAGAAGTACCCTATAGGTAAAACATTCATTGACACTGTTTATTGCCAAAGTCATTTGTGAAAGACATTAAATTACACAATGTTACACATTAATACCCACATAGCAGATGCCAAGTCATGTGTAGTGAGAAGACTGGTATAACCTTGTTTCACTTTAGTCCCCACATGGTAAGTACGTGGTTTACCATTATCAAATATCAATAGAATTACATCGCACCCATCATATGTGTTAACAGCCATAAAATCGGGGTTACATAATTACTGATCTGAAAAACGAGTTTTAACATGTACATGGTCAACAATCTCCAAATCTCAAAGGTGCTATATCGCACCCCTCATTTGTATTGGACTGCATGATCACTGTGTGTTCCTTGTACACATGTATACCCTTGGATAAGGGACTACAAGCTCTAGCAGAATGTCTGTCACATAGAGAAGCGAGATTTTATGAACACACGCAGTTGTTACTAGACCCAACACGTCTGACAATTGAAAACAATGTCTTTCTACATCAGGAAAAGTGGTACAAACAGGCGATCGGGGTAGCCATGGGATCAAAATGTTCCCTGTCCTATGCTAATTTGTACATGGGCTCCTTTGAACGACAACATCTGTGGAAAATGCCCAATACAAAATTGACAGAACACATAGTTTACTGGGTCGCTACATCGACGATATTTTCATTCTTTGGTCGGGTAGCGTTCAAGATCTTCAGGAGTTATTGGAACATCTAAATAACAACACCTACAATCTCAGTTTTACCCATAAGATCAGCAAACGAGAGATAGAATTCTTAGATGTGATTCTATATACAAGAGAGAACAAGATTGTATCAAAACTATTTATAAAACCCATGGAATGTAATTCAGTACTGCATGCAAGCAGTGTTCACCCCAAGTCTCAAATGAACTCAATTCCCTTAGGGGAAATAACGAGGTTAAAAAAAACTGCAGCAAAGACGCAGTATTCCAATTGGAATTACAACAACTTGAGTAAAGATTTCAGAACAGGGGATATCCTAAGACATTGATAAGTTATGCCAAGAGCAAAATCCGGAAAAAACCAAGGGCATGCTTATTTAACCCTGGAAATAATGTCAGAAAAAAGAATAGGGAACGGAAGATTGCATTGGTGACAAGTTTCAACACACACAGTCACCACATTTACAAGATTTTTCGTAAACACTGGCACATTCTGAGACTAGACAAAACACTAGACAAATACGTAGATGAACATCCTACGATATCACATAGAAGTGGTACAACCTTAAGAGAACTCCTCTGCCCAAGCTATTTACCCCCTAAAAAGAAAGCAGCCACCTGGTTACCATCTAAACCAGTGGGTTTCTTTAAATGCACTAATTGCAGCGTCTGTCAATTTGCAGCGAATAAGACCTTGGAATTCCAATACAACACAATAGTTAAACACTGCATAAAACAATTTATCAATTGTAACACAAACTATGTAGTTTACTGTATCATATGTTGCTGCGGACTAATTTATATAGGCAACACTATACGACCCCTAAGGGAAAGAATTCAAGAACATGTGAGAGCAATTCGAAATATTAATGGCAGCTATCCCCATGCGTGTACATTTCAAACAGAACCACACACTAGAACAACTATGAGGAATTAGATTCCATGGAATTTCTCACACTATTTCTGGACCGGATGGTGGGGGGGGGGGGGCGACAGAACGCTCACACTAAGAAGGACGAGACACAATGGATCATCAAATTGCGAGCGGTCAAAATGGGGATCAATTTTGACAAGGAACTGCATGTGTTCCTAGCAGATTGAAGATGTATATGAACTGTGTCAGTACTGGACAAATATAGATTCTCTACATTTGTTATGAGGAATCTGAGGACTCCTATTGTATGAAGGTGTCGGTGGCATCTATAGTAGAATGTGGTTGCCATACAAGTTTAACTTGTTTTCGTGATCAGGTGATCATGCAGTCCAATCTAATTGAGGTGTGCGATGTAGCACCTTTGAGATTTGGTGATTGTTGACCATATACATGTTAAAACTAATTTTTCAGATCAGTAATTATGTAACCCCAATTTTATGGCTGTTAACACATATGATGGGTGCGATTTAATTCTATTGATACTTGATAATGATAAACCACGTACATACCATGTGGGGACTAAAGTGAAACAAGGTTATACCAGACTATTCACTACACATGACTTGGCATCTGCTATGTGGGTATTAATGTGTAACATTGTGTTATTTAGTGTCTTTCACAAATG
Source organism: Lissotriton vulgaris (assembly GCF_964263255.1). Classification (NCBI taxonomy): domain Eukaryota; kingdom Metazoa; phylum Chordata; class Amphibia; order Caudata; family Salamandridae; genus Lissotriton; species Lissotriton vulgaris. The sequence continues at coordinate 183,684,531 of NC_141694.1, forward strand.
ACTGACTATAAACAGTGTCAATGAATGTTTTACCTATAGAGTACTTCTAAATAAGGAAAAAGTAGATATTGGTATTAGAACCCTCTTTCTTCTTCTTTTTTCGCACACATACTACTTAGCTGACTCTAATCTTCTGCTTTATAAGAATAGTACTCTCTTAGAAGTATGGATAACACAAACAGGCTGACAACTCAATACCTTCATTTTCGTAGATAAGGTAGGGGAGGCCATATAACTGTTAAGGGACTAATCAAAATAATTCTGTATGACCTAAGAATATATTACCTAATGGCAGTTTTTATTGACAAATTCAAAAAGTTGTTATTTAAAATGTAAATAAAAGATTTTAGGCGTATTTTTGTAACAGCGTGAATATTGGAACACGCTTGAAGCTCTTCTTAAATATGGCCGCCACTTACGGAGTGCTGGCTGTATCATTAACATGCAAGTGATGAGGATAGAGGCCTAACCTCGAGACTGGGCACTCAATTCACAAAGAAAAGCGATGCTTTCTCTTAGAAGTTCATACGTCTTTATTCAATTCCTCTGAATTTCAATTATGCATCTTTTCCAACGTCATATCGTATGCTTCATCAACATAATAATCGTCTTATGACGAACTTTGTCAATACATAAATCCACTTGATAACAACACCCAATGCATTTCGGGTCATAAAAGAACATGACCCTTCGTCAAGGGTCTGCAATAAATGAAGATCAAACAGGACCAAAGTTAGTCACTCACAGGGATAATCAACTAAAAAGCTGCGTGCCATATATGAAAACGGAAGGTTGAAAAAAGTGGTGATGGATAGTGACATTGCCAACGTCCCAGAGGAAAGTCATAGCTGAGTTTTAAAAACGAAAAATTAATCTATCTATGAGCGAGAAGCCGCTCCACCTCAGTGTTGAAAAGAAAACAGAAGTTCTACCGGTAACATACAATAACGCATATCAAGCGATAAAGCCTTGAGCACTTACGAGAAAATAAACGTGTCCGCGCTTCCGTGGATTCAAAGGTTTAAGCACAAACTAGCAACAATGGATCTAATAGGGTGTAAACTCGATCACATGACCGCGACCACAGCCAATGAGGTAGTGGTTCCCCGGTCACGTGAGGAGGGTGTGAAAGGCTTCAAAACAAATAGCGCAAAGTTACAACAACCGAGTGAAAACGAATGAAAGAGGCAAATAAACAGCAAAATAAAGCATAACGGCATGCGCTCAAAAAATTCAAATACGTGGTTAAGTGGGTTCAACAACAAATACAGGCATAAATACACCAAATATGCATATCAACAGGTAAATGCGATCAGGAAATAGCAAAAAGCAATGCGATTGTTAAATGTCTTATAAGACCCACGAGTGTTCAATACGATCATTTAAACCCACAGGGTGGCTGGAATTAAGTTTTTTAATCCAATAAAACTCAGCTTTAAGTCTTTGTTTCATAGGATCCATGTCAGGACACTGATGGATTACCTCAACAACCATGAATTTAAGTTGAGATACTTGATGATTCATTTCTTTCCAGTGAGAAGCCACTGATGACTTAAGGTTATTAAGCCTAATGTTACTTTTGTGTTCTGTGATGCGGACTTTCAATTTCCGTTCCGTTTGCCCGATGTATACCTTACCACAAGGGCATTTGATGAGATATATACAATTCGCAGTATCACACGTGCTTGAGTGATGTAGTTCAATTGGAAAACCCTTGGTGGGATGCATCAATGTATTGCCGCTGATTACATTGTTACAGTGTGTGCAATTGAAACATTGGACATTCCGTTTTATTGGATTAAAAAACTTAATTCCAGCCACCCTGTGGGTTTAAATGATCGTATTGAACACTCGTGGGTCTTATAAGACATTTAACAATCGCATTGCTTTTTGCTATTTCCTGATCCCATTTACCTGTTGATATGCATATTTGGTGTATTTATGCCTGTATTTGTTGTTGAACCCACTTAACCACGTATTTGAATTTTTTGAGCGCATGCCGTTATGCTTTATTTTGCTGTTTATTTGCCTCTTTCATTCGTTTTCACTCGGTTGTTGTAACTTTGCGCTATTTGTTTTGAAGCCTTTCACACCCTCCTCACGTGACCGGGGAACCACTACCTCATTGGCTGTGGTCGCGGTCATGTGATCGAGTTTACACCCTATTAGATCCATTGTTGCTAGTTTGTGCTTAAACCTTTGAATCCACGGAAGCGCGGACGCGTTTATTTTCTCGTAAGTGCTCAAGGCTTTATCGCTTGATATGCGTTATTGTATGTTACCGGTAGAACTTCTGTTTTCTTTTCAACACTGAGGTGGAGCGGCTTCTCGCTCATAGATAGATTAATTTTTCGTTTTTAAAACTCAGCTATGACTTTCCTCTGGGACGTTGGCAATGTCACTATCCATCACCACTTTTTTCAACCTTCCGTTTTCATATATGGCACGCAGCTTTTTAGTTGATTATCCCTGTGAGTGACTAACTTTGGTCCTGTTTGATCTTCATTTATTGCAGACCCCTGACGAAGGGTCATGTTCTTTTATGACCCGAAATGCATTGGGTGTTGTTATCAAGTGGATTTATGTATTGACAAAGTTCGACATAAGACGATTATTATGTTGATGAAGCATACAATATGACGTTGGAAAAGATGCATAATTGAAATTCAGAGGAATTGAATAAAGACGTATGAACTTCTAAGAGAAAGCATCGCTTTTCTTTGTGAATTGAGTGCCCAGTCTCGAGGTTAGGCCTCTATCCTCATCACTTGTCTGTTTCTAAGGCACGTTGGGCTACGTGCGACGGCGAGGGCACCCACCTGAACCTTCTCCATATTTTGGATTAAGTTGTTTATAGAGTGCTCAGGATAACATTGTTTCTTTATATTGTATCATTAACATGACCATGGGCTAAATGGAAACCAAGGAGGTTACTACCTCCGGGCACACAACGGGTCATTTCCGGTCTTGCGGGCTTTTTATTTGGCCACAATGGAGACCGTAGTTGTTACGTTGGACGTGTCCTGGGGAGTCCACGCCGTTGGTACTCGAATAGAGAAGATACGGTGAGTGCCATATCGGGTGTGCGGTAATCTGTTCATTCACTAGGTTACATGTTAGATCAATATTGCGCAGGATATAAACCAAAAATGGACCTCTTAAGGTTTCTTTTAACGTATTTTCTAAATGTTCTACGTACTGTTCCTTATATTTAAATGGAAGCACTATTAAATAGACTGCTACAATTAGACACCGGATGTTTCACGCGCTGCTTTTTACGTTTAAACGGGAATATCATTAAGGGCACGAGATGTATTATCTGGACGTGGTTGTCGGGACCAATATAAAAGAGCAGAACAATCTTGGTTGCATAAAACTTATGAGAAAGTCTCGATATAGTTGTTTTAATACAAATAGCGTTATTTCTGGCATAGGTGGAGATATCTAGCTAGCAATAATTAAAAATGTTCTCATCTTTTCTTTCAGGGGCCTATCATAGCCAGTCTGATTTTTTACATATGCTTTTATCTGCACAAGAGGAACAGTGGGAGTAAGTATTACTCCATCGTGACGACCTACGCTGTGATTGTACATTTCCTCGCCTGATGCTTAGTTCGTATTAATGATTTACATATCTGTATTTCAGTAATCTTCTCTAATCTACGACAGCATTTATAATGTGATAACAACGGTGACACATTGGACTAAATATTAGTCACTGGTTTGAACGCCTATCATATAAACATACTACCACGTGCTAATATACAGGTATGGCCAATGTAATTCAATTGTTGGCAATATAAACTGACTAGGAGGGGATGTTTTTACTCATTATCTTCTCATTTGCCTCTTGAGCTATTAGAATCCTCTGGTGTAAGTTCTATCCGATCAAACGTTGCAGGCACCTTTTTGATGAATTAGGTGGACCCCTTACGTTTGACCAGAAAGTGAGTCCCAAACTAGACTATTAGCCCAGAACACTACTAGTATTGAATCTAGGTAGTATGACAACTTCTTATCATATACTCGTTATTACAGATTCTTGGTCACCGCCGCATATAATTGAAGATTTCGGGAATCGTACAAATATACAGCATTTGATGCCCTTGGAATTAGGAATAAGGTCAGTGTCTTTGCAACTGTGACCTGACAGTAAGGACCTGAATCACTATTTGTGTGTGTTCTTTTTTCACTTATCATTTGGCACGGTGTGGTAATGGGTCTATCTCACTCTTGACTAAAACGTTAGAACTCCTTTGGTATAATTGCTCAGGTTTTGTTCTAACGCTTCTCACTCTAAATCGCCTTCTTTTTGTGGGACTTCGCCGTTTCTTCCTTCTACTTCTTTCTTTTCTTTGCCTAGATATGGCAAAAGAGATTTTAAACACTGTAGGATTGATCAAATTGTTTCCACTTATGTGTATATATTAAATGAATGAGACTATACTGTTATCTTTGCAGCCTTGAGGAAGTCACTTGGTGTTACGAAACACTTGTCGGCTACTCGGCTGTCGCTCATCTGGACCAAGATTATGAGGACATAACCACTGAATTTAGTCTTCTGAATGTCATATCTCTTTGATGGATATTGGTCCTTAATGGTCCATTTTTTGAAATTGCGATGTACTAAATGTGGTTCTGAATTAAACATTTACTATTTTTGAGAACCTAAATCTGTCTACTGCCAGTGATATTCGGAGAGAATGTAAAGTATTTTGTTTTGACTAACTATGAATAAGAAATGTTACTTTTGAGTGCCAGTATATCTGTACAATTATGTTCATCTAAAGCATACGGATTCGAAACAATTAATGTAACCCTTGGGAGTTGCAAATAAGGTAGGTGATTCTTCAATGTGCTTTGATGGAAACTGTTACACCCGTGGGACGATGCTGCAGGTTTTAGCTGAAGAGGGCTCCACAAGGTCAGATACCATCGCCAAGAGGTCCAGCTGAATAGGATTTGCTACAATGGAGAAGAATGTAGTGGAAATTACAGCAAAATCAGGCTGACCGGTGATGAACCTTGGGCAGATTGGCTAGCAAGTAGATCCCTGTCTACTGTTGGATCTCCAGGAAGTATTGGGTGAACATTTTTCAAAGTCCCAAGTTTTAAGTTTAGACAGGGGGAGCACCTCTAAAGCCACTTCCAAAGGTCCGGGACCTTGGTGCACCACTTGGGGTTGGGCCTCCAGGCAGAGTGCAGACACAGGGTTCAAAGCTTCAAGAGCGTGTTATGTCCATGTAGATCACACAGGAGGTGATCCAAATAGCCCTTGGAGTCAATTTTGGGGGTCCTGGTTTCAAAGAGATGGTCCAGTTCTCCTTCAAGCAGCAAGGCAGGCCTACAAGCAGCAGGGCAGTCCGCTTGGGGTAAGGCAACCCTTCAGAAGTCTTCCACAGGTCCAGGAGTGTAATGAAAATCTTTCATAGGTTCCAATATTCATATTTGAAGAGGTGTGATTCCCTATGCAACCCTCATGCCTGTTCCTGGAAAGGTCTTCCTTTCTCCTGTCAGACATCTGAGGTGACAAAAGACTGGTGTCAGGTTCCTTTCGGTGTACTGGAGGCATGCCCTATGAAGTGGAAGTGGGGCCCATCCTACCAATGCCTAGTCCACTTCTGTCTCACTGTCTGGGAAGAATTCACAAAGCCTAACTGCAAAGCCATTTGCAGTCATGTAACCCAGGACACTGGCAGAAGGCACAAATGGTTATGACAGAAAAATGCCAACTTTATAAAAGTGGCATGTTCAGAATTGTGACTTTAAATCTGACTTTACCATTATAGAGGATTTTACATTACAATCCATTTGAATCTAAACATGTAATTTCTACAGAGTCCGAATCAAACGTTAACCTGTATTAAATGTAATAAGGCAACCCAATATAAATCTGTGGGAGGGGTAGGTCTTACATAAGTGTAAAACAAAGTTAGGAATCTTTCACTACTAAGACTTTTAAACTTAAGAATACATCCTACTTTTAAAATACAAAACACCCAGCCCCATGGTCCTTTAGGTCCCACTTTGGGGGGGTGGGAGGAGCTGTTTTTTAAGTATTAGCTAAAATGACGTTAGGCCTGCAAAAGATTTATTTTGCCTGGTCAAAATGGCAGTTTAAAACTGCACTACATGCTGCAATGGAAGGCCTGAGACATGTTTTCAAAGGCTTCTTCAGTGAGTGGCAACATGAGAGCTGAAGGCTCACTAGTAGCATTGAATTTACAGGCCATGGATACATATAGTACCACATACTAGGGATTGATAAGTAAAGTAAATGTAATGAGCCAATCACGTGTAGTCCAATTTTAACATGTATTAGAGAGAGTGCACAAACAATACAGCATTGTTAGCAATGGGTAAGTGCAAAGTCCCAATACCAACAAAAACTAATTCAGAAAACAGAAGGGGTGAAGGCAAAATGTTTGGGGGAAGACCACACTAGGGATGTCAGGTCTAACAGTAAACTTACAAGATATGAACAGATTTCTTTACCAACTGAGAATGTTACTTTAAAACGTTGTCATACTGCAAACCCACTTTTGCAATGGATAAGGATGATAATAGGGTGACCACCACTGTCTGGATGTGATACAATTGTGTATCAAGCCAAGACCTGACATTAGAGATGTCCCTAGGAAGAGCCTGATTCTTCAAGCTCAAGAGATGGATGTGGAAATCTGAGAGCAGACTATGCTGTGTGCATTTTAAAAGGTGTTGTGGAAGCCTCTTGTTTGTGCAATGTAACGTCCATAAAGGTGGCTAAACTGTTTACTCCTTCTATGGCGTGGCGTGTCTCTATCTGCTTGAGAGTTACCATATATACTGACAGTCAGTGCAATTTTGGTATGGTCCACGATTTCAGACAGTTGTGGTCCCAGAGGGGTTTCATGACATTGATGCAGCGGGGAATGATGGAACAGGTTTTACGAAATGAAACCTGCTCGGATTGAACTCTACTCCTCATTATGTGGGTTGTTAACACTGGGCCATATGTATGAAGCTGTTTTGTGATCGCAAAACAGAGTGTTCCTATGTAAGAAAGAAAGTGTTCAAAGCAATGTGCTATGGTCACGACATACTGTTAAAAAAAGGCCCAAGATACCTGCAGACTCTGTTAACCCAGTACTGCCCTGGACGGAATTTAAGATCCAGGGATAGGGCATTGGTGACAATACCCAGAATTTTTAAAGCCAGAATGGGGGCCCGCTCCTTTAGATATCAAGCAGCAAAAATTTGGAACACCCTCCCATTGGACTTAAGAGTCGAACAATGCGAAACGAAATTTCGCAAACAACTGAAGACCTGGCTCTTTTTGACAGCGTAGTAAATTAGTGAGACATGTGTCACAGCCTCCCATATCTTTTCAGAATGCCTTCTATAGCGCGGGGACACACCGGTGGTGTAACCAGGCACTCTACAAATGGCTAAACTAAGCTAAACTAAACTAAAGGGATCTGGTGCGCAAAAACGGTAATCGCAAATTTAGCGATTAGCAATTTTGAGAGGCAGGGAATCTGTGAATAAATATGCAAATTCGCAATCAGCGACACGTCATTTGCGATATTCGCTAATAACTTGCTTGCAAATAGCGAATTCGCAAAATCAGATGCATGTAAAAGTCGCAAATTGCGAATTTGCGAAAATCGCATTTTTGCACATCCCAATTACCACCAACTCTGAGCAGATGGCAATCAGGTGCAACCTATTTAAACAGCCCCACAATGCTACATGGGGTTTCACAATGGCTGGGCTGTATGTGATAGCCAGGAGGCTGCGAATCAGAGCTGCTGCACAGAGAAGGAGATTCAAGGAAAGGATCTTCAGAGCGCGTATCACCCTGTTCCAGCAGACCAAGGAGGAGATCCATGTGAACTACAGGCCGGATGCATACAACATCCTGGACTTAATAGAGGTGCTCAAACCCATAATAGAACACCCCACACGCAGGGCAAACACCATTCCCACCCATGTACAGATCCTGTGTTCACTGCACTTACTGGCATCAGGGAGTTTTCAGGGGGTGATAGCTGCAGCAGGAGGGGTCTCCCAGAGTTCACTGTCGTGCTTCTTTCACGCTTTCCTTGATGCAGTTGTACAGAGGCTGCATCACCACATCCAATTCCCCAACACACAACAGGCACTAGATCAGACCAAGCAGGATTTTTACCAGATAGCCTGATTCCCCCACATAATTGGCTACATTTATGGGACCCTTGTCGCACTCTCCCCCCATCACAGAATGAGTATGTGTTCAGGAACCGCAAGTCTTATCATTCCCTGAACATACAGGTAGTATGCAATGCCAAACATGTAATCACTGATATTGTTGCTAAATACCCGGCAGCACACACAACTCATTCATGTTTCTCCACAGTGGAATAAACCGACGACTCACAGATGGCGAGTTTGGTGAGCGCTACCTGCTAGGTAAATGCAGGCTTTCAAACACACAATCAGTAAAGGTCTGAAATGGCAGGACAGTGTTTAACCTAATTCATGTCACCCTGCAGGTGACAGTGCGTATGCTGTAGGTGACTGCATCCTGACTTTGTACCTGAATCCAGCCACTGCAGGGGAGCGGAGCTATAACAGCGCCCACAGAGACACAAGCTGTGTCATTGAGAGAACATTTGGAATCCCGAAGAGCTGTTTCTGCTGCCTCCATAAGAGTGGATGAGGAGGGCCCAGCTCCACTGTGCCGACCAGCAGGTGGTGTCGGGGCAGCTGCCGGGCGCCAAAGACTAAATGAGATCACACAGAACTATTTCTAGGTGAGAAATGATGACACAATGCTACAGATTGGTTCACGACTGTGTTTTTTATTTCCTTGGGGGCAGGAACATATCTGTCACACAGCCTGACATACACCTAATGTGTGTCACAATTGCTTGCACATGTTAGACACACAGTGCAAAGATGTCGCACAAACTTAAGTCAAGATGCAATGTGCTGCTTCACCCATTGCCATGTTCCACTGATGCCACTGTATCTCCTGCATGCACGGCCTGTTGCCTCTCGCTCAGGGTGGCCACTGCCCTCCCTTGAGTCATCGTGTGTTCTCCCCTGCCATTCAATCCGCTGTCTGTCCTGGGGAATTGGTGGAGTGATGCTGCTCCTACTGGACTGATCCTCACTCTCCAATAAGCTGAGGTCCTGTGCCACCTGTGGCGGTGGACTGCAGCTAATCCACGACATGCGTCACCTGCACCAGGCCCTTGGCCACATCCTGGCAGCAGTGAGCCATTTCTTGCTGCATGCTCACACAGCGACGTGACAGCAGGGTAGGGCAGTACTCAGGCGGTTTACAGCCTTGGTGTACATGTCCAGCCGGCTGTGGAGACGTTGTCTCTCCCTGCGCCTAGCTGCCCGTTCTCTCCTCAGCTCGGAACACAGTCTTTGTAGTGCACCTGTCATGTCCCTGAACCCATCACTCATCTCAGTCATGTTGTGGTTGTGTAAGGCAAACTGGCGCTGTATTGACCTTAGTGCTTTTGCTTGCAGGCACTGGACTTTAGCCATGGTGCCTTCAAGCCCGCCAAACACGATGTCTTTATCTATCACAGCAGCGCTGGTGGACATCACTTCCTCCACTAGGATGGACAGGGGACTGTGCTCTGTGCTGTACTGCACGGTGGTCCTGGACTGGCTGGGATTCTCCACTTGTGTCCTGTGGTCCTGCCTCCAGCAGTGGGAGTGGTGGTACTATGAGGCGCCGTCTGCATGGCACAGGGATTCTTGCTCTGTCTTCCTCCTGCTCCTCTTGCCCTGCCTGGTCCTCATTGTTGGCTGTATCCTCACCTTCTGACATGACTTCCTGTGTTTCAGGTGGTGCTGTGAATGTAAATGCACACATGAATTTGGTGTCCTGCCTCACATTGGTCATGCAATACAGTTTTCAGAATTTGAGTTACATGAGTACTATCCGTCTGTTTTTTGCCTTCCCTGAATTACTCATCCAGATTCTACCTTGCTGTGTGTCACTGCTCCACTGTTTGGTGCATTTGAATACATCTCCCATAATGCATTGCCGGGGGTGTTTGTTAACATTTACTGTTTTTTGCATCCCTGTTTAGTGTCTGGGTGTTTCCTGAGTGTGTGAGTGAGGTATCGGGCTAAAGGGTGCCCTCCACCAACTCCTCAAGGGGCATGGACTCAGGTGCAGTGGATGTTCCCCCACCAGTCTTCTCCGCCTCTGCCAACCTTGTTGCCACCTTTTCCTTAGATCTTTGGCACATGTCATACCACCTTTTGCAGAGGTCATTCACAGTGTGGTGGGTCACGCAGATGGCATTCACCTTCTCCTAGATTTCCTGCCAAATTTTCCTTTTACGTGCCTTTTGCTCTCGGAGGGATTTCTTACCAAACAGAGCTCATGGCTGACTACCATTTCCTGAATGAGCACCTCCTGCTCCCTCTCACTGAACTTCTGCTTTCTTTTTCATACATTCTTCACCTGCACCTTCTCTTTCTCCTGGGGATTCATTTTTCCTTCTCTGACTAGCAGTGCACAGTTCTTTCCCTCCCCTCCCAGTCTCTCACTCAGCTTCTGGCAATCAGGTGCAGCATGAGCAGTCACACTTCCTGGTTGTGATGTCATCAAGCTGCACCTGAATTGCCAGTTCTCTAAATTGCAATTCCTTATTTGCGAAATCGCAATTAAGGAATTACAAATTAGGTATTTGCATTATTATTCTGTGATTTTTGGCAAACCGCTAAAAATTTGTGATCTTTTATATACATCTGGTTTTGCGATTCTCAAAATGCAATTAGCTAAAAATCACATTTTGAGAATCGCAAACGCCAATTTTGATACTCAAGGCACAAATTATGTGAAATTTAACAGTGCAAAACCAAAAAGAGGAAGTTGAAAACTGTGCAAGTGCGTGCTGGAAAGAAATTTGTGTTTTCCAGTGCTTTTGTAGTAGGCCGCAAATGTAAATGAATAATGCAGAAATTACAGCCACAGAATATAATATTAATAGAAGTCATAAGTTTGAAAGAGACATGATAATTTCCTTTTCCCTAACTGTTTGCAAATGTATATAACGTGATGCAAAGAAGCATTAATAGTGGCGTTTTGTAAAGTTACAATGATAATTACATGTGTATTTGTTTTTCCAAGAGCGTGTTTGCAGAGAAGACCTCAAGAATCTTTTTAGGTGTCATTTGCTTATTAAAACGTAGGCTGCAAACATTTATTTTGTCATTCTTGAGTTCCTGATGATGGCCAAGGCTGTGTGGAGTAAGTAGTGAACATTATGAATGGAATTTCCTTGCCTACCGGAGTATGTGGACACTTGTTCTATGAGTTTGATACATTAGTAAGCATGGGCGAATTTTGCGAATCTGGCGTTCGCGAATTTGCGTATTTGCGAATTCGCAATCCACAAAATCCGCGAACTCTTGCGAATTTTTTTTTTGTGTTCGCAAGGGTTTCTGCCAGTTCACAAGGGTTTTGTACCAGTTCGCAATTGCGAACTTACTTGTCAGCTCGCAACGGTCGCAACTATGTTGTTTCTATGTCTGGTTCATCATCACAGGTTCACAGCACCCTCTGTTTCACCACTGCCACCCTCTAGTTCACCCATGCCACCCTCTGGTACATCACTGCCACCCTATGGTTCATCGCTGTAGATTATGGGGGGTAAAGCAAACACACCTGCCCTGCTTCAACTGACATGAATTAATTTGGGGTTGATTTATTAATGTGTCACTGAATTTAAACTTAGAGTCTGGCACCTGCTTCCTTATCTGTAATTTGCTTTGTGCTGCAGTGCAATTTTTTTTCCCAGGACCTTTGTGGCCTACTTGTAGGTATTCTATGAGCCTGCTGTGAGGGTCAGAACAGGGTCATAGAATAGTTGCAAGGAGGCAACTGAACTCTGGAGGGCCCCTCAGGAAGCACTACAGGGAATGGTTACTAATGATGAGTTTGAACTTTTGCACCTGCTGAGTGCTTTCAGTTTTGCAAAACTCGTTTTTCTGCAACTTCGCGGGATTCGCTGGGTGCGAATTTGCGCGAGATCGAATTCCGAAGCCGCGAATTTGTGCGAATATGCGATTCGTTTTTTTGCGGCGTGTTAGTTTGCAAAGTTTTGTGTGTTTTAGCGAGCCGCTTGTAGCGCAACGGCGCGAAGTTACCCTCATCTTGTTTCTCATTCATTGCTATGGTTCTGGGCATGCTTTCTGTATCCTCTCTGAATCTCTGCCATCCTTTGCTTGTTTGAAGTTTTTTTTAATCTATTTTATTTATTATCTATCCCTCTATTTTTCTAGCTCTATATTTTTGTGTTTTCTGCTACTTTTGGTTAATTTTAAACTACTTTTTTAAACTCTTTTCTTTTCTTCTTCCCTATTCAATTTCTTCTTTATTATTTAGCTTCCTTTCTGCCCAGACCATGGTAAAGGGAGGCGGGAAGCATCCTGAGAAGGGGAAGGGTCCCGCACCCCGTGCCCGGCTCCCGTGCGGGCGTTTGAGGGGGGTGACAGTCACAGCCCGGGAGATCTTCAGCGCGGAGGAGGTGGCCGCACTAGTTTTTTATGTTCAGCGCTGCCTCCCCTGGACCATCATGGCAGGCGGCAGAATCGCTAGCGGGTACGGGATCCAGGAGCGCCGGAAGCAGTGGGAGAAGGTGTGTCGGGCCATGTACCAACACTCTCGGGTCCGGCGCACCTACAACCAGGCCACCCACCGTTGGACGGATCTCCTGGACTGGGAACGCGATCTGCTCGACCTGCTCGGCCTTGAGATCCCCGGGCTTGGTGAGTAGTAGTAGCTATTTCTTTACTACTCTGTTTTCTCCTGCTCTGTGTGTTATTATCTTGCAAATTTTTGTATTTTACCAAGAGCAATAATGCTGCTGATTACATTGTAGGTAAATTATATTTCAAAATCTTCTGTGCATTTCAGGTCCACTGCTCTCCTTCTCAGTAGTGCTGCTACTATGGTTATTTGTTTTCGATTTTGTGTTCATTTCATTGGCCTGAGAAATTATGCATGAGTGTAGTTTAAAGAACTGCGTAATGCTAGACACTAAGGGTCAGATTTTTAATTACCGGCGCATCCCTGCAAAGTAGCAGGGATGCGCCAGTAATTGTGCGCCATGCCACCACCACCCATGGTGCGCCGTATTTACAATGCGGCGCACCATGGGCCCAAAACTTCACCGAAGCATTACGCATCTGTGCCTTAAAGGCGGCGCATTGCTGGAGTTGCGTCGCAATGATGGCGCAGCTCCAGCAACGCTCTGGGGTGCCCTATCTCCCCAATGCTGCATCAAGCAGTATGTCTGCTTCAAGCAGGCGCAGGGTTTGAGTCATGCATCATTGTCCTCAAAGTGACTGATTGAAATCTTGTAGATTTCCCTCAGCCACCTTTTGGATGCGTTCCTGCGCAGGAACGCCCTCCCTTGCCCCGGAACGCCCCCTGATGGTGCAGGGCTTTACAACGTGATGCATCTCCCATATGCGTCACAATGTTAATATACGCCGCACCATGGTGCCTCTTTTGTTCTGCCGCTGCGTCACAAAAGTCACGCAACAATGGAGCAAAAGAGCCACAAGGGGCTTCTAAATCAGCCCCTACAGACTCAAGTCCAGTCCTTCCTTTGTACACCTGGCAATAAGAAGAAATAGTGGTGGTGGATTGATAGTTTGAGTATTTTAATGACTGGTTAATGTAGTAGGAAACTTTTTAGTGTTGTCGCTGATCTGCAATCACGATGGACTTTGTCTATCACTTCGCGTGCTGCGGACTGCTGCCTGCCAGTCCTAGGCGAACCTTTTTAGTAGTTTGTTTAGTGAGTTACATAACTTTCCAAGTCGACGGTACGCAAATCAAGCAATACTAATATCATAGTAGACCACATGAGATAGGTCTATATATCCCGTGGAATACTTGTCCATTTGCTATTTCGCCAAAATATTTTGTTATTGTTCTTTTGAAATATTTGATTTGGTTGACAAATATCATCCATGTTTTCAGGTCTTTCTTTCTTTCATGTTGTACATCAACTCCCCCCAGGGGCAAGAGGGCATTGGAGGAGGCTGCTGCTGCTGCTGAACAAGGCCAGGATCGGTCAGGCGAGGGCTCCTTTGCTGGCTCCGGTAAGTTTAATTTTAATATAGAGTACCTATTTTTTCCTAGCGTTCCTCATTCGATTTTTTCTAAATCGTCTTTGATCTTATTGTAGACTGTATCTAAATTCTTATCCTGCCTCGACTATCACTCCCTGTGGTATTACTAGATTATTCTTATTAGTCTGTCTGTGTAGCTAACTAAGATTGCACATTTGGCAAAAGGTGTAAAACGAAACCCCCATTCTAGTCAGCAATAGCTCTATGCACTGAGTGCAGTCCTCTGGGATTGTCCATAATGTCTTTTCAAGTCTTCTAAATGTTTATGCTTTGACAATTACCAACAATAAAAAGGTGAATGGCCACCAAGAAAGAATAAGATACTACTTTACTTTTGGTTTGGATAGGAGGACAATCCATTCTACTACTGTTGCAGGGACAAATCTGCACAAACAGAACTATGGACACTAAATAGTGCATTGTTTATCAATTATAATAGACGCAAGTAGACTTTCTTTCCACATACCTCAGTGATATCAGACTTTGAAGAACCCCCAATCACCTTACTGACTAGATAGTGTGGCAGAGTCATTTAGCTCCCGAATTCATCGATGATTGATCCCCAATGATGATTATCCAATGCAGGACAAGAGAACGGAGTCAGAGTCCAGAAGTGTCCGAGGCACGGACTCATGCTTGCAAATTGCAAAACCTTTTGCTCATTCAATCATGACCAAAAACCACAGAGTCTATTTAAGTTTTAAAGCTTTATTAAAAGTAACAATATTTATTAAAATCAAGCTTGTCATAAAACATAAACGGTTCATTAAAAATGGAAAAGTGCTTAGTCATTTTTTATTTCACACATTTATTGTGGGCGAGCCGAGCCCTCACCTGGATTGAAATTTCATTTCTCTTTTTGGTGCTGAATCATTGGTCCCTTCGTCCTAATGATTTGTTCTTAGAAGTGAAGCTTCTGTCTGTTATGAGGAAAATGGTGCGTGTTAAAAAGCAAGCATTCATCAGTTGTGCCAAAAAGTGCAGCAAGACAACACCCTTCCCTGGAAAAAGGGACATTTTTACTTTAGAGTAGACAGTCACAAATTATTAGATTGGTTTCTGTATTCACATTTCTTCATTCCTAGACAAAATACTAGTGAGTGGTGTATGTCTATGACATCTAACATTCTTAAATGTACTTTGTAGGTGGAACATCTGGTGCTGGGCCCAGCGCGGAGGTGGAGGGAAGCTCTGGGGAGGAGGCGGAGCAAGTGCCGAACCAAACTGCTGTGCGGGTTGCCACGGTAGTGGCGGGCAGTGGTAAGCTCTTGTATTCCTTACTTGTTGAGATTGCAGACTGCATAGTGTGCTGCTCCCCGTGAGAAAACGTAAGGTTTGTCCAGATGAGACACATGAAGAAGAATGATTGACATTTAGGGGCCTATTATGATGGTGGACGGACCTGTGTCCGTCCGGCACCATAGAGTAGGAGGGACCGTCCGCAGGGGCAGCGGCGGTCCCTCCGTGGTAATTAGGATGTGACCGCCACCCTGGCGGTCACATCCTGTATTTTTATCATTGCAGCGGGTGCTGCTTGAAGCAGCACCCGCCGCAATGATAAAAATGTAAGTTGTGGGCATTGTGCAGGCAAATGCAGGAGGGTACCATAGGTACCCCCCATGTGTACCCCCCACCCCCCCTTCACCCCTGGGGGCCCGCAACAGGCCGCCAAACAAAAATCCGTATGCCTTTGCACGGCAGAAATGCCGCCGTGTAAAGGCATGTTCCTCCAGACATCCTAATATGGCTGGCGGTGTCTGATAGACACCGCCAGCCATGTTAGTGCTTTTCCGCCGCGGACGGGAGGCGACCGCAGCGGAAAAGCTGCGGACTGAAAAACGATCCACCAGCCATCCTAATCTGGCGGGGGGTCTTTTTCAGTCCGCTGCGGATTTCCCGCATCCTCCGGGCCGGCGGAGGATTCCGCCGGCCGGAGGATGCGGGAAATCTGCAATCCTAATCTGCCCCATAGTTTGAATGGATGGATGCCTGGATCATGGTACTATCTGACTCTTAGATAGCATATGTGTATCTAGAGAGAGTAGACGGTCACTGGATGAACCAAGTGTTACTTTGAAGAGCATGTAACACCACACCCGCACGTCTGTCCCAGTGTAGGAAAGGCAAAGAAAAGAAGTTGTAATTTTGTCCAAATACTACCATGAATAGTAGCAGTAGTTTGTATTGCAAGCACAGTATATATCTGGCTATTACGATGGCCACTCACTACCTCTGTTAATAAGTTTAGTAGAACTTGGTCATTCATGTGTGGATGTATCACTGTTCACTCAATAAAAAGCAAAGCACCTAAAGTCATCCCATATGTAAGCGAATACATACCATGTGCAGTGATAGATAATCAGATTATTTATCTTCTTCATTTTCCTTTTCTAGTATTCATTGGCAGTGTAGGGTGAAAGTTAAATTAATTAAGCAGTAGCCCTTGTAACAGAGTATTCTCAGTGCCACCCATAATAGAAAGGTAAGAGCATCACCACCTGCATGTACTTGACTGGTACAGTAATGCAAGTCTGTCTCACTCATCATGGCGGGCGTCTGTTTTTCTTTGGTGGAAGTTGACTGCGCTGGCATTATGCCGGCTTGCAGAAGTTAACGTACCAATTTTGCTAAACAAGAGAGAAGAAGAAGAATAAGAGTGGTGTACTGTCATAGTCGACTCTAATGGAGTGAGTCCATAGTGCTCGTAGAATTGATTCCTTAAACTCCCACTAATGTTAGAGCAAGGGTGAAGAAGTGGGAGTTTAGATAGATATGGGCCACAATAGTTATGTACTGCACTTGCAAGTTGCTAGTTCTACTGTGACACAACTGAATCATTTTGTGTTAATCTTAAAGAGCATTGGTTACAGACTATGTCTTTCTTTCTTCATATAGATGCTCCTTCCAAACCAACCCGGAAGGAGCTGGCTAGACGGGCCCGGCAACGGAGGCTGGAGGCCACTGTCGCTGAATATCGGCGGCTGGTGGCCCAGGAGGAGGGGGACACGCAGCCTACAACAACATCTACCGGCACAGCTGCATCCTCCTCCGCGCTCCCTGGGTCACCCAGTCAGCGCAGAAGGTCTCCAGCGGTACGGAGCCGGGGTACCGCTGCCGCAGCCACCTGCCACCGCCGAGCAGCACAGAAATCAGCTGCCCCCGCAGCAGTTGCAAAAAACGGATGCACCGCCTTTCCCTGAGGGTTTCCTACCTCGAGCAGGAGCTGCTCAACACAAAACCCTGCTCGAGACCCTCCGCAAGGAACATTCCGACCCGGCCCGGAAAGTCAACAGCAGCAGCCAGCAGTAGGAGGAGAGACTGTCCCTTGCCCCTTTTTTAAAGACTTCTGGGGGGTGGGAATTGGGAGTTGGGTTTTTTCACTTTTTTGGACTTTTCACAGACATTCGTTGGGGTTAGGGAGTGGGGGTGGGTTGGGTCTTGTGGGAGATTATTTTTGTCAGGGATATAAATATACTTTAAACTTTATCTTAGCATACTCGTTTTTTTTTACTGCTTTTGAGGCTGGTGGGTGGGGGTTTAACAGTAACTTTGTTTTCGTGAAACTGAAGTGGCATCTTGATTCAAGTTGTGTAATTAATTGCCCAAATTTTTTCAAAACTAAGTGCCTCTCACAGAGTAAGTGAATTCAATAGTCCTAGGACTTTACTAGTACTAGCGTCAGTCTCTCGTCTCTCCTAATACTCCATTATACTTCCTCCCCCCAAACGCTTATCTTACCTGTAATTTGTGTTTGGACATAGGGCTAGGCACAGGGCTGGCTGCACGGCAAATGGCGATTAAGGTTGGCAATCCTGGGCGGATGAAATGTCATCATTGCGTTGGCACTAGTGGTGTTACATAGTGGCAGTTGCAGCATCTGAAAAAAAAGAAAATGTATCCTTGTTTGTCCTTACCGTAGCATTAGAACGGTACGATAGAGAATATAGCAGGTGACAGTACACTAGAACAGTGCCACAATGTAGCCTTACAAATGGTAAAGTATTGAAAGTATAACTAGTACTTGCGTTGAATTTCTTTGACATTGGCTCCTACTACAAGAAATAGTACCGAAGGTGAAGGACACAGCAGCGTAATAATTTGCCACGTCTAGGAGGAGGAAGTTCTAATCTTGATGACCTATCAAGTTGATGGCACACATGAAAATCTGCTTTCCTTTGCAATAGTGACTGAGTGTCAAGCTGAGTAAGAATAGAATATATCCTCGGATTCCTTCACCAGCCTGTTGCTATGACCTTATCCTCCCCAGCAAGTGTGTGGAATTATTGCTGTCATTTAGTCACACATCAATCAAAACCACACAGCCCAGGGGAAGATGTTTAGGGTTTGGAAAATGGATGGGAATGGGGTTTTTGTTTGGGAAAGTTTTGTTGAGAGAAGAAAAAAAAAGCACCGCATGGACAAACAATAATTGAAGATAAAGAAATCTTTGGGTACAAAGCTAACCATAAATCTTTTAAGTGACATAAAGGAAGTGCATGCACTACTGCATGCATGGTTACTGAAAAGTAAGTAGTACTTTCGACAACCGTGAATGACAGAATGCGACAGTACAGGGCTGCAGCGTTTTCACTTGCCTATCTCTGCACTCAGAGAAACACTTCTTACATTAAATTAGGTTTAAAAAATAGCAGAAGTAAAACCTGTAGAATGGCTGTAGGGATGAATTTAAAAGCAAAGATCCAAGAAATGCAGACTCACACTCATAGATGTTCACAGCAATAACATTACTTTAAAGATAATTAGAAAAGAATGGATACTGTATCTGTATGTTGTTGTAGTTGTCCTGTTGAATTTGGTAAGTTGCATGCATCAAACCATTCATCTTATTAGGGGGACTCCTCCATTCCAGCTGACGCTCCGTCCATCAATGTTGGTGACCAGAAGACACCATGTCCTCTGCCTGCCTGGCGGATGCTGAATTGCGGCTCGCTAATGTGAAACCTGACTTCATCCTTTTTTTCCCATTGCACAGACTGCAACCCGGCCTGTAATTATTGATGGAAAAACAGGAAGTGATATTAGAACACCACTGACAAATAAATATAAGGTATGTACGCTGTGTAGTGCAAAAAGTCACACTTTGAGTTTCCTAATAGACAGTACAATATTTTTGAAAGTGCGCACTCTGTCTGGGTCTCCTTTTGAAGGATAAATAAGTATGGGAAAATTAATTTACCGGATCTTTTCCCTCAAGCTAGGTGTACTGTAAACTGTGTTTTAGAATACAATTAGACCTTCCCAGCAGTGCTCCCACCCAGACCCTTACTAAAGCCAGTCGCAAAAATGTAGAAGACCCCCAATCAGATCTCAAAAAACGAGGCCTAGTAGAAAACTGGTGACAAAACGTACTTTGAAAGTAAAAGTAGGCCCAAATCCCCTTACCCACCGTGGATTGTATTCAAACCACTTGCAAGCAAGCAAAATTATCCATACCCAGCATTGCTCCAGACTCGCAAACCCCCCCCCACAAACAGCCCCCCGTCCAAACACATGCAATACAAATACTGCTAACCCTAACAAGCCCTAAGTTAAGAATAGTGGCAAACGCTTTCTTTAACTATGCCAAATCCCTCCTTTCCACCATGGATTTTCTTCAAATCACTTGCAACCAAAATCACACATTCCCATGAGTGCTCTAAGACCCCAGAACTCAGTTGCAAAAATCTAGAACACCCCGAAACACATGCAATCCTGCTGCTAGTGCTAACCCTAACGAACCCTAAGTTACAAAAAGTGGCAAAAGGCTTTCCGCATGGATTTTCTCCAAACCAGTTTTATCCGGTATTAGACCTTCCCAGCAAGCCCCAAGACCCGCCAGCCCACCCGCAAAAAAGCACAACACCCCCAAACAGCCAAAAAGCAAAAATGGAAAATCTCATACTTACAATATTTTTCGGCCTTCTTTCAATTCTGTCCAAACGCGCTGTGCAGCTAGGCCATAACTCCCGTTTTTCCACCATGGATTTCCTGAAAAGCAAATGCAATCAAAATTGGACTGTGCCAGCAGTGCTTCCAGACCCCAAAACCCACCCACAAACACCCGCAAACCCCCCTAAAGAGCACCTCAAAGACAAGTAAGTCAGCAAAAACGAAAAAAATGTTTGCCTTCGATTTGGTCCAAACCAGTTTTATCCGGTATTAGACCTTCCCAGCAATGGCCACAGAGCCGTCAACCCAGGCGAAAACAAGTAGAAGACCCCCAAACAGCCAAAAAGCAAAAGTACAAAAATGGGGACTTAGTCATTTCCAGGGCAATTTCCAAAATCATTCCGTGCGCACTCTGCAGCTAGGCCCTAACTCCCCTCTGCCAACCTGGATTTGCTTCAAACCTCTTGCAATCAAAAGTATCCATACCCAGCAGTGCTCCCAGCCCCCGAAACCCACCCACAAACACCAGGAAGCCCCCCAAACAGGCCCCCGAATACGCTAAATTGAGCGAAATTTCAGAAAAAGCAAAAACTTTTTTCTCATGGATTTGGCCCAAACCAGTTTTATCCGGTATTAGACCTTCCCAGCAATGGCCACAGAGCCGTCAACCCAGGCGAAAACAAGTAGAAGACCCCCAAACAGCCAAAAAGCAAAAGTGCAAAAATGGGGACAGTCATTTCCAGGGCAATTTCCAAAATCACTCCGCGCGCTCTGCAGCTAGGCCCTAACTCCCCTCTGCCACCATGGATTTGCTTCAAACCTCTTGCAATCAAAAGTATCCATACACAGCAGTGCTCCCAGACCCCGAAACCCACCCACAAACACCAGGAAGCCCCCCAAACAGGCCCCCGAAACCATGATAGTGAGCAAAAAGGCAAAAACGTTTTCAAGTTTGATTTTGTCCAAACCAGTTTTATCCGGTATTAGACCTTCCCAGCAATGCCCCAAGACCCGCCAACCCACCCGCAAAAAAGCACAACACCCCCAAACAGCCAAAAAGCAAAAATGGAAAATCTCATACTTACAATATTTTTCGGCCTTCTGTCCAAATACGCTGTGCAGCTAGGCCATAACTCCCGTTCCCACCATGGATTTCCTGAAAAGCAAATGCAATCAAAATTAGACTGTTCCAGCAGTGCTCCCAGACTCCAAAACCCACCCACAAACACCCGGAACCCCCCCAAAGAGCACCTCAAAGACAAGCAAGTCAAAAACGCAAAAAACATTTTGCCTCCGATTTGGTCCAAAGTGGTTTTATCCGGTATTAGACCTTCCCAGCAATGCCCCAACACCCGCCAACCCACCCACAAAACAGCACGACAACACCCCCAAACAGCAAAAAAGCAAAAATGGGAAATCTCATACTTACAATATTTTTCGGCCTTCTGTCCAAACGCGCTGTGCAGCTAGATCATGACTCCACTTTTCCACCATGGATGTCCTAGAAAACAAATGCAATCAACATTAGACTGTGCCAGCAGTGCTCCCAGACCCTGAAACCCACCCACAAACACCAGGAAGCCCCCCAAACAGGCCCCAGAAAACATGATAGTGAGCAAAAAGGCAAAAACGTTTTCAAGTCTGATTTTGTCCAAACTAGTTTTATCCGGTATTAGACCTTCCCAGCAATGCCCCAAGACCCGCCAACTCACCCTCAAAGAAGTAGAACACCCCCACAAGTGCAGAGTCTTTCTTCATTGGGCATAATCCAGCCCTCTGCTTAGAGGGAAATAGGAGTCTGGAGGAGGAGGATAGAGGAGCATGTTCTTGTGAACTTGTGAACCTGAGGAATGCAGACTGCGGCACCTTCAAACCAATAAGCAAATAAGTGAAGACAGTTCTGCTGATGGGCTTATTTTTGTGATTAGGTGATTAAAGTTTTAATTATATTAACTGTGCAAAATAAAGAAAGACAGACACACAGGAATAAAAGTGAATAAGGACGAAAAAGAAAATTATTGATTCATTGGCTCATTTTCAGGGCTCGGTGTCAGGGAATAAGAGTTCGTCCTCATACTCTGCGAATTCAGGCGGGAGTAGGTCACCTAGAAGAGAAGAAATTCCCTCATCTAAGTTGCTGTCCTCCTCGTCTTCTTCCGGCGTGTATTCTCATACTTTGTAATCTGGTGGTATGAGGTGCTGATTCATCTTGATCATTGTTAACCTCTCCACATTTTTGGGCGAGAGGCGGGTCCTTTTACAAGTTACAATGCCACCAGCAGCACTGAAAACACGTTCAGAAGACAGGCTTGCGAGTGGGAAAGACAAGTAGTTTATAGCCAGGTTGGAGATCTCTGCCCACAATTCTTTTTTCCCATGCCAATACGCCAATGGGTCAGCATTAACATAGACCTCTGTTGAGTCATTCAGATAGTCCTGCACCATCGACTGAAGGTTGTCCCCGGTTCCTCCACTTTGCTTACATTTTGCTGGGACCTTTTGAGAAGCAAACCCAACCTTAGTTAGCCAATCCTCTTCTTCACCCAATGTTACTGTTGTGTCTGGTGCAGATGATCCGGTTGCCGGTGTCTTTAACGGCTGAGAGGTCACTTCTGCCACAGCCACAGGTGCAGAAGTGGATTCTTTTGACTGGGGGTGGCCTGCTGATGCTGATGTACTGCCTTTTCCTTCAATTTTCTGCCGTTCTCTTTCAAACCTCATGGCTGACACAGCTAGCCAATGTTTGTACTTTTTAACATCTGCGTCACCAAAAGCAAAGAATGCTCTGCCTGCCAGTGCCTTTTTGTAGCGTGGATCAAGAATAGTAGCACAAATGTAATGCTGTTCTGAGTGGATCATTTGAAGACGTTCATCGCCAAGTAGGCGCTGTAATAATTTCTCCGCAAAAACAAAAGCTTCTTGCTTTTCTTCATCTTTTTGAAACATAGAAGACACCGCCTTCAGTTGGTGCTCCAGCATGCGCAACAATGGGATAGCTTTTCCCACATTACAGTCCTGCCTGCTGACTGCACGCGTGAAGACCTCAAAAGGACGAAGCATGTCTGTCAGGCTTTAAACTAGCTCCCATTGCGCCGCATCTAGCCTCAGGTCCTTCTGAGCTGTACCCAGTGTTAAGAAATACTGATCGAGTACCGTAAACTGCTCATTCAGACGCTCAAGCATGTAGAAGGTTGAGTTCCAACGTGTTTGGCACCTCCTGGATGAGTGCTTTCACTGGCATTCGACGTTCATGTAGCAGGCCCCTCAGATGCTTCCGGGCCTTAAAAGAATGGCTGAAATGGTTGCACATTCTTCGGCAGGTGGTCACTAACTCGCACACTGGACTTTGTTCACTCAAGAATTTTTTAACAACCAGGTTTACACGGCAGTCTGAAATATTTACCCAGCTCCATGGCCTTAACTACATTGGCGCCATTATCCGTGGAAACATAACCAATCGTGCGTTTTTTTGGGGACAGCCATTGAAAGATCTTTGTGTTAAACTCCTTCTCCATGCCAAACATGGCTAGTGTTGCAAGTTTCCGAGCAGCTTTAAAAACGTTGTCCGGGTCAACAACTGCGTTTAGCTTTGCTTTAACCCCTGAAAAAGAGACCCAGTGTGCAGTGATGCACATGTAATCAGTGCCTGCGCCACTGGTCCACATGTCTGTTGTCAGATGTATAGTGTAAACAGCACTCTTCTGCAAAGCTGCCCCGATCACCTCCAGCACATCTTCATGTAGTGCTGGAACCGCAACTCTGGAAAATAGAACCGGCTAGGAACCTTTCATTTAGGGCTGAGCGTTGCCACTAATTCTAGAAAACCAACCCCTTCTACAAAAGAAAAAGGGAGAAGGTCCAGAGCTAGCATTTTAGCCAGCTTAGTGTTATACAGACACGTCAGTTGGTGGTTGCGATCAAATGGCGCTTCTGAAAACAACATGCCTCTAATGGTGGGCTGGACCATTTTACGGGATGATGATGAGGACTTCTTCGACCCAGTTACGCTGGATGATGAACTTTTTAGCATTGGTGTCTCACTTTCTCCCAACCTCTTAGTGTGGCTCACAGGGGGTGTGCTGACAGGGGTACTGGGTGTAAGTGAAGTGTTTGACGCTTCTTCCTCCTCGTCATCATCAGATGAAACATCAACGTATCCAGTTTGTTGACTTCCAATTCGGGCTTCCTTGATCTCCCTTAGGTGCGCAAACCATTGGACAGTGTGCTGTCTCTTAAGATGACCTCTCTGGCCTTCGGTACCATAGTTGGTACCAAACTTACCACGACTAACTGCAAGCTTACAAATGCTACAAATGGCTATGTTTTCCTTTTTTGGGCAAACACTAAAGAAGTCCCAAACTGTGGACTTGAAATGTCTGTGGGGGCCGGAGGAGGCGATATTGGTGGTGGTCATGCTGCTAATGCCAGATGAAGTGGAGGATGTGTGTTGCCGAACTTTACTACGTTGTGCACTTGCACCACCACTAATTGAGGTCGAGGTGGATGGAGGTCCCTTGCGAGAAAGAAATATGGAAGCGGTAGGTGGTGGTGTACTAGTTAACTCCAATGACGGTGGTGTTCCCATTGCCTCCTCGTCAACAACATCATCACGCTCAGCAGCTTTTCGGGCTAGGGTCAAAATGTCTGTTTGCTGCATGCCCGCTGAGGCTGGAGTGAAGTCTATTATGACTGCGTCGTCGTTGTGAGAGTGTTCATCAGCAGGAGTATACGCCACTTCTTGTTCAGCGTCAGCATCACACTCCATAACTATGAGAGTTTCGGGGACCTTCCTTTTATGCTTAGCTACCTTTGTCAGATCATGGTGTGCCTCACTCTCAGACGGCAGTGGTGGTTCCCAAGTTTGATCCATATCATCAGAAGGAGGTGGGCTTGAAGAAGATGTAGACACCATCCTTGATATTTTCCTTGCTAGGGATGTGGAAGACAATGAATGATCATCAGGAGGAGTGGCTTCCTCAAATGATACCTCGGCTTGAATGTCGATTTCCTGATGTGCCCCTACTTCGGGAGGAACAACTATTGTGGGCACTTGTGCCCCTTCATGCACCTTTGCTTGCGCATTTCCTTGCGCTGCCTCTCCTTCCACATGTACTTGGGCTTGTACTTGCACATGTGGTTGTTGTTGCGGCTGTGGTTGTTCAACACTCGTCAGATGAGTTACAACAACCTGTGTTGATTGAGGGACATTGCTGCTACTTTCTTGCGATGAGCCAACATCACTGGTCGATGGTGATTGAACAACTACACTGGCTGCCTCTGCATCACTGAAGGGCTTGGACTTAAGTTGGCGTGGTGGTGGTGGCACTGAGCCCAATGGAGCGGGGTGCTGCTCCCAGCTTGGTCCCCAGCAGATCCCGCTGCTGCTGTAGGCGTACTTTGTTTCCCAAAAAATGTGGCGGGAGGCACACCAGTCTCCTTGGTAACTTGCTTCTTCTGCTCCTTACTGGCAACTTTCTTGCTAGAGGAGCTACGGGGAACTATTTTTGGGGCCATCTTCTTCAGAGGTCAGAACAGCAGGCCGCAGTTGCACGAGTGGCAGAGTTGTCTGTGGCCAGACGTGACGTCGCGTGACGTTATGCTGCACACACACACCGCTGCAGGACTTCTTCCTGGCACTGGTGGTTCTGTTCTCTTGAGTCTTTTGCACCTAAAAGCAATGGAAGACAGAGGAACATCAGTTCAGTTATACACCCCAAAAACTCGAAAACCACATAAAAATCAGCACAATCCCATGCCATCCATGCCCTCAATGATGTTTAAATTCAAGACACCCCACAGAAAGACTAGGTCCATGCACCACTCACTAGCCCTGGGCACAAGGCCCCAACAGCAGCCCAAAAAAATCGAAAACCACAGAAAAATCAGCACACTCCCATGCCATCCATGCCCTCAATGATGTTTAAACTCAAGACACCCCACAGAAAGACTAGGCCCAAGCACCACTCACTACCCCTGGGCATAATGGAAGAAAGCTAGGGAAAATGGGTGCAGGCCTGAGAACACTGCCTGCATTCAAAATGGCCCCTTGCCTCCCAGCACATGGCCAGGGCCTGCCTGAACCAGCACTCAAAATGGCCCCCACCCACATAGCCAGTCCCCATGAACACCCCAAAAAATCATAAAACACACAAAAATCACCACAATCCCATACCATCCATGCCCTCCATGATGTTTACATTAAAGGGACCCCACAGAAAGACTCAGTACATGCACCATTCACTAGCCCTGGGCAAAAGGCCCCAACAGCAGCCCAAAAAATCAAAAACCACAGAATAATCAGCACAATCCCATGCCATCCATGCCCTCAATGATGTTTAATTTCAAGACACCCCACAGAAAGACTAGGCCCATGCACCACTCACTACCCCTGGGCATAATAGCAGAAAGCTCGGCAAAATGGGTGCAGGCCTGAGAATACTGCCTGCATTCAAAATGGCCCCTTGCCTCCCAGCACATGGCCAGGGCCTGCCTGTACTAGCACTCAAAATGGCCCCCACCCACATGACCAGTCCCCATGAACACCCCAAAAAATCGAAAAACATAAAAATCACCACAATCCCATGCCATCCATGCCCTCCATGATGTTTACATTAAAGAGACCCCACAAAAAGACTCAGTCCATGCACCACTCACTAGCCCTGAGCAAAAGGCCCCAACAGCAGCCCAAAAAATCGAAAACCACAGACAAATCAGCACAATCCCATGCCATCCATGCCCTCAATGATGTTTAAATTCAAGACACCCCCAGAAAGACTAGGCCCATGCACCACTCACTACCCCTGGGCATAATGGATGAAAGCTAGGCAAAATGGGTGCAAGCCTGAGAACACTGCCTGCATTCAAAATGACCCCTTGCCTCCCAGCTTATGGCCAGGGCCTGCCTGTACCAGCACTCAAAATGGCCCCCACCCACATGGCCAGTCCCCATGAACACCCCAAAAAATCAAAAAACACACAAAAATCACCACAATCCCATTCCATCCATGCCCTCCATGATGTTTACATTAAAGAGACCCCACAGAAAGACTAGGTCCATGCACCACTCACTAGCCCTGGGCAAAAGGCCCCAACAGCAGCCCAAAAAATCGAAAACCACACAAAAATCAGCACAATCCCATGCCATCCATGCCCTCAATGATGTTTAAATTCAAGACACCCCACAGAAAGACTAGGCCCATGCACCACTCACTCCCCCTGGGCATAATGGATGAAAGCTGGGCAAAATGGGTGCAGGCCTGAGAACACTGCCTGCATTCAAAATGGCCCCTTGCCTCCCAGCACATGGCCAGGGCCTACCTGTACCAGCTCTCAAAATGGCCCCCACCCACATGGCCAGTCCCCATGAACACCCCAAAAAATTGAAAAACACGCAAAAATCACCACAATCCCATGCCATCCATGCCCTCCATGATGTTTACATTAAAGAGACCCCGCAGAAAGACTCAGTCCATGCACCACTCACTAGCCCTGGGCAAAAGGCCCAAACAGCAGCCCAAAAATGTGTGCAGTGACAACTCATTTACAACTAAACCACTCACGGCTGACAATTAGCGAGAGAAAAAGGAATTTGCACAGGAGGCAGACGAGGGGACGACTACCCGTAGAGCACCCGTACAATATCTGTACTAAATATTGCAGACCGAGTGAATGCCTAGGTAACTTCAATATCTCTCTGGGCTCCAATTATAATACTCACAGATTTCACTAAATGTGCAGGGGCTTGCTCGGATGGGTATAACAAATAAAGATTGTATATGTTTTCAGGCCTAGAGGAATGTGTGCTACACATACAGTTGGAATGTCGATCCGTGGATTATTTACTGTAATTGTATTTACATTTATATTGCGCTTACTACCCCAGATGAGGAGTCAAAGCGCTTTTTCGCTGAGTAGCTCGTGAACACAAAAAAGAATAGTGGTGAATGAATATAGGGAGATACGAAATTAGTTTGTAGGGGATGTGACCATTGGGAATGCATGTTATCACTAAACTGGACACAGACTGCGCTGTTACTCCAAGAATGCTGGAAGGAAGGAAGTGAATGCCTATACTGCCTGTCAGTCATCCGTGATAGGACAGAGAAGGCACGAGACACCAGCATGAGCTGCAACATTTCTGTAATAAATTTTATCCGAGACCCTCTGAAGAAGATTTGACCTCCCAATTGTCTTTTCATGCTTTCTATTAGGCAAGAATAAATAGGCCTTGAATTTAGATGGATGAGTCTTTCTTCTTTGCCAATGATGCGGATCTCCCACCACTTTTTAAATTGGGGATCCACTGATTAATTATTGGTTGAGCCACTGTAAGAAGGTAGGCCACCTTCTGGCGGACAGGCCGTCCGCCATAAGGTTGCCACGTTCATGCACTGTGAGAACAACTCAATTTAGTGTGGTCTCTTAATGCATAAATCCTTGCCAGGTAGAAATCAAACAGTGCCTCCTCATGAACATGGAGAAAAGTGCAAGTGGTTTTTTTGTTGTTGATTTTTTTAGAAACAAATTCCCACTTTGGGGTTTGTTTTAAAGGAGGAGAACAGAAGCTAAGTCGGGCGAAAAAACACAAGTTGCACTGCTCGAAGGTCATTCTTCCTTGGAAGTGCATCCTCCATATCAGAAATCTAAATTACCTTTATTTAGACATGCATGGTAAATCAAAAAACATAGATTTATGGAGAAAGTGCTAAAGGTAATGGAAAAGTGAGGTGACGGCTTCTGTCAAAGAATCCAGTGGTTAGTATTATCCTTTTGTTGCAGGGTTTCTTTATTTATTTTATGTTAAAAGTTTAATATAGCGCTAGCTTGATCCATAGGTATCAGAGTGCTTTACATACACACTGTAAAAACAGAAGGAAATTGCATTACATAGTAGGAAGGCAGTAAGGAAGCAAAACTGAGATAAAAAATACAACATGAAAAATAGGTAAACAGTGCAGGGGAGGGAGAGAAAACAAACGACGGTGGTTAACACAGTCCGGTCACCATTTATCCTTGAATGTCAAGAGAGAGAGGAATCAACTCAGATATTGAAGACTAGGTTAGTTGATGTTGGTCAGGAAAGTATTTGTTAAGGAGATGGAGTTTCAGGTCCCTTATGAAACAGGAGGAGGGGTTGCATCTGAGGACTCTAGGGAGAGCGCACACACAGAACTATGCATAGGATTATGGGACCTTAGTGCATAGGTACTGAGTCACCCTACCACCTTAGTACCCATAAGCCCAGGACTGACTAGCTATAGTGTCTCACTTGCACTCTGTTGTATTCAGTAGCTTTAATAGAATTATTTGTTATGGATGTTCTGTTTCTCTTGGTTCCAGTCTCCATGGTTATGACTGCTTCAAGGCAGTTAAGAGACTGAGGGCTGGAGAGACTGGCAGCATCAAGTTGGTGTTGTAACTGAGAATAAACTGGATTTCACCTATCCACAGTGCTTGTCTTATTTAACACTGGCGACAACAGTAAACCTATCAAGACAAGTGCCTCCACACACCACCAACTCGTCTGTGAACCCACAAACTATTGAATGAGACTGAAACAAGCTGTGCTACCTAGCATGAAGTTTATTCGTGACTGAATTATTAACGGTGAACTGGATGCGGATACTCATGATCGTGAGTAAAATTGACTAAAGTATCCACAGCCGCTTTAATTTTTACAACTTATCAAGCCCATAGACTGTCATTAAAAGACTGTGAAAAGTCTGTTGTATGCACTGACTATGTGTACCGCTTGTACCACTTTGAAGGGAACGTGCGTGTCATTTGGAATTTGCCCTAAGGAAGGGTAGTGTTGCCCGTGAAAATTGTCGAGTTATATGCTCGAGACTGATGCCACAGTTGATAGGAGATTAAATGTTTACCTTTGAATCAGCTACTTTGCCGAATGCCTGCGCGTGTGTGCTCCTCGTGACTAGGAGCGCTGTTCTTCGTCATTGTTCCGACGTCTTCTCCTCGCTGCTGGAAGCGCTGCTCTTCTTCTTGAAAAAGCGTCCGACGTCTCATCACGCAGTGCGTCATCACTCAGAAGATGTCTCGACGTGCGGCCATTTTGTTCTGAAGGTTTGGAAGTTGCCATAACAACGGCAAAGACAGCAGAGTCGGAAAAGTATTTCTGTGAATTTCAACGGAGTACACAGGTCCACGAAGCACAAAGCTTATATTTTAACGATTGCCAAGCACATGTAGGAAAATACTTTGGAAAATACTTACATTTAAATTGGAACTGTTTTTTTATGTAGTTATTTATTTATTCCTTTATTTTTTCTGTTAGCTTGTATTGCCTTCACTATGTCTTCGACTTCTATGAGTCAACCTCCCGCTTTTCTGTGTGAGAAGGGTGAACCCTTACTCCCATGGAAACGTTGGAAGAATCTTTTTGATTCTTATCTGGTGGCCATAGGTGGTGAGAGACTTTCTGCTTTTAGGAAGCAGGCAATCCTTCTCCATAATTTAGGTGTAGAAGGTCGCAACATTTATAATAGCATTGATGAGTTACCTATGGGTGAGGGTTTTGGACAACCAACTGATGTATTTGAAATGTCCATGAAAATGCTGGAAATTTATTTTGGTCCACGCATTAATGTGGTTTTGGAACATCACAAATTTTTTATGAGAGTTCAGGAGCCTACTGAGAAAGTTGGTAATTACATTGCATATTTAAAGACTCTATCCAGAACTTGCGAATTTGGGGAATTGACTGAATCTTTGATTCGTGACCAGCTTGTACAATGTACTAATAGTCCGAGAGTTCAGGAAAAACTTTTGTCCAATTTCTATAGTTGAGGGTGTTGAAAACACTTCAGGATGGGTAAAAGAAATGAAGGAGCACAAGTCTACACCTGACAATACCCTGACACCCAGTAATATTCATGAGATTTCAACCCCTAATGTTCAACAAACAGTTGGTGACAGCATATGTAAAGTAGCTCCTAAATCCAAAACTAAATTTCAATTTGAACGTGGTAAAATGAAGTGTTACAGATGTGGAAGTGCTACCCACTCTTCCAGCTTTCCCAACTGTTATGCTCTTTTGACTGTTGCTCCTCAGACAGATACTTAATCTTGGTTACCTTTGAATGTTTTTCTTTTTATGAAGATATTATGATAGTTGAAATTCTTCTGGTGTATTCCCCTCCAATGTTAGCACTTCCTCCAGAAATCAAGGAATTTATTTTACCGCCAAACTTTGAATCAGGCTGCCTGCCAATCCAGTTACTCTTGGCAAAGAATAGCCTGGCATATTTAGAGACATCTGGCTGGTGGAGATCTCTGTGGATTCTATGGCAGGACCGGAGGCTCAGATTATGCTTTTCTTTCTCCGCAATTTATTACAATAGGGAAAACACAGCAGCCTCAGAAAAGCTCATAACGTAGAAAAAATGCTCTTATCACAACAATGAAGCATTATCAATACACAATCCAAGAAAAAATGTCTCTGGGACTACAACTCCCATCCTGGTAAGATAAACAGTCTGCCCGGAGTCCTTCTTCTATGTTTACAGTCCATAGATAGGAAGTCCCTTCTCCATGTTCTTCCTCTTTCTTCGCTGCTTCCGCAGCCAGATAAGTGTTTTTCCTTCCTCGCAGTGTTTTAATGCTGTTTGGGTGGAATTCTGATGTATTTGTTCTGTATTTTGGGGCTATGGGTCTCTGATGTCATTGTGTCCTTGCAGAGCCCCGTACAAGTCGCGGAAGCGCCGTTTTGCTTCCTTCGCGTCTTTCAGTTTTAAACCTATTTCTAGCACCCGCTAGAGGGTGCTGCTGCGTCTTGTTGGTCTCCGGCGCGGGTTTTCTCTTCACAGAGGAGCCGCGCTGAGGAGACCAACTGCCGCGGAGCCGAGCCCTCAAGCTGCCTCACAAACGCCCGTATTTTCGGGTCTGTACTCCTTTTGCCCCATATTTGAACGCCCCTGTGGGGGTCTGTACTGCGGTGTTCTGCCGCGTTTGACGCCTTAAGGCAAGATTGCACTTGTGAGATACTGGTGTGGTAGCGCGCGGTGAGGTAGCTGACCTGGTCCCTCTAGGGTGGGTCTGCGAGCTGCGGGAGTAGTGCACCCTATTCTTGTCAGTTTCTGGCATCCAAAGCTTATTGCAGTCCTCCGGTCTGCCCTAATTTTACTGTGACACCCACGCTGCTTGGGTAGTGTATAAAACCCTTGTGCTAGCTTTGGACAGCATGGAGGACGAGTACTATGGGGATGATTCACAGTCCTACCTACAGGATGAGGAGTTCTACCAGGCAGTAGACAGCTCCATCTACCGTTGCGTGACAGAGGTAGTAGCTCCTATGGAGGAGCGTCTCTCGGCACGCATAGTGGAGGAATGCGCCAAACTAGCTCAGGCGCACTCAGGAATTCCTCATGCCCTCCCAGGTCCATCAGGTGAGGGTCCCCCCGCTCCTAAGAAGCCCTGCAGAGAGGGATTACCGGAGGGTGCCCAGGGGGTGGACAAGGGAGCCTTTGAGCGTCTGCGTGACGCTTTCTTGGCTAAGGCGACCGAGTCCCCGCCTGACCAACCTGCGGCCCCCGCCTCTGTAGTGGCTACTGGAACGGCCCCTTCGTCTCCGGGAGATTCCCTGGATTAGGATGGGGATGAGGAGTCGGTGCGTTCCTGGCGACCTTCGAGCTCGGCCACCGAGTTACCACGGGACAGCTCAGGTATGCTGGACCCGGATGAAATTATCCATCCGCGGTCCGCAGCCTGGACCCCGGGTGACAAGGTGGCAAAGTTCGTGGCTAGTCGGTTGCGTAAACCCCTGGAGCAAGAGGCCAGGGGTTGCCTCCGTGGGGAATGTCCTAGGCCCACCTTGGAATGGAAAGTTGCCATGACACCGGATTTAGATACCAAGATGGCGACATTTCTAGCGAAATTTATGAAAGATCCACGTAAGGGCATTGACCAATCCTGGCGGTCGTGTCAAGACAAGCTGCTTGACGCGGTAGGACCATTACTAAAATTCTTGGTAGGGCGGAGGAAGCTAAAGTTACTGGGACCGCCATTTCTCCCGACGTCTTGTCAAATTGGGCGCAGAGGGTGATTATATTTTTAGGCAACGCCAACTGCGCCCTTTCCACCGAACGCCGGAGGTCTTTCCTGATCAAACTAGACCCGAAGTTGGGTGACTTGGCCTCTTCGGAGTCAGGGGCGGTTGCCCAAGGCGGTCTCTTCGGGGAACCGTTTATTAAGGAGTTAGGGAAGTTCGTATCAACCTTCACCTCCCTTGATAAGGCCCAGACCAGTATCAAACGCATGTTCCAACAGCGTTTCTCTCAAGGGGCCGGTCGCGGTAGGGGCCGCGCGACCGGCCGTGGCGGGCAGAATGCCAGCAACAGAGGGCAAGGCTCCAGGCGAGGGCAGTACAACACCTCAGCCAATTTCAACTCCTTCTACCCTACAAGAGGGCAGCATTTCGGAGGACGAGGTTTCAGTAAGAACTCCAATGCCAACAACGCAAACGGTGAGTGTTATCCCCGCAGACCGGGTTCAGATTGGCGGCTGGCTTGCGGCCTTTCGGAGGGCGTGGGAGGACCTTACAGCGGATGCATGGGTGTTGCAAACTATCCGCGGGTTTCATATTGAATTCTACGATCAACCTTTTCAGGTGTGCGCCCCGCCCCCCATAACCTTTTCGGTGTCCGATGCCCAGTTGATAGACGAAGAGGTTGCGGAGCTCCTCCGCAAAGGGGCCGTTCGTCAATCAACTCGGCACCCCTCAGGCTTCATCAGCAATCTTTTCTTAGTGGACAAGCCCGGCGGGGGCCGCAGTCCAGTAATCAACCTCAAAGAGTTCAATGGATGTTTGGTTTATCGTCATTTCAAAATGGAGGGGATTCATCTCCTCCGGGATATCCTCCTTCCGCAGGATTGGTTGGTACGGTTGGATCTCAAGGATGCTTATCTTGTGGTTACAATCTATCCTCGACACCGTCGCTTCCTCCAGTTCCTCTGGCGGGAACAGGTGTTCGAGTTTACGGCACTACTGTTCGGTCTATCCTCAGCTCCATGATGTTTCACGAAAGTGTTACACCCCGTGGTAGAATTCTTGCGGGCGCAGGGGATTCGCCTGATCGTCTATTTTAGACGACATTTTGCTGATTGCGCAATGTCCACAAAGCTTGCTGTCCCAACTGTGCCAGACTGTGGACCTTCTTCAGGAACTCGGTTTTGTCATCAATGGCGACAAGTCAGTTCTTGTACCCTCTCAGAAAGTAGAGTTTTTGGGATTTGTCGTTGATTCCGTCGACGCTTCCCTCAGTCTTCCGTCGCGGAAGTTGTCCAAGATCAAGCACGTCTTGCGACAAACAATTGCAAAGTCTCACACGTCTTTACGACAAGTTGCCAGAGTGGTAGGCCTGCTATCGTCTTCGATTCAGGCCATATTTCCGGGCCCTCTTCACTACAGGGCCCTTCAGCGTCTCAAGGCTTATCATCTGCGCAGGGGCATGTCATACAACCAGATGGTTCCCCTCTCGGAAGAAGTCAAGGACGAGATGTCCTGGTGGCTGACTCACATGGAGGCCTGGAATGGCCGAGCGATTTTCGGGTCTACCCCGGACCTTGTTATCGAGTCCGATGCCAGCAGAGTCGGTTGGGGAGCGCGCTGTGGAGATTTTTCCACAGGCGGCACCTGGTCATTGGACGAACAGAAGTTGCATATCAACTGTCTGGAACTTCTGGCGGGTTCGTTCGTGGTACGCTGCTGGACCGGGGACTCAGTGAAATCGTGTGTCCTGCTAAAGATGGACAATGTGTCGGCAGTGCAATACGTGAACCACCTAGGAGGTCCCGTGCACTGGCGAATTTGGCAAAGCAGTTCTGGCGGTAACGGCGGAGTATCTGCCGGGTCAGGCCAACCAGGTGGCAGACTGGCACTCCAGATATCTTCGGGACTCCAGTCTGTGGATGTTGGATACTCGGGTCTTTCGCTGGCTCAACGAGCTGTGGGGTCCTTTCTCAGTGGACCTGTTTGCCTCCCGCTTGGACCATCAACTCCCGAGGTTCTTCAGTTGGAGGCTGGATCTGCTGGCAGAGGCCATGGACGCGTTTCTCCAGGACTGGAGCAAGGAGAAGCCCTTTGCGTTTCCACCTTTTTCGATGGTGATGCAGACGGCGGCTCAGGTTTGCCGGCAGGACGTGGAGCTGGTTCTGGTGATGCCGCTATGGAAGTATCAAGTCTGGTTTCCAGTTCTTCTGGAACTTTTTTGGGATTCTCCAATCCTACTCCCCCAGTTTCCTCGCCTGCTCCTCAATCCGGATCGAGATCCGCATCATCTCATCGTTCCGGGCTCTCTCCGCCTCATGGCATGGAGGCTTTCAGGCGACGTTGGTCGCTCCCGCGCCTTTGGAGATCAGCTGAAGGTCTGTTGTCCAAAGCCTGGGCTGTCAGTACGTCGAAGCGCTACAAATCCGCTTGATCTAAGTGGGTTCGTTGGTGTCTTCGACGCAACTTGGATCCGTTGGTCGCGGGATTCGTTTCCGTGTTGAATTATTTGGCGGAACTGGCCGTGGATGGGTTTGCCTACCGCCCAATTAACGCTGTGCGTTCGGCTATTTCAGTGGTGCATCATCCAGTGGACGGTTCTCCGGTTGGAGTTCATCCTTTTGTGTGCCGGCTTTTGCGGGGCATCCGATTGTCGTTGCCGCCGGAGCCCCGTAACTCTGTCCTTTGGGACGTCAATGTGGTTTTGAACCTTTTTCTATCTTGGCAACCTAATAGGTACCTGTCTGTCAAGGAACTCTCGGCGAAACTGGCTATGCTTTTGTGCTTAGTATCCTGCCGGAGAGTGTCGGATGTGTGTGCTCTGGATGTCTCGGCACGCGTATTTTCACTGGATGGTGTCACTTTCACAATTGGTCGCCGCACAAAGTCGGCTTCTAGAACCATTTCGTATCCGGCCTTCGTGGATGTCCCGAAAATGTGTGTTGTTCAGTGTCTGAAAGCTTATGAGGATGTGACTTGGGACATTCGCCCTCCAGGCGAGAGACAATTGTTAATTGCTTTGCGAAAGCCACACCATGCAGTCTCTTCCCCCACCATAGCCAGGTGGGTGCGCTAGGTCATGCAAGAGGCAGGTATTGATACCAAACGTTTCGGAGCTCACTCTGCCAGGGGGGCCATGGCCTCTAAGGCTTTCTCGGTGGGAGCTCGTTTAGAAGATTTGATGCGGGCCACGGACTGGTCCTCTGATTCCTCCTTTAAGAAGTTTTACTTTAAGCCTGTAGTGGATATTGCGAATTTGGTGGTGAGTAAGCTTTAAACTAGCATAATCTGAGCCTCCGGTCCTGCCATAGAATCGAAATTTGCCTACCTTATGTAACGGTAAGTTTCAATTCTATTAAGGACACAGAGGCGAGGATTATCCCACCCAGAACGTCGTTGAGCGACATCCCGCCCGTATGGCAGTAAGTAACCAGGTTTTCATGGTTTATTCCTCATGGTTAAATTTGGTCATGTGATTGTTTTACTTCGGCTGTAAGCATCTGTGCCTTCCGTTACAACACTTACGCTGTTCTATTTTTTCTGTTAGGAAATGACGGTTCCAAATCAGACCAATGACCGGAGTGATCTGAGTGCGTAATTCGCGCGAAGAAAGAGGAAGAACATGGAGAAGGGACTTCCTATCTATAGACTGTAATCATAGAAGAAGGACTCCGGGCAGACTGTTTATGTTACCAGGATGGGAGTTGTAGTCCCAGAGACATTTTTTCTTGGATTGGGTATTGATAATGCTTCATTGTTGTGATATGAGCATTTTTCCTACGTTATGAGCTTTTCTGAGGCTGCTGTGTTTTCCCTATTGTAATAAATTGCAGAGAAAGAAAAGCATAGTCCTCGCCTCCGTGTCCTTAATAGAATTGAAACTTACCGTTACATAAGCTAGGCAAATTTCGATTCTGTTCATCTACCAGTGTGACAGAGGGGGTTAGCACTGATGAATATCACACAGGTAATTCCTTCAGTATTCCACAGATTCAAACTCCTGGAGGGAGAGTTTTCTCAGCAAAACAAAAAAATCAATTACTCTGACGTCTAGGGAGATTTCCACCTGTGTGTGGAAGCCATTTTTTTCTATTCCCTGCCTGGGTCTGGTGTGCATGGTGAAAGTGGACAGGAAAACTGAGTGACTTTTGTCTCACCCTTAACATGGCAGTGCCACTGCGACCTGCTTGACCAAAGCTTGTTTCAAATCGAGCAAACTGAGGCTTGCTAAATGGCTGAGTAACCACTGGGCATGAACTCTGCTAATTTATCACTGACCACCTGTTCTACCAAACTCTAAATAAGGTGCTGAGTTACAAGTAGGCGTGGCACCATTACATTAGGTATTGATCTGACCGATCACAGGGTGATATGGAATCAAGTTGTATGACATTGTCCTTGGGGACGCCTGGAAACCTTGTTGCCACTCGCTATTGCCACTCGCTATTGCCTCTGCCGGTAATTGTTGTAAACCAGCCCCGGGGGAGGGCTGCAACGCTTCTTCCAATTCCTGCGGGACGCCCGACAACAGCAGGGGAAAACCACAAGTCCCAGCAGGACTCAGCCGTCTCTGTGCACTGCGTCATCGCGGTAGCGCCAGGAGGCGCTACAAGAACTCTCAAGGGCCCCCACGGCGCGGGACGCGTGCGGGCGAAGTCCGGGCCAAGGGAGGGGCCCGCCCACGCCCATCACAGCCAGGAGGAGGCAGGGCAGAGCCTGCCCCATTTTATCGGACTATTCAGCCCTCTAAGATTTTGGTTAGTGATTCTGAACTCCTTATTCTTTGTTGTATGCATAATATTCAATCAGTACTTGCCTACATTGGTTGCTGCTCAGTATGAGTAACAGTGCCCCCAAAGGGGCAGGGGGCCCAGGGGTCGTTGGTACTCTCAACGCTTTTCTCATCAGGGCAGAATCTGTCTTGATTCATGAAATTGAATTGACCCAAAGGAGACTTTCTCTAGATACACGTGGAACCTCAACAGAAGTCCCCACAGGTGGCCCCCTTCTCAATCCAGTCACTTTGGTTGAATGAAACTTGGATAGTATGCCCCAACCGGCTCATGAGCCACTCACAGTGATATCTGAAGATTAGCATACTATAGATATGGAACCCTCACCAATACCCTTGCCCTTACTCCCGATTGCGACTCGTTCGCAACAGCAATTACAGGCAAGGGCCAGGGAGGGTACGGCTTCAACCACCGCTAGGAAAGAAAGGCGGGGGTTACCTCTTACCACAAAACAAGCTAGTAAAGTATACCTGGTCAGGCAGCTGTTTGTAAGGTGTTGTGTCCTTGTTGTAATTACCAACATTTTGACAGAATGAGGAACATACACAGTTAAGGGATGACCCATTACTATACTTTTGCAGCTTCTGATGCGGACACCAGTAGCTGTCACCAATTTAAGACACCCAGGCAGCACTACAGCCACTGGATCTAATGTGGCGCAGAAGTAAGCTTCGAGACCTGGTTCGAAGAAAATTTAGGAATATTAGCAGCTTTCTGAGACACTGTGTGGCAGTTGGGGGACCTGCATTACTGGGGCTTGTGACACATTATAATTCTGAGACTTACTGTTGTGCAGTTTCCACTAATCAGTAGGAACTTCGCGTTTGTGGATGACATAAACTTAGAATGGAGCCAGATGGATTCCGTGCACCCTCACAGGATATGTTGTCCTTTGGACTAGCAGGCTCCCAGTGCCATTGTTTGTCCCCCTTAACCTAGACAGGTAGTGAAGAGTACTAGCAACTACTGAATATGATGACAGTGTTCCTTCACATGAACTTTTCTATGTTAGCAAGGTTGTTGTTTCTATGAACTCTAACCCAAGTGTCACAAATGTAAATGTGTGTCAAACGTTGATGTGACAAAGGTTTGGCAACTTAAAGAAAGAACAGTGTATATGTAAAATGGCATTATTTCCTATCAGGCCTCATTCAGGTGCATGAAACCCAATCCTTGTACATAAGTTGACGAAGAAGCTTTTTTTAAAAATTTCATTCAAAAAGGTTTTATATAGCGCTGGCTAGACACGGAGGTATCAGAGTGCTTTACATGGGTATCAGATAATAAATTGCAGGTTACAGCTTTACAAAGGTTACACAGTTATTAGAGCATGGCAATTTTAGGTACAAGTAAGGTTGAGAAAAACAAAAAGGAACATATAGGTAGGGGAAAAAGCTGTCAAGGGGACATATTCCGGGGAGTGGGGGGTAAGAGCAGGGGAAGTAGACAGAGAGTGGAGGAGGGAAAGAGGAGGGGAGGGTTAGGGACACGGCATGGCAAGAGATGTGGGAGGGAGACAGGGACACAAACCGGTAGACGAGTCAAAGCTGCGCCCAAAATCCAGAAGCTGTGAACCCAGGGGGAGTGGTATCATTTCCCCATCTCTGTTTCGAGAGGCTCCCTAAGCGCAGTGGACTCTCTCAGAGGGGTCTCTGAGACTCCAAGGCCTATTTACTGGATCCTTCTCCAAGAAGGGGAGAGGGAGTGCTTTGGCAAGGGGTGCCATACCATACCTCAATTGTGATTGGCTCCCTTGGGGCTGTGGACTCTCTCAGCGGGTATGCTGAGACTCCAGCCTATATATCTTGGGTCTTTCCCCAAAAAGGGGAGAAGGAGTGCTTAGTCAAAGGGCACCAAAGGACACGGGGCTAGGCGGTGAAGCGGGAAAGGGGAAAGATTCAGGTGAGAGTGGATAGGAGCAAGAAGTAGACAAAGAACAAAAGAATGCTGAATAGGAATAGATAGATAGGAGACAATCCACGCTGAGTAGGGCGTGCTCAAGAGGCATCCAAAGCGCTCATTATGCAAGGGCTTACGATAAAAAAAACAA
Source organism: Lissotriton vulgaris (assembly GCF_964263255.1). Lineage (NCBI taxonomy): Eukaryota > Metazoa > Chordata > Amphibia > Caudata > Salamandridae > Lissotriton > Lissotriton vulgaris. The sequence goes on from NC_141694.1 coordinate 183,724,402, forward strand.
GACTTCCGGAGCAACCAAGAGTTCTTTTCTGGTGCACCCCAGGGATGTTACTTCCGGTACACTACGGTTTTATCAGGCCTGCCTGCAAATGACTGAGCACTACTTTAAAACAAGCATTTGCAAAGCAATGCAACTCGCATTTACGCAAGACGTATTGCATTAGAAATGGGAGTTTGGGCATTTAGGAAGGCACGAACGGGAGTGGGGGGTAGAAAAGTTGCGAACTGCAGGAGGGGGGGGGGACACAGGGCAGAAAATAGTGTTGGAGTAAAGGGGCCAATAGCCAGGGAAGGATACAAATGACAGCATGGCCGTCAGGTGGAGGGACTAACAAGCCTAAAACCAATCAGAAGGCAGCATTTAGGATGTAAGTCAATCAAAAAGATAGGCTGAGAGTGGGCGCAGCTTTCAGAAAGCTTCCACGCTATAGTATATACTGCATGCCTCGCAAAGCGACAGCGCATGCGCTGCAACGCTAGGGAAGTGCTGAAAGATGTATATGATAAAAAGACTGCAATAAAAACTAGGCACTCCTGCTGTCTGGAGGCCCGAAGCATAAAGAAGGCCAGATACATTTAAAAATAGAAAAGCAATGAAAACAGAAAGCAATTTTAAACCAATTTGGATGTTAAAAAACAGGCTGAATAAAAAGATCTCACCACACAGAGAGCCAGATGTTTACATGTTCAGAATTGCAGACGAAACATTCCTGTTCCCAGCGTCCACAAACAACGTTGCTGCAAACAAGGTTCCCAGAGGCACACCTCAGAGCAAATTGATATACCAAGTAAGTTCCCATCTAACCCCCAAAGCAGCTGCTGAGCGACTGAATAAAGCCACCTGCTGTTCAGTAGGGACATAGCTTACATCCAAACCACTAGGTGTGGAGGCTACTCAGGAAAGCTCATAGAGCGCGGCCAGGAGCAGAGGTATCCTCGAGGGACAGAGGCATAGATGGCCTTCAGTGGCTCCACCAGTATGTGTATGACCAAAGGTTTAACCAATTGCGATCCCTAGCACAAGCCCAGGGCAATTTCTTAAGCTCACAGGAGACAGCGAAACACAGGCTGTATGCAATAAAGCCATACAGGCCGAAACAACAGAAACCAATGTTCATCTAGTTCTTGAAGCAAAGGTAAACCAAAGAAGTGCAGTCACAGCACAACATGACACGAGACAGCACCAGCTCCATATGATCTTGAACAGGGACATTCATTTCGAGCAAAAATATTAAAATTAATATCCCTGCAACTAGGATCAGGACCAGCTGAAAACCTCCATAAATGCTCCCGAAGAAGGAGGATGGAATATTCCCAAACACGGTCTGGAAAGTGAAGACCAATTCAGAGCCAATGCTTTTCATAAATCCTACAATTCCAGTCGTACTAGACATGTTAAAAATATGATGGACCAGCTCTCTAAAATGGTGTGGGAAGTTGGTACGGAGCAACGCCTGTATCTCAGAGGAGGAACGAACCACCTGAAGATCAAATGTCTCCTTGGCCGAAGTTAAGGACACTTCTTTCTTAAAAAATAAGGCTTTCAGTGTGCTCAGGGCGTCAAAGCACACATTAGTTAGATTAATTGAAGGTCATAGAGTATCCTCCCTAACTAAACGGGCAGGTGGAAATAGAACTTATGTACAACATATAACAATGGAAGAAACGGTCACCACATAGGAAACCCCTGATTTCATTCCATGGCAACCGTGAGCATTCAACATCAAGTATCTCCAATTCAAGAGCAATCTGAAAGTCAGACATCACGGCCGCTGGTGACCCTTTCAAGTAGCAAGACAGGTTTGACACAGAAGCACTGCATGCCCCTTTCAACGAAACGTCCGTGCACACTAGGGACCTACTTAAAGTATTCTCACAGTCCGGGCCGCTGAGAAACACTTCAGTCTCCTTATTCCTACACCGTCATGTGAAAGGAAGCTCCAGTCTTCTTGTGTAAACCCATCACCTAACGCCTCATATGTATCTGCTTGATGGTGTTGTAGAAAGTACTGAAAGTGAAAAGTCGAGATTGGCAGTGTAATATACCCATGGAATATCCAATCTGATGATGCTGTCTCTGCAACAGTTAATGGTAACTTTTCAAGCCTCTCAGTGTGTAACTTTGTATTTCCCATCTTTACAGGCCACAGCTATCTGCTGTTCAGAGAGATGATAAGGTAAAAACCGATTTATGATGTTATAGTGTCGCCACGGCACATTGCCAGACAGTGATGTTTGTAGTATCCAGCTCAACAAAATAATTGACCTAAGCTGGGACTGCCCATGTTAAAATGCTGACAGGTCTAGCGGAAGCACATCTTTTGTAGATGGCACAATGTTACCTGATAAGGAAGGCAATTCTAGTTGATAACGTAGTCATACCATTGTAAATTACTGCCAGAGTCTGTTCTAAATTGGCCCTGAAAATCTTGCCCAGCCTTTCAGCAGCTTCTTGTTGAGATATTTTCCATATCTCATTATAGATAGCATATAAGAAGTGCTTAGACGTGGTTTCCTAAACCCCAATAGAAAGTCTTGTAATTCCTGGCCATCAAATAAAAGGGACAAGTTCTATTTCACCTGAGGCAGCGTCACGGTTTTTAGGCAATCAAGGCACCACTTCCCAACACTGAATTACCACCCCCAAATGTTCACTCTGCACATATCATATCTCAGGCCTATGGGCTGTAAATCCCTCACTTTTATCTATCCTGTAATTTGTTAGTGGCTAGTGGCCATACTAACCATCCCTTTTAATTGGAATCTGAGGAGTTATGTTTACTCTTATTCTTACGCAGCATAGTGTCAATAGTATTTTCATCATAAGGTATTAACTGCTGCAAGTTTTCAAATCGTGCAAGAGCGGAAACCTGTGGTGTGTTCAAATCTTTTATCTTAGCCAGGCCAGGACAGGTTGTCTATTGTACAGTTGGGTTCAGGAAAATCATTTGTTGTTGTATTAGACAGGTTCTAAATAAAGTCTCAGTTCCCTGAACCTGCCAATCTGTGGTCCCCCAGAGAGATTTCACATCTATTGTGTCACTTCAAAAGTCAAAACCTTGTTCAGAAAGTTGGGAAAGGAAAGCTGCAGAGTAAATCAGCTTGGTATCAGTTAACATATTTTTCTTTTCAAGTGTTGAAAACAGAACATCTCAAAATTTGCTGTACCATTGTATAACTCATCAGAAGAAAACACAATTGAATGTTCTAGACCTTCTAACATTTCATGCACTGTATTAATGTCCCAATCATCAGAAATAGCACTAGGGGTGATGATGTCATTCAAAAAAATCTTAAATGTGGAATTTGTAATAGTTCAGTAGAACCATACGCATCAAACGATAGCTTGTCCCATACAATCCCATCCAGAACTGGTACAGCTGAAATGTTCACCAGGGATAAGTCTCTCTGTTCATGCTGTGATGATGCCTGTAGTTTCAGAACCTAGATGACCATGTGTATTGCGGAGCGCTACGGGACATAATGCTGATTGAAAAGGAAAAAGAACACAGTCACAAACTGTTATTGGCGTGGGATTTCCCTGTATTTTTGCCTTTGCCTCGTATTACTTTGCGTGTGTTGGACTTTGTTTGTTGATCTAGCTGCTTTTGGCACTTTGTCGCTGCTGTTCAGTGCCAAAGTGCAAGTGCTCCCTTTGTAAATTGTTGTTATGGATTGATGATTTCATGATTGGCATATTTGATTTACTAGTCAGTCCCTAGTACAGTGCACTGCGTGTGCCCAGGGCCTGTAAATCAAATGCTGCTAGTAGGCTTGTAGCACTGATTGTGCCACCTACACAAGTAGCCTTACAACAAGGTCTTAGGCCTGCCATTGCAGTGCCTGTGTGCAGTCTAGTACTGCCATGTCGACCTGGCAAGTGCACCCACTTATCAGGCCCTAACCTTCACTTTTCTTACATGTTAGTCACCCTCAACATAGGCGCACTGTACCTCTGTGTGCAGTTTGCTGTGTATGTGAAAAGTAAACTTCCCTCTGGGGCTGAAACATGTTGGTCTCCCCGCAGCTATTTGTGTGTACTGCGTAGATTATGCTAAACTGTTCTTGTTTTTAAACAGGAAGGGGCTAACGGTTAATAAAATAGGTTTTTGTTAAGTTCCCTATCCCTTTTTAACCACCACATATATCCTTTTTGCACTGCACATTCCCATCATATCCACCTCATGTGGTACATCCGAGTGATTGTGGGTCGCTACCCGGAAATGACCATCTGGGTATGCTAGAGGTCTCAATGATCAAGAGACACAATACCCGATAAGGATTACCAGATAAAAAATATTGATCCATACAAGACTTTGATGGGAATCCTCAATCCAGGGTGACTCACGGTTACTGGTGCCTCACATCTTGGCGATATGGTCTGTCATTTGTCATTTTCACCTAGTAAAGATTTTTTGTTCCTACGCACACGAGTTGGTCTAGGCACAATATTTGAGAATCACTACTGGATTCTAATTCAGACCCCTAAGTTTGTTGTTTATAACTTTAGTCCTAGTGGGGGATATTACTTAGGCCTGGTCTTTAAACATCCCTCTAACCCTCTAATAGTGTTTGGTTTCTTATGTGAAAAGTAGGACATGCCCTGATGTGTGTGGCATGATAGTGAAATACTGCGAATTTCCTTTTTAAATATTGTTAGGCTATCTTTCCCCATAGAATAGAATAGGGAGTTTGCTAATAACATCTTATGAGCATTACTGCCCATGGAAACAAGATAGGAAAATAAAGTTTGATATGCCTGAACTCAGAAGGTTAAGATGAATCTTTTAGTAAGGGTGATTTTTACATTCTGGGTTTGAAAATACCACTTTTAGAAAGTAGGCATTTTCTTGCGTATTGCCTAACCGTTTTTTGGAGGAAATTGAATCTCTGCAACAAGTGGCTGCTAGTGGGGCTTTCGGATCGGAGGTGAATCACGAACCCTCCCCACGGACATCAACGCTACTCCTTGTGTTTCTCGCTACGCTGGAAACGCTCGTATTTGGGAGCACACCTGAGCAGTTCTGAAGGGAGACTACATAGCCCAGAAATCCTTGGGGCATACCAGCACCCTCCCGCAACGCCCAGAGGAGGTGTACTTAAGCAACACCTGACCCGCGCATCGCGGGGAACCTTGCCTAACCGGTTTTTGGAGGAAATTGAATCTCTGCAACAAGTGGCTGCTAGTGGGGCTTTCGGATCGGAGGTGAATCACAAACCCTCTCCACGGACATCAGCGGAACCTCCTCGCGTTTCCCGCTACCCAGGAAACGCTCGTATTTGGGAGCGCACCTGAGCAGTTCTGAAGGGAGACTACATAGCCCAGAAGTCCTTGGGGCATACCAGCACCCTTCCGCAACGCCCAGAGGAGGTTACTTAAGCAACACCTGACCCACGCATCGCGGGATGTGCACAGGATGAGCCGGGCGAAGCCCGGGCAAAGGGCGGGCCCTCTGTGGCCCTCGGAGGCCAGAGGAGACTGGGCTGGGCCAACCCCCTAAAATCGTCGTGAGACGGGTAAGAGGCCATAAAGTGACAGGTGAGATCGCGAACAGTGGCTACTGGGCCTCTACAGTTTAAAAAAAAAGATGGCCCTTAAATCAAAGAAGGGTAGAAAGACTGAACCAACGATATCAGGTGGCAGCATAATTGGGACCCTCGAAAGTTTCTTTACAAGGACTGCTGCGGTGGTGGGGAATGAAATAGAACTAACGGAGAAACGGCTATCCTTGGAACTCAGAGCGACTAAGAGGTCGTCGCTAGGTGCTATAAGAGAAGCGTGTACACCAGAGCATGCTGATGGCCAAGACTTACACCAGTTAATTTGATGTCCTCAGGAAATGATCTAAACGAGACTATATCCACCATTGACGACAATTCGTCTAGCTGTAATAGTGTCTCTTCTGAGGAATTCCATCCTATTGTATTAAAAAGTAAAACTATGCCAAAGGATAGCAGACCTGTTTGCTCTAAGCAAGCAGGAAAAAGGAAAAGGGGAGGGAATCGTCAAGTAGGTAGAAAATCAAAAATCTCTAAAATTACTAAAGAATTGGTGAAACCGCTCCCGAGTAAAGCAACACCATCAAGCCCTCTCAGGGAAACCTCGCCAATAGCACTATCTACACCCTCCCCAGCGATTGATCATCAACCTCTAGCCACAGTAGATAGAGATGGGGTTTGTACCATAGCACATATAGAGCACCTATTAAGATCATTCACACTCCCACTCATTAAGAGGTTGAATGTCCTAACTGACAAGATAATCTCTATAAGGCAGTCGCAAACAATAGTAATGGGTCAGGGACTCCTGTAGCCATTAAGAAAAGCAGGGGACCTGTTAATGAGCAAAGTAAAGAGGGTAAATCTACCCTCCCAACTTCATGTCTGAATCCAGCCAGTGTAGCGGAGGGGACACGACTGACCTCAAGAAAGAGTGATTCAGGGAACAACACAGGGAAAATAACAGGCAGTGTAAAGAATACTAAAGTTAAAGAGCAGAGGAATCCCGGGGTAAACTCATGTTTTGCACAGGATGAGGGTGTAAGATGTGTACCTGAAAAATCACCCACCCCGGTTAAACTCCGGACCCTCGACCTACCACCACAATCCGCACCACTTGTCTTAGTACTAGGGAATGTACCTCCTCTTAAGGAAGGAGTAAGAGAGAATTACAACCAGCAGAGAAATAAGGTGATGCACTGGCTGTCTAGCAATACATCAGAGGGAAGTATGGTAGGCCCGAACATCATAATGGTTAGACGGGTGCTTTGGGTTGGCAGATCTAGGAAATCAAAAAAGGGTGACTGCGTGGTGATTCATTTTAATAGCCAAGTACCAGTTGCGAGGATCATGAGTGAAGTGAAGTGGGGTGGGGGGGGATGAGTGGTCAAGGTATTGAGATCTTACCATTAGGCTTCTTCTACAGACCCATTAATCAAGCCAGACCTGTTAACGGGAATAAATGGCAAGAAGTCAGGAGAGCCCCCCATGGTCAGGAAGGATACCAGAGTGGGACACTAGGAGGACAGAGATGGGGTTTACTGGGGCTTAACGGGTACTCAAGGCCTAACAGATTTATAGCGCTGTCAGGTCTAAATGACTGCGACTGACGGTGTGAAAGGAACAAGGGCTATAATAAGCATAACGGCAGTATTCCAAAGCAGAGTGAGTGTCAGGTAGTAATAACCTTGAAAGGGGTTGAAAAAGGAGGTGCACCAATAGAACCCTATAATGCCATAGATCCTGCATTAAGAACTACATCATACACGGAGGCTTATAGTAATGCAGTAAGTAGAATCCCTAGTACTGTGAGAACAGATTCAATAAATTTTAATGGAATCCCCAAAGCAAGTGAGGATAAGTTCATTATGAAACCAACATGTGTAGTGGCGAATGCGGCAAAGGTAGCTGAGTCATTGTCAAACGGAAATTCTAACACCCCACCTACAAAGTTAGGGGCATCACGAGTTAGGGTAAGGGTTGTCTTCTGGAACATCTGTGGTTTCTAACATAGTATGGAGAGACTTTATAAATGGCTTCGATATCCTCTGCATTTAGGAAACATGGCTTATAGGGTAAAAACATCTGGATGGTTATAAGACCTTTCACATCCCGGCGGTATACTCCGCACATGGTATGCATAAAGGGGGAATTTGTGTCTATATTTCTAATTTACTGAGAGTGCGGGGGATAAAAATGCTGAAGTGTTCGCCATATTATCAAATAGTGTCCATCCACCTCACATCGGGATTAGGTTTGCTAGTGGTGAACTTTTATAATAATACAAAAGGAATGTTTGAGGAGGTATTGAATAATTTGATGGAAGATCTGTATCATTTGTATCTTGCTATGGAAAAAGATATAATTGTTTTGTGGGGAGGGGATTTTAACATCGGTATTTGTAAATCACATGTATGTAGATCCTGAGAAGATGAGTGGGAAGGAAGTAATAGTGTGAATCCATTTATCCACTCAGGGAAAGGGGAAAAATTAAATGATATTATGGCCACTCTCGACCTGGGGTTCGCAAACATGATGAGCTCTCCTTTGGTGGAATTTAACCCGACCTTCATATCAAGGGGTCTACAATCGGTCATCGATTTCATACTGGTCCCTGATAAACAGCGCAACTGGGTGGAGAAGTTTGAGATCCACTCAAATGGCCTGAGTGACCACATGCCTATTAGTCTTTATCTATCCCTACCTGTCTCCAATAAATCCACCACCATTGAGGCTCTGGCATGGGTGCAGGACATAACATTGGCCCGACAAAATGGTTTTAGCCTAAAATGGAGCGCGTTAGATCCTGTGGAAAGAAATAGGGGGATTATTATTAAAGCTTTGTCACCCATTCAGGTCTGTTTAGATGAAAAGGCCTCACATAAAGAAATACTGGATGCCTTTGGAAGTATTATTGTGGTAATACAGGATACTCTTATTAAAACTTGTAAAAAGTGTGCTAAGTCCACAGGGTGGTTTGATACCCAATGCACAAAGGCATATACCAAACTAAAAGTTGCACTTAGTGCTAAATCTAGAGACCATGATTTAATAAGAAATTGTAGAAGGGCATATAACCAAGCCAGGTCACAAAGGAAAAGGGAACTTAAAGAGCAAGCATGGCAAAACCTGCTCCTAGCCTCTGAAAGCAGAAACCCAAAGCTGTTTTGGCAAGCGGTTAAAGTACCTTATTTCACAAAGGAGGATATGGCAACAATAGAGGTCGCTATTGATGAAGAGGCATGGATCAACTTCTTCTCAAATGTTTATCAAAGGGAGGGGGAAAGCCCGTGCCCTATTGTTGAAACGGATGTACAAAATTCGGACCATCTTCCGATAGGCCTAGATATTCGTCTTGATGAAGTCCTGATGGCAATTAGCAGTAGTAAAGGAAATAAGGCTCCGGGCCCTGATGGAATACCAAATGACGTCTTTAAGCTGACCCCGGATCTGTGGGCCCCAATATGCACGCGTGTCTTGCAGTCATGCTGTGCAATAGGATTAATCAAAACCTGGTCCGAATCAGTGATAATACTGATACACAAAAAGGGGGATAGAGAGAGCCCGGCTAATTATAGGCCTATTTCCCTATTGGACTCCCTTATGAAGCTAGTAGGTCGGGTGGTCCTAAATAAACTCCATATATGGACAAATGACAATAACATCCTGAGTCCTGTTAAATATGGTTTCAGAGAAGGGATGGGTACGGTGGAACAGGTCCTCAATTTTGTAATCATTCAAGGGAAATACACACGGGCGAAGAAAGAACGCTTATATGCCATCTTCGTTGATCTCACAGCCGCTTTCGACTGTGTGGATCACGTGAAGTTATGGCAAACCCTTGAAGAAATAGGAGTGGAACCAGCCATACTATCATTCCTCCGCCAGCTGTATTCTGGGGCTACAGCTAGGGTGAGATACGGGACTAAGGGAGAATGCACGAGGCCCTTCCGCATAGAGAAGGGGTGAGACAGGACTGTGTGCTGGCCCCTTTCCTATTCTCCATCTATACTAACTCATTGGAGGAGGAATTGGAGGCCAGCAACATTGACTTCCCGAGATTTGGTAAGAGACAGGCTGTCTCACTCCTCTATGCGGACGACACAGTGCTTATGGCCCGAACAAAGATAGGTGCCAAAAGGGCATTAGCAAAATATAATCATTTTATGGGATCAAGAGGGCTAAAAATTAATGCCAAAAAATCTTTCATGATGGTATGTGGTAAGGGGCGGGCCGAACACAAGGAAATTAAGGTGGACGGTCTCACAATTGGATGTACAAAAACCTTTCCTTATCTGGGGTATTGCTTGATGGTTCAGGCCTGTGAGGGGCAACCATAAAGACCAGGACCCTGATATTTAAACGCTCTAAAGCGGCTCTTATGAACTTCTCCAAACAATTGGGCAAAAGACCACCGGAAATCCTCCTAAGAATTTATATGGCAAAATGCAGGAGTATCGCCCTATATGGGGCTGGTATTTGGGGGATTCAGAATGCATCGACTATTGAAATAGTCGAAAATTGTTTTTTAAGATATTTATTAGCGCTGCCGCAGGGTGCGGCAACATTCAGCTGCCATGCGGAGCTAGGTCTGGAACACATATCTGATCTCATAAAACTTATGCCAATTTTACTCTGGCATAGGGTATGGACGGGGAAAGCTTTGGGACTTAACCGGGACATTATAAAGGATGCGATGGCCCTTGATAATGCAAAACGTATTCCGTGGTTAATGTATGTTAAGAATACTTTCTCAGATTTGCAAAGACCAGAGCTATATAGTGACCCAGAAATAAATAACGAGATATCAAGGAAAGATTTGAAAAGTCTATGTATGAGTCACTTTGAAATATTAAGAAGTTCAGGTGAACTCTTGAAAAGTACAGTAATCCAACACCATATGACCTTGACATTCCAGCTGATTCAACCCTATTTATCTATCTGCAATGTGGGCTTTGATCGTTTCATATTAATGCGGTTTAAATTTTACTTATTTTTTCGCCTGGTAACCTTTCCTTTAAGAAATGATTGGTCACGGAACCTGGTACCTTGTACTTGTGACAATTTGTCTATACAATCTGCTTCCCATCTGATTTTATTTTGTAAACACTATGATACTGAACGTAAAAGGTGGATTATACAATATTTGAGACAGGGTTATTGGCGACAATGTGGACCAGCGTATTTAAGCCTGCAGCAATTAGGGAGTGATAAATGTATCATGTTTATGATTGGCTTCTTAAAAAGTATTTTGAAGAAACGGAAATTAATGATGCTAACTGACTGATGACCTAATCGAGATAATTAATTTATTTAATATGAATTGCTTAATATCGATAATGTACCAATTTAATGCCTTTTTAAAAAAAAAAGCTGTTTTCAATGGAGGGTGGTAACACAAGAAGGGTACAAAGTTTCCTGGCGTGAGTGAAGAGACCAAGAGTGCGTGCTGCAACTAGTAAGGGAAAAGGGAGAAAAAAGGGTGAATTTCCCTTTTTGGAACTAAAACCTCACACACCTAGCAAGCTAGATGTCATGCTTCATCATATGGGTTCTGCTCCTCCTCAGACTGGCGCTGCAATGTCTGACGGGCACCCGTAAAGGTGCTCTTTATCGGAGATCTTTTGTTCCGGCCATACGGTGCATGTGGGTGAGAGGGTAAGTGAAAGTGTAGTCCTGAAGTGGTGGTGGATAAAAAAGGTGAGTCAGTCCACAAGGAATTTATTAGCGTGGCTGATACCCTTGGTTAAAAACAGTGGGAGGGGAGATATGTGCTGAGAAAGTTCTCATCAGGACATCTACAGCCCTCTAGTCAGGTCAACATGTTTCTTGCTCCAATGGCAATTCGTCAGGACCTAGGTGTTCAGTACTACACAGTGAATAAAAGTGATTTACAACCTTATTTCAGGAGGTCATAAAGGAGGGAGGCCAACTGGTCCTGCTTTTGAAAGACGACCCTAAGTTAGTCCCTAAAGTGACTAGTCGCTCTGATGCCCTGACCAGGCTGCTCTCGTGGGACCTGCTCCAATGGTCAGGTACCGGATACGTGCGCGGTCACAGCCGTCACAACCTACCCCCACGAGCCTGGTCAGGGCATCAGAGCGACTAGTCACTTTTATTCACTGTGTAGTACTGAACACCTAGGTCCTGACGAATTGCCATTGGAGCAAGAAACATGTTGACCTGACTAGAGGGTTGTAGATGTCCTACTGAGAACTCGTAAAACTTGTTTGTTTTCTGGGCAATCCAAAACACAATTTCTTACCTTTTGGGTGGGAACCTTTCCAAAAACTGCATTCAGTGTTTGTGGGGATAAGGCCTGGTATAGCTAATTGTGGGATTACCACTTGAACAGTCCACGCTGGTGTAAAAATGTATGTTTGCCTCACAAATTGTGTTAGACTTCTATATAGTGTAACTAGATTGTTATATAATCCCTGCAGCGGACCTGCGGTTAAGGCATAGGTACTCACAAACTTTCTCTCAGAGGCCAAATTTACAGTGTGGTTTATTGAGGAGGGCCGCACCGGTGGGGGCGGGGTCAGTGGGGGAGGGGGGCAGGGCTAGAGCAACAAAAAAAAACTGTGACCATGAGGTTGAACACAGGTCCCTGCAGCAGACGCCTTTGTCCACTGAGCCACCATACCCGGCATACACACATCTCTCTCTCTCTCTCTCTCTCTCTCTCTCTCTCTCTCTCTCTCTCTCTCTCTCTCTCTCTCTCTCTCTCTCTCTCTCTCTCTCTCTCTCTCTCTCTCTCTCTCTCTCTTCTCTCTCTATCACCCTCCCTCTCTCTCTCTCTCTGTATCCCTCTGTCTTCATCACTCTCTCTCTGTCTCCCTCTATCTCACTCACTGATTGTCTCACTCCCTCTCTCTATCTCCCTCGCTCTCCCTGTCTCCCTCCCTCTCTCTCCCTCCCTCTCTCTCCCTCCCTCTCTCGCCCTCTGTCTCTGTTCCTCTGTCTGGCTCCCTGACAGTCTCACTCTTCTCTCTGTCTCCCTCCCTCTCTCTCCCTCTGTCTCTGTCTTTCTGTCTCCCTCAGTCTGTCGATCTCCTCCCTCTATTACCCTCCTCCCTCTGTCTGCATCCCTCTGTCACCCTCTGTCTGCATCCCTCTGTCTCAGTCCCTCTGTCTCAGTCCCTCTGTCTCGGTCCCTCTGTCTCAGTCCCTCTGTCTCCCTCACTCTGTCTCCCTCACTCTTTCGCCCTCCTCCCTCTGTTGCCCTCCTCCCTCTGTCACTCCCCTCCCTCTGTCTGTCACCCTCTTTCTCGGTCCCTCTGTCTCGGCCCCTCTGTCTCCCTCCCTCTGTCTTTCTTCCTCTGTCTCCCTCCCTCTGTCACCCTCTCTCTGTCACGCTCTGTCTCCCTCCCTCTCCTTCTCCCCCCTCCCTCCATCTCCCTCTGTCTCCGTCCCTCTCCTTCCCTCCCTCTGTCACCCTTTGTCTCCCTCCCTCTCCTTCTCTCTGCCTCCCTCTCCCTCTGTCTCCCTTCCTCAGTCTCCCTCCCCTTCCCTCTGCCTCCCTCCTCTGTCTGTCTATCTCCATCTGTCTCCCTCTGTCTGTCTCCTTCTGTCTGTCTCCCTCTGTCTGTCTGTTTCCCTGTCTGTCTCCCTCTCTCTGTCTCCCTCCCTCTGTCTCCCTCCCTCTCTGTCCCCCGCTGTCTCCGTCCCTCTGTCTCCCTCCCTCTATCTCCCTCCCTCTGTCTCCCTCTACCTCTATCTTCCTCTGTCTATCTAGCTCTCTCTGTCTCCCTCTCTCCCTCCCTTTCCCTCCCTCTGTCACCCTCTGTCTCCCTCTGCCTCCCTCCCTTTCCCTTCCTCCCTTTGTCTCCCTCCCTCTGTCACCTCACCCTGTGTGAGTGTGTCAGCCCGGGCTCAGACAGCTTCCCAGGCACGCACACAGCTGCACCTGACTACTTCACAGGTCTTTAAAGACCATTCACTTGTAAATGAGGCTTTGTTGTATTTCACCTCTTCTTAGCGCCCCTGCATATACACTCTGACTGTCACTGGAATCGCCCGGCCCCCACAGAGCAGTCTCTTAGTCGCGCTGCTGCAACCGGCAGTCTTTGTGGACACTCTTTAATATGATTTTAAAAAATACAGGTACGATGTCTGCAAGGTCTGCTGGCCTCCAAGGATGGCTTGCCGGGCCGCAGGCGGCCCGCATGCCATACTATGAGTAGCCATGGATTAAGGGATGAATATGGGGATGCAATGTGTAATTGTCTTGGACTTGCCATACCACCCTCTGTCTATCTCCTTTGGTCTGTCTCCCTCTTTGTCTGTCTCCCTCTGTTTGTCTCCCTCCCTCTCTGTCACCCTCTGTCTCCGTCCCTCTGTCTCCCTCCCTCTATCTCCCTCCGTCTACCTCTCCCTCCGTCTCCCTCTCTCTGTCTCCCCCTGACTCCCTCCCTCTGTCTGTCTCCCTCTCTGTATGTCTCCCTCTCTCTGTCTCCCTCCCTCTGTCACCGTTTCTCCCTCTGCCTCCCTCCCTTTCCCTGCCTCCCTCTCCCTCTGTCACGAGAGAGAGAGAGAGAGTGTGTGTGTGTGTGTCTGTGTATGTGTGTCTGTCAGTCTCAGCCTGGGCTGATACAGCTTCCCGGGCACGCACACAGCTGCACCTGAGTACTTCACAGGTCTTTAAAGACCATTCACTTGTTAATGAGGCTCTGTTGTATTTCACCTCTTTTTATCGTCCCTGCATCTCCACTCTGCCTGTTACTGGAATCGCCCGGCCCCCACAGAGCAGAGTCTCTCAGATTCGCGCTGCTGCAACCGGCAGTGTTTCTGGACACTCTTTAAAATGTTTTTTTTAAAACACAGGTACGATGTCTGCAAGGTCCGCAGGCCACCAAGGAAGGCTTGCCGGGCCGTAGGCGGCCCTCGGGACATACTATGAGTACCCGTGGATTAAGGGATAAATACGGGGATGCAGTGTGTAACCGTCTTGGATTTGCCATGCCACCTTCTCATTACTGAGTGGGGTCAGTTGCACATTTTCTATACAATGGGGGAGGGCACCTTTAAACTAATTAGCATGTTCTTGGTAGGTTAGAATAATTTATATTTCCTTATATGGAGTGTATTCATCTGTTTTTTTGCCTACTTCATATTCGTGAAATACCTGTGTAGCATTATCTGCGGCTGGGAATTTAGCCCAAGAGTAGAATACCTCTGTTCTATATGCCTTGTGTGCCTCTACCACAAAGGTAACGACCCTACCATCTAGTGGGAGGCCATGTTGCAGTAATTTCTGAGTGATTGCATGTCTGCAATTGTCAAAAATGTTTAGTGCCATTGTATGTAAGAACTGAATTACAGCGTTCAGCTAACAAAGTGGAAAGTAAATCATTTCATGCTTGAACAACCAACAGCCAATACTTAAGATATACCTACTCCGTTGAGGAGGATATTCCCTACCAACACGGATGTATCTGGTTTATAAGGTCTGTAGGGATCTCTGAGGAAGCACAACAGAGTTATTCCATACACAATAAGAATCCAACCAACGTTGGTGGCGCCATGTCGTGTAATATCCACAAATCGGTAGGAACTGCGCGTTTGTGGACGACAAATTTAGGAAGGTGTCAGACTGATTCTGTGCACCCCCTGTAGGATATGTTGTCCTTTGGGCCAGCTAGCTTACAGTGCCACCGTTAGCACACTTCCACATCGATGACCCCAACTCCATTGACCTCCTAGAGAATATGAACAACATCGCCCTCACACAACTGGTCCATGAACCTACACACAAAGCTGGACACACACTCTGACCCATTTTCACCTCCAGCAACGGAATCAAATTTAGGCACATCATGGAACCATCACCAGGCGTCAGATCTCCTCTCACCACAACTGGAACAAGGTCACCGAAACTCAGTCGTTTCAAGCCATCGCCACCTTCCAACCCGCGGCCTCAACAGACTTCTACCAGGCCGTCCAGAACTTCGCCACCTGGACCACTAACAGCACCGACAGAATCGCCCCAATGAAAACTACCAAACCCAACAAGGCCACCAAAGATACCAGCTGGTACACCCCAGAACTCAGGACTACTAAGCGCAACTGCCAGCAACTGGAGAAACAATGGTGGGCCACCAAGATCCCCGCCAACATACAAGCCCACAAAACAACCCTCAGCACCTATCACTGGCACATCAAAGAACCCAAGAAAGCAGCCATCACCACCTGGATCTACTCTGCGGCAAACCATACAAAGGAGGTCTTCAAAATAGTCAAAGAATTCTCCAGCCCAAAAGCCAGAGTACACCATCCAATCCTCCCAAGAACTCTGCGACACCCTCTTAGACTACTTCCACAGCAAGATCACCAACATCCACAACAATTTCAACCTCCAACCTGCCGCCCTCAACCCCAACGACCTCATTAAGCCAGCAAACATCAGACAAACCATTACCACCTGATCTCCCCTCACCGCACTGACCAACTCAGCTGTCATGACTTCCATCCACTCACGGATACCCACTGACCCCGGCCCCCAACACCTCTACAACCTCGCAATGAACCCAATCAGCATGAAACTCACCAGCATCCTCAACACCTCCATCTCTACAGCAACCTTTCCGGACAAATGGAAACATGCAGATGTCAGACCCCTCCTAAAGAAAACCTATGCTTACCCTAGAAATCAAAAATATTATTGTCCTATCTCCCTGCTCTCCTACCCGGCCAAAGTACTTGAGAAAGCATCAACCAGAAGCTCACCAAATTCCTGGAACAAAACCACCTACTGGATGCCTCACAATCAGGACTTCTGCCAACCACAGCACTGAGACCACACGGATAGCTGCCACAGATGACAACCGAACATTGCTCAGCAGTGGAAGAACGGTGGCCCTGATCCTCCTCGACCTCTCTGTGGTGTTCAACACTGTCACAACCACCTCATCAACCGATTCTAAAACATAGGCATACAACAAGACGCCCTCAAGTGGATTGCATCCTTCCTCAGAGGGCATACACAGAGCATCTGACTGCCTCCATTAATCTCCGCACTCAAAGACATCATATGCGTTGTACCACAATGATCTTCCCTCAGACACACCCTGTTCAACATCTCCATCCCCCTCAGCAGACGTCATCAGATTCAACAGACTCAACAATCTCCTACGCAGAAGGCACTCAACTGATCCTATGATCACCGACAACCACTCCAATGCCAAAACCAACTTCTGTCACGCCATGACCAACGTAGCCAAAAGGATGAGAGACAACTGCTTCCAACTCAATACCGACAAAACTGAACTACTGATCTTTAGGAGGAACACTTCTGCATGGGACCACAGCTGGTGGCCTGCAGAACTCGGACCTACACCGACTGACCATGCCTGCAACCTCTGCATCATCCTCGACAGCCAACTGACATGACAAGACAAGGCAGTCACTTTCTCCTGCTTCCCCACACTTTGCATGCAACACAGAATTTTTAGATGGATCCAACACAATACCCACAGACCATCCCTAGTCACCTCGACTACCGTAACGCCCTCTACAGCGGCATCTCCACCCAGCTCCTCAGAAGACTCCAGACCATATAGAACGTTGCAGCCAAACTAACCCACATAGCCTTTCACCTGAGAGACCTCCACTGGCTCCCCATCCAGAAGAGATGCCAGTTCAGGATCCTCATGCATGCCACAAAGCCACGACCTGCCTACATCAACAATCGACTCAACTTCCACCACTCTTCTAGACACCTGTGCTCCTCTTCACTCACCCTCGCACCCCCCCATCCATCACAGCTTCAACCTGGCCACTCCTTCTCCTACCCTACATCGCTGCCAAGACCTTGAACTACCTTCCCCTCCATCTCTGTACAGCCCCCTCGCTGGCAGACTTCAGAAAGAGACTCAAAAACTGGCTCTTCAATGGAGACACAGCACCTAGACACCCCAAGAGGTGACAGTGTTGCACTTTACAAATTCTGTTTGATGACTTAATTAGCCCCCCTAAACCTAAGCAGGGAGCAAACAGTTCTGGCAACTACTGAACATGACGACTCTGTTCACTCAGAAACCGTGAAGACAGACCTAGAACTTTTGACTAAGTCATTCCTGCTCTCTTTTGCTCCGAGAATTATACAAAGAATACACAAAGGGATGTTTTCCATATTTATTGAACTGAAGTGATTCTTGTATAGATTATATGTGCTGCAGTGATTCATAGACAAGCAGAAGAAAGAAAAAAGAAGTGTCAAAACAGTAATTAGAACAAAACGTTACACCATTTTGTGGAGGCAAATAATATAGGCATACATATACAATGTTATAACAAGCCAGCGTACTCCTAAGATGCAAATCTTAACCTAGGTATCATGGGTAAAAATGTTCTGCCAAGAAACCCCCCTCTGGATGATTTAACCCCTTGTGGCCGGTCAGAGAAACTCACGGGAACACGTATAGGATTGAGAGTGGGTTTTATTGATTTTAACACTCCGTTTTCGTAATGTGCTTCTATAGTAAGGGAGAGGGATTTTGTGGTCCTTCTTCTCTGGGGAAGTACGACTTTCGCGTCTCTCCGGGCACCTTCTTCTCCACTCCAGTTTGACTGGTTTCTCCAATAGGCCCGGAAACGTCAAAGAAGGAAAAGAAAATAGACCAGTTTCAGATGGGTGTTCTATATACAATGTGAAGGGTAGGGGGTGAGGAATCACACGGTGCTCATTTTTTACTTAAAGAAGCTGAGGCGAGGTGCCGTCGGTGCTCAGGGTAGGAGGTGATAGGAACGTCGGACGGGTGAATCAAGGTGGGTTTGGTCCCTTCCTTCCCGCCCACGCCGAGATACGTGCCCGTACCTGGTTAAGCCACGCTTCCCTTGAAGCGTGCCTCGGGGATTCGCCTTGACGTTGGCCTCCTGGCTTTGCAGGTTTCTCGAAGGTGTCCTCTCGCTCTAGTTCTCCGCTCTGTCCTCAGACCCTCGCCGCTTTCTCCTCTTCGCTCGTTACTCCTTCGCCTCCAGGTGTAGAACACACCGGCGTCTCACGGGTTCCGGGAATTTCTTCTTCCTGGAGTTCCACGTCACAAAAGGGGGCGGGCTGGATCCAAACTCTGCCCAGTTAAAGAAACAGTACTCTCTTTCATCCTCCGGCATGAACACAATTGATTTTGCTCTATCCCAGGACTGGGCGGGCTGTATAGAGAGATAGGAGAGTGTTGAACTCCTGTCTTCCTCTGACTTGGCCTGCTTCACCCCGTCACACCCCTTTACCTGATGGATAACAGTGTAGGACTCCATTGGTCACAAACTGGCTACTCCTGGTAGAGATGTCAGGCAGCTGCTAGGCAAACAAACTTTAGCATGCAGTGACCCCTCAAAGTGAGCAGAAGTGTCTCCTCTGATTGTATTTGGAAACAAAAGGTTATATGTAAAAAAAAACTGCATCCTTGCCTTGGGTCATGATTGAGATCAAGCATCTATTTGTTTTCCACAGATAGCTGTGTCGCCAAGTGGACGGGAATATAACACATTTGTATTGCGCACGTGAAGACCTTGCACATAATGCCAAGGCAGTGCGATAGTGTTCACATGAAATTCTCTGTGTTAGCAAGGTTGGTGTTTCGTACAACTAACCCAAGTGTCATGAATGCAAATGTGTGTCAAAAGTCGATGTGACAAAAGGGAAGGGAATTTAAAGAAAGAACCGTGTATATGTAAATAGGCACTATTTCCTACCGAGCCTAACTCGGACACATGACACAAGGTCTGGTTACATTCTGTTGTTGCATGGAATTACTATTTTGGGGTGTTACAAACCCTGGATTTTTTTTTAAACAGATTTTATAGACAGATCACAAAACAATCGCAGAGCTCTGTACCCCAGAAGTATCTGCCAGTCAAATGTATACATGAATGACATCGCAATCCATCTTGACTTTTTACATAGGTAACAAGAGAGCATAATCAATGCAATGAACAACCCTCCCTCCCACCCCCCCAAATGCCCCTCGCCCCACCCGGATCCCTCCCCCCCCCCCCCGAACGAAGGTTATTAACTTTACGGCGATCAGCACACACACATCCATCAACACAGCGCTCTTAGATGTCCAGTATTGGGTCCTGTTCTGGCGGAAGTTCGAGCCATAGACCACTGAAGTCGGCCCAGCGCTTCCAAATTTTATAGTGCTTACGTGGGCATCCCCGGGCAAGAAATATGGGCTTCTCCATCCCCATGCAAAAGTTAAGTCCTCTCTTCCACGACCCTAATGACGGGGCCCTCGGGTCCTTCCATGCCCTGGCTATGTCTCTTTTGGCCACTGTGAGCTCTAGCAGCAGTAGGTGTCCCTTGTAGAGGTACCCCCACCCCATCCATCATATGCAAGAGGCCTAATTGTGGTGTACGTGGGAGCACCCACCCCAGTGCCTCATCTAAGCCATTCCATACCCCGTTCCAGAACCTGTCTAAGTGGCTTCAACTCCACACTGTGTGCAGGAATGTTCCCACCCCCAACCACATCTAGTACAGTCCGGAGATGCAATGAGGCCCGCCTGCCACAGCCTCCGCCTAGTAAAATACACCCTATGTAGGTATTTAAATTGAATAAGCCTAAGGCGGAAGGAAATGGCAGCGCTTCTAGGGCTTGTGAGAGCCTCATTCCTGTCCTCTTCCTCCAGTGTTCCAATGTCTTCCTCACAAGTCTCCCTCAGCTTTTGCAATGTGGAGGAGCAGTGTATGATCAGGGACTGGTATATGCGTGATATTTTCTTAGTCTCTATATCGCCCATGAAAACCCTAGCTTCTAAGGGGCTAAACTTGGGAAGGGAGGTCAACCCCTCCAGGTGTGGGGCAAGAGCATGGCGGAACTGAAGGTATCTGAAAAATTGGGTGCGGGGCATATTATATTCTGTGCTCAGCTCCTGGAACAACTTAAGTGATGTCCCTGACATGACATCTCCCAATTTAGAGATCCCTATGTCGTCCCACCCCGTAAAGCCCTGCAGTGTTGCCAGGCCAGGTAGGCGGCCTTTACGCCAGAGGGGAGTTTCTTCGGTCAGAGTTCCCGCCACCACCCCATTCGACATAGGGCTTGCCTCCAAATGTCGAACACTACCTGTGTAACTGGTGTCAGCGCCCTACGCCTCTGTGCTGCATATAAAATAGTGTGTAATGTATGAGGCCCCTTCAGAAACCGCACCAGGGCATAGGCTGGGTCCTCCCTGTCCCATACCACCATTCATTCAATACTAGGAGATGCGAGGCTTGATAATAGGAGAGGACATCAGAGGTCGCCAGGCCATCACTATACGTTGACCGAAAGCATGTGCGCAGCGCCACCTGGACCGAGCCGCCCACCCAAATAAATTGACCTAGAACGGAGTCCACTTTTTGAACCAATGAGGTGAGATATGATAGGGGTGATGTAAGGATCCAAGCGTCGTTTCCACAGGAGTGCCAGGAACCGCTAACAAGACCAGCCCTTCCCCCCTGCACCTATTACGTCTATCAAGCCCTAGAACACAATGGTGGTATGGAGGGAAAGGAGGGAAAAAAACAAGGAAAGGCAGGGAAGAAAACAGGACTCTTCGGGCTGGTATCCCTCAGGGTGGAGACAGGCACTAAAAGGAATGGGTTAGATTAATGCAAATCAACAACAGATAGATAACAATCATTGAAACCCTAGACTTCTTATCTTACCTAAAAGACAGTAAGAGGGTTCGTCAGTATACAGGTTGAATTGACATATGCTGCAATACTGAACCAGCAAATGTTTTGCAGACCTGACGCCTATCTACAACAGTAAAAGGACGTTCTACCTTTTGGTTGCTTAAAGAGTATGCAAGAACTATAAATACTAATCTCTTACCATGCAGTGCAATAAATAGGGGTTCTGACTAAGTATGGGCGTAAAATCCGTTCCGCTCGCGGAATTTGCGGATTTTTGGCAAATTTGCGATTAGCGAATTCTCGTGAATTTCCCGAAAATTGGCAAATTCGCACGCAGCTGATTTTTTTGCTTGGTGATACAATATTGCGGCGCGCGGCGTTCACTTACCGTCATTCAGCGTTTGCAGAGTTGTTTTTCTCCATGTTTTGAGTGTGCTGCACCATTTTGGATCTTGCTGCGGGATCCCGCGGGAGTTTGTCGACCGCGATTACGTCATCGCGGCTTGCCACCTTGCACAGCGAGAGTTTGTCAACGCGAGTACATCATAAAGGCCTGTGATCACGCATCGCTGGAGTAAACAATTGCGAACACGAAGATGCGGCGGGCAGCAACAATCTCGCGTTTGCGAAATTGCAAAATTTGCAATTCTGCACAAGAAATCCACCAGCAGGCAGCATAAACCTTCTGAAAATGATGATTTTTATCAGAATAACTCCTCAGGTTGGCATTTGCCTGCACTTTTTTTTGCAAGGAGTCCATTTTGGGGGGGGGGGTGGGAGGAAGGAAGTGCCCCACAGTCTCCAACTTCCTCTTCCTGTCAATCAGGCTCCTCCCAGTACTTTGTTCATGTCCTAGTCACTTTAATTTGGATCTTGACCTGGAAGGATTACTTTTTGTGGATGCTGCTGGATTTTTGGATTTGAGGCCTTTTTGACTTTCTTTGGATCACTTTTGGATTAGAAATTTCACAAATAAGTTTGTTTGGGGGCATTACAGTTGCGGCAACCACAATTTTGGAACTTTTTCAGAACATTAAATAAAATATTTTGTGGGTAGCCACAGTATCCAGTAGGACCAGGTATAGTTATGGGTGCATGATACAACTGTTTTGTTGAATTTCAACATGATTTAGGGCATGGATTGCATTGGATTGTGGTGATTTTTGGGTGTTTTACGATTTTTGGGCTGTTGTTGGGGCATGGCCATGTGGGTGGGGGCCATTTTGAGGACTGGTACAGGCAGGGCCTGGCCATGTGGTGGGGGTCAAGGGGCCATTTTGAAGCCAGGCAGTGTGCTTTGTGCCATAGGCCTGCATCCAATGTGCCTTGCTTTCATCCATTTTGCCCAGGGGTACTCAGTGGTGCATGGACTGAGTCTTTCTGTGGGGTCTCTTTAATGTAAACATCATGGAGGGCATAGATGGCATTGGATTGTGGTGATTTTTGTGTGTTTTTTGATTTTTTGGGGTGTTGTTGGGGCATGGCCATGTGGGTGGGGGCCATTTTGAGGACTGGTCCAGGCAGGGCCTGGCCATGTGGGTGGGGGTCTAGGGGCCATTTTGAAGCCAGGCACTGTGCTTTGTTGTGCCATAGGCCTGTACCCAGTCTGCCATGCTTTCATCCATTATGCCCAGGGGTACTCTGTCAGTGGTGCATTTTATTGGTCTTTCCATTTTGGGGGGTAGGTATAATAAAAATACTTACTTGCAAGCTTTTAATATGCAACATTTATTTAACTAATGTTCCTCTGGCTTCGTTTGCTTTTAGGTGCAGAAAGACGAATCATCAGCCTCATCGTACCTCATCAGTGCCAGGAACAAGTCCTGCTGCGGTGTGTGCAGCACAACGTCACAACGTCACGTGTGGCCACAGACAACTCTGCAACTTGTGCAACTGCAGCCTGCTGTTCTGACATCTGAAGAAGATGGCCCCAAAAAAAGTTGCCCGTAGCTCCTCTAGAAAGAAAGTTGCCAGTAAGGAGCAGAAGAAGCAAGTGGCGCCACTTACCAAGGAGACTGGTGTGCCGACCGCTGCATTTTTTGGGAAAAAAAGTACGCCTGCAGCAGCAGCGGGGTCTGCTGGGGACCAAGCTGGGAGCAGCACCTCTACTCCATTGGAGTCAGTGCCACCACCACCACGCCAACTTAGGTCCAAGACCTTGAGTGCTGCAGAGGCAGCCAGTATAGTTGTTCAATCACCATCGACCAGTGATGTTGGCTCATCGCAAGAAAGTAGCAGCATCCCTCAATCAACACAGGTTGTTGTAACTCATCTGACGAGTGTTCAACAACCACAGCCGCAACAACAACCACATGTGCAAGTACAAGCCCAAGTACATGTGGAAGGAGATGCGGCGCAAGGAGAGGCGCAAGCAGAGGTGCATGGAGCGGCACAATTGCCCATAATAGTTGTTCCTCTCGAAGTAGGGGCACATCAGGAAATCGGCATTCAAGCCGAGGTATCATTTGAGGAAGCCACTCCTCCTGATCATTCATTGTCTTCCAGATCCCTAGCAAGGAAAAGATCAAGGATGGTGTCTACATCTTCTTCAAGCCCCCTTCCTTCTGATGATATGGATGAAAATTGGGAACCACCACTGCCGTCTTGAGAGTGAGGCACACCATGATCTGACAAAGGTAGCTAAGCGTAAAAGGAAAGTCCCCGAAAGTCTCATAGTTATGGAGTGTGATGTTGATGCTGAACAAGAAGTGGCGTATACTCCTGCTGATGAAGACTCTTACAACGACGCAGTCATCATAGACGTCACTCCAACCTTAGCGGGCATGCAGCAAACAGACATTTTTACCCTGTTCCGAAATGCTGCTGAGCGTGATGTTGGCGATGTGGCATCGGGACCACCCCCAATGCAGTTCACTAGTACACCAACACCTACCGCTTCCATATTTTCTCGCCAGAAGGGACCTCCATCCACCTCGACCTCCATTTCCTTAATTAATGGTGCTGTAAGTGCAAAACGTAGTAAATTTCGGCA
Source organism: Lissotriton vulgaris (assembly GCF_964263255.1). NCBI lineage: Eukaryota > Metazoa > Chordata > Amphibia > Caudata > Salamandridae > Lissotriton > Lissotriton vulgaris. Next base: position 183,748,517 of record NC_141694.1, read on the forward strand.
ACACACATCCTCCACTTCATCTGGCATTAGCACTCCCAGTATCGCCTTCTCTGCCCCCCACAGACATTTGAAGTCCGCAGTTTGGGACTTCTTTAGTGTTAGCCCAACAAGGGAAAACATAGCCATTTGTACCATTTGAAAGGTTCGAGTTAGTTGTGGTAAGCTTGGTACCAACTATGGTACCGGAGGCCAGAGAGGTCATCTTGAGAGACAGCACACTGTCAAATGGCATGCGCACCTAAAGGAGATCAAGGCAGCCCGAATTGCAAGTCAACAAATTGTATCCGTTGATGTTTCATCTGATGATGACGAGGAGGAAGAAGCGTCAAACATTTCTTCACTTACACCCAGTACCCCTGTCAGCAGCACACCCCCTGCAAGATATATGAGCAACACTAAGAGTGTGGGAGAGAGTGAGACACAATGCAAAAAAGTTCATCATCACCGAGCGTAACTGGGTCGAAGAAGTCATCATCATCCCGTAAAATGGTCCAGCCCACCATTAGAAGCATTTTTTTTTCAGATGTGCCATTTGTAGTGACCGTATTTTTGGCTCTATTTCTGAGTGATGGTGACTTTAAGCTTGCTACCATCCTGAATCTCTATTCTTGCCTTGTGTTGGTCCTTTTCAGGCCTTTTTCAGAACCTAGAAGCATAAACTAGAGGATAGCTGATTTATATGATGATAGATCCCTTATTCTTGAAACTAATCCATCTATTGCCTATTGGCTTTGACATAATTATGTGTCCTTTCATCATCCTACCTATAGTAGAGGGTGGATCCTGTAGTCCTGACTTTAAAGTTTTTATTACATATTGGTATGGTTTGTGTAGGTACTCTGACAGAACTAAGTGTTATTTCATCCTTCTCAGGCCTACAAGGCCCAGAACTAGAGAGACTCCATTTTGCTTTCTGTCCCTGCAGACTGAGATGCTTGCAGGGTAAAGGTGATGTTTTAGTTATGAGGTGTTGTTCGCCCTTTGCGAACTGGAAGAACCGTCCAGAGCTGAATCTAATTAGGAAGTGTCTCTGGGCTCAGGTCTCTAGACGAAACAAGCAGCTGGTCACTGTGGGAGCGTCTAGAGCAAGGAGCCTGGTGCATGGAATCGGTGGGAGGAGGCTGCTGGCTGGAACTTTCCATGAGGAGAGAGCATTCCATATTAGTGAAGTGCAGAGGCGGAGTCAGTTAGAAGGAGTGGAGTTGGAGCAGAAGGAGTTGAGTTGGAGCAGAGGAGAGAAGAAGACAGTTGATGCTTGGAACAGAGAACAGTTTGTCAGTCAGTCAGTTTGTCAGTGAGACAGTTGGAGCCAGAGAAAGAAGAAGATGCTTGGAACAGAGAGAAGACAGACAGACAGTCAGTGAGCTGGAACCAGAGAGAGAAGTCAGAAGCATTTGTGAGCAGATAGTGTTTTGAACAGAGAGAAGTGAGATGATGTTTGGAACTGAAGGAAGCAGTCAGAAGCATTTACTTATCAGAAGGAGTTGTGATCGGCTGGAGTCTGAAGTGATGCCTTTTGGAAGAGACTGAAGTTATATCGTGGATTAGTCTGTGGGAGCAGCTGGAGTGAATTGGATATTGGAACTGAGATAATCAGACAGAGTGAAGAAGCTAGTGGAGCGAACGGTTATCAGAGCGGCAGAAACTATTAGGCTGAAGCTGGAAGGTGGAGAGAGTTCGTGGGGGAGAAGAATCCAGTGCAGAGTGATCAGCGCAGATGCGTGTCCAAGAGTGCAGGGGAGGATCTGAGACAAGCTAAGGCATAGACGAGAGAGGAACCCAGATGACAGCTAGAGCAAGACTTCATACTAATCAGGTGATATTTGTCCTGTAATTAGTTTGCTTTACATTTAAACATTAACCTTGTCGCTATTGTGTTGCTAATCCTTTTTCTTTCAGCGGTGTGCAGTCTATTTACAGTCCCTGTTAGTTACATGTGGATGTGGTATAGTAATAAAGCTTTACAGAGACCCCGCAGATCTGTGTATGTGTCTATTCCCATATTACTTTTCAGGCTATGTGTTATAGTATAGTGTTATATTGTTATTGTTATTGTAATAAAGGAACCCCAGTTCTTAGTGAACCAGTGTGCATGTGTTATTCTTATGATAAAGCTAACCTTTCTTCTAGCCAGATGCTGTATGGTAACTGATGGATCAAAAGGTAGGAGGAGCGCTTAAATCAGGGAATAACTTTTGCATATAGTGTTTGGCGGGTCCGGGCTTCCGGGAGGCGGTGGGTTTGAGCGCCATTTTGCGTTGGGAGGAAGCGCGAGCGCCATCTTTGAGCGTCCAGGTCACCTGGGACGCCGAGACGACGCTATTTAGGGCGAGCTGACCGGAAGGTGAGCCTGCTTAGTGCCCCTTAGGGCGAAAATACTATTTGGTGTCCTGCTGCTGTGAGCGCTGGTCGCGCGCCTCTCTGCTGGCTATTTTTAAATACTTCCCGTTTTTTCTCTATTTTTGTTTATTTTAGTGCCTTCTCCCCTGCTTTTAAACGCGCTTTCTGGCCCCTACCTTGCACCTAATTCAGGAATCACCACCGCTGTTTGGCGGGTCCGGGCTTCCGGGAGGCGGTGGGTTTGAGCGCCATTTTGCGTTGGGAGGAAGCGCGAGCGCCATCTTTGAGCGTCCAGGTCACCTGGGACGCCGAGACGACGCTATTTAATGCTCGCTGGTAGCGCGCAGCGGTGACGCGCAGCGGTGCGCCCTCACTGCGCCTGAGTCGTGCCAGAGTCCTGCCCGTCTGCGCTCGTCCGCGTCTCGGAGGCGGACGAGGCTGGACTCTGGCTGTCGGCGCTTGTCGCTTGCTTGCCTACAGGTTGCCTTTCTGTAGTGTGGGGATGTTGGTGTACAGTGCTGCTACCTTGTATGCCTTGCGCCCCTCTTACTCGGCCTGTCCGGTTCTTTTTCCTGGCGGCAGACGCTTAGGCAAAGGCTGCCCTGTGTGCAACTGGCACTCCACAGGAACATCTACCTGTGTTCTTCCTACCCCTCCCCAACATTGCCACTGCGCATTGCTTAACACCAGGTCCCTTCCTCGTCACACCTTAGATATTTGGGATTACCTCACGCAGTCCAAGATCTCTTGCTTATTTTTAACTGAGACTTGGTTGGGAGTGGGTTCGGAACCTGACATTGCCTGTGCCGTTCCGCCGAACTATACCATCTTAAGGAGGGATAGAACGGAGGGTAGAGGTGGCGGGGTGGCTCTGATAGTGGACAAGGCTTTTGTCTGTTCCTCCTTTGCGGTGGACAACATTGCCGGCTGTGAAGCCTTAGGTTTTACGCTCCACTTATCAGCGTCTCAAACCTGTACTGGCATTCTCCTCTACAGACCTCCTGGTCCTATTGGGTCCTTTTTTGAGGATCTGCAGTCGGCCCTTTCTGTACCATGCATGCGCTCTGCGCATTGCATGTTACTAGGCGACCTAAACCTCCATATGGATTGCCTTACTGACGCGGATGCTGACAAGCTTCGTGATATCACGGCGATGTTAGGGCTAGCCCCTTTTATCCACAGCCCCACTCATGTGAAAGGTCACACGTTGGATGTTATATTTTCCTCTATGCCCATTGAGGCGTCCCCTCCACTTCCGGTCCTTTGGTCAGATCATTATTTGCTAAACTTTGCTCTTATTCTGGATTCTAAATCTAGCCAAAGGACTCTTAAGGCAGGGTCCCGGCAGTCCAGAGCTTTCCATCTTGTAACACCTGAAATGCTCTCTGATGCTCTTGGCCAATACCCGTGTCAATTGACCGGGGTTTTGGAAGCCGATCTAAACTTGGTCCAGAATTGGATGCAGGCAAGATTTGAGGAGCTGGCCCCTTTGAGGGCTGCTAAATCAGCCCCCGATCTTAACTCTGCCCCTTGGTTTTCCTCCACCCTACGCATAATGCGGCAAGAATGTAAGAAGCTGGAAAGGAGCTGGCGGCGCAATTATGAGCCGGTGGAGAAAAAGAAATATAGAGACGCGATTAAGGCGTACTATAAACAGATTGCCTCAGCAAAAAAGACCTATCTTGAACACAGAATCGACAAAGCTGATAATATCAGCCGCGAACTCTTTAGAATTGTTAAGGAGTTTGTGAGCCCAGCTGTAGCCACCCCTGTTCACTCGCATACAGAGGAATGGATTAAACAGTTGGCCGACTTTTTTGTGACTAAAATCCTAAAGATTCAGGCCACTTTTCCATCTGGGGACTCCCGTATGGCCGACGCTCTTTTAGACCCCGGTCGGGATGACTCTGGGCCCACATTAGCTGTTTTTCCTCAGCTGTCCTGCGAAACTTCGCTGGAGTTGCTATCCCGGCTGAAATCTGGCTCGCCACTGGACGCCTGTCCGGCGAAATGCCTGGGCAGGGTGGCCTCAGCGTTGAACAGCTTGCTGAACCCCCTGTTGAATCTCTCATTGAGCTCGGGGGTGGTCCCACGACAGTGGAAACATGCACTCATCCTGCCGTTGATTAAGAAGCCTCTATTAGACCCCCTGCAATGGGCTAACTATCGTCTGATCTCCCTCCTCCCTGCTTTGGCGAAGGTGTTGGAAAAACATGTGCAGCTCACTCTTTCCACCTTTATTGAAAACAACAATCTGCTGCATGACTCCCAGTCCGGCTTTCGTGCAAACTATAGCACGGAGACCGCTCTGGTAGAAGTCACGGACACCATCAGGGAGACACTCGATCATGGGGGACGGGCGATGTTGGTCATGTTGGACCTTTCGGCGGCGTTCGACACCGTCCCACACGCAGGCCTTCTCTCAAGACTCAGGGAGATTGGTCTGCGAGGGACGGTGCTGGACTGGTTTCAATCCTTTCTTGCCGACCGCCGACAGGTGATCTGGGCTCCGCCGTTCTCGGCCGAAATGCCTGCGCTGGAGGTGGGGGTGCCTCAAGGATCTATCTTGAGCCCCACCATTTTCAACATTTACATGGCCCCTCTAGCGGAGGTAGCGGAGGCGTTCGGGGCCCGGGTCATCTCATACGCTGATGACACCCAGCTTTTGTTCACCTGCAGGAAGGGAGAGGTCTTCAACGGCGGCAGAATTAAGGACTGTCTGAGCGCAGTCTTTGCGTGGTTTCAGCAGCACAGCCTGAAATGCAACTCAGACAAGTCTGAGCTGCTCTTCTTTGGCTGTGCACCAGACCCGGACTGGAAGTCGTGGTGGCCCCAGGACATGTTCCCCCCTGAGACTCCATCAGCTCAGGTGAAAAATCTCGGAGTGGTGTTTGACGATGATCTGTCTTTTCGTCCCCACATCCTGGGACTTGCAGGGAAATGCTTCAGCATCCTCAAGATGCTTAGAAAATTTCTACCCCTGCTTTCCTTGCAGTATCGCAGGAATATAGTTCAGGCGTTGGTGGGATCACGCCTGGACTATGCAAATGCGCTCTTTGCGGGCCTACCTAAATATTTGCTATCTAGGTTGCAGGTCATTCAGAATTCGGCGGCCAGAGCCATCTATGGCCTGCCGAGGAGAGCAAGAGCCTCAGCGCTTCTAGCCAGGCTTCACTGGCTACCAATCGCGGAGAGAATTAAATTTAAACTCCTCACATTGGCGTTTAAAGCTCTCCATGCGACTGGCCCTCTCTACCTGAGGAAGCGTACTGCTTTCTATGTGCCACGGAGGTCTCTGCGGTCGGCGGACCTGGCCAAAATGGAGGTGCCTGCGGCCAAACGTGTGCGGATGGGAGGTCGCTCCTTCCAACACGTAACAGCTTGCCTGTGGAACGCACTCCCTCTTCCCCTCCGGAAAGCAAATAATCTCTTGACCTTCAGGAAGGAGCTGAAGACTCTGCTCTTCACTTAGTCACCTGCGTTTTCTGCTGTATGCGTACCTTTTGGTTTTTCTGTTTCTAGGGGCCTCTTTGCTAAAGCGCCGGGACACCCTTCGGGGTAGCCGTGCGCTCTAAAAGTGTGGCTAACATTAACATTAACAGTGTGTACCTCTTGTTCTTGTATAGGAAAGGTAACCTTGTCTTCTAGTCAGGTACTACTGTTTGAACAGATGCTACCCCTGATCAGGCAAGCAATAACTGAATAATTAGGGAGAGAGGAGCCCTTGAACTAGGGAATAAGTTGTACACCATGTAATTCGGCCTTTATTCATAATATTGTAGTAGTGATCCCCTAGTGAATAGTGAGAGAAACTTCCCAACAGAGAGAGAGAGAGCTAAAGGTATTCATAGGAAAGTGATCGTCGTTGTAAGGTGGCGTTAATGAGAGCACCAGGGGGGACACTGGTGTGCAATGAGATCGCCTCTAGGGAAAGTGGCGTTAATGAGAGCACCAGGGAGGACACTGGTGTGTAATGAGATCGTCTCTAGAGAAAGAGGCGTTAATGAGAGCACTGACTGAGGTTAGTGTGTATACCCACAGGATTGTGGCTTGTGTTTGTATAAAATAGTGAGAGCACTGGGGGGATACAGTGCCTATCTTGAGCGAGCACTGGGTGTAGCCAGTGTGTAATGGTAAGTAATCAGAACTGCCCTAGGGTAGATTAGTCTGGGCCTATATGGTCGCGAGACTATGAGGTATGAGTGTGGTGTAGGGCATGGACGTCCTTAGTAATCAGTGAGTATTCCTAGTAATGCCTTTAGATTTAGTGGTGTTTCATATGATATGAGCTTATATATTGCTAATTCCCCATCCTCAGGTAGGTACCCAGGTGCCTGGATAGATGGGTCCTGAGGAGGGAGGGGGTTGCGTTTTGGCTCGGTTGGTGGTGCTCTGGTGAGCTGATTCTATCTGGTCCGAAAATCCGGTCGTTACACCATTTGAACGCTACCACCCAACGGCGCGTCTGTATAACACTAAGCTGGCTAAAATGCTAGCGCTGGACCTTCTCCCTTTTTCTTTTGTGGAAGGGGTGGTTTTTTTTGAATTAGTGGCAACGCTCTGCCCTAAATGGAAGGTTCCTAGCCGGTTCTATTTTGCCAGAGTTGCGGTTCCAGCACTACATGAAGATGTGCTGGAGGTGATTGGGGCAGCTTTGCAGAAGAGTGCTGTTCACACTATACATCTGACAACAGAAATGTGGACCAGTTGCCAAGCCGTTGATTACATGTGCATCACTGCACACTGGGTCTCTTTTTCAGGGGTTAAAGCAAAGGTAACCACAGGTGTTGACACAGACAAAGTTTATAAAGCTGCTCGGAAACATGCAACACTAGCCATGTTTGCCATGGAGAAAAATCATACAGGAGAAAACATTTTGCATGAGTTTAACGCAAAGGTCTTTCAATGGCTGTCCCCAAGAAAACGCATGATTGGTTATGTTTCCACGGATAATGGCGCCAATGTAGTTAAGGCCATGGATAAGGGTAACTATTTCAGAGTGCCGTGTTTGGCGCACTGTATAAACCTGGTTGTTAAAAAATTCTTGAGTGAAGAAAGTCCAGAGTGCAAGTTACTGACCACCTGCCAAAGAATGTGCACACATTTCAACCATTCTTTTAAGGCCCGGAAGCAGCTGAGGTGCCTGCAACATGAACGTAAAGTGCCAGTGAAAGCACTCATCCAGTAGGTGGTAATATGTTGGAACTCAACCTTCTACATGCTTGAGCGTCTGTATGAGCAGTATGCGGTAGTCGATTAGTATTTCTTTAAGCTGGGTACACCTATGATAGACCTGAGGATACAGGTGGAGCAATGGGAGCTAGTTAAAAGCCTGACAGACATGCTTCGTCCTTTTGAGGTCTTCTCACGTGCAGTCAGCAGGGAGGACTGTAATTTGGGAAAAGCTACCCCATTGTTGCACATGCTAGAGCACCAACAGAAGGCGGTGTCTTCTACGTTTCAAAAAGATGGAAAGCAAGAAGCATTTGAGTTGGCGGAGAAGTTATTACAGCACCTGCTTTGCGATGAACGTCTTCAAAAGATCCACACAGAACAGCATTACATTTCTGCTACTATTCTGGATCCACGGTACAAAAAGGCAGTGGCAGCCAGAGTATTCTTTCCTTTTGATGATGCAGATGTTACAAAGTACAAACATTGGCTAGCTGTGTCAGCCACTCGGTTTGAAAGAGAACGGCAGGAAATTGAAGGAAAAGGCAGTACTGTAAATCAGTGGGGGGGGGGGGTGGATCACTTGTCCTGCAAACCTGGATTCCTCAGGTGTTCGGTACGTCCCTTGGTAAAAAACCCTCATGCACTCGAGATGGAGTTGAAAATAGCGGTATATCTTGATTCTCCGCTATGGTGCTCAAGTGTCTGCATAATCACAGGGTTGTTTTGTATGCAGCCTCCACCAGGAGGTAGTCATCCAAGGTTATGTGCAGTAGTGTCCAGTGATTAGTGGAAAGTGGTGAATTCTAAAATAACTTGGACAGCCAGAGGATGAATTTTAATATTCTGGATTTGAGTTAAAAAGGAGAAAATAATCTTGGTATGCGCTTCGAGAGTTACTAGGGTTCTCTACGCTACCTATTTTCGTGATTAAAAGGTTGACATGTTTCAGCCCTTGTTTGTCAAAGTGATCAGTGGGCTTTCTTCAGGACAGGGGTGCATGGGTGAGAAGGCGACGTATTAATCCCTTCTTTGTTGGAGTCAATTATGCCTATGAAAAAGAAATTGTGTCACCTTCGGGGAAGGTTCGGGGACATATTTTACATACATATTAAAACTACCAGCTCTGTGCTGGGGGTGAGTTAACTGCATAGCCATACAGTGCTTCGCCATTATCCTGTCTGGAGTAACCACATACCCAAACTCATTCCTTTCATTTTCTAGTAATCAAAAATTCTTTATTCGTTTCTAATATTTCAATTGCGAGTTTTGTTGGGAACCATCAACCCTCATTCATTTGGTGTAGTTCCTCATAAATCACCAATATTTTGAGGTTATATTTCAAAAAGAAAACATTTCTTATACCCATATTCGACATTGTATTTTCAAAACCATTGCGTATTGTTTCTTAATGTACTTTCTAATGTGAGCCCTTTGATGGCGACTCTTCATCAATATTCACATACAGAGCGATGTATTATGGGTATTGCCCAAAACCTTCAATCAATTTGGTCTATGATATTAGCCTGGGTGATATTTAATGAGAACCCATTTTGTGCCCAAACATTTTTTAACGCGCTTAGCCTAGCATGCAGTTCACATACCTCTGCACGTGTTATTACGTGCTTCCGCGGGTACCCAGGGAGTCTGTGGGGAGGTCTTTTCTAGAATTTAAGAGGGAGGCAGGAGTTGGTAAAAATTCGAGAGATGTCGGTACTTATCTGTTTTGTAGGACGCGTTCCCCTCGTGCTACCTGTAGATCCTCCTTTGGCGCCTTGTGCTGACTTTGCCGTCCTGGACCCGGTTGAGTTTCCAGGTTCCCGGATGGTCTTTATATTTTCCTATTCTCCCGAGCAAACAGGGAAGAAAGACTATTGTGGATGCTTTGCTCTTTCACGAAGGTGCCTTAATAAAATAAAATGTATTTCGTTTCTGAAAAGTATTTACTTATATTTTTATATATTAAGGAATTTGCGGGTGCTTTGTATTTCTTATGTTGTTATTCGACAAAATCGGGCGCATTATGTTTCTCTTGACTCTGTGGGTTTATTTTCTGTACCTTTAAGTTAAACATATAGTTTTACGATATGTTTGTTGTTTTGTGCACATTAAGAAGCTAGTTAGTGATTCAGGGGGAATAGTGTGTTCTCTAGAAGGCTACATCTACGCGTTCTATATGTTTTTATTCTGATCTTGATCAATGTTATCAGTTTGTTTATATGGGATAGATGTTCATGGTCTACTCATACTTGCCCATGGAACGCTGTCATTTAAGCCTCGAACATCCGTGCCCAGTCGATGTACCCATCTCTGTTCTTTTTCAAACAGGATGCGTTCTACATTGTGGTCCTTGATCTGCAGTGTCTCCAGGATCACCCACTTCAAATCGTCTACTGTGTGGCCTTTTTCCAAGTAATGTGCTGCCATTTTCGTTGTCGCCTTCCTGCATTTGACGTTGCTGCGGTGTTCGCTGATTCTTATTTTTGCCCTCCGGCACGTCATCCCGATGTAAATCATACTGCAGGGACATGTGATCATATAAATTATATGACTCGTATTGCAATTCGTGTGGCTCCGCATGGTCCATTTCGAATTTGGTAAAAGTTGTAGTTCTTTCGTTGGTCTCGTCAATGGACAAACCGAACAGGAGCCACAGGGGTAATGTCCCACAATAGGTGGTAAATTCCACAAAGTAGTGTCTCTTGGGGGGGGCGATGGCTCTCGGTCTCGTGTGGACCAATTGATCTTTCAAATTCCCAGTTCGCTTATTGGCGAAGCGTGGTTTTGGCCAAGATATGTTTGCAGACGTAAGACTTCGCCAGTATGTATTTATGATCTTTTTCACTTGGTTTGCTACTGGGCTGTATGTAGTTACACATGTAAGGAGATCTTCCTGTGGAGATTTTTCTTTGTTTTTCAGGAGGCCCTCACGATTCTGATTTCTCGCTCTCTTTTTACACTTGTTTATAACCCTTTCCGATAGTCATGTGCTTTCAGTTTAGTACAGAGGTCTTTTGACTGTGACTTATAGTCTTCTATTTTGCTACAATTCCTCCGAAGCCGTAAAAATTGGCTATAGGGAAGGTTTTCCCTTAATGGACGGGGGTGGTAGCTATTAAAAGATAGAAGACTGTTTTTTAGGTTGGTTTAAAATGCATGAGGGTTTTTTACCAAGGGACGTACCGAACACCTGAGGAATCCAGGTTGGCAGGACAAGTGATCCACCCCCCCCACTGATTTACAGATTTGAGATAAAGGAAACTGGATGGATCAATATTTTCCTTCTCCCCACCCCCATTGATTGAAGAGGAAACGGCAGTACATCAGCATCAGCAGGCCATCCGGAGTCAAAAAAATCCACATCTGTGGCTGTGGCAGAAGTGAGTGATTTTCCCTCTCAGCCATTAACGACACCAGCAACCGTATCATCTGCACCAGACTCAACAGTAGCATTGTGTGAAGGAGAGGATTGGCTAACTCAACTTGGGTTTGCTTCTCAAAAGGTCCCAGAAAAAAGTAAACAAAGTGGAGGAACCCTGGAGAACCTTGAGTCCATGGTGCAGGACTATCTGAATGACTCAACAGAGGTCTATGTTCATGATGACCCATTGGCGTATTGGCATGGGAAAAGAGATGTGTGGCCAGAGATCACCAACCTGGCTATAAATTACTTGTCTTGCCCACTCGCAAGTGTGTCTTCTGAACGTGTTTTCATTGCTGCTGGTGGCATTGTAACTTCCAAAAGGACCCGCCTCTCGCCCAAAAATGTGGAGAGGTTAACAATGATCAAGATGAATCAGCACCTCATACCACCAGATTACAAAATACGAGAATGCATGCAGAAAGAAGACGAGCAGGACACCAACTTAGATGAGGGAAGTTCTTCTCTGTTAACTGACCTACTCCCGTCTGAATTCGCAGAGTTTGAGGACGAGCTCTTCTTCCCTGACACCGAGCACTGAAAATGAGTCAATAAATCACTAACTTTCTTTTCCGTCCTTATTCACTTTTATTCCTGTGTGTCTGTCTTTCTTTGTTTTGCAAAATATATATAAAAAAACTTTAATCACCTAATCACAAAAACAAGCCCATCAGCAGAACTGTCTTCACTTATTTGCTTATTGATTTGACGGTGCCGCAGTCTGCATTCCCCAGGTTCACAAGTTCACAAGAACATGCTCCTCTAACCTGCTCCTCTAACCTCCTCCTCCAGACTCCTATTTCCCTCAAAGCAGATGGCTGGATTACGACCAATGAAGAAAAACTATGCACTTGTGGGGGTGTTCTACTTCTTTGCGGGTGAGTTGACGGGTCTGGGGCATTGCTGTGAAGGTCTAATACCGGATAAAAGTGGTTTGGAGAAAATCGGAGCAGAAAAAGGTTTTGCGCTTTTGATCACTTGCCTGTCTTTGGGGTGCTGTTTGGGGGGCTTTTAGGTTATTGGGGGTGGGTTTTGGGGTCTGGGAGCACTGCTGGCACAGTCTAATGTTGATTGCATTTGTTTTTCAGGAAATCCATGGTGGAAAAGGGGAGTTAGGGCCTAGCTGCACAGCGTATTTGGACTGAATTGAAGGTAGGCCCATTTTTGCTTTTTGCCTCTTTGGAGGTGTTCTGCTTTTTTGCGGGTGGCTGCAGGGGTCTGGGGGCAAAGCTCAGAAGGTCTAATATCGGAATCAAGTGTTTTGGACCAAATCCATGGTGAAAAAGTTTTTGCGTTTTTGCTCACTTGCCTGTCTTTGGGGTGCTGTTTAGGGGGCTTCCAGCTTCCGGAGACCGGTTTCTGGCATTTCAGCCGTCGTCGGCCCGGCTTGCTTGAATCCTGGTGGTGCAGTGAGCAAGGGACTCATGTCTGAGTATACCCTGCCACACTTATGGTGGCCAAAAACGATTCAAAAAGGGGGTGGTGATGAACAGAGTGTCTGAATTAAGCAGACCACTCTTACCCAGTCAAGAGATCAGGGCTTGATCCATCACCGTTATTTAGCTCACTGCATCACCCCAGTTCAGAACCTGGCTATATGCAAATTAGTCTGACCCAGTGCCTCATGGGAACAGGGCAGACCAAACTACCAAGCCAATTCTTCACCGGAAAGGAGACAAGCTTCCGGGGACCGGTTTCTGGCATTTCATCCGTCGTCGGCCCGGCTTGCTTGAATCCTGGTGGTGCAGTGAGCAAGGTACTCATGTCTGAGTATACCCTGCCACACTTATGGTGGCCAAAAACGATTCAAAAAGGGGGTGGTGATGAACAGAGTGTCTGAATTAAGCAGACCACTCTTACCCAGTCAAGAGATCAGGGCTTGATCCATCACCGTTATTTAGCTCACTGCATCACCCCATGTCAGAAGCGTACCTGAATTCTTGACTTTTCCGTGGAAGCTGATGACCTGAGGGAGGAGCCCTGCTGAGTAATTCCTAATTCCCTCACCTCCCTGGACCCGGATTTCTCCAAGGCCAGGAACGGAAGGGAAAGGGGAAGTGGATAGACAAGAGAGACTGCCACACTGGTGCCTAAGGATTCTTCAAACAATGGACCAACTGCACCTAAAACACGAAGAACAACATAAATACCATTCCCAGAAGAATTGGCTTCTACTCTATTAGCACCCACTAGTTTCTCTATTTACCTTACTCTAGTGTGGAATTTGCCGCTCTCTAATTCTTGATATTTGTAGATGATGCTTCATATAAAAGTTCGTTCATACAGTTCAATGTTCATTGGTTGCTGATTGTAGTATGATGGAATGTAGGTAGACAGCAGTATAAATTATATGCATACAATGAATACCCCATTTACTGCGCTCAACAGGAATGATGACTGGAAGTTGCAGGAAGCAATGAAGAATATTGGATATGTCCCAGAAGGTAATCTCTCACAAAGTTCACAGAAGTACTGGTAGCCCAAGACTAAGGCTATAAAACAGATGCACCCTAATTATGCAGGTTTTAGGATTCAGGAGAGTTCAATAGATACGAAAATAACAAGGAGCTATCCTACTGCATTGTCGGTAGTTCAGAACTGCAGTCCAGAATCTCAGGCCAGGAAATCTTCTGTCACTAACGCTGCCGACGGGTTCCAAACACCAAGGACTCGACCAGAACAGGAATTGCTGGTATCTTATTCCAAGTCAGCAGGAGGCCAGCCGCTGTGAAGAGAGGCAGAAAAAACGGAAGCCTCAAGAACGGACAAAACGAGACTTGCTCACGGGCCAAAAACTAACCAGGAAGAATGGCCGCCGGAGCAAAGAGACTCACACACGCTAACGAGTCTTCAACTGGGACCAAAGCCCCCAAAAATACGAATAATTGTCCAAACTTCGGAAGCGCTGAGGAAGCGCGACCTTCAGAATCCAAAACGACAGTTGAAGTGCGCAGAACAGAGGGCTCTCGCGCACGAAATGGCGGACAGTCAGCGGAACGCTAGAACGCTGACCGACAACACTAGTGGCACAACCAGGAACCCTTTACTGCTCATTAGATCTCTGTTGCGCCACTCTCTGCCGCCAACTCCAAATGGACAAAAACGGAGTTGTACATGAAAAATGCCCTGAACGAATCTTGTGAGGGGGAAGGCGGGATCTGACAGTACCCCCACTAAAGCCCCCTCTCTAGGTTTCTGTGGGTAAGTCTTGTGAAATTCAGTGACCAATCTGGGAGCGTGTACATTAGAACTGGGCTCCCAAGAACGATCCTCAGGGCCGAAACCCTTCCAATCCACTAAGTAGAATAGTCTGTTCCTTTTCAATTTGGAGTCCAGAATCCTTTTCACCTCAAACTCTTGAGCAGACTCCACCTGAACTGAAGTTGGAGAAGGGTCACATCTCAAATCAGGTGGGCTAGGTTTGACCAAAGAGACATGGAAAGTAGGATGGATTCTCATGGATTTTGGAAGAACTACTCTCACACTAACTGGATTAATCATACGATCTACTGGGAATGGACCTACGTAACGAGGTTGGAATTTTCTATTCCCCACTAACCTCATGTGTTTAGTTGAAATCCAAACCTTATCCCCAGCCTTAAAAATTGGGCTTTCTCTTCGTTTCTTATCTGCTTGTTTCTTGTATCCTGATTTTGCCTTGGATAGATTGAGAGATGCTGACTGGAAGGCTGTCTGCAAATTCTGAATCACCTCTGCTGCTGCTGGGACCTCCACTTCCTCCCTACCAACTAGCATATTGGGATGACGACCAGAGTTTAGAAAAAATGGGGAGAACCCAGTTGCTGAATGAATTGAGTTATTATAGGCAAACTCCGCTGTACTTAATAATGAAGGCCACTCTCCTTCCTGATCCATCAAATACAGCCGAAGGTATTGTTCCAGATCCTGATTTACTCTTTCCATCTGTCCATCCGTTTCTGGATGAAAACTGGTGGACAGACGAGAATCCACCCCCAACCCCTTCAAAAAGGACCTCCAAAATCTAGACACAAACTGTGGTCCCCGGTCAGAAATGACAACCTTCGGAATCCCATGCAACCGGACAATGTGTTGAATGAACAAAGAGGCTAGTTGGGGGGCAGTGGGTAAGGTCTTTAGGGAAATGAAATGACTCATCTTGGAAAATTGGTCAACCACCACCCAAATCACAGAAAATCCCTGACTGGAGGGCAAATCCACTATAAAATCCATAAGGATCGTATGCCACGGGGACGGGGCTGATGGCAGGGGCATGAGTAAACCTTGAGGAGCCTGCCTAGAACTCTTTCCCTTGACACACTGCTCGCAGGTGGCTACGTGCTGTCTAACCTGAGCTTCCATTCCAGGCCAGTAAAAGGTCCTCTTCACCAATTCCACAGTTTTGACTTCTCCTTTGTGTCCTGCAAGTGGATGATCATGTAGAAGCCGGATGACCCTTTCTTGAAGTTCCTCACTGGGCACAAACATCTTTCCCAGAATATAAGGTTTTCCCTCTCGAATTTCACGATCCTCTCCTTCAGCCAGCCAATTGGGAAATTTCTCCTTTCGAAACTCTTCCATGATTAAATTTCCCAAGTCATCTTCGGCCACCGTTGCTATGACTCTTTCTTGAGGGATGATATGTCCTTCGGAAACCTTTTCACTCTGTTCTTCCGAACTGAGGCGGGATAAGGCGTCTGCCTTTCCATTCGCAGATCCAGGCTTGTAGGTTAACACAAAGTCATAATCTGCAAAAAAGAGCGACCATCGCAGTTGACGAGGTGTGAGGGTTCGAGCTGATTTCAAAAATTGCAAATTACGGTGATCAGTGAAAACCGTTATCACATGTCTTGCCCCAAGCAAATAATGCCTCCAAACCTGGAAGGCATCCTTGACAGCCAGTAGTTCCTTGTCTGCAATGGAGTAGTTGATTTCCGCAGGAGATAATTTCCGCGAATGATACGCCACTGGATGTAACTGACCCGTCTGTTTATGACGTTGGGAAAGGATTCCTCCAATGGCCAGATTTGAGGCATCTGCTTCAATGAAAAAGGGTTCTTTTAAATCCGGGTGTTGTAACACCGGAGCTGATACAAATGCTTCCTTTAGTAATTGAAACGAATCTTCAGAATCTTGACCCCAGACAAATCGTGCATCCTTCTTCAAAAGGCGGGTAATGGGGCTCACCTTTTCCGAAAAATTTTGGATGAACCTCCGATAGAAGTTGGCAAATCCCAAAAAACTTTGTATCTCTTTCACAGATCTGGGAGCTGGCCAGGATTTGATTGCCTGGAGTTTGGAGTCATCCATATAAACCCCTCTAGGAGACAGAATGAACCCTAAAAACTCCACCTTGGATGAATGGAAGACACACTTCTCCAATTTCACGAACAGGTGATGCTCCAATAAACGCTCCAAAATCACTCTCACATGACCGACATGTTCCTCCAAACTATTCGAAAAGATGAGGATATCGTCGATGTAGACCACAGCAAATCTATCTAGAAATTCTCGAAGCACATCATTTACAAAATGTTGGAAGGCAGCTGGGGCGTTACATAGCCCAAAAGGCATGACTTGGTATTCAAACAACCCCAACCGCGTTCGAAAGGCAGTCTTCCATTCTTCTCCTTCCGCCATTCTAACAAGATGATACGCTTCTCGAAGGTCCAACTTGGTATAGATGCATGCGTCCTTGACCTGATCTAAGAGTTCAGAAATGAGAGGTAATGGATAGCGATTCTTCTTTGTCACAAGGTTTAAGGCTCTATAGTCTATACAAGTTCTCAAAGAACCATCCTTCTTGGGAATGAAGAAGAGAGGCGAAGACACCGGGGACTGGGAGGGTCGTATAAATCCGCACTCTAAACTTTGCTCAATGTATTCCTTCAAGTGCAAATTCTCTGGCTCAGACAATGCATAAATACGACTGCAGGGCAGGGTTGCTCCAGGCTCCAACTCGATTCGACAGTCGTAATCCCGATGAGGTGGTAATTTTCTGGCTTCTTGTTCATTAAACACCTCTGCCAAATCCTGGTATTCCGGGGGAATTTCAGGGAGCTCTACCGCACAAATCATCTGTGCTTGGTCTGCCAAACTGGATGACAACGTGGTCTTCACCTCTTCAAATTGCTCACAGAAACAATGTTCATGACAGAAAGTTGAATTCATTTCCACAGTACGCCTAGACCAATCGATTTGCGGGTTGTGTTCTGTGAGCCAAGGCAATCCCAAAATCATCTGAAATTGAGGCGCATCAATTAAATTGAAACTAATATTACTTCGATGTTCTCCAGGGCCTACCACCAAAATTGCTTTGGTGTCGAAGACAATAGGACCTGATGATAAGTTGGTACCATCCACTGCTCTTACCGGCTCCGGCCGAAGTTTCTTCTCAAATTTTATGCCAATGGTTTTTGCAAACTGGATATCGCAAAAATTTCCAGTGGCACCCGAATCCAACATTATGTCGACCTCTTCTTCTCTCTTTTCCCCAAAGCGAATTTTGCAGGACAGGATCAGATGTGGAGCCGCCGACTGTAGAGTGTTCGCTAATGATTGAGGTTTTGGAGTTGACTCAAAAGGAGCTTCCACCAGAGCAACTCCGTCTACTGGTGGAGCCTGTCTTTTACCCATTGCTTGGATTTTGGTTTCTTGGGACATTCTCGAACAAAATGACCGGGCTGTCCACAATACATACAGAGCCGTCCCATTTGGCGTTTCTCCCTTTCTTCCTTGGACAGCGGACCACGAACGGTGCCAATTTGCATTGGTTCTTCTGGAACGACCCCTTCTGAGTTCTTGGCCGGTTCCGCTCTAACACGATCAAATCTTGGGGGAACTAGCTTAAAGTCTTTTCTCTTTTCACTACGACGTTCTGACTGACGCTGATCAATTTGAAGCACCAGATCGATGAGCTCTGACACATCCGTGGGCCTCTGGGGAATCTGCGACAACCCATCTTTCAGCTCATCCTTGAGGCCTCTGTAAAAAATTGCTGCTCTTTTTTCAGAAGGCCAATTCGTTTCCACAATTAACTTGTTGAATTGAGCAAGGTATGCCACCAGTTCTCGATTGCCCTGTTTCAGATCCAATAATTCGTTATCAGTAGTCTGGGAGATGGTTCTCCTATCGAAAATCCGTAAGAACTCTTTCTTAAAATCTTCAAACTTGTACAGCACTGGATCATTAGAGGAGACCAATGGCATAGACCACGAAGCTGCGTCTCCACTCAGGTAAGAGAGCACGAAAGCCACCTTGGATTGATCCTCCTTAAACAAAATGGGCTTACATAAAAAATTTAGAGAGCACTGTGTCATGAAGATCTGCGCCTTATTGGGGTCCCCCTGAAACCTCTCTGGGGCTGCCAAGGGAATGGTGGGGGACATGGCATGCACAACTTGAGTGGTAAGGGACGATGAAGTAGTAGGGGAAGGATCAAACCCTGGGGCCCTTAAACCCTCAAAATTAGGACTAGGACTGGTGGACATCTGATCTATTCTTTGCCTAAGAATACTTGCCTCTTGATTAGATTTTCTAACCTCTTCCCTGGTCTCACTAAGTTGTTTCTGCAACCCTTCCAAAATTGAGGCTAGCGCTTTTACATCTAACCCCTCAGCCATTTTGCTCAGACGGAATAGAATTGGAGGGCACTTCAATCTGTCAGAAGCGTACCTGAATTCTTGACTTTTCTGTGGAAGCTGATGACCTGAGGGAGGAGCCCTGCTGAGTAATTCCTAATTCCCTCACCTCCCTGGACCCGGATTTCTCCAAGGCCAGGAACGGAAGGGAAAGGGGAAGTGGATAGACAAGAGAGACTGCCACACTGGTGCCTAAGGATTCTTCAAACAATGGCCCAACTGCACCTAAAACACGAAGAACAACATAAATACCATTCCCAGAAGAATTGGCTTCTACTCTATTAGCACCCACTAGTTTCTCTATTTACCTTACTCTAGTGTGGAATTTGCCGCTCCCTAATTCTTGATATTTGTAGATGATGCTTCATATAAAAGTTCGTTCATACAGTTCAATGTTCATTGGTTGCTGATTGTAGTATGATGGAATGTAGGTAGACAGCAGTATAAATTATATGCATACAATGAATACCCCATTTACTGCGCTCGACAGGAATGATGACTGGAAGTTGCAGGAAGCAATGAAGAATATTGGATATGTCCCAGAAGGTAATCTCTCACAAAGTTCACAGAAGTACTGGTAGCCCAAGACTAAGGCTATAAAACAGATACACCCTAATTATGCAGGTTTTAGGATTCAGGAGAGTTCAATAGATACGAAAATAACAAGGAGCTATCCTACTGCATTGTTGGTAGTTCAGAACTGCAGTCCAGAATCTCAGGCCAGGAAATCTTCTGTCACTAACGCTGCCGACGGGTTCCAAACACCAAGGACTCGACCAGAACAGGAATTGCTGGTATCTTATTCCAAGTCAGCAGGAGGCCAGCCGCTGTGAAGAGAGGCAGAAAAAACGGAAGCCTCAAGAACGGACAAAACGGGACTTGCTCACGGGCCAAAAACTAACCAGGAAGAATGGCCGCCGGAGCAAAGAGACTCGCACAAGCTAACGAGTCTTCAACTGGGACCAAAGCCCCCAAAAATACGAATAATTGTCCAAACTTCGGAAGCGCTGAGGAAGCGCGACCTTCAGAATCCAAAACGACAGTTGAAGTGCGCAGAACAGAGGGCTCTCGCGCACGAAATGGCGGACAGTCAGCGGAACGCTAGAACGCTGACCGACAACACTAGTGGCACAACCAGGAACCCTTTACTGCTCATTAGATCTCTGTTGCGCCACTCTCTGCCGCCAACTCCAAATGGACAAAAACGGAGTTGTACATGAAAAATGCCCTGAACGAATCTTGTGAGGGGGAAGGCGGGATCTGACACCCCAGTTCAGAACCTGGCTACATGCAAATTAGTCTGACCCAGTGCCTCATGGGAACAGGGCAGACAAAAATACCAAGTCAATTCTTCACCGGAAAGGAGACAATCTTCCGGGGACCGGTTTCTGACATTTCAGCCGTCGTCGGCCCGGCTTGCTTGAATCCTGGTGGTGCAGTGAGCAAGGGACTCATGTCTGAGTATACCCTGCCACACTTATGGTGGCCAAAAACGATTCAAAAAGGGGGTGGTGATGAACAGAGTGTCTGAATTAAGCAGACCACTCTTACCCAGTCAAGAGATCAGGGCTTGATCCATCACCGTTATTTAGCTCACTGCATCACCCCAGTTCAGAACCTGGCTATATGCAAATTAGTCTGACCCAGTGCCTCATGGGAACAGGGCAGACAAAACTACCAAGCCAATTCTTCACCGGAAAGGAGACAAGCTTCCGGGGACCTGTTTCTGACATTTCAGCCGTCGTCGGCCCGGCTTGCTTGAATCCTGGTGGTGCAGTGAGCAAGGGACTTATGTCTGAGTATACCCTGCCACACTTATGGTGGCCAAAAACGATTCAAAAAGGGGGTGGTGATGAACAGAGTGTCTAAATTATGCAGACCACTCTTACCCAGTCAAGAGATCAGGGCTTGATCCATCACAGTTATTTAGCTCACTGCATCACCCCAATACAGAACCTGGCTATATGCAAATTAGTTCCCATGATGCACTGGGCCAGGGACAGACTAATTTGCATGTAGCCAGGTTCTGAGCTGGAATGGTGCAGTGAGCTAAAAAACGGCGATGGATCAAGCCCTGATCTGTTGACTGGGTATGAGTGTTCTGTTTAATTCAGCTACTCTGTCCATCACCACCCCCTTTTCTGAATCGTTTTGTCATCATAAGCGTGGAAGGGTATACTCAGATGTGAGTCCCTTGCTCATTGCACCATCAGGATTCAAGCAAGCCGGGCCGAAGACGGCAGTAATGCCAGAAACCGGTCCCCGGAAGCTTGTTTCCTTCCCAGTATAAGAATTGGCTTGGTAGTTTGGTCTGCCCTGTTCCCATGATGCACTGGGCCATGGACAGACTAATTTGCATGTAGCCAGGTTGGTGCAGTGAGCTAAAAAACGGTGATGGATCAAGCCCTGATCTGTTGACTGGGTATGAGTGTTCTGTTTAATTCAGATACTCTGTCCATCACCACCCCCTTTTCTGAATCGTTTTTACCATGGTCTGGGCAGAAAGGAAGGTAAATAATAAATAAGAAATAGAATAGGGAAGAAGAAAAGAAAAGAGTTTAAAATGAACCAAAAGTAGCTGAAAACACAAAAATATAGAGCTAGAATAATAGAGGGATAGATAATAAGTAAAATAGATTCAAACAAGCAAGGATGGCAGAGATTGAGAGAAGATAGAGAAAGCATGCCCAGAACCATAGCAATGAATGAAAAACAAGATGGCCGCACCCGTTCACGACCGCGTGGGGAAGTTCGCGCGAGATTTCCCCCACGATCACACGCGAACTTGTACTAGCGAGGCAAACACCATGCGAGATTACACATAGCGCCCGGAAACGGAAATACCTCACGCAAACAAGATGGCCGCGCCCATGTACGACCACTAGGGTAACGTCGCGTCGTTGCGCTACCAGCGGCTTGCAAAAACGCGAACTAACCCGCTGCAAAAAAACAAATCGCATATTCGCACGAATTCGCAGCTTCCGAATTCGATCTTGCGCCAATTCACGCCACGCGTAATTGCAGAAAAACGATTTTTGCAAAACTGAAAGCACTCAGCAGGTGCAAAAGTTCAAGCTCATCATTAGTAACCATTCCCTGTAGTGCTTACTGAGGGGCACCTCCAGAGTTCAGTTGCCTACTTGCAACTATTCTATGACCGTGCTCTGACCCTCACAGCAGGCTCAGAGAATAGCTACAAGTATGCCACAAAGGACCTGTTAAAAAAAATTACACTGCAACAGAAAGCAATTACAGATAAGGAAGCAGGTGCCAGACTGGAAGTTCAAATTCAGTGACACATTAATCATGTCAGTTGAGGCAGGGCAGGTGTGCTAACGAATTTTGCTAAACTGAAAGCACTTAGCAGGTGCAAAAGCTCAAGCTCATCATTAATCAGGAAGCACTTACAGCTAAGGAAGCAGGTGCCAGCTCAAATTCAGTGACACATTAATCAGCCCCAAATTAATTCATGTCAGTTGAGGCAGGACAGGTGTGCTTTTCCCCCCCATAATCTACAGTGATGAACCAGAGGGTGGCAGCGATGTACCAGAGGATGGCATGGGTGAACCAGAGGGTGGCAGTGGTGAAACAGAGGGTCCTGTGATGAACCAGACGTAGAAACAACATGGTCGCGACCGTTGCGACCCGACAAGTAAGTTCGCGTTTGCGAACTGGAAAATAAAACCCTCACGAACTGGCAGAAACCCCTGCGAACACAAAAAAAGAAAAAATCCGCAAATTTGTGAAAGTTCGCGGATTGCGTATTCGTGATTACGCAAATTCGCGAATTTGCAAAATTCACCCATGCTTAGTTCTGACTGTCAAGATTGAGGCAATGTGAATGATCTATATCTCATCTGTAAATGAAATAATATTTATTTATTTATTTATCTATTTCTGAGTTTCTAAAGCACCTGGTTACACTTACCAGTGTGTCCCCGCGCTATCAGTGGACTAAACAGCACCCGGGCAGACAGGGATAACCCTGCGACAAAAACTTAAGGCTTGGGAAACAGAAAGGTTTTTAGCTCCCTCCGGAACACAGCCTCCGACGACTCCACACGTAACCTGAGTGGGAGGGTGTTCCATCTATGTGCAGCTAAGGAGCGGAAAGATCTCCCGCCCATTCTCGCCCTATTGATCCTAGGGATCGCGAGCAAGCCTGTGCCCAATGAGCGCAGGAGCCGGGTAGGTTTGTACGGGAGGAGCAAATTGCGCAGGAAGCCAGGGCCCTTCCCATGAACGATCTTATGACTAACACAGAGAGCTTTAAACTCGATGCGTTCCTTAATGGGAAGCCAATGCAATGTCTCCAAGGCTTTTTTAGAGGAGGCTCTTCTGGGCAACAGCAACACAAGGCGCGCGGCTGCATTCTGGATATGCTGTAGTCTTTTACGGCAGCTCGCATTTGCTCCCAGATATAGGGCGTTGCCATAGTCCAGCCTGGACGTAACCAAGGCATGGACCAGGGCCCTCCTAGCTGACACAGGGAGCAAGTCGAGTGTCTTTCTCAGACTGCGAAGAATACCAAAGCATGTCCCTGCAACCCGGCGAGTGTGATAGTCAAAAGACATTTTGGAATCAATCTAAATGCCTAGATTCTTCACATGGTCCTTCGGAGCGGGTAGCGGGCCCAGTGCCTGAGGCCACTAAGCAGAGGTCCAGACCGAAGGGGACTTACCAACGATAAGCACCTCCGTTTTGTCCCCGTTCAATCTGAGACAATTGTTGGCCATCCAACCTGCCAGATCTTGTAGGCATGATGTAAAGTTGCTGGCTGCGTGCTCAGTCGGTTGTGTCAGGGCCACAACCAGCTGAGTATCGTCAGCGTACGTTACCACCTCTACCCCATACTGCTCAGTGATCGAAGCCACCGGCGCCACGTAAAGATTGAACAGGGTGGGGCTCAGGCTGGAGCCCTGGGGGACTCCCTGCTTTAGGTCAAAAGCCTCTGACCTATGAGCACCCTGTTCAACGTAGAAGCTGCGGTCCAGAAGGAAAGATTCCAACCAGGACCAAGCCCTCACAGTCACTCCACCTTTCCTCAGACACTGCAGCAAGGTGTGATGTGCCACAGTGTCGAATGCGGCACTGAGATCGAGAAGAATCAGCGCCACTGTTTGACCCTCATCTACATGTTTCCTCAGAGCCTCTGTGGAAAAGTGGAGGGCAGACTCAGTGGAGTGACTGGCACGGAAGCCGGACTGGGAGGGATGGAGAAGCCCATGCGCTTCAATATGTGCCGTCAGTTGTTGGTTAACCAGTTTTTCGGCTACCTTGGAGAAGTGGGGGAGGAGAGAGATAGGCCGTAAGTTGCTGAGTTGTGTTATGCTAATTTGTTGCTTTTTTCTTGAGTGGGAGCACAACAGCCTGCTTCCACATGCTCGGCACCCTGCCAGACTCAAACGACAGAGCTAACAGGTGCTTAACATAGGGGGCCAACAGTTCCATGCTACCACTCAAGATCTTAGCAGGGTCCGGATCTACAGGAGACCCTGATTTAACACCCCTGGCTACCGCAATTAGTGTCTCCTCGTCAGGAACTGAAAATGCCCTAATGCTATCCTGCTCCAAGAAATCCCCTTCCATAGGTGCAGTGCTACTTAGGCCAGTCCTGGCCTCACTAGGAAAGGTGGTGTAAATATCCTGCACTTTCTTATAGAAGAATTCAGCAATCTGATTACTGGATTGCACTGAGGAATCAGCCTATTCGCCTACTGAGGCCAGCGAGGATATCTCCTTGTAAACCACAAAGAGTTCCTTAGCTGAACACTCAGCTTGAGCAATGCGGTCGGTGTAATAGGCCAATCGAGTTTTCCTAATCAAGGCATGATATCCCCTGAGGCTGTCTTTGTACACTTTCCGAGCAACTGGTAAATAGGCCCCTCTCCAGGCTCCATCCATACGTTTACAAGCTGTCTTGGCTTCTTTTAATTCAGCATTAAACCAGAGGGCCGATTTATTCTGACGCGCTGGGCCATTATTAGACCAGGGGGCAGTCTGATTTAGAGCCATCCGAATGCGTTTGTCCAGAGCCGCACAAGCTCCATCAATAGTGGTACCTAGGCCATCAGGGGACCCCCCTGTATCAGGCCAGCACAGAAATTGTCTGGGGAAAATTTAGCCCATTTTCGCTGTTTCTTTTTAGTGACAGTTCCTTTCCCTGGGTTGCTTCCCACAGTATATATAACATGGAATGGTACTAAAAAGTGGTCAGTTCAAACCATTGGAACAGGGGGGTCAGTCTTAATGCCATCCCAATTACAAAAAATAGGATCTAGATGGTGGCCTAAACGGTGTGTAGGTAACACCGACTGTAATTCCAGTTGCATAGTTAGTAACTCCTGACGAGCTCCTTGGGCCGCAACGTTAGAGACATCGTCAAAATGCAGGTTGAGATCGCCCAATAAAAGAAATTTGTCATAGCGCATAGCAGGGGATAGCAAGTTGCATATCAGACTATCCACAAACTTGCAGCTCCTTCCCGGGGGTCTATACACCAGCAGACCTTTGATAATAGTGTTGCTAGACAGCGTAATAGAGAATACACCAGTCTCACTGTCCGCTATGTTTGCAGGCTCCATGGTGCATTTAACAATCTCCCTGAAAATCATTGCAATCCCACCCCCCTGCCGCAGATTCTATCCTGTCTGCATATGCCATATCCCTGTGGGAGGGCACCCAGTATTTCAGGATCCGATTCCTCATCTAACCAGGTCTCTGTTGCAAAGAGGATATCCAAATTTTTATCTAACAAAAGGTCGTGTAAATCCATATTATGCTTCTTTATTGACCTGCAGTTTAACAGGGCGCACCTAAGTTTCCTAGTGGTACCTTCCAGATAGGTGCGACAGTCAAACGTAAAAGCACAATGTTTACAGTCCCTTACTGAATCCCTCTTAGTAGGATCTAATCCATGACTGCATTCGGGCCTTGTCTCAATACAAAAGTCAAGCAGTTCTTGCCGAGTGTAGCTAATAGCTATCCCCGCACCACCAGGGGGTCTGGCCCCAGGCCCCGGTCGGGCGCGGACGGGCGTGGACGGGCGCGGACGGGCGCAGACGGGCTTGCCTTAGGCGCGCCTTCGGCGCGCGCCTGGCGCGCCCGCTGTGCTCGTCCGCTGCGCGTCCGATGCATATGTGGCTAAATACCCTTCCTTCCGGTGGACGACTAGCCCGCGTCCTGCCGGAAGTAGGGATTCTGTGTAGACTGATGGTTACCGCCCTCCGCAGCAAACGGCACAACAGCCGCGGCGGAACGGGGTCGGCACCAGGGAAAGCAACCAACAAAGCAGTAAGAGCAAATACCCCCAGCAGAGCCGGTCCTGACCGAAGTATAATTGAAACACAGTGCACAATTACATTACCCCCAGGCTCACACAAATTAAAAACTGCAGGTTAAAATATACACAGAGTTTAAAATCAGCCACTTAAGAATTGCGGCGCCAACAGAGCTGCTCGCAGTCCGTCGCACCGCCGGTTCAACTTTGCCTAAATACCCTTCCTTCCGGTGGACGACTAGCCCGCATCCTGCCGGAAGTAGGGATTCTGTGTAGACTGATGGTTACCGCCCTCCGCAGCAAACGGCACAGCAGCCGCGGCGGAACGGCTTCTCGTGTAACGATACTCATGTAAGAATTCACAACTTTGTTTGCAGGGTAATAGTAAGAAATGTGGCGCTAATAGCGCTTTACCCGTTCTTCATGCCCATGCACTGTAACGATTGCCAGCCTCCAATAAGACACCAGTGAGTCCAAATAAAGAAACAAAAAAGGGGATAAAAGTCCTGCCGGACCACAACTCCCACAATCCCTCAGAGCGATCCCAAGCCTACACTCTGCAAGTTCGGCCGGCCGACGGAACTAAAGTGTCCGGCTGATGGGCGGAACCACAAAACCCAGGCCAAGGACCCCCTCAGGACCGGAGAGAAGACAGCCGGCTCAGGAGGGAGAAAGATTCATAAATCGGTTCAGTCCAATGCGGGAAAGTAAATGAAGTTCAGATATGGGATTCAGGAGGACGGAGGCGGTTATGATACACAAGAAATCTGTCAAAACAGCCAGGGACTGCTCTGAAAGCAGCCGATTCAAAACAGGATCAGGATAGAGCGTAGGGAGCAGAGGATGCCGTAGCACAAACGGCTCAGAAACAACGGAAACGGCTTCAACGGAAGTGACGTGTTAATTCGGCAACACTAAGACACTAGAACGCGAAGCCCAGAGTTGCGGTAAAGTCAGGCTTTTGGCTCTTGCCCGTTCCCCTCGCGCATGCGTGTTTCATGGCGGCCATCCTTGATGGACAGCGCGATCTGATCGGAGAACTGGCAGGCGTGACAGGTGATTTTGCAGCTGGTAAAGCAGCCGAGGCAGGGCCACCATTTTAAAAATGCCCGATCTGCCATATATAGTCAGGGGCATGCGGGACCACGTTTTAATATCCGCCTGGGTCCGCTCCCAGACCGGCACCACGTTCCGCTCCCAAGATACCGCGGGGATCTCTGACAGGAACACCCCCAGATATTTAATGCCCCCGACTGCTACTTGGTGCGCTGAGGCCCAGTCCCCTACCACCGGGCCACCCCCCAACACCCAAAGTGTAGATTTATGTGGGTTCATGTACAGTCCCGAAGTCTCGCCAAAGATCTGCAGGATACGCAGGAGACGGGGCCCGACCTATTGAGATCCGTTAAAAAGAACAGGACATCATCCGCATATAACACTATTCTATCCGACAGGCCGTGCCCCCATTCAAACCCCCTCATCTGCGCATCTATACATACCCATGCAGCCAATGGCTCCATAGCCAAGGCGAACAAGTAGGGCGAGAGGGGGCAGCCCTGCCTGGTTCCCCTCCCGATAACAAAGCTCGAGGACAAGCCCCCGGCTACTCTGACCGAAGCCGTCAAATCAGTGTATAGCATTCTCAAATATGACATGAAGTGGGGTCCAAAGTTTAGCCGGGGCAGGAGCGAGAACAAGTACGTCCAGCTCAATGAATCATACGCCCTGTCTATGTCGGCCAGGAAAAGCGCCGCCTGCACCCCCTCCGACCGAACCGCTGCCACCCCCACATGAGCCCTCCTGATATTATGCTGTGTCGCCCTTTGAGGCATAAAGCCAGCCTGGTCAGGGTGTATGAGTTCTGCAATATACGGCAATAACCTATAAGCCAACGCCTTGGCCAATATCTTTGGCGGTGCGGTACGAGGCATGCTGCTCCGGGGGCCGACCGGGCTTATGGAACACCACTACCTCAGCATTTCTCCAGTCCGGGGGTAGGCAACCCCGTTCCCTAGCCTCCTCCACCACCGCCCTATAGTGGACCCCGAATTGCAGATGAAATTTTTTGAAGAATTCGCAGGGGAATCCATTGGGGCCCGGAGCCTTGCCAGTGTTCAGCTCTTCCAGGGCGGCACCCAGCTCATCCTCCGTCAACGGGAGTTCAAGGCGGTCTCGTATTTCATTCGAAAGCGCTCGCGGTGGCAGATCTGCTATAAACTTGTCAACTAAATCTGCGGAAATGCATTCATTCGGGGCATACAGGTCTGCGTAATAGGCAGCAAAGCCCTCAGCTAGCTCCTTGGGATCCGTGACAGGGGACCCAGTGTCACCTTGAATCATCGGGAGGGTCTGAGTCTGAAATATGCCCTGACACAGTCTATGTAGCATTGTCCCTGATTTGTCGCCCCATTGGTATACTCTACTAAGGGTCGCCAGCCACAACTGTCGCGCCTCATCCAACAATAGAGAGGCATAGGACTGCTGTGCCAGCAATAGCTGCCCAACCGTCTGGTCCTCCCCCTCAACACTGCCGCGATGCTCCAAATCCCTGATCTCTGCCTCAGCCTGAACCAAGGCCGTCCTACGCCTCCTCCGAGCCGCTGCACACCAAGCAATATCTATTCCCCGCAATGTGGGTTTCATTGCCTCCCATAGCGTTGTCTTATCCGCCACCGTCCCCACATTTTCGGACAGATAGTGAGCTATGGCCTCACCCATGTGCTTTTGATAGTCCACTAGTTGCAGATGCCAAACGGAGAGACGCCAGCGAAGCGGCTGTCTCCGCCTATCCAAACAAATGTCTACAGCAGTGGGTGAGTGATCTGACAGCCCGCGCGGCAGTATATCTGCGGCCTCCACTCTACCTATTACCGCCCTGGGAACGAATATGTAATCCAGCCTGGAGAAGGATCTGTGAACCGCGGAGAGAAAGGTATATTCTCACTGAGCGCCGTGCATGTGCCTCCAGGTATCTACCCAATTAAGGTTCCTGATCATGTCACTCAATTTGGAGTGACTAGCTACCACACTCTCTCCCCCAGGCCGGCACCTATCCAGAGTACTGTCCATGACGTCATTCCAATCACCACCCACCACTGCGAGTACATTCGGGATGTCTCCCCATACTGCAAAAACCTTCTCAACGAGGAACCACTGGAGAGGGGGTGGGGCATACACACATCCCAGCACAATGGGCTCCTCCCCATAGTGTATCATGAACAAATATATAACGGCCCTGCGTATTTATCCAATGAGTGGAATGGACATAAGGAACCCTACGGTGCACTGAGATGACCACCCCCCTAGAACCCTTGGTAAAGCCTGCGTGAAAGACCCGGTGATAGCCAAATCGTTGGAGGCATAGTGTTTTATTACCCAGGAGATGTGTTTCCTGCAGCATCACTATATCCGCCCGTCCTCTTTGCATGCCTCAATACTGCCCCCGTTTTATCTTATCCAGCACTCCCCTCACATTCCAGCTGAGGACTCGAATAGAGCACCCGGGCCCACTGGCCCTACTAACCGGGCACGACATCAGGGACCACCTGGATCAAAGAGCCACAATACGCGCCAAGAAGTTGCACACTCGACCACCATTGCTACGTTGCCTGAACCGTGTGCCCCCCGAATCCAACATGAAACAGCCCCCCTGCCCCCAACCCCCTTCCACACCCCATACCTCAAGAAACAATGAAGTACCTGTCGCGGTGTAGCAGGGCGGTGTGGAGGTCGAGGACCCTCCACACCAATGGATCCCATAGAACTACCCTACCCCCTGACAACCCTCAACCACCAACCCACAACTGGGGGAAACCCCCCCACCTGTGATTAACCCTCCCTCCACCCCAGCTACCCTTGATTCACCTACTGAAATATCTAAACGCTCCAGCAATGTTCGCACCCATTCTGTTGAGGACCTATTGTACCAGGGGGTATGGCACACTATCACAGAGGGCAGTTGCAATATACCAATAGTATGTCCCTCGAAACTTTCAGGTGCCCTTCTTCTGAATCCTGGCAGCTTCTTTCTCCTTCTCTGAGGCATTGCCCAATGTAGCCCGCTGCCTGGACCTGGACCTCCAGTTGTCTTTCGGCCGCGCCCCCCGGGAAGGCCACGCCTGTGCCCCACTGCGAGAGGAGTCGGAGTCCAGCCCCGGAGGTGTATGCACTCTCACTGGCACTATTTCATCTGTCCATGTGAAAACCTCTTCTGGGGATTCAAAGAAGTGGGTGCAGGATTGAAACACGACCCAGAGGCGGGCCGGATATAGTAGGGAGTAAGGTATTTTCAGGTCCCGCAGCCGAGCCTTGGCCGCTGTAAAAGACTGCCGTTATTGTTGTACCATGGAAGTATAATCCGGGAAGATCAGGACACGATGATTGTCATACAACAATGGTTCCTTCGCTCTGGCCTGTTGTAGGATTATGTCCCTATCATGGTAATTTAATAGCTTGGTGATCACTGGCCGAGGCCGTGCCCCCACCGGCGGTTTTTGCATCAGGGCCCGATGCGCCCGCTCAATACAAAGCATCTAGACAAGGTGTCAGGAGGGAGCCAGCTCTCGATCCACTGTGCCAGGAAGCCCTCCATATTGTCCTTTTGGCAGCCCTCCGGAAGGCCGACAAAGCAGTGGTTGGTGCGCCTGGCAAGCCCCTCTGCATCCGCATCCTCCACATGGAGCGCCAGGCCCTTCTGAAAGGATTCCATGCTGGCCACCTTGCGCTTGAGTGTCGCAATATCGTCTTCCACCCCGGAGATACGTGTCTCAGCCTCCGTAATGCGGGAGACCGCATTCCGTAGATCTTGGCGCAGTAGTTTAACATCAGAGCCCACCGCCCCTATCTTTGCCTCCAACATGTTCCGTGACTGGGTGATGGCCGCCATAAGGGCCGCAGTGTCCGGCCCGGCATCATGATGTCCACCCGAGGCCCCTGCGCCTCTACTGGGTCCCGTAAATTTATCAATCGGGCCATGCTTGGGGGGCCCCCCACCACCTGCACCGCGTGTCATGACCACCTGGATGCTGCCTCACAGAGTCCCGTCGGCAAGACCACCAGGAGCGTAGCTGGCAGCACCACCCAAGGTCCCACCACGGCCCGGCCTGACCGCGAGGCTCCACTCGAGGATCCCCTCCACTGTCGCTATGGCCAATAGGGTCCCCAGTCCGCTCCCCCGGATCCCAGGACCGCACACTCTTTATGGGCTGCAGATAATTGCCCCTCCAAGCTTCATCTCCACCACCGGCCACCGACACAAGCGGGCCCGGGCCACAGCAGCCGGCCCCCGGTGACAGCAGCCACCTGTCCGTTAGTGACCCGGCCTGGGCCGGGTCCAATGGCACTAGGGCCCCCCTCACGGCCTCCAAGCTCTCCGCGGCACGACCCGGACGCCGTCCGACTGGTCCCAGGACACCTCAAGAATTGCTGTCCACAGGGCCTCCCCACGCCCCCACGTCTGGGAGTCGCCGCACACCTCCTTACTTTCTTGGCCGTCCGGCCGACGCCATCTGAGAGATCCACCACCAGGCCGGGGGCCGGGAGCTGCCCCGGGGGAGCGCTCCAATCTCGAGCTCCCCGCCTCGCTGTCCAGGCCAGGCCCCACTGCCCTCGCCGGGGCCAAGGGCCCACCGGCCACCTCGATAACCTTGCTGGCAGTAGGGGCCCCAGATGCTGCAGTGAGGGCCACTCGTGCCCATTGCAGGCCCCTGTCAATTTGGGTTCACTCCGCCGGGGCTGTGCCCCCAGCGCTGTCGCAAGTCCACCGCCAGGACCCACGAAAATCGAGATCCCCGGATGCGGCCGGTGGCATAGGCCGCACTCCCCACCGCCGCTACTGTCCAACCCCCAGTGCACCAAAGCGACCGGGGCCTCTCTGGTGGGGCATCACTCGTGTCCGGCCAATGCTGTCCGGGGATGTCGCCGCCAGGCAGGGGGCCCGGAGCCACCCCGAAGGGGCACCCCAATCCCAAAGACTCTGCCTCGCTGCCCTCTCTTCTCACTGGGGCCAGGGGTCCGCCGGTCTGCTCAGGGTCGTCGCTGCCAATGGGGGCCTCAGGTGCCGCCACCAGGATCGCCGGGCCGACCGCGGACCCCCCGCCGATGGGGGCCCGCGCCACACTGTCCGTGCCCCTGGTACCTCCGCTCGCCTATAGCCGGGACTCTCAAAACTCGAGGTCCCTGGCTGCGGCGGGCTGCACAGGCCGCTCTGCTCTCGGCTGCCGCTGCTAGGCCCCCGGTGCTCCAAATCAGCCGGAACTTTGCCGGTGGGGTGCCGCTAGGGTCCGATATAGGATTCCCCCCTCTGGGTCGCTTTAGAGTGGGGAAGGCAGGATCAGTGGACGGAGAACTTGCTGGCAGGGACGGAGCTCTGCTAAGCTGCATCCGCCATGCTGGCTTCCCTAGCCACGCCCCCACAAACCCTGGATTTTGAGCCTGATTCACTGGTTTAAGACAACAATCTTGCTTCCAGCTTATTGCAATAGTGGCATAGGTTAGGCTTCTTCAATGTAGCTACATCAATTGCAGAACTAGGATCAATATGGAGATCTCAACCTTGACCTTGGGACTGAAATCCATCTCTACCCTACATCACCAGAGCTCCCTTTTGATACACTGTCTGCATTGGAGGAGCATTCCCTACAAATCGAGGATTTTTAATTGTTCTCTGAGCAGTCTTCATTTGTAACACCATCAATTTTTGAGTTAACTTTTTCTGCCTCATCTCAATCTAATTTTTGCAATATTTAGCATATCATAAATTTGTGTCAACTGACTTATTCTGCCAACAAATTAAATGCTGTTGAATCATCATACTAATCTTAGGCCTCAATCCTGTCACAACCTGGACACAAAATGTTCCATATGTTTAGGCTCCTATGTTACCATTCCACTATACTGTAGAATGTTTGTAACAATCTCACAAAGCATCAATGAATTGTCTCTTTCGGTTCCTGGGTCGTCTGATCAATCTTGACCCAGTCAATAGCTTGGGCTGACACCTTGAACTTCAACCACTTCATCACCTTGTCATACTTCCTCCTCACTATAGCTAAAGTACCATAAGTCTCAGGATCTCTTGTAACCTCTCTCTCGGGCCACTCTATGTCTATTTTACACTCCATCCACAAATTACTTGGGACCACAATATCAAACAAGGTATTCAAATCAGTCCACATAACTTTTGAAATGTTCACAAACCGCTCAAGTTGTTTGTACCACTCCAGAAGCTTCTCTCTTAATTTGGGAATTCATTTGTAAATTATGCAACATCACTTTGACTCCAAGGTACAAATATGTAACCTCCACTAGGTACCTCCTTTAAAGGGAAGCTTGTAGCTCATGTCCCCCCACCCCCCCTGTAGGAAAGTGGATTTCTGTTGCAGTAACTCCCCCCACTTTTTGCCAGACTACTGATGCACTTTTTGTTGGTGAGCCCTGGGTCCATGTGTTAAAGATTGCGGGAGTCGCTGTTAGCATGAGCTGAAAGCCATTTTGTTCTTAGCAGTCATTTTAGTTAGCCATGTGCTCATCATGTGCTTTCTCCCTCTTCCAGAGCCTTGCACAGGCTCAGAAAGTCCTAGCTGGTAGAATGCACTTGCTCCTAGTGTAGAACTGTCAGGCTATTCTTACTGATGTGTTCAATTTAGTCTCCCCTACCACTTTGTTGAGCAAGCAAATCTTGTATACCCATATTAGTCAAATAGTATGCTTGTATGTGACAGGACCTCCCCTTGATTTTATGCTGACTATGTAACAAATGCATATATAAGGCCCCTGTTTTCTGTACTTCTTAGACTGCCTCCTGCAGTGGCCCAAGGGTATTTTATGATGTAGTCTCCCTCATGTGAGGTTAATAAATGCATTGTTTTTATATAACAGCTTCCATGCCAATCTCTACTTTGTTGGTTTAACGGACCAGATGTATCAGTGAACCCCTAAGAAGGTTTTTATTTCTTCAAATGGCGCCCAACGTGGACCTCATCGGAGAAGCGGCTAGCCAAGGGAGTGGTCTTGACAGGAGACAGGAATCTGCTGAGGGGGACAGGACAGGAATCTACTGAGAAGGTACCCTGGGCACGGAGATTGTTTGTCTTTCTAGCCTAGTATATTTCTGGTCTTCCTGATCTGATCCTCCAAGTGTTTGCTGCTCCCGACTGAGAACTTCTTTGGCGTGAGTTTTCTAAAACGACTGTTAGGTCAGTCAGAACTTGACAGTGAGAGGCTTGAGATTTGTGCTTGGTAAGGTCGTCGACATGTGATTTGTTTTGTGTGGCCAAAGACTTTAGAATTTGGAAATATGTAAATTGCAATTTATGTAGGCAGGTACTGAGGAGATTTCTCTCCAAATTGTGAAAACTTGAACGGCACACATTGACTTAAATGTCACTTGGCGAATAATAT
Organism: Lissotriton vulgaris; assembly: GCF_964263255.1. Taxonomy (NCBI): domain Eukaryota; kingdom Metazoa; phylum Chordata; class Amphibia; order Caudata; family Salamandridae; genus Lissotriton; species Lissotriton vulgaris. Next base: position 183,782,748 of record NC_141694.1, read on the forward strand.
TGTATATGCTGCAATATTCTTGGCATGCCTGTTTCAAGCGCATATCGAAGAATGCGCTGCTTTCTTGGAGGTACCAATGTGAATCTTGAACAAACTCAGCCGGTTCCCCTAGAGGGGATACCTAAACAGGTTTAGGTATATTAAAAAAGGTATTTCTTCCTTGGTGACTGAGTACCCCATGGAACTAAATATGTACATAAAAAGGATCCTGGTCGGTGCTTTTAGTCACATTCATAAGTGGTGATATGCAGAGCGCTTTTTGAGTGTTCTGCCAGCCAAACTGGCAAATTTGGTATATTTTGGCTTCTTGAACATGGAACAGTCTTTTTGGCTGTTTTGGTGCAGTCTTTTGGACTACTTTTGAGAGCTTTTCTTTTGAATATGACTTACAATTAATATTTACAAGGTTTGATTTAAGTACAGTATGTGGGCTGTCTTTTCTTTCTGTCCTAAGTGTTGAATTGTGGGTTAATTGTGCGTTTGAATGTCTATGTTGTTTGTGGTTTGACACCAGTGGTACTTGTGTGAGTGAGAAGCGATTGCACTCTTTGTGTAAGAATGGCTAGCCTTAAGCGCACTATATGGTATGTACTGTGTGCATGACCCCCTTCTGAAAATGTCTGGAATGAGCTCAATGTGTTTTTTGTCACCATTCTGGTTTGCAGATGTCATTGGATGAATTACATTTTTAAAAAATCCAGAAATGAATTATGTAACATATGCTAAACAGTTGCACGCTACTATTAAAATTGACAAAGCAAGAAACTATAGATATGTGTAAATTGCCACACTGGTAGAGATAAATTAGAATTCACATTCAATAGGAATGAAATAGGCCTCATAGAAAGGATGAAAAAAACGAAATTGTGTGCTTTGCAATAACTAGTACTAAAATACAAAATGTTACAGCATTCTCCTTAGATACATTGTATTAGATATTAAAAGGCATTCCCATCATCTGAGTGAATTGGTTGTTACTGAAATAAACACAACATTACAAAATGATAGATTTTGACTGGCTTGAAATGCCTGACTTTTAAATAGACTGTGACCGTACTTACTTCAACAATATAGAAAAAACCTTTCAAACAGCTGTGTTTAAGCTGTCTCACTGAGAAGAAGCTGTTTGACACAACAAATGGAGATTAAACTTTGTCAGGAAATTACAAATACAGAAAAATTGTTTTTTTTTCTCCTGAGAGAGGCGTGGAAATTGATGCCTGCTGGTCAAGAGCACAGCTCTTAAGTTAGTGCAAACATGGTATAAATGTGTGCATTAAAAACTGCTAATTTAAAAAGTTAAAAAAGACAGTTTCATTATTTTGGATAACAGAGACACAGATTAAAAGTAGGGATTTCCTTTCTTAATGCCTTTTTACATAAGTACATCTGTGGTTCTGATGTTAAGTAATTACTACCCTTTAAAAGGGACGCAGACTTCTCATGTTTCAAGTAAGGCTTCTGTGCTTAGGGTTATAAATGAATGCATTTAAAGGTGATAGGAAAGGAATGAGGCTTGCTTTTCATATGTGGAACCATCAAAAGGGTTGGTGATCATTATAAAAAAAGGGATTTTTGACTATATGAAAGAAAATGTTCATTAAAAATAAGTGCACTAAAATCGTTTTTTGATCTCTATAATGCGTAATAATCATACTGTGAACTCCTAGCATCAAAGTTGAAATTTTAACAGTATTTTAACCACAAGATGGGGAATAAAATGTGAAATGTCACTTTACCCAGGCACACAAAACTCATTTTATAAGGGTGCACCTTATACCTTTCTGATCCATTCCTGGAATATCTTGAGGACACGCTGGGGTCCCTAATATGCCAAACCATTATAGGTTATTCATTTGTAAGTGCCCCTAGCACCAAAGTGGAATTTGGGCAAAATTTACTTTATAAAAGCAGTTCTGCCACTCAGGGCAGTTTTCAAATTGATCTCAGGCTTCAGTAATGCACACGTGTAAGTATAGAACAAGCAGCTGACCTCTATACTGCTAAAAAAGCACACCACGCACTGCTAACAAATTAAAGTAAAAGAAACCAGCAAAATGTATTATCCTACCTTTCAATTATTGGCAAACAGGAACGGAATAGGACTGCCTTTCAGCAGTCAGTCTCCAGGGTCACTTTAAATTGGAAAAACTGCATGGAAAAGTCTTGCACAAAATAAAACAGCTGGTAAGGGTTAGAGGGTGAGTTCTACATTTAGCAGCCTAGCAGGGCTAAGAACAAGGTTTTGCTTTGACACTTCGGCATCTGAAAAATTCAGAAAGACGAGATGACGGCGCAGGGAGGGAAAGAGAAGCTTTTCTTACTATTTTTGGCAAAAGCAAATTTTTGCGCAGTCATATGATCAAAAGGAAAGATAGTGGTATATGTGGGCCCTGTGTAGAGCATAGCTCTGCTATGTATACAAAAATTATAGTTTTAGCTTAAAGAGTACTGTGCAAGGGCTGAGATAAGGAGGTAATGGGATTTAGTTTGCATTCATGCACCCTCATGTTACACTAGTATAATTGCTAAAGGAATTGGTGGTTTCTAGCTAGCTCAATGTGCTATTTACCTCCTACAAGTTTGTTTGTCCCCAGTTGCCACAAATAGGGTTAGATAGTGTCGACAGAAGGTAAACCTGTTTCAGGTTTCCTATTGTCAAAATGGGGGAAGGAGGTTAGCTCCTCTGCAAATTAAGGGTGGGCAAATGTATGTTTTATCTCTCTTTTTCTCACTATCAAATTGTTAGCATTAATAAAATGAATAAATGAATATGCTATGTTACCCCCATCCTGTCTAATGACATTGTGAAAGGATGAGTAGTCTAGATTGCTGTTCCCTTATTTGACCTTTAAGGGGAACTAGATGTGAGTAGTTTTTGTTCTAAAAATCTTAGGTGACAAAACACCATTATTGTTTATCTTATTCTCATGCTACATACAGTTTTGCAACGGCATTGTTAGTCTTTTATTAGCTAGTCTGTGTAAATAAGCTGACAGCCCTTATTAGAACTGATGTTGAATAGTCTAGATCATGAAAAGTAGAATGCAGGCAAGACACCCATGTGATCCTCAGCAAACATTTTTGAAGGAAAATATTGTTTTATAGGAGTTTGTTTGTCACAACATGTTCTGCTGGAGAAATATATGTACCCACTATGTTGAGTTTTTTTTTAGTTCTTTATGTAATAAGAATCCCTGTTAAATTAGCAGTTTTAGATTTTCCCGCTGCGCCTATAACATGAGAGCATGGCCCTAAGCGTACAATGTAGGTGTCTTTATGAAAGAGAAATCATTTTAGAAGTGTCTGCAGTCCTGTACAAGTAATGCAAAGTCTATGAGTGAAAGTGTAGAACGTTTCCTTTTTTCATGAGGTTCTTCAGATGAATAATATAGGAATACACAAATGTAAGGATTTGGAGTATGCCTGTATTGTTTCTCTCTTTTCATCAGAATTTAGTAAATGAACACAGACTTCCTTAGCTTCTTCAAATAGTGTAATAGGTCCAGTTTTTTTTTAACTCTCAGATAGATGAAGTGGTTCTTAGGTGCCTTGCGAATATATGGGGTGCCCCAAGACTAGGAAGTATTCTGAGAATATCCACTCTGTTGATAGATTATTTGTATGCCTTGTCTAAAGACGTTTTGTTCTGTCGACCAATAGATATTCGCTGCACTACAACCATTGCCATAGGGGCCCGGACATCAGATCCAGTCTGGGGAGTCAGCACCAGTCCAGCTTGAAGCCAAGGTGAAGGTAACCAGCACAGGCGTTGCTGGCAACTAGGACCTCAATGAAGGCGGAAGCACTGGGATGTTAAGTGTGTACCCCTGCCACTGTCTTAGGCGCAAGAGGGGTCACAAGGAGAAGTTGTGGATCAAGTTTTTGATGCCCAGCTGAGAGAGTCACAGACCGACAAGGACGCTTTTGCTTGATTTGAACTCCTTTGAAACAAGAGTTGCTTCAGGCCTCTGAGTCCTGGTCCCAAAGTGAATGCAAGTCTGCACCTTTGTTTGTTTATCAAGAGATACCTGGGCACACTGGGTATAGTTTGTGGCCCCAATAAAAGAGCACCATGCCAGCAGAGCAATACAGGAGTTAGGGAAGGTCTTGAGTTCAGGGTACAGGTGCTGTGTCTCTTGGTGCCTGTTAGATCAAAGTGAAGAAATCTGGTGCACTGCCCGAGACACTGGACAGGATCATTGAGGGTACTTACCCCAGAAGGTGATTACCCTATCCTGAAAGAAAGACTTTTTCTTCTCATACTGGGCCTTGACTGTTTTTCTTGATTGGCGAGTTGTGCAGCTCCACCGTGGGAACAACAAGAGCCTGCCTGTGAGGCTCAAAAGGACACAGGGAGAAAACTCCCCTCTGGCTGGTTGTACAGCCGCTTCAATTTCCTAAGGGCTTCTTTTTGTTAGTAATGTACCCATTTTTGAGGAGGAGCAGCCCTTTGCGGCTCCTCGTCCTAATTCTCATGGTCCTGTTTGGTCCTCCAGGTCACCTGGAGCTAGGATTGTTTTTGTAATGATATGTTTGACTGCTTTAATATTTGCATTAGGAATGTTTATTCTGCATGAGAATTGTTTTTCTGAGCAGTTGACAAATGTTACTTTGCCCTTTCCTTGAGTATATTAATTGATACTCTAGCCCTCATAAAAGGAACACTGGAAAAGTCTATTGAAAATGTTTTTACATAGAATTGGACTAGATGGTCCTAGGATTTGCTTTCCCCTTAGGGTTGAAAAACATTGATAGTTCTGTTTGTAATAAAAGCCTTTACTCTCTCCTGCTATCTGTATGTTAATTATGACCCAATGCTCTGTTCCCTTTGTACTTCTGCTTATACCTTATATATACCCGCTTAATTAAATATTTAGAATGAAAATGCCTACCTAGTAATGGATTAGAATATTGATGAATTAATGAGAATAAATGTGTAAAAGAATGTCTATGTCATTACTAGATCATAGCAATGTCTTTAGCTCCTGCTATAAGGGCCATATGTTAAAGATTGCAGGAATCGCTGTTAGCATGAGCTGAAAGCCATTTTGTTCTTGGCAGCCATTTGCAATGTGCTTTCTCCCTCTTCTAGAGCCTTGCACATGCTCAGAAAGGCCTAGCCGGTAGATTGCACCTGCTCCTAGTGTAGAACTGTCAGGCTATTCTTACTGATGTATTCAGTTTAGTCTCCCCTCCTACTTTGGTGGGAAAGCGAATTATGTATACCCATATTAGTCAAATAATATGCTTGTATGTGCCAGGACCTTCCCTTGGTTTTATGCTGACTATGTAACAAATGCATATATAAGGCGCCTGTTCTCTGTACTCCTTAGGCGGTCTTTTGCTGAGGGTACTGTATAACATAGTCTCCCTCATGCGAGGTCAATAAATGCATTATTTTTATATTATAGCTTCCGTGCCAATCTCTTCTTTGTTGGTTTAACCCCTTCGCTGCTGATGACGAGCTCAGCTCGTCATCAGCCACGGTGGTCGTGTGCGGATGACAAGCTGAGCTCGTCATCTAACGCGGCTTTTTAAAAATTGCCGCACACAGCGGGAAAAGCCGCCGCAGCGATGCGGTTTAAGGACCAGACATATCAGTGAACTCCTAAGAAGGTTTTTATTTCTTCACCTGCCAATCAGGTTCCAAGGACCTGTGTTCTTTCCCCAAAACTTACCCAATTGGCATCTCTGTCCACAGGTCAGCCCCTGGTAGATGGTACCACAGGTACCCAGGGCACAGTGACCAGGGCAGACCTCTAAGAGCTGCAGCACTTATTGTGCCACCCTTAGAGGCCCTGTACCTTTACACACACACACACTGCCTTTGCAGGCTGCGTGTTTTGGTGCAGAACAAAGTAAAGAGTCGGCATGGCACACATCCCAGTGTGCCATGCCAACAACCCTCTGCCCTGGCATAGATCAGTCACCCGTCTAGCTGGGTGCCCTATGCCAGTGGTAAGGGTACAGGCGCATGAGCCCTGTACCCCTACAGTGTCTAAGGCCATTCTTAGACATTGTTAGTGCAGTGCTGCCATTTAGGGTATATGTTGCTGGGAGCCTGTCATTACGAACTCCTGAGCACCATAATGGCTACACTATAAACTGAGAAGTGTGGTATCAAACTTTTCAGCACATTAAACCCACACTGATGCCAGTGTGGGATTTAATGAAAAATGCACACAGAGGGCATCTCAGAGATACCCCCTTAAAACTAACCCACCACTAGTGTCCAGGCTGAGTGGCTGTTTGCAGCTGCCACCACCAAACATGTTTCTGGACCCCTGGGTCGAGAGCCTGCGGCTCTCTGGGGCCTGAAACAATGCACATCCTTAGATGACATGCCAAGTCTCCTCCCCCAGGATGGGCAGGGTTCATGAAGGGGAAGCTCCTAAGGCATGTCCCCTTTTTGAGCCTCCCCAGACCATTTGCTGCTTTCAGACACTGGTCCCCACTGGTTCGACCCACCACTATGGGCGGGAGAGGCGGCAGGGAAAATAAGTGAGGGAAAGAGGTGTGCCCACCTCTTCCAACACCAGCCCTCAGGGGGGAGGCGAGGTGTAGCACAACTCTGAGTTCCTGCCATCTTGAGGATGGGGGGACCCAACCAACCAGGGACAGGCTTTGACCCCCTCCCTCTGGAGGGTGGCACGATAGGGGGTGTACCCACTCTAGGGAAGGGACCCATTAGTCCCTGCCTTTTACCTACTTGTAACACCCCTAAATCTAGTTTTTAGGGGGCACCTTAAACCTTGCTTCCTCAGATCCAGAAACTACAAGAAGAAAAGGAAAAGAAGGACCAAACAGCCGTGCAGCCAGCTAACAAGAGGAAGACGCCTACTGACTTCGCCCCAGCCCTACAGGCCTGTCTCCCCTCGAACCTGCTCCTGCGAAATCCCAGTGTGTCCTGCGGCCAGCAACCGCGAAAACCCCGGAGGACCTGCCTGCCTTCACTTTCAAAGACTGCTTTTCTCGTGAACACCGGATTTGTTCAAACAGCAACCTCTGGCAGCAGCCAGAAACCGCGAATCCAGCCCACTCTGCACCCGCAGAACACGGCCCGAGCTCGAGTGGAAAAGCACCACGAGAAGGTCACCCCAGCGATCCTGACCTGAGATCCGGCGACCCCTGACCTGCCTCAAGCCTCCAGCCGATGTCTACAGTCTAAATCCAGAAGGCCCCCCTAACCGCGACCAGGAGCTGGTAAGAAGATCCGACCCCAAAAGACCACCCTGCACCCTACGCCCCACGGTGCCTAACCAACCCTTAACTTTCCAACCTACCTCTCGAAGTGGTAGTCGCACTCAGAAGTCATTGGTCTCCCTGCCTGCAGTGCTTTTGCAAACCGGAGGTTCTCCATAGAAAACAACAGGGCGTCCAACGTCGAAACAGCACTCTGTACCCGGCCGCCTCAGTGTCGCTGAGGGTGCACCTTTTGTGCTACTTTGTTTCTCCATTTGCCCTGACCTAAACCCTAGGAGCTTTTCATTTCAATGTACTGTATTTGCTAAGTATTGTAACCATCTGCATCCCCTGTAAATGAAATAAAGTACCATTCCTATTGCATTTTCAAACTGCTCTACAATCAGCGACTTGTTACTGTAAAGTACGTAATGCTTACCTGTGCCAGGCTTGCTTGGTTCTAAAAATAAAACATATTTTTTATACAAAAATAACTGACCTAGAGTTCAGTTCTTGAGTGTGTGAATTCAATTGCTGACTGAGTGTGAACATCAAATGCTTAACACTGTCCTCTGATTCTGCCTTACTGCTCGACCACTCAACCACAAATAGAGAGTACGGTTCTATCTAACTTTAACCTCTGCCTACCTCTGGGGTCACCTGGGCTCTATACACACTAGACGACATTTTGGTGTAGTATATATAGAGCCAGTTTCCTACACTGGTGGATCAGCGGTGGGATGTACAACTTGCATTTGTTGTACTACTTGGTTACCACCTGATCACATGACAGAACTCTTAATTTGCCTTTAGAATTCTGATTTTTCCAAATTGGCATTTTTACAAAACTACTAAAAGTCGTGTTAGGGCCTTGCTTAAGTCCCTTTAAAATTTTAGAAAATAAAAAGTCACTGTAGTCAAGGGTAGAGGAGTTAGAACTTTTTTGTTAGAATGTCTCAAAATAAGCACCCAGTACTAGTGAAGATAACCAAAATGACACATAAGACATTGTTGAGGAGCTTGACCTCACCCCTTACCTTCACTTGTCTTTCAAGGAAGTAAGGTCCTTATGTAACATTAAAAACATACCAATGGGCCCTCATCCAACCAAACAAAAGCTCCAGGAGCTGTTAGCTGAATATTCAAAGGCTTACCCCTCTGAAAATGGTGATGACCAGTCAGAGGGAGAAGGAGGTGAGGAGGATGGAGAAAGGTACCCACTTCCACCACTTCCTAGGGAAGAAAGGAACCATGTGCCCTTCCTTCTAAGAATCAACCCATGGGACCTAGAGGCCACACAGGTGACTTAGGTTCTGGTGAGGACATTGAGGACAGCCTCAATAAGGACAGCCTTTTAGCAAGGGTGGCCAAAAGATTGGATCTAGAGACCAGACTCCTGGCTCTAGAGAGAGAAAGAAAGGAGATGGGTTTAGCACCCATCAATAATAAGGTTAGAGAGCAATCTTATGATCCTAAAATCCCCAAAGGGATTGAGGAGGGTGATGATCTTGCCAAGTGGTTCACAGCTTTTGAGAAGGCTTGTGAATCCAGAAGGGTGAAGAAGACTTTCTGGAGGGAACTCCTTTAGGAACTGTTCTATGGAGAGAGGCTCCTGCCCTTTTCTGGGGCAGATGCTGGGTCCAAATACCTCATGACGAAAAATCTGATTGGGGGATTTGGGCTCACAACTAAGGAGGGCAGAATTAGATTCAGGGGGGCTCCCAAAACCCCAAACCAATCCTGGATTGATTTTGTAGACTACTCAGTAAAAACACTAGGTGGCTGGTTAACTGGAATCAATCTGCATGACTTTAATGGAATTTACAACCTGTTTATGAAGGAACACATATTAAGTAATTGCATTGATGAAAAGTTGTATCAGTACCTGGTAGACCTAGGTCCACTTTCTCCCCAAGAATTTAGAAAGAAGGCAGACCACTGCGTCAAAACAAGGGTAACTAGGCTGTCCACTGGGGGTGGCCAAAAGAAAGGGTTAACAGAGCCTCCCCAGAGGAAAGATAGTGAATCCCTTGAAGATAAATATAAGGAGACCCAGATACCTCCCCAAATACCTGTCCAGGCGGGGGGGCCAACGATACCTCACAAACTAAAACAGGGTACCAAGGTAATAATTGGGATCCTACAGAGTATGGTGTCACAACTGTCAAAAGGCAGGACACCACATCCGGGAACCCTAGCTGTCCTAAAAACAAAGCCCCTAATGCAGCTCCAGGGGTTACTATTGTAGCTCCAGGGCTTGCCAGAGTTGCCTTGGCGGATGGTTCCTGAAGTCCTCCTAGCCTTCAATTGGAAAATGGACCCAAAAGGTGAGCTGGAAATTCCAGAAAGGGAGTAGACACTTCCACCACCTACTGATGAATGTAATCCCAGCCACTGCCCTGAGAGATACCTGTGCCAGTCACACTGTAGTGCCTGACAGGTTGGTACTCCCACACCAGTATGTCCCAGGAGAAACAAAAAGAGTAAGGGTTGTCCCAGCGGGTGTCACTGTTAGGCCTGTGGCTGTAGTGCCCCTAGCAATAGCTGAGTCCCTTAGATGGAGTAAGGCGATAGTCAGTAAAGACCTCCCCTTTAATTGTCTCCTGGGGAATGACCACTCAGAGGTTGGTCTGAGCCAAAGAGAGGTACTGGTCCAATGACAGACCTCAGCCAAGAAACCTGGAGGGCTCAATCTGCAGTTAGTGCAGCTAAGCCCCAAAAGAAAAAGTAGAAACAATGTAGGAAAGGTGGGCAACTGTTAGCCACAGCTCCAGTGGGCCAGAGAGATTCTATCCAAGTAAGGGAGAACTCCAAAAGTGGCACTGGTAAAGCCCCCCCCCCCCCCCATGCTAACAAAAAGACCTGACTAGTCAGGCAACTGTCCTGCCTGAGTAGATGGCTCCTCAGCAGGGAGAATAGAGGGTGGAGGAAGGGTGTTCACTACCAAGTGTAGTGACCCCCACCCTAAAACAGCAGACGGGCAGCAGCCAGAACCCAAAGAATCCTGATAGCCCCTTCACTTACAAGTTAGGAAGTAAAGGTGTGGTTCTAGGCACTAACAGCTGTCAGCAGGCTCTTCTGGGTGTTGGCCTTCATGGCAGCACTGTCCTTGGCATGGTGGCCTAGCCCCCTCCAAATAGCAAGTTAGGCCCCCAGACCCTATTGGTCATGGTGGGGTTGGTCAGGCTGTGGGTGACCTCTCTGGGTAAGCTGGGTTTTGCCCTGGCTAAGTTAGAATTTGCAGAGGTGGGCACCTCTGAACCGGAACTAAAATGATGGGGTGGAGAGACTAAAGCATTGGGAATTAAGTCCTGAAACTGTTGAGGTAGGCCAGCTTCCCAAAGGGACTAACCTGGACAGAAGGATGTAAGGCAGAGTAGGCCCTGCAGCTTTCAAACCACATCCTCGACTGAAAGACTAGGAAGACTCTCCTAGCTTTGGCAGAGTCTCCTGGCTTTTGGGCTGGGGGGACTTGTGTAGGAAAGTGGGTTTCTGTTGCAGTAACCCCCTCCACTTTTTGCCAGACTATTGATGCACTGTTTTTAGGTGTGCCCTGGGTCCCTGCCAATCAGGTTCCAAGTACCTGTGTTCTTCCCCAAAACTAACCCAATTGGCATTTCTGTCCACAGGTCAGCCCCTGGTAAATGGTACCACAGGTACCCAGGTCACTGTGACCAGGGAAGACCTCTAAGAGCTGCAGCACTTATTGTGCCACCCTTAGAGGCCCTGTACCTTTACACACACACACTTCCTTTGCAGGCTGCGTGTTTAGGTGCAGAACAAAGTAAAGAGTCGACATGGCACACATCCCTGTGTGTCATGCCTTCAACCCTCTGCCCTGGCATAGATCAGTCACCCGTCTAGCTGGGTGCCCTATGCCAGTGGTAAGGGTATAGGTGCATGAGCCCAGTACCCCTACAGTGTCTAATGCCATTCTTAGACATTGTAAGTGCAGTGCTGCCATTTAGGGTATATGGTGCTGGGAGCCTGTCATTACGAACTCCTGAGCACCATAATGGCTACACTGAAAACTGAGAATTGTGGTATCAAACTTCTCAGCACATTAAACCCACACTGATGCAAGTGTGGGATTTAACGAAAAATGCACACAGAGGGCATCTCAGAGATGCCACCTTAAAACTAACCCACCACTAGTATCCAGGCTGAGTGGCTGCTTGCAGCTGCCTCCACCAGACATGTTTCTGGACCCCTGGGTCGAGAGCCTGCGGCTCTCTGGGGCCTGACACCATGCACATCCTGGGATGACATACCAAGTCTCCTCCCCCAGGATGGGCAGGGTTCATGAAGGGAAAGCTTCAAAGGCATGTCTCCTTTTTGAGCCTCCCCAGACCATTTGGTGCTTTCAGCCACTGGTCCCCACTGGATCTATGACGTTACAACGCGTTATTTTACAACGCAGACCGTTACAACACAATTTTTACAACGCAGATACTATTACAACGCATGCCATTACATCGTAAGTATAGGTAAGTATATCTTTTTTTAAAAAATGTAATAAAGTTAATTTAATTATTTAAATTATTAAATATAATTTAAAAAATTTTAAAACAGTAATTAATTTAATTTAATTTAATTATAGTAATTTAATTAATATTAAAATTGTAATTAATTTAAAATATTTAATATAATATAATTAATAAAATATAAAAAAAATGTAAATAGTAAATAATATAATGTAATTTATTACAATAAATATAATTTAATTAAATTTAAAATAATACTTAATATAATTTAATTTAATATAATCAAAGAAATTTAATTAATTTAAAAATTTTAAATAATATTATTTAATTATAATAAATTAAATACATTAAAAAAGTAATAATTTAATTTAAGTAATGTAATTCAATTAATTTTATAATTGTAAATATTGTAATAAATTTTATTAAATTTAATTAAATTCATATAATTAATTTAATTTATTTAAAGTCGTAATACCCCTGTACCCCAAAAACCAAACCCAGCCCTAAAACCTAAAAATACCCCTGTACCCCAAAAACCAAACCCAGCCCTAAAACCTAAAAATACCCCTGTACCCCAAAAACCAAACCCAGCCCTAAAACCTAAAAATACCCCTGTACCCCAAAAACCAAACCCAGCCCTAAAACCTAAAAATACCCCTGTACCCCAAAAACCAAACCCAGCTCTAAAACCTAAAAATACCCCTGTACCCCAAAAACCAAACCTAGCCCTAAAACCTAAAAATACCCCTGTACCCCAAAAACCAAACCCAGCCCTAAAACCTAAAAATACCCCTGTACCCCAAAAACCAAACCCAGCCCTAAAACCTAAAAATACCCCTGTACCCCAAAAACCAAACCCAGCCCTAAAATCTAAAAATACCCCTGTACCCCAAAAACCAAACCCAGCCCTAAAACCTAAAAATACCCCAGTACCCCAAAAACCAAACCCAGCCCTAAAACCTAAAAATACCCCTGTACCCCAAAAACCAAACCCAGCCCTAAAACCTAAAAATACCCCTGTACCCAAAAACCAAACCCAGCCCTAAAACCTAAAAATACCCCTGTACCCCAAAAACCAAACCCAGCCCTAAAACCTAAAAAAAACCCTGTACCCCAAAAACCAAACCCAGCCCTAAAACCTAAAAATACCCCTGTACCCCAAAAACCAAACCCAGCCCTAAAACCTAAAAAAACCCTGTACCCCAAAAACCAAACCCAGCCCTAAAACCTAAAAATACCCCAAAATTACTTAAATTAATATATTAATATTTTATTTTAATTTTAATATACATTAAATTAATAAAATAATGTAAAATAAAATTAAATAAAAATTATATACTTACCTATACTTACGATGTAATGGTATGCGTTGTAATAGTATCTGCTATGTAATGACATGCGTTGTAATGACATGCATTGTAATGGTATTTGCGTTGTAAAAGTTGCGATGTAATGGTAGTGCGTTGTAAAAGTTGCGTTGTAACGGTGCAATACCGTCCCCACTGGTTCTACCCACCACTTTGGGCGGGAGAGACGGCGGGAAAAATAAGTGAAGGAAATGGGTTTGCCTACCTCTGCCAACTCCACCCCTCAGGGGGGAGGCGAGGTGTAGCACAACTCTGAGTCCCTGCCATCTTGAGGATGGGGGACCCAACCAACCAGGGACAGGCTCTTGACCCCCCTCCTCCTGGAGGCTGGTACGATAGGGGGTGTACCCACTCTAGGGAAGGGACCCATTAGTCCCTGCCCTTTACCTACCTGTAACGCCCCTAAATCTAGTATTTAGGGGGCACCTTGAACCTTGCTTTCTCAGATCTAGAAACTACAAGAAGAAAAGAAGAAGAAGGACCAAACACCCGTGCAGCCAGCTAACAAGAGAAAGACACCCACTGACTTGGCCTCAGTCCTATAGGCCTGTCTCCCCTCGAACCTGCTTCTGCGAAATCCCAGTGTGTCCTGCGGCCAGCAACCCTGAAAACCCCGGAGGACCTGCCTGCCTTGACTGCCAAAGACTGCTTCTCCCGTGAACAGCGGATTTGTTCAAACAGCAAGCTCTGGCAGCAGCCAGAAACTGCGAATCCAGCCCACTTTGCACCCGCCGAACCCGGCCCGAGCTTGAGTGGAAAAACACCATGAGGAGGTCACCCTGGCAATCCTGACCCGAGATCCGGTGACCCCTGACCTGCCTCAAGCCTTAAGCCGACGCCTGCAGTCTAAATCCAGAAGGCCCCCCTAACCGCGACTTGGAGCTGGTAAGAAGATCCAACCCCAAAAGGCACCCCTGCACCCGACGCCCCACAGCCTTGTGTGCCTAAACCAACAGTGCCTAACCAACCCTCAACTTCCCACCTTACCTATCGAAGTGGTAGTTGCACCCAGAAGTCCTTCCTCTTCCTTCCTGCAGTTCTTTTGCAAACCGGAGGTTCTCCATAGACAACAGGGCGCCCGACGTCGAAACAGCACTCTGCATCCGGCCGCCTCAGTGCCGCTGAGGGTGCACCTTTTGCGCCACTTTGTTTCTCCATTTGCCCTGACCAAAACCCAAGGAGCTTTGCTCCCACAACCCAGTAACCTGCTTGCCAGCAGCCACCAACCGGAGGCCCCCTATCCCCATTGGATAACATTGGGCCTCAACACTCTGCACCCGGCCACCTTAGTGCCACTGAGGGTGTACCAAGAGTGCATCACTGACCCTTGGGGACCCCTAAGTCTAACCTTAACTCCCACAGCCGATAACTTACCTGTGAACTGATAACCTGTTTTTCCTCCATAGGATAACATTGACAATTTTCTTCCAAAACGTTTTTAACCACATCGCTGCTTGCAAGTTTCCCCTCCTTTGCTGGACCACAATTAAAACGGGTGTGGTCATGACGAGCTCAGCTATATATATATATACATATATATATAGAGCAAGTTTCCTATGCGCCCCCATGTGGAGACGGACCTCCCATCATTTTCTTGGAAGGCGTTCTTTTTGACCATTTAACTTCCCACTCCTCAAATTCACTCCGAATTCAGATGTTGTGAATTAATTCTCAAATTTGCATCTTCATAACTGGTATTCTCATTTGTTCTGTGTCCTGCTCACTAAAAGTGAGTAAGTAGCTGTTCGAATCTGCACTTTCTGGTTGGCTGAAGAGATTTCCTAGCCAGGCAGAACACACTGCTCCAGTCAAGGGCACGTGATTACACACACTGTGCAACCCACGCTTACCCACGGGTAGCTTGGCACAGAGCACTCTGGCTTATCGCAGAGGCAATGTGTAAAGCAAAGGCATAGCACTCAACCATGGTAAATACACTGCCCACCACAAAGAGAGGCTTCGCATAGGATATGGGTAAATATAGTTTGTATTTAACACACATCAATCAATGCAACACGAATATCATATATTTCTGGGCATAAATCACACTTGGCAATTCTACTAGCAGTACTAGGTCCAATTGTGTTGATAAGAAATTAACAGTAGGCACTTGGGGGCAATTCCTATTTTAGACCCCACAGCACCCTTATGTGAAGAGAAGCATTGCCTGCCCCAGGCCCACCCCCACAATTTCCATAATTCAATATCACACAGTTATAGGGTGCATCCTGGTTCACGACATCAGAAATATGTACATACAAGGAATTTTAACACTTTTTATGCAGCACCGTGGGCCGGTCCACACAGGTAAACCCTTTGTGAAATGTTAGGAACTTTTGGTAAGAAATCAACATATAAAACTACCCCGCTGATCAGTGCCATGAACAAAAGGTGGTCCATAGACTGCCACTCCCTCACATAATCACTCACTCCGCATTTCTACATGGTGCACCAGGTACCAGCCTGGTTTGTACCGGACACTCTTGCACACATAAGCACACAACATTCTAATGCAGTACAACTGATACCCAGTAGGTCCGAGGATAAAACGCTACTGACTCTGTGGCACCAAGTCTCCCTTCACCCTCTAATTCACCCCTGCTGTCCTATACCCCATGGATGGAAGATCCTCAGCGTCTCCCTCCAAATTCTAGGCCACATGCAGCCGAGGTCACACTTAGTCTGGGTGCCTGGAAGGCAGGTCAGGATAGGTTGCAAGATTAAGTGACTGTTGTAAACAAGGGGAATTTAGCACCACTCAGGAAGTTCACCAACAGGTTAAGAAGCAGAAGTGGGCTTAGGGCAATAATCGGTTACAAACAGGGATCCATCAGGACATTCCAGCACCAGCCCAGTTCTGAGAAGCACGGGGGTCAAGCAGTCTCTTGACCTGCTCCCGAATTTTATTGGAAGCATTACTCCAGCCTAGTCAACCACTCTCACTCCTACCTGGCACTAAGAAGTTGTCGGGAGGGTCCAGGTTAGGAAAGGGCAGTTGGTCCAAGAAGGGAACAATCGGGAATGTGGACTAAAACAGGGGGAACCTCTGGCCTGAGGAGACCCCCGTTCTGTACACGCTGATCAGGGCTGACTGAGGCAATCCAGGAACCAGGTCTGCTGCACGATGAGATGAGTTGCACTAGACACTTCAGGTCAAACAACAAAGAGTTGCAAATGCCGTACCTCCCTGGAAATGAGGGACTCTGTCGGGTGCACATTAATGTAGGTTGCACCTGATAATTTCGGTCACAAACATGAACAAGTTGAGCAATATCTGACGAATTAGAATGTGACAGTGCCATGGGTACGGCCCACCTCGGAGGGTCGCAACCTGTGAATCAGACACCGCACGCAGTGATCATGCAGTTGATGGGTCACACAAGAGATATGCGGCACGATCGACTAAGTATGCCACTTTGGACACCGCAACCGGTGATTCAGCTCACCACCAAGATGCCTAAGCGTATCGAGGTCCCTGCGGTACAGGGGCCACTTGCCTTAGATGCGGGCCAGACTTTTTGTGCTCTGCACTAGGTAATCCAGTATCAAAGCACAATTCTTGATTCCAAGCTCATACCGCGATGTCCTTTGGAATTCAGCAGGCGATGTGGGCACTTAAGAAGGCACTGCTCTCCAGATCTCACTGGTGCATGGTGTGGGTCCCTCGTAGGAGATCTTTGATGTCATTGAGATCTCCAAGAGAACATGGGCCAGCCAACTGGCCCTTGCGGAGTCCACTTCAGAGTGCCACACTTCTGCAGATATTCAGCCCAGGTCAGCCACTATTCAGGAAGGGCATACGGTCCCTTCCAATGGTAGTAATCCTCCTTGTGCACAGATTCCTCTGGCATTGTGCCCCACACAGTTCACGTTCTCCAGTCCTGCGTCCCCACAAGCGGATCACTCGCATGTGGTAGGGTGGCACCAGTAGTTGTACTGTAGCGGGATTTTGAAGTTGGGGGGTTCAAAGGGTAGTCCTTTGAACAATAGATGTGTCCCCAAAAAGTCTGTCCTGTCTGCCATCAGGCCACGGAATGCAGGTCTCTATCTTTATGGGAGCCATGATCTGGCCACAGAATCCAAATGTCACAACCTCTTCCTCCCACCTATTCCGCCAGGTCCGCAAATGATTGAGGTCGGCAGTTCCAGTTGCATGCCCAATGGTTTATCGCATTCACTGGGGAATGCTCAGACGTTTTCCCCAGCCTCCGATGATGACAGGCACCAAGGACCAGGGCAAACAAAGAGTTTTAGAGCATAGAAATGTTAACATTTCTGTAAGTGGCATTTCTAAACGAGCTTTGCCAAGTCCACCTTTACCACTGGAATTAGTTTAACATTAAAACTTCATTGACAGGAAACCTCAAGAGGCTGCACCATGCCAATCCGCTACTGCAGCTTGAAGTCGATCACGTCCCCATGCTAACATAAACACACATGGATATTTTGACACCGGTTTACAATCACTATTGTTGCCGAACAGTGAGTAAATGCCCTGGGCCCTACGGCCACAACAGGGGTCTCTGCAACCACAGGAGGTGTCCCACTAGGGGGAGCTAACCTCTGAGGTAGGGAGCACCACCTGGGGGTTCTTTCCTATGTGGGCGGCGGACCCGTCCTTGTCCCTGCCTGGCCACTTCAACCCAAAACTTCAACCCTTGGGATGTACCCTAGGCCCCCTGAGTGTTGGCTCACGAGTAGGAGAAACTAACTTTAACAGGATACATGATTGGCAGGATAGTCAAGTGGGGGCACGGTCACTGCTGCATTCCAATACTAGCCAGTGCCGTACCTGCCCTGGGTATGGGATGTACCTTTTTACAGGGCGCTTACAGGGACGACACCCAACCCAATCACGTAGGTGCCCCATTCCTGACCTGTGTAGGAATGGTGACCGTACCTCCCCACTGCAGTACAGCAAGAACGTGCTCAGAGTCCTAGGGTCATTAACAGAGAGTAGGCCAAGACTAGGAGGACAAATAGCAAAAGGTTTTGGAGAAATCCCCCTAAGAAGGCCATGCCCAACAGAGGCTCTTCTGTAAAGCCTTTGTCCGCTGCATATCTACCTCATATTTCTGGGCTAATTCCGATTATTTGTTATGGGCTTGTCTTGCTCTTCAAGTAACATCCTTACTCATGAACAAAACTCCACTGATAAATATCTATGTGATCCAATGCGACAATCACTTATCATTTCACCCAATCCCAAATTTAATTTCCCCACATCCACCAAGTTTTCTTTCAAAGTGGACTGAGGAGTTCCCTGACTCACTTCTATACTCTCACTCTTATTCGATGTAGCATAATGAACTTTCAACAAGTCTTCTAATTCCTGGGCATTAAGACCAGAATGTGACTCTGGAGCCCCAGATGTGTACTACTATGCATATTTAAAGGTGGTTCCCAAGTGAGTAAACCCAAATCTGGTAACCCCGGGAACAACCTGTAGCAGGGTTTCCGTTCTCCCACAGAACTGTGCATAGAGATCTAGAACCTTAGTGAATTAGGGTGACCCAAAACTCACCTTAGTATCAGATATCCCCTTACCGGGCTAGCTACAGTGTCTCATTGGTCATTACGTACTCCCAATGACTTAGACAAACCAGAACATGAACTTTGAATACCTCAGGTATCGTGGAACACATGAACACTCTTTCGCTCTTTAATCATTTCAAACCACAACGGGGAGTAAAAGAACACATGTGCAAGTTTGAAATATTTATTTTTCAATGCAAGGTTCTCAAACGCAGTATCTTATATAATACTAACATACATATTATAAAAATCAGAGTAATCAGCATAGTCACTAATCCATAGTAAGCGAACGGTGATAGCATATTATAATGCAAAATTCTATAGAAAGCTGTATCACCTATATTTCGCGCACCCTATTTAGCATACTATATTATATCTAAGAAGGTCTCATTTGGGTTTTAGCAGGGCGGGCCCATACCTCTAAATGTCAGCAGAAGAAGATCACATCATCAGCTACCAACTCTCTGCATGCGAAGCACCATCAAGTGTGTTTTTGCATTCTCAGTAACTCTATCTTAAAACCGCGTAGAGCCCAATGTTGGCAGCAACATTATTTGTGTTATGTCTAATGTGGTGCGAGGATCAGGCCTCCCAGCAACCTTGTGTTAGGTTATTCTTAGAGGCTTTAGCTTTCAGTGTGCAGACAGTGTACCAAGTGTACCAAGCACGACTGATATCAGAGCAATAACATATTATTCTCAAATAAATCACATTTTTCGTCTAGGTTGAAAGCTACAATAATAATTATGTGCCGTGTGCAAACTGAAGCCGAAGGAAAATATGTTGTTTAAACATTTAATAAACTCATGCTAACTTAACACAATATATAGAAAAGCATTAACTATATGACACCCCCCCCAATGATACGAGGACGGTCAATAAACAAGCCAATAATATAATAAAGGCATAACATGAAAGCAGAGTTCGATAATATTGAGCCAAGCTAAATGTATGTATATGTATATAAAAAATAACAATACAAAAATATGTATGAATGCCTATAGTGGCCAAACAAAAATGTAAAAAATCTCGAACTTGAGGCCTAATATAAAATCACAGGCCTAGAACATATGAAGTAGATTGTCTGTAAGAAAAATGGCACCATTCAGAATTACTAAAAAGTCACGTGCCAGTATAGTGAAAGTCTCCAAAGCCACTCATGGGTGGATAGAATATGCAAAATAGGTAGCCACAGCTTCCAACATGAAATCACTGTCATCATCCGAAAACAGTTCAGCCATCCAATTAAGCAATGGGAAAGAACATACGTGCTCCTCCAACACCGGACCCTCTAGCAACATCAGAGGACAACTCGGTGGGTTCTCAAGAACGCTATGTGCCAGAAACTCATGCGCCGCTGCGGGGATGTCCCACTGACCCATTAGTCCATGCATCGCTGCCAAGGCCATAATCCTTTCGCCAGAACAAACCAACTCGTGAGCAACTACAGGGCCCATTAGGTGATTAAAATCGACTTCAGGAGATAACGGCAAGCAGAGACACAAATCAATGGCCCAGTCAAAATCGCAGCTCAGGCAATGAAACACAGGCTGGACACATGTGAAATAGGAAAATCGAAACGATAATCCAAATGCCGTGCTTAAGGTCGCAAGTGGCAGGGTGCCATAGTAATCAAGCATCCGGTTGCGAAACAGTGTCAGAAGGGGCTGAGCAGCTTCTTGCGCAGGATGGGCATCCATGTTTTAGGAAGCAGAATAATATTAAAATGCCTGCAGCTAACGCCAGCAAAACAGGGAATCCGCCAAACAAGCTCGAAAATATGGAATGGAAGAATGCGGGTATGACACCAAAAATCTTTTCAAATGTAGTCACGAGACCACTGCTAACCACTTAAAAAAAATGAGCTAAGCCAACGTGGAGGAGGCATTAAAGATTTGATGAACTAATTCGCAGAAATGAAACGGCAAGTCAGTATTTAAAAGTGCCTGCACCTCTGTGCGTGTGTTAGAATTTGAATTAGAATTTAAAATTATTTATTAAGCGCACGTTCGCCAGCGGCTTCATGGCGCTACAACTTACAGAAGCAGGGTGGACTGACCGATGTAAAATAGAGTAATTCAGGCTATGGGGGAAACAATTTAATTAAAGGCTTTAGAAAACAAAAGAGTCTTAAGTTGTTTCCTAAACTGGGAGTAAAGAGTCATGGTCCTAAGCTCAGGGGGCAGGGAATTCCAGAGGAGTGGAGCAAGGGTCGCAAATTTCGAACCGCCCCATTTCTTCCTCCGAAAGCGCGGGACCGTGAGAAGGGCCTGGGTGGAAGAGCGGAGGTCTCTAGTGGGGACATAGGGAGTGATCTCGGAAGAGATGAAGGCCGGTGCCGTGCCCAGTCTCGCTTGGAAGGTGATAGAGGCCAGCTTGAACTGGACACGTTCACGAACGGGGAGCCAATGTAAAGATTTAAGGAGGGGGGTGACATGGTGGAATTTTGGTAGTTTGAACACCAGGCGGGCCGCCTGGTTCTGGATCTGTTGCAACCGCCTAAGACTATATGCAGGTATACTGGCATATAGGGCGTTGCCGTAGTCCAGGCGGGAGATGACCATCGCCAAAGTGATCAGTTTAAGGGCGTGAAAAGAAAAAAAGCGGGACACCTTGCGTATAGTACGCAGTGAAAGAAAGGAAGAGGACACCACAGAGCTAACCTGGGAGTGAAGAGTAAGTTGAGAATTGAGCTTGATACCTAAAGTTTTTACAGAGGAAGAGGGGACCGGATGGGAACCAAGGGAAGGGGGCCAGAACAGAGGAGACCAGGGGCTGGATGAACCACCCGTCAACACCAGCTCGGTCTTATCTGGGTTGAGTTTTAGATGGTTGTGGTTCATCCAGTCACGGATGTGGGTCATGGCAGATTGGAAATTAGAAATAGAAGACGGAGAGGAGGACAGATCAAAAACTAGTTGGAGGTCGTCAGCATAGTTATATACTGCGACCTCCATCTGCTGTAAAGAAAAAATAAGTGGGGCAATGTAAAGGTTGAACAGGAGGGGAGAAAGAGAAGAGCCCTGGGGGACCCCGCACTGAACTTTCCGGAAATCCGCAGTAAAGTCACCCAGGCGAACAGCCTGGGTGCGGTCCCTCAGGAAGGAGGATAACCAGACCAATGGAGTACCTCCGATCCCCGCCGCCCTGACACGGGAAAGTAAGATGGTATGGTCGACCGTGTCAAAGGTGGCTGAGAGATCAAACAGGACCAAGGCCTGGGTCTTGTTGGTATCCATTCCCTCCCTGAGGTTATCAAGGACCGTCAGTACCACGGACTCCGTAGAGTGTGCGGGGCGGAAACCGGCCTGGCGGGGGGCTAAGACCCCATGCATCTCCACAAAGGTGCTCAAGGTGCGAGTGACGTGGCGCTCGAGCACCTTTGCTAAGAATGGCAAAAGGGAGATGGGACGGTAGTTGGCCGGGACCGAGGGGTCCGCACCAGGTTTCTTAAGGATGGGGACAATGATTGCAGTTTTCAGTGGGGTGGGCACCACACCCTGGGAGAGTGAGCTGTTAAGGAGGTGAAGAGGGGGATCGGAACATGAAGAAAAAATGTGACGGAGAATGTGGGAGGGACAAGGATCAAGAGGGGAACCAGATTTGACCAAGGGAATTATCGAGGTAAGACATTCCTTAGTCAGCGGAGGGAAAGCGTCTAGTTGACCCGTAGGGGGGGGACACTGAGGGTCCACAAACGTGGGAGAGGGAGGAAGAATGTTGGCCTTGATGGTAGAAATTTTCTGGATGAAGAAATTATTGAGGGAGTGACAGAGTTCAGGTGAAGGAGTGGGTTTCAGTGTAGTTCTGTCAGAGAATGCCAGGTTGTTCACAATCGAAAAGATTAATTTCGATTGGTTCTATGCGGCGAGGATTTTGGAGGAGAAATAAGCTGTTTTAGCCCCTAAGATGGCCTGCTTATACTGGGCCAGGATGTTAATAAACTCCAGTCTCAGTAGGGGGCAGTAGTTTCTCCTCCAGGCGCGCTCAGCTCTGCGTACAGCTAATTTAGTAGTCTTGAGGTCCTCATTAAACCACAGGTTGGCATCCTTATCCCGCTTAGACGTAACCCGCTTGAGTGGGGCAATAGAGTCGCAACCAGAGGTAAGCCACTGGTTGATGGAAGCGGCTTGGGAGAGAGTAGATAGCCCCTGTAATGAAGGGTAGGAGGCAATAAGTAAGTCAGAGAGGTTGCCTGGGTCTACTCGTCCCCAGGACCGGACCCAGACGTTTTTAGGAAGTGAGGGTTTGACCGGGGGGGTATATGGGAAGGGCAAAAGAGATCGAAAAATGGTCCGACCAGGTGCAGGGTGAAATAGAGACAGAGTTTACAGGGCAGTTCAAAGACCAAATCTGGTCTAGCACATGTCCTTTAGCATGGGTGGGGGAGTGGATGTGGGGTATAAAATTAAAAGATCGGAGGGTTTCTGAAAATTCCTTAGAGGAAGAACACTCTGCAGGGTGTGCCGGCCAAAAATTGAAATCACCCAAGAGCAGGATGGAAGTGTTAGCTATGTGAAGGACATAAGTTTCACGGGCCGAGCTCAGGGCCACTTCCTTTTGAGACAAAAGAGCCCTTATTCGGCTCATACCATTGAACTCCGCTTTCAAGGTTGGGATGTGCGGCCAGATGGAAACATTTGAATTCCCATGCGTGGGTGGATATAACACGTTCTTGCAACACACCACACGTTCTTATACAGTAACCACATAGGCGATACCGACCATTAACCCACAACACTCCTCGTTATTCAAAAGCAAATAACTACCGTTTGTCAATAAAGTGAATGTGGGAACTATTGCAGGAACTGGTGTGCCTTTTAAAACACATGCTAAATTAGGCTGGTCCTGATTACAAGAACCATGTAACTGGATGTGACTGCATATCAGTGAACGGTCAGGCGACTGTGTGCATTCTTCACCATTCAGATTCACTTCCTTTCCATCCTTCAGGCATCTGTACGTGTATGGTAAAGACCATGCCTCATGTAGGAAAGTACTGCCTAGTGGTTCATATCGCCTTATTGCAATATATCGCATACAATTGGTAAATTTATATAAAGCAAATGGTAAAGTAATAACACCATGGATAAGCCATGTAGCAGCAGCTGCCTCAGCTACAGAAAAGGGCAAAGATTCTAACTTTTCAATGTGCAACATAGAAAATGATGCATCCCGCATGGAAAGCATGCGCTGCTTGTCAGTCAAATTAAATGGGGCAAATAGCGATGACACGTTCTCCAAGGCACGCGACCCGCTTTCAGAGTCTGTAGTGTCCATGCAAACTGCATCACAGAACGCAATTGATTTTGTCCATGGTACAATACAGACACTTCATCATTCACAATGTCAACTACAGAAGAGACAATATTGTTCAACGTGTAAATTCGGGAAGAAAGCATGTTAATACTGTTATCGACAGCTGAAGGACCTTTTCCAAATTTGCTTGGTCAATTGCCCTTAGGCGCTTAGCAGCCTCAATTTGCGAAAATTTCCAAATTTCATTGTAAACTGCATAAATCCACCGTTTAGACCTACCCTTAGCCAGGCCTTTTATAAAATCATTTAAATCCACATTATCATTCAACTGAGACAGATGTAGTTTAACTGCAGCTAACGTGGAATGTTGTAACCAATTCTGACACAGTTTCCCCACAGAGTAAGTAGTGACAGTATAATCAGTTTCAAAAAGGGGATCAGGTCTGACTTGTGTGAACCCTTCAGCCAAACCCAAAAAACGACGTTGGCAAGAATCAGCACTCCTATGCCACATCAGCCAACCCTTCGGATCCAAACTGGATATTTTAAAGGACGAATTGTGCAATAGAGCTTGTAACTCACGAATGGACAATTCAGTATAATTACCCCATCCTGAATATTCTTCCAATTCAGGGATAATTGGTGTATTTAATTTTTTAGAAGTCGCCAATCCAAAGCATGTTGTTTGGGAAATAGATGAATTTAGAAACAACATGTGATTTGGGATGAGACATGGGGCCAATGTTCCATTAAGGTACCGAATTCCTGTTCTTTCTTTAACATAGTGGCCATCGATCAGGCGGAAAAAATAAAACACAAAACCCATTGACATAAAAAGGAAAAATGAAAATAGTATCAACCAAATGTATGTCCAAGGGGAATTAAAAAATGGTTTTTAAATAGAGTGGCATATTTTGCAATAGTTGAGGGTTTCTTTGAAAGTTCCGAAACAGAGTCAAAAGAGAATCTGGACTGTTCGGCCAAACGAGCCTCCAAACCTGGCATGGATAAATCAGCAGGATAGGTGTAGGTCAGCTCATCAATGTTGGTAACAGGAATAGTATTTAATAAAGGACTGGATATAGCAGGCATCTCGAGGGACACCTCCGCTTCTGCACCAGAAGTAACAGCCAGCACAGAATGCCTCACCATGGAAGGACAGGATATAGCCGGTGTCATGCTATGAAGAATCGGCCACCCTGCGCGTCTTGACAATAGAAATAAATCTGTTTTCCTTACGACCTGGAAGTGGTGGTAATATGACTGTTCTTGTGCCCTTCACTCCAAGAACTCGAACCGGTGCACGATATGAGGGACCAAACTCTTTCTTGTTATCAATCTTCTCTCGAACCAGTTCTCCAACTAGGGGTAGCCAGCCAACTACCGGGATCTGCAACGCATCATCCGATGTGGAGGGCAAATGTTCCTTCGCTAGACTGTCTCTGGTCTTTTGTAGATCCTGTAAAAACATTGTAATGTTCATCTACGTCAAAGGCCGCAGCCTGGGCCTTGCAGTCTAGACCCTCGAGGTCAGGGACGTACATCTTGATACCAAAGAGCATTTCGTATGGGGTCCGCCCACCCAGAGACCATCTAGGGAGGTTATTAAGCGCACGCTGCACGCCATTGAGGTGGGCTAACCAGTTTCTGCCTGTGCCTATAACTCGAGCTGTCAAAGATTGCTTTAAGTCACAGTTCATTCGTACAACTACACTGTTTCCCTCGGGTCTGTACGGAGACGAAAACTTGACTTGTACCCCCAACGAAACCATAGCATCCTTATACGCCTTAAAGGCGAAAGCCGGACCCTGGTCCGAATGGAAGGTACCACAGGCAAAAATCCCTACAAAGACTCGCAAATCCTTAATGACAGTACGTGAATCAGCGCTCCGATGGGGCCAAACCCACACAAAGCGTGTGCATGAATCAACTGCTACTAAGATATACTTATATGCAGTATCAGAAGAAAAAGGACCGCAGTGATCTAAATAAACGCACCCCAGTGGTTTATTAGAAATGTACAACTGTGTCTGAGGCGGACGCGCATCAGTTGAAGGTTTAATCTGCTGCCAAATGTCACATCCGAGGACATAATCGCGCGTCTGTTTGTACAGTCCCCGCCACCAGAACCTCTGTTGTAGCTGAGTTACAGTGGCCGAGACGCCCGCATGCGCAGACGCCACACCTTCATGAGCCGCTGTAATCAAAGAAGCCCTGTGATCCGAGTTGGGAATTAAACGTTCACCAACTTCAGGAATTTTCACATAAGGAAGCTTATCGGGACTTAAGTGGTATGTGTACTTCGAAGGGAACCCCGCAGGATATTCCTCCCTTCTCAGTGGCAGCAACAGCCGCCAAGATGTCATCATCTATCTTACTTTTGGACCTCGTGACTGCTGCAAATAAGTATTTTGATACTGCTGACTTCGCTGCTTCATCAGCAGGCGAATTTCCGAAAGTGTGGACCCCCACGCGCTGATGGCCAAGAGTATGAATTACAAACACGAGTGGCAACTTCTCTTTGAGTTCCGCCACTCGGACCCAGATCATTTTATGTTTTATAGTGCTACCTTTGGAATCACAAAATTCATTCTGAATCCAAAAGAACAAGTTCTCATTGTAAGACTGGACACCGTAGTAAGAGTCACTTACGATTAAAGTCGTCACACTAGGATCCGCGTACTCCAATGCAAACATCAGAGCACGAAGCTCTGCCAATTGTGCGGTGCAGTCCCCAAGCGTCTGCGTGTGCACGACACTGGACTTGAACTCATCGTTCACCATGGCACCGACCACAATGGCGCAAGCGGAAACGTAGGCATGTTTAGAGCCATGCGCAACCTGCGCCGAACCATCAGTGTAGATGATGCAATGGAAATCCTCCAACGGCCGCATTGCTAAAGGAGCAGGATGAACAAATTCATACTGTAAGTACTCCTGCAACCGTAAAGTGGCGTCAAAAATAAACGTGACATCCTGGGATGACAAGGATGCAGCCCATTGAATCCACCGAGGGTGTAAAGCTTTAGAATTTGGCACACTGGCTTTCGTAACTGCCTCCAAGGCAGGACACGGGGTAACAACCAACATGCGTTTTCCCTGTGACAGGGCACGTTCCTTGAGAATTGCCATCTACACAGCCGTCAAAACTTTCTCCACAGTGGAAAAGCGCAATTCAGCCGAAGTGTACAAGTGTGACTTGTAAGCCATAGGTACTGTATCTCCTTCATTAAAAGTTAGGTACGTGAAACCTACCGTCCCCGGGACAATTCTTATCACCAGGTTGGTCTGGTTATCACGAGTCTGTAAGTATTCAGAAGCGAGGCAAATCAGCTTGCAATGACTGCAGAATAGCTGAGTGCTCAGGCAGCCAGCATGATTTGGAAAAAGATGGTTGTATCAAAGGATACAAAGGCTTGATACGCTGGGCATATTCCGGAATGTAAGTCCTTCCGAAATTAATAAAAAACCCAGTGAAGACTGTAATTTTTTCAGTGTTGTTGGAGAGCGCAACTGTGCGCACTTCTCCAGGAAGTGAGGAGCCAAGCCTTTTCCTTCATTAGTTAGTTCATAGCCTAGAAACAACACTGTGTACTCTGCAATGTGCGATTTTGCAAAATTAAACTTGTAACCCATGTCTGCGAAGTTACAAATAATACTGTTCACTCGACACAGATGCTCCCAAAGTTCGTCGTCTGTGAGATAGATATCATCCACATAGGAACAAGCATCCGGGTCGACCCTCTCCAACAGAGAGACAATGCGGGTGGAAAATACTCCAGGACTATTCTTATAGCCCATCGGGAGACGCCAAAACATTTTTTGGACACCGCCGCATGTGAAAGAAGTCCATTGGGAACTTAAACTGTCCAATGAATGGGCATAAAAACCATTGGAAATGTCAAGCGTGGTTTTGAACCACTTACGCACAAGACTATTTACAAGGGCCGAGCCGTGAGTATTCTGTACTGCACAGTTACGGCAATGCGAGTTTAAAATCCGGTAATCCAAAACCAAACGGTAAGAGCCGTCCGGCTTGTTTACAGTAAAAAGGGGGTTATTCATCGGTGACACACACGTTTCAATTACACCTTGATATTCCAATTGTTCAAAGATCGCTGCGACTGAAGCTTTGGCTTCACGTCGTATGGGATATTGAGGTTGAGGCTGCGGCTGAGACCGTAAAGGAATCTCGTGGTTTGGGGACAATTTATCCCAGCCACATTGATTGCGTACACAGCCGGTGCAAGCGCCAGAGCCCACTCTTCTGCAAAGTGCAGCGCTTCCACTCTCGAAACAGTGTTCACGAAATTGGGGAGGATCACCTCCTCCCCTCTTGGAGCTGCGAGCACAAATGGTGGGGGCCAGTCAGCCTCCAAAAGCAAAATGTCATATGTAGACGAAAGATTTTCCCAAAATACCCCTCTAACGGTACGCTGTATGTCACCTTCAATTAACAGGACAATTTCAAAAAGTCTATCAGGGGGAGCAACTCTTGTATCAGCTGTTTAAATCACAACATAAGTGTCAGTCGCTGTCACCTTCAGTAGTGGACGGAGGGCCTCTGTCACTATGGTAATCTCCGCCGCGCTGTCCAGCAAGGTCAGAGCCCAAGTCAGATTCCGAAGCCTCGTTCTCACAATCAGGGGCATATCGATGCGCCGTTAAGGCTGCGACTTTCTTCTTGGCAAACTGCGGTCTCTGAGGCGTGGAGCCCTCCTGCTTGTCTGTACCGTTGCTCGGGCGGGGCTGACCACGTCCTTGCTGGCCACCCCGGCCCCTGCCGCCCCCTCCACCACCGGTTGACGGAGCCGATGAGTC
Source organism: Lissotriton vulgaris (assembly GCF_964263255.1). Classification (NCBI taxonomy): domain Eukaryota; kingdom Metazoa; phylum Chordata; class Amphibia; order Caudata; family Salamandridae; genus Lissotriton; species Lissotriton vulgaris. The sequence goes on from NC_141694.1 coordinate 183,811,399, forward strand.
CTGAAAGGAACGAGGAGAGCATTGGTCAGAAGCCTGAAAACGTTCAGGTGACTTAATCATCGCGCGGTCGCGCAAATCATAAACACGTTCCGACTGCGCAGGCAACGGAGACGCAGGACGCGAAACCTGTGTTTGTTGTTGTTGCTGTTGCTTACCCTGATTCTGTTTTCTAGAACAATTTTGTTTTTTGGTCTTGGGCTGAGCGTTCCCCTCCGAAGACTGTCCCTGGGGCTGCTTTTTCTCTTTATCAGAAAAAGTCTTAAGACCCTTGGCATTGCGGCCAACCATTTTATAAGCCGCCACAATTATCCTTGCTAACTGACTGGGTTTGTCCGCGTCGGGAATCAACGCTAAGGCGTTAGCCACCTGGAAGTTCACTGCATCCCCTTTGACATTCGCAAGGATCAGATCGTAAACCACATCAAAGGAGCCACACAGGCGCATACCCAACTCAACCGCTGACTCCGGTCCGTGATCATCTTGAACACGTTTAAGGACCGTAGACAGGTTGGACATAGACGGGTAGCCAAAGCACCTTGAATAGACTGCTGCAAAAGTCTTACCCCATGTCTCACAGTCAACAAGCTCAGGGGCCAAATCCTTCGGCAAACTAAGCGTAAAAATCCGGTGCTTTTCACCAGGAGACGTATTAGGAAACACAGCCTCCAGCTGGTCAAATTTCTCGGCAAGCCATAAAGGAAAGTCATCCTTATCCTGGGGCTTCTTGCCCATTACGTAATTCACCATGACAGGACTGATCTTCAAACCAGCCTGACCAGCTTGAAGCTGCGCACCCCTAGGGTCCGCGTCTTGAACATTACGACTTGTGTAATGAACAAGTGCTCTAATCACTTCAACCGCGACCTCGTGAAGACGTCGCAGGTCACCCACGTTGCAAGTGGCGCGATTAGGGTGAGGAGTAAATCCAGCCAAAGCGGGCCAATTTGTGCCCGGAATGGACAATGGACCTAACCTCGGAGCCGTTAAAGAATGGGGTAGGGCGCCACCAAACCAAACTCCATGCTGCCAAACATCGATAGGTACTTCCTGTGCCCTGTACGGAGCATAAACCGCAGGCACAGCAGAGGGGGTGTATGAATGGAACACTCCAGAATTAGCGTCCACCGGCGGAAATGTCACCCACGAATAAAACAGTTCGTACGGATAAGCATGTTCCGCACTCACCACCAGAACCACAGCCAAGCCTTCCAAAGGTACATCATAAGTCCGCAAATGATCACGCACCACAATGCGACTATGCAGCGGGATGTCCACGGCTTGTGCCATGACGGCACAGAAACGTGAAAAAACAAAGATTACTTTGTAGCACAACTGGGTAGTAATTCAAGGAAACCGTTTTAGATAGATTCAAGCTTGAAAAGACCTATTTCAAAAATAGGTAGGTTTTTCCGACACCGCCGTTTTCCGGAAAGGGGTTAAGGTTTGAACGATATACTACTCGAGTGTCATGATATAAGGCCAACAACCGTTGGGCGCCATGTAGCAGGGTTTCCGTTCTCCCACAGAACTGTGCATAGAGATCTAGAACCTTAGTGATTTAGGGTGACCCAAAACTCACCTTAGTATCAGAAAGGTATACAACCGTTACAACGCAACTTTTACAACGACCTACCATTACAACGCAACTTTTACAACGCAAACTATTACAACGTATTGCGCTGGGGGGCGCTCTAGGATAGGGAATAGGTTAATTTACTATCCAATAACCTTCCCTACTATCCACGGGGACTGGAGTTGGAATAGTAAATTAAACTATTCACTATCCAGCGCCTAAAAGCATTATGCGTTGTAATGGTATGCGTTGTAAAAACCGCGTTGTAAAGGTAGGCGTTGTAAAAGTATGCGTTGTAACGTCATACATCCATCAGAAATCCCCTTACCGGGCTAGCTACAGTGTCTCATTGGTCATTACGTACTCCCAATGACTTAGACAAACCAGAACATGAACTTTGAATACCTCAGGTATCGTGGAACACATGAACACTCTTTCGCTCTTTAATCATTTCAAACCACAACGGGGAGTAAAAGAACACACGTGCAAGTTTGAAATATTTATTTTTCAATGCAAGGTTCTCAAACGCAGTATCTTATATAATACTAACATACATATTATAAACATCTGAGTTATCAGCATAGTCACTAATCCATAGTAAGCGAACGGTGATAGCATATTATAATACAAAATTCGATAGAAATCTGTATCACCTATATTTCGCGCACTCTATTTAGCATACTATATTATATCTAAGAAGGTCTCATTTGGGTTTGAGCAGGGCGGGCCCATACCTCTAAATGTCAGCAGAAAATGATCACATCATCAGCTACCAACTCTCTGCATGCGAAGCACCATCAAGTGTGTTTTTGCATTCTCAGTAACTCTATCTTAAACCCACGTAGAGCCCAATGTTGGCAGCAACATTATTTGCGTTATGTCTAATGTGGTGCGAGGATCAGGCCTCCCAGCAACCTTGTGTTAGGTTATTCTTAGAGGCTTTAGCTCTCAGTGTGCAGACAGTGTACCAAGTGTACCAAGCACGACTGATATCAGAGCAATAACATATTATTCTCAAATAAATCACATCTTTCGTCTAGGTTGAAAGCTACAATAATAATTATGTGCCGTGTGCAAACTGAAGCTGAAGGAAAATATGTCGTTTAAACATTTAATAAACTCATGCTAACTTAACACAATATATAGAAAACCATTAACAATATGACAAACCTTAAAGGTCCAAATCCAGACTGACACACAGATTGGTCTTCTCTTGCACCACAAGGAGAACTTGTGTTAATCGGACTTAAAGGAACAAATTCTCCCACCTTCTGACTTATGGGTACAATTTCTGATGCTTGTTGTTTAGCGGGGACAGCTGTGTTTTGAATCCCATTTCCCCCAGTACAAGGTTTATATATAGTAACCACTGGTCCAATATTAACGGGAATGGTAAGTGCATCTGGAACTGTACAGCCAGTGGAGGTCCAAAGAAACGCAAGTCTCTGAATGTCCTCCTGTCATATTTTGATTCACTGTAAAAGTCACCATCAAGCACTGGCTATATATCACTGGAGAAATCCCTATCGTATTAGGGCTAGTACTTACGGGTGCAGTAGGCAATCCAGTATTCCCAACTGTAACCTCGCTACCACCACCCTCTGTTGAAATCTCATTATACGGAGGTGGTTGCTCAGACATTAATACATCTAAAAGACTATCACTAGTATCACTATTACTATTTTCATCTTTAACTCCGGATTCTCTTATTTTTTTCTTTCTTTCTCCTTCTGGTCCCCTTTTCCACTTATCCGCTTTGCAATAATGGGTACAATGTTGTTCCTTCTATCATCTCAGTTCTCCACCTTTTCTGCTCTGCATCCCACCTTGCATCTGCAGAACTACGCACTGCCTTTTTCACTAGACCGGATATCTCTCTTTTTCTCTTGTGCGAGCCGCATGCTCCCAAGTGTTAAGTGTTTTAAATATTCTGGGTCTACGTTGTGGTTTCAATTCATAGAATTTTCCTCAAATTTTCAATAATTCTCAAAATGAACGTACCATAACTTGAAAACACCTGTGCGCCTTCTTTCTCATTGATCTGGTGCCATTGTTGAAGCCGATTATGTGTATAACCATACATTTATCACCATATAATGACCTGCAAGTCCATTCGGTTAGGCTTCTTCCCCCCCTCTAAGATGTATCTGAACAGCTCCTCTAAACAAATCTTGTACGACTTTAAAACATTTCATTTTTAATGATAAGTTTTAACACAAAAAACAATATTTTACTTAAAGATCTCATTCCAAATCATCGACCAAAGACAGTGCAACACATTTGTGACATTGTTCAGCTAACAATAGCACAGCTTTACACCAACTGACCTATCCCAATACAGCACGCTCTGATGACAGTCTCACTCCTCGCAGCAGCTCACCCTCCTTTACAATTTTCATGCACAAACTCTCTTCAGCAATACGCTTGCAACTAAATATGATATGAAAGCAACAAATAACAATTGTCTGATTTACTAAAGAATCAACAAATCAATCATGCAAAGGTAACACAAACACACATTCAACAATTAAACCTCATCCTGCGAGGAATCACCCAGATGAGTGCAGTTTTCCTCTGCGCAAAAGGTCTACCACACTAAACATACCTCACTGTGACACAAACGATAAACGTCCTTGTCTCAACTTGGTTGTCAACAACGTCTCAAGACAAACCCATATAATCTCAGCAGATAATTACAATACAGTGTCTTCTATACTTTTTGATATCATCCCAGGATCTTAGGCACATCGAGCCGGTAACAACGTTTTTACAACAAGCGCTACTACACTCACACCGTCAGCTAAAGCATCACATCATATCATGCAATTTCCGCAAGACACCACACAGTTTCCACAAATACCGCAACCTAAGCATAAGCCGCTTACACACAACCCTATTAATACTCACTTCTCCGCTGTAACAACTCGCTCTCGAACCACTGGAACAGCACCGATTTTCTAAGTCGAAACAAGGGCATTAGGGACTGATATTGTGTCTGAACTAATCTAAAGTAACCGTTTTTTAACCCCTCTACTTCATGTACTAATCATTCTCGGTATACTACCATGTGAGAATGCTCTGGCCAATTTCTTCTATTTTAACTCTGGTAATTAGACCTTGATAGTAGCTTGAGAGTAAAAGGCGTTTATGACAATTTAAACTGCTGCACTAGCTGAGACCGGTCCGTGGACACACTTGCCTGAGTGAATTGAGTGGGCGCTAGTATCCTGGGACGACCTCCGTGCCTGGCTGATTCCATCTGCTGGTTCCTCCCTGCTGAGACGCTAGGAACAACAGCGTCGCAGGTTGAAGGAACTAGCCTTCCCAGAGGGCACCGCTTTCGCGCTTAGAAGCGCGTCAGCACCCAGCGCCAGGCGGCGCTACACAGCGGGACTCCGCCCGCAACGCGGGACGCGAGCGGGACGCCCGGGGCGAAGCCCGGGCAAAGGGCGGGCCGTCTGAGGCCGTCCGAGGTCAGCCAAGGTTGAGTTGGGCCTGGTCTCTTGGTTTGCTGTCGTGAAACCGACGCTTCAGCGTATTTCTTCATCCCGGCTGATTTCATCGTAAGTTTTTTTTTTTTTTAACTTTGGTTGTGTGCAAAGAGTATTATGCCTCCTAAAAAGTTAACTACTCCTAGCAACTCTATTGAGAACTATCTGGTACAAGTTGTTGAAAAAATCAACAGTGACAGGAGAGCTTCTTTGGGAATAGACTCATCCACCCAATCTCCCTTTATTGATATTGAGGCAGATGATCCTTTTGGCCTTCAGATTAATAATAGCACAAATTGTGCAACACTCGACTCTTTTCCGGATACTATAATCATACAGCCTAGTGGTACTGTTGCTGGACCTGAAGACCTTAGCGTTAACGAAGTACTGACAGAGAAAACTACTAGTCATGATCCCTCCATCTCCCCTCCAGCACCCGTTCCGGGGAAACGTGAGTGTCTAAGGTCAGCTAAGAACAAAGTTACAAACCTCCCGAGGAAACATTCAGAGGAAGAGGAGCCTGATCTGATTAATGAGGCTTATGTCACACTTTCAAATGCCCAATTTAATAAACTACTGGCTTTGATAGATACTAAAATCAAAGGTGTGGTTAAACCCCTGGTCAGCAAAATAGATAAGTTAACCTCTGAGGTTAACCGACTGGAAGGTCTACTGCAAAAAACCTTGGGTGAGATAGGTAAATTCCCGGAAAATGTCTCTGCCAAGATAGAGGAATCTCTAAGCAAATCAGTAATTACAGCTAACAGTGGACTCATCCCTACCCCTGCATCAAACCCCCTAATGGCAACTAATAGTACTCTTCCTGGTGACTCTCATATTGCCCCGATCCCTGCTCCTGTTGCCGATGACCCATTTACTAAAAAAGGGACTTTCGAGCTTGTGGTTGAAGCTTCCCCATTGGTACTTGTTCTTGCTAATGTTCCTCCCTTGGTTCAAGGTGAGCGGGAAACAACATCTTCTCTAATAAATAAATCCCTATCATGGTTGACCAACAACATGGTAATCACTCCATGGGAAAAGCAGCAACTCTCTGAAGAGCTCGTTAATGCAAGAAGGGTCCAGTGGATTGGGGACAGGGTGAAAAAGTTCAAAGGGGAGTGCGTTGTCCTACACTTTTCTGACCCTGGGGTTTTGCCTAACATCTTACCTAACATCTTACCACCACAACGGAGATCAACCTCAATAGTCCCATTGACTTTGGACTTCTTCTATCCAAGGAAGGGAAGTGGCCCAAACTCAAGTATTTTGAGAACCAAATGGAACATTGTGACTAAGAGGGGGAGGAAGGACGTCGCCTCAGTGGACTGGGGTTTGGGGTTGGAAAATCGTTTTTCTGCATTGTCTAACTTAAATGATTGTGATTGACAACCATCTGTTTGTAACTCTATCCCCTTGCCCCTCTGTGACAAAAGAACTTTCGATGCAGTCAGTAATTTAACTACAGATTGTACTCAGGGGTATCCGTCTGATGATTCACCAGGGCCATTGAATGTAAAAACCATTAATCAGGTCACTGGGGGCAGGACGTCACACAAGACTATTACAAACCCCTGTTCTCTTACGACATCTAACTCAGGGAACCTCTTGTCCTGGAATGTGGCTGGACTTTGTTCCAAGATGGATTGCGCTGATTGGTTTGAATTTATTAATAATTACGACCTTTGCATCTTCCAAGAGACTTGGGCGTGCGATCCTATTTTTGCCTTGGGGTATGTAAATTTTCATGTTCCTGCTATTAAGGGCCCAAAAGGGCGGCCGATGGGGGGCCTTATCATATGGATTAGGCAGTCTTTAAAAACTGTTGTAAAATGTGTGGAGCTTGACCAAAAAGATATCCAGCTCATCAGATTGACTAGTGATCTATCCTTCTCCATAGACATTTATAATATCTATGTTAGAGGTGGAAGTAAAGGTAAATCTGAGGTTCTTTTGAGTCTTTTTAATCTTCTTGAGACACAATCTGCAGGGAAAAACATTCTAATTGCAGGTGATTTAAATCGTACTTTCGAACCTCTCATCACTGGTGATTCTCCTCTCGGAGCAGAGGAAGATAAGCTCTGGGACATCCCCACACTAGATTCCCCACCGATAACTCGGTGGACGGCTGACATCCTAGGCCTAAACGCTATGTGTCTGGAGCACGGGCTACGAGCCTTGAATGGTCGAACCCAATCAGATCGTGTTCCCGCCATGACTTTTAACAACGGGCGAAGTAAAAGTCGCATTGACTATGTCATTTGTAGTATATCCATATGGTCATCTCTCAGTGACATGGTAGTAACAGCTAGGCCAGAAAGCGACCACGACCCGCTATGTGTCTCACATAATTGGTGGACATCTAACGAAATTGCTCCGACCCCTTGTGACCAACTTGTGCTCCCGACGATCATTCCATCTAATAACATGCGTAGGTTAAGGTGGTCTGGTGTCAAGACAGATCAGCAGGTCCTGGAAAAGATAGGAGCAGCGGCAGACAAGGCCATTTTGGCACTGGAGAATATTGCTGGGTCTTCAAAGGGACATGAAGATATCACTAAAGCACACACGACTCTTTTTAATGAAGTTAAAAGTTTCTTCTTAAAACCCGTACATAATATTAGGATCCGCCCGCATAAATCAGCAACGTGGTATAATCAAGATTGTAGGGCAGCAAGACTTAAATTAGGAGCTGCAATCAAAAGTAACAACTTGAGTGAGATCCGATCTGCCAGGAAGCACTATAAAAACTGCATTGCTAGGGCAAAAAGAGAATGGGACGAAGACCACTGGCAGAAACTGAAATGTGCAAGTGAATGTAAACACTCTAGACTATTTTGGCATATTGTCAAATGGGGCCACGATAGATCTCCAGAAACTCCCAATAATAATGTCTCTCATGATGCATGGGTTAAATTTTTCAGCGAGCAATACTCCTCCAGGGATCAGTTTGATAATAGCTCTAGCCCAACTTACCTGTTCACAGATGAAGATATTTTTGTGCAGAGCGAAGTCCTGTCTGCCCTGAAATCTGTACATAGTGGCCGAGCCTCGGGTATTGACGGAGTCCCGGCGGATGTCTTTTTAAATGACACCGACAGGTGGAGCAAGTACATCTGCCTTCTACTAAATCATATTGCTAGGGGCGCTGAAATCCCGGAATCCTGGCGGGGTGCTGTCATTATCCCAGTATATAAAAAGGGAGATCGTGCCCAACCTTGCAATTACCGCCCAATCAGCCTAATTGACACGGTTCAAAAAGTTGTAGGACGTGTAATCATTAACAACTTGCTTGATTGGGCAGAGGAGCGGAACGTTTTATCTCCTTTTCAGGCTGGGTTTCGCAGAGCAACCAGCACTGTGGACCAGGTCTTCCGTTTTCAATTGATACAGTGGAGGACCGTGGTTCTGGGCGGATGCAGTCTCTACGCAGCTTTTGTTGACCTACGGGCTGCATTCGACCTGGTGCCGAGGGCAAAATTGTGGGAGGTGCTGGCAGCTCTGGGGGTCCCGATGACCATTTTAACTTTGATCATGAGACTCCATGAGGGCACTTATGCTAAAATTCAATGGGGTGGTTACGGTAACGACACTATTGATTTTCCTGTCGAGCGTGGGGTTCGACAGGGCTGTTCAATGGCACCGACATTGTTTACACTTTTTATAAATGGAATTGTTCCCCGCATGCAAGCCGAGCCTGTAGATGCTCCCTCACTCGCAGGTGTAAAAGTTCCTATTTTAATGTTTGCAGATGACACCTTAATTTTATCAAAATCCCCTAGCGGTCTGCAAAAGGCATTGGTAATTTTTGACAAATTTTGTAGTGACCACGGTTTGGAGGTAAACGCAGCCAAAACAAAACTCATGGTTTTTAATCCTCGTAGGAATTTTAAATCCAAAATATCCATGAGTGGGCGTTGCCTCGAAGTAGTAAATTCTTTTACTTACCTGGGGATCCACATTTCAAATGATAATAGATGGAACCATCATTTGAACATTGCAGTACTAAGACACAAACAACTGGCTGGTACCATCATTAAGGAGCATAGCAAATCTTTGACCAAACCAATTAAACCTCCTTTGATCATATATGAGGCTAAGGCAATAGGGTCAGCATTGTATGGGGCAGAGATGTGGGGGCAAGAAAACCTCCAGGAGTTACAGACATCAGAGAATAACTTCCTCCGGAAACTAACAGGCACCCCTCAGAGCAGCCCCCTTTTGCCTCTCAGATATGACCTTGGCAGGAAGGAAATCTCGGCAATGTGCAAACTTCGTCCGATATTATATTGGCGTAGAATCTGGACCACCCCTGAGTTGTCGCAATATGCAGCTGGGTTTGCTGATGTCATCAAAGCAGACCGATTCCATAAAATCAGATGGTTTAGATCATTAAAAAAAGCATTAAGTGAACTAGGGTTAATCGAACTGTGGTCCGATCCAACCGGGTCATCCTTCCCATCCAAGTTGTTCATAAAAAATCTTTTCTGGGAACAGGTTGAAAACAGGATTTTCCTTAGCAATAATAATGGGTCTATGACGATTGCTTTCCTTGAAGCTAAACTATTCCCCATGTTTGAAATGTATTGGGATTTTATAACTAAACCCATGGAAAGGAAACTGTTTTTCCAAATGAGGGCTGGCTCTCTACCTCTGAGTAATTTAACATCAAAACGGAGAAATGGAGGTCCAGCTATTTGCCCAGTTTGTGGGGAAGGAAAGGAAACGTTGGGTCACTTTTTGTTTGCCTGTTATGCATATTCTGCTCCCAGACGTGTTTGGTCGGCTCCCATGTGTAGAAACCTGGGTACTAAAAGCAGTATGGTAGCTCTACGCATTGTCAAATCTACCTCCTTAAACTGGATTATTATAGCGACTGCAAAGTACTTGGGGTGGATGTGGGTAATTAGGCAGAGATTGCTAGTAGGGTGACTACTCTCTGCCTAGTTGAACAGAGACTGCTAGATTATCTATTCTCTGTTCCCATGCGAGGTGTCTATCTGATGAACAATTTTTTATAGATTTTTAATAGTGATACTGGATTGCTTTTAAATTTTACTTTTTATTATATGAACTTTGCACCTTTGATTGTATATAACAGGATGAAATGTAATTCTAAACTGTCTTTTTAAACGTGTATTGTGCTTAAGTCATATTTGACTTTGTAATTTAATTGTATTTTATTATGTGTTTGTTTGTCTGCTTTTATGAGTAATGCTCGAATAAAGCACTTTTGAATTGAATTGACAATTTAAATCTCAAATTACAGTGTGATCATTAAGATTGTATAATAAAATCTGAGTCAATATCTTGAAGTTAGAAAGGTTTATAAGAAACTCAAAGTCAGACTGCTATATATCAATCTCAAGAACATGCTACAGCAATACAAACCATCAAAGGAAGACCAAAGCATTGTATAATATTAATCATCAACAGCATATAAGGATTTCTGCTGCAGCGATGCAGAAAATAAGTAAAAACGTTTGATGACTGGACGAATGGTTTCGGTCTTCTCCCTATATATTGAGAAGATTCCCAACATCAACTAAACCCTACACTAATCTAGAAAAAGGGGAAACCCTATTATATCAAGGAAACAAGACTAATTATTTGCGAACGGCTATCTGTTGAAACTGTTCCTATGCACTGTTTTTAACGTTGACCGTATTAGACAATAATAAATTTGGGGTCTGATTACGCATCAATTTTAAGAAGTCACATCACTTATTGCACTGCACTTTCCCATACACTTTATAAAAACATTTGCTCACATCTGTATTTACATCTTAAAACATCCTTGGGCTCCTCCATCATTAGGGTGGATTTGAAGCCCTATTAAAGGAGACCCAGATGATGAAGCATGTGGTAGGGTGTTAAAATATCGATAACAAAAATATAGCTGACATAAATATCGTTGCAAAAATATCGTTTACAAAAATATCGACACCCTATACTTAAACAGGTAAGTACATAAATATCGACTCCAAAATATCGTTGTAATTAATATAGATGTAAAAAATATCGACTTTTTAAAATAATTAAAATTACCTTAAATAATAAATAAATATAAGTACTATTAACAAAATACATTACATTACTTTTATTTTTTAACTATTTCAAACAAATTTACTACACTTTTTAATTATAAACTTAATAAATGTGGACATATAAATTAATTTTACACATTACTTTATATAACAACAATAATACATATATATAATTAAAATACCCCTTTACCCAAAAACCCAAAACTGACCCTGAACCCTAAAAATACCCCTTTACCCAAAAACATTTTCACTAAAAAAATACTGTACACACACCTAAAAATAATAAAAAAATTAACATAATTAATGACATAATTATTATTCAATTAACTAATTAAAATTAATTAACTATTATTTATTACACTATTTATATTTATTTAAAACATTAATTAATCTATTATTTAATTATATTTAAAAACCCCTTTACCCAAAAACTGAAAACTGACCCTGAACCCAAAAAATACCCCTTTACCCAAAAACTAAAAACTGACCCTGAACCCTAAAAATACCCCTTTACACAAAAACTAAAAACTGACCCTGAACCCTAAAAATACCCCTTTACCCAAAAACTGAAAACTGACCCTGAACACTAAAAATACCCCTTTACCCAAAAACTGAAAACTGACCCTGAACCCTAAAAATACCCCTTTACCCAAAAACTGAAAACTGACCCTGAACCCTAAAAATACCCCTTTACCCAAAAACTGAAAACTGACCCTGAACCCTAAAAATACCCCTTTACCCAAAAACTGAAAACTGACCCTGAACCCTAAAAATACCCCTTTACCCAAAAACTGAAAACTGACCCTGAACCCTAAAAATACCCCTTTACCCAAAAACTGAAAACTGACCCTGAACCCTAAAAATACCCCTTTACCCAAAAACTGAAAACTGACCCTGAACCCTAAAAATACCCCTTTACCCAAAAACTGAAAACTGACCCTGAACCCACAAAATACCCCTTTACCCAAAAACTGAAAACTGACCCTGAACCCTAAAAATACCCCTTTACCCAAAAACTGAAAACTGACCCTGAACCCTAAAAATACCCCTTTACCCAAAAACTGAAAACTGACCCTGAACCCTAAAAATACCCCTTTACCCAAAAACTGAAAACTGACCCTGAACCCTAAAAATACCCCTTTACCCAAAAACTGAAAACTGACCCTGAACCCTAAAAATACCCCTTTACCCAAAAACTGAAAACTGACCCTGAACCCTAAAAATACCCCTTTACCCAAAAACTGAAAACTGACCCTGAACCCTAAAAATACCCCTTTACCCAAAAACTGAAAACTGACCCTGAACACTAAAAATACCCCTTTACCCAAAAACTGAAAACTGACCCTGAACCCTAAAAATACCCCTTTACCCAAAAACTGAAAACTGACCCTGAACACTAAAAATACCCCTTTACCCAAAAACATTTTCACTAAAAAAATCCTGTACACACACCTAAAAATAATTAAAAAATTAACATAATTAATTACATAATTATTATTCAATTAACTAATTAAAATTAATTAACTAATATTTATTACACTATTTATATTCATTTAAAACATTAATTAATGTATTATTTCATTATATTTAAATTACTTCCCACCCTACTCCCCTATAAACCCACAACCCGCTACGGAACTATTAATACTAAATTCAACTGAAAATACATTATTAAATAATAATATACTACTAAAAATACTACTTTGACTACAAATAATCATTAAAAACACTACATTACTTATAATTATTTAAAAAACGATATTATTGTAAACTATGTTTTTGTAAACGATATTTATTACAACTATATTAATGTTGACGATATTACTTACCTGTCTGTCGATATTTTGGTCAGACGATATTTTTGTCATCGATATTTCTACCTGTAGATATTTTTGCGGCGATATTTATGTTAGGCGATATTTTTGCGGCGATATTCCTGCTCTGTACCGAAGCATGTCACCTGGAATGGTGAGTTAAGGGAATCCATACAATTTTTGTATATTTCACCAGAGTCTTGGATTGTTAGAGTATTTGTATTCCTTATTTTTGTTGTGTTTTTGTACGTTTCTAACGGGCTGTGTATCTTGCTGAGTCTCTAAATATCAGCCTCTAACCCTACCCAAAGTATAGTGTGATATAATATTAGTCATCAACCGCATATAAGGATTTCATCTGCAGCGATGCAGAAAATAAGTAAAAACGTTTGATGACTAGACTAATGGATTCGGTCTTCTCCCTATATATTGAGAAGATTCACAACATCAACTAAACCCTACACTAATTTAAACAGAGGGGAAACCCTATTATATCAAGGAAACAAGAAATATGTCCGCAACAGAACCTTTGTAGAAGTTCTTTACGTAAGGAACCATGTATAGCATGAAGCCACACAATCAAAAATGTCAAGAGGGGTCTGCACCTCTCCACGTCAAAAAACTAACCCCAAGATGGGTTCATGAATTAAAATGCACAAAGAACATTCAACAAATATGACCTCATACTCATTGCAGTACTTTTCCAGTTCCCAAGAAAGAACTTGGTGCCTACCACACTACTTCCATATTCCAGTCTCTGCTTCCGAAGCGTCCTTGGGTGCCTCCCTTCATCTGATCAACTGGTAACTCTCCCTTTGTTCTTCATTAAAATGATTTGACCGTGATAACTTCTTCTTCGCCTCACTATCTCAGAAATACAATGTGCTTTTTACTAGCTAATGAATGCCTTTGTTCTGCACTTGCAGAAGAGAAAACATGCAGAAAAACAACTTTCATGTTTGTGTTAAATGTCTCAACTATAAGCTTACGGCCCAAAATCATACTAATTCAACATTCCTCTTTAAATGCATTTTAATTCTACAACCTACATATAATCCACTAACTAAAATCTTTAACAAAAGAAACAAACTATATTATACTGTACTCTTATATGCGGCACAATAAACTGATACATGTCTTATTAAATTAAAACAATAACTGGTCACAATTTATTTAAAAAAGCATTAAACATATGTTTGATTCATTCTCACTAATCACTGGTGAATGCACAGCATTAAGTTCATTTTAGCGCACCACCTTACAATCTAAACCTATAGAAGAATATCAGAATTACAAACATTTCTAAAAAAATAAGGAAAATGCACACACAGATATATCTAGAACACACAGTGAATACACATTCTTTACTTTGAGTACATCACACCTCATTAGTATTACTGCACCAACTGTAAAAGTGTACATGTGGCCTAGCCAAGAGTAAAAGGATGGAGCCAAAATGATGCTACCCCAGTCGCCTGCCTGTCTGAAATATTTCAATTAATTCTCTTACTTTTTTTTGTTTCTTTTTTTTATTGATTTTTTTCTTGGTAGCAGACAGACAAAATACAAATATACTTCAAACAGAGATATAAACAGAAAACTGTTCACAGATTTCAATTTCAACCGTCCTTAACAGATCCAATCAATAGAGTAAAAACTTATAAACCTATCCAGCTAGCGATTGGGGCCCAAAGCTTCCGACCATAGGTTTTTCTTCTTGTACCCTTCAATTTATATAATGCAGTTTCTAAATAAAACATAGATAAGAGCTTTGTTTGCCACATTATGAAGTTGGGTGGGTCAGTGTCAAGCCAATGAGATGTAATACATGAACGATATGCTAACATGCAAATAAAGATAAAGCCTTCTGCTTCCTCAGTTCTTAGCTGATTCGACCCCTCTTATTTTAATAGGAATACCTAAATTCCTCAGCACAAAAAGTTCTATATCGACAATAAACTGGCCCAATTTAGGACATGCGTGGAACATGTGGACAGCATCCGCTGCATAAAAACTACAGCGGTTGCACATCGTCCACCGCGCAGAATTCCATTTTACTAACTTACTAGGCGTATAGTAAAGCTCAAATACTGACATAAAATGCTGACTTATCAGGGGTCCATTTAACAGAGCTTTGCCAGCTAACTCAATGCTTTTCTCTATATTAACACATTCTATACCCATTTTGTTTTGCCATTTAACAGTTCTAATTGCTAAGTCGTCTTCCAACGTCTCCACAAATAATTGATATAAAGACCAATTTTCTGTTAGCTTTTAACTGCTTCTAGCAGCTCATTCTTCTCTAATCCTATCACGGATTTTGACATTTTCTGCATACAAAAACTTCGAACCTGTAGATATTTGAAAAAAATCCATACAGGGGACCTGATATTCTTTCATTAAATACTCAAAAGAGACAAACTCATTCCCCTGAAACAAATCCCCAAACTTACAAATCCCCCCTTTTTCGGCGTCCAACAGGGCCACGCCGACGGGTGAACCAGACCCCTGCGACCAGCCCAACAACGATATTATACGTCTTATATGGTCTGTGGTGCCTCTACCCTGTATAAAGCCATGCTGTCTAAGGGAGACAAATCTTGGCATCAAGTCGTTTAGCCGATTAGCAATAACTTTCTAGTAGATTTCGCTATCTGAATTAAGTAGTGATATAGGTCTATAGGACCCCAGTTCATCCTCTTTTTTGCCCTTCTTTTTAAACATCACAATAGTGGCTTCTGCCCAGGAGCTCGGTGCCTTTCCCAAAAACGCTTGCTGACACACCGCCTCTAGCTGTCCTCTTAATAGGTGTCTAAACTTTCTATAGAACTCCAGGGGAATATTATCAGGCCCCATAGCCTTTCCCTGGGCTAACCCACAGATAGCTATCTCGATCTCTTCCCACTGTGGCAGTGCCGATAAGGTTGCCTTTTCGACTTCAGTCAGGGTCACAGGAGTTACCTCATGTAAATACTCACAAACCGCAATATCATCTTGATATAGCTGCTGATAATACTCTTGGAAGGCGATCAACACACCTTCCTTTGTCTCCTGCATAATTCCCTGCGGATTCTTAATTTTTAATATCGCATTGTATACCTCTTTCTCCCTTACCCTTTTTGCCAATATTCTGCATGTTTTTTCCTCAAATTCATACGCTGTTTCTTTCTGTTGTGAATAATTAATTGCGATTTGCTAAGCAATATTGGCATAAACATTAGCCCTTTTAATAGTGAGGTCTTTTTGAGCTTGATTGCGTTCTTCTACTTCTGCTCCTAGTCTTATAACCTCAATTAGTTTTTCCTCTGCCTGCAGAACCTGCCTAAACTCTTGACGTTGTTTAAGGCACATCTGTTTACGCCTAAATGCAGAGAAGCTTAAAGTCTCCCCACGGACCACAGCTTTAAAAGCATCCCATACTATTTCTTGTGATGCAGTGCCTTTATTTATGTCAAAAAAGCCCTGAATAGTTTGGGTCATATACTGACAATATTCCTCATCTACTAACAGTTTTCGATCAAACGACCATGGAGAAAATTCTAATAATCCTTCTAGTTCTAAAGCCAAATCAATTATAATCGGGTTGTGATCCGAGACCAGTTTAGAACAGATTGCTATAGTACTCTTGGCTAAAATTTCAGTAGAGGAGAAAATATAATCTAGCCGTACGAATTTTGAGTGGGGAGCTGAAAAAAAGGCAAAGCCCGGGTCAGCGGGGTACTTTGTCTGCTATATATCATAGAGACCATGATCCAAACATAGTTGCCGTATTGTGGTATACGTTAGCTTCTTTATACCAGTGTATACTTGGTTGGATCTTATATGCAGATCTACGCCTATATTGATATTAAGATCACCACACAGCAGCACAGGTGTAGTCCATTGTGCCAATTTAAGATTTAAAAGATTGAAGACCTCTGCATCGTCCAGATTTGGAACATAAACATTACAGATTGTAAATCTATACCTTCCCAGCTTAAACTCTGCAATGGCCCAACGACCCCACTTATCTGCCAGTGTCCTCATGCATTCCCCACTCCCCGTTTTTGAGTATCGCCACACCCCTTTTAATACCTGTTTGTTTAGAACAAACGATCAACTCCAAACCCATATTTTTCAAATAATCCCTATTGGCCCAGGCCACATGGGTTTCCTGTAGGCAAAGTATATTAACTCCTAATATTTGAACTATTTTTGCTAACATTCTACGTTTCCTCGGATCGTTCAGACCACAGATGTTAAGGTGCAAATTTTAAGCTTCCTATCACTTCCTCTTATTGACGCCATATTCTAAATTAAGGTAACCAAATTTAAATTCTATAAACCATTCTTCCAGACTTCTCTTCCCTTTCTTGAAAATACATTGAAATACATTGCTCAGTTTATCCCAACCCTCTAAACTATACAGCCCTTTTCCTCTTCCAAGCTGCCTGCTGCTGCCTTTTTTTCCCATCCCCACCACCACACCCCCAATCACCTCCCTATCCCACCCCTCTCCCATCTGCCCTTCCCTTCCCTCCCCCCCACCCAACCTTCCCATCATATGAGGCCCAAGGACTATCAGTCCCTGCATTGGTGGAGTGCCATGTCCCCCCCCCCACCCCCTGAGACCTGAAAAAGGGGGAAAAAACCACACCTTTATGGCGCATTCTACTAATATTGCCAATAAAGTTCCCAAATACAAAAAAAAAGAAAAAAATCAGCCCCCTTCAGCAGCAAGCTCAGAGGGTCTCTCCCTTGCTAGACATATCCGATCCCTTAACATCCGGTTCTGATCTAGGCTATCTCACCTTTCTGCACTACCTAAATAGATTCCAAGTACTCTTTAGCCTGAATCTATGAACAAAAAAACTTAGTTGGCCTTTTTAGCGTTACTTTTAATTTAGCCGGATTTTGTAAATATACTACCACCCCCTTCTTTTGAAAGTCCGGAATGAGTTGTCTTAGATGCCAACGTTTGGAAACTGTTGCCTGGCAAAAGTCAGGCCTCACGAAAAAGTTCGTTTTTAGCATTAGCTTTCTTATCCGGTCTCGCCAAAGCATAAATGTCTTCTCTTGCCAGGAAATTGTTGAAGCAGACTAAGATCGCTCTAGGTAACTCCTCTGTTCCTTGGCAGGGTTTTTTTTTACTGAAAACGGGAACAGATGTGCCCTCTGAATTTCACGGGACCAGTCCCAGATTGTAAGCTCCGGAAAGGCTTCTTGCAGTAATTCGACAACAAATTTACGAACATCAGCACCCTCCTGTTTCTCGGGTATCCCCAAAAAACGCAAATTATTCCTACAAGAGTGATTTTCAAGTTCAGACAATTTAAAGCTCAGGTCATCCCGATGAGCCTTAATTGATTCTAACTCTTCTTTCTGAGCCGCTGCATAATCCTCAAGGGCGGATATTCGGGCTTTTGCCTCTGTGACTCTATCCGCAGTTTCTGCCCCTAGTTTTATCGCCCGCCGAACAGCGTTTTTAACCTTACTGCAGGTTGTTTGCATACGAATGTTCTCAGCTTTACTCTCTGCTCTATGGCCCATCATTGTTTCATATATAGTGACTAACGTGATTTCCTGAGGCCCTTGATTAGCTACAGAGGTTGAAGCTTCTTTTTCACCATTTAAATCTGGAGCGCTGACTACTTGAGTTTCATTCATAGTTTCCCCTGGTGTTAGAGGGCTCTCAGAAGTCCTCTGTGAAGACCTTTTTTTCTTTGTTTTCCTTTTAATAGTTGTTACACTGCAATTAGGCGTTATATTACTTCCACCTAGGGTCTCATCCGGGCTGCTCCCTTCGCCTTCATCTTCACTGTGATCTACCCAGTCCTTACTTAGACTTTTTTTTGTTGCATGACATGTTCTCCTTACAGTGCACTTCATCTAAACTGGTCTATTTACATAGTTCTGTCACAATTTCAAAATACAAGCATATTATATACATTTTCAAAGTGCTGAATTGGCATTAGCATGAAGTCAGCCTGGTATGAAAACACTGGTCTGTTGACTCAATGGCCTAACGCTTTCCCCTCAATACGTCTATGAATGATTAGCATCATTTATTGGCAGGCTGGGGCACCTGAAATCCTCGCTGGGGCCTCTCACATCCTGTTTCAGTTAGGTTACAGATAGTCGGGTCCAATATGGAGAGCCTGGAAAGACTCTCTGTGTGTCATAATGCTGCATTAATTTGATTGATTGCCAGGGAGGAGCCAGGAGGCCCGGTCGGCGCAGGTTGGCTAAGATAGGATATGTTTCACTGTTATTGGTTACACATTTGTTTAACAGTACAAACAGGTTACAAGGACACTAGGTTAGTGCCCGTCCATTTCTGGGGCCACATGTATGAAACTAATTTGCATTCACAAACGGTGCGAATCTCTAAATTCGACTGTGATTGCAAAATAGCCTTTCAAGATGTATTAAAGGCTTTGCAGTCACAATTTTAGGTAATTGCAATGTTATGCGATTACCTAAATATGCAAATGCAAATAGGGAATCACAATTCTGTAAGCATGTGTATCAAGGATTTTCTATATGCAGATGGTGCATTTAAGACATTTTATTACCATTGACTCCAAGTCAATGGTAACCATGTGCAATTTTTGAAAAATACACATAAATGTATGTTTCAAAGTGTCATGTAGCGCACACATGACCCTAGGACATGTGTGCACTTTACATGGGCACATTTTTTTCAGAGGTGTTTCGGGGGGGCTTAGGCCCCCAGGCACCCTTGGCTTTGCATTACCTAATTTGCAATTACCAATTAGGTAATCGCAAATTAGCTTATGCACCATTTGCACCTATGGGCTTCCAGGTCCATAGCAACAAATGGAGATTAGCAATTACCTAATTGTGAATCTTTAGGAATCGCTAATTTCTTACATACCATTGCTTAAATAGCGATTACCTAAAATTTGCTATTTAAGGAATGCAAAATAGATTTTTGATACATGTGGCCCCTGGTGCTTTGCAGCAGTTTTAAGATCTTCTTAGAGTTAATGTTGCTCAGATGGGTGTAATTTCTGATATTTATATGCAGGCCCGGTTCAAGCGGGTGGGCCAGGCCTACCCAAACATGAGCCTGGCCCACCCGAACAGGATCCTTGGCCCTCACAGTGAGGGCTTATAGGCAGGTGCGCAACACCATTGGGATCAAACTGCTTCAACCCTCCCCCTTTGTGTGTGTCAGCCCGGGCCAAGACAGCTTCCCGGGTCACACACACACAGATTTATAGATTATTGCACCCCTTCATCTCTGCATGGCGAAAGGCGACAAATCCTTTCTATGACAACGGTAACCTTTGCCTACTGTCCTGCTGCGTTGATATTTCTTTTTCTATGCAGCGCAGGAGAAAAGAAGTTTGTTTATTCCTATTCACCTTTCCTGACCCCCACAGTGGCTTATCACATCAGGCTGTGACACAAAGTTTGACTAATGGAGTAGGTAAGAGAATGTGTTGCTACATGTTTTTCTTTTTAAAATCTGCACAAGCCCAACAGGACATATACTTTGTGTGTGCTTCATTTAAACAGTTTTTATCATTTTCATGGCCGATGCAGGACAACAATAAGAATACAAAGACAACAATAAGAATACAAAATGACCAGATAACGCTGGTGATTAATGATCCTGCTGGAGAGCAATCATTTGTCTGTTAGTAGTTTTTAAATGCAGATGACCTGTATTTTATGTGGACAGCTCCAGGGCATTAAGTGGGATGAAAAAACTGGGGAGCCTCTCAAAGGGGCGTGGCCAATGTAATTGAGGGTGTGGTTTAAAAACAGTACATTAAAAATCTGTGTTTAGCAGTGTGCGGCCCGACTTGTATTTTATTGTTTCTGTCATTGCATCCAGGTATATGATACAAAAAGTAACATCATACCGACAAGTCAGGACAAAAATGCAAAGAAACAAAATGGAAGGTGCACTCAAACGAAGTCAATAGAGAAAGAAATTTGTAAATGTCTTCTTCTTTATTCAAAAAGTATTCATTTCATATTCAAAAAGTATTCATGAAGCAAAGGCACAGCCTTTGCTTCACGAATACTTTTTGAATAAAGAAGAAGACATTTACAAATTACTTTCTCTATTGACTTCATTTGAGTGCACCTTCCATGCATTGTGGTAAATTGTACATCCTACGGCAGCGGATGTTGGAAGTGATTGCACCACCTAACCTCAAGAACTTTAAGATCCGTCGTGCTTGACCTTGTCTGCTGCTTTTGGTTATATACAAGTCAGGACTATTGGCTTTGTCAATGGGTGTTAGTTGCATAAGATAAAGAACAGCAACTATTGCTTGTATATAATATTGCAAAAGCTTCCACTTAAAGCACTGGTGACATCACGACAATGTTGCTGCTCCTGAGTTTCAAAAAGAGAAGGGAAATCCAGAGTGAAAATGACTCTCTTTAAAGGATTTCCGTTTTCCCTACAACGCTCACCTGGCATGACGTCATGCCATAACTTTCCACTTGTGAGTAGTGTGAGCAGGGTACACCGATGTGCCTGCAGTCTCGAAATGGGTCTCTATCAGGCTCTGTTTTGTGCCCTGGCACTTTTTTCCAGACTGCAGTGATAGCAGACTTCTGTCACTGCAGTTCGGAAAAAAACGGACTACCTGTGACCAGCGCACAAAACAGAGCCAGATAGACACCCGTTTCGAGGACCCCTTAAAAAACTCTGGTGCTCAGACCCAGTGAGACCCGGCCCACTTAAAGTCCTGGATAGCTCAGTGGGCTGCTGCCTTTGTCACAGAGATCCTTGTGTTACTTGCAGTTCAGAAGTTACAATCCTAACATAGGACAGTAACCAACGAACTGTCATCAAAGAGCTGCATACAAACATGTATGGTATAGTTAGAACTTTGTTTTTTTTTGTTTTGTGATATAGATGGAACTTCCCCAGTCTTTCATTATTCTAATGTTGCTAAAATGAGTATGTTTTGGAAGATATACATTTTTATCAGTAAAGCTGACCCCCATGGTATACTCTTTAAATCCCAAGGTTGTGTTTCCCCAGACCAAACCCTCTTAAAATATCCTGCCCACCAGTATGGATGACATGTGATTCATACACCTTGTAATCATCATTGGCTTATGTGACATTCCCTATAGACTGATTTACATACTTGTATGATTTATTGTCTCTGTATAATGTGTGCGTGGTGTAAAGTACTGACACACACAACACTGATATGAGTAGCGCTATATGACAAATGAAATGCATATGACAGAGGGGCTACGTAAAGATAAGGGGCACTGTTGGAGGGTGGCAGTGAGGGAATCCGAGGAGGAGGTAGTGGGAGGGGCTATGGAAAGATGAGGGGGCACTGTTGGAGGGTTGCAATGAGGGAATCCAAGGAGGAGGTAGTGGGAGGGGCTATGGAACAATGAGGGGCACTGGTGGAGGGTGGTAGTGAGGGAATTCGAGGAAGAGGTCATGGGGTGGATGGGGGAGTTAGGGAGAGAGGAGGGGTACTGATGGAGGGTGGCAGTGAGGGAATTCGAGGAGGAGGTCAATTGGGGGAGGGGCTATGGGAAGATGAGGGGCACTTGTGGAGTGTGGCTGTGAGGGAATCCGTGTAGGTCAATGGGAGGGGCTATCGAGCGATGAGGGGCACTGGTGGAGGGTGGTAGTGAAGGAATTCGAGGAAGAGGTCATTGGGTGGATGGGTGAGTTAGGGAGAGATGAGAGGGACTGGTGGAGGGTGGCAGTGAGGGAATTCGAGGAGGAGGTAAATAAGGGGAGGGGCTATGGGAAGATGAGGGGCACTTGTGGAGTGTGGCTGTGAGGGAATCCGAGTGCTTTGCTCGCACTGCTTGTTAAGAATTGGTGCCTGGGTATCGTAGCGCTTTGTTCGCTTTACTTGTGAAGAATTGCTGCCTGCTATTGCTCACTGCTGCTGCTCGCATTGTAATCTGTGCAAATTCTTTTATTATTGGAGCGCTCGCATTGCCTGATTTAAAATAACCTATTATTTCCTAATTGTGCCGGTGCCACTGCGACATCCAACTTTCTGCCCCAATCTCATCCTGTTTCGGTTTAGCTTTCACCGCCATATTTGTTGTTGTGCCTCGTAGCCAGCCTCTCCACCCCGCTCCGGCCTCCCAGCTGCTCCTCCCTCCCACTGACTGATAAGGCTCGTCCCGGTGGCAGTAGCGCTGTGACCGTTCTGTCTCTCTGAGAAGCGGTCGCTCCCCACGCCTCCCTGCCTGAATATCGCAGCGCTTTGCTCGCACTGCTTGTTAAGAATTGGTGCCTGGGTATCGTAGCGCCTTGTCCGCTTTACTTGTGAAGAATTGCTGCCTGCTATTGCTCACTGCTGCTGCTCGCATTGTAATCTGTGCAAATTCATTAATTATTTGAGCGCTCGCATTGCCTGATTTAAAATAACCTATTATTGCCTGATTGTGCCGGTGCCACTGCGACATCCAACTTTCTGGCCCCAATCTCGTCCTATTTCGGTTTTGCTTTCGCCGCCATATTTGATGTTGTGCCTCGTAGCCAGCCTCTCCACCCCGCTCCCGCCTCCCAGCTGCTCCTCCCTCGCCCCGCCCCCTCCACTATCTACATATGTCAAAGCAACAGACGCGTAGCGTTCACGCGCAGTGGACGCGCCTAAGGTAAGCCCGTCTACGCCCGTCCCCACCTTGACGGCGCCCAGCTCCAGACCCCGCCATAGCCATCCCGGACGGTTACAAGATCATCCGAAAGGACCGCATCAACCAAACAGGAGGAGGAATCGCCATTGTTCATAAGAACACCATCCGCATCACGACCAGTTCCGATGACAACCTCACAACCGCCGAACACCTTCACTTCCAGATTCACACTGACCCTAAGACCACACTCAGAGGCACCCTCATCTATAGACCACCCGGACCCCGCACACAATTCAGCGAAGACATCACTGACTTTATCAGCCCTCACGCCCTCCCCTCCGAGGACTACATCTTACTGGGAGACCTCAACTTCCACCTGGAAAAGAACAACAACAGCAACACCACCACCCTTCTGGACAACCTCGCCAATCTTGGACTCAAACAACTTGTCGACACCCCCACCCACCTTGCCGGGCACACGCTCGACCCAATCTTCACCTCCAGCAAGCACATCTCCTTTAATCACACCACAGCTCTCCATTGGACGGACCACAGCTGCGTTCACTTCAACTACAAAAAGACCACGACCCACAACCACCCACAACCTATTCCCCGGAGAAACTGGAATAAAATCACCACCGAACTCTTCACATCGCTTCACCAAAACCCTCCTGCAAAATCATCGAACCCAAACCAAGCAGCCACCAACCTCACACAATGGATCACCCACAGCGCTGACGAATTAGCACCCCTGAAAAACCATCAAATCAAACAAGGCAGCAAAAAAGCCCCCTGGTTTAATGATGCCCTTAAGAAATCAAAGAAGATCTGTCGCACCCTTGAGAAAGCCTGGCGAAAAAACCCAACCACTGACAACCTGAACAACTTCAAGAACGCCACCCGCAAACACCACCAACTGATCTGATCCACCAAGAAATCAGCATTCAAGGATCGACGACAACAACGCCCACAACAGTAAAGAACTATTCAACATCGTCAAAGAGTTTACCAACCCCACCGCCGGCACCAACGACATCACTCCATCCCAAGACCTCTGCGACTCTCTAGCCTCGTTCTTCCACAACAAAATCGCCGACATACATAACAGCTTTGGCGACCAGCCCACCCCACCTACCTCCGAACTAAAACCCCCCTCCAACAACCTTTACACCTGGAACCCATTCACCACTGAAGACACCATCCGCCTGATGACCACCATTCACTCAGGATCGCCAACCGACCCGTGTCCGCACCACATTTTCAACAAAGCAGACTCCATTATCGCACCCCATCTCTGAGACGTCATTAACTGCTCCCTTAACTCCGCCACCTTCCCGGAAAGCTGGAAGCACGCCGAACTCAGCGCCCTCTTATAGAAACCTACAGCGGACCCCACTGAACTTAAGAACTACCGCCCCATTTCGCTCCTCCCTTTCCCTGCCAAAGTCATTGAGAAAGCCGTCAACAGTCAACTAGCCGCCTTCCTCTAATCCAAAAAATCCCTCGACTCTTCACAGTCCGGCTTCTACGCCAAACACAGTACCGAGACCGCCCTCATCGCAGCAACAGACGACATTCGAACTCTACTGGACAACGGAGAAACTGCTGCCCTCATCCTACTTGACCTCTCCGCAGCCTTCGACAGTCTGTCATAGCCCCCTCATACAGCGCCTCAGCAACGTCGGAATACAAGGAAAAGCATTAGACTGGATAATCTCGTTCCTCGCCGGAAGAACCCAGAGAGTCCGCCTCCCCCCTTTTAGATCAGAGGCCACCGAAGTCATCTGCGGCGTACCCCAAGGATCCTCACTCAGTCCCACCCTCTTCAACGTATACATGAGTCCCCTCGCATCCATCGCGCTCCAACACAACCTCAACATTATCTCCTACGCAGACGACACTCAGCTGATCCTATCCCTCACCAAAGACCCAAACACCGCCAAAACCAACCTACACGAAGGGATGAAAGAAGTAGCCGAGTGGATGAAGAACAGCCGTCTAAAACTTAACTCAGACAAAACGGAAGTCCTCATCTTAGGATCATCCCCCTCCGCCTGGGACAACTCATGGTGGCCACCGGCCCTGGGAACCGCACCCATACCAACAGACCACGCACGTAACCTGGGCTTCATCCTAGACTCCTCCCTCTCGATGACCAGACAAGTCAACGCCGTCTCATCATCATGCTTCAACATCCTACGAATGCCCAACAAAATCTTCTGTTGGATCCCCACCGAAACAAGAAAGACGGTCACCCATGCACTGGTCACAAGCCGACTAGACTACGGAAACACCCTTTACGCCGGAACCACAGCCAAACTACAGAAAAAACTCCAAAGCATCCAAAACGCCTCAGCCAGACTCATCCTAGACATCCCCCGCCAAGCTCACATTTCCGGTCACCCGAGAGACCTCCACTGGCTCCCCGTCAACAAGAGAATAACTTTCCGCCTCCTCACCCACGCACACAAAGCCGTCTATGACCTAGGCCCTGAATACCTCAACACGTGCCTGTCCTTCTAAACCCCCACCCGCCAACTTCAATCGTCCAATCAAGCCATCGCCGCAATTCCACGCATCCAAAGATCCACCATGGGAGGAAGATCCTTCTCCTACTTAGCGGCCAAGACCTGGAATTCCCTCCCCACCCACCTCCGCCTCACACAGAACCACCTCTCCTTCAGGAAACAACTAAAAACTTGGATATTTGATAAGTAAAGCTCCCCCCACCTCCCTCAAGCGCCTTGAGACCCTCTGGGTGAGTATTGCGCTATACAAATTCATACTTGACTTGACTTGGCACTGTTGGAAGGTAGGAGTAAAGGTATTTATGGAGAAAGAGGTTATTGGTGCAGCACCAAAAAAGACGTTTGCATCAGCGCTCAAGCCAGCCCTGTCATGGCTTTCTGTTTTTATTTAATTAGCTGTCGGGTCATAAGGGCTACTGTTGAACATACTTTAAAGTGCGTGCTAATTATATTTACTGCTATATTCAATGTTTTAAGTTTGAAGGTGATTTTACTAATGTTTTTACTGGGAAAATTGAAAGAGGAGCCCGATGGTGCCTGATATGGGGCTGGAGCCCAAGGTCATCTGTGAGATAAGTTGCACTGGAGAGGAGTAGTGGAAAATCAAGCCTGTATGGGAGTGCTCTGCAGAATCTGTGGTTAGATGGAGGTAGTAATGAAGAGGGATTCTGCCTGAAGGCTCGCACAGAGGGAGCCCGAGAAGTGTCACTTGCCTGATACTCCATCCTCAGAAACCTCCTTTTCCCATCAAAGGGACATTACATGGAAAAAATACTTTTTGAGAGTGATCACATTTAGAAAGAGATTTGGGAAACAGTGCATTTTACTGGGCCTTGTAAGACTAAGAAGAGATAAAGGAGGGCCCTGAAGCAGGCTTCCTAGACATATATGCCACAAATCGAGCCCGCAGTGGCCCACCCGAATACAAATTCTTGGAGCCAGGCCTGTTTATATGTTTCCCTCTTCTTCATTGCTGGATTTTTGCTCACGAGAAAATGTTACCCATAGTTGTTGAATGTCACTCATAATTACATTGAAATTATGAAAATGCAACAAATAAGCAATCTGAAGCCTTGGCAGCTATGTAGTTCCAATCCTGGCATACTTCCATAACTCCCAAAAATATTTTTTTCTCCACTTTAATGAGATCATCTAGGCTCGCCCTCATATTACTGGCAGACAGGTATCGCCTATCTTATTTTGGAACCCATAACCTCGCTGACGATCGGGCATGAGATATCTCCGGAAAACTCATGCGGAGTTCGAGCAGCGTCATGCACCAGTCCAATTTCCCCACTATGGCAACCGAAGGCAAAATCCGCAGGACTTGATTCTCGGTGTAGGGTGGTGGGGGACTTTCCCCCGACAGGTTTCTAGTGGGGCTTGAATCAGGGATGTCCCTGGAGCAGGTGGATCCGAACGGCGAGGAGCAGACGGTGTACGTCCTGGGATGCTGCTACAGGTACGGCTGCTGCACTTTATTTTTAAGTGCGCAAGAATACTCTGTGGATGGAGGAATAAGCAGATTGGCATGAGACTTGGTGGAAAGAAGCGCCTGGGGGTACCCCCAGGACAGCCCAACAGCATTGTTCCAAATCTTCAATACGCCGGTTCGGTGATAGGTGACAATGAATGGGTGACCAGGGATCTTTACTGGACCACGATTTTTTAAAATCGACAAGCAGTGACGGCGATCTCCTCTGTTAGATGCTGTGCCCTCCAGCCATAAACTTCACCCCTCGCTGTGATTGTTGCTGGATCGCGCGCCCCTGCCACTGACCTTCTCGCTGCGCCCCCACCTGGCTGCTGTCAGGCTGCTATCGTTCAGCCGTCCGAGCCCGCCCTAGCGCCAACCCTAATTCTAACACTCGTTCTGTTTGTTCCTGCTGCCCCAGGTGGTCCTATGCACGCCCCCCAGGGACACTGTGGTGTCATTTATTATGAATAAAAAAAAGTACACGTACGCATAATCTTCGTGCTTCCTGGATAACCGATCCCAGCGTAAGGTATTGTAATCGGTAGAACGGAAAGGCTATTGTGAAGCGCTCTGACATCTTCGGGGAAAGTCCGCGCTATATAAAAACGCATAAAATAAAACTGTCTCACAGGCTGATATGCAAAGGTTGGGGACAATGCCCCCCGCCCCGTCTTTCCGCCCTAGGCCTCTACTACACATATAGCAGCCTAGAGCTTCCGACACATGCTCAAGAAAACGCATTGTTTAATTAATATTATAGAACTCTCCAGTTTCTCAGGTTTACGCGTGAGTAGGCCGGGTATTTGAGTTGAATTTTAGGACCTGTAATCCAGATTAATACTGGTAAGGTCAGAGCAAAAACCTGGACTGGAACCGCTATTCACGCACGAAGAAGCTGGGGAAATTGAGAGCTCCAGCGTTACTAGGCACATAACGGAAAACTCCGGACACAGTACTTTTTTGTGATTGAACTACGCCATTTCCAACGGCTACCGTGATAATTATCTTGGACCTCGAGTTTCAAGACGGTTTGCTGAGACAGACCCTCCATTCGGCGTGCGGCTGCTTTTGTCTGCTCACGCGAGAGAAGGCGGGGCGAAGATAGGGAGGGCTGACAGCTGCTTCCGGAAAGACAAGGTGAGTCACCGAGGTGTCAGTGGCAATAAACATGTTTTCGGGGTTATATACTGTTTCTGCTTATGGTCATGCTGCGTTTCGAGTCTGTGTACTGGCAGCTAGCCTTTCCTACTTTGCGTAATGTTATGGCTGGACGCTTACACTTTGCAATCCGGAGATCTGAGTGCATCACGGGCAATCACTTCCGGGTCGTTCTGTAACTTCATGTTTGGAAAGTAGCCGAGAGCCGAACCAGGAGGGGGCACAATAAGTCGGATTTAATACCGGGGCAAACGGTAAGGTCAACGTTTTGCTAAGATCAGATGTAAACTGTGAAACGGTTCCCGTAGAACAAAACATTGAGTATCGAGCTCTTGTCTTTTTATAACTGGATACCAACACACACGTCTTTAGCTGAAAATCTAGTGATCAACTTAGGGTTACCATATGGTTTCCTGCCTTGGTTGCTCTTGACAGTGAATCGGTTGTCTTCGTCCATTTGATTCGATTGAGAACAACCAAGACAACTGCTACTAGGCTACATCGTTTTTGACAGATGCAACGAGCACCTATATTTTTCACTAGGTAACAGCACGTACGTGCATTGCTTTCTTCATTAAGAAAGTCTTTATCTAATGCTCTTTACTGCTTTTGACCCAAGAGTGGAATTAAATCATATTCCTAGTTTTCCATGGGGAAGTTGCTTCATACATCTGCTTGTCCTCTAAAAAATCCACGTGTCCCTTTGGTACCACTTAGTGCAGCAACAAATCATGGCAGCAATCACATGAGATAAAAGCTCTGATAGTAGCCTTTCTGATTTTGCCATGGCTCATACTATAACAGGGTTTGAATTCTAGTAATTTCCTTTTTTTGCCATCTTTCTGCTGATATACATACTGGATATAACATGTGGGTGCCCACTTGGGTCTAAACTCAAACTCCCTAGCAGTAAGTGGGGTGCAGGAGGGACTGCGTGGTGCAACAGGAGGACGGGGCCGAATCATGCGACAGCAGTGCAGCCACCGTGAGATCTGAGAGTTGCGGGAACACCACTGATTGCGGGATGCACCTCGCAGAGCTCACCCCGGGATGCGGGTCAGAGAGAGGCACCTGGTATGTAAGAGTGAGCGCTACAACATTGGGCACCAAGGGATTGGGGCTCTGGCCCATAGGAAAGTTTACGCGCTGTAAGCAGTGCACCGGTCAACAAGGGCTGATGATAAAGCACTTTATGGCCCGATGCAATGGAGGCCCACTGAGGTCCAACAGGACCTGGCGCAGTTTCAAGAAAGTGGCCTTAGTAGCGGAGATCAGGGAAGGCGTAGGGCCTTAGCCGACGATCCCAAGTGAATGGGACCTGCGATGCAGAGGCACCTTGAGGTACACCCCTGTGATCCAGAGACAAGATGGGGGAGATATTCACAGTAAGGCGGGAGAGCTGAATACAGCTCCGAGCAGAATGGGCTTTCACTGCAAAGACCAGGAATAGTATAAGGACACAGCCAACCAACTCAAGCGAGCAGGGCTGGTAGAATTGAGGCACTCTCTGGGAATACTCTGCGCTCGCTATAAGGTGTGGTAAAGGGCTGTAGTGAGGCAGCGGGTGAGGTAGAGCCCTAAACTAGTAGGACATTCGCTGCAGAGACCGGAGTAGCGAAGGCCAAAATCTACAAATCACAGAGGAGCAGGGCTAACGGACTTGAGGCACCTTTACAGAATC
This sequence comes from Lissotriton vulgaris, assembly GCF_964263255.1. Classification (NCBI taxonomy): domain Eukaryota; kingdom Metazoa; phylum Chordata; class Amphibia; order Caudata; family Salamandridae; genus Lissotriton; species Lissotriton vulgaris. Next base: position 183,841,761 of record NC_141694.1, read on the forward strand.
CAGCACTGGAGACATAAAATTAATGATACAAGTTGGCAAAGGTACTCTGGAAGCCTGCCACTGCTGGTAGATAACATCTGAGACTGGCATATATATCCCTATGCTTGGCCACCTGAGAAGTGAAGGACAACCACAGCCACAGTAGGCAAGATCTCAGGGGTTGTGTTGGCAAAGCGTTGAGATACACCAGTGGCTGCACTCAGGTTGGGGAGTGAAAAGAGATCAGGATTGGAATCTCCGCCCACACATTGGAGCATTTGGGATCGGTTGGCACCGAAACGGAACTGGGGGAAAAAGACTGCGCATAGTGATCCCCTGTTCCCATAAATACTATGAAAACTGGCATCAGAAAGGAAACCGAATGAACTAAGCTAACAAAATCTTGAATTATGCGCACTCTCTCCCATCTAGCTATGGAACGTAGGCAGCGCCCTTGATGGAACAACCAGAAGGTGCACAGACAACCACAGATCAAACCCTTTCTATTGCGGATCTACTGGTGGCGATTTATACCAGGGATGAGATAGTACACAATATAGACATAGTCGCCATTGAAGTCAGCCCGCTCCTCTGTGACCTTTGCAAAGTCTCAGATAGAGTGACCACCACTGAAAAAACGGTACATACTTCGCAGACGGAGGTTCATACTTTGCGCATCACTGTAATTGAACACCAAAAGCATGAGGTATACCTAGATGAACGTGCAGAAGATTCAGAAGGGAGGTCGTGCTGAAAGAATTTACGGTTTGTTGGAATACCTGAGAATGCGGAAGGGCCATCTGGCGAACTCTTCCTAGAAGACTGGATCACTTCCATATTGACCCCAAAAAAGCTTTCTAAGCTCTTCACTGTCCAACGAGCACATAGGGAGCTTGTCCCCCAAAAAGCTCTCTAAGCTCTTCACTGTCGAACGGGAAGCTTGTCCCCCCACCTAAACTTGGCGCGCCACTAAGAGCCATTATAGCCCGGCTTTTTTAACTTCTGAGACACCATTTTATAAACCACTTGCTGTTTGAAGGTCACCAGATTTCGATTCATCCGGACTACACCCAACTTGTGCAAGATCAAAGAAAATCCTTCTTAATGGTGAAACAACTCCTCAGGGATCTAAACCTTAAATATAGCCTCTTCTTCCCAGCCAAGTTGAGCATTGAAAGCAACGGGAAAGCATTGTTCTTCTTTTCGGCTGCGGGGGCCAGTGACTGGTTGGACTCCTGAGGGCACCCGCGAGTGTGCTTGGTTCCCTCAAAGGATTCGTCCCGGCCCACTGGATTGAGCCGGCCACCTCGGGACAGATTGAAACAATAGTCAGCAGCACAGTACTAAAATGCTCAGTCCTGGAAGAATCAGAGGGTGCCTGGATGGAGCATTGCAGGCATCAAACACTGTCCCTGACTCAGGGGACTCGTTCCCACCGCAGCAGAAAGACAATGGCCCAAATGAGGAAATTGATCACTAAGGAAGATGTCCTGTCTGGGGAGGGGTAGAGACAGACAGTTGGACTAGATCATTATAATGATGTTTGCTGATAGGAAATGGCTAAAGGCACAGGCTATCTCATGAAGGAAGGTAAATATAACTTTTGTATGGAATTAGATGCCATTAGATCCAGTATGAACGTAGTCGATGGGGGGGCCTACCCACTAGAGGTCCGCAATTGACTGGGGGGCTGAAGGCGCAGCTACGTACCCCATTAGTGAGCCTACTGCCAATGTTGCAAAGAGTTTTGTAGTTACTTCTTAATTGACCAACAATGGAAAGTACAGATGTTTGGAAACTTGAAATGAGTATCAGAAGTTGTTGCTTCCCTGTTATTACATGTTTTGGACTTTTTGGGGTGATGGGTTGGCATACAAATCCTTGCCTATTCTCTTTTGCAACCGGGGGAGGTGTGATACTGCCCCAGGGGAGGGGGGTGATTGTCTCTGTTGGGGTTTGGTTGGGTTTAATGTCCCCACTTTCGTGATGAGTTACTGGGTATGAAATGATGCCAGGGTTTCACTGGCAACAAGTGAAGTATGAGAATTCATGGCTGTGAAAGGGTGCCGTGATGGCTATGATAATGAAGCCCAATAGAGACCCTCTGCTGGTCAATTCTCACAGGCTGATTTCCTCACTAAATATAGATGTAAAAAAACTTAGTGAAATCTTGGCAGCGTGCCTTCTCTTGAGGGTTTCCCACATTGTCCATACAGACCAAGGGGGGTTCATACCTAAGCGCAGCGCCACTTATAATCTGCGAACACTGGTACATGTATGGCACGCCCGTGCATAATGGACGACAGTTATTCATTGGTGCTGTTGGACATTGAGCTGGCCTTTGATTCGGTAGATTGGCCCTATTTGTGTCAGATACTCCAGCGAGTTAGAGGAGGGAACGAGATATTTAGGGATACAACTAGCAAACACTGCCTCTTCATATCTAGATCTTAACATTGGCAGAGTGATTAATGGGCTACATGCTTCCATACGATTCTGCCATGATTTACCACTGTCCCTTATTAGCCTAATTGCAATAATTAAAATGATTGTCTTGCCCAGATGTTTAAATGCATTGCAACACTCGATTTACACAATCCCACAGCATTATTTGTGGACATTAGATCGCCTCCTGACAGATCTCCTATGGTGCAATATATGTAGATGCGTGTGCCTGGCAACGTTACAGAAGACATGGGGTTGGGGAGGACTAGAGTCTCCCTGTTTACAATTGTATTACTTGGCCTCCCAAATACAGCATGCGGTTGATGGCTAGATAGCAAGGATAACTGGGAGACATGCCTCCTGGTGGGCACGCACGACGGTCGCTACCTGAACTTTTGATGCTTTGAAAAGATGTCCCTCCCTGGACACCCTACATTGTGCTGCGTGTGGCCACAGTCTGGGAAACTGTCGTCTGAAGGGTGATACAGCATGCCCCGTATGCTCCAGTATTACAGATTCTATGTCCGTGCGACGGTGGAGGGATGGGGGGTGCTAAACGCTGCAAGACCTGTATGTAGATGGGAGATTTATCACCCGAGAAGAGGTAGTGGCCACCTTTAATTTGGGAATGGGACAATCCCTGCAGTAGGAGAAGATTTCAAGTGTGAACTGGGAAATTTGTCCCGGGGTTTCCAGGAGAGCCCCTCTAGCACTAATACATTTAAAGTGATGCTGTACATGGCGCAGGGTAGAATATTGGTGCCCCATCTGTATAGAACATTAAGGCATAACCTACCGGGTAGGGTATTGGCAGTAAAGTTGAGATGGGATAATCTGCTTGAGGAACCACTATCTGATAAGGAATGGGAGAATGTCCATGAAGCGGTCCACACAACTAACTCTAATTCACAATTTAAACTCCTATAATACAACATAGTTCACAAGGTATATCTCCCCCCATTAGAAAAGAAGAACAAGACGACCTGACCAGGGTCTAGCACAACCAAGACACAAGTGTAATCAATATTGTTCTGGTGCTGCACACTTCCCGTGCCTTGTCGTCCCAGGGCACAATTCAGGTCAAATACTTTTATCAAAAGGCGGAAGGCGCACTCGTTAGGATATAACAGAGACAATCTTCTTTAGTCCAAATAGTTCACTTCTTTATTTCGGTAATCATACCAAGCAAATCACACAGCCAACGCGTTTCGTTCCTGGACGGAACTTCGTCAGGGCTGAAATGACCATAAAAAATACATAAATTACACACTGCAATTCCACAAGACACTCGTAAATAAAGACCAATATATACAACACAGGATGGGATTTAAAAACACAACCTGATCTAGATAGAGCAAAAATGTTAAAACTTATTATCTATATACACTTATTACCACATATACATACAGCAACATACGGAAGAGAAACACATCTATATGTACAATACTCACACATTACATATATATATACAATTTGAGGAAATAAACAGAACATGAAAAAGGTACTCCAACAATACATGTGATAACCAAATTATACATGTGGTTAAGTCCATCACACTTCCTAGTGGCTTGTTCGTATTCATTTTAAAAGTTCATGATTGTGACTAAAAAGTGAATAGATATGACAAATGCCAATTCCTACGTAAAGAGAGAAAAGTAATTGTGATAATATAGAACATCAGAAAAAACAAGGAAGGAAGAAAAAAACAGAAAATGGAGTAAGATCAGAATGTTCCTCCCCCCCATGTACATTACATATAATCTACCCAGGCCGTAATGACGAAAGCGCAAGATGTAAGTAGCAAGCAGCTGACTTTCGTCACCTGGTTTGGACTTGCCCAATATTATTTTCCTATTGGGACACAATGATCACACACCTTCAGAGGGTAACAGGATGGGTTATTCCTAAAGAGATCAGACAAGTAGTGTATAATACCCAAGCCTAAGCACAAGAAACTATGCAGGTGATTCATCCTACTGGGGTTGGTGCTGGCAAAGTGGTGCATTGCTATAACATGGCTCAGACCTTGGCCCCCACAAGTAGGGGAATTGATGAAAGATATATGTGAGTGGGTGACAGTGGAAAGGGTGAAGTTTGTTCAAATGAAACTTGTTCGTAGAGATGAAAAGCTTGTGGACGATCTCCAGGCATTGTCCCAAATGCAAGCAGAGCTCAGAGAGGAGCAGACCACGGAAACTCGGGGGTCTACAGGTGAAGTTGATGTAACACTGGTTCCAGGGAGGGGACGGACATGAAACAGTGGCTGTGCTTTAGTAACCAACCTAAGACAACCATGTACACAGTAATGTTTTTATTGTGACTAAGTTTGAAACGGAAGTGGGAAATGTGGGGGGAGTTCGGGATTTAAAATTAGCATGGTCTATGCATTCATCATGACGAGACAAATTAGGTATGCCAATGTACCACCAACGTGAACATACATGCGTTGCATGGATCCTCCCACATCTATATTCCTCTATCTGAAATGTGAATTGCTTACATATAGGAGATTGGTTATCTGTTCTTCTTTTTATTATCAATGGGAGGGGAACTTTGTCTTTATTCCAGTTTATGACTGTACAAGATGTCTATATGATTCATAAATGCCAATAAAGTTAATTAAAAAAAGGTTTAATTTATACCGGAGCGAGATTGGAGAAAGCTGATAAAATTACCATTTCCCCTTTTGGATATTCCATACGAACTCAAGTAGCCAGTTTTTTCAACCAAAAGAATATCATAACCCTATGTCAGGTTCTCCCAAAAGAGAGCCTTGATATTCCTGGGTTTGTCCCCCTCCAATTGGAGCATTATTTTGTGAAACGACGAGGAACACTGACCCTGGTATCTGGCGTTTCCACCATGATATGCTCACTCAGTACTGCTGCTGCCAAATAATCCATCCGGTTTTGGCAAGCTATTATGACTTCTGCTGCGCTGTCAGAAGCAGAATCTTCAGCAGCCTGGATATGTGTTAGCTTAATCCCAGCTACTTTATACTTTTAAAATTGAGGTTTAGTATTCTTTGGTTTGTCTTCTATTTCTAATGATGTAGGCTGACGAGTGCTGTGATTGCTTCTTCGGTTTCACTTGCTCTTCCGATCTGTGCTCTGACTGTTCACCTCTCTTTGAACGTGTATCCGATGACTCCTGAAAAGAATGAGAGGAACATGTGTAAGTAGCCTGATACTATCAGGTTTTCTAATATTATCATGGTTCCTAAAACTGAATTTCTTTTCAGTGGATTCCTGTTGAGGATCCCCCACCCCATGATTGTGTTTTGGTTTTATTTTATTGTTTATTGTCCCATTTTTTCTTGTAAGAATTGGGTGCTTGATCAGAGTTATCCTTTTCAGAATTTACTTGTGGTTTCCAAGGCCAAGCTCCCAAATTATCTCTACCTAGCGAAGCATAGGTTTCTTAAATTTTATTAGACAATTTCCACTCCTGCTGTGCAGGAGTGAATTCCCTCAGGCGTTGGTGTATATAGCTTATACTGCTGCCCCCCTTTATGTTACTTAATATAATGGCTAATACTGTGGCAAAATTGCCCACAAGTTTCATTCCCAAGTCCAGGTCAGGTGCTTCCCCTAACTCATTCTGTACCTGATTCATTCCCTCAGGCAAGACAGCCAGTGAAGGGGTACCATGTGTTCTGGTGTAAACTGCAAGCAAAGACTGTCCCCAAGTGGCGCAGTCTTCCACCGGGGGAACCAACCCCATTGACAAGGAAATAGTCAGTATTCTGTATTTTCCTGCAGGCCTGTATGGGGAAAACTGCTTAAAGCTGGCTTTTTTTTGTGCTTTCCAGACCGAAATTTGTTCCCCACTCGTGGGAATCATTCCCATGATGGCTTTCAGTGTTTGTGGGCTGATATCTGTGGCAGCCAATTGTGGTTAAGCAACTTGAGCAGTGCGCGCATGGTTAATTGTGAGTTTTCGCATTATGAACTCTCTAAGAATTTCTGTAAATTTTCACTAAATCTCTGTATAGTGTACGCATTTCTGTTGCAGTTAAATTAACAATGTTAGGATGCTGTGTGTTTGCAGCTAAGACTGGCCATGTAACTCCTACTTCATTGAGTGTTCGGAGTCTCACATATTCTGTAGTGTGGGGGAAGGGCGCTTTAAAACCAATTTATATGTTCTTGGTAAGAGAGAGGAATTTCTTTGTCTACGTATGGAAATATTCCTGTGGTGTCTCATCTTTAATGTAGGTATGAAACATTTGTGTACAGGCATTTAATGTCTCCTCCCGTTGCTGGGAGACAATACTCTAATAATTATTGAGTATCTGCATGTCAGCAGTTTTCTGCTATGTTTAATGCTCCTTCTTCCTCAATGATTTCTCCGTTTGCAGACATTGTTTTTAAAGATGATGGAAATTAGTAGATGAATTTATGGAGACAGAGTAAGCACAATGTGGGTAGTTTTATCCTGCAAGCTTGAATAACCTACAGCCAATACATAAGGTAAACCAAGTCGGCTGAGGCAGATTTCCCTACCACCACGGACTTCTCCGGTTTGGAGGTGAGTAGGAGTCTCTGAGAAAGCACAACTGAACTACTCTGGTAGACCAATAAATTGGAACCCATCCAATGTTGGCAATGCCATGTCGTGTAGTAGCTACTAATCTATATTATCTGCACATTTGTTGAACAACATAAACTTTGGGTGAGGCTAAACTGATTCTAAGCACCCCGCAGGATATCTTGCCCTAAAGACCAGCAAGCTCACAGTGCCCCCATAAGAATCCCCAAACCAAAGCAGGGAGTGAATGGTTTCTGGCAACCACTGAACATGACAACCCTGACTCTTCAGGGATTGTGGTAACTGATCAGAACATTTCTCTCACACTGGTGCTTACTTGTTCTCAGAGAAATGTACAGAGAATGCACAGTGGGAAGGTTTAAATATTTTTAATGAACCTACCTTATTCTTGTATCAAATATATGTGCTGCGATAAACAGTAGGAAAAAGCAGATGAAAGTGATTACAAGCACCCAAAGAGTAAATAGTAGATACAGTTTCACCATTGTGCCAAGGCAGTGCATATATGCAGGCATATAATACAAGGTAGTAATCGGGCGTACTCCTACTATGCAAGCCTTACTCTGTGTATGTCTAGAGTGTATATAGGTGTAGAGCCAAGAATGCCCCCTAGGGATGATCCAACCCATTACTTGGCAGGAGAGAGAGTAGGACCCCGCCTTGGCCCCAAACTGGACAACCCTCACGCAACTGTCTGAATGCTGCTTGGTGGAGTCTCAGCATGCAGGGACCCTCGGTGTCAGGAGAAGGGCCTTCTCTGCCAATCCTATGAGATGCTAATTGTTAATAATAAAAAGCATCCTTGCGATGTACGTATAGATTACCAATGATATGGATATGTAGATATTCCTGTCGCCAGTATATGAAGATGGAACAACATTTGTACATCGTGCATAAAGGCCTTGTACTTAGTGTTTGAGGCATCATGATAATGTTATGTGAAGTCAGATGTATAAACAGAAGTAGTTTCAGTTAAACAAATCCAACATTGTCACGCACGCAAATATGTGTAAAATGTCACAGCAGTAATGTTCTTGTGCAAAAAAAGGGCCATGTAAGAAAATGTGCAGCTGCGCTATATAGGCCTAACTCAGGCACATAACAGGTGCACCTTACTCACAAAGTCACGAAAATTCACCATGACAGGTATAGGGTTACCAAAAAGCTCCATGTTATCAGAACACTGCTTTTTCTGAAACATAACAATAGATTCTGTGATTAGTGATATACGTTTAATTAAATTAAACATATCAGTCTGAAACGCATGAAAAAGATTTGTAAAAACAAAGGCCCGAACTGAAAAGTTTTATCCCACTGATGTGGTGCCATCTAATATTTAGGGTGATATTTTCAAATTAGAGACAATTGCAATAGAGCCATTATGCAAGTCACCAACACAGTATTATAGAGAAGCTTCATTCTTATCTCATGACAGAAGTAATAAAAACAGTACACCTTCAAATAAATGAAATCTATATTCCTAACCAAAATGTCAGTAAATGTCTTTATCAGATGCCTACATAACCATGTTCGGCAAGCACATATTGAATATGATTGAATGACTGCATGGTTGGTAATGCAATCATCATTACAGTCTAATTCCTTTAAAAAAAAATGTCTGGGACAGTGGATCAAGGATATATCCTGTGTAATCCGATTTCCAAATATGTGATCCATAACAAGTAGTCTCTTTGAATTGGCTTTATAGACCTTTGGGCACAGTTGATGTTCTAAAGTTGTGGTCTTTATTGTGTTTTTTATTAAATACTGTATAGTTTTTCACAAATAGTATAGCACTAATTCCATATATCCAGTACTCAGACTAAAGAGTCAACCAGTATAGCCATGTAGATGTGCTGCATTTGAGTCTTGACACCTCTTATATTTTAGGGATGTAAATAGGTTGCATGCAACCTATTACATGCCGCTTTGTGTCGTATAGACCAACAATGAAATTCTTCTTCTTTTTCTTCGCTGGTGATGCGCTACTCACAGTATTAACAAATAATGTACTGGGGAAACTCGTAGAAGCTTTTCAAATGTTCTCAGAATACTCATCATGCGAAGTTGAGGTTAAGGAGGTAACCTAAGTGTGATTATTTAATTGATTATTTTATTGCACCCCCAAGTTCAGGAAGGATTAAGGAAATTAATTTGAGGAAAGTCCTATACATTTTTGGAAGTAATTTACCATACTACAATTTTAGTTAAATTGGGTTATCCATGTGGGGGTCGTCGTCCTACTGCTCAAAGTCCTCATACTTCTGAACTTCCTAGTCTACCTGGCTCTGTTCTTGATCCTGCTGTTCCTTGGACTCGCGGGTCTATGTCAGCTGGGTATAGTCTTCCTTCTCTTTGGCCTGGACATCCAGTTCCTCATCCTCATGCCTGTCATGTCCCAGTCATCTGGTCTGGTACTTCTGACTGTAGTTCTCCTTTGTCCTGATCTCCTTTGTCCTGATACTCCTTACCCTAGTTCTCGTGATCCTGGTATGCCTGGTTCTGGTCCTTTTTGTCCTGCTGTTCCTGTACCTTTCTTAGTCCTGCTGATCTAGGGCTTTCTGGCCCTGCTAGCCCTAGACATCTCTGTCCTGGTCCTTTTACTTCTAGCCTCTTGGCCCTCTTTGGTCTGATTCCTTTGGTCCTAGTCTTCCTGCCCCTCCCCCTTGTTTTCCTGGTACTGGTCCACTGGGTCACTCCCTTTGGGTCTGCTACTCCTGATACTGGTACTTCATGTACCTCGGGGTCTGGTCCAGACTCTCAAAACCTCTTAGCACTACTAGTGTTGCTGGTCAGGGGCCTTCTGTTCCTCCCACCCCTGATTTTTCTGTTCCTGGTCCACTGGGTCATGATACCTTGGTTCTACATCCTCCATATCCTCAGCCATATCCCTGTACTCCTAGGCATTTTTTTGTTCATGATCATCCTCATCTGGTTATGATACTTCGTGTCCTGCTCCTCATGGCTTTTCTCGTCCTAGCCCTCCTGGGAGTCCGCTTCCTGATCCATATTGTCATCACAATTATCACCCTCTTCCTACTGGTTAGCCTCCTTACCTTTCCAGGTCCCCTCTGCAGTGTATTTAGTTGGGTACAGCCTCAAAGCCTGTCAATCACATTTGTATTTTTTTGGCTTCCAGTTTTCTTTTTCTGAGAAAACACTGTCAAGGACAGAAATGAGGGACCAGTAGAGACAAGATCCATCCCTTTTAAAACAGTGCTTAGCATGGAACAAATGGGAAAAAATGAAAGTACAATTCTCTACTAAGACTGGACAAGTTGTCTGAAATGTTTGTGTGGCTGAAGAGGCCACTTATGACATGGGACCAGTGACCATTTGTGCCATATACCACTCTGCTTGGTAAATAGTGTGAACATATGTGGCAGATAGATGAATAGGCACTTCCTTTGTAGATTCCCCAGACCCACAACGCATTTTAACTTCCTATGAATGAATGAATGAAAATACTTATAGAGCGCACTACTGCCGAGGCGTCTTGGCGCTGGAGAAAAACTGAAACAGACCACAATGCCTAGAAAAATTAACGTTGGGTAAAAAGCCAGGTTTTAATTTCTTTTCGGAACAACATTCTGTTGGTTGTTATAAGACTGCGCTTACCAATCTAATCCTGGAAAGGGTACCATCGTCATTTTGGCAAAGACTTTCCGTAAGTGATACCAAGTAGACCATTTCTAAAGATGTATAACTATTCTCTAAGTCTCTTCGGAAAGATACTTAACCGTTATTAAGGGCCAATGGCAGAGTAGCTGGCACCTGACATTACAACTTTCATCATCAGTGAGACGGGCTGGTCTTTCTAAATATAATAGCAACAATAAAGACATGGAAACACTTTTTCTTCTCTATCCTTCGAGAAGGCTTGAAAAAGCCAGAGGTATGCATCCGTAAGGGCCGGAACACAGGTTGACTGTCCAGCTGTTTGAACATAAGAAGTCTTTAGCACAAAGAAAAACAAATCAAAAGCGCAACCATTTAAATATTTCTTCCATATAAATGTGTAATGCATGTATATGTGCAAAACCTGAAAGTGACTGAAAATGTAAGTATAATATGAAAAGAAATATTGACCTGTATTGGCTTTCTCTGATTTGTTTTAACATGCTCAAAACTTTGTCAGGGAGAACCCCCCTGACAGTTGGACTCGCTCCCTTCCTCCATGCTGGAACACTCATCCTCTACTGTTACGCCTTACCAATTACATATGTCACTAGCCGCCACTGCTTCTCCCTGTTAATTTGTTGGCTGGCTCTAATTGTGTAATAGTGAACGTTGGTTAAAAACGTGTTCACCATACTAAAGCGAGTGGCTTTGCTAGTTTCATATTTCTTGTAGAATCCATGCTTTAAAACGCAACAGCGTACAGTTTTTTATAGACCTACCTCATAAAAGTCTAGCAGGTGGGTAAGCAGCAGCTGCAGGGTCATTAAATATGAGAGCAAAGGTTCCTTGTGTGTTTGTGACTGATCCAGTTTCTTCTTGTTGTCTTTACCTCATGTAGTTCTGACTGCACTGACTGTTGGCCACTCCGGATCTGGTGCCATGCTGACGGTGAGAGGGCACCACCCGCTTCTGAGGATTCTCACCTACCGGAAATCTGCCAGCAGCTCCAGATGGCCAGTTTGCCTCAGATCCTCTTCCAACCCCGGCCACTGCACACGCGGCACCCACCGGTTACATCCAGAATGGGCCGCTCTGGCCAAAAAACAGCTAAAGGGAAAGGACCCAGAAACCTTGCGGTGGCACACCCCGGAGGGGATTGTCATCAAGCCCCTGTATACCAGGAGGGACACAGAGGACATACCAGAGGAACTGCCAGGCGTGAATCCTTTCACACGCGGCCCGTACCCCACCATGTACACACACAGGCCCTGGACTATCCGGCAATATGCTGGGTTCAGCACAGTGGAGGAGAGCAATAAGTTCTACAGGGACAATATTAAAGGTGAGTTAAGGGTCTTTGCTCTCTGGGACTTTATTACTGGCCTATTTATTGAGATATAGATTTGTGTTTAAAGAACCCATCCGGTGAATGATGTTACAAGTTCTCCAAACCAAAGGAGACATCATTAAACAATGGAACATTTTGGACATCCTAATGCTCGTGATTGTTAGCAATGCAGTGTGTTATTGACCAATTGCTGTATAGTACATGAGTGTGTGAACTGACATCGGTCTATTGTTCCACATTTAGTCATAGGCACAAGCTACTGACCCATTGTGGTAGCTGGTACCATCCCTTTTATGTTCATCAAGCAGTATATACATGTTAGAGTGCATTCATTGGTCAGTAAAATAATATTATTTATTGGTTATTTATTTTGACCACATATGTCCTTTAAGTTAGAGACACCACAACTGGACCTAGACAGTAAGTTAATAATTTGGTTGTATTTGTATATAATAATCATTCTCATTTGTAAAGTGCGTAAATATCACCCCTTAAGGGCTTCAAGGCGCTGGGGGCCGTATGGGAGAATAAAGGAGTTATTGCTCAGAGTCAAACGATGCTGTGCTGTTGCAGGGGATCGAGCCGTTAACCCCTCACTTCGAAGTCCGCTGCTCTCATCGCTGCGCCACACCTCTCCCACTCATGTAATAGAGACACATACATTTAGAAAATAACAACAAACTTCCAACTTGTGTATTATAGCCAAAAGCTGAATTATTTTCGTATTTGTTGTGCACACCAGATGGGTTGTGGGGTCCTGTCAGAGTACCTTAGTGCAGTCCTATCACACCCCTTAAGACCATCTTAGTCTGTAATTGAAAGGCCCCATGTTGGCACTTGATCTGTAATTTAAATGGTTGTTAGTGACTGGCATCTAACAATTGAGGTGAGGGTAAGACCTTCTTTGCTCACATAACAGATCTTCAGTGTCTTTTTGATAGAGGGGGACTGAGAATTACACTTGGTGTAAGGAAATCAGTCCTTTGCATGCTAGGTGAAAAAAAGTTTGCAGGAAAGACCAAAGCTGAAAGCCATTACATAGGAGGTTCTGACCAGGGTACCAGAAGCCCCATAATGGCTCTAAGCATGACTGACTGCAATAGGCGATGGGAGTGACTACTTTGTCACTAAGTCCAAGGAAGCATTTAACTTTCCATCGTATTAAAAGGGAGACTGATTTAGTAATCTGTAGTAAGTTGCTCAATCCGCTCAGTAGTTAAGCAGCAAAGTTCATTAAACAACAAGCAGGTACTGCACATCAGCGTATATAGATGAAAGGTTACACAGCAACTAACAAGGGTAAATCCTAACATTTCATACCAGAATATAGAATGCAAGGGAACACATAGTTCCACAACTAATGCTGGGTGACGAAAGCATCAACACAGAGCTCATCAATACATTATCTCCTCCCTTCAGATGTTTTTTTTTAAACCACTAACTTCAGTGAATGTGGTGCTTGGAGGAGGTACAGTGCTGACAGCACAGCAGGAGTTCAAGGTGCACCACTTAAAGCAGGAAGTTAACGCAAGAGACGAAGGGCCATATGTATCAAGCAAATTAGCATTCGCAAAGGCCGAAATTCTACTGCGAATGCTAATTTGCTAAATGGTATGTATGACACATTTTGGCAGTAAAATAAGGAATCGCAAAATTTGCTATTCCTTATTTTGCGATTGCACTTAAGGAATCGCAAATTTTGAGATTCCTTAAATGCAATTTATCAACGGAAAATTAATGCAAAAATGCCCATAATGATTCGCAAATTACCACCAACTTACACCAACTTCTAGTTGGTGGTAAGTTGCGAATTCTTTTAAAAAAACAATTTATTTAAAATCCAAAGGTGCCATATGACGCTCATACATGCCTTTAGGGCATGTATGGGCGCCATATGCCAACATATGTCATTTTCAGGGGTGCAGCAGGGTGTTCTTGTGACACCCCTGCACCCTTGAAAAAAATCCTAAATTGTGATTAGAAAATTGCTAATTGCAAATTTCCCCTTCATTCCTATGGGCCTCCTGGCCCATAGAAATGAATGGGAAATTTGCGATTAGCAATTTGCTAATCGCAATTTAGGAATGTTAAGGAATCGCTAAAAAGAAGCGATTTCCTACATACATACCATTTTGTGATTTCTAAATAGCGATTCCTTAAAAATCGCTATTTAGAAATCGCAAATGGTCAGGATGATACATATGGCCCTTAGAGAGGGGTGGAACTATTTCAACAGTGTGTTGTTACCTCACTGACTCAGATGGAAACTAAGCATGACACTCAAACATGCAAGAGAGCCTACTTTACCTAAACTCTAGGTCTACCATCTCTTGCTGACAAAATAGACATGAACACTGAGGTTCAAAGATTCTTACATATGTTTTAGACACTAAATTGGTTGCCAAGATAGAGTTCATTAGAGCTACTATGCTCCCAACAATGGGTCCGTGGAGGAGGCACCTTGCTAGTGCAGCTTTGAAACCCTACACAGCCTATCACCAGAGCATCCGTTTCCAGCGTAAATTATGCTATAAATGGGACGGATGCACCCATTTGGTACTGTAAGCCACGTAGAAGCCCCTGAGATAACCGAAGGATTTGTGTGTGATTGCGACTAGGTGTAGCAAGAGGCTAGGTCATACCAAGTTATATGTCTGGTATATTTCCAATGAAGAGGGCCTTTGTTCCAAGATGGTTTTGCTTTGCGTAATGGAGTGTGACGTTTGACGAAGAGCTTGATTTACACCAAAGTCCACCCTACAAAATTAAGTACATCTAGTTTTCTGTGGTACCCATATTGCAATAATAATATTCCAGCTTGGTGAAGAGAGTAGTTCTTATAAACAGACTGAAACCCAGTTTTTAGGACTGCATTAAAGCATATTTACTTGAGAAGACATGTTGATGCATAAATCCATATTCATAATATTCTATTCTTTGACCCCCTTAATTTGCATTCTGCTCCGGGCCAATATGGGTCTTTTTCACATTTATCAGTGATAAAAATAAAAAGTTTACAAAAACAGCCATGGTTAAAATACACAGATTACAATGATAGCCACCATTGAACAGGTTTACTCTGAGCAGGCACTGCTGTTTATGTGGTCAAAGTTGTACTTGCTGTCCATACCATACTGTGGTCATATAGCCTGAAGGTATTGTAACTGTGTCACAACAAGTGTTCCCATGTCAAAACCGACCTCTGCAGAGTTTTATATTCATCCTGAAATAGGTATATGCATCGGGAAATGCATGAAAATGCTGGCAGACAAGTCATATGCTGAATACATACATGACTGATCTGCCGAGAAGGAAGCATCAGCACCGATTGTGATAAGACCACATTTATGTTGCTGAGAGGATTGTGGAAGGAGGTGGTTTGTATGTTGGACTTCCAGGGAGGAATACCTTTGCCACCAAGAAAGTGCCTAGTGGACACCTCAAAGTAATGAGGGCACTTCCATGTAAACAAACACCTGTATTTTCCTAGTAAAGCCAACCCTAGGAAACATAGTCCTCATATGATTTGGTGTGTAGGATGTTCGTCTGTAGGAACTCGGCTCACCTGTCGAAATATTTTATATCTTCAAGCTAAGTGAGAGGCTTTACATAGAAGGCCTAGCACCGTTCAACAAGGAGTAGTATTGATCAACCCCTATTGTATATTGTCACTAGCTGTAGCCCATAATTGGAAAAGTAAGAGAACACCACCCCCATTTCCTATTGTTTCCTCCCCGATCAGGAGATAGCTTCGATGCAACACGAGCAACTCTCCTGACTTTCAGCTACCTCAGCTACACATTCATAGAAGCAACACGTGAGGGAATCCATACTTCTACGAGTGTTTACTCTAAATATGAATGACATGATCCTTTATGTAAAAATTAAAAAAGTCCTCATACCAAGCTACAAAGTTACTTAGCACTGAACTAAGAGATCTGAAACGCGAATGCGAGACTGGGTGGGAACAGATATGAGCAGTAGCAAGAATGTGACGCAGGTGGGATAGTTGAGATATGACATGAATCCAGCCTCCTGAAAAAGCTACAGAGGTGCGATTTAGTGTCAAAAATATTACAGTGTCTTGTGTATATGATTATAAGATGCCAACTTTTGTAGAAAGTGGTACACAGATGTATACATACCATGTGACTATGTAATGTGATTTTCTCAAAATGCTGTGTAGAACGAATTTACTAAAAAGATAGCACTAAAAAAAAAATTACTGTGTGCAATCCAGAAAACATAGCTGGACCCGATAGACATTTCATATTTGTTTACATTAAGGCTGTGGATACAAATCTCATTGTGGATTCTGCCTACATATCTAATACTGCTAGGTATAGCTGCTTCTTCTGTTTATCTTAGTTCCTTATCTATGTAAGTGATAGTGGGAGGAGATTGGTACCTACTGTAGGATTCCATAATAGACAGGATTTTGCGATGGACAGGACTAATGGAAAAGACTGTGCGGTGCTAGGCAGCAGTATATATGAACATCACTACATAGAACCCTGGAGACTGGCAGAATCAAGAGAGAGTACTAGAGGCAGCACAGCTCGATTTGGAGAGGGAGATTAGGGAACTTAATTTTAACTATAACACTTGGCGGGTCCGGTTTCTGGGGTGGGATTGGCTTTGGGCTCCATCTTGGAGTGGTGTTCACTCTCGGTGGGAGTTACTGACGAGCGGTCTAGCGCTCAGGCTGAGTGGAGGGACGCCTATTTAAAGCTCCCTTTAACGCGCAGCGGTTACGCGCAGCGGGCGTGCCTTCGCTGTGCCTGAGTCGTGCCAGAGTCCTGCCCGTCTGCGCCCGTCCGCGCTAAGGAGGCGCGGGCCGCGGCAGAACTCTGGTACTGGCCATCATGACTTTGCCTCTGAGAACTTACAGTAGGGCCTATTTACTGGCCCTTCGAGATTGGTGTACATGCTGCGAGCTCTCGCCTGTAGTCCCGCTTTGTGGCCCATATCATTGTAGGTGTGGTGCTTGGTCATTGGAACCCCCTTCTCTTATTCGCTCCTTGGGGCTTTCTACTCCTGTTACAAAGAGGGCAGGACAACGGGACCTGAGTATCTGGAGCTTAAACGTCAGATCAGTGGTAAAGCACCATCAGGAGGTTTACGATCTTCTCATTGATGGCTCACCGGATGTGCTATTCCTGACAGAAACTTGGCTCCAGTACTCTGACTCCTCGATAATTAACCTAGCCTTTCCCCCAGAGTATGCTATTTTTACTTTAAATCGGACGACTAGAGTTGGAGGCATTGCGATGGCCACCAAACGGTGTTATCCTTGCGAGTGGAAAGCCGCTGAACTTTCGGGGTGTGAGGGTGCTCGATTTAAAATAGCGTTTAATCACCAGTTTACATTCTCTGGCTTATTAATTTATTGACCTCCGGGCTGCGACTCTGTTTTTAGGGCTTCTCTTCCTGAGTATATCAGTACAGAGGCACTAGGATGCGCAAATTTTAATGTTATGGGAGATCTTAATCTCCATTTGGATTGCCCCTCTTAACCCTCTATTAGGAATTTTCTGGCGGATCTTGAGGCTCTTCACCTCTCGCAGATGATTACCTTCCCCACACATAGAGGTGGTCATATTCTTGACCCTTTCTTCACAAATCTAGAAGGATTCAGAGTTCTTGGTTCCTCCCAGTTGGTCTGGACAGACCACATGCTGGTGAAAACGGCATGCTCTTTGTCTGATTCTCCTTTTCGATCACAGGACAGACTTGTTCTTAAACGACACTGGAACAAATTGAGACTGGAGGATTTTTATCATCTGCTCGAGGAGGCTCCCTTAGGTCCGCTCACCGAGGTTGATCGTGGATACGACTCCTTTTGTGAGTGGATATCTGGTGCCCTTGATTCTCTGATTCCGATGTGTTGGTCCAAGTGTCATCGGAAGGAGCCGAGTCCTTGGTATGACAGCACCTTGGCATCTCTTAAGAGGGCCTGTAGACAGGCCGAAAGATTATGGAGGAAGTCGTACGACCCAGATTTGAAGATCTGTTATCTGGCCAAGGTCAAGATCTACCACAGGGCAGTGTGTCAAACTCGCGCCTCTTTTTATGCCCAACAGTTTCAGAATCCTGCCAATCCATCGAAACTTATTTTTAAAGTACTAAAGGACCTGATGGCGAAGAAAGCAACTGCAGTGGAAATATGCTCGGACGCACACTGTGAGGGTTTGGCCTCTTTCTTCCATGAAAAATTGCAAGCCATCTATCGCACTTTCCCAACGGGTTCCCTGACGCTAGAGCAGGTTGGTCGCACCTTAGGTGAGGGGGAGTGTCTTTCTATCTTACCCCCTTATCTTTGGAGGTGTTTGACTCTCTCAGCGCCAAAATCAAGTCTGGATCTCCGGCAGACCCGCTGAAACCGGCCCAACTTAAGACCCTGGCACCGGTTTGCCGCACCCCGGTGCTGTCCTTGATCAACCTGTCCCTCTCTTCTGGAGTGGTTCCCGTCAGATGGAAGCAGGCAGTAGTCACGCCAATCCTGAAGAAGGCGACCCTCGACCCCCTTAAGCCTGAAAACTACCGCCCGATCGCCCTTCTTCCTTGGGCCGCGAAAATAGCGGAGGCCCATTTGAATGCCACTCTTTCAGACCATCTTGGTAGGTTTAACATTCTTGATCCTACTCAGAACGGGTTCCGTGCGGGTCACAGCACAGAGACGGCCCTTCTCTCGATGGTCGAGCATCTGCGTTCCGTGCTGGATTCGGGTCGGACGGCGGCACTATTGTTATTAGATCTCAGTGCCGCCTTCGACACGGTCTCGCACGGGATTCTGCTTCGGCGTCTTGAGGAGGTGGGCGTCTCTGGCCTCGCCTTGCGCTGGTTTCGATCCTTCCTTACGGATAGGTCATTCAAAGTGGCGATCCCGCCCGTTAAGTCGTCATCATACCCGTTAGACCAGGGAGTCCCACAGAGGTCATCACTGAGTCCCACCCTCTTTAATCTGTATGTGAGACCGTTGGCTGCGGTCGTCAAGCGGTGGGGCCTGACTATGGTCTCTTACGCAGATGACATGCAGCTGGCGGTCACACTGAGCGGGGACTCAGGTCTGGAGGCTCCCAGGTTCTGTGAGGGTCTGCGGGAAGTGGCTAACTGGATGAATTCCAACTGTCTCCAGTTAAACACCAAGAAGACGGAGATTACGGTGGTTGGTAAACAGGTGGCTTTGTGGGGCGACAAATGGTGGCCTTCGGATTTGGGTGTGACTCCCCTCCCAGCGGCAGAGATAAAAAACCTGGGGGTGTGGCTTGATCCTTCTCTGAGTTTCATCTGTCATACCAAGAAGGTGGCGGCTTCTTGCTATGGCATTATCAGAGGACTTCGACCCATCCTCAAATTCTTTGATGCACCCACAAGACAACTGGCGGTCCAAGCATCAGTGCTGTCCAGGCTGGACTATGCCAGCTCACTACTGGCGGGAGTTCACCAGTCAGAACTCTCTCGACTGCAGCGGGCTCAAAACGCTGCAGCCCGACTGGTGACAGGTCTGCCTAGGCGGTGTTCGGTGTCCAATACCCTGCGATCTCTCCACTGGCTCCCTGTGCAGCAGAGAATTAGATTCAAGGTTCTTTGCCTTGCATTTAAAATCCTCAAGGGTACATCCCCACAAATCTTGGAGAAACTGCTGGTTTCCTATGTCCCCTCCCGCACTCTTAGATCGTTAGGCCAGAACTTAGCAGTGGTCCCGCGTTTTAAGCTGAGCAGAGTTGGTGGCCGCTCCTTTCGAGTCCTGGCGGCAAGTTGGTGGAATTCTCTTCCTCCACAAATCCGGGCCATCGATGAGCTCCTTCAGTTTAGACGGGCTATCAAGACCTTTTTATTTGTTTAGTTCCTTTGAAGTGTCTCCTTCCCTTTCTGCCTGCTCTTAATGCTGTGTTGTGTTTACCTTTTCAAAGCGCCAGGACGCCCCTTTGCTGGGGCAGCTGTGCGCGGTACAAATAAAAATAACATAACATAACATAACTCCACCTTCCCCACTCTTGTTCCATCAGCTGGAGGAAAGCAAATATCGGTCTGAACTCTCTTTTCACATTTAAGGCAGACTACGCCTTATCCTGTCTAAAATGGAGACACTGTGAGCAGGGTGAGAAGGCATGCCACCTGCTGTCTGTTCAGGTACAACAGACGGGCAGCTATACTATTCATTTATGATTTAGGTACAGTAATCAGTAATCCGTAATCAGTAATCAGGATCTCGGTAAAGATTGTTAATGTGTTTGCACATTTTTTGGGTTGTTTATATCAACCAGAATTCCTTGATGACTTACAGGCAGAAATAAGATTCCTAAAAATAAGTTGAAGGAATTCGGAATTACTATCAAAGCTCTCTTACAATAAAGCACTGGATGATAAAGGATTCCCTGGCTAATTTTATAAACTCAATAGAACAACCTATTTTATGAAAGTATTCAAAGAGGCAGAAAGCACAGGCTTGTTGAGGATGGAATTTACTAAAGCCATTGTAATCCTCATACCTAAACCAGAAAATAACCTGCAATTGTTATATGTCCATATCACTGCGGATGCCAAAATCTTGACCAAAATTCTGGTGAACTGCATAAGGATAGTCCTGCCAAGTCTAATCCATGACACCGAAGTTGGTTTTGTTTCTGAACACTCGCCCCGGAGCCATTTAAAACTGGTCACAAATATCATCTGCAGCTTAAGGTTGACCCTGGTGACATAGCGCTGCGATCTCCCTCTATGGAGAGAAGGCGTTCATCCGGGTCAAATGGGATTGTCTTTTCAGAACAATAGAGAGGGAAGTTTTTGGCCTATTTTGATATCCAAAGGGAAAGGGATTTATGCAGAATCATCAGCCCAGATTGATTGTGGTGAAAACATTCCACAGGGCTACATTTTGGGGCTTCCCTACTCAGTAGCGTTGGAACCATTCTCGACAGCCATCAGACAGGCAGACCTCATCAAAGGTTTAGACACTGCGGCTTAGATATATAATATCATTCTCATTCTTAGAGACAGACACTCCTTAATACTGCACTTAATTTTCTTAATTGATGCCCTCTTCTCATTCTTTGTCTATACAATTAACTGGGAAAAAAGTGAGATCCTACAGTTAATACCCCTTTTATTGGAAGTTCTCTTGTATGAAGGACTTCGAAGTGTTTATGAATAGAGGCCTTAAAAGGTGATCGTCTTTGAGTTTTCACTATGGGGGCAGTGTACATGTGGCTAACATGGTACTAGAACAATCTTTCAACATCTCCTAGGAAAGTTACCTTTTCTGATCCCCAAGATCATACTGCATAAAGGGCTATGTTTGGACCGGCAGGAGTACAATGCGCAGATTGCCCAAATTGCTTGCAGAAACAACTCTGGGGCTTATACAACTCTGTGACATTATTCCATACCATCTCACCCACCAACTTTCACAGCTATTGGATGACAGTTACCTGATGTGGACCCCTATAGAACGCGCTACCCAGGCAGTTTCTCTGACATCCTTGTCCTGTATCACAAACCGTTCCAGGGAGAGCACTCACCCACCCACAATTCCGATCATGCAGGGCTCGTGGTCCTCTTCACATAAAAAAATTGAGTAGTTAGTCACATTCATGCTGAAAAATTTGGGATCATCGCATTATACTTAATACAGAATAACTCCTTGAAGTCATTTGAAACCCTACAGACAGAATATGGCTACCACTCTCACAGAGTTGGAAGTACTAGCAACTTCAACACTATCTGAGGGGCAGCATCGACCCAATAGTGCTCAACAATTCCAGATTACTTAATGACATGGGGAATGAGAAAAGGTATGATATCTGGCCTATGGCATGTACTCCTCTCTGGAATTTACTTAACCTGAGTTCAATGGAAAACAAAATAATACTGGCAGACACTTTTAGGACTATAGTTTACAGATGAAGACTGGTAAACATTACTTGATATCCATGGCAAAGACTTGAGAGAAGCCTGTTTCAACTGCATCCATTTTAACAGTGTTATCATAGGATATATCATTTCACATCCACAGATAGAAACTCTAATTGGCCTGTGATTTCATAATGTTTGGGATATACAGAACTGTATTTACTCCTTGAAATTGCATATGACCGAGCACAAAAGCAATATCTGTTTACAATCCACAAAATCCGCAGTGGCGTCCACACACCTCAGTACGGCTAAACACAACATTTTAGAACTCTGATTTAGATTTTGGAACACATGATGTACAACCCTGATATGAAAATGCTTAAAACTGTTGCAAAGAGAACTTTGGTGGATTTGTATGTTTGATACGCTACAACCCAGGGGTCTCGATAGATTTGAAATGTCCAGATTTATTTTGATGATTGACTGTTTTAAAGATCAGGGCAGTAGTTCAACTATACATTCAGGGAGTATGGAGTCGTCTTTTACTTTCTATTTGTTATACTTGAAGTACTCATCACAGGGTTGAGAATTTGGGCTGTAAGAAAACTAGACCACGAGGGAGTACGTCGGTGTCCTTATCTGTCAACTTGTCATACTGATGAACTTCCACATAGTAAATGGCTACAGATACTGACAGTTAATTTGTATTGAGGTATATTACCAGATGTGCTTGTGCACTACTTTTTGCACTCTGATTCTCCAATCTGCATTATGAGTTTCGCTATTGTTATGTGCTCATATATTTTCCACAAGTTAACTAAGAGTAATGCAACTTGCTGACATACTGCTCATATTAGCAAGAGTGTAGTATTTGGTTCTAACCTGTCACTTGACCCGCATGAAAAGCACTTGCAAGAAGTGTTTTTTTTGTTATTAGTAAGGTGTAAAGAGGCTTAAAATGCAAAACTCTACAACAAGACACCCTTTCAATATGGCCGCCACATTTTACTAACAGAGCTCACTCATCAGGGTGACATCCCTCACATGTATGTGTATTTCACTCAACACAATACCAGGAATGGAATGGCTGGCAAATGCGGTTTTTGTTTGTACGTGTAGTTCACTCAACACAATACCAGGAAAGGAATGGCTGGCGAATGCAGTTTTTGTTATTTGAGAAGACAGGAATTTTGGAACATGGATTACAAATGGACACAAACTGACAACAAGAAGTACTGACTATGGATTAACTGACAACGGGAAGTAATGACTATAGATTAACAATACACATTAAAGCATATGGTTAAAAGGATGCTTTATTTAATAATGTTATTGAGGATCTAACTTTTTAACATTCATTGATTTAAATCTAGCAATTAGTCTCATGTTGTGCACTTTGTAATTTTTATGTGTCACAATACATTACAGTATAAATGTACAATTCATAAATCGATCCAAAAGATACAAAAATACAAGAATACTTAATTTTAGCCAGAAAACATGGCTAGAAATAAATTATAATTGCTACGCGCGTTTCGGCTATTAGCCTTCATCAGGAAGCCTTGATGTATGTTCCAAATGTACCTATACAAAATATATGAGAAAATCCATATCAGTGTCAGTATAAAGTCCTACTAGTAAAGTTACATGTGCATTAAGTGCATTTGATCTATTATTTACAAAACTTTTGTTGAGAGGGGAAAAAATCTTACTATATACATATATACATTGTTACATACACTAGTGTAAACAAATCATGCATATAATGCATGATACTGTATACATATGTACATTGTTACAAACACTAGCATAAACAAATCATGCATTTAATGGCAGTTTCTGAGCTTTACCATTATCTCTACTTCACTGTAGATAAAAGGCTAGAGTAGGGGTCCTGTTCATTAAAGCAGCGACTTACGAAAGGTCCATCGTATTTGAAGGTTGGTAGCTTTGTGTGTATACTCTAGTTAGTCGATATCTATGCTTTCTGGGGAAGAGATACAGAAGGGAAAGGGGCTAGACAAGAACGAAGATGGTAGCAAAGAGGAAAGGACGAGGAAGAAGGAGAGGGAGGGAAAAGAAGAGGGACAAAAGGGAGAAATAGGGAAGTGATTAGTACAACCTGCTTAGAGTCAGTTAGGATAATAACAGGGTGAAAGGAGAAGAGGGGTGGGGGTTGGGTTTGGTTTGTTAGAGGGATAGAGGGTAGTGAGTGCTACTAGCGCGCTTGATTGGTGTCTTACCGATCTTGTATTGCAGCCGCAATACGAGGGGGTAGACTCTAAATGCACTTGGGAGTTGTGCTAGGGCCAAGGATATGGCACAGTCTGGGGTGCAGAGATGAACTCTTCGCTATAAGAAAAACATAACGATGGTATCAGTCAAGTAACAATGGTATGAGTCAGATGAACGGAGGTGATCACATAAGTAGTTATTTCAATATCTGCTGGTAGGGTATTGGTCGTGTAGAGTTTGATACGATGCTACCATGTGGTCTTCTGTATTCTTAAAAACTATAAGTAAGGCCGCTGAATGCACTAACCCGTTTCAGAAATGCCCTTGTGTTGTTGTCCTCCCCCTCCCTGTCTGGGCCTCATAGTCACCTTCCTCTATTGGTATCTCTGCCCTTTCCCCTCCCGCTCTGTTTTGTGCTCCTGATGTGTCTGAGCCGCTCCCCACCCCCTCCGCCTGTTTCTCTTTCCAGACAGGCGCTCTGCATGTCCCAGGCGTACATCCTCTCCCCCTCCCAATCCCACATGTCTTTCCCTGCCGCTGAGGGTCCAGCAACGTGGGTAACCCTCCCATGGCTTGCAGGAAACCCCGACAAGGTGTTTTCCTGCCCCACTACTAACAAAAACAACCTTCCCTTATCGATCCGATAACCCCTAAAATACTTTACACCATTTCTATTAAGCCCAAATAATCATGTTTTTAAACCTAAAAAGACAAATGCACGCCGTCTGAGTGATACATTACGAACTCCACAACAATGTTTGTGTGTGCCAACACCCCAAAACTGCTCTCTACAAAATACTTTCATCTCCCCATTTAACTTCTTTCTGCCTCTGTCCATGGTCCAGTGCTTCAAAGCCTCTCATCACACTCTTTTAGGCATATATTCTGTCGAGATAATGAACGTGTTAGCACACAGCTGTTTCAAACACAGGAATTCCGCAGTCATCTTAAACAGTGCCAGACCCAACAGCTGCACTATGTCATTCTGTATGTATAATTAACTCACCAAAACAATCTCTGCCCATCAAGAGTTTTGGAAAATAACGGCGGCAGTTGAACTCAGCGCATGTCGCTACGTCCCCACCTAGAGACAACATCTTGGCTACTGTGTAATCGAAGAGCTCTTGCAATTAGATGACAATTGTCCGTTTTTGCCACCTATTTTATAAATAAATCCCCCCCCCCCCCCCCCCCCCAAATCCACAGTACACCTATGCTGGCATACAGCTTCGAAAACATCGTACAAGAAAATAAACCACAAAAAAATGAAACAAACCTAACATCCTACTGCAACTCCTTAGATGGACTAAGATAGCTCTAGCAGCAAGCAGAGTTCCATTCACATATAGGCCTAATATCCTCCATAGTAAAGTCTAATCTATCCACCTGTGTTGCCGCACCAATCTTAAATAGATGAGTTTCATGTTGCTCTGCCTGCAAACCTAAAGCCTTTAACACCTTCCTGAAACCCCCAGCATATTTGACACCATCAGCCTCCTATCATCCACATGGCAGAGCACTTTCTCAAATGAACCAATCTGAATTCTCGGTAAACTGTTTTGACATTTCAAGCAGACAAATTTCTCATCTATTCAACCTACTCAGAAACACCAAATGCCATTTTTATGTTTGATCTGTTTTCGATATAGTCCACCAAATCAATAAAACCACTGCCTAAATCTTCACAAGTCTGCAATAGGAAAAGCTCCAAAAAACAACCTAAGCTTGCATAACAACAACAAACTCACCTCGAATTCTGAATAGCAACACCATAGCAACGTCTTAACCACATCCTTTAGTGAACCATACATAACATGCTACCTAACACGCCACTCCTTTAATTTCTCCCTCACCCAACTTAACCACATCCTTCCTCCTCTCAATCATCCTTTCTTCATCACTATCCCTTTTCTCAGCACCACCAACTTTCTACAGGCCTGCTTATAAACTCTCTTTGTAAATGGTACTAATGAATGTGTTATAAGTTCCAATACTTCTAGTTACCTAGAACCTACCATCCTAGTGGATTCCTGGTCTTCTGCTCTTCTGTGCCTGGACCAGCTTACCCAACCTCTGCAACTATGAATGAGACAATGCATTTGCAATGTTTTTGTCCAATGCAACATACACTCCAAACAATACCACTTAGTGCCACATAATTGCACGCCACATAATTACACTATACTGAATATAACATACACTCCAGACAATACCACTCAGTGCCACATAATTATATGCTACATAATTAAACTGCGCAAAACGCAACATAACTCCAAATACCACTCAGTGCCACATAATTACATGCCACATAATTACACTGAGCTCAATGCAACATATACTCCAAATGCCACTCAGTGCCACATAATTACACTCCACATATTTACACTGCACTCAATGCAACACACACTCCACACAATACCACTCAGTGCCACATAATTATATGCTACATAATTACACTGCACTCAAAGCAACATACACTCCAAATACCACTCAGTGCCACTTAATTGCACGCCACATAATTACACTGTACTCAATGCAACATACACTCCAAATACCACTCAGTGCCACATAATTATATGCTACATATTTACACTGCGCTCAACGCAACATACACTCCAAATACCACTCGGTGCCACATAATAACACGCCACATAATTACTCTATCTATCTTATCTATCTTATCTATCTATCTATCTATCTATCTATCTATCTATCTATCTATCTATCTATCTATCTATCTATCTATCTATCTATCTATCTATCGCCCTCACTCTATCTATCTATCTATCTATCTATCTATCTATCTATCTATCTATCTATCTATCTATCTATCTATCTATCTATCTATCTATCTATCTATCGCCCTCACTCTATCTATCTATCTATCTATCTATCTATCTATCTATCTATCTATCTATCTATCTATCTATCTATCTATCTATCTATCTATCTATCACCCTCACTCTATCTATCACCCTCACGCTGTCTATCTATCACCCTCACTCTATCGGCCCTCACTCTATCTATCTATCGCCTCTCACTCTTTCAATCTATCTATCACCCTCACTGTATCTATCGCCCCTCACTCTATCGATCTATCTATCTATCGCCCTCACTCTATCTATCGCCCTCACTCTATCTATCGCCCTCACTCTATCTATCGCCCTCACTCTACCGCCCTCACTCTATCTATCCATCTATCGCCCTCACTCTATCTATCGCCCTCACTCTATCTATCGCCCTCACTCTATCTATCACCCTCCCTCTATCTGTCTATCGCCCTCACTCTATCGCATTCACTCTATCTATCGCATCACCACAGCATCACTCAGCACCACCACAGCATCACCACATCATCACTATGCTCTACCACAGCATCACTGAACGCCACAACATCACTCTTCGCCACCACAACATCACTCAGCGCCACCACAGCATCAATCTGTGCAACCATTCAACAACAACTGGTTAAAATATGTTCTCTCAATGTTTTAATCTTTATTACAAATGTCACAAAAATGTTAATATTTCACTTCTGTTCTTGGATTTTTGTCACAATAAAATACACTGAACATACTCTTCACAAAAGTTATTTACAAAAGTTTGCTATTGCCATTATAAATTACAATAACTTTTATTTAAGTATTAATTATTTAAAAAAATTAAAAGCCATTGTTATTTGTAATATCAATACATCTAAGTCACGTAAATACAGCACATATTGCATTACAAATGCTATAGGTGTCACATTTGCGAAAGTTATAACTATTGACATTGTAAATGACAAAGCTATTAAGTTCGGTATTTTCAAATCCAACACATAAATAAAAAAATTGTAATTTACAATACCAATAGCTCAAACTTTCCTAATGCGAGACCCATTGCATTGCAAATGCTTGTTGGTTCTGTCACCTATATAAGCTCTTACAAACATGACCGACTTAAAAAATTGACAAGGTTTGTGAATGTGTGTGTTATTTCTTTGACCAAAAGGATTCTGATACTCTTTAACACACTCTTATTTCTATTTGATCAACATCACTTTTGCTTTCTCTATCCATCCAGGCAGGCACAGCTACTGTGCAAGGTATTCTTCCCTTGAGCAGACTGAAAGGGTTTTTTTCTAGCCTCATAAGTGCTGCGCCTATTCCAACGGCCGACGGCACCACTACCTCGGGAGTGCTGCCGTCGGCCGTTGGATGTTCCAGCTGCACCTGCGCAATGGAACGGTCAGCACTGGAGCTGGACGTTCCATAGCAGCTAAGGTGCTAGTGACCGAATACGGAGTGCTTCTATAACACCATAACATCTCTTTAACCTGTTGTTTATAATTCAAACCACTCTTACCTGCAAAATGTATGCTCTCAACTAGCACTCTGTTGAACCTCTCAACTATACCATTTCCCCTGGGATGGTACACAGGGGTCTACCTTCTAAAAATGTCCTCACAAAAAGTTATTACAACACTTGTCTTTACCTCCTTTACAAATGTTATCTCAGGCCATTTTGAAAAATAGTCAGTCATAACAATGGCAAATCTGTCACTTGTGCCAAGAGTTTCAAAGGGACCACAAATATTAATGGCCAGTTTTTCCCAGGGTGATCTGGGAAAGGTAATGGATCAATAGTGGTTCCTTCGGTGGTATGTGACTTATCACTGACAGTACCAGCAATGCAATCACATACAAATCTTTCAATTTAAATGTCCATACCTGGCCACAAAAAATCCTCCCTATTGCGCCTTTTCATGGCTGACATGCCGCAGTGACCCTCATGCATACATTTTAATAGCCTTTCTCTTAGACCCTGGGGAACAACAAGACAACACCCCCTCCTTACAATGGCAAATTCTGACTATATGAGTTTGAAAGGCTCTAAAGATTCCAGAATAATTTCCATCCTTGAACATGTGTAAGAGCCTCAATGAGATTTTTATGGTGATATCACCTTTAGTAGCAGACATCCCTTCCTTTTCAGAAATACAGCACACACATCACTAGTCAGCAATCATCCACTCATCATCATCATTAAAATGCATACTTTCCATAGGTAATCTGGACAAACAGTCAGAATTTACATTTTTCACACCAGGCACGTACCCAGCATTAGAAGAATATTCTTGTAGGCGGTAAAGCCATTTGACTATTCTGGGAGTGTACTGGGCACTGGTCATTACAAGTTACCCAGCTACGTATTAGATTCGCTGAAAATAATGGTGTTTGGCATCAAACACTTCATCTTAATTAACCCACAGTGAAGCCAGTGTTGGATTTATTATGACATGCACCCAGAGGACACCTTAGAGGTAACTTCCAGTCTTTTTTAGTGTGTTGGCTGACTGGTCTCTTCCCGACTGCCACCAAAGAGGAGTTTTGCCCCTGACTCGGGAGAGCCAGTACCTTCTCCAGAGGAAGGTGATCCCACCTGCTCCAGCAGGATGGCTAATGAATTAGCTTACTCAAGCCAGAGGTTTCAAAGTGTCTGCCACCTTTGCTAGGCGACCCCGGCTTCCCTGAGACCTGGAGAATGCCACCCCCTGCCCTGGGCCCATTTGGCACCAGAGCAGGTGGGAAAATTAGCTAGTCAGTAGGCTTGTCGCACTATCAGGCTAGGAACACCCCTAAGGCGGATTACCTGAAGTGGATACTTGAAGAAGGGTTTCACCATCTTGTTTTTGGTTAAACTAGGAACTCTGGGTCGGGACTATGCCCATTCTCCACAGGGTTTGGTCACAAAGGGGGTGTAGTCTCCCCAGGGGTAGGTATCCCATTGGCTACTAAATTACCCTGCCTGGCTGCTTGCTGCTCCTCCGACAATTGCAAGAAACACCTTGTCCTGCCACTGAAAAGCCTCCCCAAACCCTTGGAGTACTGTCCTGTACTTCTCCAACCAAGCAGCATCCCTTGTGCTGGAGAAGCCACTTCCCTGCAGCTGCAGGCACCTACTGCTCTTAATGACCATCGGGTCCACCAAGGCTGCATCATGCCAGGAAGACATCACTGTGGTTCGAGGAGGTCAGCTTTGTCTCCCTACCGAGTTTGGAGATGCCAGGCCCTCCATGAGCCGCCCCGCACCGATACCCAGGATACTGGAGCACTTGTAGCAACCAAGGCTTGTTGAGTGTCCAGACCGGACACCACTGATGCCTGCCAACTAGTGACTTTAGGACTGACAAGAGCCTCGCCAGGAGTGGCCCTGTAGTCTTGTTTTTTTCCCCTCTCCAGGTCAACCCAAGAAGTGAGAGCCTCTAACTCAAGAGACCTGCCATACGAAACACCTCTGCACCCGAGCCCTTCAGCCCAAGTTCAAGTAAACCAACGGTATCCCCTTGCTCCAGAGACCCTAAAAGACCGAGCTAATCTTTGGAATCTACTGGACTTGTCCCCAAGTCCCTACTTGCAGACCTTCTTTTGCAGGTAGTTTTCCCATTGACTTTAACATGTAGCGATTAAGGCTACCAACGCAAACCGCACCTCTGCATCTTAACTCCCCAGGGCAGGTAAACACGAACTGCTGGTGCTTTCTTGGACCTTTGCCCTTAATCACCGTAAGTCCTAATAGGTATCCTACAAAATTGCATGCAAGTATACATATGCAGTGTATGTTTCTCCCATAGGATAGCATTACCTCGTTCGAGGATCATACCTCAAAAACCGCTATCCGAGTATTTTACTGTATTATTTTGAAAAGTCTATATCTTCAAAAGTACTTACCTAATTCCAATGATTTTGGTGTAAAATTTTATAAAAACAATCTGTTATTTTTCTAAATTGGTTTCGAGTTTCTTCTTGAGTGTGTCTCATTTATTGACTCTATGTATACACAAAATGCTAAGCACTACCCTCT
The DNA here is from genome assembly GCF_964263255.1 of Lissotriton vulgaris. Taxonomy (NCBI): domain Eukaryota; kingdom Metazoa; phylum Chordata; class Amphibia; order Caudata; family Salamandridae; genus Lissotriton; species Lissotriton vulgaris. The sequence goes on from NC_141694.1 coordinate 183,872,644, forward strand.
GATAAACCTAAGCTGCTCGACCACACTACAACAAATTGAGCATTTGGGATTATTAATTTAAGCCTTGTAAACCAATAAGGGTCGTCTGAACTATTTGCATGGTGTACTCCTACATGGGTACACTACATAAATAGCCAGCTTCCTACATTGTTGAATCAGCGGTGGGGTGCAAGACTTTGCATTTGCTAATATCCCTTGATCAATAGGTGTTCCAACAAAGATTCCCACATTTTCTAATCTGAACTGTTAGGGCATTGTGTTAAGTCCCCCAGTCCAATTGCATTAGATATTAAAAACTGTACTAGTCAGTTAGGCCATAAAATTCTGTTTAGACCTTTTTGTGTAATTTTCTAAAAGGTCACAACTGTACTAAATATGTACAAGAACTGAGAACTCAACCTGACCCCTTATCTACAATTTAGTATGAAGCAGTTAAGGGCTCTCTGTAAGGCAAATGATATTGCTACTGGTCCAACTCTTTACAAGGCCCAACTCCAGGAGCACCTTGCAGAGTATGATACAAACAAGAGCAGAAAATAGGCATGCCGCCTCTTATGAGGACGAGATTAACATGACTCAGGAACTTTAAATCGTATTCCTGAACTTCCACCCTATCCCCCTGTCAGGGTGAAAAAGTGGAATTGGGGCCTGGAATAATGGCCCAATCCTCAAAGAGAAAAGGCAAGAAGGCTGGGAAACTATTTGCAAGTGAGACACAAGCTCAGGTCCCCTCTCCTCAGGTTGAAGACCTGTCAACCCTTTAGGGAACTGAGCCCCAGAAACTTTGGTCTTACTCTGCAAAGCTCTTACGGCCAGATTCATGAAGCTTAATTGCGCTCGCAAAGGGCCAGATTCTCAGAATCTGGCCCTTTTTTTGCATTTGGGATTCATCATCCCAAATGCAAAAATCTGTAATAGCGAATTTGCTAATTTGCGAGGAATTACATTTAAGAAATCTCTATTTGAGATTCCTTAAATGCAATTCATCATCCATTTTTAAATTGCGAAATCGCAATTTCGGGCCGCTATTTACTTCGAGGTCAAACCTCGTGGTAAATAGCGAAAACTTAGAAAAATGCTTTTAAAAGCATTTTTCTAAGTTGCATGTTGCACACACACATATCCTTTGGACATGTGTGTTCTCAACACCAATGTAGATTACCTTTCAGGGGTGCTACAGGGTGTCCTTTGGACACCCCTAGCACCCTTGAAATCGCATCCATATTTGCGATTAGCAAATTGCTAATCGCAAATAAGGAATAACTCCCCATTCATTCCTACTGGCCTTGGGGAGTAATTCCTTATTTGCGTTTAGCAATTTGCTAATAGCAAATAAGGAATATGCAGGAATCGCAATTTATTTTGCGATTCCTACACGAATCCCGTTTTGCGAGTCTGTAATAGCGATTCCTTATGAATCGCTATTACAGACTCTCAAAACGGGTCTTTGATGAATCTGGCAGATAGTCATAGAGGGGCAGGTAAACCTGAACTACTCCTGGTTTCTTGGACATTGGTCCTGAAGTACCTTAAGTCCTAAAAGGTATCTTATAAACCTGGTTGCAAGTATTCATATGCACTGCATGTTTCTCCCATAGGATAGTACTGCCACGTTCGAGGCTCATACATCAAAAAACATTATTCAAGTATTTTACTGTAATATTTGAAAACTCAATATCTCCAAAAGTACTTTCCTAATTCCGATGGTGTCTAAAATCTGTGTCATGTTTATAAATTGGTCTCAAGTTTCTTCTTTATAGAATGTATATACAACAAATGAATAATAATACCTTTCCATAAGACTAAGCTGCTCGGCAACACTACCACAGATAGAGCACTTTGGATTATCACATTGAATTCTATAAGCCAATAAGGACTGTCTGTACTATTTGCATGTTATACCCTTACATTGGTACACTAAATACATATCCAGCTTCCTACACTAAGTGAGCCCATGGCAAGCAAAGACCCAGGGGCCTTGGTTGGCAACGGATCATGACAGTCCCTTATTTACTGAAATAGAAAGACAAGTGGACATGTAACACATCGTGCAGAGCTTGTCCCATTCGGTTGCACCAGTGTGTACTCAGCAGTCCGCTGTAACTAGTAGTGTGTAGCTGAAGCATGCATGCCATCTCTCTTGCTTGAGGATCAGAGAAGCAGTTAATATGTGGGGGGAGGCGGGGGGAACCCCGCCCGGCACCAAGCAGTAAGAGGTTCTATGATGATAATGGTGGTGAAGCAGCAGGAGGCAACACCACATTTGTAGGCTCTGTGATGGTGCTTGCATCGTTGGAGGAGGCAGAAGCAGCTGTAGGGTTGGAAGGTCGAGGAGAAAGGAGTGCAGTGTAGCAGCCCCCGCCAGCAGCACTACTTTAAAGCCATCTTGCACACATAAAACTAGTTGCAGGCATTTGGGATATACCATGGGATGTCTCAAACAGATCACAAACAGCCTAGCGAAACCACCCCATAAGAGGGTTCACTTAACTAAGCCAATGACTGGAGTAGGCTGACTTTCTGTCTATGTATGTGTGTTGTGAACTGTGAGTATCTTGTGAAGTGGTGGTAGTGTGACATGAGGTCTCAAGCTGGTGGTAGTTAATCCCAATAATTAGTTATTTTTACTAAATCCCAAATCATGCCACCAATGCTTTTGGAAATAACATATTTGTGCTCTGCAAAGTTTGGATGCAGTTGTCTTAGCTTTGGATGTATTTTTTCACATTATGCTCACCCACCCCCCAATCCTGCTCCCCCACTTGTTGTTACTGAAGCTTTTTAGAACAGTAACACAAAGCTTTATGTGAATAACGACCATGTGTTTGTCTAAAGTCATGTAATTTTAAGTGTAGGTTTGGAGAGTTGGAATATCTGGTAGCGTTTCCTATTTATGTAGCATGCTGAAAACAAGTTTCGAGTTTGATAGTTTGCTTCAGAAAGGTATGAACTTTTCAGGTTCATTTTATAAAATGGGAATCATATTGTGTGCAAAGTTATGCATTAACTAATGTTACGCTTTAAAAAATAATTAATGTAGTACTTTGTCTGCTAACTACAAGGTATCAGAAGTCACTGAGAATTGGTGAATTTCTGACACCTGCATCTGCATTTCACCTAGTTGCTGTCAAGACCTCTTAGTGTCTTTGGCACAAATGAATGTAGGGACAAATCTTCACTGGCTGCACCTACCACGGATGCTTTGAAGCCAAGCTTAGCATCAGGATGTCAATAAATTGTTGAGTGTTAATTCAGGACCAGTATGTCTTCAGAGGAGGGTTGTCAGTTATGACGTTAGTGTTGGAAAGAAGCAGCAGACACCGGATACGAAGATGAGCTGTTTATTAGACCAGATCCTCATGCACCAGCTGGCAACTGACGCTCACCAACATTCTAAGGTGAGCTTCAATCTCAACATTCTAAGGAGGGGAGAAACCATAGAAGAGGGAAAGGAGGGGTGATCGGGATGGGAGATACCAACTATATAAATGTAGCCCAATATGTAAAATACAGGTAAAGATTACAACACACCTCTCTTTGAATAGGGAAGCAACAAGAGTCACATTTCATAGTCCTCTTGCCATTGTGGGAGTTGACGTGTCCTGACCTCCTTGGGCTGTTGCATGTTGGAGAAAGAGTCATCCTGACGTTCTTCCCTATTAGGTCTTGGAATACACACATTGGGGCAGTGAGCAATGTTGTCCATGTTCCAACTGCCACCATCTTCCAAAATCACCGAATTGTTGTTTACACGTTGGATTCTTAGAGGTTTGGAGAACGCAGATACCTTGGAATGACCAACCTGGGGTCTTATGACCATTACCCATTGGCCAACCTCCCAATCCTTCCTGATGGTTCCCCACTTCTTGTCGTATTTGGCCTTGTAACTATTCTGATGCTGGCCCACTTTTTCCATGACAGTTTCCCTATCAACCCAGACGGCGCTTCCGCCATTTAGCCAATTAGAAGTGCGTTAGGAACCCGGATTCCTCCCTTTGAGAGACACAAATGGTGAAACCCCTGAAATGGCATTGGGAGTTGAATGATATGACCATAACATACGTCTCAGGGCTTCTTCTATGGGTTCATCATGCGATGTGAGCGCCAACTGAGTAGTCTTCTTTATCATTCTATTTGCCCTTTCCACCAACCCATAGGCCTGTGGACAATACAAAGGAGTTTTCACATGTGAGATGGCTAAATTGGATAAGAATAGTCTCATTTCGTCTGACTTGAATTGAACACCGTTGTCGGTGACCAGGGTACTGGGTATACCTTCTTTTGAGAATATGTCTTTCAAAAATTCAATTAAGTATGGCGAGGTGATGGAGGAAAACATTTTAGTAGAGATCCAATGTAAATGGTGATCAATGAGTACAAACATGAATCTTTGAGAAACATTTAGTAAGACCAATAATGTCTAAAACCAGCTTGTCCCTAGGTTTGGAAGAGACAGACACAGGAATAAGGGGGTGCTTTGCGAGTGACTTTGGATTTGTCACTCAAACCACAGGCTTGGCAATGTTTTACTTTCTTTTCCGCCCTGCAATCCATGTTGGGGAACCAATAACTTAGTCTGATTTTACTCTTGGTCATACTTCTTCCCAGATGTCCCTCATGTGCCACTTCAATGATGTGTTTTAACATGGTGGGTGGAACAATTCTGTTGCCTATGTAGATTTGAACCCACGATTGTAGACAATTCATCTCTCACCAACCAGTAGGGCCTGAGATTCTCAGAAAGATCATTAATGGTACTGGGCCAACCTTTGCAGATCATGTTTCTCAACTCTTTTAGTACTGTATCTTCTTGTAGCCCCTTTTCCCTTTCTTCCTTGTTAATGGCAGGAATGTCAATTGCCAGGATGGTTTCATCTGGCGGATTAATTTGCGAGTCCCCATTGGTAATAGGAAGTCTCAATAAACAATCAGCAATTAAGTTCTTGTCACCTGAAACATTCCTAATGTGATGTTTGCAGACTCATGTTCCCCCTATACCCTTATCAATGAAGCTACATTCATGACCAACTCAGTAAGCCAGGATTATAATTTGTTACCCCATGATGACAATCCGGGTGGGTACAACCAAGATCCGATACCCTTAGTGGGCATGCTTGTTATGCAGATCAACTTCAAAGACAGGGTCACTGTAGGGAAAGTGTACATTACAAAGAATGGGTCAAATTTACTAGAGTGGAAACACCAGAAAGATCTTGGGATAAAGTTGGATCCCAATGCATCAGAACCTGTGTATTTGGTTGAGAGGTCCAGTGTAGGGAAAGAAGTGTGCGAAGAATTTCCAGAGGTATTTTCAGAAAAACTGGGTTTACTGAAAGGTTTCTCACATAAAATTAAATTGAAGAAACAACACAGACCTACTGTTCTAGATCAGTCCCTTTACTTGTAAGAGAGCCTCTCAAAAGATAATTGGAGAGATTAGAAACCTTTGGGGTAATTGAGAGGATAGAAAGCTCGGATTGGTTGGCTCCCATAGTGGTAGCATCTAAGGAAGGAGGGAAAGGTATCTGCCTATGTGTGGATCTTAGAGACCTCAACTCCAACATTTGGGTGGATAGACACCCTCTTCCTAACATTAATGAAATGCTCAGCGTGACACAAGGTGCCAAGTGTTTCAGTGTACTTGACCTTTCTGCAACATACCATCAGGTTGCTCTCCATCCTGATTCTAAATCCCTCACATCCTTCATCACACCCTTTGGAGCCTACCAATTTAACAGAATGCCATTCGGCCTTGCTTCAGCCGCGGCAGTGTTCCAACGCCTAATGCAACACATTTTGAAGGGTTTGAGTAAAGTGTTGTGTGTCCAGGATGACATTCTGATATATGGGGAGTCAGAAACAGAACACAACAAGATACTCAGAGAAGTTGTAGGTAACCTACATCTCTGGGTAAGGAATCAGACCTAAAACCAGCCTAGTGGATTCGGTCAAGTGTGCCCAAGCTCCCACTAACAAGGACGAACAACTATATAAAGGTAGCACAATATGTAAAATACAGGTAAAGATTACAACAGTTAGCTTGACCAGTCCTACACTTTTTAGGACACTCCAATGTTCCTGGTCAAATGTAGAAAAAGCTTAAGTCTGCTGTGATTATTGATTTTCTCTGGCCGCTGACTCTCAGCATACTCTAGGTTATGGACCCAGAATTCTGTGCCAACCTCTGTTTTGTGGTGGGCAGGCTCTCTTGTTGAAGTCGGCATTCCAGCTCACCTCTCCGTGTCTGTTCTATATTTTGAGTATAAGAAGGCAGTTTTCCTGCTGGTCTGTTGTGTCATTCATTGGGGCTAGAAATCCTCATGGCACTTAGGTTGGCTCTTATTTGTGCCGTTTGGTCACTTAGGTTAAGGTCTCATGCTGGGCCTTTGTTTTAGCTTGAAGATCAGGAAGAGGGCCTATTACAGCTGAGAAACTCCTCTTCTTGCGAGGCATGGCGGCTTTTCATAGTTACAGAAGTCCGACAGTTAACGCCTCCTAGGAGGTTTTATCTGCACTGTGATTCTACAAAACGCCTTGCTCCAGCTGTTCTGTGGGACTACCAAGTTTGAAATGTACTAGTCCCAGCATACCAGTGCTTCTCCTTACAACTTCCCAATGGCTCGAAACTAATTTTCAATCATTAGTAAAGCATTATGCAGAATCAGTGCGGTGTGCGTCATTGCTGATTGTCTGATGGGATTCCCAATCCAGATTTCATTAGAAAATTGGGAGCCTAACTGCTGAGGCTCTTAGGGGTTGTGGAATAGGAATCGCCTCTCTTAGTGGTGCAGGTACAAAGGTCTTTACGCCTGGCTTTCAGTTCTGCTGCCACCAATTGTCATTCTCCCTTTCTCTGGTGAAGAGTAGGCGCCTTCTTCGACTATGGTTTGGGTACAGTTTGCTTTTAATCTTCGATTAAGAAAAGTCTTTACTATGGTTGTGCACAATAAAAAATGTGTAGCCTTACACTGGTAGTCTCAAAGATGTGAGCCACTTGAAGGGGAAAGACTGAGGCTTAAATAGTTCAGGATGGCACACTTGATTGTCTAAGCAGGTACATTCATTCTTGCAGATAGACACATTGGCACTCATATCCTTGATGCTTGCTACTTGTAGTGCCTTTGCACTGCTACTTAATTTAATGTACCGTTATTAAATATGTAAAGATATTTTGCATTGTGGTCTCAAATGACACTAAGATGTTGTCTGTGAAATGCTAATATGCGTTTTTTTCTTTTTGAATGACTAGCGGGCCAACAGGGACTGTCAGTTGCTTTTGACTTGGCTACTCACCGCGGTTATGATTCAGACAATCCTCGAGTCCATGGTGACGTTGGAATGGCTGGTGTTGCCATTGATTCAGTTGAAGACACCAAGATGCTGTTTGATGGAATCCCTTTGGAGAAGATGTCTGTTTCTATGACCATGAATGGTGCGGTGGTTCCTATCTTGGCTATGTTTATTGTAACTGGGCAAGAGCAAGGTGTGCCACAGGAGAAGTTAACAGGCACTATCCAGAATGACATTCTGAAAGAATTCATGGTCCGAAATACATATATTTTCCCACCTGAGCCATCCATGCGCATTATTGCTGACATATTTCAGTATACATCACAGGTAATTGTTTACCTTAATTTATAATATTTGTATTTTAAAATGTATACTTTTTCTGTTGTGTTGTTTCTAATTTAGAGTTGCGCTTTACTGATGCTGTTTGATTAATTGTTTCTATGGGAAAGTGTTAAGTATATTTTGAGTTGGGTTGTTCTCCTTTCTTTAGCTGTGGGCAAGTTTTAAAGTTCTGTGCATGGCAGTAATTTATGGTGAGACTAGAGCACTGTGTATTTGCGTCATTGCTTAATAACTAACCCATTTGATGTTTAATGTGTGCAGTGACATGCTATTTGTCACTTACACCGTGCCTGCGGCTGAAAACCGTTTTAAGAAAGATTTATCTTTCTGTAAGGTCCAGTTCTTTTACTCATGGGTTGATTAGGATCACACAATAAAGGACGAGAGTGGATTATTTGCCCTGCTTAAAATAGCATTTTGAAGCAGTCATGCACACTTCACCTTTGAGCGCCAAGGCCTTGCTGCCCCTTTTGTGCATCAGTGTATACCCATCCTTTATTTCTTTTTGGGGAGTTTTATATAGCGCAAACTCGACAAGAAGGTATTGGAGCGCTTTACATGAGCACCAGTGTGTTACAAACACACACATTCATTTTGTTAGGCACAGGGAGATTAAGTGATTTGCCCAGAATCGCAGGAGGTTGAGTGTCCCTGCCGAGAGTCGAACACGCTTCCCAAGCTTCAATGTTGGCTGCTCTAGCCCGTAGGCCACGTCCTCTCCCTTCTTTGTGCGCAGTCCAAATTTACCTTCTAAAAACAGATTGTGGTAGTGCTCAAGCAAAGCAGTGAAGAGCTTTTCTTAAGTGTTTGACTTGAGTAAGGCAAGGCCCCAAAGCAGCAGACGATTTTTTATTTTTAACATTCACTTTTTGACTAGTTTTCAATGACGTAATCTTCTTTCATTTACACTGTTCAGTGTTTACGAAGGTATTTTCCTGGCATCATGATGTTTCACTTGCATGAAGCTCCTCAGAGGAACTCAGCCTTGTTCGGTGGTGCTGGCTTTGTATGCTGCACAAGAATTCAGTTGGTAGCATACCCAAATACAAATTGACAAATGCTCATAAATAAAATGTGTGTTGACATGCTGATTAGCAGTCGAACAGTACAAACATATCTCGTCTCATATAGGCCCCATCAGCTACTGGCATATTTTCACCGAAATTATAGATCTCAGCAGTGTATGAGACAGTACGTAAGCACGGTGAGTAGGCCAACTATTTCCAAAGAGACTTTCAGGGGAGCCCTTCTTAAAAAAATACACTTGCATTGTTAATTTTACAAAACATGTTGGCTAAAAAGCTATGGGTTTAGTTGACAGTTCGAAAGAGTAAGGTTTAACGAGACAGAGTGCTTTAGATCCAGCCACCGTGCCTGTTAATATTATTCCTCCACACGTGTACATGTTAAAAAATACACTTTGCGAAAAAAAGATAACTCCACTTTTAAATAGAGTACCAGAAAATTTATGGAGTATCACTATTTTTGTGGCAGTTTTTTAGAAAATAAAATGGCGTCTGCACTCTTTTTTCTGCCCCTCCACGCTATAGTCACCTCTTTAAACAGAAAGTCGCTGATACTTTGGTTTACTGATGATAGTAAATTATAATACTGAGCCACTTTTAATTCTGTCCATTGATGATACTAGAGCACCAACGATAGCTGGTGCAATGAGAAGCTTGCTCCCTTACTGTGTGACCAATGAGGACATTCCTTTTTGAGTGAGGGAAGATTAAACAATAAATTGCATATGCATAGCTTTATTTGTTGATTGTACAATGCGTACACCTTGCTGGCCACTCCTTATAATGCCTGTGAAATAGGTAAGAGCTATTGTGCTTGAAAAAGAATGTGGTGTAATTTACACGTCGCTGGTTTCAAACACAACAATGCTTATTCAAGCGAATTGTTTTACAATTTATACTAAGTGGAAAAAGTGTATTCAGTTTGTTGTGAGTACCATATACACTATTTGATGCAGTGTTATCTAGTCGGATACTTGTGGCAATTGTGTTACTTTTCTTTTACGATTTACACAATCCAAGATGCTTTAAAAGTGTATCATTCTGAAATTTTGAAACACAGTTTTTGTATTTTAATTGCTAATCTGTTTTTGCTTAGTATCCAGCCATGAGGTAATGCAGTTTGCTCAGGTCTTTAGGTGCCAAGTGAATTAGAAAATCGTTTTTTTTAAAATTCCATACTTTATTTTTCCTTTTGCAAAATACTTTTACTAACTTCTCATTTTAGTTACTGTAACGTCATAAACAAAATGTTTGCAAAAGAGCCTTAATCTATTCAGTATGGATTTATTTACTCCTGTAAATGTCTCTGATTGCTCCCTTTTTGAGGCCTCAGAATTTTCGAGGAGCATGTGTAGGAATCTAGGCAGGTCATAGATTTGTATGCATACTCCGCTATTGGATTTATATTTGGGCTGGAATGTCCCCTGCATTGTAAACTACCGTTTACTCCTGCCTGAGTTTTCTACTGGTTGAACCTGGAATCATTCTAATCTAACATGTCCACAGAGTACTAGGCCTGTTCCTGGTAATGAGAGTTCCAGAATCTGTTCTGTGACCTGGAGGGTGCACATTGCTTGCCCGCATAGTGTGCATTGGACTACTGTCATTGTCGGGGGTAAGAGACATAAAGCAGGTGTGGCAGTCTTCTATGTTTGTGTGAATCTTTGGTGTAATTGGACCGTTTTCTCTGTTTTGGAGAGAAACTGTCTTCTAACCACTTTATTGTAAAGTTCCATTTTTATGTGAACTCCCAAATCATTGTACATACCTCCTGTACGCAGGTTGGGTGCATGCATGTGCAGTGAATGTGTTGTACATACGTGGACAGCTTGTGGGCTATAAGTCTCCCGGACCAGACAATGGACATATATTGCCTGCTTCCCTATGTCCTGGATGGTAGAGGCCCAAATAGTAAACTGAAGGAGAATAGAGAGGGGACTTTCTTTAGAAATTCAACAAGGACCATGTTCGCAAAGTCTGCTGATAAGTTCTCGCAGAGCACTGACATTCGATTGATAGTAGGAGTTGAGGGTGGGACTGCGGTTTCTGTTGCTCAATGTAGATGTGTTTCTAGGCTAGGTGTACCCCTTTCTGTTCATATTTAGGCCTTTAGAAAGGCCGATGATGGCCGTATGCAGAGATATTGCATGTCATAGTGCCCTTGATTTGGATGTTCCTGCTTGGAGGCAGCCCCATTGCACAAAGGCTTTGTCTGAGGAATGAAAATTTCTTTTGAATGAGAACTAACCCAATCTGGTTCTGAAGCTTTAGACAGTGGATCCACATTTGCTCTCTGGAAAATGTGTACAAAAGTGGGATTCAAATCCACCCTGCTTACTAATTCCAAGGTTTTCTTCAATAAAGATGGGAGTGCTCTTCAGGGTACTCAAAGAGCTGCTATTGACTAGAGCCCATGTCTGCTTCATAGCTGGTTTCAAAGATGAGGGCATATAACCTGAAGTTCGCACTTTGTGTTGGTGGACCTGACGGTCTGCCTAAAGTGCCTAGAAGACTGCTGGCCTCCTTCTTAAGAGATGAAAGGAGTTTGTTTATCCCTGCAGGATGAGAAACTGTACAGGATAAACCCAGCATGTTCATGGTGTAGGTAGCACCCAGGTGAATAAACAGAGAGAGGTCATGAGCAACATATGCTGTGTGTGTATCTCCCAGTCTCTCTTAGTGGGAGATCACCGACCTTCTCCAAGGTTTTACAAAAACGAGCATCGCCATGTCATACAGGAATCCACCATGATCCGGAGTGACTCGTACTGCCAATGCAGGAAAGAGGAGCTGCATCTCTTCCAAAAAAGAAAATCCTGATCTGCCTGTTGTACGGTTCCTACTAATTCAGGGAGACTGTGCATTTGGACAACATAAGCGGCAAAACTATTGGGACTGAGTCTGCTTATACCATCAGATTATGTTGTTGCGATTCCGTTTTAGCTTACAGTGCACCATCTGGGCTCCTAAACCTCACAGGGTAACGGAGGGTGTCTATATCCTCAGAACATGACAACCCTAATTGCCACAAGGAAATTGTAGACGCAGATCTACCCATTCGTTGTTATCTCAGGCATGTCCTAAGGGAGACACAAGATTTACACAAGTTGGCATTTCAAACATTTATTGTAGCAATTGCATTCTTGTGTATAATACGTGTGCTGCGATGTTTGGTAGAAGGAAACAGAGCATTGTAACCAGCATTAGAAGAGTGGTGAAAGAGATGAATAATTGAACCATTATAATTGGTGTTGTGATTATATGAATGCAAATATTTATGCTCCTACCTAGTTCTCCCTAACATAGAAAGCATAGGGTGAATGCGGTTCTGCCAGATACCTGGGATTGGCCTAACTCCCCATTTGCCTGTGAGCGTAACTCATCTGGAAACCAGTCTGGTGTAGAACAGGCCGCTGTCCCTCTTAAGACAGTGATGAGATTCAACTGGGCTGCATATCAGGCACGGGGCGACCGTGACAATCCATAGAAATGCTCCTCTTTCGAACAACGGCTGAGGGCAGTTTATATCATGAAAACTGAACCCATTAACACTGTGCCTGAGTTCAGATCCTGCTGGCATTGTTGTTTCTATCAATTCAGAGCGGTCGCCTAGCAGACAATATGCATGGGCAGTTTGGGCAGTGTACTTGGTCTTTTGACAAAATGTACAATGATATGATAATGTCCCTACGAAGAAATGTATCTGTAAGCAAAAACTCTTTCGAAGTACACTATCAAATTCAAGCATAGAAGCCAAATGTGCTAAAAGTCATTGTCTAAAAAGATGTTAATTTTAAATGTGAACATCATACCATCCAGTAGTCCCTGACATTGCTGCGAGTTTGACTATGAGAACTTCTGTTAAGCTCACTAGAGTAGGAATAGTAATTTTTAACCTTACGCTATCCAATGCTTTCCCTACAGTTGCACTCTCTGGAGTGGGAATAGTAATTTTTACCCTCCCGCTATCCAACGCTTTCCCTACTGTTGCACTCAATGGAGTGGGAATAGTAATTTTTACTCCTACGCTATCCAATGCTTTCCCTACTGTTACACTCTCTGGAGAGGCAATAGTAATTTTTACCCCTATGCTATCCAACGCTTCCCCTACTGTTGCACTCTCTGGAGTGGGAATAGTAAATTTTACCTCTACGCTATCCAACGCTTTCCCTACTGTTGCACTCACTGGAGTGGGAATAGTAATTTTTACCCCTACGCTATCCAACGCTTTCCCTAATGTTGCACTCACTGGAGTGGGAATAGTAATTTTTACCCCTACGCTATCCAATGCTTTTCCTATTGTTGCACTGACTGGAGTGGGAATAGTAATTTTTACCCCTACGCTATCCAACGCTTTCCCTACTGTTGCACTCACTGGAGTGGGAATAGTAATTTTTACCACTACGCTATCCAACGCTTTCCCTACTGTTGCACTCACTGGAGTGGTAATAGTAAAATAGTAAATTTTACCCTCCCGCTATCCTATGGTAAAAATATTGTATGTTTTTTATTAATATCATGTGAATATATATATATATGTGTATATGTGTATATATATATATATATATGTGTATATATATATATATGTGTGTATATATATATGTGTGTATATATATATGTGTATGTATATATATATATGTATGTTTTTAAAATAAAATGGTATGTTTTTTTAGCTTAAATTAATTATTTTATAATTTTAAGGTTAAGTATTTTGAAGTATTTTTTAGTTAATTATTTTTAATATTTCATTTATTTTAAATTACTTTTAAGACATTTACAAAAATTCGATATTTTGACTATATTATTTTTAAACAATATTTTAGTTTCGATATTTGTGTACTTACCTGTTTGTAGGTAGGAATTCGATATTTTTGTAGTCGATTTTTTTCCTCGATATTTTTGTATGTCTATATTTTTGTACTCGATATTATTTCAGTGATCCCGTTGAGGTCCCTGACCGTTGTGATATGCGAGGGGAGGGAGGTCAGATTTGCTCCGAGCCTCGAGTTCCTTGTGGTCCAGGTTCTTAGTGTCTCTGACACAGCATTTAAGGAGCACCGGCTGTGGTGCCCTTGTCTTGTGGGTGCCAGGTAGTCGGAAGGCAATGGGGTGGTGGTCAGATCAGTCACAGGGGTCTATAGAGATAAGCTTGACTGTTGCTTCCTTAGAGATGATCCAGTCAAGAGTGGCCCCTTTCGAGTGAGTTGGGAGTGAACAAGATTGGGTCAGGGCTTGATCGGTCAGGCGGTCTTTAATGGCTTTGACATGAGTGAGGATCCTTGGGATCATTCCAGTGCAGGTTGAAATCGCTGAGGAAAATGTCTTTAGCGTTGGAGGAACTCTTCGCTGTGAGAATTTCCATGAGGTGGTTAGTGAAGGAGTCGTTCATGCCTTGGCGGTGGAGTTACTGCAAATTGAGAGGGTGAGGTATTCGCAGGAGTCAGTGGTATCCTCCAGAAGTTCTGTGACAAAAAGGTTACAGCGATAGATGCAGGCTATGCCACCTCCTTTCTTGCTATGTTGTCTGTCCAGCCTAGCAATGTTATAGTTGGAAGGGACTAAGAGGTCCAGACATGGGGATGAGGAATCATTTAGCCATGATTCTGTTAGAATTGCTAAGTCGAAATTATTGTTCAGGATGAGAGCAGCAACATCGGTGGCATGCTTTACTGCCGATCAGCAGTTAATTAAGAGACCAGTCAGGGAGGGGTTAGAGGCGGTGTTGGGAGTCGGGGCGGACAGGTGTATGGGCGCTAACTTGCTTCTGATCACACTTCTGTTACAGAGGGTAGCTGATCTGCAGGGGTTGATAGCGACCGTGCAGATGGGATGTTCTGCACTCAAGTCTGATAGAGAAGGGGTAACTGGGGCTGTATTGTGGTCCTGGAGAATGGTGAGGATTTTCTTTTCAGTGAGTTCTAGCAGATTTGGTGAGGCGAGGGAAGGGTTGTAGGAGAGGGCGAGAGCTAGAGTTTCCTCCTCCGATAGGTGGCAAGGGTACTTACGAGGGCGTAGGTGCCTCAAGGATGTAGGTAGAGGGTGTTTGGGGAGCTCTGTGATAGGAGGGAAGTTGAGTTCAGCAGGGGCTTGAGGCTAGCGAAGGAGAGTTTGGCGAGGTGATAGAGGTTCGTTAGATCCAGGATGGAGAATGGATGCTCTGAATTATTTTGGTGGCTCTGGTGTGCGGAGTATCGATATCAATATAAGGGGGGGCCTCGGTAGAGGTGCTAGGAGGGTTAGGAAGGACTGTGTTGGGAGCAATAGGGGGTTGTTTGTGGGCTAGCAGGGCTAGCTTGACCTGCATCATAGGTCATTGGAGGCGTACCGGTCTCAGAGTCCGAGTAGGGAGCTAGACGGGAGGAGACCAAAGATCTCGGGTTGATTGCATTAACAAGGCCGCTAGATGAGCTGAGGGGGTTAGGATGAGCTGTGTTAGAGACCGTATGGGGAGATAGTGGGGAGTGGGCCAAGGGTCTCAGGCGGTAGTGTTAGCAGAGCTGGTAAACGAACTGGAAGGGTTAGGAGGAACTGTGTTGGAAACCCTTAGAGAGGTGGTTTGTGAGAGGTTAGTCATGTTAGGAAGGCAGGTCGGAAGATCGTCAAGGCAGTTTGTTGGTCAGCCTGCCAGTGTCATGCACATGGTTTCTGAGGAGGGTAAAAAGGTCCGGAAATTTATTAAGGTTTTTAGTTGAGGCTTGCATCAATACAATGCCGCTTTTGTAGATGGTGAGGTCAGCTCGCAGGGTTGCGGAGAGCGCTATTGTGAGATTAGTTCCGTAAGGAATGTTCCTGGTTGTGCGTACATTGAGGAGGTGCGCAAAGGTATTGCGCCAAGAGGGGGTTCTTCAGGAGTAGAAAACGAGGTTGTTGATGACTGTGCCATTGTCCGCAATGAAACGCAGGTCAGAGATCAGTGTCTTGGGGTGATTTTTCAGGGTGAGGTGCTTGAAAGTTTTTGTAGCGGTTTTGGAGAGTTTAGGGGGTAAACCAAGGTGTATGAGTTTACCCAAGTACCGGTCAGGCCAGGACCAACCATGTTGGCTAGGGTTGGGCACTATAGGAGAGACCTGGGTCTGTTGGTTGACTTTTGGGGCCTGAGGTGTTGCCCCCCCCCCCATGCCGCCCTCCACACATTACCCCCTTGAGAAACATTTTACTGCTAGCACTTGCTATCTGGTGAGTCAAGAGTGGAAAGGGAGATTTTGGCCCAGTTTGTTCAGTTATAATAGGACGGACCCCAGGATACCACTTGCACATGACATTAAATACCTGGTTTGGTACCCTGTGGCCTCCCGAATAGAGCCTAACCACTTACTCCTCCTCAGTGTCTGCAGGGTGAACCGCGTCAGTCAGGTTGACAGATTAGCACCACTGCACTCCACTTTATTATTTTTTCCTAACTAGTCCTTAATCCATTGTGCCAGCTTGGGGGCTGTCTGGTCCCCCCAGTATGTTGCCACTCTCCTCTTGGCCATAAATAATGCTAAGGCTGTGGATTTATGTATTCTTCCTTTCAGGTTCGGAAGTAGACCCAACAGGTAGGCATGCAGGCTGCATTGTATCGTAGTCTCTATCATATTGTTTACACTACTGACCACTTCCACGCAGAAATTTCTTATCCGAGCACACACTCTCGCTAAATGCATGAAGTCCGTGTAGGAAGGTGGATATCTGACTATGGTTACCCCCAAACTTTTTGCCTGGTGTTTAGCTGGTTTTTGACTTAGTTGGCCTGGGTTCCTGCTATTCAGGACCCCAGGCTGATTGCTATCTCCTTAAAATGGACTCCATGTACCTTAGGTGCATAACACAATTGGAATTGGTTCACCTTATAGGCCCCTGTAACAGTGTACCATAGGTACCCAGGGCATAGGTGTAGCCAAGGCCTACCAGGGGCTGCAGCATGTATTGTGCCACCCCTGGCCTGGCCTCCATATTTGACACAACTGGCTGATCACTCAGCTGGGGTAAGTCGGTGTAACCACCTCTTACTTAGGTACAGTATGTCTGTGCCTAACCCTAAACTGGACACATATGTTCCTATCAGCCACTCCTATGGAAGGCCTCATCAATCCTGGAGGCAGAGTGCTTGGAAATATGTGAGATGGTGCTCTAGCATGAGCTGAGCCTGTCTGCAGCTGTCGGGAACCACTCCCTAAGCTGTTCCGGGATATTGCCATACCATATACTCTTAAGTGCATTATAATCCTCGCGGTTAAATGCTATCTTTGGTTTGGCTTTATCAAAACATGTCGAGTAAGGTGTCATACGAATTGGAATACTATCCCCTCGCCAGTTTTGGCGACGGGGATAGCATTCCACCCTTCTAGAGGGACACGACATGTGTGTAGCCTTAACCCCGGTTAAAGTTAAACAGAGCCTCAGCATCACAAAATGGATGCTGCCACCACAGACACATGTCTGACCTCCTGCTGCTGGGAGTCCTTCCAGCGAGGAGGGCCTGGACAAAGGGTTTCCTGCCTGGGGAGGTGCGAGCACCACCCCAGACAGGGTTTTGTGTATTGGGTAGGACAGGGCTGAATAGATTGAGACATGCCTGGGGCACACAAGGTGTCCCTGTGCATAAGCCAGCCCAAACCGGTTCTGGGGCTTTCCAGCCCCAGTCCTGGCGAGGAGCTGGACAAAGGAGAGGGGGTGTAACCACCCCCCTTCCTGGTCCCACCCATAGGGGAGGGACCTAGCAGGAGATCCACCCCTCAGATGGGAATAAGAGAGGGAGCAGTGCCATTGCACAGCAGATCATCCTGAATCAACTTTACACGAAGAAGAAGACTGGACTTCGACATTCTGCTGCACAGAAGACTGAAGAGAATCTCCCTTGTGGCCTAGGAGTGGCCACCCTGTGAACACAGGTACCAACCAGCAACTCGACGTCTGCTTTGCCGCCGCCTCCCGCCGGAGACCGAGCCCAGAGCCCGACAAGAACCAGACTCCCAGACCTCTCAGAGCCCGATCCACAGTCCCTGCGAAGAAGGGACCCGTGGAGGCACCGAGTGACGTGGGACCGGACCTCTTGAAAGGCACTCGAAAAGCGGACTGTGCAGCTTCTGAGGCATCCTCGACGTTGTGCTTTGGGGATTGAGAACCCCCACCACCGAGCAGCCCTTGCACCGAAGAGCAGCCCTCCAGCATCTCCACGATCTGCGTGGGGCCCTTTTGCATTGTGCCACTCGACGCGCCATCCCGGCCACTAGCCACGTGGTCAGCGGCCATCTTGGCGACGAAACCGAAGATTTACACAGCAGGTCTGGTTGCTCCAGACCTACCCAAGCTCCTGTAAAAAGGAGCACCCGCTCTGACCTTGCTGGTCCGAGTGAACAGCATCTTTCAACTTCTGCGTGGCTTGCATTTGCCAAGGCCTGTTTGCTCCGATCAGGTCGCCGACACCGCCAACAGCGAGAAGCCTACGTGGGACAGCTTGTGACCGAGTCCTGGACGTCCTCGACCCCGGGTATCCACGTGGCTGCAGAAAGAAGCTACCCGACAACGCCTGTTTGCACCCGACATCGCCTGGTTCCAATCTGGTTCCACGGTAGTCACTGGCTAGTGACTTTGAACACTGTCCCCTCTGCTTTTAGGTCTTCACATCTTCAGATCCACCCTTGGATCCACCGGAACTCTTCTCATCGAGCCGCCTGCAGCATCTTCAGCTCCAAGCACCATCGACCAGCGTGACGAAACCCGACACGACTTCGACCCTGTGCACCCGCTTCCTGTGGGTGAGGTAACTCAGCTCCGCCGGTGCTCCTGCACTGGTACACATCCCAAGGGCCTGTGTTTTAAGTTTCAGCTCCGTAGGTCACTCGGAAGGTTCCTAACTTTCTAACTTTGTGCTTTTTACGCACCATAGACTTTGTATTGAAAAGTGCGTGCACTTTGAACACTGCACCCGAGTCCCGTGGGCCTTTCCCGACTTAGTCATTGCCAGTCTCGAATAGCTCCAGCGATTCCCAAGGCCCTAGGCCTCTTCACTTTCCTCCTGGTATCTCTTATACCACTTTCTTAGTATATGGTTTGGGTGGCCCCTAGGGCTCATCCATATTGTGCAACTTTGTGTATTTTAAACTGTCTTGTGATTTAACGCTTGTGCTTCTGTGCTCATAAAGAGTCCAGGGGATTTTAATAGTTAATAAATCAATATATATTTTCAATATATATCTGTGTGGTGTCCCTTTCATTTGGTATTCAGGGGGGTTGTGTATGGTATAACAGCTGGCTTCACATGCCTTTCAGAGTTTAGCCTAAGACTGCTTTGTCCACGTTACCACTAGGATAACTGGTCTACAAGGTTGAATTACAACCATCATCATAAGGGTTGCTTGGCATGATACAAAGTGATCACTAAGAATTAGTGAGCATTATATATCAGGCCAACTTCTCACAGTCCGCACCCTCGCTCCCACATTTTCGGCATGCATTACTTTCTATGATTCCATATCTGTGTAATTTGCAAGTGTGTAGTACATTTGCTGTGTATGTGTAAAATGTATTATATGCAAGTTACAATTGGACATTCACATCTCTGTCTGATTACAACAACTCATCCACCATTTCTCCTGTGTACGCTGTGGGTTAAACTGTGCATTCCATCGCTCTTGAGCTTAGCTTGGTTAGTGGTACTCTTTTTGTCTTCTAGTGCCATCGTGTACAGTCTGATAACTAATTCACACAGCGTGGGGGCTGCTAGCATCACTTGCAGTGTATTTGATTTGGGTGGTTCCTCTTGTGAGGTACAGTTCCCTCATAGCCATTTTGAGCCTTTGATATGTAATGTGAATAATGGTGTGGTGTTTTGTATGTATTGTAGATATTCAGCTGTGAGGATCCTCCCTTCTATGAACATGTTACTCATCCTCTCTATACCCACCTGTTTAAGGATATTGAGAGCTCCCTGCTTGACCCCCTCACCTTAACCTCCTATTCACTGGAGGTGAGAGTCCATGGGAGGGTAGGGAGAGGAAGAATGGAGGGGGGAGTAGGAGAATGGTAATTGGAGAGTAGCGAAAGTATACATCCTACAATCTGGAGGTAATGGACTGAACAGCAGCCTGGAATTAAATAATTATTCAAGACAACTCAGAAACTGTGGGACGTGTACACTTCTCTAACTCTAGGGGCCCTAGGCCTGCACACTGCTCACCCATGCCAAAAGCTGGCCCTGGATACCCACAAGCATTTTGGTTTGTCAGTGACTTCATACATTTCTATAGCAACCCTATATAACCCTATATATAGACACCACTCCTTAACCATGATTACTTGGTGAAAGTCCTCACCAGGTGGCCACACAAGTGTTGAAAGTGCAGTATGTTCTCTTGGTCATCAGCAATGGCTCGGCTGCCATGAAAGGGACCCCAGGCTCTGCCACTGGTTTTCTAGATGGTGCTATGTTGCTGGTGATTTGGAATCGATCAATTCACCAACATTTAAGTGATCATTTTTGACATAGTTTTATAGCACATGGGTCTGATGTACCTTACATAGGAAAGAACTCTGTGCAGCACTAGAACAAATTTAAATACGATGCAACCAGAGAGTAAGCAAAAATGAGTGAAGACATGTCCAAGGAAAGTTTTGCATAAGAAAAGGTACGTTTTTGGGGAGAAATTGGGAAAGAAATGTATTCACAAACATCAATAGAAAAATAGTTCTGGTGATCTGGTGAGAGGGCAGGACGAACAAATGATGCGGAAGGGCAGCACACTATTAATGTTAGGATGATCTGACAGCGTTTCCCAAACTGTGGTCTGCCGACCCCCAGGGGTCCGTGACACATTCCCAGGGGATCCGCAGGACTTAGTTGCCTACTGTTGTTGTAAAAAAACGAAACGCCCATGCTCCCACACAGCACTAAGAGGTGTGAATGTTGCTGGCGCCTTAAGGTTCATAAAGTGACAGTGAGAGCGAGGGGGTATATAAAGATAACATACAAATATTTGAAGAGTATTACTTTGGTGAGAGGGATCCATTGGGCCTGGGGAAGGAATAAGTTGAGCAGTGGGATTATGAACGTTACGAAAAATTGAAGTAAATTATGAAATCCAAGAGAGTGTAGCAATAATAAAGACAGAAATGGGTTAAATTAATGTTTCTATATTCAGCATAAATAAATTAGATTTATTTGACAAAGGTTAAACGTTTGAGCTCGTCTATTGGTGAGTAAAGAGAAAGATAGCAGAAAAGAATGGAACTGGTAACAATGACAAAATAGATTGAGGAAGGATTATTTGATAGAGAAGAGGACATAAACCCGGGTCTAATTGTGGAAGGGTTAATAGCAGAAAATTGAGCTGGACAAGAGGCATAAATATGTAAAGAGAATGGAAAGGAAATTAGATGATCAGGGATTCACCAGTACAGAGATGATCTTGAAACTAAAGAGAATTTATGCAGTAAACAAGGCAAACTAGGGAAACATATAATTGATCTCCGTGGGCAGTTGATGGAAATAAGGTGGACTATAAACAGAGGCGTATAGCTTGGTCAGTAAGACTGGGGGGATGTGAGATTCAGAGTTTCAAACAAGAACGCTGGCATATAATGTTAAAATACATTATTCAAAAGCAGGGTGCATGAGAGGGGCCCAAGGGGAGTGGAAAGGGAGAGGGCTGTGGATTGGTAGGAATATTAAGTGAGAGAAAACATATTTTGTAGAATAACGAACGTTTTTTAGGACGTTTGCGCTTTATTTTCTGTGTGTATGTAAACATTCCGAGTGAAATCCCATAGACACCTTGCCATAACTGACTGAAAGCCCTGGCACCCAACTATTTATCAGAAAATAGATTTATTGGGGATGCGGGGGCAGGGTGGCGTGGCAGGCTGTAACACCCCAACCCCTTCCTCCCCCACCCCCTGAAGCTACGCCCCTTAGAGTAAAACACAACACTGAAGTTTTATCTGTTTAGATTTTACTAAAGCCTGTGTTGCTTTCATGTGCCTGAAAAATATGTTTTAATCTTTTTTAGGTCTCGTCCTATTCAATTCCGCAAGGAATGAATAGGACGAGACTATTGGGGCTAAAATAAGAGCTAAACTAAGCTCTTACAAAAATGCGGATTTCCAGAAGTGCATGTGGTCTCGTGAACGCGCTTCTATCCGACAGCCTCCCACATGAAAGCCATTTATTGCTTGTTCACACGTCTGGATCCGCTCACTTCTCCTCCCCCCTCGCCGAGAGCTTCACATTTCAAAGAGCTCTCCCCCGCCTATAGTGCAGCTGACTGAAGAAACAGAACTGGCCGACAGTCACCTTCATGACATCTGGTCAGATAAACAAGCAGGGTATTTTAATAGAGGAGCCCATTGCTGCACTCTGCCAACAAACACGAGTCAGCTACATCCAAGCCACAATGTGCTGCATCTGGGTTCTGATCAAGGCGCTACATTGGAAGTCTCTTATGATTTTTTTATTTTTTATTGTTTGACTCCGGCTGTGTAGCAGCACAGCACCTCTTCATGTGGACAAGTGCTTCACATTTCTTCTCACATTGCAATAAAAGCCAAAACTGACTGAGTCTAACCCGGCTTGAAAACACACCTGTAAATCCTTCTTTTCAGAATTTGCCTGAGCCGCTCCGCCGGTCACTGCCTGTTATTTTAACTATTTTGGCGCCATTGTCAATTACCCATGCCATCCCGTCCCCGCCCGTTGCTGCCTCCTATTTTCAGGTGAACGATGACAACTGATGAAAGAGTTTATTCAGATTCATGCAAACTAGCTTGATTTAAAAGCTACAGTCATGGACAGGGAGTGGCACCAGTTAAAAACAGGTAATGTTATTTTTATACAAACTGAATAATCACATATTATTTAAACTACCTGACTGGGTGTCAGTAACAACATAATTTCTGTAACAATATTTCTGATTTATTTGGTTAGCAAGCTGCTTTTACTTGAGAGGCAAGAGCCAACAAATGAAGCTGGGGTCAGAACTCTATTACTGCCTCAAAACTGTAATGTGTCTGTTAAAATGGAACACCTTTTTCCTCGTAATTGTCAGAATAGAAATACAACTTGTAATTTCAGAGGCACTGTAAACTGCTTTCGTGCTTGAATGTAGAAGGAAATAACGTTAATTGCGTACAGCAAACATGCTTCTGGGGGGGTGAACAATGAGAGCCCTTCATAGTGTTTATCACGTTTTGAGCCTGTCCTCAGGGTTGTGGGTGTGCGCTCTGCAGCAAATGGGTTGAGGCACGCAATGAGGCGTGGGTTTAGGGTCCAAAGCGATGTACCGTAAAGAACAAGGCCATGTTTCTCTGCATGGGAAAACTGTGGAAGGCGCACCTTGGGGGTCAAAGACATTCTTTCCTCCACTCCTTCCTTTATACACGATCCCACATATTTAAACCAGTGGCGGGACTGAATGTGCATGTGTCTGTTGGGGTGGGGGAGGGGGCTCGGGATGCACCAATGGCAATGGGAGGAATGCTACTGCCTGCCAGACAACCTAAACAAATGGTGCCCCTTGCAGGAAATCCCGGTTTCCCAAAAGTTGCTTCTAAAAATGCAAGGGGTGAAATTTGGTAGAAAAGAAATAACCAAGGTGTCAGGTTTCAATAAATGTGATCATGCGTTTTACACCATGCCCACTAAGAAGCTACATAGATGCTTTCTAATGCTATAGAAAAGTGTCTTGCTTGTTGTGCCTTTCTGCCCTCTATTAGACTCGGTTTTTGTGCCTTTGTGCCCTCTGTTAGACTCGGTTTTTGTGCCTTTCTGCCCCCTGTTAGACTCGTTTTTCCCTTATTTTTCTGCCCTTCTGCCCTCTGTTAGACTCGTTTTTCCCTTGTTTTTCTGCCCTTCTGCCCTCTGTTAGACTCGTTTTTTGTGCCTTTCTACTCCCTGCATCACCACATCATCACTCAGCCCTACCCCAGCATCACTCAGCACCACCACATTATCACTCAGCACCACCACATTATCACTCAGCACCACCACATTATCACTCCGCACCACCACAGTACCACTAGGCGCCACCCCAGCATCACTAAGCGCCACCCCAGCATCACTCAGCGCCACCCCAGCATCACTCAGCGCCACCCCAGCATCACTCAGCGCCACCCCTGCATCACTCAGCACCACCCCAGCATCACTCAGCACCACCCCAGCATCACTCAGCGCCACCCCAGCATCACTCAGCGCCACCCCAGCATCACTCAGCGCCACCCCAGCATCACTCCGCGCCACCCCAGCATCACTCAGCGCCACCCCAGCATCACTCAGCGCCACCCCAGCATCAATCAGCGCCACCCCAGCATCACTCAGCGCCACCACAGCATCACTCAGCGCCACCACAGCATCACTCAGCACCACCACAGCATCACTCAGCACCACCACAGCACCACCACAGCATCACCACAGCACCACTCGGCACCACTCGGCACCACTCGGCACCACTCGGCACCACTCGGCACCACTCGGCACCACTCGGCACCACTCGGCACCACTCGGCACCACTCGGCACCACTCGGCACCACTCGGCACCACTCGGCACCACTCGGCACCACTCAGCACCACCACAGCATCACTCAGCACCATGCCAGCATCACTCAGCGCCACCACATTATCACTCAGCACCACCCCATTATCACTCAGCACCACAACAGCACCACTCGGCACCACCACAGCACCACTCAGCACCACCACAGCACCACTCAGCACCACCACAGCATCACTCAGCGCAACCCCTGGTTATAGGTGTCACATTTGCAAAAGTTATAACTGTTGGCATTGTAAATGGCAAAGCTATTAATTTAGCTATTTTCAAAACTAACACATAAATAAAACAATTGTCATTTACAAGACCAATAGCTCAAACTTTCCTAATGCGAGACCTATTGCATTGCAAATGCTCGTTATTGAAATGTCTAACGCTCAAGAGTTTTACTTTGATTTCGGGTAGTATGCTGCTTGCATGTTTTCATGTTTATTGGTAGTAATTCATGAAAACATACTTCAATATTAGCATGCGATAGATAACTTATTTTCAATGTAATGCTTTTGCCAATTATGACATATACACTCTGCCCTTTTTTCCCTACAGTATATGCCAAAGTTTAACTCGATTTCAATTAGTGGGTATCACATGCAAGAGGCTGGGGCTGATGCCGTCTTGGAGCTTGCCTACACTGTAGCAGATGGCTTGGAGTACTGCAGGACTGGACTAGAGGCCGGCCTCACCATTGACGAGTTTGCACCCAGGCAAGTAGCAGGAAGATATTTTTAACTCTAAGGTATCCCGTATGCACATGAGAGCTTTCTAGCGCTCTGCTTAGCAGGACTGCGTTGAAAATAGAAACTAAAAGAAATCACATAAAGGTCAGCGCCCACTGTTTAAAATTGCAGCCTGGCCCATTGACATTGGGCTTGTATCTGGTAACACTGAAATTGTAGTAATTGCAAAAGCTTAGTGAAAGGAAGTCTGGCCCTTTGTAGAAAAGCTCTGTGCTCTCCCCTCCGTTGATTTGACCACTTCTTCTATTCTTTTGAGGGCATCTCTTTCATAAGAGATCAGAAAACATTAAATTACATCTAACACACCCACATTGCACTACATCAGAACCACATAATGGGCAAAGCTGACTTCAAAGTGTACTGCCACCCGGCAGCCCAGCAGAACGAAACTCACTGCAGTGCCCGGCCACAAATCAAATTGAATCTTGCTCCAAATAGATTCAAAATCAGATCTAGCCAATCATCAATCGGGGTTTGTAAAGCGTGGCTACTCACCCGTTAGGGTCCCAAGGTGCTGATGGGGTGGGGGGGGTCTTCTGATCATCTGGGCGTTTCGGTTCAGTCGAAGAACCAGGTCTTCAGCGCAATCAATCAATCAAATTTATATAGCGCACTACTCACCCGGAAGGTCTCAAGGCGCTGGGGGGGAGGGGTCCGCTACTGCTCGAAAAGCCAGGTCTTGAGTTGCTTCCTGAAGGAGAGGTGGTCCTGGGTCAGCCGTAGGTGGATGGGGAGGGAGTTCCATGTCTTGGCTGCCAGGTAGGAGAAGGATCTTCCTCCGGCGGTGGCTCAGCGAATACGTGGTACGGTGGCGAGGGCGAGGCTGGACGATCGCAGCTGGCGGGTGGGCGTGTGGAAGGTGAGGCGGTTGTTGAGGTACTTGGGGCCCAGGTCGTGGAGAGCCTTGTGTGCGTGCGTGGGTGAGGAGTCTGAACGTGATCCTCTTGCTGACGGGGAGCCAGTGCAGGTCTCTCAGATGGTCGGAGATGTGGTTGTGGCGGTGGATGTCCAGGATGAATCGTGCGGAGGCGTTCTGTATGCGCTTCCACAATTGGGTCAGCGACTGAGCTTGCCAACATACTTCAAAAACGAATCCATCACTACACAGTACACCAGTTTATCCAACCTTGCCAGCCACTTTCCAGCATGACTCACCTCTGAACGTAACCAAATACAATGGTAACATACCTTAGCAACTGCCATTGAATGGCTATAAATTATCAAGGGGTGGAATTTACATGAAAAAGGCAGAAGTTTTACTGGTGTTCACAGAAATACAGTCTCTTTATTCACTGGCAGATAAAGATGTTCTTGATAAAATGAGATCACAAACTAACAATAGAATACTAGTAAAAATCATAAACAGTCATTTGATTTGTTTGCAAGTTATTTATAGAATAAGAATCTAGCCCAAAGGGCAGTGGAGCTCTGAAGCTAGGGCTAGGACCAGGATATGTAGCCAGTATGTGAGGCCACAGAAACATGCAGGAATGTTCACAATCTGAAACGAGAACAGTAAGTGTTTGCAGCTAAAGAGAACTTTAGAAGCATAACAAGATTGTGGATTGGAGCTTCGGAACTAAAGAAACCCGTTAGCACGGGAGGAGGAGCATGCATAGGTGGGGTTGGATACTTTTACAGAATTTAATCAGTTTTGGACCAGGCCTGCGATTTAAAGAGATTCTTTAAATGGCTAGTTCTGTAAGTTGACAGTCTTTTGTCGTGTACTTGATTTCTCATGGTTTTGGATTCTCTGCACCACATTGTTACATAATTCACACAAATATATTGACAAATGTGCAGAGACAGAGATTAAAGTATTTTAACTTTAAATTAATGGGCTTTCCAGGAAATTATTGTGGAGGCTTCAGAGGATTCAGACAGCGACTGCAGGTTTTTGCCTCAGTGTCTCTTAATTACTGCCAGCAGACCACATCCCACAACAGACTGATGAGGCTCCTCTAAAGAGTCAGTCCGAATTTCAAGTTCATTGTCATGTTAAATTACAAATTCATCTTAACCTAAGCATGGACTGCTCTCATTCTTTTAGCAATCTTTCTGAAGTCTGACAGACGTCCTTAAGTATTTCAAATCGCACTGAGCCACTGTCTTATCCACGTCTTCAGGCAATCAACCATGATTATAGTAAATTGCATACATACTTCATGGACAAGCTTTCTTCCTGTATACTTCTCAACCAAACCCTCTCTTCGTCAGAAAAACCCAAGACTAATTATCAAGAGAGAACGGATAGCAGAAGCCTATATTTTCTAACTAAATTCCCTCCTGCTGTCCACCCCTGCAGGCTCTGCCCCTTCATGTTTTCTAGCCTGCTCACAGGAAGTGCAGATGAAGTCTCCAATCTGAATGAGTCTCTAACCACTGATGAGTCCAATTCCAGAATGCTAAATGCGTGCAATGTTTCCACTAGCTAGACGTAATCTGATTTAAAGCATGATCCACTTACATGTTATATCTTACAAGCGCGCTACCATCAATGAGGTCCATGTAACTTAAACTCTGTATAAAGGAGAAAATTCCCTTCTCGGTTCAAAATCCTCGGCCTACCTAGACAAACTCCAGGGACTATTCGGATCCATCCAATGTCTCCTCCTGCTTCTGAGCCTTATGTCGTATATTTAAAATTCAGTGACCTAGTTATTGAAAAATATTCGGATAATGGATTTAAATGTACTGCCTCGCATTTTAATGGATGGTTCCTGATGAAGGAGTTGACACAAGAAGTACTGATGGGCAGTTCAGATAATATGGTGGGTCTTCGAATTTGCTGGCAATATGTGAATACAAAAGCAGTGCATTTGAGGTTAAATATAAAGCGAATAGAGACATATAAGGATGGTTCATTAGAAACGCAGGTCCTGTGATGGAGCCATGTGTGCAATCCTGTAACAAACATGTTCTAGAGATGAATAGCATCCGGAGCACTCTGCTCTAGCAGAAGTACAAGGTAACTATGTTCCAAAAGACTCAGACACCTTGGAAAAAGCACTCACTCACATGCCGTTTACTAATTCCAGTACATTAACAGAGACCTTGAAAATCTGCAGTAGAGATTGCGTGCTATTCATGCCTTTATATGCTGCACCTGTCACCGTGCCTGATGAAGTAAGTTTTCACCAGTGCTTGGGGTTGTTGATTATGAAAAAACATAGGATATGTGATTGTTAATAAGAAGTTGTCTGAAGGCACTCCCTCCTAACCCTGCTTCCCCGGACATCCCCCATGGCTATCGTCAAGACAGTGGTTCTTCACCGGTGGTCCTGGAACCCCTTTGGGTCTAGGAAGCTTACTTAGGGGGTCCGTGGCTGTATTACAAAATCAAATAATATTAAAATTAATAGATTGTAATGATTTAGGTAGATATATAAAGAAGAATCATTGAAAATGTGAAAACTTTGTCTATATTTGAATGTGAATTAGGCAACATAATCAATATTTGAGCATTTGTTTGGTGTATGCTTGTGTTTGTATTGTTTTGTATTGCTTTGAGGTTCATATCATAGAAACTGCTTAAGCCAGGGATCCCTGGCTTCCACCATTGACTCGGTGGGGGTCCCCAGATTCCAGGAATCAGTCAGTGGGGGTCCACAGAAGTCAGAAGGTTAAGAACCACTGGTCTGGATGGACATAGAATATTACTTAATTTATGTTATTTTTTTGTAGAGGTGCAGAAAACAAATGAATTATATATCGCTATGTCCTAGATATAAGCTGCATTTGCATCTCTCCTAAAACTCAATAAAAGCAATGAGACTAAGTGTGCTATGGCATTCAAAAAGATATCTCCTAAACTCACCCCTCCTTCCACTCTTATATGCTATTCACCTAATCACCTTACCCACATTCAGAATCTCCCTGTGTAGAAAACTGGGTTACTGGTTGAGGGGCAAACCCCTACTCAAGCAGCAACAACAGTTCTTGTCAGGGTGAAACACAAACCAACCCCAAATTAACCTATGCTTAACCCTCTGAAAGCTTGGCTCAAAAGCAGTCAGGCTTAACTCAGAAACACTGTGTCATATATTTATGCAGCACGTCAAGTAGTAATAAAGTAAAAACACAACAGAAGAAAAATCCCACACAAATTTGGAAAAATAGAGTAAAATGTAAAAAATCATGTGCAAAATAGGAAAAATCTAATTAGTAGAACTGGAGATATGGATTTTAAAGGCTTGGTGAAAATCAAGCGCCAAGAAGCACTGTCTGCAGCTATTTGGATGCAGTAGATCGGGTCCAGGTCACAGATTCAGGCCGCCATGATAGAGCATGAGCCACGACTTAGTTTAGTCTACTGAGAAGTACCTTGTGGGCTTCGGCATTGAGATGCGCCTTGAGTGAATAAGCACACCCCAGCATGGAGGGGCCATCGAGATGCATTGCGCAGCAGAAAAGTCTATGACTGCAAATGAAGAGCTATAATACAAGGTCCAGCATCGTTGTTGAGGAAGCCTGATGGGGCTTGTGGAGACTTGCATTGCGATGCGTTGGCGCAAAGGATGAGAGGCACAGCGCTGGGCCTGTGTTGTGAAGGTCTGTGTCGGCATCGTAGAAGCCACCGGTGCTTGCTAAGGCTTAGATGCGTCCCCTTCGAAGACAAGCTGCGACGTGCTAGGCCAGAGTCGATGGCATCTGTGTTGCGCTGCATCAAGATGTGTGCAGGTTTGTTGATGCCAAAGAAGCGTGTTATGTCCCTGTGGCTTCCAACATGGGTCCAGCTAACTGACCCTTGGAGATTTACTGGAGTTCTGAGTCCACACATGCAGACTGCAACAGAAGAGTCCTGGTGCAGCAACAGCAGGCCTTGGCACCAAAGCAGTCCTTGGTCAGCAAGGAGGTCAGCAGGGCAGACTTCTCAGCTGGGCAGTCCGTTTTTTTGACAGGGGCCACAGGTCTAGAAGTGGTCTCAAGAGTTGGGCCTGAGGGTCCAATATTTATACCTAGTGTCATCTTTAAAGTAAGAGAAGCTTCTAAAGGTTTCTACCCCCAGAGGTGCTTGGAATTTCCTGCCTCCCTGCCCTGGCCCCAGCTTATCTGGAGACACAATAGACTAGTGTTAAACCCTTTGGGAGTGTGTTGAGGCAGAGGCTTTGTAATGTGCAAGTGTGATAGGTGACCGCTCTGCTCTCCTATGAAGTCCGAGAGGGCTCATCCTGCCCATACATATCCCCCCTTTGTCTCGCTGTCTGGGAGCAATGCACAAAGACCAACACCTAGCCATGTGACTCAGGATACAGGTACCAAATGGTTGGAGCAAGAAAATATGAACTTTGTAAAAGTGGCATTTTCAGAATTCTAACCTCAAATTTGACTTTACCATTAAAGAGGGTTTTAAATTACATTTCTTTAGGCACCAAACGTTTATTCCCACTTGCTCCCAATAGAAAGCTATCACTTATTAAATGCAATAAGGTACCCCAATGATCTCCTGTGGAAGATATAGGCCTTGCAGTAGTGAAAGAAAAATGTAGGAGTTTTTCGCTTAAAGGACATGTAAAACTTAGAAGTATATGTCCAACTTTTTTAATCCACTGTACTCTGCCCTGTGGGCTGTTTAGGACCTACCTTAGGGGTGATTTTATATGTACTTAAAAGGGAGGTTTAGGCCTGGAAAAAAGTTTGTCCTGCCAGGTCGAAATGGCAGGTTAAAACTGCAAACACAAGCCTGATACATGTTTTAAAAGACTAAGGGCCCGATGTAGGTAATTAAATTTTACCACTTCTTAAATACCGAATGATACCGAATCGGTATTTAAGAAGTGGTAAAATAGAGGGGGGGTGGGGGTGGGGGGGGGGGGGTGTAGGTAATACAGAATCGGTAAATACCGAATCGTTAAGATTCGGTATTTACCGATTCGGTAATGCCCATTGATTCCTATGGGCATTGAAGCCCATAGGAATCAATGGGCATTACCGAATCGGTATTTACCGATTCTGTAAATACCGATTTCAGCAAGGGTGCAGGGGGTGTCACTTTGACACCCTCTAGCACCCCAATTCCGGACTTGTGTGCCATGTGGCACACAATCATGCGATAAGGGCATGTCTGTGTGTCACATTGCACAGGTGTGCATGCACAGATGTGCATGCACACCTGAATTCGGTATTTTACCACCCAATAGGATTGGGTGGTAAAATACCGATTCTTAAGGGCCTGTGGCACTCTTAGGAGTGCCACCTACATGTGGATTTACCGAATCGGTAAATATACCGATTCTGTAAATTTACCGATTCGGTAAATTTACAGAATCGGTAAAATATAGGCCCCCTACATCTGTAATCCCGTTTACCGGTCGGTAACGGCCGAATTCGGCCGTTACCGGCCGATAAATGGCCACCTACATCGGGCCCTAAGTGGGTGGCAAGATCAGTGCTGCAGGGCTTTAATTTACAAGCCTTGAATACATGTTGTCCTGCTTTACTAGGGACTTACAAGTAAATTAAATGTGCTAGTTGATTGTAAGCCAATTTCACCATGCTTAAAGGAGAGAACTTAAGCACTAGTTACCAGTGGTAAAGGGCACCGAGTCCTAAAAGTCCTAAAAGCCAACAAAAACAGGTTCGGAAAACAGAAAGATGAAGGCAAAATGTTTGGGAATGACTCTGCAGAGAGGGCCAAGCACAACACCCTGACCCGTTGGCACCAAACTAAGGTGCTCCTACACACTGGAAACACCACACAACAAGCAATACAGTCTGAACCACCATTTTCAAACACTGTCACCTATACAATTAAACATTCACGCTAACTCCTAAATTTTGAAATTGTGTCCGAACACTTCAACCAGACTGTCTCACCCCCTCAAATTATTCTCTTTAGCAAGCTGGCATCCAATTAACTACATGCTCTGGATCGTAATGAACCTTGAAACGTATTGGACAACCAGTTGCTACAACTCCTAAACTGTCAGTCCTTTCGCATTTGGCTATCAATTCCAAGCATGGTATCATTGTTTCTCATCACAGCATTTCATCAGTTATACTTACTGCACTCAAGCAGATAAAGCACTCTTTACTCTTGTGATCAAGATCATGCTCTGTAAATACAGCAAATAAAGCACACATCCTCACTTTCCTTGGACTCTACAGTGCCATCATTTACCGCTCACTGATTGAACCCGCAGAGTCCCCATACTTAATGGATTCTGCTGTTTCGAATGTATTCAGTCATATGTTGCCTCCTCAAAGGGTCACTCCTGTCTCTTATACTGTTCAGACTACCCAGGTCACTCCCTCACCACATCAGACATTTTGCTGTAATCCACAACTACTCATCAAACGACCACATCAACATGTTATGTAACTGGAAAGCCTGGAAGTCAATGAGGAGTGGTAGGACAAAAGGGAGTAGAAATGATTTGGAGTGTGGCAAATTTACAGAAGGTACAGGAGGCAAGCAATTCAGATAACCATATACTTATTTGTAACTGAAGGCACAGCCCCTTCAACTGCTCCTTGTTCTCAGCCCTTCCCCAGCAACTAACAACTGAAATCCAACTCAAAATCATTCCATAGGTGGTTATAATGCAAAACGTTCTAATACATCGCTACATTCTGTTCATCACTACAGTGACTTTTACACCTGACCAGGTTCAATCTAAAGAAACAATTGCTCATTAATAATAATGCTAATATTGTTGTGATTATTGTTGTTTTTATTATTAGTTTACTCTTATTATGTTTGCATCATAGTAGTTTATCATCTAGTGACCAAATAGGGTTTTCATTGCTGTTTTGGTTACAGACTGTCTTTCTTCTGGGGAATCGGTATGAACTTCTACATGGAAATAGCAAAGATGAGAGCAGGACGACGTCTTTGGGCTCATTTAATTGAGAAGAACTTTCAACCAAAGGACTCCAAATCTCTTTTACTTAGAGCTCATTGCCAGACTTCTGGCTGGTCGCTCACAGAACAGGTTAGAGTTAAAAACGTTTTTACTACAACAAAGCCCTTTTGGAATGCAAATTGTTCTGATATCTGTTTTTTTTTGTTTAAATCTCTTTTATTGAATTTGTACGCAATAAATAAAAGAAGAACATTAACACTCACCAGCAGTAACAATAAAAGGCAGATGTTAGCAGGCAAGTTACAGGATATATAGTGATTGTCTATAGCAATGAGGCTATAAGATACGATGCCCCGGACAGAACCATAGGGAACTTAGCACAAGACTGGGTGTATTTGACATAACAAGAGGTATACTAAGGACCCCATCCAGCGCTAGAGCAACAGTACTTATCAAACATTTAAGGGTCACATGGGTCCCTGTGGCTAAGCTAGCTGAGCTATCCCTAGGTTCAGTCCAGCAGTGACCATCACAAGAAGGACAAATGACACATAAAGGTATCTTTCACTGCTGATATCTGTTTTGAACATGTCTCTGACCCGTCCATTCCTAGATGTTGAAAAAGTATGAGTTTTTAGATGGTATACCACAATGTGCCAGGTATGGCTATGTTTATATCCCTTACACCCTTGCACCACATTCCATGCTCTTACTGAGTGCCTTACTCATCAAGGATGACGTTTGTTCCTCTCCATACTCTGTTTCCCATTCCCTCCCTCCCTCTCTCTTCCCCTTCTCACTCTCACTATCTCTCTCCTTCTCTGACTCTCCCCCCTCTCTATCTCCCACACGCCTCCTCATATTCAAAATTGGCATGGCACGGTAAATACTGTACAATTTTCGCTGTTAAGCCTGCTGAAATTTTACGACAGCTGAGGTATTTAAGGCATCCACTAATTATCAGAATGCGTTAAATACTGCCACAACTCTTAAGTCCAACCCATGCACAATCAGGGTTTACACGTGAGTTAGAATTTACCGTCCCACTCTTAATCAGGGCGTTAGTCTGTTCCCTAACTAAATCACATAATTATTGCTAACCATCTAACTTATATAGCTGAGTTATTATTATTATTTTTTAAAAACAGTTTATATTTTTCCAACAACACAGTATCGGTATACATCAAGCATCTTTACACTGATTACATTCCCCCCCTGGTGAAGCCGGAATTTTCCCTCCACAGACATTTGAGCATTAACTACTAATATAGGTCTATAAGCTACGTGCCCTCTTAATGCGAAGGGGAGAGGATGCGACCTCAGATGTTAACTGGGCAAACCATGTTTGTCTTTCGCGCCAAAGTTCTATCGTGTGTAATACACAAATGTCCCCTCTGTATCTTTTCCAAACCCCCCCCATTTGTGATCCCATTTCTTGGGGCATCCACGTCCTTTGAATACTGTTTTTTCTGCAATCATAGTTGAGTCCATATCTGTAGCCCAGTCTCTTAACAACGGGACATGGTCCATCCCACACTTCCGTGCAATGTTACATTTTGCGATAGTAAAGCCCATCGAGGCCCAATCTTGTTCAGCCCGGGAGAGGTCAGTTGCATGCCAAGCATTAAGAATGCAAAGCTGGGAAGAAAGCTCAAGGGATTATCACACGTTCTCGCTAGTTGACGGGTGACTGCGGCCCAGTAGTGCTGTATGTGTGGGCATTCCCATAGAATGTGGTAAAAAGTCCCAGTTTGGTTACAGTGACAGAGACAAAGCGGGCAAGGGCGCCTCCCTTTTCTGTATAGAAGTTTGGCATCAAAGTAGACTTTATTGAGGATTTTCAACTGGATGAGCCGTAGCCGCATGGGAATGGCGACCTCCCGTGGGGAGGCCAGCGTGTCTCGCCAGTCCTCGTCCTCTATAGCACCCAAGTCTGTCTCCCAGCACCCTTTTAGTTTCTGTAGTAGATCTGGACGATTGTTAATAAGCTTCTTATTTGTGAGCGATATTGCCTTGCTGTCCATGGGATCTAGCAGCAACCTATCCTCTAAGGGAGAAGAGTCAGGAAGGGCGAAATAGCATGGCTGATCTGTAGATATCTAAATGCCTCCGATGGTGCTAGTTGATATTTTGTCTGGAGGTCACTAAATGAGGCAACCCTACCCTTCACCCACATGTCTCCCACTGTAGATATGCCGATTGTGTCCCATTTATCGAACCCCGTGCATTGACTAAGTCGACCCAGGATCTCCGGCTCCCATAGTGGAGTCGCCTTGGTTATGCGCTTATACCAACCCAGCTTTCTTGTGACTCTGTGCCAGGTTTCAACCATACGGGCAGTGGGCCCAGTTACCTTGAGTTTGCA
The DNA here is from genome assembly GCF_964263255.1 of Lissotriton vulgaris. Taxonomy (NCBI): domain Eukaryota; kingdom Metazoa; phylum Chordata; class Amphibia; order Caudata; family Salamandridae; genus Lissotriton; species Lissotriton vulgaris. The sequence continues at coordinate 183,907,732 of NC_141694.1, forward strand.
GGGATTTGTGTATAGAGACCTTTTGTATTCACCCGTCCCCATGAGCCATCGGTCAGTGCGAAAATTGTGATCATCATGGGGGCCAAACACCCCTGATCGCTATCAACTGGGAAGCCTGGTGGTAAAGTCGAAGGTCTGGTAGTCCTATGCCCCTGCCATACCATCCCACCGTAAACTTGTACAATGCAATACGCGGAGCTCGGTCTTCACACAAGAGTCCACGTAGAACACCATCGATTTGGGACAAGTAGGAATACGGAATAGGGTTGGGAGTATTTTGCAACACGTACAGAAAGCGGAGCGCAAGCATCTTAAACAGGGATGCACGTCCCAGGAGGGTGAGCGGGAGAGAACGCCAGTGGAGGGCTTCATTCTTGTGGAGCTGAAGGGGACAAAGCAAGTTTTGTTCATAAAAGAGACCAACATCGGGGGTGATAAAGATGCCAAGATATCGAAACCCTTCCGTTGCGACCGGTATCTCATAACCCCTCGGGCTGTTGGGGGGGTGGTCACCCCACAGGGCATACATCTGGGACTTGGACCAGTTTATGTTATACTTCAAGTGGGAACCTAAAATATGGAAAATGTGTAACACCCGTCACATTGATCACGCTGGTGCGTCTAAATATAAAAGAATATCGTCCTCATATAACCACATGCGTTCTTCATGATCCGCCGAGCATTTAAGCCCCCGGATCCCCCCTAACGCAAACAGCCAATGGCTCCAATATCAGTGGGAATAATAAGGGGGACAAGGGGCACCCCTGCCTCGTTCCCCGGTGTAGAGTAAAAGTGGCCGACTGGTGGTTATTGATGACAAGGTGTGCTGTGGGTTGAGTATAGAGTAACCGAATCCAGCGACTCATCTTGGGCCTAAGTCCCATACCAGCCAATACTGCGAAACGAAAGTCCCACTCAACGGTATCAAACGCCATGCTGGCATCTAATGACCGCAGGATCGCGTCTTCTTCGATAGTATTAATCCTGCTGATAGCCCCATGTACCCTGTGTAGATTTCAGGCTGTATTTCTGCTCGGCATGAATCCGGATTGATCCGGATGAACTAGGTCAGTAATGTAAGGACGGAGAAGATTGGCCAAAAGTATGGCCAATATTTTGGCTTCGACTGTTAAGAGGGAAATAGGTTGATAGGATTTGCAATCCTCAACTGGTTTATTGGGTTTGTGGATGACCACAATGTTTAGCATTTCGAACATCATCTGGAAGGAGTCCCAGCTCGAAGCACTCCTGGTAGAGGTTCAAGAGGTGAGGGGCCAACAGCGTAGTCATGGGTTTAAAAAGCTCAATGGGAAGTCAGTTGGGACCCATCGCCTTTCCAGAGCGGACACCATAAATAGCCTTTTGAATCTCAGTTACAGTAATATCCATCTCAAGCACTTCCCTATCTTGTGGGGAGATGCTGCCCACTTCAATCGTGGCCAACAGATCAGCTGACAACGGAGCTTGAAAGGTCGATGAATTAGTACACACCTCCTCAAAATAAGACGTAAATGTGTCAGCTATAGATTGAGGATCTGTGAGAAGTGTACCATCCGGGCCTGTAATTCCTTGGACCCATCTCAAAGCTTGCTCCTTGCGCTACAGCCACGCAAGGAGTTTGCCCGTTCACTGCCCTTGCTCGTAAACCCTGTGCCGAGAGACAGGGAATGCATTGAGGCCTCCTCCAGAAGGAGCTATTTATAGTCCATTCTTTTGATATTCAGGCTATGTTGAGTGGCGTGGTCAGAGCCACGCGCTACTGACTTCTCTAGCACTACGGTCTCAGCTTCAATCTCAACGACTCTCCTGGATCGCTCGTTTTTAGGTCCCACCACCAGGGAGAGGGCTCTGCCCTTTATAACTGCTCCAAACGCCCCCCAGAGTGTCAATGCCGAGTCAACGTTGCTCACATTTTCAGCAAAGTAATACTCCGCGTCTTTTCGTAGAGTTTCGTAGGGTGTTGAAGGATCTTCAACACCCAGGGCTGTATGGTAATAGTACCGGGCGTCTGACCCGTCGTATTGCAAAGATCGTAAGAACAGGAGAATGATCTGAGATCCCACGAGCCAGACATGTGGCGCTTGTGAAGGCATGGATGTTTTGGGTGTGTGTGAATAAGTGATCGATACAAGATTGGCTACTGTGCGCCCCAGATTGGAACGTGTAGTGAGTGTCCAATGGATTACACCACCTCCAAATATCAACTACTCCCAGGGCATTAGCGAACTCAAGTAATTGAGACCTTCGGTGGATCCTCCGAGGCCGGGAGACGATCCCGTGCACTATCCATCGTTAAGTTAAAATCGCCTCCCATGACCAGTGTTCCCAAGGGCAGGTCTAACACCAAGGCACCTATGTCTCGCAGTGTCATTTTCTGCAGCCCAGGGAGGCATACAGAGAGAGCAGATTAAGAACGTGACTGCCGAGTATCTGCCCTGTACGTCGGTCCATGTATTTTGTATTATATACGGACAATTCTTTCGAAGGAGAATCCTCACTCCCCTGGAGCCCAAGGTTAATCTAGAGTGGGCTATTAGTTGAGATCCTTTCCTATTCAAGGCTCCACAAGTGTTTCCAATTAAGTGCATCTCCTGCAGCATCACTATGTGTCTGCCAGTAGGAGGTCCCCTCATGTCCCCTCCCAACGCATAGTACTGTATTATGGTCTGCCAGGAGCAAATGATGTGGTGTTCATTAATTCTAGTAATCTTGTAGCTACATCGAGTTAGGGAGACCCAAGCTTTTTCATCTACCGATACGAAATATAAAAGAACCATATACAAAAACACACAAATCTCAGTTACACAATCCAATTCCCACCCCTCCCCCTACCCCCCAATTCAACTCCCCCCACTCCTCCCTCCCCCTGCCTCCCTGCAGGACAGGCATTGAACCACACCCAACTTGCAGAGCGCCTGTCGCCCACCCTTAATATTCAAGGAACGTGATACAACCCCACCCCCTAGAGCAGCAATGAAAGAAAACCACGCCCACCCCGGCCCACCAGCCCCAAAGCAGCTATTAGAATCAAAGTCCTGGAGCCTGCTGCTATAACCTAACTCCTGTACCATCACTCCCACGGCCAGAAAACTCTATCAAATGAGCCTCATCCCACGCCCCCCTCCTTGGCAATAGATGGATGCAGAGCAATTGGGCACTTCCATCCCCCTCAGCGGAATTTATACTTGCGGTTCTGAGACAGTCACCCTTCCAGGCTTCGAGTTGTCGAGTCCTCCGCCGTAGGCAACCCTTGTCGGCGTCCTTGACCGCCGTGGCCCCCGCACTTCCCGCAGATCTTTGGGATCGCTTGCCAACGGTTCTCCACCCCTCAAGCCAGTCCCACGCCTTTTCCGGCCTGGTGAAGTACCAAAGTTTTCCATCTGACTCGAAGCGCAGCTTGGCTGGAAACATCATTGCATACTTAATTTCCTGCTCCCTAAGGCTTCTCTTCCATGAAGCTGCGCCGCTGTTTCTGGACCCGCAGATTGAAGTCTGGGAAGAAGGTGACCCTGCTATTATCGATGACAATTGGTGGGGCCGCCCTTGCAGTCTGCAGTATAGCATCCCCGTTGCGGTAGTTGAACACCCGTGCCAGGAGAGGTTGAGGTGGCACCCCAGGTCACGGCCTACCCCCCTGGCACATGGTGGGCACGTTCAATTGAAAATCATTTAGAGAGCCCCCGAGGCTGAAGTCCGCTGGAGGATCAAATCTTCCACAAAGAGGTCGGCCGCCGGCCCCTCCGCTCTCTCTGGTACGCCCAGGATGCGGACGTTGTTGCATCTCATGCGGCCTTCATAGTCGTCAGGTTGCAGCGTTAGCGCCTCCTGCGTGGTCTGGAGCTCAGCTACTTGACACTTAAGAAGCTCAGAATCCGTTTGGAGTTCTTTAGTGGTAGCCTCAACAGCTCCAATGTGTTCCGATATTTTCTGCATATCTGCTCTCTTCAGGGACACCTCAGTGGCCACCGTGGCAATACTGGCTTCAATGGAGGTGCGCACCATTGTTATCGCTGATAGGATATCCTGTAGTGTGGGTTCTGAGGGCTCCCCAGGGGTCTTCAGATTGGACTGATCCCCCTCTTGGTTCCTTTGCCATGTGAATTTATCAATTTTAGGTTGAACCACATTGCGGCCGCTGTGGCCGGATGCCATCTTTTTGAGTTAGGGCCCCAATTTGTGCAGTAGAGGAAACGGTAGGGGGGGAACCAGCCCTTCTGGCTACTCGCTGCCACCTGTCGCAGGTTCCTACCCTGCCTATCAGGTGCTCAGCCCCCCCTCCTCCCCCCCCAGCCATGTTTGACAGTGCAATTGGGACACAGTGGAACCAATGGGGGCAATACAGGCGTGTGAATGAGGCCCCTCCATACTGCATTCACACGAAAATGGCCCCAATCTCAATTATGCAGTCCGGTTACTACAGGAGCTGAACAGTCCCATGCCTCCGCAGTCAAAACCGGGTCCGCTAGTATGGAGAATTTTAGTACTACAGAGGTAAGTTGTCACAGCGCGTGTGGGGGCCCAGGAATATTGAAGTCGGGACTTTCCTCTGTGGCCCGTAGTGGCCCGCTAGTACCCCTGTAGGCGCCTCTCTGTAGGCAAAGCGCTGGTACCTGTGAGCAGGCCGCGAGGCGCCGTAGACCGCAGCAGTCTGGGATACTGGATGATTTCAGCCCCCAGGGGGTTGCCGGCGATGAAACGTATGCGCCCAGCCTCTCAGTGCAATAACGGTCGCATTGCCATAGCCCGCATCGGCGGGCGACAAGTTCCGATCCGGGCCAGTCAGCAAAGGTTGATGCCCATACAACACGCAGCGACACCAGCGTCGAATTCCGCTTGCGTCCAAGAAGGTGTTGGGAGCGCACCGCAGCTCTGGTCCCAATTGCTGAGCAGGGCCCATCTCTCAACACAAATGCCCCCGAGGACCACGAAACCTCGCCCAGACTTCGGGCTGGGGATTATGTGCCGCCGGGCGTAGAATAGGACGTAGGCGGTCGGGGCAGACTGAAGTTATGCGGATATTACGGGAATGGCGCAATGGAGCACAGCTACCGTGTGGCCATTTCCCTCGGCAGTTGGCCACGCCCCCGCTGAGTTATTTTTTAAGCCTTAATTATGACAAGCTATTTATAGTTTTCCTGCATACCTTATGCTGTCATCGTGTTTGCAGTCAGAATTCAGCCTTTCAGCATCACCCCAGAACAAACGTACCATGTGTCTAAACCCGCCCTAGTATCAGTACCTTGTTTAATTTTAATACCACTTGTCCTTATGGCACAGGAAGGGGGTAATTTGTGCTTGTCTTTTGCTTTGCTACAAAAACGTGCAAACAGTGCCACTTGCCAGAAGCATATGGAAGATATGAAAAGTAAAGCTATTTTTTTCCTTTCTCCTTCTGGTTCATCTTGCAGTAATCGTTACACAATGCTCACCAGAGGAATTAAGTTTTCCCTTCTCTGTACTGTTAGTTGTGAACAAAAGATATGGAATTTCTAATATATGGCGATCAATCACACCTGGTTAGTGTTCTGATTCAAACAATTAGTCCACTTTTCTAGGCCATGTACTTACTACACACAGTCATTTAATAACAAATGCAGTCAGGTTTTCATGCAGTCAACCCAATCCAGTATTTAGCATGTGTCATTATCACTGATAAGCCCTTCCAAACACAACACTCTGGTACACATAGGCAAATGCACACAAGTTTGTAGCAGCTTTTCTATCTGGTCTACCACCTACTCAACCTACACCATGAGACTTATGGTTCAAGGAAAAAGTAGGACCAACATCCCACTTTCCATGTCATGCCATCTGTCTCTCAACTTGACCCAGGACACCTAACATTGCACACTCCACTTTAGTATGTTGTTTTTGGTTCTTATCTGACCTATATTTCAAGTTTGTTTGATATTTTGATATAAATTATTTTAGTCCCTCCATCGAGGGGAATCAATCACACTATTGAAATAAAATAGAGGCAATAGATGTAACATTTACAGTGAAGCTTAAATAATAGACCGTGCTAAGTACAGGTTATGGCCTTGTTTACATGACATGTCATTGCATTATTTTATTTTAGGATCCCTACAACAATATTGTGCGTACAGTGATTGAAGCCATGGCTGCAGTATTCGGAGGCACCCAGTCTTTACATACAAACTCCTTTGATGAAGCCTTGGGGTTACCTACAGTGAAGAGCGCACGTATCGCCAGGAATACTCAGATTATAATTCAAGAGGAATCGGGCATTCCCAAAGTGGCAGACCCATGGGGCGGTTCTTACATGATGGAAAGCCTCACGAACGATCTGTATGATGCTGCCCTCAAGGTAGATATTTTATTTTGAGGGCTCACATAAGGAAAGTTAATATTCCCTAATAAATCAGAATATTTAATCATTGCCTGCTGCTGGTCCCTCACAAAGTGGCATAGACGGTTACATTTTAGGTACGGGCACAACTCTGATTGTTATGAAGATCAAGGTCTGATGATTAAAAGTCTAGCATGTAATTTATACCCTATTCATACATATTCTATGACAATCTGAACCTTTTCTGAGCTCATCTGGTTGGTTACTGAGCAGTATCCTTTGTAAGTATGGTTTACCATCCCACAAATGGTAATCTGTTACACCATTACCTTTCTATAGAGGATGCTAACTTGAAATGACCAAGACCGAGAATCTCACCAGTTGGAGGCATGTGAGCTGTAGATCACATGCTTTGCCTAGCCCGCCATCTACTGTTGGGTCTGGATGTGTGCACTTTGTTTTTGTTCGAAGAAGTCTTTTCCAGTCACAAGGTAGGTGACTCCTCCTTTTGGTGATTTTGGACATCGGCTCCATTGTTAGATTGTTTTTTTTTCCACCATCAGGTTCGGATGTGAATTGCTGGGCTCCGGTTCGGCACCGTTTCTCGGGTTCCCTTCGATGCGCAATCCACTACCCTCGATGGCATTGTTTCTCGATCACATTTCCCAATCTCCACGTATCGTTTTGACTCAAAGATCTTCGATCTAAAAACTCGTGAAGGGGCGGGGTGTTGGACATACCTGCATCGGGCTCACTAGCAGTCGATGGAATGTATTCCATTCAAGCTCTGTCCCAGGTGTTGCGCCAAGTTTCCGCGCACTGACCTGGACGAAGTGTGCAACCTCTGTTTATCCCCGGAACACAATGAGAAAGATTACGACGCATGCCGATTGTTTCGATCGAAGAAGGCGCTTTATGATGGTCGGGATTGACGTCTCGAGATGCAACACCAAGGAGGCTCCGTACCGGACATCTTCAGCGAAAATTCCGACTGTGAAGAAACACAAGCCCAAGGAGCCGAGGAAGAAGAACCCATCTCGGTGTCTGAGGCCGACTCCGACATGGAAGAAGAAGAGCAATTTACACCGGGTCAGTGTACCGTGAGTACAGAAACCCCCTTGCCCCAACAACACCATACAAAATAGGCTCCGGTCCTTCCTCTGTCTGCATGCCAAGGTCGGCACCGAGAAAAAGTTTTGAGCACCCCGCCGACGGGCTGGACGCCGAAACACAAAGAGAAACCTTCCGGCTCGGGACCGAGTCAGCCCCATGCCGGCTGCATGGGGCTGACTCTGAAATCCTCTGCGTCAAAATCCAAGCATGTCCTGGTCCATCTTTGTCGAAGACTAAATCTTTGGTACCCACAAGTAAAGATAAAAAGACTCTGCTAAAAGAGCCTCGGTCTGATGTTCCCCCTTCGCGTCCATAACAGAAAGAACTGGTTATTCACCCAGATACTGGACATATTCATGCCAGACTGCCTGAAAAAAGGAACCTAGGCCAACAGGATGAGCACCACATGCCTCTGAAGAAAAGGGGTACTAACCCTTCACCACCATACGTTTCACCACCTTCACCTACTAATCCTCAATTACTTATCACAGTCACTAATTCACCACCACCACTATCACCTGACCCACAGAATGAAGGGGATAGGGATGAGGATAGGCCACAAGATGTTGATCCATGGGAGGATTGTGACACTGATCCACACACAGATACTGACCCTGACTTATACCCGCCCAGGCCATCACCACCTGATGACAATATAGGCTACATTGAGCTTCTTAACAGGGCTGGTCATTACCATGGGGTGGACCTACATAAGGAGGTTTTAGAGGAGGACTTCTTGTTTGAGACCCTAAGTCTGGACTCTTTGGTACAGCAGTTGACGCCTCGTTGGAAAAAATGAAGAAAGACACTAAGGCCGCAAAGTCTATGGGGGCTTTGCAGTTACCTGAGAATAGGGGTTTCTTTCAATGCTCCTCTTTACAGGCGTGGCTCCAAAAATATTTGCACAGAAAATCCCTCCTCCTCTTACAAGGGCAACAACCAATCGCCCTCATCAAGAGGCTATTTCAGATGAGGTTTTAGAGGAAACAATGGTAAGAGAAGAGGCAGAGGCAACTCCACACACACTTTCCCCACAAACAACAAGCAGTGACTTCCTTTCGCTACCCCCGATCATTCCACTTCTGTCGGGGGACGTCTCTCCCAAATTCTCCCTGTCAGAAACGTAATCCCCTCAACCAAATGGGTTTTACAAATTATCCAATATGGTTACTGCCTGGAACTTACAGACACTTCCCCAAACATTCCTCTAAGATCACACGCAATGTCACAGGAACATCTTACCCTTCTAAAGAAAGAAGTTCTGTCTCTGTTAGAGAAAGGAGCTATAGAACTAGTCCCATGAAAATATCAAGAGGCCGGGGTATACGCCCTGTACTTCTATCAATAAATCAATCATAGGATTTGTAGAGCGCACTAAATACTCGTGAGGGTTTCAAGGCGCTGGGGGGGTGCTGCTACTGCTCAACGGCCCAGATCTTGAGGAGTCTTCTGAAGGACAGCAGGTCTTGGGTCTGCCGTAGGTGGATGGGGAGGGTGTTCCAGGTCTTGGCGGTGAGGTGGGAGAACGATCTGCCACCGGAGTTCGCTCTTCGAATGCGAGGGACTGTTGCTAGGGTGAGGTTGGCGGAGCGGAGCTGGCGGGTGGGGGTGTAGAAGCTGAGTCGGCTGTTAAGGTACGCTGGTCCGGTGTTGTGGAGTGCCTTGTGTGCATGGGTGAGGAGCTTGAAGGTTGTTGACGGGGAACCAGTGCAGGTCTCTCAGGTGGGGTGTGATGTGACTGCGGCGAGGGATGTCGAGGATCAGGCGTGCAGAGGCATTCTGGATGCGTTAAAGCTGTCTCAGGAGTTTGGCCGAGGCTTCTGCGTAGAGGGCCTTTCCATAGTCCAACCTGCTTGGTGACCCGTCTTCTTGTCTCAGTGGGGATCCACTTGTAGATCTTGCGGAGCATCTGGAGGGTGTTGAAGCTGGAGGACGAGACGGCGTTGACCTGCTTGGTCATGGAGAGGGTGGAGTCGAGGATGACCCCTAGGTTGCGTGCGTGGTCGGTGGGTGCTGAAGCTGTTCCCAGTGTGGTCGGACACCAGGAGTCATTCCAGGCCTAAGGAGTGGATCCGAGGATGAGGACCTCCGTCTTTTCTGAGTTCAGCTTCAGTCGGCTGTTCCTCATCCATTCGGCGATGGGCTTCATTCCTTTGTGGAGGTTGGTTTTGGCGGTTTGGTGGTCCTTGGTGAGGGAGAGGATCAGCTGGGTGTCGTCGGCGTAGGAGATGATGTTGAGGTCATGCAGTTGGGCGACGTGGGCGAGTGGCGCCATGTAGATGTTAAACAGCGTTGGGCTAAGGGATGAGCTCTGGGTTACGCCGCAGATGATCTCGGTGGCTTCGGAGCAGAAGGGGGGGCGTACGCTCTGTGTTTTGCCAGAGGAAGGAAGTGGTTCAGTCCAGGGCCTTTTCTTGGATCCCGGTGTCGTGTATGCGTATTCGTAGTGTGCGGTGGCAGACCTTGTCGAAGGCACGCTGACCTCAGAGAACTAAATCTATACATTCAGTCGGACCACTTTCACATGGTCACACTCCAGCAAGTGCTCCCGCTCCTTCAACAAGGCGACTTTCTGTCCACTCTGGACATAAAGGACGCCTATTTCCATATCCCAATACACCCTGCTTACCGCAAATTCCTCCGTTTCGTAGTAGCAGTCCAGCACTATCAGTTCAAGGTGCTCCCATTCGGAATGACTACAGCACACAGGGTTTTCACCAAGTGCCTGGCAGTAGTCACAGCTCATCTACGAAGACAATACATTCACGTCTTCCCACATTTGGACGGCTGGCTCATAAAAGCCAGCTCACAAAAAGCTACCTACGTCACACTTACAAAACAGGGCAATTGCTCCACGATCTTGGATTCACAATAAATCTGTCCAAATCCCATCTACATCCATCCAACACACAGGCATATCTAGGAGCCACAAAAGATACACAAAAGGCTTTGGCCTACCCCAGTCTGGCCAGAATCCTCAACATGCACACTTTACTGTGACAGTTTCAGCCTCAACACTCATTGCCAGCTCGAGTGTTCATGCATTTAATAGGGATGATGGTGTCTTGCACTCTAATAGTCCCTTACGCACTACTCCAGATGCGTCCCCTTCAGGAGTGCTTAGCACGTCAGTGGAATCGGGCTCAGGGTCTCTTATAAGATCTAGTGTTGGTGGATGGCCGCACCCATTGCTCTCTGCCGTGGTGGAATACACAAAACCTTTCAAAAGGGCTGCCCTTCATAGACCCAGTACCACAGATAGTGCTAACAGCAGAGGCATCGCTCACTGGTTGGGGAGCTCATCTCCAGACAAATACATTACAGGGCATGGCTGCAGCAAAAGCAGCTTCACATAAATCATCTAGAACTGCTAGTGATTTTTCTAGCGCTCAAAGCGTTTCAAGTACATCTAGTAAGCAAAGCTGTCCTGATCCGTACAGACATAACAGCAATGTACTACATACAAAAACAGGGGGGACACACTCTCTCCAGCTGTCACAACTAGCACAGACTATCTGGAGATGGGCTATACGTCACAAAATACTTCTCCTCGCAGAACACCATCCAGGAGTAAACAATCAAATTGCAGATCTGCTCCCTCGTCAAAGACAACAGATTCACGAATGGAAACTCCACTCTCAAGTCCTCCTCCCATAGTTCCAAATGTGGGGCTTTACCAACATAGATCTGTTCGCCACAAACCTAACGCAAAATGCCCAAGGTTCGCATCCAGGCATCCACATCCATTGTCTAATGGCAATGCACTATGGATGAATTGGTCAGGGATATTTGCCCCCCCCCCCCCCATTCCGTTAGTGGTTCAGAAGCTCAGGCAGGCGTCCCTGACACTAATCCTAGTTGCTCCCACATGGGCTTGGCAACCCTTGTTCACAACACTGTTGGAGCTCTCAGTAGTTCCTTACCAAAAACTACATCTCACTCCCAATCTTCTCACTCAGAGCCATGGAGAGAGAAGACATCCAGGTCCCAGTCATCTCAATCTTGCGATCTGGCGCCTGAAATCTTAGAGTTTGGCTAACTTATTATCTTGCCAGACTGCATGAACATCATCAAAGAGGCTAGACGTCCTACCACAAGAGCATGCTATGCAGCAAAGTTGAAGCGATTTGTGTTATTCTACAATCACAATCCACTCGATCCACTGGACGCTTCAGTTCAAAGCATCATTTCCTATTTATTACATCTGCAACATTCCAATTTAGCGTACTCTTCCATACGCTTGCATCTTGCTGCAATAGCTGCATATCTACAGAACAGACAACACTTGTCTCTCTTTAGAGTGCCTGTCATTAAAGCCTTTATGGAGGGACTTAAAAGAATAATTCCTCCATGACTTCAATCTGCTTCAGTGTGGAATCTCAACATTGTCCTTAACGGACTGATAGGTCCACCCTTTGAGCCATTGCATAGATGTGAACTGCAATTTCTCACTTGGAAGGTAGCTATCACATCACTGAGGAGAGTGGGTGAGCTTCAGGCACTAACCATAGAAGAACAATTTTTACAAGCACACCAAAACAGAGTGGTTCTTTGGACTAACCCTAAATTCCTACCAAAGGTCGTTTCTGCCTTCCATATTAACCAATCTTTTGATTTGCCTGTGTTCTTCCCTCAACCAGATTCTGTGGCAGAACGTGCTTTTCCCACTTTAGATGTGAAAAGATTACTACTCTACTATGTAGAAAGGACGAAAACTTTCCGAAACACAAAACAACTCCTTGTCGCTTTTGCGCCACCACATATCAAAATCAGGCTTTGCCAGGTGGATAATCAAGTGCATTCAGACATGCTATGCAAAGGCAAAATTAACACTAACAATTCCCTCTAGAGCACACTCCACACGCAAACTAGGGGCTTCCATGCCGTTCTTAGGGAATATACCCATAGATGACATCTGCAAAGCTGCAACTTGGTCTACACCTCACACATTCAAAAAATTCTATTGTGTAGATGTTTTAGTAAGACAGCAAGCTAGTGTGGGCCAAGTAGTTTTACGGACACTATTTCAAACGGCTGCATCAGCTACAGTTAGCCACCGTTTTGGGTCTATGCAAAACATGTGATCTACAGCTCACATGCCTCAAACGGAAAATGCTACTTACCCAATATACATTTGTTCTTGGTATGTAGAGCTGTAGATTCACATGCGCCCACCCGCTTCCCCTGGTACCTATACCTGTTGGAGTAATATATTACGTATATACATCTCTTACTACCTCCATTATCATCCCCGCGGCAAACAATCTAACAATGGAGCCAATGCCCGTGCACACTATCACCGAAGGAGGAGTCGCCTACCTCATGACTGGAAAAGACTTCTTCGAACAAAAACAAAGTGCAAACATCCGGACCCAACACTAGATGGTAGGCTATGCAATGCATGTGAATCTACAGCTCCAAATGCCAAGAACAGATGCATACTGGGTAAGTCGCATTTTCCTTTTATATGGTAGGTACAAAAGCGAGGGTTAGGATTACTGTAAAGATGATTCTTAGCTTTAAGGTTAGGGTAAAGGTTAGGGTGAGAGTTTGAAATAGTTTTAGAGTCATGGTAAGGGGAAGATGGGCTTAGCCTTTGGTTTAGTTTGGGGTAAAGGTTAGTCTTAGGTTTAGAGTTTGAATGAGGCTTGTGGTATGGAGTAGGTTTAACTTTATGTTTATTTAGTGTTGTGCTTATTATTATAGTAAGATGCGGAATAAGGTTTAGTGTTATGGAAATGGGTTAGGCTCAAGATTAGTACACTTACCCTTTTATTTAGCCTATTCTGAAGTGTTATTCTCAATAGAGGAAATGTTGATATAGTGGATTCTTATGGTACCTCAATGTAGCTATATTCTATGTAGTGAGATACGACAGTGGGTAATGTAATTTGTCACGGTACCCTGCGCCATCTTCTCCAGTTGGATACTGCTTCTTTTATGCATTTTGCTTGACTTCGCTACCTTTGAAGTGTAGTGAGTGCTGACTGTGTGAGTGGGCAGGCCTTAGACACTTATGGCCCGATTTAGAATTTCGTGTTTGAGACAAGGGTCACCCTAATCACAAGGAACCAGGGTATTTACATTTTAACAAGGAAACAATGATTCATCTGGAACATATATATTGGATATTTGATAATGGCTATGCACAATGGCATTTGTCAGTTATAGAAGGACGCTGAAAGAGAAGACCAATTTTGTAGAACACAATATGGAGACTAATGTTCTTTTTGCAAATTTTTCAATTATATTCTATTACACCTGAAAAAGGGTGCCCAGTGTCCCAAGTAAACTTAGAACTTATGTATCAGAAGTGACAAAGTTGTGGCATATTTACAATGTTTCATGATCAACAATGCAAAATACATAACCATTGTTGACAGCCTTTTGACTTATCCACATGCAGTAGGGGGTCTCATCAGGACCCAACAATGAGTGACACCTGCAGTAATGTATTTAATGAATGGACAGAGAAGAGATGTGCACACCGGTCACATGCGTGAAAACAGAAGCAAAAAGCTACTCAAATGAGGTCCAGCAGGGCATCCAGTCAGGGAAAGAAATGGACAACTTTTATGGCGTGTATGTAGATGCATACGTGCAATTTATGGTGAGAAAAAGAGACACATCAATCCAAGGTTCAATGTGTCACCGGGGTTCATTATAAGAGTGATGAATGATTTATTCCTGGATACGAGGGGAAGTGGGCCACCTTGGTCAGCTACACAACGCGGTTAGCAATTAATAGCTAAGCTCACATTCCTTCGGAGACTGCCGAAGTTAGCCTCCTTGTGCTGAAAATCCGATTTTCAGCTGTAATAGAATGATTGCAAAAACAACTTTGGTCTCCACATTGTCTTCTATATAATTGGTCTTCTCTTTCAGCGTCCTTACTCAAATGATGAATGCCATTGTGCATAGTCATTATCAAATACCCAATATATTTTCTGCATGAACCATTGTTTCACGATTTAGAGTTTGGCAGGTGGGTTACTCCATCAAAGATATTACAGATATCCTGTTTGACTTATTAGAAGTGTGTTATATTCTGTCTTGTATCTTCTCTTGTAATAATGTGGACAGGATATTCAGCATGTTTGTGACGGATTCGCCAAACTCTAAATCTGACCTTTAGACACAGCATGATGAAATATTGAACACTCACTAAAGTGAATGCTCAGTCACCTCTATCTTGCTAATGAAGAACAGGCCTTTTAGCTACTATTAGTAAAAAAAGAAGTCTCCGTTCCAAAGTTTTATATATCATTTACAGGCTAGTTCGAAGATTTTCAATAATGGCCCTATGGTGAATGTAATCCTATGGGACTCCTGTCAGGTTGCCAGGGAGCATTAGAACGAACTCTGTCACCATTAGAATGACCTTAAATGTCCATAATGTGCAAACTGTACTTGAGTCGATTGCTAGGACATTTACATTCTGACCTAATGTCTCCATTATTGTAGCCTTCATCATTATCACTGGTTAAAACAGGACAGTTTAACTCTATTTCAATTATGCATAAGCTCCGAGACATACTACTAGGGAATGATGTATGAGCTAATGTTTCATATCCAAGCAAACTGCAATTGCATTTTTTTAGGTATTTTGCAATAGCTTCTCACAAAGAGCAACAAGCCCTCCACCATTCTTAGTATTGAGGAATTAATTATATGGATGTTAAAACATCTTATGTGATAATTCCTCATTTGGAAATCTAAATCCCTGGAAGGCAGGCTGGTATGGTGAACAACTTGTGGGAATGCAGATTTCTTAAGCAATTACATAGACCATAGACAATGGTTCATAATAGCACAGCAGTTTCATATTTGTGAATTACTGATCCTTGTGGTATTGGTAATTTTAAATGTTAAATTACAATTTAGAATGTTCCCTTAAGAAACCGCATTACACATCAGTGCATCCGTGCCCTGGATGTCCACTTGTATTAATATCTGGATCCTTAATGCTGACTTTGTGTCATAGGCTAACATGGATCATGTGTGTGTGCCATGAAATAGGTCTGTCTCAAGGATTGTTGTCTCTAGGACCAGGAGGGGCGCCCAAAGCTCTACCCTTATAGTGGTGGAAGGCTACTACCTTCACCAGGAGTTAAACAGCTCAAGCGCATTCGTGGCAGCATACCATGTAGTGCTCAGTAGTAGTGACCATATCTGTTTTACCCTGAGTCACTGGAGTGAGGTCTATAGGCTCACTCACCTTTTTTTAAAAGTTCTGCTTCTGTGTGATTAACTCATCCTTCATCTACATCAGGTAGATTTGGAAGTGCTGCACAGCATATGAGTAGTGACTTTGCGCTGGTTGTATGTGTACCTGTGATGGGTAAGGTACATGGATATAGCAATACCACACAGTATATGTATGGTTAGCACATGTACTGAATGTATGTATACTTGGTGTAATATAGTGCATGATAGATGTAGTCTTGTGCAGTGCATGTGCAGGGAAAGCAAGTGCTGAGTGTGTGTGCGATTGCATGAAGTACATACATGAAGGGTGAAGCGTGGTGTAGCACATTTGGCGATTGGGTGTGCTGGTAATGTGTGTTTTAAAATAGCACACGCTTGTACAGTGCAGAAAGGCTAAAGTGCAGAACAGTGCACACAGATTGAATGTGTGTGCTGAATGTGTGTGTGCCTGTAATGGTACAATACAAAGAAGTAAAAGTGGTTGCAGTAAGTGTGCTGTGAATGCAGAAGGAGTGCCAATGTGTCTGCAATGTTACATTACATGAAGGACCCTGGGTTCCGTTTGGGAGGCTCAGGCCTGCCTTGTGAAAACATGATCAGGAGATTTATTACCACCCCCTGAGCACACAAATACAATAGCCAATATTGATTTAAACTGTATCCTAGTTGCATAAAGGATTAGCTGGCAAGCCACAATGTATCAAATTGATTCAAGTCCATTCATCAAATGTTTGTAGTCACTTTAAATCTTCAAAAGTTTATTCTGGCCAGATTTTTCTGTATATTCGGTACATCAGTCTCTGTGTTAAGATGGTACATCAGCCAACACGTGTTTCGTCGTGTACTAATACAACACATAGACTTCCTCAGGGCTGCGACCAAATAAACAATGCCCATAATTAAAATAAATTTTCTATATGGCAAGAAAGGAAGAGAAAATATAGTACCCTTCACCTAGAAAAGATATTGTGCAGAACTTATTATCGTGTAGGCACTTCCCGTGAGAAAGAAAGTAAATTTATAACCCAATTAGGGTTTGAAGTTTGCACTCAAAATATCTGTGAGTACCTTATAACCCAGTAAAAATCAATGTAGGATTAGTAAGGTATATTCACCTCGGAATATATAGTTATCCTGGATGTTTGACTTCCTCGTCTTGTTACCAGGTAAATCGTCTATATAACAAAATGAGCGCTAACAAATGTCACCAAACACAGCTTCTGTATGTCCGTCATCACATTATCACAATAGCCTCCAAAATTCTTATCAGAAGTCTAATACAACTATAATCAAATCCTTATAAAAAAAATCCATGCTTTTATCTTCTTTAAGAAGATTATCCTGTACCTGTCATAGGTTCGTGACAACAATATCTAAATCCACTTTATATAAATAAATACCCTCGTTTTTGCCAAACCAAGTTGGTACGCACGCTTACAACTATTATCCATTATCCATAGTATAGTGTGTAGAGTAGTACTCACCAAAATTATCAAAAACACGAATTCAATATTCTTCACAAATAATCCAATCCCTTCTTGGTCCTTCCTAAAAAGACAGAACAACGTGTATATCCTATTCCTTATTTATAGCTATACTCCATTTAGCCAGTAATTCTAATACCTGCTCACCTTATTATAATTGTCACAGTATAGTTTCCTTTGGTTTAGTAAGTTCCCAATTCCTGTAATTTCTAAAAACGTAGTATATACATTAACATCTGATCTCTTAAACACAGCAATATTACGACAATCGATGCGTGCCATAACGCACCACACTAGCTAACTTCGAATACGATATGAGGACGTGCGCTGTAAAATAAAAAAGTAAGTAAGTAAAGTCACCATCTAAACATTAATTCATGTGCTCACCTATGTAATCTATTGTCCTATATCTTACCCTGTCTGTATATTACTCTCCTTTCGTCCTCAATCAACTCGTCTGCTCTCAATAAGGCGTTGTATGTCCCAGTTTACTCAGTCGGAGGACTATAATCGCCAAAAGTCACTGTAACAACCAAAGCATATAATCACTGTCATGCTTCTAAATCCTAAGTCTTGTAAGCTTGTTACCTTCCACTGGCTTACCCAATATCTGTGTCATAAAGTCGTGTTCTCCACCAAGTCGACCTCCTCCTGATAAAAGAGGAGACGCTTTAATATCCTATATTTTTACAAGGATTATATTACATAGGGTTGGGGATGGAGTAATATCCACAAGAGCATACCTTGAAATTGGCAGCAACAATCCTCGCTGCTCGTCGGCGTTCCGCGTAAGCGCCATATTAGAATGTCTATTTATCCCATTTCGTGGCGGGCACCATTTTATAATGGTATTTACCTCGGAATTATGTTAAGAAACCTCTTAAACTAGACCAGCTATTCTAACTACAGCTTCTATACTTATAATGACAGTATATTTAATCTTGGTCTAGTTACGATAATCGCACTCACGTGATGGTCACACTATAGTCAAAATTATCGCAGATTCTATCAGCGTCCTATCGCTACATATTACGGTATATAATCAAGGCTCAATCCCCAACTAATAAAATTAAGCTATATCTAAATCTCTAAAACAGTATACATATGGGCCAATTAATGCTATCTTCAAAGCCGAACGAGTCCAGTATATTAATCCTATATTGTTTCAATCCATTACGATACTCCAGGACAACATTTCTCCCGGTGCACACATCAAAATATTAAAATCAATCTTAAGGGTAGCGTGCATAACGATTGGTCAAGCAACCAACTTAGGAATCCTATAGTCTTCTATTGCCTAATAATATTAGTAAGGTAAAATTGAGGTAAAGAATAGGAAAAAGAGGTGTGCACGTGTTTGCCAATAAAACCAAGGTATTTTTACAGTGAAAAAAGTCCTATCTAATGTCAGAACGTAGCATTTATACAGAATCTAGATTACCATATTTTACGTTGACTATCACAACTTCAATATCTTACTGCATCGTATTTAAATAGTTCACATAACATTTGACCCTCAATATGGTTAACAATCAAGAGAAAGCATTCAATCCCCATTAGTAACATGTAATTAATTTGTCTGGAGGTTATACTTAAAGTACATAGTTACTATTAGCAGAAATTAAAGCAACTTGTATAGGTATGCATTACCATCAATTATTATATACATGTTTCATGGATACAACACTCTCATATAACCATGGCTAACGAGGTCATAGCACATATACATGGCTAAACATGACACTAAAACACTTAATTCTTAATCTGATACTGCTGTCACTCTTGTCCCAAATATTATTGATACTCATTATCGATATTGAGGGCAAGTGTGTTGGTACAGTTCCATCGGTGGAGGTTGCTTGCCGCGGTGTTGGCGTCTCTCGTAATGGGGTGCAGGTGAGGGTGGAAGTGATGTCTTCCTCCGAGACCTTGTTGCAGAGTCTGCGTGGGGGTGGTGCACGTGCCTGGGAGCGGAGGGTTTTCTAAAAGTGAAATGGATGCAGTGGTGGTCCATCCAGAGCTGTTCTGTGGTGTGGCTGAAGGAGATGCGGTTTCCTCCTGCGAGGACGGGGTCGAGTGTGTCCATCTGTGTGAGTGGGGGTGAAGACAAGTTGCTTCAGTCCTATGTTGGTGAGGTTCTCTGAGGTTCTCTGGGAGGGTGGTGGTGTTGGCGTCATTATAGTTGTCCAGGTGGAAGTTGAGGTTTCTGAGTAATATGTAGTCTGTGGAGGCGAGGGCGTTGGGAGAGATGAGGTAGGCAATGATGTTGATGAATGGGGGCCGGGCGGTCTGTAGACGAGGGTTCCGTGGAGTGCCGTTGTGGGCTTAGTCTCGATCTGGAAGTGGATGTGCTCCACGGAGGGCTAGACTTCATCCGAGTTGGTGGTTGTCATGCGAAGGGATCTTGTGTGGATGATGGCGAGGCCTCCTCCTGGGTGGGTGAAGCGGTCTTTCCTCAGGATCTTATATCTGTCAGGAATGGCAGTTGCGATGTCGGGTCTGGAGCTGGCATTGGTCCAGGTCACTGTAAGGAAGGCGACGTCAGGCGTGTGTGTGTGTTGCCGAGGTCCCAGATGTGTGTGGTTTGCAGAGCCAGTGAATGGGGAATAACCGCGAACATGTTACAGGAAGGAGGGTAGGGCAAGGATTTGCCTGACATCTACTAGAGCTCGGACCTCAAGGGGCAATTGTGTTATTGCTTCTGAATGTCGTATACCTTTCCCTGTGTAGAGTTAGAAATAAAATACTTGTTTTTATATGAAAATACACAAAACAATTTGCTAGCCCTCCCACTTATTTCGTCTCGCTTACAGCTCATGAGACTCACAAACAAAAGGCCAGATCACTTTGTTTGTATGGGTAATTTTATTTAACCCTTTTACTCATATTTTTTGTTGAAATTTATCAATTTCATGGGCAAGAAGAACACTTCATAAACACTTACAAAAACATTTATACATATTTACACCTACTAGACACGTATCACATATACTATGTATCAACCAATAAGCAACAAACTTCTCATGCGAATGGTATTTATCAACTCTATAAAGAAAAAATAATTGATGTTTGAGAGCTAGTCAAACCACTGTTAACCGAAAAGGTTTACAAGAAATGTCTGCGGCAGTAATCAGAAGACAATTCCAATTATTTCCAACAAAAGATGATTGAACCCAGAAAGGGCAATTATTCAGGATATCTATCTGCCGTTTTGCCGACGCGTTTCGAATCTGTGATTAGTTACAGATTCTCCTCAGGGCTCTCTCAATGTTTCGATTCTGCACAAAAAATAAAAAATGAAGTTTGTTTTAAAAGTTTGCAAGTTATTTTAGCAAAAGACCCCCTGCTATTGCTACACTAAAACAAGTTGATTTACCTTTATGTAGAATGCGGTGGGCTCTCGTGGATCAGATTGGGCACGAGAGGCTGTGCACCACAAATCAAATGGAATGGAGCTTTAATTCTGTAAAACAATAATTCACAGACTTACAAGGCCATCTAAAGCGGAACCTAGTGATTGCTACAGACCCAAAAACGGCACGCTCATACCTCAATCGAGTCTGGCGTTGATCTCTACATCACTTCCTCATTCTGCTCGTTTTATCTAGTTTATGCGACCTGTGGGAAATTAAAGGTCGCGCTCAGTTTCGGTCTTCATTGTGACACTTGGACAATATTGGAAGTGAAGTGAAATTGTTTAAAAGACACATACCTAAGGTTTCAGATTTTTGCACAGGGCGGCGGTCGCCATGCCGTGTGTTTGGTTTCTTTGTTGAATCCGATGTCAATTGGTGGCGGGAATGCGTGTTCCCTGTCCTTTACAGCAGCGCTGCTTACTCGCGCTATAAAACAAGAATGGGAGGGATAGGGGTTTACTTAATCTTTGCCACGGAACGCTGCCTGTGAAATGATGTTTAAATGTTTTTGTATTTTTTTGTAAGTGTTTATGAAGTGTTCTTCTTGCCCATGAAATTGATAAATTTCAACAAAAAATATGAGTAAAAGGGTTAAATAAAATTACCCATACAAACAAAGTGATCTGGCCTTTTGTTTGTGAGTCTCATGAGCTGTAAGCGAGACGAAATAAGTGGGAGGGCTAGCAAATTGTTTTGTGTATTGTTATATTGGGTCCAGCTGCCCCCCGTCCAAGGACCAAACTCCATTTTCTTACCAATGTTTTTATATGAAAGCATGTATTAGACCGGACATTGATTTCTTTTTTGTACTGTTTGCACTATGAGTTATGAGTCATGTTCACTGACCTGTATCTACACCCCCCCCTCCCCCTCCCCCCCCGGAGGGAGGCTTGGCTACAATTACCACTGAGAGCCAAGTACAGAAGGGGTACTTGGCTCAGTTGGTCAGGATCTATAGTTTGTCATCAAGAGTAAAAGGCCTCAAACACCACGATTGGGCCCATTTGTCCCTGCATGCCCATGGCCCTCTGAAAGGCGTTCTGACAATGTGGGAACAATACTTATTGGATTTTAACAAAAGATTAACTACTATTTACTTATGTTTTTTTCTGCAAGCAAATTATTGAGATTGAAGAAATGGGTGGAATGGCCAGAGCTGTTGCAGAGGGATTACCTAAGCTTCGGATTGAAGAGTGTGCTGCTCGGAGGCAGGCAAGGATCGATTCAGGTAACTAGCAATGGGGTATAGACTGTTATCTATATTTGAGTTTTCTAATTCCTTTTCAAGATTCTTGTCTTTACTGGTTTGCGAGCTCTGTTGGTAGTTGTTTGCCCCTGACTTGAACTCTTCTGGCAGCTTCATTAGTTAGTAGGCCGTTTGGCTATGTGGCTTCTCGGGTGTCCTTAAAGAGAACTCAAAGGGTTACAGTGGCTAGACCATGTAGGGGAAGGAAGAGTCCAGTGAGCATACTGTATCCTGCCTTTTTTAGTTTGAGGACCGTAGGCTGCGCTTGCGCAGTTCGGTCCGGAGATTTAATGTTTCTTAGAATGGGGGCTTGAACCCGCCCATCTTCTCCATTGGCTGGCCTCGTAAATGCAGGCCAGCCATTGGAGGAGAGGGGCGTCACTCCCTTTAAGCCCCGTCTTTTCCCGATTCGGGGGCGTTTTTTTCTCTTCTTTCTCTCCCTGACGTCATCGGGAGAGAGCATGCCCCTCATCACGCTGCCTGCACGCTCAAGTCAGCTCTCTGATTGGTGTTCCTTATTAACCAATCAGAGGGCCGACTGGCGCGTGCAGGCAGCGTGCGTGGTGAGGAGGCTTGACTGCAGCAGGGCAAAGCAGGAACCCATACGGTAAGAAGCGGCCGTTGTGTGCTTGTGCTTGCTCCCCTGCCCCCCGTTGCTTGTGCTCGCTGTCCCGCACCGCCCTCGTTGCTTTTGCTTGCTGTCCTCCCCCACCCTCATTGCTCGTGCTTGCTCCCCTGCCCCCCCGTTGCTTGTGCTCGTTGCTTGTGCTCGCTGCAAGCGCAACCAATGCATTTCTTCTGAGCGCCAGCACTTTAGAGCGGCCGAGGACCAAGCCCGAGCACTTTATCAAAGGTCGTTTGTCTCTTTGAGCGATCTTGTCAACATCGTGGATTGTTTTTAGTTTTATTAGGAATAATTTTAGCTTGTCTCTTATTGGGGTATGTCATTAAATAGTAAGTGATGTATGTTTAGTATTGTATATCGTATGCCTGTCTTTGACAGACTGACACAATACAGTGTTCTGACTCTCCGAGGCGTGTATCCTGGGCCGGGGGATGCTGTGGGCCTAGTCTGATATGTAATGCCTCTCTGAGCCACACTTCTCGACTGCACTCTTTCCTCTTGCAAACTTTGGGGTCTGTCTGAGAGTTCGACATCGCCATCGCCATCCCAGAGGGATACAAGATCACCCGAAGAGACCGCGTCAAACAGACTGGAGGAGGCATCGCCATCATCCACAGGGACATCATCCACATCACGACCAACACCGACGACACCCTGAAAACCGCCGAACACCTACACTGCCAGATCCGCACCGACCCGAAGACCACCCTCAGAGGCACCCTGATCTACCGACCCCCAGGACCACGCACACAATTCAGCGAGGACATCGCTGACTTCGTCAGCCCGCATGCCCTGCCCTCCGCTGACAGTGTGTGAAAAATTAAACATTTGATATTACAATTAGGGAAACAAACCGTATGTAAAGCACAACAAATAATTAAAAAGTACAACAACTAATTAAAAAGTACAAGGTTAAGTTTATTTCTAAATGTACATATTCATATTAAAAAAGACTCAGTGCAAAATCATATGCACTAATTAATTTAAAAAAAGTTTACAGTCATACATAAAAAACTTGTATTCAACAAATTTACACCAATTTATACATAATAAAACAGTGGCAAAAAATATATAACATCGACGCGCGTTTCGGCGTTAACAGAACGCCTTCATCAGGAGCCACAATCAATCTGTAAGACATATGCAGAAGAAATTAAAAACATGAAAGGGACATCAATTGACTCCCAACATACAATTCATTGTACATATTTAAACTGTGCTTACATAACAAGAACTCCCTATAGAATGCAGCTGAACTATATAGCTACACAATATTTACAATGAAGATTTATACATTTAAGCAGTGACTATATGTTTGTACCAAAGGAATCAGGGATAGGAGATTCAGGGAAGTTAGATTCCTATGGAGAATCTAATGAGGTGTCTATACCCATCAGAGTGTTACTAGTTCTAATGATGGTATAGGGGATTCAGGGAAATAGGAATCCTGTGGAAAATCCAATGTGGTGACTGTACCCATCAGAATATTCCTAATTATTTTAATGATATAACATACATGGATCTATAGACTATCGTTGAGGTCTTACCTAGGAGAAACACGGGATGAGTGTTCTCTGATCCTTTCTTGTAGATATATCAACACTTTTATTCTCGGTGGAATTTACACTTCACCTGGCTTACTGTTTAAGCTGAAAGACATGTAAAACCTATGGTAAAGCAATATGATTAAACAGAGTTATATTAAGCTCTCCTTTGACTTGTGGTGGAACATCGTGATCCTGTATAGGTAAAAATGGTCTTGCCACCTATCAATTTGGAAGATCAAGTATTAACCTCTAGCTAAGATTTGCCATAAAGAGGCTTGTCATAAAGGGCCTATGCTTATTCTTATATCTTTGTTTAATCAAGTTATCAATTCTTCTCTGACAACCCATAACGAGAAAATCAAGTTCCAAATGTGGTTGTTTTTACTTAACATTGTGGGTTTGTTTTAATATGTTTACCAAACCTTATCATGCACTTCACACAATAGAAGCCCGTGCACCTGATAGAGGACAGTACTTTAATACTTGTTATAGAGCAAGCATGTGCTTTTATGCTTTATGTGAAAACAAATGGTCATGTAACTCCAAGGACTTCAGATTTTAGATATTCTCCTTAATTGCCAAGCTCAACGTTAAACCAACATAACTGCATGTGCGCTTACCCCAATAAGATGAGGGGCCGACAGTTACATCAACCTGTGGGAGCTTCAATTACGGTATGCACAGGCTCCTCACAACCGGTGGAAAAGATAACCACACTGCCAAGGAAGATTACATGGAAAAACATCTAATTATCCAGTATTTGGGTGTCTTTCATAGATTCACATGCCTGAATCATTCCCCGTCGCCGAGACGGGAGCCTCCGGTACATGAAAAAGTAATGTCCTAAGGACATACATAGAGAATATAGGCCGAAGGGCCTCCCCTTATGGGGCCTTTCCACGTCCTTATGCAAAAGGACCGAACTCTCATCGTTAGCCAATCAGCTCCGACCTCCTTCCAGAACCTTCCCGGGAGGAGCCTCCGTCCCTCAGATTTTTCTACCGCACGTTGTGCTAGGGAGTCTCCAACCTGAGCTCTTCAGGTTTCCAAAATTCGAAGTCTCAAACTTCGCCGAAATTCACTTGTACGAAAAGGATTTCATCCTAGCATCGACTACATGTCGGAATCTAATAAGAAAACTTCGTCCATGGCGGACTCACAGAAGAAAGCCCTCCTAAGGGCCTGCTCCTCCTGCGGCAAGCAGCGGATTCAAGCGGAGGACAAGCACGACCTGTGCATATATTGCCTGTACCCTGACCACGTCACTGACAAGTGTAGGGTGTGTAGAGCCTTCCCAAAGAAGACGGTTAAGGAACGGGAAACTCGCCTTCGCGAATGGCTCGACAGGCTTAAGGTCCGAGACACTCTGGAATCTTCCGAGGGTAGTGTCTCCGCGACCTCCAAAGTCTCCAAGAAGAGACCCAGGGTGCAGTCCCCTGGAGAGACAGACACTCCTCCTAAGAAGGCGCACAGGAAGCCTTCGGAGGCACGCTCCACCACCTCCTCCGTGTCTGTTAAGGATGGCCAGAGGTTCAAGAAGCCCGCTCCATCTACTAAGCGGACCACCTCAGTCACGACCACTGTGTCGACTACTACGGCCTCATCGCCCTCCGCGGCGACCACGACGACCACCACTGCGTCCTCGGGCGCACCGGTCTCCTCGACCATTCCTCTGAAACCCTCGAAGGCCGCCTCTTCGTCACCTAAGAGGTCTAAATCGTCACCTAAGAGGTCTAAATCTTCAGGTACGCCTTCGCCGAAAACACCTCATAACGAAGGCTCGTCTCCCAAGACATCGAGGTCAAGTTCGTCTCCTAAACAGTCGAAGTCAAGTTCAAAAACCACACCTTCGACAAAGGCATCTCAAGTCCACGACCCTACCATCAGTAAGGCGGCGACACCCTTATCCCCGCAAAAATTGGTACCGTTAACCCTGACGGAGGTGCCCAAATCACCAACACACATGGCGGGAGCGCCATCTTCACGCACGTCGTCGGAAGAGACCCCGGCGCCATCTTGGAAGGAATCGAGATTGGTCGAAGTCTCTATTCACTCGAGTCCTACACCCTCGGTTCGCCCAACGGTGGAATTGGCACCCGAAGAAGAACAAGACACACTACAAAGTGAAGAGTCGGACGAAGAACAGGAGGTTCACGAAGACCACCAGGACGTCCAAGAGATCCGGGACGGAGTGACGTATCAAGGCAGCTCCCTGACCGTAGACACGGTGAAAACACCGATGATCTGTTTGCCACTGTCTCTGGTCAACGATTTGAAATCCCTGGTGCAGGACTATAAACGAAGGTTCCCGGACGCAGACAGCGGTGCCCAGGTACCGGTCACCCAACCGCAACCGTCGGCCTCGCACCCTTCCGCTCCCCCGGCCCGTCCTCGGAGCCAACTCCGACCGCAAACACAGGCGGAGGACTCATCGGAAAGCGAGGAGGACGACACGGACTTAGAGGAAGGCGAGGTGCAAGACGTCGCCTCGGACCACAGAGACGACGATGCCGATGCTGCGTCATCACACCATTCATCTGCCCCGGCATCCCCGAGACCGCGCCACTCTGAAACGGCGGACGTGGGAGGTTTCCACAAACTGGTGGACAGGGCTGCAAGGCGGTTTCACATGACGGTGGAATCCGCGGAAACGGAATGCTTCCTCCATGACTTCAAGGAGCACACACAGAAATCGACCAAGTCTATTCCTCTGATAGACTTTCTATGGGAACAGGGCAAGAAGCTGATGCTCACGCCTGCCTCGGTGCCGGCGGTGGTTCCGCGCCTGGACAAAAAATATAAGGCCCCGAACTCCGCTCCTGCCTGCCTGACCGGCCACCCCAAACCGGACTCGGTTGTCACTCAGGCGGCCCAAAAACAATCCCGAAACCCCTCCTCGCCGCTGTCCGCGCCCCCGGACAAGGAAGGAAGGAAGCTGGACACCATAGGCAAGAGGTTCTCCACCACATCCGCCATGTCCATCAAGGTGGCAAACTCCATCGCCCTCCTGGGCCGCTACAACCGCCAGCTATGGGAAGACATAGCTCCCTACCTGCAAGGCCTGCCGGCCACGGTCCAGGACGAGGTGAAAGCTCTTCTGGCGGAAGGACAAAACTCCGCGGCTGAAATTATCGACTGCGCCATCGACGCAGCCATGACGGGATTCCGCCAGTTGGCCGGGGCTGCCGTGCTCCGCCGCCAGGGCTGGCTCAAGGCGACGTCTTTTCGGCAGGAGGTCCAATCTAAGGTGCTGGATATGCCGTTCGATGGGCAATTCCTCTTTGGGGAGAAGATAGACGAGGCACTCCAGGCCATCAAAAAAGACACCGACACGGCGAGGGCTCTGGGCTCCCTCCAGTCCCGGAACCAATCCTTTCGGGGAGGCCGCTCCAGGGGTCAGTACTCCTACAGAGGTTCCTACCAAAATCGGTCGTCCTATTCCTATGGCAACAGGAACCAACCCCAGCAGAAACAACAGTCCCGACAGTCATCCGATGGGAGATCGTCCTTCAGAGGCAAATCCGCCAAGAAGGGCGCTGGCGGCCGCCAGTGACCACTTACTCCAGCCAGTCCCACCACCGTCTCAATCCTTTCGAATTGGGGGA
Source organism: Lissotriton vulgaris (assembly GCF_964263255.1). Lineage (NCBI taxonomy): Eukaryota > Metazoa > Chordata > Amphibia > Caudata > Salamandridae > Lissotriton > Lissotriton vulgaris. Next base: position 183,935,286 of record NC_141694.1, read on the forward strand.
AAACTGACCCACTTCCTCCACAATTGGCGAAAAATCACTACGGATCGGTGGGTACTACAAATAATTCAATTTGGACATTCCCTCGAACTGGTCAACACCCCTCCCAACACCCCTCCGCTGAGGCGTGCTCACAGACACCTGCACCTCCTTCTCCAGGAAGTCTCTGCCATGTTGGTCAAAGGAGCCATCGAAAAGGTCCCGGACTCCCAGAAGGGGAAGGGTTTTTATTCCCACTTCTTCCTGGTCCAACAGAAAGGGGACAAGTGGAGGCCGATCTTAGACCTCCGGGCGCTCAACGCCTTCCTGAGGAGTCAATCCTTCCGGATGGTCACAATCCAGGAGATCCTAGGAGCACTGGAAAAAGGCGACTCGATGGTCTCCCTGGACTTACAGGACGCCTACTACCATGTCCCCATACTCGTCAGGCACAGGAAATACCTAAGGTTCGAAATAGCGGGCAGACATTACCAGTTCAAGGTCTTGCCGTTTGGCCTCAAATCTGCCCCACGTATCTTCACGAAGTGCTTGGCGCCCGTGGCTGCCTTCCTGCGACAAAGGGGTCACCAGGTGTTCCCCTACCTGGACGACTGGCTGGTGAAGGCTCCTTCCCCGGAGGACGCGCTGGCTTCCTTCAACGCCTGCAGCGCTCTTTTCCAACAGCTGGGTCTGACGATCAACCTCAAAAAATCGTGCACTACTCCGTCAACGAGGATCACCTTCCTGGGGGCAACCCTGGACACGGAGCGTGCGAAGGCTTTCCCCTCAGAGGACAGGATCTGCAAAGTACTGTCTCTGGCCGCGGCGGTGGCCAAGAAGCCTCGCATCAAGGTCCGGACGTTCACCTCCTTGCTAGGGATGATGTCCTCATGCATTCTCCTCGTACCGCACTGCAGGCTCCGCATGCGCCCCCTACAGGAAGCGTTGGCGAGACAATGGAAACAGTGTTCAGGCTCATTCGACGACATTCTCACAATCACGCCGGCCATCATAAAGGCCCTGCTGTGGTGGAGAAACAGGACTCACCTGACGGCCGGATTGCCGTTCCTCCTGCCGCCGGCACCACTGGTCATCACGACCGATGCCTCACTGGAAGGCTGGGGCGCAGTACTGTTAGACCTTCGAGTCAGCGGCAAATGGGACGCCCAGGAGACACAACTACACATCAACCTCCTGGAGCTGAGGGCAGTGTACCTGGCTCTACAGGCCTTCCTGCCACGCATCGGCTCTTCCCCTGTGCTCGTCAAAACAGACAACACCACGACGATGCACTACCTGAACAAACAAGGGGGAACGCGATCTCTCTCTCTCTCAAGAGAATCGCAAAAAATCTGGAACTGGTTGGTGGCGCACGGCCTCTCCCTCAAGGCGGAGTACGTTCCAGGGAAGGAGAACACTATCGCGGACGCCCTCAGCAGGCAGACCTCTCTCTCCCACGAATGGGAGCTCAACGGCGACACGGTGGCCCACGTCTTCTCACAATGGGGCACCCCGAGGATCGATCTCTTCGCGACGGCAGAGAACACCAAATGCCGAAGCTACGCAAGCTGGCATCCCCAACGGGGGTCGCTGGGAAATGCTTTTTCCATCGGCTGGTCCAGCGTGTTTGCGTACGCTTTTCCGCCGTTCCCGATGATACCGAGGCTCCTCCGGAAGATGAGGACAGAACCGTGCACGCTGATACTGATTGCTCCGTACTGGCCGAGACAACATTGGTTCTCGGATCTTCTTCGCCTATCCATCAGGCCCCCGATTCACCTGCGACAACTCCCGAACCTCTTGACAATGTCCGGAGGCCAGGTACACCACCCGAACCTCCGTTCGCTCAACTTATCGGCTTGGCTCCTGAGCACCGTGAGTTCGGGGAGCTAGACATACCGCAGGACTGCAGGGAGGTACTGGCCAAAGCGAGAGCGAGCAGCACGACCAAGACCTACTCGCTGAAATGGAAGAGGTTCTGCGTGTGGTGTTCGGAACAAGACTTACACCCGCTCCGGGTCACCCCAGTACAACTGCTACCGTACCTACTGCACCTGGCTCAATCGGGACTGGCTCACGCCTCCATTAAGGTTCATCTGGCTGCGATTTCTAGGTTCACCAGGACCCCATCGGGACCCTCCCTCTGGTCCAGTCGACTGGTAAAGCAATTTCTAAAAGGACTTTACAGATCCTTTCCGAGGCCTCGGAAAGTTCCTCCAACCTGGCAGTTGAACTTGGTGCTAAACCAATTAATGAAACACCCATTCGAGCCCATACACCGGGCATCGCTCAAGCATCTCTCCTGGAAAACGGCTCTCCTGCTAGCCCTGACGTCGGCCAGAAGGGTCAGCGAACTTCAGGCGCTGTCCATTCAGGAACCGTATCTCCAATTCAGGCACGACCGAGTGGTACTCAGGCCCAACCCTAGATTCATTCCTAAAGTGCCGTCAGACTTTCATCTGAACGAACCAATTGTCCTCAAGTCGTTCTTTCCGGACCCTTCCACGGCAGCGGAAAGGGCGCTGCATTCCCTGGACATTAAAAGGTGTCTCAAATTCTACTTGGACAGGACCAAAGACGTCAGGAAGTCTTCTCAACTCTTTGTAGCCTACAGCAACCCGCGCATGGGGTTGCCCTTGACAAAACAGAGCATCTCACGCTGGATTTCTTCAGCGATTGCTTTCTGCCATGATCAGGCCGGACGGCCTTTGACAGATCGAGTGGCTGCCCACTCGACCAGAGCGATGTCAACGTCAGCGGCGCTCTTCGCTGGAGTGACGATCCTGGACATCTGCCGAGCGGCGACATGGAAGTCCCCGCATACCTTTTCCAGGCACTACTGCCTGGACATCGAACTGCAGAGGGACGCTGCAGTGGGACAAGCGGTGCTGCGCCATCTCTTCCAATAAGGTGAGCCTTACCTCGTCCCGCCATCCAGGTATGCACATTCTTAATGGTTTTCTCTGCTATATGCATGAATATATATTACCATGTTTTCTCTCAGGTTGCCTGTACTTCTATAGGCCTACTGTATGTGAGAATGTGCCTTACCACTATGCATGTATAACTGCTGGCTACTCTGATTCAGGCATGTGAATCTATGAAAGACACCCAAATACTGGATAAGAAATGCGTTACTTACCTGTAACAGCAGTTATCCAGTATTGGTGTCTTTCATAGATTCACATGCAACCCTCCCGCCTCCCCGGTAAGGACTCACGTACCTCTAGGTCTACATTGCGACACCCTAGCTGGGTGCGTACGAAAATCTGAGGGACGGAGGCTCCTCCCGGGAAGGTTCTGGAAGGAGGTCGGAGCTGATTGGCTAACGATGAGAGTTCGGTCCTTTTGCATAAGGACGTGGAAAGGCCCCATAAGGGGAGGCCCTTCGGCCTATATTCTCTATGTATGTCCTTAGGACATTACTTTTTCATGTACCGGAGGCTCCCGTCTCGGCGACGGGGAATGATTCAGGCATGTGAATCTATGAAAGACACCAATACTGGATAACTGCTGTTACAGGTAAGTAACGCATTTCTTATTTTCCATGTTGGAGATGATGGGATAAAATAAACAGTGTCTATTTTGTTACATTGATGTGTAACATATATTTGCTTACCCTAAGGAAGGAGCGAGCAATTGTATCAACGTGTGGGAGCCTCAATCACCATCTCAGTATGCTCCTCACAGCTGTTGGAAAATGTATAGCTGCGCTGTTGAACAAACCGATAGAATGTTGCCCAATATTAGCAATTGCATAAAAACGTTACACCAAAATGTATATGCTACGCAGAGATTCCAACTTAGAAATGCGGCGCGTTTACCTTGAAACAATGTCAGTTACGCCGTATCATCAGCCCGAGAGATCAATTACAAAGGCTCGCCAGAGCTTCTATTTGGATACACGTTAGCTCCCACAGCCGCAAATAAATAAAGCTGCGCTGCAAGGGAAACCGATAGAAAAATGCCCATTAGTATCAAACGTCTATGGACGTACGTGGCAGGGTGCAAAGCAGGCTTAAAAGTACCGCGCGCTTACCTAGAAACGGTGAGGAATGAGCCGTTTCATCAACCCGCGGGAGCCGTGTTTGCAATCTAAACCGGCGTCCCGCAGCCGTTGGAAGTGTTGAATGACCCTGCCGGTTCACAGGTGCTCATTTAAAAGGCCGAACGATACATGATTGCTACTGACGTCATGGCCATCCTGATGGTTTTTTAAAGGGAAAGTTGCGCTTTTAGAGGAAATAATTACCCATTTAAAGAGGCGTCTTTAAAAAGGAAGAAGGAAATACCGGATTCCATGTAAGCTTGGATGGATTGCATGGAAATACTCAATTATGCCATATTGTTTCAGAATGGTGTCCATGCATCTAAGTGCAGAATGGAGACGGAAATATTTTAATGTAGAGAATAAAAAGGGGAATTACTTAATCAATAAATGGATGAAAGGAAAGAAAGTGTTCCGTAATTAATTTAATAAGGGAGAAAAAGTTAATTCTAAGGAATCAGTACCGGGCGTAGTGTACAAAAAGTGTCTCGTGCACAAGAAAAGAGTGTCTCATGCGCGTCCAGAAGTTCTTATCTACTTTAGTACCAGAACCAGAGGTCCATTCATGACTGTGATATTTATTCTACACAGTGCAGATCGCATTCTCCCAGGGGATTTCATTATTCAATCCTCTTTTGTGCGTGTCCAGAACAAAAATCCAAAAAACCTCACGTTTTTTGCGGATAGCACATCCTCCTTTATTGTCTGCTGTTTTAATTTTTTCTAGAACCCGCCAGTGGATTTCATCAGATGTGTGTTGCATTTCCAGAAAATGCTTCACTAACGGTGCATTCAGTTTTTGAGTCTTGATAGCAGATCTGTGTTCCGTTAGTCGAGTTTGGATCGATCTGCATGTTTCACCAACATACCCCAACCCACATGGGCAGCTGATGAAATAAACCACATTGGCGGTTTTGCAGTTCCAAAGGTCAGTTGCTTTAAAGGTGGAACCATTATGGGTGAATAGCTCTCCTCCTATGATGTTCTTACAGGATTTGCAAGAAGAGCACGGGACTGTGCCGCGTACTGGTAGGTTCGTCAGGATTGATCTCTGGGTATGGTTCCCATTTGGTAACCTAGAGCTAAATTTCGAATGGACAATTTTGTCCTTCAAATTCCGATTTCTCCTATGGGCGAACAAAGGTTTCGCTAGGGTAGTGGTGGAGGACGGATTGCAGTTTAGAATATGCCAATTCGCATTGACAATCTGCCTAATACGCTCATTCATTGTTGAATGGGTAGTGACGCAGACGATGCGATCGTTAGTTGGTTTCTCTTTAGGGGCAAGTAACGCGTTTGTAGGAATCTCTTATCAGCCTGTGCGGATATCCTCGATCACGAAATTTGCTCCGCATGATTGCTGCCTGTTTATCGTAGTCTGACAGATTAGAACAGTTCCTCCTAACCCTCAAAAATTGAGAGAATGGAATGCTTTCCCGTTGGCACTTAGGGTGGAAACTGCTGAAATGCAGTAAGGTGTTACGAGCTGTCTCTTTTACAAATAGATCTACCTCCAACTTTTTGTCCCTAACTCTGATCAAAAGGTCCAAAAATTCAACCTGAGTTTCATCATAATGGGCGGTGAATTTAAGGTTACTGTTGGTGAGATTAATCCATTCTAGAAACTCAAGTAGAGCGTCTTTCCCATTGGTCCAGATAAAAAAGATGTCATCAATGTATCTGGACCAATGGGAAATCGACTCAAAAAAGGGCGCAATTTCATTCTCTATGAAACGCTCCTCAAAGTAGGACATATAAATATTGGCTATTGAAGGGGCAACCGAGGCTCCCATACTTACGCCTCTCAATTGGCGGTAGATGTTGTCCCCAAATTCAAAAACATTCTCAGTGAGCACTATAAACAGACAGTCTATCAGAAATTTTTTTGGACAGTTGATATTATGTTTCTCTATAAACCAGTCTGTTGCTCTAATAGCTTCATCTATAGGTATATTACTGTACAAGGATTCGATATCTAGGGTTACTAGAATATCTCTCCCCGGTACGATGTCTAAGTTTTCCACTGTGTTGATCATGTGGCATGTATCTTTCACATACGATTTGATCTTGGGGATATGAGGTCTTAAAAAATGATCAACAAATTTAGAGAGGGGTTCTGTGGGGGTTCCTATAGTTGACACTATGGGTCTGTATGGAGGGTTTTCCAGGCTTTTGTGTATTTTCGGGAGTCCGTAAATACATGCGGTTTTAAATTTATTGGTGTTAAGAAATTCATGATCTTTGGCAGTGATGTCGCCCTTTAGTAAAGCCTCATTAGTTAGAACACTAATTTTTCTGGTAATCATCTTGATGGGATTGCTATTAATCTGTAGGTAGGTGGAGCTGTCACTTAGCATATTTTTCATGTTCTGTTCATAATCACTCGAATTTAGGACAACTATCCCTCCTCCCTTGTCAGCTCCTCCCTTGTCAGCTCCCTTTTTCGTAACTTCCTTACTGTCTGTGAAATCTTTAAGGGCCATTGATTCTTGCAAAGTTAGATTATATTTAGGTTTAGGAATGTATTCCAAGGTTTTTTCTAATCTCTTCATAACTACAAGTTCAAAGGCAGCTACCTCTGGCCCTAGCTGCTCTAAACCAGGAGTGAAAGAAGAGGGTAATGAAATCTCATTGTTCCTTTGTGCTATGGAATCATATATATTCTCCTCTTTATCTTGAAAGAATTTTCTTAATCTGATTTTCCTGAAGAATGCAATTATATCCCTCCGCTGACTACATCCTCCTGGGGGACCTCAACTTCCACCTGGAGAACAACAACGACCGCAACACCATCACCCTGCTCGACAACCTCGCCAACCTCGGACTCAAGCAGCTGGTATCCACCCCCACCCACCTCGCCGGACACACACTCGACGCCGTCTTCTCATCCAGCAAAGACATCGCCTTCAGCCACGCCACTGGACTCCACTGGACGGACCACAGCTGCGTCCACTTCACCTTCAGAAGAACGACGGTCCACCACCACCAGCAACCGGTTGCTCGAAGAAGCTGGAACAAGATCACAGCCGACCAGCTCGCCGCTTCCCTGAGCCAGCACCCCCCGCCAGCTCAGCGAACCCCAGCCAGGCCGCCGACAACCTCACGAAGTGGATCAAAAACTGCGCGGACGAACTCGTCCCACTGAGGACCCCGCCTAGCAGACCGGCAGCAAGAAGGCCCCATGGTTCACCGACGAACTCAAGAGCTCCAAGAAGAACTGCCGAGCCCTCGAGAAAGCCTGGAGAAGAGAACCAACACCGGACAACATGACCGCCCTCAAGCTTGCCACCCGGAAGCACCACCAACTGATCCGCGCCACTAAGAAAACTGCTTTCAAGGGCCGGCTGGACAACAACGCACACAATTGCAAGGAACTCTTCAACATCGTCAAAGAGCTCTCCAACCCCAACGCCGGAAACAACGACATCACCCCATCGCAAGTCCTCTGCAATTCCCTCACCTCCTACTTCCACAACAAGATCGCGAACATACACAACAGCTTCAGCACTCAACCGACGCACGCCACAACCGAACCACCGCCCCCCACCACCACCCTCCGCGCCTGGACTCCGATCAGCACCGAAGACACCATCCGCATGATGAACTCCATCCACTCCGGATCTCTGACCGACCCCTGCCCTCACCACGTCTTCAACAAGGCCGACGCGTCATCGCACCCCACCTGCGGGACATCATCAACACCTCCTTCGACACCGCCACCTTCCCGGAGAGCTGGAAGCACGCCGAACTCGGCGCCCTACTAAAGAAACCTACAGCGGACCCCACCGAACTCAAGAATTACCGCCCCATCTCGCTCCTCCCGTTCCCAGCCAAAGTCATCGAGAAGACCGTCAACAAGCAGCTGTCCGCCTTCCTCGAGACAAATGGATCCCTCGACCCCTCACAGTCTGGCTTCCGAGCCAACCACAGCACCGAGACCGCCCTCATCGCTGCCACCGATGACATCCGAGCCCTGATGGACAACGGAGAAACAGCGGCCCTCATCCTCCTAGACCTCTCCGCAGCATTCGACACTGTCTGCCACCGCACCCTAATGCAGCGCCTCAGCAACGTCGGATTCCAGGAGAAGGCACTGGAATGGATCATCTCCTTCCTCGACGGAAGAACACAGAGAGTCCGTCTACCACCGTACAAGTCAGAGGCCACCGAAGTCATCTGCGGCGTCCCTCAAGGATCCTCGCTGAGCCCCACCCTCTTCAACGTCTACATGAGCCCCCTCGCGGCCATCGCACGCCAACACAACCTCAACATCATCTCCTACGCTGAGGACACCCAGCTGATCCTCTCCCTGACCAACGACCCCGCCTTCGCCAGAGCCAACCTTCACGAAGGGATGAAAGACGTAGCCGAGTGGATGACGACCAGCCGCCTGAAACTGAACTCAGACAAGACGGAAGTCCTCATCTTGGGTTCCTCGCCCTCCGCCTGGGACGACTCCTGGTTGCCCCCCGCCCTGGGCAGCGCACCCAAACCGACAGACCACGCACGCAACCTGGGCTTCATCTTGGACTCCTCCCTCACCATGACCAGACAAGTCAACGCCGTCTCCTCGTCATGCTTCAACATCCTGCGCATGCTACGGAAAATCTTCCGGTGGATCCCCACCGAGACCAGGAAGACGGTCACCCAGGCCCTCGTCACCAGCCGACTGGACTACGGCAACGCCCTCTACGCCGGAACCACCGCCAAGCTCCAGAAGAGACTCCAGCGGATCCAGAACGCCTCAGCCAAACTCATCCTCGACATCCCACGACACAGCCACATCTCTAGACATCTGAGAGACCTGCATTTGCTCCCCGTCAACAAAAGAATCACCTTCCGCCTCCTCACCCACGCACACAAAGCCCTACACGATCAAGGCCCGAGCTACCTCAACAACTGCATCAACTTCTACGCTCCCAAACGACATCTCCGATCAGCCAGCCACGCCCTCGCCGCCGTCCCCCGCATCCGAAGAACGACAACAGGAGGAAGGTCCTTCTCCTACCTGGCCGCCAAGACCTGGAACTCCCTCCCTCCCGACCTGCGCTTGACCCAAGACCACCTCTCCTTCAGGAAGAAGCTCAAGACCTGGCTATTCGAGCAGTAGCAGCACTCCCCCCCTCCCCCCCCTCCCCTAGCGCCTTGAGACCCTCCGGGTAAGTAGTGCGCTATATAAATGTCTGTGATTGATTGATTGATTGATTCGGCCCACAGTGCTTGTATTATGGCCAAGAAGGCCCGCATCTGCTGGTGATGTTCACAGGCTCGAGGGCGTTTGTCGGAGCCGCGGAGTCGGACACAGATTCCTATTTAAGGATAAATAAAAAGGCCCGAGATTCTTCTTTCCAGATGTGCCTCGTACTTGAGCATCAGGCGGAGGCGCTGACGTCACGGCCCGTCCATTGTGGGATTAATGCTGGATATTGTTGTCAGACGCGGCCTGGCCTCCGGCTCCTAATCTCAGGCAACGGGTCCCGGCAGGAGTCATTCCAGTAATGGATGTTTATCGCCGTTTTTAATGTGTGGAAAGTCTGGGATTGACTTTCTTTTGGATGACAGTTAAATTCCAGCAGAACGAAAAATCTAACAAGGGGAGTCTGCTGGGCTGTATTTTTATGTCCTGTTTCCTATTTTATTATTATTTTGTGCACTCGTTGCTTGTGCTTGCTCCCCTACCCCCCTCGTTGCTTGTGCTTGCTGTCCTCCCCCCCCTTGTTGCTTGTGCTTGCTCCCCTGCCCCCCGTTGCTTGTGCTCGCTGTCCTACCCCCCCTTGCTGTCCTGCCCCCTTGTTGCTTGTGATTGCTGTCCTCCCCCCTCGTTGCTTGTGCTTGCTCCCCTGTCCCCCGTTGCTCGTGCTTGCTGTCCTCCCCCCTCGTTGCTTGTGCTTGCTCCCCTGCCCCCGTTTCTTGTGCTCGCTGTCCTGCCCCCCCTTGCTGTCCTGCCCCCCTCGTTACTCATGCTAGCTGTCCTCCCCCCTCGTTGCTTGTGCTTGCTCCCCTGCCCCCTGTTGCTTGTGCTTGCTGTCCTGCCCCCCTTGCTGTCCTGCCGTTGCTTGTGCTTGCTGTCCTGCCTCCCTCGTTGCTCGTGCTTGCTGTCCTCCCCCCCTCGTTGCTTGTGCTTGCTCCCCTGCCCCCCGTTGCTTGTGCTCGCTGTCCTGCCCCTCTTGCTGTCCTGCCCCCCCTCGTTGCTTGTGCTTGCTCCCCTGCCCCCGTTGCGTGTGCCTGCTGTTCTGCCCCCCCTCGTTGCTTGTGCTTGCTCTCCTGCCCCCGTTGCTTGTGCTTGCTGTCCTGCCCCCTCGTTGCTTGTGCTTGCTCCCCTACCCCCCTCGTTGCTCGTGCTTGCTGTCCTCCCCCCTCATTGCTTGTGCTTGCTCCCCTGCCCCCCCTCGTTGCTCGTGCTTGCTGTCCTCCCCTCGTTGCTTGTGCTTGTTCCCCTGCCCCCGTTGCTTGTGCTTGCTGTCCTGCCCCCCCCACGTTGCTTGTGCTTGCTGTCCTGCCCCCTCGTTGCTTGTGCTTGCTGTCCAGCCCCCCCCTCGTTGCTTGTGCTTGCTGTCCTGCCCCCCCCCTCGTTGCTCGTGCTTGCTGTCCCTCCCCCTCGTTGCTTGTGCTTGCTGTCCTGCCCCCTCGTTGCTTGTGCTTGCTCTCCTGCCTTGCTATTGGCATTGTAAATGACAATGAAACAATTTTCCACAGCGGTCCAACCAAGAAAGCACCTCAAACTTCAAGTTCCCATATGATCTCAAGTCTCTTGTGCTGTACAACCTCCGAGACCTGCTGTGGTTGGGTCCCACTGGATTTCCAGAGAAAAGTTCAAAGACACATGGAGGCAGCACCAAAATCAAAGTAAATTACAGAAGCAATGAGTCATGTAAAAAATATGTTTTTCTTTATTGATTTTTTTCTTTTTGAAGGTGCACAAGACAGCCAACGTGTTTCGCTCCCCAAACTTGGGAGCTTCGTCAGGGCAAGGTCAAGTGATCTGAAACCTATGTTGACAGCGTTGGCTGTCTTGTGCACCTTCTAAAAGAAAAAAATCAATAAAGAAAAACATATATTTTTTACATGACTCATTGCTTCTGGAATTTACTTTTATTTTTGTGCTGCCTCCATGTGTTTTTGTAAATGACCATGACATTTATTTATGTTTAAAAAAAAAACATAAATAAAAATAATGTCATGAGTAATGCCAATAGCTCTAACTTAAAAAATGCCGAGACCATTGCATTGTAAATGCTTGTTATGTTTTTGAAGGGCTGAGTGTATGTGTCAGCCTGAAGCACTCTGATTGCATCTGTGCCTCGCAGTAGCATACCTACTCCTGGATGCATTACAGCACCGTATCCATTACTTTAAATCCTAGCTTTTAAAGAAAGCACTCTATCCAGCTGTGCACTCAGCACTTCTGACCGAATGGACTGTATCTTCTCACTCTCTTCAGAAGAACCCAGATGGACTTCCTCTGGGCAATCTTCTTTACTGCTACTCCTTTGAGCACTACCTTCTTTACTTGTTCTTTCCTACTGTAGAAGCACTTTGTTGCCTTCAGTTTCCTATCAATTATTTACTACCCTGAACAAGCTTTGAAAATGCAATAGGTCTCGCCTTTCATTAAGTTAAAGCCATTTGCTTTGCTAATGGTATTGTATAGCAAAGCAAATGGCTTTAACTTTTTCTAGGAACCGGGAGATAAAGTGATTTGCCCATAATCACAGGTTGTTGAGCCAATGTAAACCCTCAATGTCAACAGAACAGTTTAACTAAACCTGCCGCCGCCTAGAAGGAGGGGGAGCCGACCCCGTTCAGGAGACCCTGGCCGTGAGCCTGGCAGGATCACTTTTAATATCCGGTCCAAGAATTTTTACTGCGAGCCCATTCGGGGCTAGAATTCATCCAGGGCCCCTAAAGCAGGAGCCGGTAAGAGTGCACAGCAAAACCCTACGGCAGGACTCCAGTACCTCCAGCCACGGCGCACCTCGCAAGCTGAGCAGAAGCTCCAGAATCGCCGGACGCAGGTGAACAGAGACTTTGCCTCCTGCACCCCATCCCTGAGAGGTGTCACTACAGCCCCTGTGAGAACATGCACCAGATGACCCTATACACCTGCGAAGGAAACCGCACCAGGGAAAGCCTGTGGAACCAAGCTGCAGTTCCTCCCTTCATCCCAAGAGGGCTGAGCCGGAGCCGGGAATCATCAGTTAGGTGAGTCTGCGTCCCCGTTTTCGATCAAGACCGAGGCTAGCAGCAGACGCCATAGAGCCAAGGATTCTCCTTTTCAATCACAGGGCAGGAAGCCTTTATTTCGCTTTCACAGCAAAACTACCTGCGCAACTCCGTGGGAACCTTCGCAAACCCCCGAGTGCAGCGCGGCGAAGGGAAAGGTGCCAACAGAGAGATACGGCATTTTTCCCTTTTTTCTGCCATTTTTTTGCTGAGACCTTTGTCACCGCGGTCTCCGCCCCAACATAACTTTTACAAATTCTCCTCAACGGAGCTTCGGTTAGTTCCTGACTTAAAAACGAGCGGCAGGGAAGGGGTCACCTCATCCTCCAGAGGTGCTTTTATTGAACAGTAAAAAGTGATCTTGTGTGGGCGCATTTCGGGCTCAGCCATATAGGGCTTACTTTCGGAGCCAAAATGTACGCATACACAGAAGCAACGCTGAGATGGTTGCACTGCTTGCATGCAAGGTAAACAGTCCGTGTGTGTGCAAAGGCAGACGCTTGTTTATAATCGCATTGCATTTTTACTTTAAGTGAAAACATAATGCAAAAATAAACATGCGGCTGCCTTTGCCAAAGCCAATTGATAACAAAAAAGTGGGTAGCGGCTAATTAGGAGACACTGTCTCCCGCCGCCAGTAAACGATGCAATCCCGGTGGGCGGGCCAAAATAGGACAGGGTGGCAACCAGGAGGGACTAAATAGCCTTAGTTACAATTAGAAGTCTCCGTTTAGCATTAGCTATGAATCTACATAACACACCAATAGAAATTAGGGGCCGAGCTGAGACACCCCTTTGGACTCTGTATTGATTCCAAGAAGCTCTTGAATGCCGAGAGCAGCGCATGTGCGCTACTATCGCCAGCCGAGACCTAAAAAAAGGTTGGTGACTGTAATCGCGTGCACAGGTGTTAGACCTGGCCCTTTTTGGCAGGTTCACCCCGAAACTTTTTGCTTTTGCCTAGCCTGTTTCTGTAACCTGGTGTTGGTGATTTTAGGTCTCTGCGCACTTTTTCACTGTGGTCCAGTGTGAAGTGCGTGCGCTCTCTGTGTGTTCCCCATAGGAATGCATGGGGAATATGCGTGACCATGGTAGTTCCTGATGAGTGGGGAGTGCAGGGTCGAGTTTGGTATGTGCGAACTCGTGAGATTGAATTCTTGCGCAATGATGTATGAGGCATGATTGTGTCTAGTGTGGAAGTGCCACTTCTAGAAGTTGGCATGTTAGTGTAATTTGTGTCTGGTGTGTGATTGGCTGGAGCTGGCTGGTGATCCTGGCTCCAGGAGTCAGGATGGGTCTGCCCCGGTGGTGAATGGAGAGATTAGCATGCTGATGTGAGGGAGGGGTACACCTGGAACCTGAATAGGCCTGGGTTTTCCCTCCACAGTGCTGGCTCCACCCCCTGTGGTGCGTCTGATGTCCCTAGCCTGGCCAGTGAAAGGGAGTTCCCCATAACCAGTTGTAGCTGGTTCTTACATTGCCTTCACCCTGCTAGACAAAGGGATTTTTGTGTATAAAAAGAGGCTGTGACCTCTTGTAAAATGTTCTTGTTTCCTGGCTTGAATCTACCAGGGGCGTGCTGCTGCTTGGGCCCAGGGGAAGGCTTGCCTCCCAGGGCCCTGCCCAGCCCCTGGATGCCTTGAATTGCTGGAGGAATTCCTGGGACCCCTCTGCCTTTCCTGGGAGAGATGGAAGACTTTTCTTTGTTGGGAGCTGCTGTGCTCCACCTTCTTTGCCCCAGGACTTTTTTTTTCTGCTACAGTGGGTGTTTGTGGTGCCCTAGCGCCTGGGAGCATTTTTATTTTGGCCCCTAGTGCTTGAGAGCGCTTTATTTTACACTAGCGCCTGGGAGCGCTTGATTTTGCCCCTAAGCGCTTGGTAGCGCTTTTATTCCACTTCCGAGGTTGCCCACCCCTCGCTTGGCCCGTAAATTGTGCCCGGGATTGTCCCTGCCGGCGCCCGGACCGGAAGTCAGGCAGGCCGGGGGCGGGACAAGTGGGACAACAGGAAACCGACTGGAGCCCACCCCGCGCTCCTGCATCGAGAGGGAAGAGCCTCGGAGTGAAGCGGCGAGGCCCCGGAGAGGAAGAGCCCCGCCCGCGGCACCAAGCAAAGTGCGGCCGCCAGAGGAGTGCTGCAGCGGAGCCTTCCGGTGATCGCAGCGCACGAGAGCCCCGAGGAGCGGGAGCTCTCCTACTACAGCCGTCATTCCACTGGAGAGTGCCTGCATAGGAGGGGGGAGCGTCGGGGCACATTGCCGATACCCGGGGGGGAGCGTCGGGGCACATTGCCGGTGCCCGCCCCGCCCCTCCAGAGCGAGGCCCCTGTGAGTAAGAGCCTGAAGGGCTCCGGGGGGCCTATTCGTTTATGAGCCCTGAGAGGCTCCAAGCGGGCAATTTGTGCTACGAGCCCTGAGAGGCTCAACCTGCCCATTTTTATTTACGAGCCCCAGTTGTTCTAGAGTCCCCCCAGAGGGACTCCAACGTTGTGGGCCACAGTTGTTCGAGCCCACGAGGCTCAGGCGGCATTACATTATTACTTTGAGCCTGCGAGGTTCCTAAGTGTCGCATTTATTTCTTTAGAGCCCACGAGAGACTCAGGGGCACAGTTGTTTTGGTTGCTAGAGCCTGCGAGGCTCCCACCTTGCCCCACCTTTTGTTCAGAGCCAGAGGGCTCCAACGGGCACAGCGTTAGTTCCTGAGCCTAGATGGCTCCAGAGGGGACTATATTTCCTTTAAAGGCCCGTGTGCTTGCCCACACTTATGCCTCGTTATTTTCAGAGCCTAGAGGGCTCCAACAGTGGGCGCAGTTTGGTTTGTAGGGTCAGTGAGGGCCCTGTCGCAGCATTGCTGATTCCCAGCTGCCCAGCAATTAGTTGACAGCTGCAACGTTTAGGTTTGCGCCGGTGGCGCCCCCCTGACTGGCGCTGCATTGGCAGCGCGCCCTGACATTCTGGACATAGGGCATTTGAGACCCTTCTTGAGAATGCCAGTTGGCCATGGGGGCTGGTATGTGGATAGGGCGCAAGGCCCTAATGTGATTTATGCGCTAATCTGATTTAAATGTGACATGTGCTTTAAATGTGGTGCTAGGAAATGTAATGCATTTAGCATGTTTTACGCACCCTGTATTGATACCTATAGAGATGGTTTTTCCTGTGGAGGTTTGTGTTAGTGAGATTGTGTTTCACTATGATTTACGCCCCTAAATGTGAGTTATGCTTAGGTGGTAGGTCTAATGTGTTTAGACTAGTGAAGAGATTGCCTAATGTATTTTTACTTGTTAGGCCTAAATGTGAGTTATGCTTTGCCTTTATGCTTGTGTTATACTTCTAAAGGTGCTCATGCTTAGAAGTTTGCTTTGCCTAGTATGTTATACTGGGGAGGTTATGTGTCCATGCGTGATCTAGGCCTATGGTTATTAGTGTTGCGTAGTGTGTACCTACCTGTTACCAGTGGTTACTGGTTGTGATCTTTAATTGTTATTTGGTGTGACAGTTATTCTAAGTGCTAGTTCTTCTAAGTGCTGATGATTCTGACAGTGGCCCACGTGGCCCTGTCCTGGTGTAAATAATCCCTTGTGAATATTGCCCGTGCCAGTTGGCACAATGTATATCGTGTGATTACTATCTGATGTGTTTTGACAATACAAAAGTTATTTTTATATAACCTTGTGTGGAGTTCCTTTTGTGGTGTGCCTAGGATGTTGTTGCTTTACACATTGCCTCCGGGATAAGCCTGTCTGCTCGTGCCAAGCTACAAAGGGGGTGAGCAGGGGTTATCTTGGCGTGTGACTCCCTTGCCCTGACTAGAATGGTGGTTTCTGCCTGGCTTTGGCGTAAGCCATAGCCAACCAGAAATCCCAGTTCTAACAACAGGCACATCTGTTACTGCATTTGTAGTCATACAAGGACCGTGAAGTTCAAGATACAGTTTGCCAGATCTTTAGGGCTCGCACTGCGACGCAATCGCGAAAGCGATTGTCGCAGTGGAGTCCTATTGCAATCATTCAGGCTTTCAAGGACTAACGAGGTTTGGGACAACAGACTGGCACGCGCACGCACGCAGCCTGCCAGAATCGGATCAGGTCGCGCGCTCCGATTCCGGCAGGCTCTTCAGTCACCATGGATCACGCACGCACACAGAGACACGCACACAGAGACACACACACGAGTGCACACATACACACACACACCACACCTCCCCAGCCCACCCCCGCCCACACGAGCACACACAGACAATCCCCCCCCCCACCCACACACACGCGCAAATACAGAGACGCCCACCCCACCACCCCACACGCGCACATACAGAGACGCCCCCCCCACCCCCCGCCCCCAAACTAACCCCACTCACCGCTTCGCCGGACTCTGCAGTCTCCGCGGGGCTCTTTTCTGTCCAGGCACTCTGTGGGCGCGGGCTTCCAAAGACGGAAGTCCCGCCCCACCGCAGGTTTCGTTTTTGCGCACGTCTTGTCTTACTATTATTTCTACTGCACATGTGTTGTGGGTGATATAGGGGCACTATGGGTGGTGTGCTTCCTGGTAGCTGTTAATTCACCAGCAGCTTAAAAAGGGATTCCTTCCGTTTTCGGGCTATTCTCTTTCACGCAGTTCTAATTAAACGGCCTGTCAAAACTTGCTAAGATAAAATAACATTCCAATAAATACAACATTACAATAAAACACTATTACTTGTTCTCTCAAGCAAAGGTCTCTAAGGAGGGCTGTACTCTGCATTGACTTCACAACAGAGCAGCACTTTGCAAGTTACAAGTTGCAAAGGTTGGTTTGAAAATACAGACGCCAAATAGAATAGCTTAGATCTCACACATCTTTAGGACGCATATAATGCTGCCCTCAGTTCACATATGTTCATCATTTTCATTCCCCTTTAACCGGGCAGGAACCGTGGCAAGGGGACATGTGCATAGGAGCTAAGTGAGCAAGCACATGGCATAACCTCCGGCGGGGCAGAGGCTTCTATTTACAATCCAGTAACCTAACCAGGGAGATCTCGCATTGCCAAGGGGAGGAAACTACGGCGGGAGGGGGCAGTTATTACAACAGATGGTAGTACTTTTTTATATTTACATGTTCCAAAACTATTTTTGTCAGAGTTGGGGAGGTGGTGTGATATGCAGCGGGTGTTATATGCCCTAAAATATTTTATGATTGTAAAAGTGCTGGCTGTTGACCTCACTCTGCGGCTTCCCCATATCACGCAGTTGAAAGTATAGTCATTTGAGCTGATGAAAGGCGACAAATGTAATCTTTTCATCACATTGGATTGAACAGAATGGATGTATAGGAGACTGACTAATAGCGCATACAATACAACACGTATAGGTGGAGGATTGGGCATTAGGGATGTGCACCCAAGAAAAGTGAAGATTGTGGTAGGGGTTCCATTTAAGAACCTTATATTGTACATATGCACTTGTTACACAGCAGAGCTATCCTTGTGCTTACAAACATTTACAGGCTTAGCCTTCACATTGCAAACCTACTTCTCAGACTGCACGAGCTGCTCTGGCCTTGCCCAGCAGAGGGACCCCTTGCTCAGGCAGCGTGACCGGCCTTTTGCTGCCTGCAGGTTTGACCTGGGGGTCACTGGTTTGACTCCTGGTGGATCAGCTGAGCATTACAAATGAAAACAATCTGTATAAATTAAAACTGCTTATAAAACTATTAGATCATGCAGATTTGACATACCTAGGCCTCGGAGAGTGGCGCTGTTTCAACAACTATACATGTTGCAGACATATCCCAGACAAATGCATATTTTTGGGGTCAGACCAGGGAGCTGGGGCTTGCACAAACATTAGGAGATAGACTGCGGCTTCTGAAAGGGCTGCAGCTGCAGGGCAGACGCAATGATAGACACATGTCAAACTCGACAGGTCAGGGCCATTAAACGCACAGCAGGGCTCTATCAGAGGCAGACAAATGCTCATCTGACAGGGCAAGTAGAAACAAGTTAAGGCTTTGGGCCTGAGCAGAGGCAGTCACAGGCAAAGCGCATTTGTAAGGCCTAACGCCTGACCTGTGTTTTAAAGAGGCTTCTGTCAGACTTTATGGTGCTTTCATATCACTTTAAACCCATTCTTTTATGACATGGTTCAGTGGCATTCTTCTTTAAAGTGGGCCATTTATTGCCACGGGTTTTAAAGTTTCGGAGTGGAAGCTGAAACGTGGCCTGGACTGGAAGATTAGAACCCTTCCTTTAGAAGTGACACATTCTGCGCGTCAGAGTGAAATTAAAAACCGCACGAGGCCGCTCATGGCCTTCTATGCTGGATGCAGCCTACCAACACAAGTTAATTCATTTTCAGCCACCCCTAAAGCTCCATTGCAAATCCAAATATATTCTTCGCCAAGACACTAGCGCCCCATGCGTCTCTTCTAAGGCCTCAAGGCACCACATCTGCTTCAGAGACATTTTCACGTTTTGTTTTGGCGGGCCTTGGCATTTAAGGTGTAAAAGAAACATGAGAAGTTTAGCAATGTTAAAACGTTTGGTAGAAAATGTGGCGTAACGACCAGAGCTTCCGACCGTGGCGCTGAAGAACCTAGGCTCAACAGCCTGTGCTTTTGCGCAATCTCTTATTAATCTTCCCTTGCGAAATATAAAATTAGATGAATATGTCCTTGTGCAATGTAACTGGTGCTCGTGCTCCTGTAGAGTGCTCTCGTACCTTCGGGTCGAGTTTGCTATACATTTGTACATAAAAAAATAACGAAAGAAAAAGCTGCAACATTTTTAGAGAGCCAGGCAAAATAGAATTTTGAATTTTGGAATTTAGCCTAGGTGCCACCCATGCATTGAACAAGCATTGCCAAAGCAGTAGGTCTGACCTGGACAGGCTAGTGCCAAGGTTCTTTCTTTTTATTGAAAGCATATCATCTAAAACATGCATTTGCAATGCAATAGGTCTCGCATTTACGCGAGTTTGAGCTATTGGCATTGTAAATGGCAATGCCTTTTTTTATGTTTTGGTTTTTAAAACATAAATAAAAAAGCCATTGTCATTTACAATGCCAATATCTTAAGCCCGTGTAAATGCGAGACCTATTGCATTGCAAATGCTTGTTTTGAAATTCCTTTTCATAGTAGCTTTCCAAAGAGGCTGTGGCAGATTTTGATAGGTATCTTAAGACATTTCTGCAAAGTAAAGCTAATTTCCGTCACTTTCTATCACAAGATTCATAGCTCTCATGTATTGCTGTGTAGGGGTCACTACTCTTACATTAAGCTAAAACATGATCCTCTTATCAATTTAGTTTTTTACTTTATCAGCTGATTTGTTGAATTTCAGATGATAGATTACACCTTTACAGTGTACTTTGAACACGCGCAGCAGTTCTTTGGCAAATAAAGAAATATCTCGAAGTGGAAATGTTCAACAGCCCCCCACGTTTTTGACCAAATCCTGGTATACCTAAAGCGCTGGTTTCACACGTTTAAAAATTACACCGTGGCAATCGATGCTGGTAACTATGCTCCACAAAGGAAATTCAGATTATTATTCAGTTGTCTGGGCAGTGAAGGCCAGAAGATATTTGATAATTTACCGGCATCGTACGGTCCAGAAGGAGGTGATGAGGGCAACTCTGCAAGGTGGAATGTGTTTATATAATCCAAAAGAAGACTGGTTTTACATTTTGCAACCGAACCAAGTGTTCTGGAACGCTTTATTTTTTTTTCCAGAAAACAATTGGTCAGAGGAACCTTCTCTGTCTATAAACTATCTCCCCTTGGACCCTCCAAATACTCTGTATATTGTTGGTCAGAGGAAATATAGACCCGTATGTGGCAGCACTCTGAGTTTTGGCCAGTATATGTAAATTTAATGTTGCTCCTGATGAGTACATTAAAGACCAAATTATTTTGAATTGTCAGCTTAAAAAATTTCAAGAGCATTTGGTATGTTGTGCAAATCCTACGCTAGCAGAGACTGAACATCGCTAAAGGTATTTAGAAAGATCTGTGGAATCCGTAAAATTGCTTACGGGCATCACCAGTTCCGAAAATGAAAATGTGAGTGCAGTGAAAAAACCTCAAGTAACGGGCAAGGAATTTTAAGACATTATCCAAGGTTAGCAGCTGTTAAAGGTGTGTATCTAGTTATCATTTCGCTAACAATTTGAGTTGTCCTGCACAGGGGGAAAAATGCAATACATTCAAAAAATGGACATTTCATGAGGGTTTGTAAGGGTATGGATAATGTGAAAGTTAGTTGTCTTTCAGAGAGTGAAGAACAAAATATTAATAGTGTATAGTCCACATTACAGGAGACTGCAATTATGACGTTTAAAGTGAATGAACAGGCCAATGACTCGGAGATAAATAATGATAGCCTGTCTACAGTAAGTGAGGAATCTGGAATACTTGCATGTGAAAAATGCCCTTTTTGTTATGCAAGTATAGGGGAAGTTGAATTAAAGATGGTTTATTCTGGTTCATATTTGTAAAGGAACGAACACAATAGAATAACATTCACTAGATAGCTTGTTATAATTTAGTTTGATTCATATCTGAAAATATTTCTTAAAGAAATTACAGACTAAAATTGATCTCTCTCTCTCTCTCTCCATATATATATATATGTATATATATATATATATATATATCCACAACACCTCCGAAAACGGAAGTAATAGGGCCGCACACAGCAGGATTTCAATCACGATATTAGTTTATTCTTGCAGATTTGTTCATGTAGCCAAACACAATTTAGCCCACGCTTTTCGGTATCTCTCAATACCTTGTTCATGGCTGAACCTGTACCCGTATATATATACCCAAAGCAGTTATTGATATATTCATATTATAATATGTATATATATATATATATATATATATATATATATATATATATAGAGAGAGAGAGAGATAGATAGATATAGATATAGCTATATATATATAATTATATATATATGTATATATGTATGTATATATATTTATAATTATATATGAATATATATTATAATATGAATATATTATATTAATTAAATTAAAGCATTATACATGATACTTAAATGAAATCTTGAATAATAAAGTGCTGTTGTTTAGTGTAAAAGGCATTATCTTAAAAGGTATCTGGCCCTGTCTTATTGAAAGAGAACAGAACACAGTAATTCAAAAGAGTTAATGAAAAATATAAGGTGCAGTAAAATAATATGGTCCTCAATGATAAACAAAGTCTAAACAGCCTTCGCTGTAAATCTTTTCTGCGTTTTCTTAATGAAGCTCACGAGTTACTGCCATATCAAGTGATTTTAAAGCAAATACAATATTTAAACTTTCTTGTATAGTGGGGCACCTATACTTTCAGAATATTAGATGTAAAATCTTTTTTCTTTCGATATTAAAATAATCACAGTATAATAAAAAAGTGCACTGTTCACAGTATAATAAAACGTGCAATGTGCTATATTTAATGTTCAGTCTCATTTAGCATTTGTTTAATTCTGGCATAGACATCGGTTGGTGAACGTCAAAGATATTCAGTTGAAACTCTGAATGGTACGCTACATATCTTATATCATTGGAAAGCTCAATTGAGTCCGCAATTAAGGTTCTCTACATTATTATATATATCTGATCTTCTGACTGAGCGCTACTTAACAAGAAAAGAACGCACAGGGCGTGAGCCTTGGCTAGCAAATTCCAAGTTGTAAAATAATTTTCCAGTCTTAGAGCCTGGGCCATGGAGCATATTGGAATCAAAAGACGTTTTTTACAGAAAGAGCCTTCGGTCTCTTCCCATTGCATCCTTGGTCGAGGTCCGCCCCAAACAGGTAGTCATTTTCCTAAGGCCACCTTCCGTAAGTGCTTAGAGGAATATACTTCACATTTGGAGTCAAATTTAGCACATTAAGGGACCGACTTGGATGTCTGGCAGAGAGCCTCCGCCCGACATCCTGCGCTTTCCCTCTGATCTCCCTATTTTGATTACGGCAGTCCGGGGGAAAACCTCAAGGGTATTCCGCTCTGCTTCCGACGAACTCTGTGAGTTCGTCAGAACAGGAGCGGAATGGTAATCCCTTTAATGACGGCAGGGCCAGGCTTGGCTCCACTGTCCAAATTACAATATCTGTTTCCAACAGCCTTTCCATGTCAGCCTTTCTGACATGGAAAGGGTGTCGGAAAGCAACTTTGGGGGCTCCTAGCATGGCCCGCTTTCCCCCCTGGCCCTTTGCTTAGGGGCCTGGGGCGCACCTATGGTGCCCCCCTGAAAATCCCTGCACTCTGTGGTAGGCACAGGTTCAGGGATTTTCACAAACTCCCATTTCTCAATAGGAGCTTGTGCTATGGGCAGTTTGCGCCCGCCATACAAGCTTCCATAGATAATGGTAGTTAGTGACCATGTCATGTGCTTATCTAGGTTCCTGATCGATACTGTGACCTTATGCCCCTATTCGGCTATAAAGCCATTTATTCCCTATATTGGCATAACCGTTCAAGTGCGATTTTCTGAAAAGTCATCTCTGGCCTCACACGAGCAGAGCCACAGAGCCACATTCCAGCATGACTCTCTGCTACTTCCTTTGCGACCAATTAGTGCAATGACAGAGCAGCAGTCACTATCTGATATTCCTAGATAACACTCCGAGTTCTTCAACAAGATAAAAACTTAGCAAACCTGGAAATCCCCGCTTGCTATGTTTTGATTAGTAATAGAACTCTAATGAGCAACTGATAACTATCACTTCCTAGTGACATCTTTAATTGACGTCTTATGTCCAGCAAACTTGCGTCAAACCCGGCACCTGTCAGGTATAAATATTACCAACGTTGCCTTAAGCAATGAGCGAACATGTTGCTGATGCCAGCTGCCTGCATGACCCCGTGTTGGTAAAAACTAGCACTCTGTCGCTGCAGCCTGCTATCCTGTGGTGGTGAAGCTACTGATTACCATTATCGCCGCTACAGCGCGACCTATGGTTCAGTACGCTTGAGGAGCCGTGCAGCCGTCCTCTGCGAAGACATCCAGCCCAGCTGCCCGCGGACGCTGTCACCCCTCCTTCCTCCCGACGCGCTGAGAGAAGCCGCTGCCTTTCTCGTGCAGAGAAATCCAGTCCCGGCGCTTCCAGTTTACCCTCGCAGGTGACTGGGATATCGAGAGAGACCCCTGAAGGAGATACCAATCCTCCATCATTCTATTCAGAGGTATGGTGTTGACTAAACCCTTAGACGAGAATTCTTGAAACAAACCTTGGCAAAACCAACTTAACTTAAGCTACTTACTTACTCCCCCTTCTCACGTGTTAGGCCTAGGTCAGGCACACTGGGGTAGGCTTAGTTAGAAGCACCAGTTGAGTATGTTAGCCTAATGTATATATGACTGTATAAATGTTTTATTACTTTTAAACCATTGTATGGCTAAGAAACCATATCAATGCTTTTACAGTTCTATTTCGCTATTCTTATCTTACTGTACGTACTTTTTATATTAACAGTTATTGCAATTGTGGCAATACATTTCTCTTGTATGAGAAGAAAGACTGTTCAATAAATGTTAACCTTTATTGATACACGCCCGTCTCTCTATTCTCTACATACTGTGAAAGTAAACTGCACTAGACTGACTGAGTGAAATCTATGTCTATTGTTTCACACGACCCTAGAGATCGACTCTTGATCTGAGGAGCAAAGTTGTCATGTTGCACGGTTGTTGGAAAGCTGAATCCCTTCTTGTCTGTGCCAGGGAAGCTGATCACTTCCTATACAGAGAAGAAAGTTTCCAGTGACCTCTGAGCTAGTTGGTAACACAACCCAATTAAGTTTAGCATAGTCAGTGGAGACCTGGAATATAAGCAGTTCCACGTCGATACTACTGTTTATGTTATTCCAATGCGCAGGGCCTAGTGGGAAACTAGGAACTACACTACATGGCGCCCTAACGTTTGGTAAGGCGATAAACTAACGTAAGACTTGTAGAGTAACTCAGTCGTGCATATTTCACACCCCTTTCTCCCGTAAATACTCCAATAGACGTCTGGAGTGGGTGAAAGGTTAAAATCCGCCCGACCTTAGTAGGAAGAGATTCCTATGTAAAGCTCTGGTTTATTCAACGTTGAAGGATACAGTGTTCCAAAATATTGTGCATCTAATCTTTGTCTCCTTGGAGACCTACTCTGCAAAAACTGCATTTATAGAATGTCAGTACAAAACAACGGCACCACTGGGGCCGCAGTAGATGCGACTCAGCAAGGTCCCGAATACACAGACCCGGGTGCTATTATCATCCCGGTCCACTTAAGAAGATCTATAACTTTAAAACTTATAGAAAACGGACTGCCACCTCAAGGTGGTACAGTAATTTTCGTGATAGAGGCTCACGAGTATCGGCAGACAGAGGTGTTCTATTCATGGATAAACTTTCCAGCGGTAAACGCTACAACACAAGAGTTTCACTATTACAAAATAGAGGAACCTCCGGGAGAGTACGCTACTTTCGAGGAGATTGAAATCCCACTTAAATTTCAAGAGCACCTGCTCTGGTTTAATGGCGCCCTAAAACACACTGATCACATAACAAGGCTCGGTCCACTAGGTAGACCAGGAGCCACGTGGCCGGTTCTAGCCAGCTACACACCACATCCTGACATTGCAAAAATGTCTAAGGAAGAGCTGTTAGCACAGCTTAATACATTAATAAAAATACATAGGCAATTAGTCCAATATGTAATACGGACTGCAACAGTCCAGCCAGCTGTTAATTCACACCAGCTGACCCCTCATCAGGGGAACACAAATAAAATTACACCACAGAACATACAGTCATGTCTTGGTAAAACACCCGTAAAACGGGAACAAATTCCTTTCTGGTTAGCCCAGAAAATCACTCAAATAGAGGCAGTATTTCCTGATACTACCCCTATTGAGAAACACAGAATCTTGACCATCTGCCTTCCTATGGGAATCGCACCACACGTGGAGGACTGCGACACTTGGGGTACAGTCTTTGCTTCCATTTACACAAAAACACACGGTGTTCCGTCTATGGCGGTAATACCAGACGTGCTAAAACAGATTCAAAATGAATTCGGTCCAGAACCAGCTTTAAATCTAGGTATGAAATTACTGAAAGACTTCAAGCAGGTCACGGCTATATTATTAGCAAACGTAAAGGGAGAAGCAGCATCTGTGGCGATCCGCCAGAAGTTGAGGGAAACAGATATAAAAGATCCTGTTGAGCTTGCAAAAATCATAGAAAAATGCTATGAAGAATTAGGTAGAGACAGCTTGGGTGGAAAACCAGTTAAGCCCCAACTGCTCGAAAATCCTGAAAAATTATTTATTAAAAATAATTTAAATACTCCTAAAAAGAGCTGGGATGGAAATAAACAATCCACTCCCAAGGAAAAAGTTTTCCAGTCCAGAGGAAGGTCTCCTCGACGGAGGGAAAGAACTCCGACTCGAGAACGCCAGTCTCCCCAACGGGAGCCCTCTGAGAAAAGATATAACCTTAGAAATAGGGATAATATAAAAAAACCTGATAGATATCAAAGTATTGATACACGTCCCTCTCGATCTCTTCCCCAGAATTCGGAAAGAAGAGGACGGTCAGACCCAGGAGAGCGCTCCAAGTCCAAAGACAAGGAACCTGCTCAAAATAAGAAATCTCAATTTCAGAAAAAGAAGGTAGCCAGTATTAGAGTAATCAACCATGCCGAGAATACTGAGGACACAGTTGAAAAACGGGGAGTGGGCATTGACAATGTTGGACAGTGCAGCAGAAATCAGTATAGCACGCAAGATCTTGATGAGTCATCTGGAGACAGTGGACACGAATGAATACATTCAGGTTGAAACTGCCGACGCCAGGCTTAGCGAGCCCCATAAAATATACGAAATAACATTGCGTATAGAGGGTGATAAGACTAGGAAAATTAAGGGTCTATTTTGGGATAAGCTCTCAAAAGGCTATGATATTCTGTTAGCTGAAAAAGATTGGCCCCCGGAGTTTGTCAGGGAGTGCCCTCGTGGCGAAGAGGTAATTATGCCTGCCTTCTCGAATCACATACCGATTCACAAAAAATACACATATGCAAGGAAATGGGCAGTAGCCCAGGCACCTGCATTGTATAAAAATCACGTAGGATGGGATGAGGATTCAACGCCTCACAAAATCCAATTAAAAAGTGAACCAACTGCCCAACGGCAGTATCCCATAAAGCAAGAAGCTAAAAAACAAGTCAGGGAGATCTTAGATCAACTCGAATACCAGGGGGTGATTGAAACATGCACCTCTCAAATGAACAATCCTTTGTTTCCTGTCTCCAAGCCAGACAATTCATATCGTCTAGTTTTGGACTACAGACATCTTAATACATGTTGCAAAACTTTTGCAGTACAAAACTCGCATAGTGCAGCCCTAATGAACAATATAGTTAGGAAAAAATATAAAACGACATTAGACATTTCTAATGGTTTCTTTTGTCAAAACATTGCACCAGAAAGCAGATACTTGACCGCTTTCTCCGCATTTGGGTCGCAGAAAAAATTCTGTCGACTCCCACAGGGGTTCAAGAACAGCCCAGGACTATTCTCAGCCAGGGTAACAGAGTTACTACAGATCTATGATGATGAAGCATTATCTTACGTAGATGATATTTATCTCACAGACGACGACTTGGATACTCACTTGAAAAGAGTGAACACCATTATACTTGGGTTCGCAGCAGAGGGTTACAAATTCAACGTTAAAAAGTCCCGAATTGCCCATCTGACAGTACTATTCTTAGGGTACGAATTATCAAGTGAAGGGAAAAGCCTAGCGGACAACTTCTTAGAGAAGTGCGCTGTACTCCAAGCTCCAAAAACGCTGAAGAATCTACAATCCATACTAGGTTTTCTGAATTTCGGAAGAACTTACATTCTAAATTACGCAGAGAGGGTTAAACCTCTCTACGAACTAATTAAACCTGATTTAAAACAAATCAATTGGACTCAAAAACACACAGAAATTTTGAGAGCACTGCAAACAGACATGTTAGCAAAAACAAAATTAGATACACGTGACAACACGATCGATCTTGTAATCCGAGTCATCCCAGGAAGATGCGGATTCACGTACCTAACCTCTAATGAGGGAGAAAAGGTACCAATTTCAATTAAATCTCACTTGTACACACAAGCAGAAAAAACATTCAGTCACACAGAAAGAACTGTGAACGCAGTGCAAATTGCATTAGCAAATGAACGAGAACTAGCACACGGCAAACGGATTAATATCCTTACAGCGGAATCCGCCTTCGAGGCGCTATTCAGCCCAGTAAACCTGCCTACAGTGTCACTGGATCCGAAATGGATACAGTGCATAGATTCTCTAGGAGCGGAAGATGTGAAATACTATTTCGCCCCGCAATACGAAGAACTGAATGATTTAGAATATGAAGAAGAATATCCTCTGCCAATCGAAATCCTGCCTCTCCCACAATACGCATGTATAATCTATACAGATAGCTTTGTACAGCATTTTAATGTAGAGAGCAAATCCTACAATGCAGCATGTGCGATCATTAAAGGTCGTTGGCTGTGCGGTAAATTCAGACCGAAAGTAACAAAAACTGAATCTGTAAGAAACTGTTCGGTTCAGAGAACTGAAATCAGATCTTTAAAGATGGCGCTCGAAAATGCAGAACGCGAATTCCCCACACTTATCGTGTGCGATTCTCATTTTTGCGTCAATTCTTTCAACAATAAACTGCAGAGTTGGATCGAAAACAACTACAAAGATGACACAGGTGCCACAATAAAGCATAAAAAGCTCTGGAACGAGGTAGCTCTTTTACACAAAGAACTACGAAAGACTCACGTGATTCACGCACAGAGTCTTCGACGTGATGGCGTTCACGTTGCAGGGAATTCATTGGCTAATACAGCCACCGCGGAAGCAACTAACCCGGCTTCCGTAGCCACAAAAAAGCGTACAGATAAGTATATAGACGGGGAAACCATGCTGGCAGTAAAAACGACCGTAAAAGGCGACTGTGCAACACTACCCGTAAACTATCCACTCAATTATGCATACATAATCGATGCAAACTCCGTTCCTTTTGCTCGAATCCCTGGAGTGGGGGATAGAGTAATTCCAAACATGAACAGGAGAATATTTTTAATAGCAGACGCACATATGGGTTTGGGTCTTAGGCACAGAAAGATCAAGGAATCACTGACTGAATTACAATCAGTATTCTGGTGGCCGGGAATGAGTGTAGAACACCAAATATATGCAAACAACTGTGAAAACTGCAATAGGGATCGCAGTAGCGAACCTTGCTACCGGCTACCAATCAGAAAGAGCGCAACGCTGCCTACACCCCATCCTGCGTCCTATTAAATAGTTAAGATGAAATGCACTTAAAATAATGAGGCCACCAACGCTCGGCTGACGCTAGAACGGTTATAAAAGATTAGCGAGTCCATATCGGCACATACGCAATTACCACGTTCCATTCTGACCAGGGTCCTGCTTTCAGCTCTCGAGCCTGTAAGGAGGCAATGGCTAGCATGGGAATTGGGTTGTGGTATTCTTGTCAGTCATACCCCGGGAGGGAATAGTGTGATAGAAAGAAAAAACCGGGACATAAAGCAATCTATAACAGCGAAGGTATTAGGTTCAGGCGCTGGGTGGGTCAAACATTTAATAAGTGTCCAGACTAGTCTTAACAACATGCCAAGAAATTCTCTAAAAGGTTTCAGCCCATACGAACTATTGTTCGGAATAAGAATGAACATTCAGGACCTCGATAGTCAGATGTCAGTGGTACAAGAAGAAACAAAGCAGTTTGAAGTAAAAGACCGTTTGGCTATTTTACAGGAACTGAATGAAACAAGAAAATCATTAAGCAACATAAAGTTAAAGCAACAGCCAAATACCACTGACGAGGCACCACCCGCAACAGCCCCAGCAAGGCCTGTCTGGATTCCAAAGATTGGGGATCTAGTCAGAGAAAAGATCGCGGTTAAGAAGGAATTTGGGCCTTCTTACAGAAAAGCAGTACCTGTCTTAGCAGTCACCGGAACAAGATCAGTTGTGCTACCGCCCCTTGCTGGTAAAAAGGAGAACAGAGTCGTGTCCATCGATCTGGTAAAACCACAAGCATGTGGCCTATAATCAACAGTAGGCCCAGTGGACTCCCAAGAAACAACAGAATACCCAAATTTGCAACAATCCAAGAGGTTCAAACTGAAAGACTAATCACATTCGATCAGCCTGCAGTGCACAATGAAGGACTATGCAATACAGCCATGGAACTCGTGCCTCTTGAAACACAGATTGAAACAGTTCGTCAGGAAACAACACCAGTCTACACTAATGTGGCATCAGAAAGTGCTACCGAGAGACAGATTGAAAGAACAATCCCATCAATTGACAGAACTGCCTCTGGTTATTTCATCAACTTCGACAACTTCTCTGAAGATGAAAACGATCCCGAAGTGATGCCAGAAACAAAAAAGTCTTTTAAAGAAAAAGCAACAGAACTCTTTCATCAACTGAAGGAAATCTACCTTATTTCCCCTTGGCTAGAGTTCTGGTTCGGTCTAGGTGTATTTTTCCTCCTGCTTTGGCTCATCATGGTACTGTGTTTGGGAAAATTCATTGAAGGAAAATATATTACAATGGACACAGCAAGTCAGAACATCAACCTAGTCCTGAAACCACACAGATCATCCCACGTGAAGAAAAGAGAACTGTCAACAGTAAATGTCACAGCAATTCCAATACCTGGTGGGGTAGTATGGGAGAAAACAGACTATGAGATCTATGGTCCGGTCGAAATCCTGAAGTATCCTCATCAACTAAAGGTTTCCTTAAGTGACTTTGTTACTCCTAGTACATTCTCTGAAGATTGGGACTTTAACAGTATTAATGACATGATGTCTGATTTAGTAATGTCAGCTAGATTCACAGATCATGATTATTTACAAGGTTCATCTAGTTATGAGCAGTTATTCTGTTACACCCACTATGGGGATCATTACTTGCATAAATCTGCACAGCCTAGAAATGTTTTTATGTATAATCAATGGGAACATTGTTCTACGCCACCTAAAAGCAGTTCTAAAGCATTTTTTGAGAAATTCAAATACTTCTCAGGGTTTAACACCAGTAATGCAGAAACGTTTTATTACAAACTGTTAGATAAAACAGGATTGAAAACAATGCTGACAAATTCTAAATTGATATATTCAGAAGCATTTTATGATAAAATGATGACATTTGGTTTTGATTATTGGAAAAATAATATTGAAACGAAATCAATTTGGGGTACAAAAGATTGGCAGGTGCAAGGCATAGAAGCACTATTTAGAACCTGCATGATACCTGAACAAATGTTATTTTTAAATGACACTGTACACCAAACATCTTGTCTTGGCCTAGCTAAGAACAAAGACCTTAAAACACCGTCTATACCAAAGCCAATACCTGAAAATGCAACAGCTGATAATGAGTTAGACGTGTCACAAATTTTACATTTCAACAGAACACACCCTGATTGGAAAAAGTGGTTAATCTGGCCTACAGACACAAATAGCTGTCAAGATAGGTTCCTGAATAAAACACAGGGGTTAAAAATGACCAGATTAGACCCTAGATATTCCCAGAGACAACATCCAGGGATTATAACAACATACAGTGTAGGTAAACTCTGCCTAGAATGGCTAACTACATCCACACTGGCTGAAATTAAGCAACACTTGTCTTTATTAAAAGATGGTGCTGATTTGCGCGATTTCATTCTTGGACCACGCAAACAGCGTCAAAAGCGTTTCATAGCAACCAGCATCTATGCTGCTTACAACGAGGCTTGGAAAGTAAAGCAAATTGAAACTGCTGAAAAGATACGAGAAATTGATCGTATTAATTTGGAAAAATCACTTTCTGTAGTAGACAATGGGTTAATGACTCTGTCTTCCAGAATATATTCGTTGGACAATATTGTATCCTCTGCCTTTGATGTGATAGACAGAGATTTGCTAATGTTACAACATGGCCAGTCTCAATTACGCTCTATTATAGAATTAGGCTGGACGCTGCAAAATCTTCGTTCAGGCTATGTGCCTTGGCGTCTGATAAACACAACGTCATTATTTTCCAGTTTTAACCTTACTGATAAACAGATCAGTTTGGCACAGAGAGGAGCAGACTATACAATCTTGAGCATCGAGAAACTCGAGAGATTACCATTGACAATGTCAGAGAGCCCTGTCATTGAATGGATAATACACGGAATTATCACAATTCCGATAACAACTTTCCGCTTTAAAAAGTGCCTTGAATACATACCTGCTGGCCAATATGAACAATTGGGTAAGGGATATGTAAAATCCGAATGGAAATTACCATACACTCATTCTTGCTATAGTGACAGCGACAAAAATGTATTTCTTAGTGGTGAAAATTGTAAACACTCACTAAGCGGTATTCTTTTGTGTCAGGGTATTAATTTACACGGCGCATGTGATGGAAATTCAAACAACCTTTCATGCCACCAGCTAGTCACACCTGCAACTCAGATAGAGCCCTTCTTTATGCAACTCGCAAACGGGAGTTACATTCTAAGAACGGATCACAGGTGCTGTGGCCTCGCGCCCGGACTAAGTTATCTAGTAGAAGTAACGTCCATGGTCAAATGTTGTATGCAAGCATTGTTCCCGAGCGGGCCTCCAGACATAGTGACTCCCATCTGGCCTCGTCTGAATCTCTATTCTATACGAATTGATACATTAAGCAAAATGAAATCTGTGCTTTTACAGACAACAGTGCCTATAACGTCATCTAAAGAGACGTATGATCTTCTAGTCGCAAGGACGGCTACTGAGGTCCATGACCTTTTATCAACAAATTGCCCCGTGCATTTTGTACAAATGCTCGAGCAACTCCTTAACATGTCTAGTGCCACGAGCATCCCAGGCATATTTAAGACAGTCTTTACGGGACTGCTAACACCCTTCCAGGCAATTTTGGGAATCTTTCCTAATTTTGTGCACTCCATCTTTGGTGGTATTCCACTATTTTTTGGACTCATCGCAGGGATTCTATTTTTGACCCTCCTGCTTCGATATGGCAAGCCTCGGCTCAGACATAGCTCCCATGGGAATGGAAGAGACAATCCTAGCAATGCGCTACAGGGACAGGATAACTAACGTCCTCGGATTGGCCAGGCTGAGAGATCTAAACATGACCTGGTTCCTTTCATTCAGACCAATATGGCAAAATTGCATTTTACCTGTGCTACGGTGTATGCTTTGCGGCGAGGAATGCGTGTTGGACATCTGTCTTTCACTTCCATCAGCAGTACCAATGGACGTCGATACTTTGCTAAGTCCAATAACGGCTCACGCATTGTGTTGTCCCCAGCGGCTACCAATCCTGATGACAGCATTCGTGGAGACTCCTGTACTACAGCCAAGTGGTAACAGTGGAGCGAGTGACAAAAGCAACATCATCCAGGTACAACGTTCTGTGAGCATTGCTGATCCTGCCTTCGATGACAGCAATCATTCTCACACCTGCCAAGTTACAGCGCTATCTAATTTGGTTGAACTATCACCTGATTTTGTAGACCAATTCTTTGCGAGCCTGTCTGATACGATGTTCTCACCCATAGAGAAACAATAACTTTTTGAGAAGTTTTCCGACACACAGCGTTCCCATGAACTCTGAATTCGGCCTTCAGTTTTGATCAACAAAAACTGCCGGGAGCTTTGGTAAACTGATTTTTCTTTGAATTGGACAATTTTTCAAATATTGACCCTTTTACTTTTTGGCACGAACAATTCTTTGCTTAACGTAAAAACTATTCTTAGAGAACAGAAGCTTCACACTTCTATTTCTAAACACATCTAGAGACACAACAACATAACACCAGCCTCTAGCACACATGTTATTACAATGCATTTTTATGTGATGATTTATCTCGCATTTCTTCTGTCAGAGATACTTCATGTGTAATTCCTTTTGCATAATCGTTCATTGATTTCATATGCAATAATTTTTGAATGATTACTATGCTTTTAAAACTACGTACAGTACCTAAATTCCATGTATTACAAGTACGCCTATTTCGAATGCATTTATGTATTTTGGGGTGGGCTATGTTACACAATGTTACACATGCATCTAATTGCTTAGTTTTAGTAATTTTGATGGACATGAATTCGTGGAGTGGGTGTCATGTGCTTATCTAGGTTCCTGATCGATACTGTGACCTTATGCCCCTATTCGGCTATAAAGCCATTTATTCCCTATATTGGCATAACCGTTCAAGTGCGATTTTCTGAAAAGTCATCTCTGGCCTCACACGAGCAGAGCCACAGAGCCACATTCCAGCATGACTCTCTGCTACTTCCTTTGCGACCAATTAGTGCAATGACAGAGCAGCAGTCACTATCTGATATTCCTAGATAACACTCCGAGTTCTTCAACAAGATAAAAACTTAGCAAACCTGGAAATCCCCGCTTGCTATGTTTTGATTAGTAATAGAACTCTAATGAGCAACTGATAACTATCACTTCCTAGTGACATCTTTAATTGACGTCTTATGTCCAGCAAACTTGCGTCAAACCCGGCACCTGTCAGGTATAAATATTACCAACGTTGCCTTAAGCAATGAGCGAACATGTTGCTGATGCCAGCTGCCTGCATGACCCCGTGTTGGTAAAAACTAGCACTCTGTCGCTGCAGCCTGCTATCCTGTGGTGGTGAAGCTACTGATTACCATTATCGCCGCTACAGCGCGACCTATGGTTCAGTACGCTTGAGGAGCCGTGCAGCCGTCCTCTGCGAAGACATCCAGCCCAGCTGCCCGCGGACGCTGTCACCCCTCCTTCCTCCCGACGCGCTGAGAGAAGCCGCTGCCTTTCTCGTGCAGAGAAATCCAGTCCCGGCGCTTCCAGTTTACCCTCGCAGGTGACTGGGATATCGAGAGAGACCCCTGAAGGAGATACCAATCCTCCATCATTCTATTCAGAGGTATGGTGTTGACTAAACCCTTAGACGAGAATTCTTGAAACAAACCTTGGCAAAACCAACTTAACTTAAGCTACTTACTTACTCCCCCTTCTCACGTGTTAGGCCTAGGTCAGGCACACTGGGGTAGGCTTAGTTCGAAGCACCAGTTGAGTATGTTAGCCTAATGTATATATGACTGTATAAATGTTTTATTACTTTTAAACCATTGTATGGCTAAGAAACCATATCAATGCTTTTACAGTTCTATTTCGCTATTCTTATCTTACTGTACGTACTTTTTATAATAACAGTTATTGCAATTGTGGCAATACATTTCTCTTGTTTGAGAAGAAAGACTGTTCAATAAATGTTAACCTTTATTGATACACGCCCGTCTCTCTATTCTCTACATACTGTGAAAGTAAACTGCACTAGACTGACTGAGTGAAATCTATGTCTATTGTTTCACACGACCCTAGAGATCGACTCTTGATCTGAGGAGCAAAGTTGTCATGTTGCACGGTTGTTGGAAAGCTGAATCCCTTCTTGTCTGTGCCAGGGAAGCTGATCACTTCCTATACAGAGAAGAAAGTTTCCAGTGACCTCTGAGCTAGTTGGTAACACAACCCAATTAAGTTTAGCATAGTCAGTGGAGACCTGGAATATAAGCAGTTCCACGTCGATACTACTGTTTATGTTATTCCAATGCGCAGGGCCTAGTGGGAAACTAGGAACTACACTACAACCACACCATGTACGGTTGCATTATAATAAAATGTGCAGAACTGCCGATATATGGTCGGGCAGTTCCTTCACCGAAACGGTGTTGGTTGGAGGCAACTCCGACCGACATCCTAATGAGGGCTTAAGTGTTGTTAAAATAGAAGCCATTTACTATGTGAGATCATAAGCAGTGCATGGCGGGGTGCAAGCTATAATTTGCAAATTTCTGTGGTTTTTCTTTTGTTAAACGTGACTTCTGATCTGAGATTTTTGACTTGGGCTAAGATCTTATTGCCATACCTAAGTATACCGTCACTTTAACCTCTTTTTTTTTTTTTTTTTACGCATTGTTGTTTTCTTTATCACTTTCTAATTTGAGCATACACCTGGTCCTCCAACAGCCTTTGGCCATCCCCTCTCAATTGGAAGGTTCTCTTACAAAAAGAACAGGCACAGTACACTGACTAGCTGTGCAGGATTGTCTTTGCCTCTGTAAATACACAGGATAGGCTGCAGCTGTGCAAGGTTTCTTCAAACAGATGCACATCAGATGACAGCAGTGCAAGCGTCTTCACATAGAAAAGGCATAGGAAAGCACTGATTTCATACTCTCTATACTTGTACCACCTTCTTAGATTTCCATCCTCGTGGCACTTTAATTTGGTGAACCCCTTTTTACTGTTCACTTTTTCTTCTTTGTTTACCAGAATTGTGTCTCTTTTTGGTATGAGAAGTCGTCTAGGCCCAACAGTGTTTCCATGATGGACTGCAGGTCTTTCCACTTAAACTCTTTACACAAAGTACTTTGTGGGATATAGTGGCAAGTGTTGCTTATATTTTCCCTTGTACCGTGTTCTAGGACCTATCCAGTGGTCCAGTCCTATTGTTCGGCTTGAATTGTCTTCCTGGGCCAACGCCTACCTGACACAAATGTGCCCTTTGGTAGCCAAAAACGGACCTTTACGGGAGGTACCCTAGTGTACCTAGCACCAAGCTTTGACTGAGGTAACTTTTCTTGCTAGTCAATAAAAACTGCCCATCATGGCCTTTTAGACCCTTTGTTGATTGGATCCTCTGAAGAAGCACTTGAATGGATAGCCCAAGCTCATATCCCCTCACTCATCATGTTACACACAAAAAGGGGGCTTTACAGGCTACCATTCAAGCTCTTATTGCATGGTATGCCCGATATTTCCTTATGGGGGCTTTGCACAGACATTTTCCATATGGTTTTGTTCCATTGAATATCCTCCAGAGGCTTTTCTACCAGAGGTGTTCCCTCTGTAATGCCCTTTCTAATGTTGATCTTCTGAGTCATTGCATTGTAATACAGACCCCTCTCACAAATGCCACATCTGGATTTTTTTGACCTGGAAACCACCTTTACCCCTCTCTCTATGTCAGTTCTGCCTGCAGCAAAGCAGCCAAGTTTTCAGATTGCCTATGTGTGACATTTCCATAGTTTCAGTGCACTTATGAGGGATGCTCAGCAGCCGAATGTGTGACACTTTCTCGCAGGTAAATCCAAGAATGAGGTGCATGGAAAGGGAAAGGGATACATTTCAGAAATTGCACCTTTTTGATTATTTTATTGAGAAGCACAGTATCTTAAAATTAATGCAAAACTCCTGTAATGGAAGGTTAATCCTGGCTTTATAATGAAAACTAAATCTCTGCACATTTTGCTGCAGCCTACGTTATACTGTACGTAATACATGTAAAGCAATGTGCATTTTTTTTCCAATTAATTTGTTTATTGGCATTTCAAAGAATATTAAAAATTTCCGAAAGCAATAATTATCAAGGCAAGGCATAGGGACATGCAAACAGAATATGAAGTCCAAGTCAGACAATGTAAAATGACACCCGCACAGTAACCCCACTAAAGAAAAAAAAGTTCACCAGTGCACAGCGGCTACGTAACAAGGTACTGTAATGTGTGGCGATGTTTCAATCTAGGGTCACCCACTTCACTACAGATGGTGTGACCCAGCCATAGGCGTTGCCTACATGTCCCCCAGTGTATAGCCTACCCTGATACGGTATATAGCGGTAGGCCCAAGTTACGTCCACAGATTCAATGTGTGTTAGCCTCTATGTGGTTTGCCCCTACGGATATGGCCGCATCCTCTTCAGTTGCATCTTGTGTATATCTCGAGATCAGGAATTGGGACCAAAAGTTCTTAGGCCTGTTACGGGGGGCATCAATTCGATATATAATTCTGTCTGCGTACTGCAGTAGAACATTGCCCTAGTCCATTGCTCCAAGGTGGGTGTCGGGCCTCGCATCCAGGAAAGTGCAACACATCTCCTGGCCAGGAGGAAGGACCTATCTACCACTCGTCTGAGGTCCTTAAGGATAGGTTTAGAATATCCTAGGATAGCTAGGAGCGGATCCGGAGTCAGCTCGAGGGCAGTGACCTGATTAACCTCTGTATACACCTGGTTCCAGAAGTGAGCAATCCCCGGGCAGGACCATGCAACGTGTATAAAATCTGCAACCAGCACTCTGCACCGTTCACAGTGTGGGTTCACACGCAGGCCGTATCCATGAAGTCTTTCGGGGGTATAGTACACCCTGTTAAGAAATTTAAAAAGGATCAGCCTATGGCGCCCATTTAGCGATATACGTTTGGTGCTCGAACAGCAGTACAGCCACTTTTCATCAGTCATTTCCACATCTAGATCTCTCTGCCATTCTAGACGCGCCTTAACGTAGTCAGCTTGGCTCACAAAGAGGGCTATGTGGTATAGCCTGGACACCAATTTGGCGGGGGACTTAGTCTGGATTATGTAGGTTAATGCCTCAACCTCTGGAGGTTCCATCAGGTCCGCACCCAAGAGGTCCCTAAGTGCATGCGGCACCCTATGAAACTGAAATCGCGACATTAGCGAAAACGGCTCTCCCATTATCGCTACCTGATCCCAGGATCGGACAGTACCATCATTGAAGAGGTCCCCCATAATGTGCACTCCCAGTGATCTCAGCGCTGCTATTACCCCTTGTCCCTGCAAGGGATGAGCCAGGAGCACCATTGGATAGGAGCTGACGGAGCGTATAGTAAGTTGCCGGCTTGTATGTCCAGCATATGATGCCACGCATGCGTGTCAGAGTTCAATGATCCATTATTCCTGTGCGGCGATCGCGGGGAGAAAACAGAAGTGCCGGTAGGGGAACCGGATCCGCAACTATAGTCTCAATGCGGAAGTGTGGGATCCCGGCTGGACCGTGTATCCAGTGATATGCGTGTGCGCTCTGTGTCGCCCTATAATAGAGCTCCATGTCAGAGGCGCCCAGTCCTCCTGCCGCGTATGGACGAGTCAGTATTTTCCAGGTCACCCTAGGCTGCTTACCTGCCCAAGCTAATTGAATCAACAGTGATTGTAGCTGCTTAAAAAATGTCTTAGACAGCACCATGGGTATATTAGTAAATATAAAGAGGAGCCTTGGCAATACGATAATTTTCATCAGGGAGACTCTCCCCAGCAAGGACAGTGGTAGGGCAATCCACCTCTCGATGTCGTCTTCTAGTTTGGAGATTGCAACACCGTAGTTCTCTCTCAGCACTACCTCGGAATCCGTATGTAACTGGATCCCCAGGTATTGCACCACTTCAGTGGTCCATTGCAATGGATACTCCGGGTCAACACGTGATGTAGCTTGCGTGAGTGGGAACATAATTGATTTATTCCAATTGACGTTAATGCCTGATAGCAAACTGAACAGTACCACTTCTCGCAGTACTGGTGAGAGGTGGACCTCCAGATCCCTGACATACAGGAGAGTGTTGTCCGCATATGTGGATACAATGAGACGATAGTTTGGAAACCGCACGCCCCTGTGTCCATGGTACTCGCGCAAGGCGCAGGCAAGTGGCTCTGCCGCCAGCGCATAAAGTATTGTCTCGTGCCACTATAGATAGGAATCGGGTCAGTGATCAAGGTTCCAATCGGGATGCGAGCCGTGGGAGCGGAATATAACGTCGCCAGGAGTTGGAGGAAGAATGTCCCAACCCCCATTCGGCCTAGGACCTGCTGTAGAAAAGACCACTCGACGGAGTTGAAGGCCTTCTCCGTGTCGAGGAATACAGCCATCGCCGGGACTTCCGGGCGCGTGTGCTGCATGGCTGCAAACACCGTCCTAAGGTTATAGGTGAGATTACGACTGGGCACGAAGCCAGCCTGCTCCGGGGCAACCAGTGTAGTTACCAAAGGGTTAAGACGATTGGCTATGAGTTTCGCAAGTATCTTTGCGTCCACATTCAG
Organism: Lissotriton vulgaris; assembly: GCF_964263255.1. Lineage (NCBI taxonomy): Eukaryota > Metazoa > Chordata > Amphibia > Caudata > Salamandridae > Lissotriton > Lissotriton vulgaris. The sequence goes on from NC_141694.1 coordinate 183,974,495, forward strand.
CAATGATAGAGGCCTGTATGAGGCGCAATCCCCTGGTGGTTTGCCAGGTTTGAGAATGGCTACCAATATAGCCTCGCGCATGGTAGGTGGCATCGCTCCCGAGGAACAAATATCCTCAAATAACGTAAGCAACTGTGGGATCAACAGGTCAGAAAAGGCCTTATAAAAGGCGACAGTCAAGCCGTCACTACCCAGGGCGCTGCCAGCCCTCATACCCGACAGGGCCAAGACAATTTCCTCTTGTTCAATCGGCCTAGCCAAGAATTCCCTGTGCAGGTCCGTTAGACACGGTTGCTCTATATGGGTCAGATAATCTAGGATGCGTTCCTCCGGGGCGGGACCTCTGGAGGCATACAGAGCCAGGAACCTCTCTGCCACCTGAGCTTTGGAGAGCGGCAGATCTGTCGGCTCAGCTCTCATAACCGGAACCTCCGTTCTGTTCCGGCGTTGGCGAGCCAACTGAGCCAGTACTGATCCCGGTCGTTCCCCATCCCCATAAGTTCTAGCCGTGGCATATTTCCCAAGATGTTTAATTTCAGCATCCGCCTCCTCATGGAATTCGTGCAACGTCTGGGCCAGCTCCTGTGTTAGCAGTTCACTCCGGTCAGTCAATCTCCGGTCCTCCAACTCCTCTAGCTTTATCTCCAGCCTCTTTAATCAATCACGTATCGATTTTAGCATCCCTGTGTGTTTAGAGATGGAGATCCCTCTAATATATGCCTTAAAGGCATCCCAGACTGTCTGATATGAATCAACCGAACCCACGTTTGTTTAAAAAAACGACTATGGATGTGGCCAGTTCCTCCCGAAATGGGTAGTCGATCAAGGAATAAGGGGGAAAGCGCCACATAAACGGGGGTATACGCTTCTTGGGCGAATCTATAGTCGGGAGGAGCGGCGAGTGATCAGAGTATGTGCGGGGCAATATCACACAAGCATGAATATGTTGGAGCAAATGATAAGAGACCAACCAAAAGTCAATCCTAGTATGGATATCGTGTGGAGCAGAATAATGTGTATAGCCTCCCTGGGTGCCTATGACTCCACACATCGCAGAGGTCCAATCTCACCATCGACGACTCAAGTATTCTGGCTTCTGTCCGGTCCGTCCGACCTATCAATCTCTGGGCGTCCCCCCCCCCTCCCAACTCCCCCCCCCCCCCCTCTCCCTCCAGAGCAGAGAATCCTGAGTATGTAGCTGAGCTTTGTCCGCCAGTAATGTGTAGAAGTCAGGGTGGTCAAAGTTAGGGCCATAAATGTTCATTATACAAATCTCCAGACCTTTACCACAACATTTGGAAATAGTGAAGCACCCCTCCCTGTCCGTCTCTAGAGGTGTCAGTGTCAATGAGGCTTTCGGGTTCACCCACGTCAATACCCCTCTAGCATGTGAGGTACATCCTGCCACATGAACGCTACCCAAGAAACCCCTAGTACGTAAAATTGGGCTGTCTGGGCATAGATGGGTCTCTTGCAGGAGAGCAATGTCTACCTGATGCCTGGTGAGGTAGTGTAGGACCTTCCGGGCCTTGCGGTGGTCATTGAGACCCCGCACCTTTCATGTTAACAGGACCGCAGAGGGGTCAGTAGGAGGTGTCTGAGTCATGGTGTGGTAGCGCAAGTATAGGTGTCTGGTGTACGCAGTGCCTTAATAGTGCCCTTCTGCCAAAGGAAACATCCAGGATCATCAAAGAAACTGTCACTCCACTGTGACACGAAGTCGCTTCCCCCAACCCTCCCGAGCCCTCCCATATCTGCCCAACATCAACTTCCCTCTCCGGACCCTCCCACGCCTGCCCAACCCCAACTTGGCCGCGAAAACCTCCCCTCCCCAACAACCACCTCCCCCCCTGCAACCCACAAAAACAAATACCATTTCACCAGTGTGATTCACGCGAGGGTGGAGGTAGCTCTTAGTTTTCAAAATCTCTCCTCTTGTCAATAAAGAGCTTCTTCCCTGTCTCACCAAGCAGAGAAAAAGTGTGCCGCGCTGTAGCACTTAAGTATCACAACACCCATGACCGCCCTAGCAATCCCCAATAGTCATCACCTGAAGGGTTCATCAACTCGCTCCCAAGACCACCACCCCCATCCCACGGACCCCAAAAGCGGTCGCAGTAGTCCGCCACTATCCAATGCGAGGGGCATCCTATCTAAACATGGTAACAACAAATATGTCCACTGGGCAAACTAACATATTCCTTTTCCCATCCCTCCTACCAACCCCATCCAAGACCTCACTCATAAGGTATCTATCCAGTTACAAAGGGAAATGTTAATAGGCCCCAGAGGTGAGGCCCCCTGTCCTCCGGTGGCAATGCAATAGCGCTCAGTACAACTACCGCCGCAGTCAGTCCTTAGCCGTTAGTGGGCCGGCAGCCAACCTAGTCCTGCTCATCCAGAGCGCTGCTCGCCGCTTCCTCCAGTAGATATTTTTCCCGAGAAAGACGTTTTTCCCTTCGCCATTCCTTAAGGGCCTTCTGGAGTGCCTTGGGGTCAGTGAAGATCATTGAACGCCCCTGTCGGTTGACGAGTAGTTTCGCAGGGTACAGCATTGCATAGTCAGCCCCCATGTCTCGCAATAACCGTTTCATTGGTATGAACTGGCGTCTCGCCTCCTGAACCCTAGCCGTAAAGTCCGGGAACAGGGAGATCGTCGATCCTTCTTATTGAAGCAGTTGTTTCTCCCAGGCGAGTCTGAGCGCTGTATCCCAGTCCCTGTAGTTTAGAAATTTGGCGATTATAGGTCTGGGCGGCGCACCCGGCTTAGGCCTTGGGCCCAGGGATCGGTGAGCCCTTTCAACCACGAACATCCCCGAGAAGGCAGTATCACCCAATAAGGCCTTCAAGAGGCGTTCAATGAAGAGCTCCATATTTCCAGTTTGTTTAGTCTCTGGAAGGCCAGTAATACGGAGATTGCATCTCCGAGAGCGGGCCTCCAAGTCCTCCGTCTTTTCCTGGATGACCTGAAATACCCAGCCCAACTGCATGTGCTCCGAGTCCAGGGTGGTATGAGCCTCCTCGACCTCAGTCAACCTCCTTTCAGACATGTCAATACGTTCTGCCTGTTTATCTAACCACTCTGCCATGCGGTCCATCCGATAGGAGAGCGCGTCCATCTTAGTTCCCAAGGAGGCAATGCTTCCCTGCAGACTCTTCTCCATGGCAATTAAGAGCCCACGGATGTCTTGCTGTTGAGTCTCACCAGTCTGTTCCTGCCTGCTGGCCCCATACTCCGGGAGAGTATCAATGGATTGCGGCCTCTTCGGATCAAACAATAGTTTTGATTGGTTTCTGTCCACGCTCCCCATAGCGGTAGTGCAACCCAACCTCCAGACCATATGCGTGGCCCGTCAGGGCAGGCGGGAGGGAGGTTGCCCGCAGAAGCACCCCTGGGTAAATAAATCCAGCTCCCCTAGCCGCCACCCTCGGATCGACTCCTCAGGAATGCCAGTATTCACAACAGTATAACCTGAATGTGTAGTGGCGTTCTCAATTTATAACTGTTGTCTTAGAGTCCTCAGACTGAAGGTAGCCCAAACTTTGTACTAAAAGGGTGCTGCCCTACAGTCATGTGGTGGCTACACGATCCGGAACATTCAGTAGGAACAGGGAGCAGCCAGCCCGCAGAGGGAACTATTCTCAATGGAGTCTCACAACAGTCCACACCCGTGGAAAGTCGCCGCCGGGGGCCCCCCCAGAGGCTTAGCCCAGTCCATCTAGTTCTTTTCTCAGGGCCCCGCAGGATTGTCAGTTCGAGGCACAGACTGTGCTATACACTATCCAGGGCCGGCGCTAGGCATGCGCAGAGTGGGCGGCTGCCCAGGGCCTCGCGGCTGATGGGGCCCCGCCACGAGCCCATCAACTTTTTTTAAAGTGTGCCATTGTAAGAGTGACAGGGGGGGAGCCGCCTCCCTTGGGGTTTACAGCCATGGTGTAGTGTGCGAGGCCCACGGCGGGGCCCCCTCACCGCGCCATGGAATGAAAAAGCAATATGACACCCCATCCTTTCAGATGCTGCAGAGTGGGCAAGGCGGGTTTGTGTTTGTGGCCGTGATCAGCCTAATCGCTGCATCTCCATAACAGCAGTTAGGCAGCTACTTGAACTGTGAGGTGTGAAGTGAGCCCTGCCCCTGCATGAATGAAACGCAGATCATCCTGCAGGGCTCACAACACAAAAACACAGAGTGATCTCACATCACAAAAGGCGCTGCTTCTTCCATGGAAGGGAGAAGACAGAAAATGGATAAAGGGCTTATTATTCTTTTCGCTTTTTTGCAACTGTTTTTTTTTCTCAAACAAGCATGTTCATACAAAACAAACATAAAAGGAGTTAAACATAAATAATAAACTCCAGTTATAAGCGCTTGGTGTTTTTTATTTTCATGTAATTGACATGAATTGAAAGAAGAATGAGCAATTTGGTCTTTAAAAGTTTAGTGGATATGCTAACATTCAGTTATGGGGAGGGATGGGGGGTGATCCCACACTCATCCTTATCACCCCAAGGGGAGTGCAATGAACCCTCCAAGATACACCCAAGTGATATAACCCCTCAAGCCACTCACCATTCATTGCTTTACGCATCTGAAAAGTAACACAAGAGCAGTTGTGTAACACAAAATGATGGGGTCCCCGTTCTGCAGAATGTAATAATGGACCCCAGAGTCTTCCACATCTCTCAGATATTCATTGGCCCTAGGCTGAATGGGATCCCCCTGGTGAGATGGGGCCCTCAGAATTGTTGTGTGCCCATCTGTGCTGCAGGGACCTGTATTGCGTCCTGGCACAAGAGGTGAAGCAGGGTAAGAGGCCGGAGAGAAGAGTGGTGAATAGCAAGGCATGTAGGGGAGAGGTGGAAGCTTGAGAGGCAGAAACAGCGAATGGAGGGTAGAGGTGAGAGAGAGATAAAACATGAAGGGGGAGATTTTCAATCCTTTTGCGCTGGTTTTGCATCACAAGAGTGACGCTAACCAGCACAATTATTTTCTTTGCTGCTATTTTCTTTCCAGCGAAAACTTGTTTTGCGCTGGAAAGGATCCTCTAAGTAGTGCAAAGCAGCGCAAAGCACTGCTTTGCGTTACTTTGCACCGAGGGAGTGGTACATGGGCGTTCCCATGTAACCACCCATACACTTTGACGCAAAACCATATTTACAAAGATTTGTGAACATGGTTTTGCGACAAAAGTTAACGCCCCTTGAAAGCAGGCGCTAACCAGAGAAAAGCTTTCATTTCTCCATGCTTTTGCGACTTTGCATGCGCGCTACACTGTGCAGCACGTATGCAAAGTGGGAAAAGCTATGTATCGTACCCAGCAGAGTATTTTGCACAAGAAGGGTACCCTTATGTACAAAACCTATGCTACACTCATGCGCACACCCTAGCGCTTCAGCGCTAAGGTGTGTGCATGGCGCACAGAGCTAAAACGAGTGACCGTGCGAATTAAATGCATCTGAGAGAGAGTGTAGTTATGGAGACTTGAGGGGCACTGTTAATGGGTGGTAGTGAGGGAATCCGTGGCAGAGCAAGTAATTGGGGGCACCAACATTGTCGCACAGGGCTCCACCAGCGCTAAAGCTGGCCACTTCTACTTCCTACAGTTCTACCACCAAATCAAAAACGTTGATTTGACAACCTCTTGAATCTGTAGCATACCTTCAAGTCAATGTATGATTTAGCAGTGGTCTAGGTTGTTCTAAGTCTTTTTTTGTTTATGTACAATCTTTATTTGTTTGCAATTGTGTCTTGTAATTTTGAACCCCTTTATGAGGCAGAACTGGAAAGTGTATCATGCACTCATCTGGAAACAATCCGTTAACGAGGAGTAAATAATATACATCTTTGTGAGACCTGCACCTATCTTTTCCATCTAATGAGACAAATGTAATCCATTTAACAGTTTTAAAATATATGGACTTATTTCATTTGTATATTTAGCTTTTTGTCCATGTTACTGATATCCACGTTAGGTCTCTTCAGTGATGCCAAATAAGATCAATAGTCCTGCAATGTCATTTTCTGAGATGTCACTTCTTGTGATCTTACCAAGGGCGGGACCTCCACTAGGGCGGAGGAGCGTCGCCCCACTACTTTCTCGCAAAAGCAGAAACACAAAATGCTAAAATTACCGTTTTATGTTTCTACTTCTAGCACTGCGAGAAAGCAGAAGTGTTTGGTTGGGGGCGGGCGGGTCTGCTTTAGGGCAGGGGGAAGTCCCTTGCCAACTGCTAAGGGCGCTGACTGTTCGACCAAACCAGTCATGCACACTCTGGCCTTTCTCTATGTAGGCTGCAATGCCATTGCAGCATTGGGATTGGCTTAGGGGAGGAAGGCTGCCTGCTTCCTGTTCCCCACCTCCCGAACTCCCACGAGACCCTCCACACGCGAGTCATGCCGGCTGCGACTGGAAGTTACATGCAAATTAGAGGGGCCTCACATCTTCCCTTTCGCCCGGGGCCCCAGGAGTTCTAGGACCGGCCCTGACACTATCCCCCAGGGGGTAGGTGTCTCACCTCGTATCCGGGCACGTGCAGGCTCCGTCATTCTGCTATCCGCACCTCTGTGCAGTCACGCTGCGTGGCGTTCCCCACCGGTAAAGACACACACCAAAAAGCGCCGATTGTATAGGGAAGGGCGCTCAGCACCGCACCTCCGCCAGCCGCCAGTCAATGGGTGCGTCGCAGGATCAGTGCAATGGTTGCGGGCCTCCCATGGCAGGTGCAAACACCGGCCATAGAGCATCGCACTCATCCCCACCGGATCCTTCTCGGGGCAGTGCCTCCCAGCGAAGCTCCCGTCTGCTCAACCACACTCCCAGCGGGGCGTCCGCCCCAGACACCATCGGGAGGAGGTGGCGGGGGCCGGTCTACCCCCCACCGGGCAGATGTGCTGTGAGCCCCGGGCAGCCGCCCGCAACCTCCGGAGACTCCGTTAGGCCGTCCCCACGGCAGGCGGGCCGCGCTATCCAAGCAGGCTGCGGCTGGTGCTCGAGCCCGCCTCTCCGGGCTTCACGTAGGCCGCGCGCCTACCTGCCGGGGTCCGTCTCTCCTAATGGCCGTCGCCGGCTCCGACTCTGCAGAAATGCTCCCTCTCAGCAGCAGCCACGCTCTCATCTCCGACGAAGCCCCTGAAGTCCACGAGGCCTCCGCAGCACTGATGCCCTCGCCGCCTCGGCACCCACCGACAGCCATAGGCAGGTAGGCAATCCACAGTTTTTGGGGGGGATTAGGCTCCGTGATGGCTCAGCAGGGTAGATCACGGGTGCAGGGCAGTATAGTTGTGTGCGACACCTAGGATAATTGTAGGATTGTGTGGTGAGGCTGGGGAGCTCCCGGCTCAAGCGGCCATCTTGGTTGCGAGCTGGCTCTGCCTCTAGCAATGTGCATATTCACAGTGCTTTCAGTCGCATACTGGGACCTTGTAGCACTATAAATCTGAAGTCACAATCCACCACGGCGCCAACGATGCCTAAATGTAGTGATTGCATTAACCAAATGAAGGTTAATGCAATTAATGTAAAAGAATGCATTTCCCATCTATTTTGTTTAACTTGCCAGGTCAGCGCTTTGCCACTTGACCTGTGAGTTGTTTGAACAGGCTAAGCAGAATGAGCACAGGCAGAATCAGCAGGAGGCAGTTGAAAGGTGTTTCTGAGCCATGGTCGGACTGGCCTATACGCCAATCAGGCAGTGCTCAAAGGCCTGGTCGCCGAGTCATTGCTGACTATTTCATTTTTTGGCTGTTTGTGGGCCTGCTTTTGTGGTCTGCTGGGCCGATTTTCACTGTTGATTTCCCTATTATTAAAACAAAAAACAAACATTGCCTGCAGTAAGCTCAAATGCATACACTCTTCCATTCCTTGCATAACACTTGCACAGCGTGTCTTTACAAGTTGAAACCTACCTTAAAGGCGATGGTATACTTTTGCAATCGACGTGGAAAGTTACTTTTTGAGTATGAGTATTTAATTTGCTGCCATAAATCAGGAAATCTCAGTAAGGCATCACTAATCTGTATGCAAGAGAATCAATGCACCATTGTTGCAGGTATAACAACTGAGACATGCCTTTTCGATTGTAGGGGCCGATTGAAAGCATACTATAATCACTTGCACTATGCTCACTCCTATAAATCTAGTGTAATAGTCTTTTGCCACTACAGCAAAACTAATATGGGCAGCACATTATTCTTAAACTAAAGTACTAAACCAGAGTGGAAAATATCACTCAACCTCCCCTTGCTTGATGTTCCCAATGTTGCTCAATATTCAAAGCGAAGAGCTCACTTCTTCTATTATCTGTCAAGGAAATAATCAAACCCACAGGTTTATTTCTAATAAGAACTGATAAAACAAAGATTTTGATTTGGTAGCCTTCATCTTCGGTGATCCACAACACAGATTTTTTTTTCTTCAAAGTACCACGCCGCTCACACATTTATTTGTGTTTATTCTTAAGCTCACAATGACTCTTAGATTTGGGACGTTTTAATAAACCTCCAATTTAGAAACCATTGTACATTTAGTGAATGATTACATTTTTCCTCTTACTTTCACAGGTGCTGAAGTTATTGTTGGAGTAAATAAGTACAAGCTAGAAAAAGAAGAGACTGTTGAGGTTTTATCCATCGATAACTCTTCTGTTCGCCAGAAGCAAATTGAAAAACTTGAAAGGGTAAGATTGTCATTTTCATCTCTTATTTTCAGCATGTATATTTTTTGTCTCCGGATAAGGTTAAGGTAAAAGTGTACTTCTCTAGGTGCAAAACATGCTTCCGTAGACTTTGAAACCTTGATGAGCGCAGATACATACATTGCTTTACAAAACACAGTTGCATTGATTCTGACTGGATGTTATGGTATAGCATGCTTCCCCACGTAAACTGCATAGGGGAATCTCTAACTTGTCTGTATTCCTGTTCTCTCGTGAAGTGCTTGTCAAGCTTGTGTTTCTGCTATGACATTTATGAATTCTAGGGACAATCCCATGATTGAGGTGAACAAGCTACTCACTTGCAATCCTAGTTCTCCATTGAGGGTATTCATATTTCAAGTCATCCCACTCTCCCCCTCCTCATGTCAGGATCAGCATCATAGTCATGTGCAGAGTTTATTTTAGATTATTCCTCGATTTGATCTTCAAAAAGCCTTGAGTGCCCCAATCATCTAGATATGGAATGACAAAGTTGCCTTCCTACTGAAGCTCAGCTACTACCACTGCCTTGCACTTGGAGACTGCTCGTAGACTCTTGTTCTTGGAGTGTCCCCCGTACTTAATCAGGAATATTCTGTTTCTCTCATATAAAGATGTGAAAGAGGGCTCTCTATAAATCTACAGAATGCATGCAATCCCTTGGTAGATAAGAGGTCTTTAGACTTTTCATTCTCAGTACTCCAGGAGTGAAATCGTTTTAAGCTAACGAGAGTTAGCATTCTGGGGAAGAGAAATGGTATTGAAGGAAACATGCTGCATTTGTCACAATAAGGTTTGTATTCTGGCACTGGAAATACATTTTGTGTACACTGTATAATTTCTGTCTTCCCCCATTGTGTATGTATTTCCCTCTTGTCATTGCTTTCCTCTCTCTCTTAATGTCACTCGCTGCTCTCTCTCTCTCCTGTGACATGCCCTTGTGGATTTATATAACACTTCTACGTTCACTATCATCGTTCATACCATCTCCCATCACTACCGCTCTTCTGTCACTACCATCTCTTCCGGCACTGTCCTCTTGGTGTCCATTTTTGGCACCTATTTCCAGTTTTTCTATCGCTGTTCAGCTCCCCTGTCAATATGTTTCTCTTTTCGGTGTCCATCTGTCACATCTCACTCCACTTCTTGTTAAAAAAAATATATTTTATATATATTTATTGGCATTTTCAGACAATGCTACAAACAACAAGCCATTTGCTAATCATTACCTTATTGTCCATACATTGGCATACCACTTGAGTTACAGATGTTATTTCAAACGTGTGCGTCCATCTGTACAAATAAAAATTAAAAAGGAGTAGAAGCCCTCAAAGCACTATATATTGTCTAACATAAGGGTAACAGTTTAGAGTCCACTATATCTCCACGCCCAATTTGTGCAAATCTTACTTGTTCTTTCAATGTAAAAACTATGCCACGTGTGCTGTATCCTTCCACCACAGTACTCCATCCTCCCTCTTGCCTTCTTGTACTTGTCTACAGATCTACAGATGCCTCTGGAGATCTTCCTCCTCCTGCAGGTTGAGCTCGGGCCCATACCAAGAAAGGCTCCCATATATCCCTAGGCCTGGATGCCGACGGCATTAGTTGCCAAAAGGTGGTCAATTGCGTATGGCCGAATGTTACGTCGTGGATATAGTCTTTCATGGGAGGAGCCCTCTTCCTCCCCCAGTGCATGGCCACCCGGCGCTTAGCAAACAGGGGAAGCCTAGCATGAAGTTTCCGCGCCCTAACTGGCATGTCCTTTACATATCCTGGTAAGCCCTGTAGGAGTTGTACCTATTATATTATGGATCGTAGTGAATATGTTAGCCCAGAATGATAGCAACTGTGGACAGCTCCATGCTGTTGTATTCCTTCCTCCTGTCCTTTTAGAATTGTTATGACTCTTTTGTGGTTCTACATTCTTTGTGGATGTACAAGCTGTTATCCTTCATTAAATCTCCTATCTTCTACTACTTCTGTCTCCTGGATTACATCACATGCCATGTGTAGAAACGATCTTCAACGAAAAACAAGGAAAACCCTACTCACAAAGGAACCAGGGCCAACAATTCCGGAACCGTCAGACGGAAGGAGAGAGAGCTGTGAGACGCGACCGGGCTCCACAGAAGCGAGGCATTTTCCTCGACATAAAAATATACGGCAATAATTGGACCCACGAACCGGATGCTAATTTGGCTATCCGCGCTACTTTCAATTGACCTCAGGTATTACCTTGAGACAACATTAACAGTGCCATTGGTTGCACATTGCTCATTGCAATTCTTTGACCACTACATGTGTACCCGGCTGGGTCACTTGTAAGTGAGTGATTTTTTCATTATTTCACCATGCATGGGTGAATACGTGATAACATTCAGATGTCCTTCATTGTCCTGTCCTGACGAGACCCACACCCTAAAGGGTCGAAACGCCGTCGACGCAACAAGGAATTGAACCTTTAAAGAGAGTGTCTACGACTGCGTAGAATCACTTTTAACAATCAAATTATTCTTTCTTGGTCTTTTTCCTTTTTATATATCCATTTAGAAACCACTGTGCCTTTAGAGAACTTATGTTTTGTGTATTGTTATTTTGGTTTCACTGATACACTCGGGACACTCTGCACTGTACTGTTTATGTTTATGTATGCACTGAACTGTATGACATATTTCAACAAAGTCTACACTATGAAGTAAAAAACATGAGAGAAATATACATAATTGTTCGTACATTTCTTTTTGCCATCCTTGTCAATCCTCCGTGTTAATGTTTATCGCTATTGAGCTATATATTTAATTCATATCATTTTGATTATACCACTGGAACCATTGTTTTTGATATAAATGTGTAGAAACGAGGCTGGGGCAAGGCCACATCTCCAGTAGCTGTTATCTTCCTTGAGTCCCATTCGGTGCAAGTGGGAAGGGGTCCTACAAAAACCTGCGGAGGCACTTAGTGTATTAAACGAAGCTTATAGTTGGGAGATAAGGCCGTAAATTGGTTGCTGTAGTAAGCCCATTGTTCCTCCGAGATTGATGTTTGTAAGTACCTCATTCCATGCCTGGAGTGCCCTTGGTTGAATTAGGGGGCTGAGTTTTGCATTTGGTTATAAATACTTGTAATGAGTCTGCGCGGAGAGTCTGACTTTAGCACATTCCCCAATGCGGGCAGAATGGGCAGGGGGGCTCGAGAAGGTGTCTTGCAGGGACCTGCATGGAGCCCTGAGTTTGTAGTATAAAAAGAGTTCGGAGAAGGGTACAGCTTGCTCCTTCAGGATGAGACCTAAATGTCTTATCTGGATACAGGTCTGCAAATGTTTGAAGACACATCTTTTGTGCTATCGTTCTGCTTATGCCTTCCCCCATAGTGGGCATCATGGGATTGTGTGCCAAAGGCTTTGCTGGGGCATATAGGATTGTGAGCTTAGCTCTTTTCCTTAGTTCATCTCATGCCCAATGCAGAGTCTCGACCGTCTTTATGCCGTCTCTGGGTCGTTTGTAAGTTTGATATAACGCTACTTGCAGAGGGATCGGAGCGCACCATCTATTTCCACAGCTGGGTGGGGTTGAAATGGGGTCGGGTGTACCCAGTAATGCAGGAATTGAGCCTGAGCGCTCCATGAATATGATTGCATGTCCAGGGCTCCCAGATCACCCTGGTGCAGAGGAAGGGTCAAGAGTTCCCACGATATATGTGCCTGCCTACCCGCCCACACCAAGGAGATCAGTAGAGATCGAAGAGATTTAAAAAAGGCTTGGGTGAGAGGAATCAGAATATTTATGAATAAATATAGCAGTTTCGGCAATACCACCATCTTGGCCATTGCAATTCTCCCTGCTAAGGACAAAGGCAGCCCAGCCCAAGCAGTCATCTTTCCTTCCAACCATGAAATAGCCCGCCCATAGTTCATGTCCCATATGTCCTGCATATTTCTACTGAGCCATACCCCTAGGTATTTCACCGGACTGTCTGCCCATTTAAATAGAAATTCGGTTGGAACAGGGGATAGTGGCGTTCGTGAGGGGGGAAGATAATAGATTTGGCCCAATTAATGGAGACACCTGAAAGGCCCCTAAATGTTATATATTCACAAAAAGTGGAGCGAGGTTCGCTGCTGGGTTGTTAATGTACAGTGTAACATTATTGGCGTATAATGAGTTAAGAAGACCCCTTGTGCTAAAGCCAATCCCCTGGCGGTGTGGTGCTGCCTAATGCGCGCTGTCAAAGGCTCCATCGCTATCGCGAAGAGCAAAGGGGGCAGAGGGGGACGACTTCGTATACAACAGGCGGACCAGGCTAAGAAACAGAGGGCCAAACCCCATTCTTCCCAGGACTGCAAAAAGATATGATCGCTCAAGCGTGTCAAACGCCTTTGTGGCGTCCAGAAACAATCCAAAGTCTTGCAGGTCATGGTGTAAATAGTGAATTACAGTGAAAAAAGGTCCTGAGGTTATGGGATGTTGACCTCCCGGGGATAAAGCCTAATTGATCTGGGCGAGCGATTAACGGAAGCAGGGGTTATAACGGATTTGTGACCAATTTCGCCAAGATCTTCACATCTACATTTATTAGCGACAGCAGTCTATAGGAGTCTAATTCGTCTTCTGGCTTCCCAGGTTTAAGCAAAGTAATTCTTATCGCCTCGCGCATCATCGCTGGTTAAATACCCGAGGTCTGCGCCTCCTCATACAGCGCAATTAAGTGCGGCGCCAATTCCTCCACGTATGTTTTGTAAAAAGCAGTGGTTAAACCATCCGAATCTGGGGCCTACTCCAGAGGTAGGCTCTTGATGACCTGGGTGACATCCTCCTCTGTGAAGGGGACATCTAAGCATTTCCTATGCCCCGACCCAACCATAGCAGTTCTAGTGAGGCCCCCTGAACAGGTTCATGAGTTGTTGTGTAAAGTTTAGAGTAGAATTGGGAAAAAGTGTCTAGAATCTCATTCGGACCTCTGGACATTAGATTGGACATGCAGCCACGGTGATGAATATCTGCTACTTATTGCAGCTGGCAGCCAAATATAGTAGATATCGCCGCTCTCTGTTTTCTATAATACTTCAGACTGCGGTGTGCATTCCGTCTCAAAAATGATCCGTGACTGCCACCTTGTGGATCACTTGTATAATGTAACACTAATATTAAAAAACACGGATGTCTTTTGTTCCTCACTTTGGTTACTTGTATTGTAATGTAATGTAATGTAATTATATAGCGCTTATTACCCCTGACTAGGCGTTGAAGCACTTTACATTGACAGCGTCGTACTCCAGTGTCACGCTTCACCCATACAATAATGACACTTGAGTCGGACCTGTACTGGTACCTTGCTTCTTTATTGCCTGCCAGCACTTAACTGGCTCACAAAGCTAAAACCCTTTCCTGTTCCTGTTTCCTGTCTAGTTGCCTGTCCTGTCTGGATACAGGGTCAGGCACTGCGACACTACATCTCCCCCTTTTGTACAAAGTCTTTCATACCTCAGATTTCTTCAACCAGACGTCGGGGCCTTCTTGTCTGGCGCTTGGGACGGCTCTCTCGTTCTGTCACTCGACTGTGATGACGATCAGTGTTGTCGACAGTTCGCGGAGGGCTGTGGTTGTCCTGATCAGCATTGTCACTCTGATTTAGTGACTCACTGGAGGCTTGACTCGAAGAAGCTCGCTGGTGATTGTATGAGCTGCATCTTTTGAAGTATGATACGTTTCGTGTTATTTGCTTGTTGTCAGCTTTTGCGGTGACCATTGTCCCTTTCCTTTTGCTGACCTGCAGGGGAACATCAAGATATCGACTGTCTGCTTTTGCTCGTCGGTCTTTTCGGACTATCACCCAGTCCCCTTCTTGTATCTTGGAGTCTTTGGCGTGTCTGCGCCGATCGGCGTATGTCTTCATTTTGAGTTTCTTCTCACGATCTATGTTGACCAGTGTGTCATGGTCAACAGTGATAGTTCGAGGTTGCGAGGCGGTGTTTGTCATGGGCAACCGGGTACGGGGTGCTCTCCCTAGCATGAGGGTAGCCGGGCACTGATTTGTGGTGTTGTGCGTTGTGGTCCGGTAAGCCCTTAGCACTTCATTCAGAGTCTGCTGGATGTCCCGGTGCGTTAGCTCAGCTTGTTGGATCGCCTTTTTTAGGGTCCCCATGAATCGCTCCACCATGCCGTTGGCTTGGGGCCATAGGGGAGTGATCTTTTGGTGCTTGAAATTAAGAGGCGTCGCGAAGTCTGTGAAGTCCTGGCTGTTGAACGGGGGTCCATTGTCCGATTTGACTCGGAGGGGAATGCCCCATGCAGCAAAGATCTCATCCAGGATTGGAATGAGTGCCGTGGCTCTGGTCGATGATATCAGGTGTGCGAACGGGAATCGCGAATATTCATCCATTACGACTACAATATATTGTCCTGATTGTAGCGGTCCAAAGAAGTCAACTGCGACTTGCTGCCATACTCCATCTGGTAGCTCGGACATGTGGAGAAGAGCTGGTGGTTCATCTTTGCTGACAAGTTGGCAGGTCATACAGTCTCTTAGCGTTGTCTCTACCATCTGGTCCAATTTGGGGAACCACACACGTTCCCTCAGCGCTTTCTTGGTGGCGTTTATCCCTCTGTGGCCTTCATGAGCCAGGTTGATGACTCCTTGACGTAGCTTGTGTGGAATCACGATCCTCCACCCTCGCAGAAGAAGACCAGAATCGCTGATGGAAAGTTCGTCATGAACCCGCTGGAATGGTGCTAGGTCGTGAAGGAGATGATCCGACTCTTGCGGCGTGCGTTTCAGGTGGCGCCAGGAATTTGAGCGGACACGGGCCATGACAGCCTGTATCAGAGGGTCACCGGCAGAAGCATCTTGAATGGCTTCAAGAGGAACTGTGGGAGGGCACGCTGCGTCGATGACAAAATGGATGTAGTCATCAGCTAAGGAATGAGCTGGGGCCATGGTGTCCAGCGGATGGCGAGACATGTAATCAGCCGGGTTTTCGGCTTTGCCAGGCTTGTGGATAATGGTATAGATGTAGTCTTGAAGACGCAGTCCCCAGCGTTCGATGCGAGGTGGCATCTTGGCATTGGGATTGCCGAAGATCGTTATGAGGGCCTGGTGATCCGTGATGATCGTGAAGTGTTTTCCATAGACAAACAGGTGGAAATGTTTGCACGCCCATACTACAGCCAAGCTTTCCTTCTCCGGCTGGGAGTATGCCTTTTCGGTGTCTGTGAGGCTGCGGCTCGCATAGGCAATGATGTGGCGCTGGTCTGAATGGTCACGATACTGTGCTAGTATGGCGCCCAGGCCCACTGGGCTGGCATCAACAGTGATCTCGGTCTTTTTACTCGTGTCAAAGTAGGCAAGATTAATGGCAGAGCCGACGGCTCGCTTGATGATGGTGAATGCCTGTTCGCATGCGTCTGTCCAGTCGAAGGGCTGACCCTGGCGTGTAAGTTCCCGTAGGGGGTAGCTGATTGTGGCATAATCGCGGATGTAACGTGCACAGTAGCTCGCCATGCCAAGGAAGGAGCGAAGGTCACTGACGTCGTGGGGTGTCGGTGTGTCAACGAGTGCGACTACTTTGTCCGGGTCTGGCTTCATCCCTTCTCTGGAGAATATGTGTCCATAGAATTTCAGGGTGTTTCTGTGAAATTCGCATTTGGCAGCGTTGAGGGTGAGGTTGGCGTTTAGCAGGGCGTGGCATACTCTGTCCAGGGCTGTGTCGTGTTCTGTTTGATCTTTCCCGAACACCAACAGGTCGTCCCTGTAGTTGAAGGCGTTTGGTATGCCTTGTATGACTCTCCGAATGGCTTCTTGAAAGATCTCGGCAGCCGACGAGATACCAAAATTTAGGCGCTTGTATCGGAAGAGGCCCTGATGGGTGGTGAATGTTGTAATGTACCGAGATTGGTCGTGAAGCTCCAACTGATGATAACCTTTATTAAGATCGAGTTTGGAGAAGACAGTGGCACCATTTAGTTTGGTGATCATGTTGCTTATGTGCGGCCCAGGATGGGGTTCTCGCTCGATGGCGGTATTGGGGGCACGCATGTCGACACATAGTCTGACTTTGTCGGACTACCACAACTGGGGATACCCAAGGGGTGGGTCCCGAGGTGCGCTCGATGATGTCAGATTGTAGGAGATCTTGCAGCTCATCGTCAACGGCTTGTTGTAAATGAAAGGGCACTTTCCGGTGGTGCTGAGCAATGGGCGTCACGCGCTCATCGATGTGTAGTTTCACCTTGAAATGATTTAACTTTCCAAGACCTGTGAAGAGTTTCGGAAATTTCGCCACGATGTCTGGGGCATCTTCCGTCATATAGAGGAGTTCCACCAGTCTCAGTCTTTCTGCTGTTGGCAAACTGAGTAGACAATCGGCTATGTCTGGTCCTTCCACAACGTGAATGTAGGCTTGAATTTTCCTGTCTTTGAACGTCAGGGTCGTAAAGAAACGACCTAGGCACTTGAGGGGTTTCCGCGCCATCCATGTGAAGATGCGAACTGCCGCTGGCTCCAGTTTGGGTCTCTGTTTCATGCTGTGGTATTCCAAAACGCAAATGTAATTAAGTGAGGCGCCTGAGTCTAAAACGAATTTCGCCGGGTGTTCTCCGATCATGATGTCCAGCTTGGGATATCGTTTCAGGCGATCTGGGTCCGAGACAATGCAAATGAATTCATCACTGTCTTGTGATGTGGGTGTGTGTGAAGAGGAGTCGCTGGACCTGGGTCTGTGTGGCCTGTGCGAACTCACGGTTTGGTGTCGTGAGCGGTGAGAGCTCACCGATCGGCCTCTGGAGCGATATGGACTCACTGAATGACAGCTGGACCTCGACGAGCTGGATGAACGGTCTTCCTGTCCTCTTATGGCACGGGCATGATGTCTGGTACCGCGGCGCGGAGGTGATGATTTCCGCGTGGATTGCCGGGCTTGGCACGCCACTTCAAAGTGATTGTCTCTCCCGCAGCGGTGGCATCGTTGTCCAATGGCCGGGCATTGTCCTGAGTGTGGATAGTCTTGACCACACCTATAGCATGCGGGTGGGGATTTTGTTGACTTGTCTTGTCTTGAGCCTCGTCGAGACGGAGATTTTCGGGAGTAGTGCTTGGACTTGTGGTATCCGTGAGAGCTCGTAGTAGGCCTTGTTGTTTTGTGTGCTTGTATCCGGAGGGCGTGATCTTTCCGGTCAAGCTTGAGGGTTCCCATGCGTTTGGCATAGTTCTCTGCCTGGTCATTGATTCTTGTCAGTTCCTCGATCTCCTCCAGAGTATATGGTTTCTTCAGGAGCCTTCGGCGTAGGGATTCTGATATGCAGCCATCAATGATGCGGAGACGTAACGCGTCTTCCGCCTTCAAATTGTCGAATTCGCAATATCGTGTCGTTTTTTTAATGCGAATGATGAAGTCGCTCATACACTCATCTTTCTCTTGAGTTACTTGAAAGAACGTGTGTCGTTCGTAGTCGACGTTGCGTTTGTGGAGGAATCGCCTATCCAGGGCTCCTTTGACGTCTTCATAAGTTGCGGTTGCTGCGTTTGGTAGGTCCTTGATGAATTGCGCTATTTCCTGACCTATGAGATTTCTTAGAGCCACTAGTTTTTGTTTTGGATCTTGTATTGACGAGCCGACCATGTAGTCCTCAAAGTCTTCACTCCAGTTCTTCCAGGCAGGTCCCATGGTGTTGCCCGGTGTTAACGTCAGTGGTTGAGTTTGTCGCATGAATGATGCTCCCATGGGCCCATGAGGCGCTGTGGCGGTAGTGGCTTGAGGTGCAGGGTCATTTGTGACATTTCCATCAGTCGTGCTGCTGGTAGCAGGGACGGACATCACGACCTGGTGATGGCCCTTCGTTGACTCTGTGTATTAAAGTCTTAAGGTTTTCGGCAGGGTTTTCTATTCTGTGTTGCAACTTCTTTGTTGTAGCACGTGTTTTCGTTGACTTGCGCCTGACTTGCGCCTTTCCGCTCTTTATTGCAGGGTTCTGGTAGCCTTTAGTATGTTCCTAGCTCTTTCCCGCTCCTTACTGCAGGCTTCTGGACTGTTTGTAGGGGTTTGCCTGGTTTCAAGATGGCCGCCGTCTTTTCTTCGTGGGTTACCCAATGACCAGCGCCTGACCTAGTAATGGCCGCTGTGTGGGACGCTACAACTCGGGCCTGGGCTTCTCCACTGTCATTTATTCGCACTCGCACGGCCTCTTCAGGACTCACCCCAGTTTCTCTGCTGCTAATGTCGAGGTTTCTCCCCCGGGTTGATTTTGCTGCGTCTCCAGCGACGCGCTCACTCAGGTATATTTGCCGCCGCGGGGACAGCTCGTCATGCGCTTCTTGTGCACGCTCATCTCTTGCTCTTGCTTCGGTGCCGTGAATGTTGATGGCTGATGTTCTGGCTCCTGCAGTCTCGGCGCCGATTTTGAATTTCGCGCTTCTTTCGCGCTCTCGCACGACAACGACTGCGGACTCGCTGGTCGGGCCGGCTGCCTCCGGCTGGGTTGCGGGACTGTGTGGGGAAATGCTTACATCCCACCCTCGTCGCCAGTGTCACGCTTCACCCATACAGTAATGACACTTGAGTCGGAGCTGTACTGGTACCTTGCTTCTTTATTGCCTGCCAGCACTTAACTGGCTCACAAAGCTAAAACCCTTTCCTGTTCCTGTTTCCTGTTTAGTTGCCTGTCCTGTCTGGATACAGGGTCAGGCACTGCGACACTACATCCAGTACCCAAGGTAAGTTGTTAATCAAGTGATTATTGTTGGTTATTGGGATCAGTCACTTTTGCTGGAAAACTATTATATCCATTTACTCCTCTTTCTTTCTGTAAAATTGTTACGATTAAGTAAAATTGTAATCTTTCTTATGCTCACTTCTTATATGAGGAATGTAAAGAGAGCAGAAGCGGTAATGATTTGGAGACACAAGTAAGACAAAGGATAGAACAGACAATGCAACATTTTGTCACAGCGCTAACGTGCCCCATCTTTAAAAAATATTGGCAACACCAATAGAACTTGCAAAGGTGAAACCTATTTGCTTTGCCAATGCTTGTTGATTTATGGGGGCATTATCTGCCCTTTTGTGAGCCCTTTCCTTACTTCTCTTTGCTCCCTCAAGTCCCTTGCTCTCACCTCATTTCTTTATTCTGCCAATGGATCTGTGGATATCCAGAGATGCCTTTGTGGTGCAGTGGTGGCAGCAACTAAATGTTCCTGTCATTGACAGTAAATAGGATTTCCCAGACCATTTGAGTTCTACTGACACTTACATTGGAGAGTGGAATAAAGCACCCACTGGCCGTGTGATGTATTTTTTTTAATTAGTAACACCTGGATATACAAATAACTTGTAAATCAACAGTTAAATATACAAAAGTTTGACCTTTCAAAACTCATCTAACACCTATTTTACCCAAAATAGTTCAGAATACAGACTTATGCTATACAATATTATCCCTATTGTGGTTGTAGTTCTGTTTTCTTTCCAAGTTTGATGTCATGTTTTGTGTAGTGGGGACTGAAAAGTCCTGTGGTACTAAACAGGCAAGTACCTTTACCCCACCTCAGATAATGTTGTCTCCACTTGACCAATCTTCATGAACTTGGGAATAAAGAGCCTGAGTTGGGCAACGCAAGTGACTTCCAAATATTTTGTAGTCCTGTACAATAGCAACCAAGGGCCATATGTAGGTGGCCAAATACCTGTCGGTAACACTGAAAATGGCCCGCTTTCGGCGTTACCGACCGGTATTTAGCCATGTGAGATGTACGTAATACCGAATTAAATCGATAATAACGAATCGGTAAAAAAATACCGATTCCTTATTTACCGATTTGAAAATACTAAAACAGTGTATACCGAATCGGAATAAACGATTCGGTAAAACTCCCAAAAATGCGATGTAGCAAACCTCGTTATTACCGAATGACCAGATTCGGTAATAACGATTCAGTATTTACCACGTTTCAAGAGCATGTGGTAATCCGGTGCAGTGCATAAAAACAGGCCCAAAATGCATCTGTGTGAACACAATGGCGGCCCTCTACCTCATTGCAAGGCGGCTACGCTTGAGAGCAGCAGTAGTGAGGATCTGGAGACGTGAAGAGCGGGTGTACAGACTACGCATCGCATTGTTCCAATTGACAGAACCAGAATTCCATGAAAGATACAGACTGCACCCAGAAACCATCCTGGACCTAATACGGGACCTAAAACCCAATCTGGAGTATCAGACACCAAGGGCCCACGCTATCCCCATCCATGTCCAGGTACTCTGCTGCCTGCATCTCCTTGCATCAGGAAGTTTCCAGGGTGTGATAGCTGCAGTGGGTGGAGTGTCACAGAGCTGTCTATCCTGTTTCTTCCACACCTTCCTGGATGCCATGATGGACAGAATAGAACATTACATTTCCTTCCCCAGTACACAGGCGGAGCTGCAGAGAACCAAGCTGGAGTTCTACCAACTTGCACAGTTCCCACACGTAATTGGCTGCATCAATGGGACGCATATACCCATCTGCCCACCTGCAGCAAGTGAATACATATACAGAAACCGTGAATTCACCCACTCCATCAATGTGCAGGTGATTTGTAATGCCAAATACATTATAACTGACATCGTGGCCAAATTCCCCGGGAGTAGCCACGACTCTTACATCTTCCGGAACAGTGGCATCCATACACGTCTGCTTGCTGGTGAATTTGGAGACGGATACATACTAGGTAAGCAAATGTGACACACCCTGATGTACACCCTGGCTCAAGCTGTTGGTCACACAAATCAATGCCACTTACTTCTGTACATAGGTGACAGCGCATATGCCCTCCGGCCTTATCTACTCACACCATATCTCAACCCAACCACCCCAAGGGAGAGGAGATACAATGTGGCACATAGGAGCACACGCAACGTGGTGGAGCGCACATTTGGATTTCTCAAAAGCAGATTCCGTTGCCTCCACAAAACTGGAGGTGCACATCTGTACAGCCCCATCAAATGTTGCAAGATAATTGCTACATGTGCAATGCTACAGAATCTGGCCACAAAAAAAGGAACCGCAGTGGAACTAACTGACTCAGAGGACGAGGACAACCCTCAGCCAGAGCCCTGCGCAGCTGGTGTTGCAATTGAACATGATGGGAGACAGAGACGGGCAGAGATTACGTCAAACTATTTCTGAGTGAGTAACGACACTGAGCCGTTAAGTTACATGTTAAGGTGTTTATTGGGCACACCTCCAGTATTGTGAGCAATGTCCAATTGGACATGGGTTACATCACCCATCTCATGCGTGGAAACAGCCATAGGTCTTTACTTCCTGCGTCCACGCGCTGCACGTGCACGTTCCATATCGACACTGTCTGGTGTGTTGGACTGTTCATGTGCAGCCACGTTGCGTTCACTACGCCTCCTGCACTCGGTGGGTGAGGGCGTAATGCTACCACGGCTGGTAACCTCCTCACTGCCCCCCCCCCCCCCACCCCCTTCCTTTGTGGCCGCCTTAGCATTCTGCATGAGCTCTAGCACTGAGGTCATGGACACCATCCCCCTGGCCACATCCCTGCTGCAATGCGCCATCTCCTCCTGCATGGCGATGGACCTGCGACACATCAGTAATGTTGTAGTGGCCAGCCGGTTCACCGACTTGGTATAGGCCTGGAGCCTCTGTCTATCCCCGCGCCTGCCAAGACGGTCCTGCTCAAGCTGGCTGCAGAGGTTGTCCACCGAGGTAGCTACTCTCTCCATTCCCGCACACAAGTTCTCCCCCATAGCACTGATGCCCTTCTCCATCCTGTGCATATGCTTGTTGATGTGTGCCACCTCCCTGTGCATTGACTTCATCTCCCTCCATTGCAGGCGCTGGACCTTCAGCATGTTGCCTTCCAGTCCAGCAAACACACTGTCACCCTGCTCGGATGCTTCTGGACTGTCCGGCCTTGCCCTGCGGCGTCTTGATGAGTTGTGGGCGCCCTCGGATGCAAAACCAGCCCTCTCCCTGTTGTATCTATCTCCTATGGGACTTTGTTCGCCCACTCTGCCCTCCTCCTCCGACTCCTCCATCTGCTGGAGGGTGGCCATGGCATGTCTCCTGCCTGACTGTGGTGGTGGTGGTGTTGGTGATCGTCGCAGTGGGGACTGAGTGACCAACATGACTGGTGTGCCTGCATCTAGTGACAGTGATGGTGTCAGTGACTGCCATTATTGCTGTCTCTGCGATATGCATTTGTCTAAATCCCGATTGTGAGGAGTCCAATATCTCATGCTCTTAAAGGAAGGCGGCAATTTGTCTATTTATATGTCCTTCTAGGTTTTATCCTAACAAAGGAAGCATCGAGCAAGGTCGGTAGTCGGAAAGAATTTCTGGATTGGCAGTGGGCTTTTTTTTTTTTAAATTGGAGACACTTGGACAGATTTCCACTCTGCCAGACGTTTAGCTGAATCTAAAGGGGTTATAGAGAGCCCTAACTGACGACGCAATAATATGGGATAGGCAGGAAGTGATATTGGGGAGGCATTAGTACCATGGGGATTAGAATTTGGCACAAGCCAACATCTCCTTTACCTGCTTCTGAGAGCATGGCTCGAATCTGTCGAAGGCTGAAGTAATATTCAGGGGAGGAAGATTGAAGTCGACTTCATCCTTCAGATGTCCGTGGTTAACAGGAAAGTTATCATATTTTATAAGGTATTGATCTTTTCTTTAAAAAAGTCTGCTAGAGAGTCACTAGTATTCGTGAGGCTATAATGGCACAGTTGCATGCTCGAGGTATCCTGGATTCATTCAGGGCTTTAAAAAGGTATTTTGTAGAATTTTCGGCTCGATTTATTTTTCTTGTAATATAGTGTTTACGGACTGCTTTAATGTTTTTATTTCAATGCAGAGCATTACCCTAAAGCTTCCATGCGCAGTTCGTCTGAGTACCAGGGAACATGGCCTCTGCTTGAGGTGTAAGACATTCATTTAAATGGTAAATCCTATTGCAGGCCCCTGCAAGGGAACTGTGGTGTGCTGCTAGGGCTGAGTTTATATCAGTGTGCGGTCGCAGTGGGCACAAAGATTTCAGAGAGTGAGTTTGTTGAGACTGCCTTCCATTGTCACCTTACTCTGCTGGCCTCTTTACTGGCGTTGGCAGATTCGTTGTCTCTTGGGATTTGTGGTTTAATCAAATAGTGGTCCTACAACATAAGAGGTAGTGAGGATTCACTTCTAAGTTAGTAAAAATACGGTTCAGTGTATGACCTGCTTTATGCTTGGGGCCTGACACTATTTGTAGTAGCCCAATCATCTCCATGACCGTTAAGAATTGAGCTACACTAGTATCCTCAGAATTCTCCTCATGGAAATTGAAATTGACCAAGAGCAAAAAATAATTGGATACCAAAACATGTGGTGCAATGTAGTCAATAAGTGCATGGCTAAAATCCTTTTTCACGCCAGGTGGGCGATAGACCAGCACCCCTTCCAACAGTCTGTGGAAGAAATGGCAATTTTAAAAATGCCTAGTTATACCCAGAATGTAATTAGGTTGTCAACCATTTCTACATTCATGGAGTCTTAGAAAGCGATGGCTGTGCCACTACCAGGTCTAGTCGCTCTGTTTAACCTAACCAGGAAATAGTTCTCTGGTAGGGCCAGTGGAACGCAAGGGAGAGCTGCAGAGTTTAGCCAAGTCTCAGTGAGGAACCATATGTTTTGGGAGAGAGTTGTGATGAGAGCCCATATTTCAGTTGAGTGTTCAGCGTTAGATCTGATATTGCAGTATAGGCCCTCAATCCCCTGGAGCGCCCTGAAGGATGTGGCGCTAATTTCTTGCTCAGGAGCCTCCAGCCCCTTTTTCCAGTTTAATCAAGGGCAGGTGAATGAGTAAACCAATGTCTCCCTAGTCCCCGACATAGAAAAGTTACAGAAGCAGGAAAACCTACACTCCATGCACGCTGTTGGGTCCTCTAGGGTGGGTAAAGGCTGGGTACAGCAGAGAGGTGGGCTATCAGAGGTCTTAAGGTTAATGCGAATGTGATGCAGTTCTAGAGGGATATAATGCCGTAAGGTAGGGCTTACCATGTTGCTGACATTACTAGTCAGAGGAGATGGGGTTCTGGTGCCTTGCATTGTCTAGGCGCAGACAGCCTTGCCTTTGGCGTGTGCCACATATGTTCTCACAATGAGTATCCTTATATGGGCGTCTCCAGTAATGAGCAAATGCCTAGACTGCCTGCCTACCCACGATGGCGGTGGTAAGTGGCAGCCAGGAAGTTGACAGCCTTGAAAGACTCTTTCAGCACAAACGGCACATGCCACAGCATTGAAATTAGGCATGGAAACCATATAAGTTTCTTTTACATGTTATGTTAATTAATTAATTTCTAAAGCGCATGAATACCCATGAATGTCTTGGTGCTGATTAGGTGTGGCAGTATAGGCAAGAGCAAGAGAGGACTAGGATTTAAAAAGCCAAGTTTTGAGCAGTTTCCTAAAAATCAGTAAAGTGGGTGCTGCTTTGATATTTATAGGCAGACTGTTCCAGAGTGTGGTGAATTCAGAGGAAAAGCGGCTCTTCCCCCACCCCCTTTTTGAGTCTCTTAAAGCTGGGACGGGAGACCATCATAGTGTTTTTAGATCGTAAGTCTCTGCTGGGTATGTACTAGGTAAGGGTCTGTTTGAGGTCACCACGGCCTGAGTCATGCAAGGCATTGTAAGTAAGTCGCAGCACCTTGAATTTAATTCGGTTGCTCACTGAAAGCCAGTGGAGTCCCTTGATGGAGGCAGAAACAGGATGGAACTTAGGGAGATCAAGAATAAGTCTCGCCGACGAATTCTGCACGCTCTGTGGCTTTTTCACATACTATTTTTGGAGCTTGCCATGAAGTCCTTTACAGTAGTTTAGTTTTGTGAGAATTAGTAAAGAGATGACTGTTTTTCTTGAAATAAGAGAAAAAAACGAAGAATCATATTGATAATTCTCAAGATGGTGAAACTGGAAGAGATGACTGAGCTGATATGCTTATTGAAAATCAGCTTGTCAGCTGTAAACATGGAACTTTCCACACACATTTTAGATAATAACATCTTAGACCACAGTCAGTTTGGATTCAGGTCATTCACAGCACTGAGACAGCTCTGATTAAGACCACAGAGGAAATTCGCACTGCATTAGATGGCGGAGGGTCGACGGCTCTCATCCTCCTCGACCTGTCCACGCCATTGGACACCGTGGACCATACCTTATTGATAGAACATTTGAAAACCATAGATTTGGGAAAAAAGGCCCTTTTGCTTTTAACATCCTTTTTAGCAGATAGAACACAGACAGTGCAATTAGGCGATTTTAAATCTACACCTTTCATCCTGCCTTGTGGGGTTCTGCAGGGCTCGTCTTTGAGCCCCACGCTTTTTAATATTTATGTGTCCGAATTAGCACCTTTAATCAGAAGCTTTGATCTAATTCTGACCTCCTATGCTGACGACACACAATTATCTCAACCATAGACAAGGATGTCAACTATTCCATCAAACTTCATGATCGCATGATCTCCATGAGCAATTGGATAAGTGGGCATTGCTTGAAGTTAAACTTGAGCAAAACCGAGGTGGTGGTATTCGGAAAGCTTTCTCCCCTATGGTCACAAGTTTGGTGGCCAAGTACTCTGGGTCCCCTTCCTAAACCGGTAGAAAAAGCCCAAAATTTGGGGTCATACAAGGATGTGGAATTCCTATAGCCCGACGCCCAGGACATATTGTTTGGGGTCAAGGGCAACAAGTTTTAATGTGTATTTTGTCCTTGGGACAAGTAGGCCCAACCCTCTGCAGCACAAACCCTTAAACTACCAGTTTGCAGTTCCACATTAAGGATCAGGGAAGGGTACTTCCTGTAGTTAAGTTAATATTTGTGTGCATGCGTTAATGCTGTTCCTACTTGTATTTATGGTTCATTAATTGAAAGCTTTTATTATTAGGGAGTGCGTTCTAAGTAAATGTACGTTCTGACTGCACTACTGACAGTGGTTACAGTATGAAAATGTGTACACACAGTTTCAAAGTTTAGCAACATGAGGCTATGCATGATGCTCACAGAATGCTCTCTGATTAGATGCAATTATTTGCAAAAGCATGAAAGCAAGATGAATGTTTCTTTACTTTCAATATAAAATGTTCCTAAAAATGAAAGTAGAGAATAAAACATTTTGTTAAACTACTGTAAAATTTCAGGTATCATTTCTTTGCAGCATCATTTAGTAAAATGCTAGTATTTCCCAAAAATATTCATATTGGAAAATTTGTGTAACGAGTTTCAATAAGATTATGGGAAACACAAATAAACAAGCCTTGGCAAAGCCAGTAGGTCTGACATTGGTGGTCAGCTTTTTAGTTTTGGTAATGCGTGACTTGTTTTGGAATGGCTTTTGTAAAACCTTATTGATGTTAAAGCTCCCGGGCCCTCACCATTATAACAAACATTGGCAAACGCAAAAATTGTTTTTGGTCTCAAAAAACACACACTGCCACATTAGTTATTGGTACTGAACAAAACTACTTTGTGTACCGATAAGCTCCTTGTGAAAGAGCAGAATGTTGTCACTCAAAGTGAAGACAGCCGATTCAGAGAGAGAGAGAATTTTAATAAACACAAAAGGTCATGGTTAACGCCAGACCAAATTAGGGGCCCAATTATTAAATAAAGTCTCAAAAGTGCACCTTTGGTATGGCTTTTGTGAATTCACATTAGTAGGGCAAGAAATTGTACTTCTACAAAATATTTGTGAACTGCATTTTTGCATGAGCAAACATGCATGTGTAAATTTGCTCATGTGAAACACTGGATGTTTGAAAGTTAATTTTCCCTCCAACTACTTTTTTCCCCAACTCTGAAAGAAGGTTTACGTCTGCCACTCTCAGGAGTAAATTTCCAACATTTCTCAGTATGGGAAAGATTAGAGAATATTTGTTGAAAACCCTTAAAAACATTCAAATTAGTAGGTTTGCACAGACTCAAAAGGGCATTCCAACCCTGGAACTACTGCTTACCACCATCTTCAGTCCCAATATGTAGATCTGCGGAAACGTGGCATCATAAAATGATTACTAGTATTCAAACCCTACTATGGTATATGCCCTGGCATAATCAGAGAGGCTATACAAGAGCTCTTATATAATAGGATTGCTGCCATAATTTGTGGCAGCACTACATGGCACCAAAGGGACAAGTGGATTTTGTTACAGGACAAGAAGATTTATGAAGCAAACTGCCCCATGGACAAGTAGATATTTTAATAAGTTCCACACCCCTGGGTCATAATAGATGAGAAGCTTAATTTTAAATCTCAGATTTCTAATGTGATGTCTTCTGCATTTTTTACCATTAGAACCGTGTGTAAAATCCTTCCGTTCTTCCCCCAAAAAGCCAGAAAACTGTTTTAACCTTGGCATGGCACCATCAGGATATGGAACTCTTGATACTGAAAAGGATGATAACCAGGTATAGATTCAGGCGCACAATTAAATGTAAAGGCAAAGTAGTGTGAAATGTAATAACTGAGTGCTCCAAGGGAGAGGAATAGGTTACCACTCTATCCCACAGAACCCAAAATAAATTCTGAGTATAACAATATTTACAACGAGGTTCTCCTTGAGCTCAGGGAGAACCTTGTTGCAAATAAGGATATGGAACTCTCTTCCGCTTGATCTTAGGAAGATTCCATCTATGCTTGAATTTAGGAAACACCTTAAAACATGGCTTTTTAAAAAGTTAGTTCCCTTTCACAGTTTGCACCTAGACACCTAAGGGTAGTAGTGCGCTATAAAAAATTGTAATAACATATCATCTATAGTTATGCCTACATTTTTCACTTTTTTAACCAGAATGAGAAGAGTTCTTAACCCCGAAGGCCAACAAGTTTGGCTCCAGAAATGTGGACAATTACCGAAGAGTATGACCTCTATTTTCTCCAGGTTCAATTTAAGGCAATGCGTGTCCATCCAGTTGCTGACTGCTCTAATGCAGTTATGAATCTGGGAAATGGTGATTTCCACATTATTGGAGGCCGACTCAACAATCTGTGTATCGCCCGCGTACAAAGTGGGGGATAACCCAAAGGATGTGATCAGGGAAGCCAGTTCAGTTGCAGAGCAGAGTGCTCAGAGAGGATCCCTGAGGACCCCACAAGGGAGAGAGAAGGACTTGGATGAGAAATTCTCCAACATGACTGAGTGATCTCTGTCCATTAGAACAGATTGAAGTAAAGCGAGAGCTTTGGGGGTGATGCCCGGTTTTTTGAGACGACCAACAAGAGTGGCATGATAAACTGTGTTGAAAGCTGCCGACAGCTCGAGAAGGATAAGTGCTGCAGAGCCTCCTTTGTCCAAGATGGTTCTTAGCTCATCTGTGGTCTTTATTAAAGCTGTCTCTGTGCTGTGTTCGCCCCTAAAGCCGAATTGGGAGGAATCAAGTTACTGATTTTCCTGAATGAACTGTGTTAGCAAAAAAATTTTAGTTTTTCCACTATTTTTGTTGGAAATGGTAACCTCGAGATAGGATATTCTCAAGTGCCAAAGATTTTCACAAATAGGTTCTGTTCATCCCAGGAATATTCCAATATTAAAGTCTCTTGGTATAACTTAGTGCAGGCAATGCACCCAAAATAACATGTCAGTTTCCTATTGTACTCTAAGGGTTTCTCTGATATGGGTGTCGCCTCAACCAAACCGGAATTAAGGAGACCCACACTGCTGGCCCTGTGCCTCTTTCGCTGCTCACCCGAATACAGGAAACTGGATTTCCCAGAAGCTTGCCTGTGGGACGCCGTGATGGTACTGAGCAGCCGAGTCCGTTGACAACAAATAGCACTATGGATGACGTCCGCTCCCCCTTAAGTAGATGAGGCTGCATGATGGACGTCAGGCATTTCTGGAGTCTCCAGGATGGCGGCCATCTTTAAATTGTGTCCAGTGATGGCCATCTTGTTGTGGGCATGGTCCCTGGTCATCCTGATGTCCGGGACGTAAGGCGGGGGAGGGCAAGCGGCAGCATGGTCACCTCCAGTGAGGTCCTGGAAAGTGCTGCTTGCCACTTGGCAGGGAGCCAGCGAGAGTGGTAGCAGCTAGATTGGCCTGTATGTGTCCTGTGACAGATGAGAACTGGGCATTCAGTCATGTACACCACAGAAGTGGTATTGCATGAGATCCTTTATGTAATTGTGCTCTTCTTGTCATCTACGTCATATTACTTAACATTTTTATTACACCAGCAGGCTTAACATTTAAAGCATTTGTAGATACTTTTTTTCCGGCCATTCTACCAGTTGTCTTCATTTGCATTGATATTCTGTTTCTCAACCTATTCCTCCACAGTACAAGAAAGTAAGCAGCCCCAGACCGGTTCCAGCCTTCTTGCGGTTTGACTATAGCACCATTGAGGATGCCTTGCATATATGTGATGGTTGAAAGTGCTTAAACAAACCAGAACCACTGCTTGAGCTGGGCTATTCATATTATCCAGATTAGTACAGGGCTAAATATGATTGGATTTTGGTTGACTCCTATCAGCAGTGGTACACTGAGAAAAAAACAATATTGAGTTTAGCCTAGAGTGCTTATCGGTGGCTAAGATTAACTTTACCATTTCATTCATGACCTTTTTCAGAATTAAATATTTTACCAGCACTTAATGGTTGGTAATGTCAAATACAGCGATGTGTCCATTTAGCATGGTTCCGATCCTGTAATTCGGTCTTGAACAGTAGTAAATGTAGGTAATTCGAATTTACTACTGTTTCAAGCACGTTTGCTGGGCAGAGGCCCTCAAATTGATATTTGGTGGAACAGTATGTATGATTATATTTTTTTCCTTTTTTTGTTTCTCAAACCCATGAAATTCAGTTCCATACCCACTACCAAGATGTATATTGAAGATCACTCTGGTGGCGCTAATTCTTATTAACAATTTACATATGGAAAAGTAATAATTCAATGTTTGAAGCAAAGATAGGTGATCATTCTCTTTAGAAAATCTGTCCTGGGACCACACAATGTCAGGTAACTTCAGAACTATTATGAATCTGCCCGTTCTGTCAAAGGCAGTAGTGAAAGTCACAGCAGCTGTGTCACAGAACATAAATGTAGTATGTTGCCTGCCTGGCTTCTGTCTTGGGCAATGCACTGAAATAGTTTTTTATTCTTGGAATGTACTCTGTGCAAAGTGGGCAGGGGTGATGTGCAATTCCTTACCACTGGCCTTTAACAACATAGACTAGCTTGTAAATTTAATTGGGTCTTGCTGGTTAGGGAAATGAAAAAACATTTGCTGGGTTGAGGGATTTTTGAAGGAAAGCTCTCATGTAGTCAGAGTTTTTCCTTTACCTGTTGCTTATGCAACTCTGAGATGTAATAGTTCTTAACTTCACCATTGTTTGTACTGATATTTAATGCAATCAACTCTCCCATTGTTGAAATCCTAGATAATAGTTAACTAAAATATGTATTCTGTCGGTGAAGTATTCAAGTTTAGTTGAGTGTCTATGATTGGAGCACCTTTTGACCTGAATTTGCTGTTTGACTGTGATAGGGCCCTTATGTTAAAAACTGGTTGTAGAATTGAATTGTAAGAATACCTCTTTTTGGCTCCCTTGTTTTTCATCCTTTAATGAGTGAAGGTCTCAGGCCTGCTCATAAGTGAAGAATTTGGCAATGGTCAATCTAAGAAAACTGTACTGCACGTGGTCATGCTTCTGCCGCACCAGCATGCCTGTTATTATACTACACAGACTCCTGTTAGACTACTGCAACCCTATTCTATGGTAATCTTCCAAAAATGTGTTTAACAAGCCTTTTAAATTAAGCAGATAACATAATGTGGGATTGAGAAACTGAAAGCATGTTTCATAAACAACACAAGAAGTTACTTTGATTTACTTATGAAGCTGGGTTTAGTTTAAAATGGAATATTATTATTTTAATTGTCTATGCAACTTGCCAATTTCTTACCTGCAAGTTGAGACAGGCTACTCACCACCCCACAAATCCTTTGTTGATCCGCTCAACTGATGTCTGTCTACTGGGATAACATAACATAACAGAGCAGTATACAAGGGTCATTTAGTTAAAGGGAAAGCAGGGCATTCGCTATCTGCCAGCTGATTTTACGCTTTGCCAAACTTGCCATTTCAACGCCTCATTTTGACCCAGAGGAACATTTGTTTCCCAAAGTGGAGCCTCAGCTAACTCTATCAGAAATCTTTATTTGTTAGCCCATCCATGACAAAGCTGCTGACCCTCTGCACCACAAGCATATTTTTCATTGTATCATGATGGTTGTGTAATTGAAAAATGCAGAAATGTTCCTGATGCACAGGGAGAAAACTTACGGCGTGTCAGAGACATTTATTTGTTTCTGGAGAAATACATCTGAGTGAACAGCCAAGGCATGGGCAGCATATCGGAAACTGCAGTTTCGCCAAACGCTCCCGTTGTTCAAGTGAGAGCAAGATTGGCAAAGTTATACAGGCAACAGGGCCGGAAACTTCCAATCTGATGGCAGTTCGCCCCCCAGGTCGGCAGAATGTACACTTCCACTGCCCTAGCAGGTGGGTGGGCTATGATTAGGGTCTAAATTACTCCAATGAGTGTTTAATGAATGCTGTTATGCATGGGAAATCGACTCCTGAATGGCTAAGATGTAAGATCATTTTCTAAGACCTAAACTGGTTTGTTAAGGTGATAGGTAGCCTGGATATTCCAGAACACCGCCTGGGTAGGTTTTCCAGACCCCGTTGCACTAATGGTTTTGGCAACACACCAGCAGTCGGACTGTAAACTCCCCGCAACCCTCTAAGCAATATTTAAATGAAATGGGTTTTAGATAATGATCATCACTGAACGATATCAGAGGGTTAATTAGTGGAAACCAACCCCCTTTCATCATGAAAAGCACACTTAAAACTCTTGGTGACAAGGGATAGATTTAAAAAAATGTATGTTCGAGGCATATGAGCTGCAGATTACACACTGTGCATAGATGGCCACCTAGTGTTGGGCCCGGATGTTTGCAGTTTGTTTTTGTTCTAGAAAGTCTTCGGAAGTCACAGGATAGGTGACTCCTCCACTGGGCTCGGATGGGTTTCCAGCGCTTCGTGTTGGAACCGATTTCCCTCGGCGCGCAATCCTCACCAGCTTCGACAGTATTCTTTCGAAAAAGTTTTCCAGTCGACGTTACTCTTCAACTCAGAAGTCTTCGATTCCGGTCGTCGACGAAGGCCTTTGGGCCTACCTAGGCCTCAACTTCCAGCTCATGGAAAGGACGCCATTTAAGAGGTGTCATCAATGTGAGTCGAAGTTTCCCCACACTGATCTACATGAGGTGTGTAACCTTTGCCCCTCACCGGAGCAAGAGGCCAGAGACTGTTCCGCTTGTGCCTCTTTCCACTCCAAGAAGACGATCTAGGTCCGAAGAGCTCAGAGAACAATGGCTCGTTCATCAGCTCCAATTCCAGACGACATCTTCCAAGAGGGTGTCGACGTCCCAGAACAACAACATGGCGTTGACAGCAACTCCGAGGCTGAAGATTCCGAAGTCGAGGACATCACTCCAGCACATGGGGTCGTAAGTAAGAACGTCAACCCCGCCCTTTCCTCAACACATTCCAAAAAGGCTACGGTCACACCCTCGCCCTCGAGTGCACACCGAGACACCGCTTCCAATGCCCCACCTTCGGGCTCGGATAAGAAGCCCAATAGGCCTTTAGGCGACTTGGGCCTAAGTCAGCCTGCCCACGGTGCCGGCGCACATCTACCGGCACCGAAAAAGATACCATCGTCGACCTCCACAACGACATCAAAACAATCGGCGCCGAAACCTAGTGTTAGCACCTCTGCACCGAAACCACACTCCGACCCAAGCAGACCCGCTTCGGAGTCCAAAAAAATCATCGGACTCAAAGCCAAAAGAAGGTCACAGCTCGGTGCCATAAAAGCCCTCGGCACCAAAGGACCTGCCTCCCGCAGAGGACTTATTTCATCCAGACCCCGCACCAAAGACTCTGGTTAAGGATCCAAACACTGGTTGACTAACTCTTAGTTCAAAGAAATTTCCACTGGACATGCCTACACCTGCTCCTCATCCAAAGAAGAAGGACATTGC
Organism: Lissotriton vulgaris; assembly: GCF_964263255.1. NCBI lineage: Eukaryota > Metazoa > Chordata > Amphibia > Caudata > Salamandridae > Lissotriton > Lissotriton vulgaris. Next base: position 184,008,292 of record NC_141694.1, read on the forward strand.
TACCTCTCCTCTAAGGATTCTTTCTCCTCCTCCTCCCTCTCCTCCTGCACATATACCATCACCTCCTCCTCCCCTACCACTCCACTCCCCACACCTTCTCCCATAGCAGATGATGACAACAGGGATGATGGCTCTGATGACACATTGGGTGGTGCAGATAGTGAGCCACCAGATCAGTCTATTCCGCCGGGCTCACCTGACCCTTGGAATGATTATAACACTCCAGACGTCCCTAACGTCCCCCAGGACAACATATATCCCTCTAGGCCTTCCCCACCAGACGACACTATGGAATGTAATCAACTAGTACATAGGGCTGCACAATACCATGGGGTTGACCTACATACTGACCCTGTAGAAGAAGACTTCCTAATGGATACCTTTAACAACGCAAAAAGGTCTGCGTCAATTTTACCCATGCTTAAGGGAGTTATGAAGCATGCTCTAGAAGTCTTCAAAGACCCAGTTAGAACTCTGGTCATAAACCCACAAATAGAGAAGAAATATAAAGCTGCCCCTTCAGATTCAGCATATATTAAAGGCCCAGCACCATTAGACTCTCGTGTGGTCTCTAATGCACGCAAAAGAGCAAATTTACAAACATCAGGTGAAGTTCGTCCACCAGATAAAGAGTCTAAGCTCCTTGACGCATCCGGTAAAAGAACTGCGTCACAGGCAGCAAACATGTGGCGTATTGCCAATACACAAGCATTACTGGCAAGATACGACAGGGCACATTACGATGAATTAGAATCATTAATGCAACACCTCCTTGATAAGTATAAAAACAGGGCGAATGAACTTATACAGGATGGTAAAAATATCACAAACGCCTCCATTTGTTGTGCACTAGATGCAGCAGACACTGCCTCCAGGGCCATTAATGCCAGTCTTCTGTTGCGTAGACACGCCTGGCTAATCATTTCAGGGTTCAAACCTGAAGTCCAAAGGGCCATACTCAACCAGCCCTTTGATGAGCGACACTTATTCGGACCTAATGTGGACTTATCCCTTGAAAAGATAAAAAAGGATACCGATACAGCCAAATCTATGGGAGACTTGCAGTTGCAGGCTCCCAGACGCTCATTTTGCCGCTCATCTTACAGGGGCACCACCAGGGGATACTCTTCAGACACACCCTCTACTTCTTACAAAGCCCCCACACAATTCACCTATAGTAGGGGCTACCAAAGAGGCAGTTACAGAGGTAACAACAGTAAAGGCAGAGGCAAAAACAACTCCCGCTCTGCCTCCACCTCTACCCAATGACTTCCCTCCCCTTCCCCCGCCGCATTTCACCCCAGTTGGGGGAAGGCTGCAACAATGCCTACCAGCCTGGAAAAACATTGCGTCAGACAGGTGGGTGCAACAAATAATTCAGTCAGGTTACTGTCTCGAACTAACATCTACCCCCCCAAACATACCACCCAAACAGCATCCAATGTCACAAGAACATTTGATACTGCTCAGACAAGAGGCAATATCCCTCCTGCAGAAAAATGCTATAGAAATAGTTCCACTGTATCAGCTGAACAAAGGTGTATACTCCCTGTATTTTCTAATTCTAAAGAAGGATGGATCTCTGAGGCCTATTCTAGACCTCAGACCCCTAAACCTGTACATACAATCAGACCACTTTCATATGGGCACACTCCAGCAGGTACTTCCACTCCTATTACAAAACGACTTCCTTGCCACTATAGATCTCAAAGACGCCTACTTCCACATTCCTATCCACACAGCGCACAGAAAATATCTCAGATTTGTACTAGACGGGCTGTGGAAAAAGGTAGGGTCGATGACCTTTTTCTAAGTTGCCCGGCGTTAACCGCCTATTTACCCACTCAAGTTACCAAACAAAGAGGCAGGCGCTGGAGACTGGAAGGCAGGAAACAGAAGTTTTATTCCGACGGAGCAGAACACATCAAATCAGACAACAGGGTATCTTCTCGAGGTGCTCTAACCGCATCTCCGAGGCCTGGCCTCTTATACACGAGTTTATTGCTTTATTGTATGAAACACATCTCTGTCAATACCTTGATGTACGGAAAGACATCCTCGGAATCCCCCCTTCAGGCCCGTTCCCACACACATTTACAGTTGGAGTCCCCACCCCGGTCACAACAGGTGATGATTACCGCACAGCTGGATATTCCGTCGATTCACGGAATGTGTGGGGTTGATCGGATCTCATAGGGTGGGGGCTTTGATCAACTCGAGGGTCCTTTGATGGGGGAAGCTTCCTACTGTACGGGGGGGGGCAATAAACAGTATCCGCAGGGCCAGGTGGCGGCCTGGGAACGAGGAAGACAAACGGGCACACAGGAAAAGGGGGTTGTATCAAAGGACCCGGGACCATGAAAGGAATGAAGGGAGGTGTCGCGCAGGGAACAGGATGGGGTTCCGAGGCAGAGCTGCACTGAAGAGGGGTTTATGACCCAAGGCATGTGGGAGTGGGGGTTGTTAGCGTGCGGGGGATGCTTGCGAGGTTAGGAGGGCGAGGGAGAGACGCGCTGGCTATCAGTGAGGGGCAGAGAGGCCATGGTACTCAAAATGGCTGCCGCTTACGCGCACGAATGGGTTCGAAGGGGGCAAGATGGCGCCGATAATGTTGACGTTGCAGCCTAAGTTTTAACAGTCCTCCCTTTTCAACATATCTAGCCAGCTTGCCTACTCGATGTCGATCTTCATCAAATTCCTAACCTCGGCATCATATAATGCTCCCATGCGTTCATTTCCAAAGTCCACAGTCTTAGGGCAAACACAATTCACACATAAAGAACACAAAGGCGGCAGGCATTGAATTCCTAAGCACAACCCACATATAACAACTACAGGAATCAGAATAATGGTAAACAGTCTCCAACCCCAGTTCTTAATGGTGTTCCAGAACCAACCACCAAGCGACCATTCTTCCTGTTCCTGGTGGACTTCTGAAGAGAGTCTGTGGAGGTGTTCGATGGCCTTGTATACTGAGGGTGAATTGCCCGGTATATATGTACAACAGCTGGACCCAATAATGCGGCATGCTCCACCACGGTCCGCAAGAACCACATCTAGAACCAGGCGGTTCTGGAGAGCCACCAGGCGGACCGCTTGAAGTTCGGCTGTGTTGTTAGCAAGAATACCAGCTGTGATGTTCATTGTTGTCTCGACTGCCTGAGTCAGATGTCGGATGGCACGGCTGTTTGCCATCGGGCCCCAGAGTGGAACAAGTCCCTTCATAGCATCGAGGAACTGTGCTCCTGTTGAGTCGGCTTGTTCAATGTCCTTGGCTCGCTTTTGTCTATGGTGATTTGCTGGGGCCACATAGGTCGGAGGAAGGATGAAGGAGATGAAACAAGTGCCCCCCCAGCCTTTGGGGAGCCAGGTGTAAGCCTTTGTGCCACAAACGAAGTACATATTTGGAGAGGATACAAAGGAAGGTGGATCGGTAGAGTCCAAAGTTCTGGTGAAACAGCAAGCACTGCGGCCTACCAGCTGTGTCCCAAGCCCTTCTAGGCACAGGTGGCCTGTGAAGTTGATGACAGACAGGGCCACAGTCAGAGTGGCAGCCGTCTGTTTCCGCAAGTAGGAGAAGGTGGGTCTGGTTGGATTGTTGAACACCTGCATTTCAATTCGTTCTTTAGCAGGGATGTCCATGTGGATAGAGTCGTTGGAGGTCTGCGGGTAGAAGTGTGTCTTTGTTTTGTTTCGGCAGACCTCATGAAAGAAGTGCGTCATGGTTTTGCTGGAGGTGGCATTGTCCTTATAGCTTTCTTGCAGGAGGATCAGCCAAGCAAGGCAGGAGCCGTGAATTGAGAAGGGTGAAGGGATGAAAGGTATCGAATGTCCAGTGGCGTGGGGTAGCAACCCACAGATCTAGCAGTTTGTGGCATTGGTGGCGAGATTGTGCTGGTGGAGTAGCTGCACAAAAGAGTTGTTCCAGAACTCCTTTCGCCTTTCTCGGAGTTGAGGAGAGAGTGAGATCAAATAATGTTCTTTCATGGTGGTAGGCTGTGCAGTGGTTAGCAGTATCTGATGAGCAGGTGTGCTTTCCTCCAAGATCCAGAAGGAGGTCATGAGGAGGAGGCAAAAGAGGAAGACAATGAAGAAGGCGATTGTCTTTGATTTGTGCATATTGTCAGTCTTTGGGTTCCTATAGTGGGTATTTCCTGTTGCTTCCATCATCTTCTTATCTGGCGCTTCCATCATCTCCAAGGTGCTCGGTAGCGGGCAGAACCACAGACTTTGTTTAGCTTCTCTCCGGGTAACCCTTGGTAGTGTTTAGGTCACTATTCTGAGATTTAACTCAGTCCGTGGTCTACTTAGCCGAAGCTCCTTCCTTTCGACGCAGGAAATACCCTTCTCTGGTGGGCACAGTGGGATCAGAGAATTTGGCAAGTTCAAGTGCCTCGGTGTCAGGATAGCAGTTCAGTGATGGTCGATCCTTGTTCAGGAGCTCTTCTTGGTTGTCGATGTTTTCTGTCGCGGCCAGGGTCGAGGAGACCTTCTTGCAGTGGTGTGCGTGCAGCCAGTGCCGTTTCCCCTCCACTCGAAGCGCCGTCCGGGTGGTGATCAGTACTTGCCAGGGGCCCGTCCACCGGGGTTCCAAACTCTTCGCCCGCTGAAAATTCCAGACTAGTACATAGTCCCCCGGTTGGATGTCGTGGCCCGGACCCCTGGAAGCATCGGGGATGGCCTGCTGCACCTGCTGATGAATGACAGACAGAGTTTCAGTTAACTTGTACAAATAATCAGACATTAGGACGTCCGGGACGTCATGAATGGAGGTTGGTTTAGGTGCAGACCAAACGCTCATGGGCCGGCCGAAAACGACCTCGTATGGTGTCAGGTGGTGTTTGGTGGGGGTGGAACGCATTGATAGCAATGCCAGTGGGAGAGCGTCTGGCCATTTCAGTCCTGTGGTGGCCACTATCTTGGCTAATTTTAACTTCAGTGTGGCATTGTGTCGCTCGACTAGTCCAGCAGACTGGGGGTGGAAGACTGCGTGGAACTTTTGTGTGATACCCAGCCCCTTTAAGATGAGCTGGATGACTTCGGCTATGAAGTGGGGGCCATTGTCGCTCCATGAAATTCGACAAAGGCCGTAGCGAGGGAAGAATTCTTTAAGCAGTACTTTTGCAGTGGCCATAGCAGTGTTATCACGGGTTGGGTATGCCTCCACCCACTTGCTAAATGCACACACCACTACAAGCACATATTTCAGGCCTTGGCATCTGTCTAGTTGGATGTAGTCCATCTGTAGGACTTCAAATGGGTGATTGGGAACCCCAAACCCTCCCCGGGGGACCACAGTTCCTTTCCCAGGGTTATGTTGCAGGCATATCAGGCATTGTTGGACCAGTCGTTTGGCGGAGTCTGTGATTTTATCGTTGTGCCAAACTCTGGAGACAAGTTCAATCATGGGGGCTGATCCTATGTGAGCAGGGGAGTGTGCCATAGTCAGTATGGGAATCAGGTATGAGTCAGGTAACAACCATTTGTTTGCGTCTTTTGTCCGCCAGCAGCCTTCATCGTCCTTTAATCCCACCCGTGCCCATTCAGTCAATTCGCGTTGTGTGCTAGCCATTTGAATGTCCCTAACAGTGTCCCTAGCGTCGGTCCATTTTTCAGCTTGTGACCTGGTCACGTACATGCGTGTTGTTGTCCTATTTTCAGCTGTCGTTCAAACAGTGAGGTCCGCTAGTGCATTTCCCTGTCCAATAATGTCTGTCACTTTCTTGTGTGCCTGGCATTTGATGACCTCAAGTCTTTTGGGGAGAAGGACAGCTTCGATCAAGGCGGAGACTAAATCTCCATGCAAGATAGGGGTGCCGTGTGAGGTCAAGAATCCCCTTTCCTTCCAAAGGAGCCCAAAATGGTGAACCACCCCGAAGGCATACTGGCTGTCGGTGTAAATGTTCGCTGTGGTTCCTGCTGCTAGAATGCATGCTCGTGTCAGGGCAATCAGTTCCGCTGCCTGGGCAGATCGTTGTGTGATGCGGGCTGTTTCTACTACAGTTCGGGCCGTGGTGACTGCATAGGCAGCTGAAGTGGTGCCATCGGGGAGTTTGATGCAAGAGCCGTCCACCCACAGCTCTCCGTCAGGGTCAGGAAAAGCCGTGTCTCTCTGAGGTCAACCCTACTTCTAGTCTGTTCGTCCGTGAGAGTCACACAGTCGTGTACAGGGGGCACATTGGGATCGTTCTCTGGTAGGGGTAGCAAAGTTGCCGGGTTCAGCGTGGTGCATCTTTTCAGGGTGATTTGGGGTGCAAGCAAAGTCAGCTCGTATCCAGTCAGTCGTGCACTCGTCAGGTGTTGCGTCTTGGTTTGGTTCAGGAGGGTGTCAACTGCATGGGGTACTAGTACCGTGAGGGAATTCGAGAGCACGATCCCCTCACTCTGTCGGATAGAGATAGCAGCGGCAGCTACAGCTCGAAGGCAGGCAGGTAAGGCTCTGGCTACAGGGTCAAGAGTGGCAGAGAAGTAAGCGCACGGTCGTTGCTTTGAGCCAATGGACTGGGTTAGGACAGATAAAGCGCACCCCTCCCTTTCGTGAGTGTAGAGGGAGAAGGGCTTTGTGTAGTCGGGGGTACCTAGGACAGGGGCTGAACAAAGGGCATCTCGTAGTTCCGTGAAGGAGGTTTGGCACTCAGGAGTCCAAGGGAGTGGGAAGGGGACATCTTTAGCTAGCCGAGAAAGCAGCGGTTTCAAAATGAGGCTGAAGTTTGGTAACCACTGTCGGCAGAAGGAGGTGAGGCCTAGTAGGGAGCGGACCTGTTTCTGAGTCTTAGGGACAGGGGTTTCAAGAATGGTTTGGATCCGGTCCGGAGTAAGTTTCCTTCCGTCTTTGGACAGGAGGTGGCCTAAGTAAGTGACCTGGGGTTGGCAGAATTGCAACTTCCTTTTGGAGACCTTGTGGCCATTTTCCGCAAGGAAGTGCAGGAGTTGAATGGTGGCTGTGACTGCCAGTGGAGTGGTGTCGGCCGCCAAAAGGATGTCATCGACGTATTGTACTAACACCACTCCATCGGGTAACTGGACCTGATCCAGTTGTCTCTTGAGGGCCTGACTGTAGATACTGGGGCTTTCAGTGTAGCCTTGGGGTGCTCGGCAGAACCTATATGAGCGGGCTTTTAGGGTGAAGCCGAAGAGATATCGGCTGTCTGGGTGGATGGGGATAGAGAAAAATGCGTTTTTGAGGTCAATGACAGTGAATGTGGTGGCAGTAGAAGGAATCAAGGTCAGGATAGTGGTGATGTCTGAGACCATGGGGTACTGGGGTACAACACTTTGTTGATCTCTCGAAGGTCGATAATGAAGCGGTATGCTTTTTCATCCCCCTCTCATTGTTTCTTGATGATGGGCAAGATAGGACTGTTGCAAACGTTGCTAACCACTTCCTCTACCACTCCTGCGTCTATCAGTGACTGAATAATCCTTACCAATGCCTTCTCGCCCTCGGGCAATATCCGATATTGTGGAAGTTTTGGGAGTATTGCGTCTGGTCGGACAGTAATGTGCACTGGGTCAATCATCATGCGCCCTACGTCCGAATCCGTCTTGGCCCATAGATACGGAGGCAGAGTGTCAAGCAGGGATGTGTCAGCGTCATTGATAGAAAACATGCGTCGGGAAGGGCAATGTCTAAGCAGAATGGGGTTGTCGTACAGGAAAGCTCGAACTCCGTCTTGGGAACATCTAATGGTCGCTCGGAAGTGTTTCAGTAAGTCAAGTCCCATAATGGCGTCCGGAGTATTGGAGGAAAGCAAAAACGTCGTGTCAGTGGTATTGTTTTCTAAGTCGAAGGGGATCGGAGCGGACAAAGGGTTAGTGGAGGGCGTTCCATCGAAACCTATCGATGTCACAAGTGAGCCAGACAAGGGTGCCCTTGGAATCAGTTGTTTAGATAACGCACTACGTGTTGCGCCAGTATCTACCAGAGATGGAGACTTTGTACCCAGGACCTTAGCAGTGACATAAGGACCTTGCTGGTCAACATAGAGCTCGACTGGATCCCTCCCTTGCCCTTGGCAGTCCTATGCAAAGTCGTGGGCATCGTCGCAGTCAGACTGTTGGTACTGATTCTGTCTGGGTCGGTCAAATGTATTCGGTCTGTTTGATCTATCGTTAGTCATGTCATTCGTGGGCCCCGTTGCTGCCCTCTATTTCTTGGTCCACCCGCTACGTCCTTGGGGTCTCTATTTCTGTTCATCTCTTAAAGAACCGGGCACTGGGATTTCCAATGGCCGAATCCTTTACAGAAAGCGCACTGGTCCTCTCTAATGTCTGTACGTCCAATGTGGGGTGTCGAGGTGCGGTCTTTAGGAGGTGCGTTCTTAGGGACATTCGTCTGATAGCTTCCTTTGTATTGCTCTCGTCCTATAGTCACCCCTTGCAATTGCGCAATCATCACCCTCTCTTTTAAGTCTTTCTTCTTTTTCTCTGTCGCTCTATCGTTTTCGTTTTTCTGGTGTTCGTAATATTGGGCCATCTGGAGGATAGCCGCAGGTTTGGAGGCTGCCCAATTACTCTCGCTGGCCTGCAGTTTCTGGGAGACCTCCGGTGACAAACCTTTAACATAATTTTGGAGAAACAGATGGTGTCCGGTTGCAGTGGTCATGTCCTGGCCGCTGTAATCGGAGAACACCGTTTCAAACCGGGAGAAGTATTCCGATACATCCTCCTGGGGTTTCTGACGACAAGCCGTTACTATCGACCAGTCCACTTTCTTTTCTGGAATCAGGGTTTTCAATTTCTGTACGATTTTATCTGGGAGGTCTAAAATGGATTTCAAAGGTTTCTGTCCAGGTTCTCGTTGCCTATCTATGTCATCGAGTTGTGACCAGGTATGTCCGAACAGCTCAAGGTGGTCGACTTTCCGGATTTGCTTCCACACATCAGCTGGTAGACATAACCCGAAAAACAAATCGATGTCAGCCAGGGTCATGATCGTTGAACCTAGGGCTGTACCTAATTCAGTATAGAAGGCAGTGGGGTTTTTACGTAAATCAGGCAGAGATTTTCGGAACGTCCGAATATCCTGCCGATCCCATGGCTGGTAGACCCAGTTGAAGACTACCCTCCCTCTTGCATCTTTGTGGTTGACGTCATCGTGAGTTCCTAGACCTCGTGGAGGAACCCAGTAGGGGGCAGCCTCTCTTATTGGCATCATGGTGCTAGCTCGCTCAGTTTGGGGTTCGGTTGCTACAGGTGTCGGGGGTTTAGCTTCCAATTCCTGTTCAGTGAAGGTAGGGCAGATGACCTTTTTCTAAGTTGCCCGGCGTTAACCGCCTATTTACCCACTCAAGTTACCAAACAAAGAGGCAGGCGCTGGAGACTGGAAGGCAGGAAACAGAAGTTTTATTCCGACGGAGCAGAACACATCAAATCAGACAACAGGGTATCTTCTCGAGGTGCTCTAACCGCATCTCCGAGGCCTGGCCTCTTATACACGAGTTTATTGCTTTATTGTATGAAACACATCTCTGTCAATACCTTGATGTACGGAAAGACATCCTCGGAATCCCCCCTTCAGGCCCGTTCCCACACACATTTACAGTTGGAGTCCCCACCCCGGTCACAACAGGTGATGATTACCGCGCAGCTGGATATTCCGCCGATTCACGGAATGTGTGGGGTTGATCGGATCTCATAGGGTGGGGGCTTTGATCAACTCGAGGGTCCTTTGATGGGGGAAGCTTCCTACTGTACGGGGGGGCAATAAACAGTATCCGCAGGGCCAGGTGGCAGCCTGGGAACGAGGAAGACAAACGGGCACACAGGAAAGGGGGGTTGTATCAAAGGACCCGGGACCATGAAAGGAATGAAGGGAGGTGTTGCGCTGGGAACAGGATGGGGTTCCGAGGCAGAGCTGCACTGAAGAGGGGTTTATGACCCAAGGCATGTGGGAGTGGGGGTTGTTAGCGTGCGGGGGATGCTTGCGAGGTTAGGAGGGCGAGGGAGAGACGCGCTGGCTATCAGTGAGGGGCAGAGAGGCCATGGTACTCAAAATGGCTGCCGCTTACGCGCACAAATGGGTTCGAAAGGGGGCAAGATGGCGCTGATAGTGTTGACTTTGCAGCCTAAGTTTTAACAGGGCAACACTACCAATTCAAAGTACTCCCATTCGGAGTCACAACAGCACCAAGGGTGTTTACCAAATGCCTAGCAGTAATAGCAACACATCTAAGAAGACAGCATATTCATGTCTTCTCATATCTAGACGACTGGCTCATAACAGCCAGCTCCTACAGCCAGTGTGTACAACACACTCACAACACAATTCAATTACTCCACGACTTGGGATTCACAGTAAATCACACCAAGTCCCATCTGCAACCTTCACATGTACAACAATATCTCGGTGCCACAATAAACACCGAATTAGCACTAGCCTATCCCTCTCCAGCCAGGATAACAAGTGTACAAACTCTCCTAAAAACATTCAAACCGCAACACTCTCTTCCAGCTCGAGTGTTCAAGCAGCTCATAGGAATGATGGCATCTTGCATATTCATAGTACCGCACGCAAGACTACATTTGCGCCCACTTCAGGAGTGCTTAGCACGCCAATGAAAACAGTCTCACAGTCAACTAACAGACCTAGTGTTGGTAGACAGTCGGACTCATCACTCTCTGCAAAGGTGGAGCACTAAAAACCTTTCAAAAGCCCGACCGTTCCTAGAGCCAGTTCCTCAAATAGTAATAACAGCAGACGCATCGCTATCCGGCTGGGGAGCTCACCTACTGCATCGCACCATGCAATGCAGGTGGACACCACAACAAAAGTCACTCCACATCAACCACTTGGAGTTACTAGCTGTATTTCTAGCCCTAAAAGCATTCCAAAAGCAAGTATCGGGTAAAGCTGTCTTAGTCCGCACAGACAATATGACAGCCATGTACTACATAAACAAACAAGGGGGAACACACTCTCTACAGTTCTCTCAGTTAGCGCAGGAGATCTGGAGATGGGCTATACCACTAAAAATCTTTCTCTTAGCCCAACATGTTCCAGGAGTACAAAACACCATAGCAGATCTGCTAAGTCGACAGACACAGCAGATCCACAAATGGGAACTTCATCCACAAGTTCTTCAACCGTTTTTTCAACTGTGGGGACACCCTCCGATAGACTCTTCGCTACTCACGAAAACGCAAAATGCCCAAGCTTCGCCGCCAGATATCCACGCCCGATGTCCAACGGCAATGCAATATGGATGAACTGGTCCGGCAAATTTGCGTACGCTTTTACACCTCTCCCACTACTTCCGTTAGTGGGACGCAAACTACAGCAACATTCCCTAACACTCATTCTAGTTGCTCCAACTTGGGCCAGACAACCGTGGTACACCACGCTGCTGCAACTTTCTGTTGTACCACACCAAAACTATGCCCATCTCCACGGCTATTAATGCAGAACCGTGGAGAGATCAGACACCCGGACTCAGCTCAGCTCAACCTAGCGATCTGGCTCCTGAAGTCATAGAGTTTGGTTACCTTAACCTCCCTCCAGACTGTGTGAACGTTATTAAAGAAGCTAGACGTCCCAACACTAGAGCATGTTATGCAGCTAAGTGGAAACGGTTTGTAATATACTGTCAAAATAACCACATCAATCCTTTAGATGTGTCTATTCAACACATCATAGGATACCGATTACACCTTCAAAAATGTAATTTAGCATACACGTCTATCAGACTGCACCTTGCTGCCATTGCATCATCCATACAAAATAGACAACATCTATCTCTTTTTAGAGTACCCGCCATAAAGGCTTTTATGGAAGGACTCAAAAGAATAATCCCTCCAAGAACACCACCTTCACCAGTGTGGAACTTAAACATTGTTTTCACACGGTTAATGAGACCTCCCTTTGAACCATTACATAAATGTGAGTTGCAATTCCTAATTTGGAAAGTAGCTTTGCTAGTAGCTATTACTTCTCTCAGAAGAGTTAGTGAACTACAAGCATTCACCATTCAAGAACCCTTTCTGCAAATGCACCATAATAAATTGGTCCTCCGTACTAATCCTAAATTCCTTCCAAAAGTCATTTCAATCTTCCATCTAAATCAATCTGTTGAGCTGCCCGTATTTTTCTCGCAGCCACAAACAGTCGCAGAAAGAGCTCTTCACACCTTAGAAGTCAAAAGAGCATTGCTTTACTACATTGAAAGGACACAAACTTTTTCACCACCACATAAGGGTAACCTCATATCAAAATCTGGGATAACTAGGTGGTTTGGCAATGCATACAAATTTGTTACCACGAAGCTAAACGTACATTCTCTATTCCCCCTAAAGCCAATTCTACTAGGAAAATAGGGGCTTCAATGGCGTTTTTAGAGAACATTCCCCTAGATGACATATGGAAAGCAGCTACATGGTCTACACCGCACACATTCACAAAACACTAATGTGTAGATGTGCAAACTAAACAACAAGCTACTGTGGGCCAAGCTGTACTAAAAACCCTGTTTCAAACCACTGCAACAGATACTGGTGGTCGCCGCTAAATGTGGGTACTGCTATATAATTTATGCACAGTGTGTAATCTGCAGCTCAAATGCCTCGAACGGAAAATGCTACTTACCAGTATGCATCTGTTCTTGGCATGTAGAGCTGCAGAGTTACACACGCCAACCCGCCTCCCCGGCTACGGCTACCTTTATCTGTTCCAGTATTATCCTAATTAGATACAAGTTACATGGACATCCTTACTTTTCTTGCAAAACTCCATCACTTCCCTAATGGCGAAAAACAATCTGGGGATGGGGCCGATGCCCATACGTAGTATGATCCAAAGGAGTGACTTCCAAAGACTTTCTAGAACATAAACAAACTGCAAACATCCAGGCCCAACACTAGGTGTCTATCTATGTACAGTGTGTAACTCTGCAGCTCTAAATGCCAAGAACAGATACATACTGGTAAGTAGCATTTTCCTTTTAAAATCTACATCCTATCCAAGTGCATATAATATGAATGGTAACTATTGAAAAAATGGGCATGACAGTACCCACAAAGTTTGTAAGGAGTGTAAACAGTAAAATATATTGCAACTCACTGATCAAGTCCAAAAGCTTTCCCTGTACCAATATTTATACTCCCACTGTGTTAGATTCCCCTGTTCCCTGGTTGGCTGAAGTACGCCAAACAGGGACCCACGAGCCCCAAAATTAGGGAAAGACAGGTCACCTCTAGAGATAGCCCCCGCTCCACCCCCTTGGTAGCTTGGCACGAGCAACCAGGCTTATCTTGAAGACCAATGTGTAAAGTATTTGCAATTACGCTCACAGCCCCAATGATGACGCCATAAATAGACTCCACACAAGTATAATAGAAAAACAACTATATGTTTCTAAAAAGATATACAATGTGACCACACAATACTAAACCAACATATGCATCGTGGTAAAGCTCCCCCTGGCCTATTACTATTGAGCTCAACTAAACAATCTTATGTAATCCTAATGTCATAATATGCAGTACGTTATGCTACAATCAGATACTTCACAACATAAGAATAATGTAGATCATAATACAGCTATCGGGCTATTTGAACTGTTACTGTAATGCAATGCGTAATGCAATAACGTTGTAAACTTTTATGCCCCTGTAATGCAATGCGTATGGTCCCCTTCAGGTACTCTGTTAGGAAAAAGCAATCCAACGTGTAATACAGTTATCAGGCAGTTCGTTATGCGAAACGAATGCAATGCAGAACACATATATCAGGCAGTTCAGTATGCAACACTAATGCAATGTGTAATAAGACATACTGGCAGTTCATGATGCAGGACTAAGACTAGGTGTAACACATCTATCCGGCAGTTCGTTATGCAAACCTAGTGCAAAGCGTAACACACCTATCAGGCAGTTCATTATGCAAAACTAATGCAATGGGCAATACGACAAACAGACAGTTCATTGTGCAGAAATAAGGCAATGTGTCATAAAGTCATCAGATACTCCGTTATGGAGTAATGCAATACGTAATTTACTCCAGCACCATTCGCGGTGCCTCCGGCGGTCTCTCCTCCACTTGTGATGCTAGCGGTTAGTCTTCGGCCACAGTTGACCACCCCCCACATGGGTAAGATATAACACAGTGAATGCAGCTTTGCACTCTGGCCCCTAGTGCTGCCATTCCCTTGGCACACGGGCCGCAATCCGAGCCGAAGCAAAGGCTCACGCTGCAGAACAGAGAAAGAGTCCGAGAGAATCTTCCTCCGAGCCCGCGCCCCGACCCAGGAGTCGACACACGTTACCTGGGGGCCGCGAACCCACTTTCCTCCGTTGCAAACTCTCTGAATTTCCGGGCAATTGGAAGATCCCAGGCTGAGCACTACCCCCACACAAAGAGTCAATGAGACTCGCTAGAATTCGGGTGTACGATAACCAGACAACTCCTCACGAGGGTCTCAGGCTGCGCACAACACACACACGCAGCGTCACTGAGACACACCCGATCTTCTGGTGCGCACGATCACAGGGCACAACTTGCGCAGGTCTCAGGCTGTACAAAGCACACGCACACAGCGTTGCTCGAAACACGCTTGATCTTCAGATGCCCCCGATCACAGGGCACCTCTGGCAAGGGTCTCAGGCTGCAGAGAGCACACGCACACAGCGTCGCTGAGAGACACTTGCTCTTCTTGTGTGCACGATCACGGGCCAATCCACTCAAAAGTCTCAGGCTGCTCCAAGCAGACGCACACTACATTGCTGAGACTTACTTGGCTTCCCGGTGCACACGTTCACAGACCGATCCTCTCGTAGGACTCAGGCTGCACCAAGCACACACACACACGTCGCTGAGTCTCGGTTGGAACTCCACATGCAGGATCACAGGGCACAACTTACGAAGGTCTCAGGCTAGACAGAGCGCAGGCACACAGCGTATCTGAGAGTCTTCTCTGGAAACTTTTGTGTTCCTGTGTTTCCGAACAGGGAGCCAGCTCACCTCAGGCCCTTGGGGACAGTTACTTCAGGACACAGCACACCGCAAAGTCCTTCAAGAAGGGGGACACAGTACACAGCAAAATCCCTTTAGCCTTTTCTTGGTTGAAACGGCAAACTGCAGGCCAGCCCCAGATCACACAGCAATCCATCAGTCTCTTCAGTTGTTTCTTCCTTGGCAAAGGTCCTCTTGACTACAAAGTAGCTCCAGTCTTGTTCACTCTTGATCAAGCCATTCTTCAAAGTTCAGGGGCTTCAGCTCGCATAGTTATCCCCTCAGTGGCTTTGAGGTCTTTGTGCTACAGGGGGCACTGACTCCTGCTCAAACCAGTTCTGGGTGCCTCCCTACCAGTGACACCTTCTTCCTTTGATTAGTGGGGGTCTGGAGTCTCAATCACTCAGCCGGAGATGGGACAATTGTTTTATAGCAGCAGCCCAGGCCTCTTCACCTCTAAGAGCTCTTCCTCCCCCTACACTCCAGATGCAGGTCAGCCTGTGCTGTCTCACCTCCTCCCTTGGGTCAGACATTCCCCAGATCCTATTGCTTTCAAATCCAGCCAGTCAATACACAATCAGGCGGAGAGACACAGAAATGTTTAAGGCACAAAAACCCAGCCACTCTGAAAGAGTTGCTTACAAACACATAATGTAAAAAACATCTGCACAAAAAGATGTGTTCTTGCAGGGTGAGTTCAGGCATACTAAACTTCACCTTTCCATCTTAAGCCTTTGGGAAGATAGGCTGGAAAACATAGTACACAGCTTTCCCATTCTATTCTAATGGGCAAGATGGCCTTTGAAAACCGAAATGGTAATTTTTTCTTTGTCAGGACATGGCACAAACCTAAGTACTTACCTTACCTTTCACATGCATTACACCCTGTCCAGGGGGGCCTTATACCTACCATAGGGGTGTCTTAGGTGCACAGAAAGGGAAAGGTAAGGTCTGGCAAGTAAAGTGCACTTGACAGAACAACATGGCAGTTTCACAAACTGCGCGCAGGCCCTGCAATGGCAGGCCTGAGCTCACCTTTTAAGGCTACTTGAGTGGGTGGCATAAATAGTCCTGCAGTCCCACTAGTAGCATTTGCATTACCAGCCCTGGCACACATAGTGCACTTTACTAGGGACTTCACTAGTAATACAACACATCAATTGTGGACAACCAATAACTGTACACAGGGAGCACTTGCACTTTCACACTGTTTAGCATTGGCAAAGTGTCCAAAGCATCTAAGTTGGCAACACTTGTCAGAAAAAAGGTCTAGGGGTAAAGCAAAAAGTTTAGGGAACTTTAGCCAAAAAGGGCCAAGTCCCACACACTCTCTCCTCTTTGGCTAGCTAAACTAATCGTAGAACCAAATAAAGGCCTAATTAGAGTTTCGAATATGGATCATACCTGCATTCCTCATCTGAACAATTAATACAATGTTCAGTGAAACAACAGTGTCTGCTGTTCTCGTCTGCATTGAAAGAAAGGCTGATAAGCCCACAGTGTGAAGGTTAAGTGCTACTCCATGTAGCCTTCCGCACATGAACAAAATGGGATTCTGCGGGGGCTTGATCCTGAGGCTCTAGCACTCCAGTCCCCTCTATTTTTTTCAGACTCGGTTATTTGTTTGTGTCATGTCTATTCATTGTTGAATCTTTCAGAAAAAACTATTAGCAGAAAAAGACCTTGGCACCCTTTCACTTACCTACATTCTATGAAATGTTGCTTTAAAAACAATAAACGAGAAATGTACTCGTCAATATTCCATGAAACTTTGTCATAGAAAGGAGTACCTGAAATAGTAAGGATATATTCAAGCAGACTTGATTATCATGTTCAAGGATCAATATCATGAATAAATGTGTTTTTTTATTTTTTGTCACCTTTTTCTAATTCTCAATATGCATAATTCAGAAAGTGCCTGCATGAAAGGAAAAAGCATAATAAGCATAACAAAGGCAGCTGGACAGTTATCTTTCTGCAGCTTTTATGTTTTTCTCTCTGCAGGTAAAAGCTTGCAGGGATAGTGCAGCAGCACAGCGGTGCCTTGATGCCATTACTGAATCGGCTGCTACAGGAAAAGGTAATATTCTTGGCCTTGCAGTGGAAGCAGCACGCGCAAGGTAAGACAGCATTCCAATTTCTCATTTATATGAACCGTTTTGGAACCCAGTCATTTTGTTTTTTGAGACATGCAATCGGTTTTTAAATTATCATCTTATTCTCTTCACGGTTTGTCTTTGTACCATTTTTGACCATCATTTAGCAAATTATTTGCTTTTTAAGATCGGAATTTATTTTTAGTTCTCATTAGATCCCAAATCAGTTTCACATATGTGTATGTACACACACACTATAATGTGGGATAGTTCTACAGTACATGTGTTCACATGAATTCCCATGATGGTAAATTAACACTGAGATTTTATTAAACGAGACCTCCGAAGAGGCAGAGCAAGCCAGGTTCCGATTGGAACTGTAGGCTCTTGTTTAAATGGTATGCTGTATGCGTACTACAGTAAATTCAGAATGGGAAAGCATTAAGATGTTTGTGAGAGAAAAATCCGCAGAGTTTTGCCCTCCCAGTAGGGTATGGCGGCTATAATAGAGGGGTTGCAGACTCTTGATCCCCAGGTGGAAGGATTCATGGAGACAAAGAATGAGAAGGTGGGTAATAGACGCTTACTTGGAAGGTTGCAGTGGTGAAGCAATACTGATTGCCCTCATTCAGGGAAGAAACTTTGGGAAGTAAATTGTGAGGTGAAGTACTCCGGTAGATCATTGACCAATGAGATTCATCTTATCCCAGTGCAAGAGACTGGGGTAAGCCTTTGTAGGCAGGGAACTGGAGGGCACTCATTTGAGAGGGGGTAATGTATCGGGGATGGCTACTGTTCTATTTAACTAGGCTAAGATGGTGAAGGAAACATAAAGCAGATGTCTTGAAGATGCACTCAAAGGAGTGTTCGACTGTTCCAAGAGAATGAGCTAGGGGACTGTACTGATGCGCTAAACCAAGATATGCAAGCAATGAAAAAGAAACTTGTCTTTATTCATTAAGACTACTTCTTTTTGATTTCAACATGTTTTTATTGTTTTTGCATACAACATAAAACAATATTAGTTGTCAGTCCAAAGGAGGAGACCAAGATCTAGATCAATGGA
This sequence comes from Lissotriton vulgaris, assembly GCF_964263255.1. Lineage (NCBI taxonomy): Eukaryota > Metazoa > Chordata > Amphibia > Caudata > Salamandridae > Lissotriton > Lissotriton vulgaris. The sequence goes on from NC_141694.1 coordinate 184,026,398, forward strand.
AGGTTGTAGGTAAATGCAAGTGCACCGCTTGCAAGGTAGTGAAAGATTCTTAGGGCATCTACACAATATCCATGATTCCCTCTCAGGATGTAGAAATTTGAACACACGAAAATTCAAACAGGGAGATATCAAAATGGTGTGTGGGACCAGTCACCTAATTGGGTAATTGGGACATTTCTTCATGTTGTGATCACACTCTAGTTGGGAGGCTAGGGCAGTTCTTGAGATACTGATGTTCTATTGCCTCAGTTTCTTGGGACGCAGGTTGAAGGTGGCAAGTAGTGTGTCTACTTGATTGGGGGGGGGAGGGCATTTGCAGGCTCTTAGAATACTTGGATAAATTGCTCTTATATAATATGGGAGGACATTTTCAAGTTCCACACTCCTCCTCCTCCTTTCTTGCCCTCAGTCTACAGAGGATGTTAGTGGGAGGGCTTTTCTGAAGGGTAGTACCTGACATAGGGAAACGCTGGCAAAGACAGTTGGTCTACTTTAGTATACTAACTCATGAAAGGCAGGCATGCATAAATGCTTACTAGTTATTTGTGCCACCTCTCTGTACATGCTTCCTCTTTATATGCCTCGGCCTTGTTTTAGATTACCCATGTTTGCTGTGCTGCATTGCACTAGCACAACCAGCTTCAGAAATAAAAAGCCGATACAGACATAAGAGGCACGGATAGGGACAGGTTGAAGAGAAATGCAGCATAACTATCCCTTGATGACGAGTGCCTATGATTTGTTTTTTAATATGTACACATTGGCAGGGCTATGCTTCTGATTGTTTAGCAAGGAAAAAAGCCTTGAATATACTGGAACATTCAGATTTGTTTGGGGTGAGCTCCAAATTCCACATTTTTTTATACCCCATTTCAAAGGGGAAACTTGTAATTGGTGTTTTTTATTGTATCTGATAAATGATGAGTCCCAGGGTATTGTTGTTTGTCACATACAATAAGTAACGCCATAATACCATGACGCTCATGATCAAAGCATGTGTGCAGATTTGTGCACACCTGTATTTTTGTATGAAAGCCAGACATATTTTTCTTCCAATACTCGTTTTCATTGTGCTTAAGGCGATTATTCAATTTCTGTACCTTTTTTTCACATTGGTAGAAAGACAATGCAGTCTAACCAATTTGGAAACATTGAAGATATATATGTGATTTTTCCTTAGATAAGTTAGAACAAGGCAGGACCTCTACTGAAAGTGGGGAAGGTGCAATGTTTTACCAGGTTGTTGTCCGATATGATGGATTTGAGGAGTGTGGATGGCCTCATAATTTTCTACAATAGAGATTAAAATTGAGTTGATCAGTGAAGTAATATGTTAAACCATTAGTGGAATACTTTGTTGCCAGGTGGGTCATATAAGATCTTCAGATTCAGTGTTGGGATCTTGTGTTTGTAATTGCCTCAGCGAGGCAACGGAAGAGTTTGCATTCAAGGGGTTCCTTATGGTAGTAAAAGTTTATTTCGGAAAATTGATTCCATAAAACGTACTTATGGATAAAGGCACTCCCTGTCGAATTTTTCTACTCTATGTGTGGAAGATCTTGTATTCTAGGGTTAAAATAGTGGTTTAGAGGGTGCACCCATCCAGGTGTCCTTAAATGCAGCAATAGCAAGGTCATGGGCTTGGGCGAGCATATCATTAGTAGTTACCTCAGAGTTTGCAGACCCACAGTTCAGAAGGAGAGATAGTATGTGTAGAGGATGGGTCTCTGGGTGAGAGAAGATGATTCCTGCAACGTTGCATGACCAGGTCAACAACTGATTGTATTAGGGATTTCTATCTTTAAAAATTGTGGTAATTAGATGTGTTGTGAGATCTGTGATAATAAGTATTTGGGCCTGTGGGGGGGGGGGGGCATGGGCTGTTAGGTGCAGTGTGCATGGAAGAATGCTCTGAAGCATTGCAGTACTAGTGTGTTGGGGTTTTCAGAGCTAGCTGTGGTGAGTGAGGTACAACGGGGAGAAGGACAAGGAGAGCTGTCCCTGAAAGTCTTTCCTGGTGGAAGAGAGAAATTGATAGTGTGGTTAGCTGAATTTTTATCATCTTATGCACGTGATCCAGCTTCAGTTTGATGTCAGGCGGTTTATTTCGGCTCCAAAATAAGAGGTTTGCCCTGGTCTGTAGTAAGCATCTGTAATAAAGTAGGAGGCAAGTAATCACACCTGACATGTCTAAGGGTGGAGGGCCAATTTGTGTGATTTTATTTTGGTGAAGGTGGTCTGCATTGACTGGTTGGCTGACTGAGGGAAGTTGTGGCTTGAGTTACTGGGTGAGCCTAATACTTGATATTACTTTGATGTGTGTAGCACTGTGTTACACTGTAGGAGTAACTCAGTTTCAGGTTATGGTCTTTATTACCTTTATGTTGATATTATGCCATTTGGTCTCGTTCCCCAGGGGGTGTATGGCTGATGAATGGGAGACCGAAGAGTAAAGGAGGGTGAGCCTAGGGGTGTTATGGTCGAGGGAGATGGTATGTATTGTGTCATTGTTAGCATCCGTAACCAATTTGAATCTTTTATGACGTTTGAATTAATCTAAGAATTAGGTGAAGCTATCTGACCAATGGTTTGTGACCGTCTCATTTTCATACAATGCGTTGTCAGTTCTGGTTATGTATTCTGAGCTAGTGGTTTTTCCCGTAAGGGTTTTTTTGTCTACTTTGTGATTGATTAGCAACATCTTCAGTCCAGGAGGGTATGTCCTTAGTAAAGACATGAACATGTCAGTTTTTGTGGAGCCCGGTCTGAAGTCAATTGTCGGTGATTAGGATTGACGGGTTGACTGTCAGTACTTGTGGTTAGTTTTAGATGGGTTAAGAAGAAGGAAAATCTCTGATGTTACATGCATTCTGCACCCTGATGTGAATCTCTCAAATGCCTTTGTCATAACATTGATTCATGTAAAAAGAAAGGGAATCTTTAAGGAGCATCCTGACTCTCTACAGAGATAAAATGAGCTATTGATTAATCACATTATGTATAAAAGCTTCACAGTAGTATTACCTCAACATTTGGTTGACATCAAGACGCAAAATTAAACGTGGTGCAGCATAAACATGAGAAAATCCTTTTAGGAACAGAAATCACATCAAAGAGCATTGTACAAAGTGAAAGACAAGGATGAAGTCAAAAGTGATCGGAAAGGTAGCTGGCCTGTGGACTGTGTGTGTATGTATTGAGCGGATATCATTTGGCAGAGGATCAGGGCTGATATGGGTTTCCTGATTTTTACTTGATGAAGAAAATGTATTACGTTTTTCAGGAGCGAGAGCTGGTACCTCACTATTTTGTTTCTCCTGAGTGTGAAGGGTGAAGTCATTCTGTATGTGTGTGTTAGAAATGGGATTTCTGGCTGGCTAAGGCATGCGCCAAAGCCAGGCAGAAACCACCACTCTAGTCAGGGCAAGAGAGTCACACACCAAGATAACCCCTGCTCACCCCCTTGGTAGCTTGGCACAAGCAGTCAGGCTTATCTCGGAGGCAATGTGTAAAGCATTTGCATAACACACACACAGCAGCAACCCACTAGGCACAACACAAAAAAGGAACTCCACACAAGGTTATATATAAAAATAGCCTTTGTATTACCATAAACACATTAGATCATAATCACACAATTATACTGTGCCAACTGGCACTGGGCAGTATTAACAGGGTATTATATACACATTACAGGGCCACATGGGCCACTGTCAGAATCAGCACTTAGTAGAACTAGCACTTCTAGAACATTGAATACTTGTTGCACAAAATAACAATTGTAAAACACAACCTCTGGTAAGAAGAAGGTTACACACTACGCAATCCTAATCAACTTAGGCACAGATCACGCAGGAAACATAAACTCACTAGCATAAACTATACTAGGCAAACCAACCTCCTAATCATGAAACACAGTTAGAGGTATCACAGGCATAAAGGCATTGCACATTATGCATAAATCACATTAGGTACTGACCCCAGGCCAACCGGCCTTCCGTGGGGCTAAAATGCCCAATGTCCAGAATGTCTGGGCTGACTACGCAGGCGGCAAAAGAAGAGTGCGCAACAGGGGGCCCTAAACGTGGCAGCTGCCCACTACTTGCTTGGCAGCTGTGTAATCCCAAAGAGCATGTCCCAAAGAAATGAGGAACCTAAACGGTGCAGCTGCCCACTACTTGCTGGGCAGCTGTGAGGTAGGGAAAAAAATACTGTAAGGGCTCTCAGTGCCCTTGAAACAAATTGCGCCAAACGTTGGAGCTATCTAGGCTCTAAAAATGATGGGGCTACTCGTTGGAGCCACGGGGCACTGAGAACAATTATGCCAAGTGTTGGACGGGGCTCAGGAAATAACTAATGTTCCCAGGCGAGCCATTTAGGCTCTGAAATCAACTGAGGATTGGTAAAGAGTTATCGCTAAATGTTTGGAACCCTCTAGGCCCTGGGTAATAGTGAGGCAAGGTTGGAGAGGACTGCTGCCATCCGGGCCACTCTAGGCACTGGGATCGCTATGGTACCTGGGCAAGTCGGGAAACACGGGCCCTTTAAACAATTATGGCCCTTAAAGCAAAATGTGCTCGGAGACTTTGAAACAACTAATGGCCACGTTGGAGTGGCCCGCTAGCTAGCGGGGCTGCTCAGGGGATCAATCAGCACTGGTATGGCACGGGGGGTTGGGCGCCGACAACTTGCCCCAACATCACCCCCCTTGAACAATGCAGCTTTTAGCCCGTACTCACCGGGGCTCCGCAGGGCTCCACTCGCCTTCCCGGTCTCCTCTTGCGTCGGTGTGGACAGGCTTCTCTAGCGCGGCACCTGTGGGGCTCTACCTTCACCTCGGGAGCCCCGCCGAACTGCCACAGCACCTCTCCTCTGCTCCTCACTTGGCACCATGGGGCTCTCCCTCGCGGGCCCCGGGTGCAAATGCCGCTCGTGGTCCTCGCGGTCTGCTTTACCTGCGTGAAACTGCAGGGCTCTCTCCCAACACGGGAGCCCTGCTCAGGAAGCCGTCTCCTCTCTCACCGCGGTGGGGGCAGGCGCCGGCAATGTGCCTCATGCCCCCTCCGCTTCCTGTGGGCTGACGGTGCCTTTGCTTGTGGAGCCTCCGTGACTCCCTCTACACCACGGGGCTCTCCCTCGCTCTCGGGGGGGCCCCGGGTGCAAACGCCACCCTTCCTTACTTTTCAGGAGCGCGGGGTAGGCGCCCATCGCTTCCTGGTTCTCGGAGCGCTCCTCCAATCAGAGCGCGGCCCTCGCAACGAGCCTCCAGGCTCAGGGGTGCGTGGGCCAATCACAGCGCTGCCCTTTCAAAGAAGCCCCCGGGCCGGCAGCAGTGATTTCTTCCTGTTGTGGAAGCATGGGGCACAACACGGGGTAGGCACCCGTTTAACTGCAAACGTCCCTGGCGAGGTGGGCACCCGCTAGGGGGATATTAATGGCGGCAAGGTCCTTGGTGGGGTGGGCACCCGCTAGGGATAAAAATCAGCAGATATGCGGGGTAGGCTCCCTCGAGGCACAAAATGCAGGGTTGGCACCTGCTATACTTATAAATCAACAAAACACGAAACAGCAGCGATGCCGGGTGGGCACCCGTGCCGAAAATATGGCGGGTTGCGGGGGAATCTCCACGCCGGGGATTCCCTTGCAAAAACGATAGCAGCTCCTTGCTGCAGTTGAGAACAGGAGCACTGCTCCTCTTAGCACCAGAATAAAGCACTCCTCATGGAAGTAGAAATAAAGCACTTCCCAGGCGCTTTAGAGCCAAGTCCCAAAGTCCAGGGGAAAGTCTCTTTCAGAGTGCAGGGGGGACAAAGGCTGGGCCCAGGGGCCAGCTCACAGGGCCCTCTAGCAGGGAGGCAGTCCCCAGTGGCGGTCCTCCTGGCGCCCAGCAGCAGCAGCAGGCCGCCCCTCAAGTTAGGTCACAGGGAGAACACTTTTCATGGGTTCACAGCCCCTTTTTATGCACATATTTTCCTTTGTGACACAGATGCAAGGCAGAGACATCAGACACTCCACAGGAGGTGGGAACAGCATTGTGAAAGGAAAGCACCGCCCTGGAGCACTTTGTTTTGCTCAGCCCCTCTCCCTATTTAGAGGACAGGCTAGGGACATCAGTCGCACCACAGGGGGCGGAGCCAGCATTGTGGAGGGAAGGCCCAGTCCAATGCAGGTCCCAGGTGCACTCCTCCCTGCCATCAACTTACAGATCTCCCCATTCACCACCGGGCAGACCCATCCTGACTCCTAGAGCCAGGCACACCATCCAGCTCCAGCCAATCACAAGCTAGACAGTCAACTCACATTCACTGCACAGAAATACCAACTTCTAGAAGTGGCCCTTCTACACTAGACGCATTAAATCTGCGAACACCGTCGCGCAGCATTTAATCTCTTGAGTTTGCACATACCAAACTCGCCCCTGCACTCCCCACACACCAGGAACTACCATGGACACACACTTTCCCGATGCATTCCTATGGGAGGGCAGGCCAATCTCACCACACATACTCAGATTGCGGATGCACTTTACACTGGGACACAGGGTTAAAGTCCGCAGAAGCCAAAAACAACTAGTACCAGGTCACTTTTAAAAGCAAAAAGTTTAGGGGTGAACCTGCCAAAAAGGCCAAGTCCAACAGTGTGGCTGTTCGGATTTGTTGGCAAGTAAAAGGAATTTGGTAAGCACTGGGTTAAGCATTAGGTATGCACTTTTCTGGATTACTTACTGTGAGGATTTGAGCCACTGAATGTTGCTGCTAAATGCATGATTACCCACGAGGGAGTCGTTCTTTCTCCTATTTCAATATAGGGTGAAGCCCCCATCCCTAAATGTTGTTTTCCATTAGAGCTAAACTGAAAAGCTGCAAATAAATGTAGAATGTCCGACCAGTAGGCGGAAATGTATTGCAAGAGACAAGCCCTGAAGCGCGATTGCCTGGTCTCCAGCAACCACTGAGTTCTGGGCTATCTGTCTGCCCACCACCCAAATCATGCAGTCCCTCTTTATAACCACTCCCAAAGCTTATCCTAGAAGATGTTTCCCCACCCCTCCCCCACCTCTAAACTACATCTTCAGAATGTCTACATATCTAGATATGCAAAGTTCAGCAGGCTGTAACCGCCCCAATCACTATTAAAGCTGAACCTTAACATCTGTTTGCTCCCAAAATATGCATGCAATATTTACAAGCTCTTACAGAATTCTTGGTTGGATATTATATTTATCACTACTTCCTGGACAGTGTAAGCAGCATTACCTGACTGGGCAGTAGCATGTTCATCAGGTTTCAAAAGATTCCACCCAGAACACACAAATAGTCCAGGTGGTGGATTAGTTCTTTTCTCAAGGACTATACAAAATCTTTCCAATGTCTCCCATCCCTTTGAAATACACTGAGCTTTTCTGCCTTTCTGTCTCCCTCACTCCGGTGGCTACAGTCTCAATATTTTATGCTATGAGCTCCCCTCCGTATTCTATTCCAAGTTTGGCAGTTTGTTTACAGGTTTTCTGACTCCACTTGTTCTCTTATTTTAGAAAAGCCTGGTTACAATTTAAATATAAAATATTTAATCTGTAAGGGAAAGTCACACAATTTCTTATCTTGGTGAGACCAAGTTTAATATCTAGTCATGTACCCCATATATGTCATCTTTAGTGTTTAAAACCAATCAAACCAGGCTGGAGACCCACAAAACTATTGAGAAGTGAGCGGGCATAAATAAGTGAGGTGAATCAAGAATGGGCCTCACGTAAGCGACAACGGGGGAGCCGCTGGTAGGTCCTACCAGTTAGCTCACTGTGTCAATATCATCACTTTCCTTATACAAAAAGAAACATAACCAAATTCCTAATTGTGTGTCCTTTAATGAAAAGGATCCAGGCCTGGATCCAGGTCATCGCCAGTTGACCTCACGACTCCTCCGCTGGCGCCGACGCCGTGGGTTCGCTGCCCCGGTTTCAGCCCCGGTCAGGGTGCTACGCTGGAGCAGCGCGGCTCGGCGCACTCTCCGACGCCGATGGGTGAGCAATTCACCTACGACCCGGCTCCATCATTTTTGCCTGCGTACCAGGAGATGGATGACGAGGAGGACTTGGAGGGGTCTGAGGACCCTCTGGCACAGTAGTGCCATTTAAGCCAGGACTGGGCAGAAGAGCTGGGGGAGGCCAGTGGTCTGGACACTTCTCCCGACACTGGATTCGTCTCTCCTCCCTCCGTGGCTTCGGAGGAGGGGGCTACCTATAGCGTGGGGTTGAACAGAACGGCCAAGGATTTGGCTCTTGAGCTCCCTGTCGTGACTGTGAGGACTGACCTCCTCACTGAGGTGCTCAAACCGCAGGTAAGCTCCTCTGAGCCTCTACAGCCATTTAACAAGGCCCTCACAGACGTTCTGATGGGCACCTGGTCCAAGCCCTCTACAGGTTTCCCTGTGGATCGGAACGTGGCCCAACGCCACCGCCTGGCTCTGGGCGACCCCTGCTTTCTGTCCGTTCACCCCACCCCGAGAGCCTGGTGATCCAGGCCTCTACGTCCCAGACCGCATTCCCGACCACTCCTCCGGATCGGGAATCCAAAAGGTATGATCAGTTTGGAAAGAAACTGTTCTCCTCTCTGAGTTTGGGGATGTGGTCTGTCAACACCCTCTGCCTTTTGGGCCGTTACACCCACTCTCTGTGGGATACAGTTGCGGACGTGCTGCCACAGTGTCCGGAGGATGCCTGGACACTGCTCGCTCAAGCCCTGGCGGAGGGGCGGGATGCAGCATGGTACTCAATTAGATGTTGACTTGACACCACAGACTCGCTGGGCAGAGCGATTTCAACGACGGTGGCGATTCATCGCGACGCCTGGCTGAGGTCTGCCAACTTCTCGGGGGATGTCCAGGCCATGCAAATGGACATGCCCTTCGATGGCCGTTGCCTTATTTGGCGACAAAGCGTACAGTGCGCTAGAGCATTTTGAGGACTCCAGGGCTACGGCCAAGTCCTTGAGCCTAGGCCAGTGTCAGCAAACTTTTGCTTTTTGCCCCTTTCGTGGCCAAGGAAGGGCCCCCCCACACGTCCAGCCAGCCACAGGCCGCAGAACCAGTCTCAACACGGTTGCAGACGTGGTTACCGCCGTGGCGGTCCCCAGGGACAACGGCAGGGTCAGTCCACATCCGCTTCCGCAGCATCTGCCTCTAAGCCTTCCTAGTCCAGCATTTCAGGCCCATTCGACGCCAGTGGGGGGTAGGGTTCGCCATCACCTCCTCCACTGGCATACCATCACGTCAGTGGGTGCTGCAAATCGTCCGAAGGTGCTATTCCCTCCCCTTCGAGGCGACCCCTCCAGCTATGCCACCGCGTACCACCGCATGTCGGGGGATCACTTGTAACTTCTGCAGGAGGAAGTTACGGCCCTCTTGGCCAAGGGGGCCATAGAGTGCGTTCCTAGGCCAGGAGTAGGACATGGTTGCTATTCCACATCCCTGTCCTGCCGGCCCACCGGCACTACCTGCGGTTCACGGTCGGCCACAAGCACTTTCAGTTTACTGTGTTCCTCTTCGGCATTACCAGTGCCCCTCGGGTGTTCACGAAAGTGATGGTGGTGGTTGCAGCTCATCTGCACATATCAGGTCGTTTCAGTCTTCCCCTATCTCGACGATTGGTTGTTGAAGACTGGCTTGCCCCAAACAGTAGTCTCCCACCTCCGGCCGACCTCCTGCACTTGCTGGGTTTCTCTATCAATGTGTCGAAGTCACACCTGTGCCTCTCTCAGAAGCTCCCTTTCATCGGAGTGGTTCTGGACTCTGCGCAATTTCGGGTTTATCCCCCCGAACAGCGGGTTCGGAATATTCAGGCTCTGTTTCCGATCTTTCATACTTTATCCCGAGTTTCGGTCAGTTTGATGCTGCGGCTCCTGGGACTGATGGCCTCCTGCATCCTTCTGGTGCATCACGCCAGTTGGCGGATGCGGGCTCTGCAGTGGGACCTGAAGTTTCAGTGGGCACAGCATCAGGGCAACCTGTCTGACCACGTCCTGATCTCGGAGGGCACTGCGAGTCAGTTGCAGTGGTGGCTCACGAACTGCGATTGGGTCAATGGCAGATCCCTCTCCCAACCGGAGCACGTAGTCGTGGCGGATGTGTCCCTTCTGGGATGGGGGGCCCACATGGGAGAGGCGGAGATTAGAGGCCGCACTCAGCCGCCAGCATGATGGATCACAAATGGCGTCTGAACTCCGATGTGGCACAAGGTCTCTTTCAGCAGTGGAGAGAGACTTGGCCACCGAAGAGAACGCGCAATGTCATCAGTTCTGCGCGTTGGAGTTTTCAAGGTGGCACTCGCTAGGCGACGCTTTCCGTCACAAGTAGAGCTGCGGTCTGTTGTACGCCTTTCCGCCTATATCACTCCATATCAACCTTCTGGAGCTGCGGGCGGTCTGACTTGCACTGAAGGCAATCCTTCCCTCTGTCCGGGGAAGTGTAGTGCAGGTGTTCACGGACAACACCACCGCCATGTGGTACTGCAACCAACAAGTCGTGGACCCTTTGTCAGGAGGCTCTGCGCCTCTGGACATGACTGGAACACCAGGGCGTCACCCTGGTGGTTCAACACCTGGCAGGTTCCCTGAACGCCAGAGCGGATGAACTCAGCCGCCGGCATGATGGATCACAAATGGCGTCTGAACTCTGACGTGGCACAAGGTCTCTTTCAGCAGTGGAGAGAGCCTTGGTTAGATCTATTCGCCACTGAAGAGAACGCGCAATGTCATCAGTTCTGCGCGTTGGAGTTTCCAAGGCAGCACTCGCTCGGCGACTCTTTTCATCACAAGTGGAGCTGCGGTCTGTTGTTTACTCCTTTCCGCCTATACCACTTCTGCCAAGAGTGCTTAAGAAGTTAAGGCGAGACCAGGCCCAAGTCATCCTTGTGGCTCCGGACTGGGCACAAACATACTACTATCCCTTGCTACTCATCATGTCAGCCGATCCCACGATTCGTCTTCCTCTCCAGGAGGACCTTCTGTCGCAGCAGCAGGGGACGGTCCCCCACCCGAACCTGTCCAGTCTCCACCTACATGCGTGGAGATTGAGCGGCGACAGTTGAGGCCATTTGACTTGCCTCCTGTAGTCTGTGATGTGATTCTGACAGCCAGGCGTCCCTCCACAAAATCGGTATATGCCTGCAAGTGGAACAAATTTGTGGCATGGTGCACAGCAAAGGCTGTGCATTCACTCTCTGCCCCCCTTTCAGTGGTTCTTCTTTCTTCTTTCTCTTGCCTAGCAGGGCTCTGCTCTGGGCACTATCAAAGGCTACCTCTCTGCCATTTCAGCTTTCTTGAGGCTTCATGATCAGCCGTCTCTTTTCAAGTCCCCTGTGGTAAATAGATTCTTGAAAGGCATTGCGCACATTTTTCCTCCTGTTCCTTTTGTGATGGCTCAGTGGGACTTGCATCTCGTTCTAATGTATCTGATGTGCGCTCCCTTTGAGCCACTTCATAACTGTCCTCTTCGTCTTCTGACTCTTAAAACTGCATTTGTGGTTGCCATCACCTCTGCCAGGAGATTGAGTGCTCTCCAGGCTCTATCTTCTAAACCTCCTTTCCTCTCTGTCCATCCGGACAAGGTTGTTTTGAGGACTCGTCCTTCTTTCCTGCCCAAGGTGGTCACAGCCTTTCACATCGGGAAGTCTATCACCTTGCCCACCTTCTTTCCGCATCCGGATCCCTCGAAAGAGGAAGAGAGGCTCCACCGTCTGGACCCAAAACGTGCGCTCTCCTTCTATCTAGATCGCACACAACAGTTCCGGGTGGACGACCAGCTCTTTTTTGGTTACGTGGGCGCTAAGAAGGGACAGGCAGTGCACAAGCGGACCATCTCTCGGTGGGTCATCTTGTACATCAAGGTCTGCTACTCTTTGACGAAAAAGGAGCCTCCTGTTGGGCTGCGCCGCCCATTCCACTCTGGCCACGGCGGCTACTACTGCCCTGGGTCGGGGAGTCCCCTTGCAGGACATCTGTCAGGCAGCTACGTGGGCCTCGCTGCACACGTTTGCTAGACATTACTGCCTAGACAGCCAAGTCCGGAGAGATGGCTTTTTCGGCCGTTCCGTTCTCCAGGACTTTCTGGTGTGATCTTGGTTCGCAGACCCACCACCGGGGTTGGTATTGCTGGGGTATCTATTCTAAGGTAAGGAATCTAACACTAACCGGTTTCTTTCAGATGCACAAGTTACTTACCTTCAGTAACGATATATCTGTAAGAAACAGTAGTTAGTGTTAGATTCCTTACCGCCCCACCCATCCTCCCCGTTCTGCGAACCGATATCTAGGGCTAAGGACATCCCTTTCAGGGCCCTAGTTTCATGGCACCAGTGTCTGTTTCTATCATGGCTCTGCGTTCCTGGCGCGGAAAGCTATGTACAGAACTGATGTCAGCGCACGAGGGTGGCGTCTAAGTACTCCGATGACGCCATCTCGGCGATCACGACACTGACGCGGATCCGCAGAAGACGCCTACCTACGCGCAGGGGTACTGCTGACGAAAACTTTCTGGATCCAGTCTGACGCCTGGGGATATTCTAAGGTATAGAATTTAACACTAACTACGGTTTCTTATAGATATATCATTACCAAAGCTAAGTAACTTGTGCGCTTAGTTATGATTCTTTTTGTATCAGGAAAGTCCCGAGGATGACACAGTGAGCTAACTGGTGTGTACCTACCAGCAGCTCCCCTGGTGTATTTTACATGAGGCACTTCCTAGATTCACCTCACTTTTTTATACCCGTTTCGTTGTCAAATGTTTTATCGGTCTTCTGCCTGCTTTTATTGATTTTACACACTAAAGATGACATATATGGGGGTATGTAACTAGATAACCAACCCTGTCCTACCAAGATAATACATTGTGTGACTTTCCCTTACAGGTTAAACATTTTTATATTTGATTTGTAACCATGCTTTTGTGTATTAACAGTATTGAGTAGAGGACACCCTGTTTTTTTCCCTTTCTTGCTCCTTTTTTGAAATATATACCCACTTGGTCTCAGCCTTACCTCTTTCTTAGCCTTGATTGTCTTTAATATGTGGGTGAGATGGCAGACATTTCAGACTCCACTCTTTCGATTAATTACGGACTGGTGAATCAGTTACAGTTTCCATACTCATTGGCAGCCACTGCTACAACCTTATTTTTGCCATCACATATTTGATTAGTTGCAGGCAGTACTCTCTCCACATCGGGAGGGATGATTTCTGATGCCTTTTTTGCCAATGACGAGGCTTTTGAGGGAGTGATGTCAAACTGGAACCTCCCTCTTTCAAGTCCACATTTGATCAGTACCTAGTAGAGGGAAATCATTGGTTTCCCAAGCCCTCAACCATGTTTTACTCACTTCCCACATGGTTCGCTCTGACTCCACTGTTCTACCCTCTGGTATAATGTGGCCTTAAGAGAGGCCAAGCGGGGCTACAAAACACTCAAACATATATCTCGAGGGCAGATTATTCGCCAATGAGCTTGTGATTCATTGTGGTTTGCATGGCTCACCTGTAAAAAACATATGCTCACCACAAAATCAAAATATTCTGTTGTAAAAATAATTCATGCCTGCAATGGGGCTGCAAAAGTTTCAGCATTATACATACTTTGTCCTTTCCTGATTGTTCCGCCTTTAAGCTGCTGAAAAAATTAATAGTCCTTTACTGCTGCTTCACCGCTCAAGGAGATCTGGCTCTTGGCTCCTACCATCCTTTAGCACAATCCAGATGATGCTTCTTAACAACTGATTTCCACTCTCCGCGCTGAGCACGAGGCTGCCAATGGTTCATATTTCAGGACTCTTGCTCTTTCTACAGAAACTCCAACGTGTTCTAGTCACAATTCCCTATCTCTCCTTACCAAGTTCTCCCCTCCATTCTCTGACAATATTTTAGAAATTATGTCTTCTGACTCCTAGGGTTCTCCAATGTACACCATCATTTTGACACTCTTAACCTCTTCTTCTAATCAAGGCACTGCTGGTCTTGACCATCAAATCTATCTCTTCTGCTTTAGTTCCTATTCCTGTAGCCTGGAAACAGACCTTAATTATTTCACTCTTGAAAACTCTTCAGGTGATTAAGCAGTTCTAAGCAACTTTTGACCAATCTCTTTTTTACCTTTTCAAACTCCTTGAAAAAGCCATTAATTAAGACATTTCTTTGTTTGTGGACTGAAGAAACTGTGAGACGGTCAGAACCCAGATTGCACAGAGACTTCTCTTGTCACTGTGTTGGATCTTTATGATCTCAGAACTCTTGGCAAACCAAGGCAATTAATCAGTTTTGGTCCTATTGGACTCATTGGCTGCATTAGATAAGTCCTTCATTGTATTCTACTGGAGCAGGTCAAAAGTGAGGGGATCGAAGGCAGTATTCTAGCCTGGATCGAGTCTTATCTCTCTCATAAGGCTCAAGACGGTTACTTAGTACCTTTCATATCTCTTACTTAAGATGTCCCACAATTATCTTCTCTAAGTCCCAGGTTTTTAAAGTTGTATGTTTGTCCTCTGGCCCATCCTGTGTTTTTATTCGGGTTTACGTTTGTGTTATGCCAACAACACATATATTTCTATTTTACAATGATCTTTCTAAAACTTTCAAAACCGCTTGTTCAGCATAGTGGATTAGATGATTTCCAAATCCCTTAACCTGAATCCTGAAAATACCAAAGGTTTAGTCAGTGTGGGTTGTTATCTTCTCCGGCCTACCTCTCTTCTCTGGACTAATTACCTGGGATCAGTTCTAACTCCAGTCTCTCAGGTTAAGAATCTAGAATTTCTCTTTGATCAGTACCTCTTTTTAACAATTCACAATAATAAGCTATGTTGATCTTGCTTCTTGCTTCTCAAGGTGCAGCAGAAAATACTTATGTACGTACAAGCCTTCTCCTTTTGTTCACTAGTCCATGTACTATATTGAGTCGCCTCAACTTCTGTAACTGTTTCTTGGCACTTCTTTGTCCATCATTACACACAACTAATTCAAAATGCGGCAGGTTGCCTTGCCTTTACCCTTCTCTTTCAATCCCCCTCTACAGAATTTCTGAAATCTTTCCACTGGCTACCAATGATTATCAGGATTACCTTCAAATCACTTTACATTGTGTTTTTGCCTACCACCAATTTGTTTCCCATTTATCAATAGCCAAATATTTGTCACTACCAGGCCACCCATGCCCTTTGGATAACAGCGTTCTTAATAAATGCTTCACGAATTCACGTACCTGTTATACTGAATGGTATTCCAGTACAAAATGGAGTTCCAGAAACTAGACGAGCAAACATATCCATGGCACTACTTCCTTTACTACCTGCAGACAGATGACAACATTTATCCCTGGACAGATTTGCCTCCCCACGCGAGGAGTAATTGCTTGTTAATATCCCACGGAGACTACTCTGCAGCATTTTGAATCAGACCCTGTCCATGCCTGACATGCAGTGAGCAGCACTTCGCCCCTTATCCCTGGAGGACGCTCAAAAACCCAGACACGGTCACGCAACTCTGGACGCGCGCGGACTCAGCTCTGGCGAAGACCCGGCCAAGACGGGCCCGTCTTAGCCCGGAGGAGGCTGGGCTGGGCCAAGACTCTTTCATCTGGAAATTGGCAACAAGTACAGGCTCTTATTACAAAGGTACAGCTTAATAAGGAGGCAAATTAAGTATACTAAGTGTTTAAACATACCAGTCAAAATGAGCAAAAGTAAAGCTGCAGGCACGTTATCTGGAGGGGGAGTTGTGGGGACTCTGGATGCGTTACTGACCAGGGCTGAGTCGCTTCTGACCCATCAAATACAGCTAACAGAGAAAAGACTCTCTTTGGATTCTGTTGTAGCCCAAAAAAGGTCGTTGATAGGTTGTATGATTATGGCTAAATCACCAGTGGGGTTACCCACACCGTTGATTATTTACACACTGAGCCTGCAGGTCTAAATAATGCAGACAATTCCAACAGCATTAATCCTGCCAAGAATAATGAGGTAGATCCTGATTTCCCAGTTTCTTTAATGTATGTACCTGTGGCGTCTTCAGCAATCCCAGCCCCCACTGTAACTGTGTCGGGCGTGCCACTTGTGAGGTTGTGACCAGATCTAAAAGTGCAGTGAGGGATAGTGTGGGAAGTCCGACAAGATTATTGGTAGCAGGCAGTAGTGAGCCACCTGCCAAACGAACAAGGGGGAGTGATTTGCAAAGGCAGAAGCAAAAACAAAAAACAAAGCAGCCAGCGACTAAACATCACAAATCGGACCAAACAGTTTTGGACAAAATGGTTTTGGACCCTGACAAAGGACCTGAGTCTCGTGACTGATAAACGTAAATATTCTGTGGCGGATGCGTGTGATAATCTAGACCAGTGAAAAAGACTGGAGACTCTGGTGACTGTCCTTTTAACCGCATCGCTGCTGCGGTTATTTTTGCGCTGTGCGGCTGTTTTCAATTAACCGCGTTACATGACGAGCTCAGCTCGTCATCCGCACAAGTCACCCGTGGCTGGTGACGAGCTGAGCTCGTCATCAGCATCGAAGGGGTTAAATCCTGTCTTAAATAAGTTGACGTCAATTGAGGGCAAAATGCTGTAGCTTGTGAAGTCAAGTATGGTATTAGGTACTCAAGCTACTCAAGGGGCATGTTCCTGTAATCTTGTAGTTCATATGTCAGCTGGAGCTCTTTTAGCTCTGAACTACCTGTCCTGAGTGGCTTGCTGGAGGTGAATCCTGTGTGAGGGGTTCACAATACACAAGCTGGGGACTTGGGTGTTAGTACGTCTTATGCACCCCCCCTAAATCATGAGATAATTCAACCTGAAGGCTGCAACACGAATTTAGGGTTAAGGGAGTCTGAAGCAGTGATTGAGGGTAATCGAATATTGCAGCAGAGGGGTCAGGAAAGGGTTCTAAGAAAGAAAATTGGGCAGCAGAAAATAAAGGAGAGGTCTCCGCTAGTTGTTAGGAGTACCCCAGATTTACCTGTTATAGATCTCCCACTAGCAAGCTGCCCTTACATAGTGGTCCTGACTGGTGTACCAATGCAAACTGACTCATATGAGGAATCTCCTATACAGTTGATCAGTAAGGTGGCACACTGGATGTGTAGGGTTTAATATTAAAGATCATCAACACATTTTGATGGCCAGAAGGGTGTCCTGGATTGGTAGATCCCCAAAACGTTTTCCCAGGCGGCAATGTGATTGTCACACTCAGATACCCTACACTTGCGCGTAAGATTCTTTCCAATGGTAAGAGCTTATTTTTAGTAGAGTCAGGTATCAAACTACTACCTCTGGGTTTCTTTTACAGACCCTCTGTTGGTTTCAATCAACAATATTTCCACACATTTCAACAGGAGAAATTAGCCGGATGGGCCTACCCAATCGTTACAAAAAAATGCATTTGCCCCACTAAGGGATCTAAACGATATTGACTGTCTACTCATTGGGTAGGGTATGGACAGAGACTGTGTTACTCCCATGGCCAAAATAGGCCGAATGGTGAGGAAAGAGGAATGCAGTCTGGGACAACCTATACAAATTTCCAGTGAGATTAGGGATTTAAGTAATTTAAGGGAAGATTATATTTATAGATCTAACATTATAGGGCAGCTGGACAGACTTGGGTTGGGATTCAAATTTTGTTCAAGGATAAAAAAATGTTAATAAAATAAATAAGCTAGTTTTTATAAATTTTTATAATGCTTCATTATACGCCCAGGTCTCTTCTAGTTTACAAGAATTAAATATTAGACTTGATAAGATATAAGCAAGGGTGGGTAGCGAAACACTTGATCTTAACTGGTGATTTTAATTGTCATTTGTGCCCAAACGTGATGGTGTCCCTGGGGGATTGGTCATCCTGTACGCGTAGGGATGGACCACATATGGAGCACACGCAGGAAGGAAAGGAACTTAGTGAACTGCTAAGTATTTATGGACTAACTCTCACGTTGGTTCTAATTGCCATTGAGCCAGGCACAATTGTTCATCCAACTTTTAAGGGGGGAGGATGTTCGTTGATTATCGATTATATTATTGTAATTAAAATGTTGTGTATCTTATTTTAACATTAAGTATAGTGTGCTCAGTGATCATAATCCTGTGGTCTTATCCCTTGCTGTTGCGTGTCACCCCCCAGTATCTCATAGTCTGGTGGGGGAGAAATTGCGGCAACGGATCAAGGTAGGAGGTTGCGTTAGACACAGGTTAATAGTAAGTTTTTCAATGGCTCTCTTTTTAGTAAAGGCGAGCAGGACATTGCGAACTGCTTATACCTGGAAGTGCAAGGGGTGGACCTAGTGGAGGCCTTTGGAAATGTTGCGCAGCTAGTTGATAGTCTGTAGAAAGCACCTGTTTTTACGGCTAGAATGGATACCCCAAGATGGTTTGATGAACATTCCTCACGAGCCCTAAGAGAGCTGAAAGCAGCCCTTAACCAATCCCCGAGGGATAGGGATTGGGTGTCTGCTTGCCGGAAAAAATATAAACAAGCTGTCAAGTGGCGCAAGGGACAAATGCTGCAGGAAGCTTGGGAAGAACTCTGAGGCAGTGGGGACGAAGGACTCTACCCGCTTCTGGAGAGTTATTAACCCTTTGAGTGCTCATGACGAGGTCAGCTCGTCATGAGCTACAGCGCTCCGGTGCTCATGACGAGCTGAGCTCGTCATGACCTCGCCCGTTCCGTGGAACGCTCGCACGCTGGGCTGATTCCCCTGCTGTGCTGAACGTTCCATTGGAACGCGTGTGGCCATGACGAGCTCAGCTCGTCATGAGCACCTGAGCGCCGTAGCTCATGACGAGCTGATCTCATGGGTGTACGCGCCCCCCCCGCCCCCAGCACAGTGAGGGAAACAACCCCTCATGGAAGGGGTTAATAATCCCTGTTTTAAAGACTCGAACAGACTCGGGCTATGTAATAATATCCTGCCGGCGCAATGGCAGCAGCACTTTGCGGGGCTGTATAATTATCATTCTAGCTTGGACTATTTACAGGAGCTATACATTCAGAGCAGATTTTGACCCTAACTCCTTTCTCTCTGGATGAGGTCAGAACGGGAATTGAGGGTCTCACTAGAAACAAGGCACCGGGTCCAGATGGGATCCACCCAGAATTCTTCTGCAGCAACGTAGAGATCTGGGCGCCGGTTTTAACAAGGGTCTTAAATGCAGCAGTGGACGCAGTAAGGCCGCCATCATGGTACACTGCTATTATTGCCCCCATATTTAAGAAAGGCAATAGGGATAGCCCACAATGTTACTGCCCATATCTCCTATTGATGTGCCGGCGAAGGTTTTGGGGTGGGTGGTTTTAAATCAGTTGGTGGAATGGGCGGAGGCAAATCAAGTCATTACAGATGTGCAATATGAATTCCGATCTGGGAAATCTACTACAGATCAATGCCTCAAACTATATCTCACCACTGCCAAATTTACAGGAGCAAAATCAGGGACCGTGTACCTAGCTTTCATGGACCTCACTGCGGCCTTTGACTGAGTGAACCGTGGGAAATTATGGATGATTTTGAGCGAGCTTGGGGTGGACTTTGGCTTAATTCATATTTTAAAATCCTTACATTTTAACACCCCGGCGTTGGTTAGGTGCACTCAAGAGGGGAAGGTAATGGACTCCTTTAAGTGCTCCAGGGGGGTGAGACAGGGTTGCATATTAGCACCCTTCCTCTTCAATCTATATAATAATGCCCTTGACTCTGTACTGAGTTCCATACAGGCAGATAGCCCTAGGATTGGCAATTGTGTGGTTCCGGTTCTGCTTTACGCAGATGATGCGGTTCTGCTTGGTCGTACTCCTAGGGGTTTGCAGCTTCTAATAGATGGTTTTGTGACCTTTATGAACAAATTGGGCATGGTCCCTAATCTCACAAAATCATATATTAGGGAACTAGGGAAGAAGTCACACAAATCCTATAACTATACAAAAGGTTCTCATACCTTAGGTAAAGTACAGTCCTTTTCCTATCTGGGTATTTTATTTGATGATCATTTACATTTTAAACATTTGCTAGAGGAAAAGTGTTTAGCTCTGGTAAGGTCAACGGGCTCAATCTCGAATTTTGCACAAAGGCTAGGACGATGGACCCGAGAAGTGGTTCTTAAATGATATAGCTCAATGTGTTGTTCCAAAGTGTTATCTGGAAGCGAGGTCTGGGGATTTGTTGAGGCTAGCAAACTGCAAATTGAAGAAAATAAGTATTTAAGGCGCCTACTTAAAGTTCCCCAGAGTACTTACACGCACATTATCCATGAAGAGTTGGGAACCAGTTGTATAACTGATTTGATGGCTGTTAGACCTTTGCTATGTTGGTTAAAGATCTGGGCAAATGAGGGGACCTTTAGTAGGCTGGTGAGCCAAGATTGTCTTTCTCTTGAACATGGGTTTAAAATTCCTTGGCTACGGTATGTGAAGAAGTCTTTTGACAAAATAGAGTGTGCAGACTTATTTACTAACCTAGCTAATATGAATACTCAGGAAAAGGTACTCGTTAAGGAACGGTTTGTTAAGTACTCTACGAGGCTACGGGAGGACAGAGAGTTCATTAAGCCTTCGGTAAGAGAATATCTAGTACTTCAGTCTACCAAGGGTATTGAACCTTATCTGTCTCTTATATGCAGGCCCATGATAGATTTTTAATTACACGTTTAAGGCTAAATCTTTTTCATCACCTATTGGCGGTACCAGCAGGCTTTACAGCGACCATTGAACAGAAAGTACCCTGTGGCTGCCACAACAGGTCTCCGCAGGATATCCTACACTTCGTTCTGCTTTGCCCGTATTAGGCATTCCCCAGAAAACATTTTCTGAAGGCACGGTGTTGCTCTGGAATTTTTAAAATTGGCACCCGAAGCTCACACTATTTTTTGTATTACAAATTTCTTAAGGTCTGCTCCTGGAGTAAGGGTTTCAAAGGATGGTTGAGCTCAATGAATTACTGTCTTAACTTTTATACCTCGCCGTTTTGAAACTAGTATTTCATAGTATTTTAAATTCACTGTGTGATATATAAATTACTGCCTCGCCTTTTATATTTCGTGTTAGACCTGGCACCTTGGCGTGAGTCTCCCTTCCACTTTTTGCTGATGTGCCTCCGATGTTTTGCTGGTTTTCCGATACTCAGGGCACTGCGCCACGGCTGATCCGTGCCACAGTGCAAGTGCTCCCTACTGTAAATTGCATATACGATTGGTATTCCTGATTGGTGCATTGGATTTGCTGTCAGTCCCTAGTAAAGTGCACGAGAGCGTGCCGGGGCTTGTAGATGCCAATACTGCTGGTGGGCCTGCAGCGCTGGTTGCGCCACCCACCGAAGCAGCCGTAAAGATGTGTCTGGGAACTGCGACCGCAGAACCCGCGTGCGGTCTCGTACTGTCACGCTAGCTGGGCAAGTGTCCCCACTTGCCCGCACCGACCCTTCCCTTGACTGCATATTAGTCACCCCTATGGTAGGCCTGCGGGCAGGGTGCGTTGTAGGTGTAAGGTAGGACAAGCCCTGATGTGCGTGGCATGTCCTGGTAGTGACTTACAACGAAGACCGTATTTCACTACTGAAGGCTACCTGCTCCGTTAGGCCAGACTGAGCTGCGAGGATTATTACACCCTATAATCCCCGCAGGCTCAAGGAGCATGGTAGTGAGTCATGTTTAGTATGCCTGAACTCAGGATGATGAGATATTTCTTGTAGGCAAGTTTATTTCAGTATCCTGGGTTTGCAAATGCTACTTTTAGAAAGTTAGCATTTGCTTGCCTAACCATTTCAGTTGCCTCTGCCAGTATGTGTATCCGACTGTCTGGGATGTGTGAGTGACAGGGCTGGAGGGATGACAGGTGGTGAATGCGCAGATTACACCTTAGTGGGAGGTAGGAGTGCCTCTTGACTCGAACTGTCACTGTGCTCGGCCACCACAATGCTGGCTCCACCCTCCTGGGGAGCGGCGGATGACTCTGCCGGCACCTGGCCCAGGAAGGGCGAAGCCCCCATCAACAAGGTACTCTGGCCACCCCTGTCCGGACAATGCTGGCCCCACCCCCTGTGGGGCGTCTGATGCGCCTGCCCCTCACACTGAAAGCAGAAGCCGGAGTACACCCGCCGGGGTACTCCAGAACTGAGAGTGGCTATGCAAAGGCCCCCCTGGCCCGCGAGAACAAAAGAATTGGCCTATAAAAGAAGGAGCCCTGCTCCTTGAAAGTTAGATCCGGTTTGGGCCACAGAAGGACTCTGCCCGACGAGAAGGACCGCGAGAGACAAGGAGGGGTGCTGACTCTTGCCTGTGTCTGGTGCCTTGCTGCTGAAGGAGAGACAAGAGAAAAGACTACGAGAAGACTTTTGCTTTACTTTGTGCCAAACTCTGCTGAAGAGATCTCCAAGGGCTTGCAACTGAACTTGCCCCCTGACCAGCGTCCCAGGACCAGTGGACGCTACCCCCCTGGAAGAAAGCGACTGCGGGTGCTGACCATCGCCGCAGTATCGACAAAGAGGAATCTCCTCTAAGGCATCAACGTCATCCCGACCACCGTGACCGGGGCCCACAGCAACAGCGGGAGCAAAGCAAGGACCAGCCGCCGCTGGCCCGAACACCGTGACCGCAACTGCACCGGGAGCCCGAGAGCAAAGGGAAGGAGGACCCGTCCGGTCTGAGCTCTCGAGGAGACTGCACAGCGAGCAGTCACTCACCTGCAAGGACGGGCAGTTGCCCTACGAGAATCCACAAGGTCGGTAGCCTGCCCGACAGCCCAGCTGTGAGCCCACAGCTGCACCGACATTTGGCTGGGTACGTCCTGCACTTGGGGACCGTACTGCCACTTGTCACCGCCGCACAGCCGCCGTCTCCAGGGACGGAGCGGACGACGAGGAGAGGACCGTACCACCACAGAACACCGCTGCCCCGGACGACCAGTGACCTGCTCGGCCGAAGAGCCGCAACGATCAGCGACCCCGGGAAGGCAACGCGACGTGGGACAGATCCCCTGGAAGCCGCCGGCTCCACAAAGAACTTTGGTTAACACCGGCCTACGGGCCTCAAGAGAACTGCTATAAGAACTGTGGTAACCTGAATCAAGTATTCTGCAACCGTATTCATAAAGTATATCGACTGTATTCACAAGCCTGCTTAAAATCTATATAAAGATATATATTTTTACAGAATACAGTCTGGTCTCGTTGTGTGGTGGGTTGGTTGTAAAGGTGTACTGTTGCAAGTGTTTAACCCTATGTTCCCCAAAGATTAGCCTACGACTGCTTAAGCCACACTACCTAGAGGGTAAGCAGAGGTTGTCTGGAAGGTAACCCTCAGCCCTGACGAGGAAGAGAGAGTCCCTGCTTGTCGCTAGTGTTGCACTGCGCCAACTAGAGCCTCCCCCTTCCTACATTTCGCTGTTCTGAAATTTGTGTTTTACAGTATTTTAGTTCACTGTGTGATTTATGTTTATTGGTCCCAAAAAATCTTTAGTCGTGGGTTCCTCTTTTCTGAAATTCTTTAAGGAACAAAATATGATGTGTACCTGATGTGGCTGTGCCCTGTAGAATCTCTTGAAAGTTGTACCTTCTAATGATTGTTGTTTTATTTTTTTTATATGGATTGTATCGTTTATGGTATTGTTTATACGTCGAATAAAGATAATAATAACAATATCCCACTGCTTCTGACACTTCTCTGTGCTTATAATTTATATCCAAATCTTCTACAACAGCTGTGCCATCATTTTCCTCTGATTACTTCCCCTGACATGAACAGAACAACTTCCCTATGGCATCAGTAATCAAATTTAGATGAATATGAATTATGTGAACGTGTAGCAGGTCTGTGTTTGTGGTTAAAGAAATCTACCAGTATTCAGGATAGGTGTTTATGCTACTGTCTAGAAAATCGTTAACATAAGAGCTACATCTTTGAGGAAGTCACTTAGGGAATGGCTAGAGTTAAAATAGTATAGTTTGGCACTAAGAAGTCCCTGCTTACACTGTTGGAGGTATTGGGTTAGAAATTCAGACACAGCATGACTGGGTAAAAAACACGCTATACATGAAATGGCCGTACAGTCAGAGCTGTCACTTCTAAGAAGAATAGGCTTTTTGCTTTACAGGTAATTACCTTGGGGTGGATAGCACCTTCTGATGCAGATATACAACTGCAACGTTTTTATGGCGGTTTCACTCTTGATTTTTATAACATCGGGCCACTGGCTGATTGTTATCCCTTGGGTAGAAGAGTTGGGTGTTCTCATCTGTATTTGGGAACTTTAAATTAACTATAATTAATATGCGGCCATTCAGTGGAGCTGAACTGCCAGAGAGAGAGAGCCAGTGTATCACGTTTTGTGGTTACATGTCTGCTTTTGCTCCAGTTCCTTGGTAGTCATGGGTGAACGAGGGAAATTAATTGAGCTGTGCTCATATTATAGAGTTCGACACAAACCTAATACCTTAAAAATAATAATGACTCTCACCAGAACTGTAACAGAGTCACCTCCCTGTTCCAAGGCCATTCAACATGCCCAAATTAACCGGGGTACCAGAGATAGTCAGGCTTTTAGTTCACTGCTTGCAGTCTTGTAGTTCACTGCTTGCAGTCTTGTGAAGAGGAAGTGATCAGTTAAGAGCTCATCTAGTGTCAGAGCTTTGCAAAGTGACTAATTGGTGGGTGCAACCTCACACAGGGCCTCCTTAGATGGGCAGAAAAGTTTGTTTGGTGCATCTGCATCTGGATATGGGGTATCAGAGTGTGAAATTTTCAAAGGCCTCGCTTCCTAGAGATGCATTCACTAGGGTCCTGCTCCTGGACAAAGGGTGATGAGTCAACCCATGTAAAGAATTAGAAGGCAAGTTATAAGTAGCTAGAAGCCATGAAAGATGCTCACCTTAATGAGCACAACACATTTTGCAGCCGGTTGGAGGGCAGTAGTACACCGGTGGATATCAGATCTTTGCTAGAATATATTCTTGAAAAGGGATGACTTCTTCTTTCAGTCGTTATAGGGAGACTGTAATCTCCTGCAATGGAAAAGGGACTGACTGGATTTTATTTTATTATCAGCAAAGTGTTAATGTATGGCTTTTTTAAAGTACTATTTTGTATTGGGCAGACTCATTGTAGGTGGTTTATTTCTCATACGTTATTGGAAACACTTAATTACATTGAACATTGTTTAGTTTGGTTGGTTCTCATCAGTTGCCTCATTAAAGTGTAATCCAAATGTTATACATTTTAGATGTACTGTTGGAGAAATAACTGATGCAATGAAAAAGGTGTTCGGTGAGCATAAAGCCACTGATCGAATGGTCAGTGGTGCATACCGACAGGAATTTGGAGAAAGCAGTGAAATTGCGTGCACTCTTGATAGGTAAGAAGCTATGATTTTTGCAGTTTTACAATGTCACTATTTAACAAGAGTTTACCCCATACACATTCTTCTTCCTATTTTTCCTATTTGTAGATTTAAGAAATACATTTTGCAGTGGTCAGTTCAGTTTGAGTCAACAAAATCATAATCTCTGCATTTATGCTTAAATCAATCTGTATCTATTCTATAATATATTGTAATTTGTTTTCTATTTCTAACTACAGATCCTCTTTTTCAGTAATGTGTATTTTAAGTAATTTAATATTCAACATTATGCTGTTTAATGACTGAAATCCCACGTTGTTTATTGTTACTAATCTCAATTTACTCATTTCTACAACCATGGAAAATGTGCTAACTGGGGCGGGTAATAGACCCCATGATTCGAACCTGCAATTTTCAGCTTGCACACTTATTTTATGCAATGGATTAATTGTTCCACTGACCTAGCCTTTTTACCTAACATATTTTTAATCTAGCTTATTAATAGTCAATTTTTATTTTTACCTGACTCTGAATAGTAAATACATTTGAACCATCAGCCAAATCCCTTAATTGTTCCTTTCATTAGAACAATAAAAGTATATGGAATCATTTGACACCCACTTAAAGGCAGCAGAATACTAGAGAATCCCTCAATGCAGCACTGAGTCTTTTTGAAAGTCAATTTGGTTTTCAGCTATATGGAATGAAGATCCTACTTTGTTTATGCCCATTCACTTCTCCATTCGTCATTTCTCTTCTTCAAAGGCCATATCATTTAAACTGATACTCTACCATTTTCCCTGTGACTGATCAAAGAAACAATGGCTTTACAGAGTGAAATATAAATTTAAATATAATTTCTTTTTAAAGAATTTAAAGGAGAGATACATTCATTTCACAGCTTATATAGTTCTAATTGATAACCCTTCCCAAAGGTAAATAATTTCCTAGGAGCCAGACTTGATCCAGAAATTAGCAGCACCCATCACTAGCGTCTGATTTTTGTGTGAGACTTGGTCAGAGCTCTGCAAGTCTCCTTCTTGGTGTCCAATATATGACATTACAAGCCCAATTGGTGGCACAACCTTTTGTTTCTGCACCATACAAAAGCATCAGATGAGAATGTTTATGGTGTTGGACTTGTTAAAGACTACATTGCCTCCAAATGCTTCGGGCTTGAGGCACGTCACAAAGTATTGTCATTTGCTATTTTTGACACACATGTATTCTAAGTATTTCTGGTGCTTATTAAATGCTTATGATGCAACCATGTTTGCCTGTACTCTATGTTATATTCCAAAGTAAAACCGAAAGATTGAAGGGAAATTATCCATGCGCATTGACTTTAGCTTTGGAGGTGTGGTCACAATCATTATCTTATTCTAAAGAATCATAAGTGTAGGTCATCTGAGATGAGCATTCACAAGAAAATTAATAAGCAGAAGTTTCCTTTTCCTTGTCATGTAATGATCACAAATAGAAAAGGAGAAAGGCTTATAGGGAGAACACCCATTATTTTCTTTAAAAGTTGAGGCAAAACCTTCGGACATATTTAGAGAGTATTATCACTGTTTACACAAGTAAGCCATTTATAGAAATTTACATCAGAAAATGACTAACACATCATTACCCTACTAATTTATCGTTATGGAAACTTGTTGTACAATAACAATTATGTTTGTGATCTAAATGCCCTTGCACTCTATAATATCTTATTAATCTATTACATTACCTTCATGAGGAATACATTAAACCACTTCAGGAGGTACTGGAAGGGTAGCTATGATAATAGAGCCCTTGGGATGAATGTTAATCTTTCCGACATACTTACCGAACAAGCTTTGGGATGTAAAGAAAATGAATCGTGAAAAGCAGTTGATGTGGATGCATGATGCTGTCACACTTAAAGATTCCAGAAACTTTTTGTTGATTGTAAATTCACATCTTGATACAAAGAAAATATCACCCGCCAAAGACATTGCTCTCTGTTTGGATAGACGATATTGCAAAGCTATTTTGCGACAGCAGAGCCTCAACGGATAAGAGCTCTCTTGTTTCGAGTGATGTAAAATGGTAAAGTGAAGGCGGATTTTTCTTCGCTGTTGGATATGCAAGCAGCTATTATAGCCTTATAGCCCGCCGTAGAGGGCTATACCGGCTATTAAAGGCCCTCTCCAGCGTTAAAGGCCCCGAGCCGAAGGCGAGGGCCTTTAACAAGGGAGAGGGACTTTAATAGCGGTATAGCCCATCTATGAAGGGCTATAAGGCTATTAAAACATTCTGTCACTAGAGGACAGAATGTTCTAACAAATAAAACAAAGACTTTTGGGACCGTGGGGGGATTGGAATCCCCTCAGGTTCCCTGAAGCCTTTGTTCACAGCCAGAGCTGTGAACAAAGAAACATTGGAATGTTGGAGCTCCAGGCTTATACCAGCCATTATAAGCCCAGAGCACTCCATTGTTTTCAATGGAGCTCCCAACATTCCAATGTTCTAATAAATCATTACGAAGCAACGGATCTCCGCTTCCGAACAGCATTCCGGCATTCTTATTCAAATATATGATGTACCACTGGTTGACAATTTTAAGCCCACTCTACAATGCTTTCTGTATTAATGCTCCGGATTCATGGAGAGGCTCATTTCTGGTACCTATTCACAAAAAAGAGCCAGTAGCTCACCTCAGATCTTTCATCTCACCTTATTGGATGTCGTAGGCAAAGGTTACGCACAGCTTTAAAAAAAAGATTTGATCAAGTGGGCTGCTGAGCAAAATGAGTCCCTTTTTTGTCAAACAGGATTTGTCAACGGCAGTAACTTTGAGGAGCTTATTGCACTGTCAATGCTTGTTTGAGAATACTTTGACAAATAAAGGGAGCTTGCTTTATGCTGCTCCTATTGATTTCACTACAGCCGTTGACAATGTCAATAGGGGTAAGCTTTTGGTAAACATTAATGAATGTGGCATTCGCAACCTTTACTGAAGTTAATCATTGGTCTCCACTCAAACATGTGGATAAAGATAAGACTTGCGTCCAAATGGGTAATCTCAGGAAAAACGTTTATGAGCAAGGGACTGAATGAAGCAAGGCTTCTTACTGGCCCTGCGACTTTTTAACTTGTATCTGGAGGACCTGTCCCAATTCCCTGTCCCATAAAGAGCCTGCCCACCCAAGGTAGCAGAGCTAGCAGATGTGAAGATTATTATAATACAGTATTTTGCTGACAATGTTCTGCTTGATATTTCCACAGTGGGTCTCCAAATGCAAGATATTGCATGAGTAATGATATTAAAATTATTACATCTAAGGCAAAGATCATTGCTTTTGGGAGGAAACAAATAAGAAAGGGCATTGGGTGATCGTAATGAATGCATTGAGAAGGTGTGTTGCTAGAAATATCTAGGGGTGTGGTTTGAGGAGAGGCGGTGCACAAAGCATACAAAACATCAATTAGGTATGTGCCCACCTTTCTAAGCACAACATTCTATCATCTTTTAAAGAATGTCTCATACTCTGACACAATTTAATTGTGTAAAGTGATAGAGTGTAAATTAACTTCAACAATTCTTTATGGCAGGATTGCATTTATAGATAACCTTGGTGACTGCCTTGAGAAAATACATTTTAAGAGTTACTGCCAGGCCCTCTCAAGCACAATTAACGTTAGTGTTTAACTTGACAAGATGTAAACAGCTTATCCAAGCCAAATGTATCTCTTATTGCTGTAAGTTAAAAAGAGCGGGCCCGGATACTTTAAAGGTTTACCTCTGGACAATGATGAATAAAAGTTTTGCAGCGTGAATCTTTCTGGATTCACTATGCTGTGCATATTCCGCAATCTGGTGGTTGGGTCCGGAATCGTAGTCTTTTTTTCTCTTTTTTTTTGTAGCCCAGGTGGGCGTCGACGTCCCACCTTCTGGTGTACCTTCGGTGACGTCGACATGCTTCCGGCGGAAGCTACCACCCTTGGGCGCCATCTTCAGATTCTTTTTCCCGCCGTTGGGTCTGGATCGTCGCGTGAAGCTCCAGAAGTTTTGGAGGAAAAAAAGGAGAAAATACAACTACTATTCGACGGTAAAGACCGGAAAAGTTTGGGAGAAGAAGACCATCAGAGAGGAGACGACGAAGAAAGAGAAGAACATCGAGATCTTCGACGTCCTTGGAGGAATGCGCATACAGGGGGCCCCCTGAGCGCAGGGATGTACAAGACTCCATTTAAATTCTGCAAAAACTGCCACCACAAGTTCGCGCAGAAGGACCAACACCCGGTCTGCAACCTCTGCCTGCCTACCGACCACGAGAGCAGAGACTGCAACGCCTGCTCTGTCTTCAATCCTAAGGCACTCCAAGTTCGAGAGAAGCAGAGGATAGCTCATCACACGATGCAGGGCAAGGGCCAGGCCCCGACGCTTTACGAACTGGGCCTCTCCACCGAGGACGAGGACAACATCTTCGAAGGTCAAGATGACTTCATGGTCGCAGGGACCGATAAGAAAACGCCTGACTAGGTAGGAGAGTCTACGACCCTGAAAACTCCCTCAGGGCCTCAAAAGCCAGAGGCGGGCCCTCGAAAGGCAGAGTCCAAAGCCTCGAAAGGAGCACCCGCGCCGAAAAGTTCGACGGCCGAAGCTGCATCCTCTGAAAAAGAGCCCAGCGGATACTTCGACAAGGACTCCCGGAGGCCGAAGACCGGCGAAAAGCAAAGGTCGTCAAAGCAAGCCCCCGGAAAAAGGGCCTTTGACTTCGAAGGAAACGGAGCTGAAGAAAGCTTCGACGTCGACGCCGCCGCCGAAGGGAGCGGCCGAAACGCTCGATGACGACCAGGCCGCAGAGATGCTGGGAAAGAAAAGAAGGCTCGAGGCCGAAATGGAGAACATCCTCCAGAGGAAGAAAGACTTTGATGAAAAAATGAGAAGTTACAAGATCCCCTCGAGGCTGGCAACGTCCGTCGCTGAGGTGACAGAACAGGATTAGTTCGACGTCTAAGAATGGCCGAAAACTCCGGAGCACGAAGAGGAAGAGGACCTCTATTATAATGAAGAGGATTACGGGGACCAGCAGTCAAGCTACGGCTCGGGTTCCTCGACAGCCCAAGACCAGGAGTGGCAGGACATCGAGGCCGAAAACCCGGAGGAGGCGGTGGAGACATATCCGTCGAGGCCTTCGCCACCGGATGACATCGGGGCATACAACGAGGTCGTCAGGAAGGCAGCAGCAGCTTATGGGGTTAAGCTAGAGGAGGAAAAGCCTAAAGCAGATTTCCTGCTAGAAACATTGCTCCCCACACAGACAAGAAGCCAATTCCTTCCCATGCTGAAAAGTATCACAGACCAGGGGAAGGAAGCCTTCAAGGACCCGGCTACATGCAGATCAGTAAAGCCAAGGACGGAAAAGAAATGCAAATTCTCCTCACAGGACCCGGCTTATATCAAGGGGTCCGTCACAGCAGATTCTATTATCGCTGCGACGGCCAGAAGAAGGGCCAACGTCCCAACAACATCTGGGCCTCCACCTGACAAGGAAAGCAGGAGGATGGACCTAACTGGGAGGAAAATAGAGAGAAACGCCGCAACGCACTGGCGGATGGCAAACTCAAACACCCTCCTAAACAGACTGGTTAGAGAAGTGGGTAATCCAATATACCCTTGCGGGCTTGGGCAAACAGTATATAGTTAAGGTAAGGTACCAGCAAGGGATTTGTTTTAGGAATCAAAGTATACAGTATGCTAGGGTCTTTCTTACTGAGACTTATCAACTGAAACAATCAGTCACCGTTATGATCATTTATATTTGCTTAAGACCTCATAAAAGCTACCACACTAGCCCTGAGGAAATACAACAATTTAAAATAATAATTCTTGTTCAACAAATGAAATTTAGAGAATAATGAAAAGCAACACAAGGAAAATGTTTTTAAAGAAACTTATTATTTATATCTTCAAATCAAATTCAAATTTTGCAAGGGTTCAAAAATAATTGCACAAAAATCTTACGTATAAGGAAACGACAAAATCAATCCATCAATACATAAGAGAATCAGTCCAGTCTGTAAATCAAAATAAAAATTGACTCCTTTTTAGAATAAACAGAAAGTCAGATGTAGGATGTAAACATGGACTGGTGTGTCGACGTTTCGGTCTCAAATGTTTTATCCAAAGACCATCATCAGGACGGAGAGGTTAAATGCAGTACGGATGACCCTTATAATAAAACACAGAAAGCACTATAGATGTTCAGAAGTGCACGCCTTGTGACCCGACACTGAGGAACTTATACGTCTGTTTTCTTCGGATGAAGAACGTATTGGACCCTGAAATAAAGACTTCATTCTAATATCTGGATCCACATTTGGAACGCAAGCAAAGGGATAAGTTGCTAAAATCCCAGAGGGCATTAATTCACACGTTGAACTGCACTTCTGAACATCTATAGTGCTTTCTGTGTTTTATTTAAGGGTCATCCGTACTGCATTTAAACTCTCCGTCCTGATGATGGTCTTTGGATAAAACATTTGAGACCGAAACGTCGACACACCACTCCATGTTTACATCCTACATCTGACTTTCTGTTTATTCTAAAAAGGAGTCAATTTTCTATTTTGATTTACAGACTGGACTGATTCTCTTATGTATTGATGGATTGATTTTGTCGTTTCCTTATACGTAAGATTTTTGTGCAATTATTTTTGAACCCTTGCAAAATTTGAATTTGATTTGAAGATATAAATAATATGTTTCTTTAAAAACATTTTCCTTGTGTTGCTTTTCATTATTCTCTAAATTTCATTTGTTGAACAAGAATTATTATTTTAAAGTGTTGTATTTCCTCAGGGCTAGTGTGGTAGCTTTTATGAGGTCTTAAGCAAATATAAATAATCATAACGGTGACTGATTGTTTCAGTTGATAAGTCTCAGTAAGAAAGACCCTATCATACTGTATACTTTGATTCCTAAAACAAATCCCTTGCTGGTACCTTACCTTAACTATATACTCCTAAACAGACATCAATACCAACATTGGGATGAGATGGGGCAATTGCTCAAGCACCTCCCGGAACAATACCGTGAGAGGGCATCACACCTTGTGGAAGAAGGGAAAAGCATTGCAAACTCGTGCTGAAGACAGCCTTGGATGGGGCTGAAACATCCAGCAGATTGATGGCTATAGGCATCACAGAGAGAAGGCAAGCCTGGCTCAGGATCTCAGGTTTCAAGGCTGAGGTGCAGAACAACATCCTGAACACACCCTTCAATGGTGAAACACTGTTCGGAGCCCCAGTTGATGAGAAGCTCACACAACTGAAGAAGGACAACGAGACAGCAAGGTCCATGGGGGCCCTGCAATTCAGGGGGATGAGAAGGGGCACTCCTACGTGGAGGCCAAACGGCAGAGGTGGAAACCAGCGAGGAGAATCTCACCAGGCGTTCCACCAGGGACAACAGAGTGACAACCAAGGTCACCAGGGTCAGCAGAGGCAAAACTCGAACTACCAGAACAGGGGCCAGTTCTTTCGGTCAAGAGGAAACGGACGAGGACAAAGAAGAAGAGGCGGTGAACAACCCCCCTCTAAGTGACTGCTCACGAGAAAAGGTGCTCACCCACCCGAACCCTCCGGGGGAAGAGCACGGAAAAACAAAGAGGAGAAGGATACACGGACAGGACACAAAAGATCATATAACTCCAGTAGGAGGCAGGCTAAGATTTTTTTCTCCAGGAGTGGAGAAAAATCACCACAGACAAGTGGATACTGAACATCATGCAGTTCGGATACTGCATAGAGCTGCTAAAGAATCCACCAAACAGAAAGCCAAAGAGAAGAGAGCACTAGGGAACAGAGCTGCAACTGCTCCAAAAGGAAGCCCAAGAACTACTCCTCAAAGAGGCCATCGAAACAGTCCCATTCAAAGAACGGAACAAAGGAGTGTACTCAAACCACTTCCTGGTACCAAAAGTGGACGAAAGCCTAAGACCCATCCTGGACTTGCGGTTCCTAAACAAATATGTAAAGACCCAAAAATTCAAGATGACGTCCCTGCAAGAAGTCATCCCACAAATAAAGGCCGGGGACTTCTTGTCCACCATAGACCTCAAGGATGCGTACCTGCACATCCCCATGAACAGGCAGCACAAGCACATGCTAAGGTTCGCAGTGAACAACGATCACTACCAGTTCACAACGATCACTACCAGTTCACAACCCTGGCCTTCGGTCTAAAATCCGCACCAAGGGTGCTCACCAAATGCCTCGCGGCAGTGGCAGCGCATCTGCGAAGGGAGGGGATACACGTGTACCCCTACCTATACGACTGGCTCGTAAAGGCAAGCTCGTACAGGACGTGCAAAGATCATGCACAGCAAGTCACGAGAATGCTAACAGGCCTGGGTTTCTCCATACACTGTGGAAAATGCTCAATGGAACCGGAGCAGGTGAAGATCTTCTTGGGTGCTCAAATTGACACCGTCCAATGCAGGGTGTCACCCAGCGAAAAGAGAACACTCAGCCTACTGAGGGAGAAACGTCACTACCAGAAGGGGCGAGCTCTGACAGTGAGGACAGTGAGCAAGATCTTGGGGATGATGGCGTCGTGCATACACCTGGTCCCCAATGTACGCCTACAGATGAGACTGCTCCAAGAGTGGCTACAGCAGCAATGGTCACAAGCTACAGGAAGTTGGGAGGATCTAGTGGTTGTAACGCACAGGGTGCAGGAAGAAATAAGGTGGTGGACCAAGGAAAGGATAACAGTAGGGAAACCTCTAACACCACCGGACCCAACAGTGACCATTACCACAGACGCATCCCAGAAGGGGTGGGGCGCACACATGAACAAGGTCAGAGTGAGGGGCCTGTGGAGCCCTACAGATGCGGTCAGACACATCAATTACCTGGAGCTGAAAACAGTGTTGCTAGCACTCAAGGCCTTCCAGAAAAACCTGTACAGCCAGAAGGTGCTGATACAAACAGACAACACCACAACGATGTTTTACATAAACAAACAAGGGGGAACTTAATCATTCCCCCTGTCAAACTTGGCACAGGAAATCTGGAGATGGGCAATACCACTCAAAATAGACCTGCTAGCCATACACCTGCCAGGGAAGGACAATGTAGAAGCGGATTGGCTCAGCGGGCAGACTTCAGCATCCCACGAGTGGGAACTCAATATACAGGAGACAGAGAAACTATTCAGGAGGTGGGGTACTCCGACAATAGACCTATTTGCAACACGCCGGAATGCAAAATGCCAGTACTTTGCATCCAGGCAACCAGAGGCACTATCACAGGGGAATGCCCTATGGATAAGCTGGTCAAAGACATTTGCCTACGCTTTTCCCCCGATACCATTGATCCCCAGGGTTTTGAACAAATGCATGACAAGCAACATGACGCTGATCCTGGTGGCACCACAATGGGCCAGGCAGACCTGGTACTCTCAGATAATGGAGATGGCGCAGGGGCCTCCCCACAAGTTCTCAAAAAGAAGAGACCTACTGTCTATGGAAAACGGAGAAGTGCTGCACCCAGAGTCGGAGAGCCTAAACCTCTCAGCCTGGCTCCTGGGGACTTAGAGTTTGCACATCTAAAACTACCAGAGAGCACCCTGAGAGTGCTGCGAGAGGCAAGAAGGCCCAGCACACGCAAATGCTAGGGGCAAAATGGAAAAGATTCACTCAATGGTGTCACAAGAAAAAACTACACAGAAAACTGACTAGGGAATCTACGGTGCTAAGGTACCTCACACACCTAATAAAGGCTAAACTAAGCTCCTCCTCGCTAAGGGTACACCTGGCAGCGATAGTGGCATACATAAGAGGAGAAATAGGGAGAAGCTCCTTCACATCTCAGGTCGTGAAAAGATTCTTGGAAGGGGCTAAAAGAATAGCGCCACCAAAAAGAATGCCAACACCGGCTTGGAACCTGAATGTAGTACTAACAGAGCTCATGAAAGCACCTTTTCGAACCGATCCACAAAGCATCACTGCAAATGCTGACTATGAAAACTGCCTTTCTGGTAGCAATCACATCGCTACGGAGAGTGAGCGAACTGCAGGCTCTAACACTACATGAACCCTACATTCAGATACACAGTGACAGGGTAGTAATGAGAGCGGACCCGCACTTCATGCCGAAGGTGGTGTCAAGGTTCCACATGAATCAAAGTATTCAGATCCCTAGCTTCTTCCAAAACCCCACTACAAGCGCTGAGAGAGCACTCCACACTCTAGACGCAAGAAGGGCAGTGATGCACTACATTGAAAGGACGAAAGGACACAGGAAGACAAAACAGTTCTTCGTATCCTTCGCAAACAGTTACATGGGTAAACCAGTAACAAAAAACACCATAGCTCGATGGATCGCACAGACTATACAATTCTGCCACAAGCAAGCAGGCCAGGAGCTAACAGGAGGGGCACAGGCCCACTCAACCAGGAAGAAAGGAGCAACAATTGCCTTTCTGGCCAACACACCAATTCAGGACATATGCCTGGCGGCAACATGGGCTTCAGTGCACACGTTCACTAAGCACTATTGCGTGAATGTTCAAATGGAAGCACAAGTAGGACAAAAGGTGCTTCAACATATTTTCAACAACCAACGCCTATCTTCCACCCAGCCGCCACAAAAGTAACAAAAACCGCTACAAAATCTATGCACAGCATAGTGAATCCAGAAAGATTCATGCTGCAAAACGAATAATTTCTTACCTGTCGGTGTAGTTTTGCAGCTTGAAGATCTTTCTGGATTCACTAGGGAACCCACCCGCCTCCGCCAGACAGATGAGGCTGGAAAAGAAGGTGGAAATGCATAGAAAAGGAAGGAAAGTTGAAGCTTGCAAGATACGTGAAAAGAATCACGTTAGAGAAAAAAAAAAGAAGAAAAAAAAGAGGATTTACATACATAGCCATGGATTCACTACAAGCAGAAAAGACAAAAAGAGACAGAAAAAAGAATCCGAAGATGGCGCCCAAGGGTGGTAGCTTCCGCCGGAAGCATGCCAACGTCACCGAAGGTACACCAGAAGGTGGGACGTCGACGCCCACCTGGGCTACAAAAAAAAAAAAGACTACGATTCCATAACCAACCACCAGATTGCGGAATATGCACAGCATAGTGAATCCAGAAAGATCTTCAAGCTGCAAAACGACACCAACAGGTAAGAAACTATTTGTTCTAGTTGGCTATGTTATTCGAATGGTGCCATAGCGAAACTAGAAGCTAGGGACCTCTGTTTGAAGGAGTTGCCAGTTAATTATTTTCCAAGCTAGTAAAGAAACAGGCGGAACTCTTATCAAATATCCAAGCTTTCAAAGACACGAGTCAAAAATCACATATTAAGTTGTTCCATAGGCTATGTGAACAACAGAATATCCCATTCTACCTTAAGTAACCCTAGCCACTGTAGTGGAAAATAGCACTAATGAGATACTGCTTCGGATTGATCCCCCTGAGACCATTTTGGTACGATAGTCTTGGGCAAGGCTCAGACTGTTCATGCTGTTCATGTGGAGCCAAGTCTGAGACACACCTGTACCTGCACTCGCCCCCTTACATCTCAATAATAATGACTCAGACCAATGTTCAGATGCTTGTCTATTAGAACTTGTCAGATGGCAGTTGAATCCTGTCTCATAGATAAATCTGTCCAGCGGACATCTCACTTTCTCAAATAAATTACATTTTCTTTAAAGAATTGAATAATTGTTAATTGTATTTTCCCCGATTTCTAAATTAGAAATCACATTTCTATTTGTTTGCATCGATTATTTTAATGGATTTTATTTGACTCTATGATTGCACTTTTGGCCCTCTCTGTAACGGAATTCTTTTCGATGATGCTGATTTTATCACGATTGACATATCTAATGCCATGACTGCACTTTCTGCATTCAGTTCTATTTAGATTAGATAATTCATTTTACTTGTGATGGTCTATTTTAATGAATCTTATGTATTTGACAATATGATTGTACTTTTGGCTTTTTGTTACTTAACCACTTTAGCCCATGAAGACTCACAATGTTAGCAGTTAGTCTTTTGGAAACGAATTTTATACATTTGATGGCACGGCTGCACTTTTGGTCCTTTTGATGGCATGATTGTACTTTTGGTCCTTTATTTGACTGTATGACTGCACCTTCAGTCCCTTATGTGATATAATGATCTCTGCTGATGCCGATTTTATTAAGATCGATTACGTATGTAATCCTATGATTTAATGTTTTGCGTCCAGTCCTATTTAGATGATATAATTAATTAATTCTATCTGTGATTGTCTCATTTAATTAAGTTTATGTATTTGCCGGCACAATTGTACTGTTGACCTTTTTGCTTTACATCCATTTTTAGCCCAGATTCAGAATGTTAGCAATCAGTTTTTTATTAATGAATTATATGTATTTGACGGCAAAATTTCACATTTTGACTTTTTGATGGCATTATTGTACATTTTAGCCTTTTGCCACATAACTATGGCAGCCTAGGAAGACTCCGAATCTTAGCATTGAGTTTTTTGTTAATGAATCTTATGCATTTGACTGTATGTTAGCACCTTGACTCTTTTACAACATAATTATTTCTTCTTGCATTTTATTTGTTGATCCATACTGTTCATATATTTTCTTGCTGTTATTTGAATTAATCTTTGCAATAAAGATTATTTATTCTTTGGGTAGTTTTCTACCTTGTGTCCAGTCATTGGTGCAGATAGAGGCATTCAAGTAAGCCAGTTGATAATTTTTTGCCACTGGTAAATCCTCTGCTCCATGCTCTGGAGTAGATATAGTCCAAGCAATGCCTTTAGCACTGACCACCTTAGGAGAGTGCTGAGAGCTTTGCTTCAAGATATACCTGGTCTCATTGTTACTACAGTGCCAGCTTCGAAGGTGTTAACTTATAAGTAAGAGAAGATTGTACAGGTTACAACTCTAGTAATGCGACCATTGGCTTTGAAGCTGGTCAGCTACGAAACTTTTATAACCCCCTATACCACACAACTTGGTGTTTAAGGTATCTTCAGCTGAACTAAGGCCCAATACTATTTCATTTGCTTCTCTGAATTATAGTCCTAAAAGGTTGGACTCTGTAGAAGGAACATCTTTGCTTTAGGAGGCTTGGCTTTGAGGGTAATCAATGCTACTTTTCCTCATGGCCAGGTAATCACATGAATTGTTGGAGATGTATTTCTTTGGGGGTGTTTGTACTACTCCGCCGAAACTGAAAAATACCTTTCTTGGATCTAGTGAAAGCAGCATGAATGCTGCCAAACGCACAAAGCTGACTGTAGATGCAGTGGCTGATCCACGTGTTCTGCAGTGGTGCTCATTAGGAGCATTTTGATATATTTGTTTCGTGTCCAAGCAAAGCTTCTAGCTATGTATTTTGATTGACAAATGTATTCACTGATTTCCACTGATCGTGCGTGAGTTTAGAAGTGTCTGCTTCTCTATTAGCAGTGCTGAACTGAGAATTCAGTGAATATAATCATTAGTTTAGCAGGCCTGTTCAAAAGTCGCCGCCTCTACTACCTCATCTGACTTTTCCAGATCTGGGTCTCCAATAGATAAGAGGAGCAGACTCCATCTTTGCCTTCTTCCTCCAATGCCATAGCCACCAAGGCTTTGGTATAGAGCTGGCAAACTCTCCAGTTAGTGGGAGGCAAACACTTTGTCGTAAGAAATAGAAGGAAATTGCCAGGGAACTGTAGGAGCCTCCAAATATGAAAATGTTGTAATCCCTTTTAGGATGAAACTGCCCTAGTCCCCCTCTTCCCATTTCTCCTTTTGCAAACATCTTGATGGCAGAGGTTCTGTTGTTTTACCGAAGGGTGCCAAATAGAAGGTGGCAGTAGAAGAGATGGGCAAAGGTTAGTAGTCAATATACTGTCTGATCTTGAAAAAAGAAAGATGTTTGAAACCCTTCCTCAACAGCTACCTTTAAAAACTGAGAAATTCAAGCGGATGCATTGTAGCAGATATTTCTTAATTGTATTGGCCACAGCAAATTTATTACAGTATACCTTTCGTAATAATATAATAGGAGATCTTGAATAATCAGACAGGAGAAAATGCCATCCCTGTGGTCAATATATTTTAAACTACCCTCATATTAAATACCATTAAATGTGTCATCAAGGAATACATTCAATTTAAATGTATACTATTAATCAGGGTCTTCCATAGAAGCCGGAATTTACAGTTGATCAGGTTAGTCTTAGATGAGCAATCACTATGTTACTAAACTGTCTACCACAATGTTAACCCCCTTACCAAATTTGTAAACCAACTTGATGCAGTGGGTTAACCCTGCACTGTCAGTGCTGTAGCCAGTAATAGTCGTGCTATGGCTTAGCAGAAAAAGACAGACTAGAGATTTTTAGGTGAAAGCTTGGGATCCAGGCCCATTATAATATGTAGGCTTGCCGGAGCAGTTTTGAATGGTTGCTGATAAAAAAAAATAAGGTTATAACAGAAACTGTACAGACGTAGCAAGCTTCAAGCATATGCATCTAATTAGGTTGTAGGAGCCATCACAAGGACATACAGACCAGAGCCAGGAGTGTGTCTATGGACCAGCGAGTCACATACCAGCGGTGCAGGCTACTACCATGCCCATTAGCCCTGGGGCTCTTGTGATGGGCCAACCCTTACTGGTTCACCGGAGGCCCACCTGTGGATACTGAGGCTAATGGCTTGCCCCTTCCCCAGCAGCGAGGAGGCAATGGCGTACCCCAAACAGACTATCAGACTGTCTGCAGCAGTGGCTCCTGGTTATTGGGCGGATCAAGACGAAGGTTGATCCCGATGCTCTCACTAAAGGTGAGCCGTCTCATTGTGGTGGGCCGATGGCACAAGACAGGCGCTAGACCAGGACTGGTGATGAGGACTGAGGTGAAGGACCCCTTAAGGTGCCTACCTGTCCTGCTTTCCACTCCACGCCTGCTGCAGTGTCATCTACCGTGTACTCTTCCTCTTGCCTCACACTGAAGCTGCAAACTGATTGGAGTGAAGGGCCCTCCTCTCCCTCCCACCATTGCCACCCAGTGTCTGGAGTTTTTCAGTGGCCTGCTCTATAGCCCGTGCTTCTCCTTTGGCCTGGGCTTTGGATGAGAATGTCTTCTGACC
The DNA here is from genome assembly GCF_964263255.1 of Lissotriton vulgaris. Lineage (NCBI taxonomy): Eukaryota > Metazoa > Chordata > Amphibia > Caudata > Salamandridae > Lissotriton > Lissotriton vulgaris. The sequence continues at coordinate 184,066,871 of NC_141694.1, forward strand.
ATCATGCCACCTCAACAGTAGCACACATTGTGTGATAGGAGCTGACAGGGGTCCACCCTATATATTTGGCCTTCCTTGCTGGCAAGAGCCTGCTGGACATTTTGCCTTGGCTACTGTTCATATGGGTAAAGACCTGAATTAAGCCCAGCCCTGACAGGGAAAAATTCACTGTACTGGGAGCCCCACAGGATGCAGGTCTTGGGGCCCCCCTGGGTTCCATCTCCTTATTTCTTTAGGCCATACACAATTCTAAGGCCTCCTTGGAGGGAAAGATTGGAATGGTCAGTGTGCACCTGTCACTACTTTGCCAGGACCTCAAGAATGCAGTTAACCGACTTTGTGAGGTTGAGGGACAAATCTCTAAGGTTGAAGACTCCATTTAATCTTTTCAAACAAAAGTCAGGGAATTGTTGAGGACATTCCTCCTATTGGAGGCTCGTGATGAGTATGCTAAAGGTCACTCCAGGGGAAACAATATCCGGATAGTGGGTGTCCTAGTGGACACTTAAGGACCCTGCCCATCCAACTTATTTCTGAGTGGTTGAGAACATTTATCCCAGTATGGGAGCTATCAACCTGCTTTCTAATTGAACGTGCCCATTACCGTTAATGGGGCAGCCTCAACTTGGGGCCCCAACACGGCCTTTAATTGTATTTATTCTCAAGTACGCCAACTATAGTGTGATCTGAAGGGCCTCCCGCAGCCATGTGTTTCCGCCCCTGCCGTTGTCTTCCTGGACTACACTCTTAATGTGCAACAACAGCGCTGCTCCTTCTTGGAAGTGAAAAAGAAACTTCAAGGTCACATTTGGTGGAGGAGTGGCCAAACCTTGCCTATCACTGAGTGGACTCACTCGGCCAGTCTAGATTGACTGGGGACGAGGGGACGTGGAAGCAACCGGCACAACAGAAGATGCTATCAATCTGCCGACTCTGTGCGTCTCAGCACCCACCTTTTATACACTTGTACAGAGGGCAACACACTATGCACTTACTCAGCTGAAGCATGAACTAACCGCTATACCTAATGAACCCGTACAGCATCCGGTCTACTGGCTGCATTGGAGCACCGCCATCTTTTCACTTTTTTTCTTTTCTCTTTCTTAAATTTGTTGGTTGACAATTGCAGCAACTGTATGATTTTGGTGGGATATTAGGGATTTTTCTTAGTTTTATTGTTCTGGTGACAGATATTTCATGGGTGGGAGGAGGGTATGGCTTACGAATTTGGGTCTATGGGGAGGGAAGTTTGGAAGGTTTCTTGGGGGGGGGGGGGAGCTGTTTGCAACTCCATGGTTCATTTTTTGTTCCCCTACCACATACGACACAGACACGTCACCTGCACACCATCCAGATAAATCTACTATTTAATCGGCCGTACTGAATCCTAATGTGGAACGCGAATGAGCTCAATGCTAGGTTCAAACAAGGAGTAGTTCCTGGGCTGACACGTAAATAACAAGTGTACCATGCAGTTTATTCCGCGGTGCATGGGGTGTCACTATACTCCTATGTAACTCTATCCCTGGTCACGCCAGCAGTCACTCCAGACCTGCTATGTTGTTTCCTTAGTCTCACAGGCACCTTAGAAAGGCAACCATAGTCTATCAGTAGTGTGTATATTTCCCCAGCAGTAATCAACGACTCCCTGTCTCATCTGTTACCCACATTGCATCATTACCCGCTGGAATCTTTTTCCGTAGAGGGGATCACATTGCTGTAATGAACCCGACCTTAGACGCACTCAGCAGAAGCTTGAACACTAGAGTAACTCCACGCTCAACATGGATCACTTCCTTCGGGCTCCATGATTTCTGGAGGAAATGGCACCAAAACACAAGACAGTTCATTTTCTTATCGCACTCTCACTCCTCCTTCTCCTGCATAGACCACTTCTTTACGCCAGGCGTTGGGCTTACCTAGAGTAAGGGGAGTAAACCTCCTTCCACGCAGCGTATCTGACCACTCCCCTGTAGAGTTTTGCCTAGAGATAGATAGCCAGCTGCCCCTGGCGACTGGCATCTTTGCACCTCGTGGGTTAAAGACAAGCACTTCGTTGACTACCTCTGAGATGTAGTCTCTACATACTTTTAAACTAACGTTGGTTCAGTAGATTCAGCTGCTACTGTAAGGGAAGCATTGAAGGTGGCGGCCTGTTGCCACAATAAATCCTATATCACTGACACAAGAAAGGACCAGAAACTGATCACAGTAACATTTGAAACAGACATTGCTAACCTAGAGCACATCCTCTCTCTCCACTGTGGCACAGAGAGCACGCTGCGACGTTTACCAGGTCCAGTCGAAGACCTGTGACAACTTAGACTAAACTCAGCCAGCGCACCTGGCTAATATTGCAACACCGCATTTACTACTGGGCTGTAAAGCAGGTTGACTCCTAAACTGACTTGTGACCTGAGAACTGGAATCCAGGGTGATCCTCTGCGTGCGCCACAGCGACGGCAAGCCAAGCTAGGAGGCCAACCTCATCGCTGAGGTGTTTTCATACTATTACACGTTGGGTTACACTGCCCACATCCCATCCTATTTGGAGCAGACTTCTCCTATAGCAGATGATCTCCTGATGAACTCTGTCAAAGAGGCACAGAAAGAAGATCTAGAGACCCACATCCTGCAAAACTCCAGGCCCGTATGGGTTCCCAGCCGAATTCTTCAAACGATACTCATTTATACTTGTCCTCAAGGAGAGCATGGGAAAATGATACCTGCCATTAGATATGAGAGGATCATTCATAAATTAGCTAAAGACCCTATTGACTGTGCCTCATACTGTCTGATCTCCCTGATGAACATGGAGGCAAAACTCCTAGCAACAAAAGAAATCCTAGCAACTTAATTGCTGTAAGTTATCCACTCCCTTACCAAACTCAGCCAGAACGGTTTCATGCCGATCAGCATCTATCTTTCATGTTCTTCATCCTCTATAAAAGGAATTTCAGACCTTGCTTCCTACAGATTATCCAAACTCTTTATTAAGAGCCCTGGACACAGATCCAAGTCAGTGGTGCTCTATCACTCCCATTTCCAATCGAGAGAGAGAGTCTCTCTCTCTCTCTCGCTCTCTCGCTCTCTCGCTCTCTCGCTCTCTCGCTCTCTCTCTCTCTCTCTCTCCCCCCCCCTCTCTCCCCCTCTCTCTCCCCCTCTCTCTCCTCCTCTCTCTCTCTCTCTCTCTCTCCCCCTTCCCTTAAGCTCGTAGTTGAGACATTGGCATAATGAATGTGCGAAGACGCCCAGCTAAGGGAGTAAGGCGGTATCTGATGGGACTCTGGTCACAAGGATTGAGTAGCCCTTTACACACATGACCGCCCACTGTATATGCAAAGACTAGAGCAATCCATCCCTAGGTTGAAGGATCTGTGTTGAAGCCTCTGGCATACAAGTGAATCATGCTAGATCCCAATACGTTCCTGTGGAGGGCCCCCACCCCACTGATGTCAAAGTCTGGCCACTTACAACTGGATCCTTAAAATATTTGTGTGTACATTTTGCCACAGATCCACAACAATCTTAGGACCTCACTATTACATCGTTTCTGCACACCATGTACAAGGTCTGAAGCCCTAGTTAAAATGGTGGTTCTCCCACGATTTCTGTATGTCCTCCAAAACTTCCCCCACACCTTGACCTCCCCTCCCTCTTCTCCAAAATAGGAGCACTATTTACCAAATATCTTTTGGCTTGTGCGCAACCCCAAGTCTCACTATCCAAATGCACACGTGCCCCATATTATGGCGGGCTGGAAGTCCCGGACATGCATCTGTATAACTTGGTGTTGCAGCTGGTGGTAATTAATGACTGGATAAACAGGAACCAGAATGATCTGACGTACCACTTAGAACGGGATGACATACCACTTAGAACGGGAATCGCTACAAACTTGGGATTTAGAACGAATACTCAGAGGTTTATTTGTTCCCAGGGTAGTGCCAGATTAAACCTGGGCTCCTTTGGGGTGTTCGACTCCCTCAGGTATGGAAGCTAAAAAGATTTCAAGCTTGGGATCAGGCCAGTATATTGAAAATAAGGGCTGTATGGTCTGATAATTTCATTGTCTTTCGAAATGTTAACAGCGAAATTCCAGATATACAAAATCCACTTCCGTTACCTGCAACTGACACATTACGACCATCTTCTAGAAAAAGTGACAGACTTCAATCAGCTCAAATCCAAGGTGACAATGGAGCCCCTGGGGAATATGGGGGTCTTCCAAATGTATAGATCAATTTTGATAAACACACTGGATCCCTTCATACTCCTCCCTGAAAACATGGCACCAGGATGTAAGAACACTGTCAAGGAATGGCAGGAAGCCAAGATGGCTGCCAGGTATTTAACTACATCTGTCAACCTCAGACTGATTCAACTCAAATGTTTCCATCTGCTATATTATGACCCCCATAGAATTTGACACTTGCGAAGGAGGCAAGATAACTGCTTCCCTCAGTGTCTACCTGAATGTGCAGGTTTTTCCCACATGATATGAGATTGCCCCTAAATACTGCATACTGGGCCACAATACATGATTCTCTTTGTTGCCCGCTGGGTTGCGCTTTGACTCCAAACCCAATGCAGGTGATTTTAGGCATTGGCGACTTGGCGGTGGTCTATGTGGGTACCTGCTGCTTAGTGCCCAAAAGAAACATTTCCTGTTTTTGCATCACCGTCTCCCCCCACCCTCCTATCCATTAGGCAGGTCATTATTGCAGCCCTTTTTGAATGGATGCAAATGGGAATGGTGGCCTCAAGGAGCAGCAGACAGCCATCTTGTGTTAGTTTTCGCAAATATAGTTTTTTTTAGAAGCAGGCCAACCCATTAATGGACATGTTCTGCTTTTTTAAAACATATTTCCAGTTTGGGCACACATCAGTGGGAGCATGGAGTGGTCACCTGTACCACTGTCTTGCACCAACCCCAATCTGACAAACATGATTCCAAAAGTTGAAGCTGCCCCTGGGCACAGCTTTCCCTTTGTATATCAGATACCACCTCATTTGAGATGTTGGTGTCTGATCAATGGTTTTCAACTCTAATTTTGGCCATACGTATATATACATTCAATTACAGCCCCCAAATAAGGATGACCCCCACCTTTCACATTCCTACTATTTGTGATTCATAATGGTTTGAAAAACCCTCACAAAATAGGTTTATTCGCTGCTAAAAAGGCCATTTGTATTCACAACGCGGTTATTTTGCGTATTATCAGGGTTTGCAACCACAAAAGGGCTTTGTACATTAGACTGAAAATCCTCTTATTGATAGGCCACTGCGAAAATGTTTCAGTCGTTTAGTAGAGCATGCCTACTCTTAACCGGTGATGTCTAGATGGCCATTTGGTTTGGATATTAATAACTCACCCTTTAGTTTCATGATTGCTATTTTAGCCCCGTTTAATCCAAAGAAAGACCCTCAAAGGGTGGTACCCAGATGTAGAGAACTGTTTTGTGCTCAGCAACTTCCGTGGATGCCCAGTGCCCCGCACATGGGTGACTGATAACCTCCAGCACCCCCACACTGTGCCCGAATCCATGTTTAACTCTCCTAACCCTAAACTTCAGTGTAGACCAAAGAAACTCTGGGTGTATTCCCTGCTCACCTTAGGCATCAGTATCCCAAATCCCTGATTATCAATCGTGAACCCAGCTCACCTTGTCCTTCCTATACAATATAAACTTAATTTGGAATTTCATATTGAATTAATTAAACATTGTTTAAGATCTATTTAAAACATACCCCCTGAACTGAAATGTTTGTATAATTGAAAATGACAGTTAAGAATGAAAATATATATTTTTTTTATATGTACTTTTAACATTGAATCAAATGTATACACATTTTTTAAAAAGTCGAGATAAATGCATTTATTTTAACATTTTTTGCTGTGAGGGTTCTGTTATAAGTGCCTGGCTCCATTATTTCCTATGGCAGCTTGTTGCAGTATTAGTCGTTGGCCTTGTGAGGTATACGTGACTTACTCCAGGTCTGAACTGAAGTACAATTACAAATGTACTGCTTCATTTTTGGCTGTAGTAACTTTACAGTCAGAACATTTGGTTCATCCCCCTGTTTCACAAGGTGGAGACACTCAAGTACACACTTAGTAGTAAATTTACCTTCAGAAATACTGAGTAGCCGAATGTAGTAAATTTAGTACAAAGTATGAGAGTAAGGGCAATTTGTAACAATGGGCAACAGTCTAACCTGGCCGCCCACATGTAATGATTTTAATTAATTGAACATAAATAAACTACTACTATAAGAGTAGGCTTACCTTTTTTGAATAGGCCCCAATGTGCTACTATGTAGAAGTTGTGAATCTTGATCATTTATTTACACACCTACCCTAACCAGTCTTTTCAACGCTTACCTGTCCAACTGACTGTTCCCTTTTATCTTAAACTCGTGGTAATTGTGTCTTGACAAAAGAAATGATATGCAAATCCTGACCAAGTATAGACTTATTTAATGATTCTCCTACATCCCAGCATTTTTCAAAACTGTGGTTGCTGCCCATTTCGCTGCTTTCCCTGATTCAAAGGGTCTTCTGAGCGGCTTTAAATTGATGTCCTCCCCAAGGGATACCCCTCTGCTGCATCAGAGAAGAGCTTCTTCATGCCTATGCTAAATAGCAGCAAGCATGGGGTGTGATATTGCTAGATTTTTCTGTGGCTTCTGTTAGCACCATCAGGTGCAACCAAGTGTCGTATTCGCTGGTTCTGATGGAACAGGCCTACCCTATTACGCCTAACAAACCAGACAAGGGAAGTGAAAGTGGACCCCTTTTCAATCTATTTTAGAGCCTCTTATGAAATGACCTTCCTGATTATCCTATTCAGTGTCATGTTTCTTCCACAAAATCTCTTGGAAACCCACTGCTAGCCCCCTAAAAGTCATTCTGTTATCATGCCGGTGCCTAAATCCATAATCACATTCATCCTAATTTGTTCTTGTTCCATTTTTTCTGCAGTGAATGTAGGTCATTGCTAAACTTATCTTCTTGGCCTATAAGACTGTTGTGCTTTGTCAGCTGTCTCTATTGCTTAGAAACTCATGCCACAGTTAGCCAGAGAGTTCTTCAAATTCAGGGTATTTGAACGATGGAGACCCCTTGCTTCCTATAAATATAAGATAGTGACAGTAGCATTACCTAGGGCAACTTTTCTTTGCTGTTTAATCTTTGGCTTATTAAAAGCATATTTGCTTAATATTCGCCTTGTTTATAGTTTGACATCCCTGTCGTGTATTTTGTACTGCTGTTGATTTGGGTTTTTTCGTTCATATTTCACCACTGTAATTTTAAAGCACTCTGATGTTTATGGCATTGTTGGCTCTTAAACATTTGGAAAGGCACTATATTGAGTAAAACGTGACGGTACTCCTTCAGTATTCCTACTTAACAGTGAAATGTGCTTTGATATACATCTTTATATACATGTCCTTTTGAGGGCTAATAGATATTAAGCAAGTTGGACTCTACATTTTATAACAGTGTTGTAAGGCATGCCTCTTGGAAATTGGATGACTGCAACTGATTTTTCAATGACAATCATAAAACTTTGAGATAATCGACATTTTTCTTTTCCTCCCATATGTGACGGTATATAAGCCAGTGCCCTGAGCAAGTTATGAACAGTTCTGTAAAACAATGCCAAACATTTGTTTCACAAATAATTATTTTAATGTGTTTTTTAACACTATTGTTGATATGGTTGTGCAATACTCATCACATCAATCGAGAATGCAAAATAATGTTGGTACATTTGTTATTATTTTTAGGGTACAGAAATTCATGGAGCGTGAAGGACGGAGACCTCGTCTCCTTGTCGCTAAAATGGGCCAAGATGGCCACGATCGAGGAGCTAAAGTTATAGCAACAGGATTTGCAGATCTTGGCTTTGATGTGGATATTGGTCCTCTTTTCCAGGTATATGTAGTAATGTTCCTTTGAAAAGTTAATCCTTATTGGTATCTAATTTTGCTGCACTGCCATCAGGGTACAAGTCATTGTAACACAAAGAACACTAATTTTAGTTACCATTTATGTGTTTGTTTTATAGTACATGCCTATTAGCTTGAAAACGTTGTTTTCTTCAAATTGCAGCTAACAATGGGCAGCGATTGCAGTTAGAATATGTAGATTTAACTTTAATAAATACATTCCTTATAAATCAATGAACAGTGGTAGAGATTGGATTTAAGTGACTCTGTGGCTTCAGGGTGGTTTACTACATAATTACAGATTTACTGTATTGGGTATATAATTTGCCACATAATTTGCAATATTTTCAAAATTAACAAAAAAATAGTTTCTAGTTAAAATGGGTGAAAATAGTATTGCCCGAGGATGCTACGCCACATAATTTGCATTATTCTGACCTTCATGCAACATAATTCTAGTAGCTTGACTACAGGTAAAGTTCTGCAGAGTGGCTTAGGGCTGCCATGATGATAAAATAGGTCACATATTTTACTGTTGACTGAGAAATATGGATTTCGATACCACTGCATATTGTTCAATAAAAGCACCCCAAACAAGTTGTCTAGACTTATGTTACTAACGTTGATCAGGTCGTAGCAAATCCCTTAAAAAACATTCTCATTATCTAATAAGATAAATGTAAATACAATTGGGAAAAGGAAAACAGATCTGTGCCACTTTTAATCTCTTTGTAGTAATTAATCTAAACTAAAACTAAAGAGCCTCGTAGTCTAAAACCCTGATATTTTTTACAGAAAATGGAGAATGGGAAGAAGAATGTAAAGTTATTCACAACTGCATTTTCACTATCTCCTATTTGAGTAACAATTATTAATTTATTTGTTACTATGCAGTGCACATCTGTTCATATTTCATGAAAACCCCCACCTCTGGGTTGAGAGTTCTTATATCATGTTTATTAGAACTTACTGTAGTAGGTAGGGGAACTATGAGCTTAGAGAGAGGAATACTCAGCTTAATGTTTTAAGTGTTCCCATTCATATGTCATACGTCATTGGTGACTTAAACCTGATTTAGAGAAAATTTCAAAAGTATCGTCAAATGCATCGGTAAATTTGAGATAATAGTTCTGCAAAGTGACTGGCCTTTGGTGGTCAGACTTGGGGCATACAAAACCACCTGTTTATCCTCATGGATGCTTAGCGTGAGTATAGTAATACTTGTCATATTAAATGCTAGACAGTTGGCTCTGGTGTTACATGACATATGGTACCCTGTACTGAGGCCTTTTCTTATAGTCTCAGGTCTGACAGAGTTTAATTGACTGACGTTTACTGTTAAAATGCTGGAGTTACATGAGGAGTCAATATATTGTGGTCATTACGTCGGGGGTCACTACTTTTCAGGTACATTTTTTCCAGTCACATTTGTTTTCTGCCCTGTGTCTTAAAATAGAAGCTAAAACTATATATATATATATATTTATATTATATATATATATATATATATATATATATATATATATATATATATATATATATATATATATATATATATATATTCACTGAAAAAACCATAGGTTTCAAATTAGAATGACGCTCACTTCAGCTGCTGTCTTGAACGTTTAGTCGTGATCCATCAAGTGAGGGCCCAAAAAAAGGAGGGTCTCAAAACACGTTTTCCCGTGTTCCCTATATCGAATATTTTGTTCAGGTACGGATATGTCAGTAGCTCAAAAACGTCCGGGAGCAAGGCGTGTCTTGATCCGGATCAAGCCACAATACGATTGTTACCGACATCGAAGGAAGCTACCAGACCCCCACGCCTTGCTCCCGGACGTTTTTGAGCTACTGACATATCCGTACCTGAACAAAATATTCGATATAGGGAATTCTCCATATCAGGAAGAACTTCCCCCCTTCTTTTGCTGCGATTGTTGCAGTTATTAAAGCTTGTGTGCCATTATACATCTGCAAGTCCTGGGAGCAAGTGTCTGTGTTTTTACAGATTAAAAAAGAATCTACTTATAAATGGAAATTAAATACCTCGATTCTTCGTAACTGCAATAAGTGCAAGCTGAGTGAATAATTTTTAACAAGAGACGACAGAATCAACCTAAATAGAAACCGGATGTCTACAGTTTCGCTGATTTGGGCCAAGTATATTTGTTGGGCTGCATTACTGTTGTTGAACACATTAGAGTTACAAGCGTTACATGCATGTTATGTAGAGGCGCCTCCGTCCTATATAAAACACAGACCGACAAGGACCCCGCTTCCTTTTCCGATACGAAATTAGTTTTGTGAATAACTTGCTGACCAGTGGCGAAGATATAGCATACAATAATTACTACACTGAAGTCAATACGATATACGTGGCTGCTCCAGAAGCAGGCGCTGGTCGCCGAAACGCGCGTCAAGATTTATTTCTTTTGCCACTTTTTATAGTTGTGTCATTTGCTTTTTATGTTTTTAATATGAATTGTGATACATTTTAACTTGTGATTGACAATATGTGATACTTCTTTTTTCATGAAGAATTCAATAAATATTGAGTATATACTTTTTGTAACCTCTCCTTCTGTGCAATATTAGGTTTGACAAGTGTTACTTTTAAGTGCCTAGGTTGTTTTGTTTCAAATGTTGTTTAATCCCTGACCTAGGACTTATAGCATTTACTTCCTCAGGGGGTTCTTGATACTTACTCATAACTCAGCCGAAACCGGTCATGCCTTTTTCCCAATAAAACAACGAACGGAGCGCCGCTGTGTCCTTTGCATTTCATCTCTTAAGGAGGAGAATCTGGTTTGATATTTACGCGTTCCCTGTGGCGCGTTCAAAGGCCCCTTTCATTTGTGTGGTCACGGATTCATGGGAACCCTGCTGATGTTACCGAGATGTGGGACGATACCGTGACCCACCACCGTAATCTCCAAGGTGCCAAGAAGCGACTAATTTCAGCGGGCGCATTGAGTATGGACTAACGCTGTCACTGGATCTGCTCCTCCATACCGGTTACCTTGGAAGATGGTGGTTGAAAGTAGGGGACATTGAGTTGTTTAAATGTTTTAATTTTTAGCGTGTTTTCTGCCACTGCACAAGAGAACCAGCGTGTTGTATTTCGGGACTGGTTGTCCTCTCTGATTGACACATGCAGACTGCGCCCCTCTCACTGTGCTCCTGGGACTGCCAACTCCCAAAGGCTAATTGAAAAGAAATGCTGCCAAACCTACCCCCCTGCGGGGACCACCAACTCCCCAGGGCTAATTTGTTTGATTTGGGGTTCCTCATATACCTTCCAAGCCCAGGGGACCATGACCGCCCCGGGGCCAAATGCTCTTTTAAAATAGGAGGGGGCCGAGCATCCCCCTTCCCGGGCCATTCTCGGCCCAGTGACTGCCATGTTCTTGGACAGGCTGTACAGAATCTAAGGAGAGGTACCTCGCGGCCTCTCTCCTGGATTCATAGATCGGCCTGGCAACCGCCAACCCCTAGGGCTGGCTCTTGCTTTGTCCCGGTGTGCTCACCTCTGGGACATAGCTGTTTGCAGTGGCTTGGCTAGAGCTTGAACAGCTCCTGTCAAGCCACAGCAAACACTCTGCTTTCAGCAAATGACAGCAGTGAAAATGAACTTTCTTGTTGGATGTGGAGCATTTGTCTGTTTTCTAGGCCGCGAGCAGGGAAACAGACAAATTGCTTTCACTCACAAGGGACTGCATGCTTAGCAGCTCACTGTGTGTGAAAGAAATGCCGGATTCAGGCAGGAAACATGGAGCTGGCAGGGACCACGGGGGGCCTTCAGTCTCCCCTATGGTCCCAGAGCAAATTGGGTGCCCTAGGTGCATCCAGGACAAGTGACCAGGCCAGGATGGGGGGGTGCCACGCGACCCCATCTCACGAGAGGCTTCTTTCTTGTCATCTGCTGCTGAGATTGTATTCTAATCTTTTAAAAACTGGAAGTATGTACACTTGCCTAGAAAATCCCTCCCTTTTGGCCATGCCTCATACACATTAGCAGTATGCTATGTCTTCTCACCCATTTCCCAGGATGATGAACAGCTTACTAAATAGCTCCCCAGAGAAAATTTCCAGCCGATTTTTGCCTAAGAATACCATCACCTCTACACCAAACAAAGAAGCACTTACATCTGTAAAATACACATAATCCAAGTGTTTTTCTCTGCAGTCCACCTTGGAAAGTCATCCGGTGAAGGCGTTTGAGGAATAAACATCACCAGTAGGATGGATGGATGGATATATATATATATATCTCCAAAGTTCGGCCACCAACCACACTCCAAGGTAGGAAAATTAGACGAGCCAAACCCAGATAGATGGTGCAATCATTTTATTTCGTTAAGCCCAACACCACCATCCCCACGACGCGTTTCAGCCTGCGTAGGGCCTTGATCACATGGATATATATATATATATATATATGAGGTATGTCCAGTTCCTAACGTAGGTAGCACAGCGCATTCAGCCACACCAACAAACAGGAACCGGCGAGACCCAAGATAGTGCAAATTATTCTTTTTGTTTAGTTTGTAGCCCAGCACCAGTCCGCCATGACGCGTTTCGGCTAGAGATAGCCTTGATCACATGACAACGTCACGAGGGATGACCACCCTTTTAAAGTGCAAGTAGTGCCATCACATGGTATAGAAAGCAAGAAAATACTCAACTTTCCAAAAAACTACATTTGTAGTATTGCAGCATAAATGCGATTATTGCACAAACAAACAAAATATAATATACCATTCTATTGTCATTTTGTTCACAATTACAGTTTAATGACTATTTTTGGAAATGTTTCATCTAGAAACCTCAGTAATGTGATTTACACTCTACAAATTCATGGCAACGGCTAAAATAACTTCATTCTGTACAAAAGTTAAAAGCCAATAAATAATTATAAATAATCATATTGCCATTAAAATTCATTTCAAAAGGTACTCAAGCGTTTAGATAAATCAAACACAGGTTAATTATAGAGCACAAGAAAATAATTTAAGAGCCCTGTTGTCATGGATTCTGACAATACTAGAATGGAAGGTTATACTGCCCAAGTGGGCTATCCATCACTGAGGTAACCATTACTGGTATAACTGTGCAAATATGCAATATCAAGTGCAAAAAAATGTTAGATGGCTATAAAGTGCTACCACAAAGTGAAATAGTGCAAAAGAAATGTTAAATCATTATATCTTCATGTATAAAAACAGGTCAAAAGGAGGGTCCAGGGTTCATGCTATACTTTTAATCTCTTAAAATTGCTAGTTTTAAGTTGTTATTTACAGGACAGAAACAATTCATTGAGGATAAAAGTGCAATGTGCAAATAGCAAGGTAATCCGGGTACTATAGATAGGTGTGGCAATCCTCCCCCATGTTAAGCCCGTGAGGTGCCTTAGTATCGAGTGATATGATGTAACGAGTCTCCAACTTTCTAAGTAGGGACTCTCTATCACCTCCTCTTCTCTGGGGGGGAACACAGTCTATCACAAAATATTTCAGAGCGGAGGCATCCTTCCCATGTGTTTGCTCGAAATGCCTGGCCACAGGATATGCAGTATCAGCATGGGTGATAGCACGCAGGTGCTGCAAGATCCGCTTATGGACTTGTGGCCTGGTGCTGCCCACATATCTGAGCCCACATGGGCATTCCAACACGTAAACTGCAAACTCTGTTTTACAGTTTAATTTGTGTTTGATTTTGATGGGGGAAGGAGACAATGGTGTATGTACCTCCGACTTACTTACTCCATGTTTGCAGGCTTTGCAAGTGGAGCATCGCAAAAATCCCTTGCTATCGTCGAGCCATGAGCCTGTAATTACCTCTGGGCTACTGGATACCAGACTATCTTTCATAGAACATGCCTTGCGGTACGTAATGCTAGGGTATTTGGGCATTGCAGGGCCAATTATAGGATCATTGGATATCAAGGGTATATATATCAGGGTAGAAACACCCCGACCCCCTAGACCTGCCCAGGTGGTCCCACAAGGACCCCCAAGGCCCCAATTTAGTTTTTTTAAACCAGTCTGTTTTTTTTCAAATTACCCCCCGGGGGGAGCAAATTCCGGGGGCAAGGTGAAAAAGAAGTGTGGAGGGGGGCCCAATCCCGTCCACACTGCCCTGGGGACCGCCACCCCCGGGTCAATGCAACGCAGCCCCCTGGCGCATACTGGAGGCTCCTGGTGAGCTAGTTGAACCCAGGGACCCCCAGTATGCATGGGGAATTAGTTCCCCCTCTGCAAATGCGCCAGGGGGCTGCGTTGCAGAGAGGTGTAAAAAGGGGCAAAGCCTCATCACACCTCTCTGCAATGCAGCCCCTGGCGCATACTGAGGTTCCAGATGGGCTAGTTGGCCCCCAGGGACCTCCAGTATGCCGGGGTAATTAGTTCCCCCTATGCAAACGCGCCCAGGGGCTGCGTTGCAGAGGGGTGTAAAAAAGGGTGTGGCCTCATTACACCTCTCTGCAATGCAGCCCCCTGGCGAATACTGGAGGTTCCAGGTGGGATAGTTAGCCCCCAGGGAGCCCCAGTATGCAAGGGGAGTTAGTTCCCCCTCTGCAAACGCGCCAGGGGGCTGCATTGCACAGAGGTGTAAAAACATTTTTTTTCCATTTATACTAAAAATATGTAATGTAATTTAAAAAATAAAATATCTAAAAATAAATAATTTAAAATAATGTAGTAAATCAGTATAAAAAATATAACAATTGATACATTTAAAAATGATCATTTTCAAAACCATTGAAATTCACTGAAAAACCCATAGCTTTCAGCCACGTTATAGTTAGGAATTACCATTTAAAAAACCTTTGAAATTCACTGAAAAAACCATAGGTTTCAGCCACGTTATAGTTAGGAATTAGCATTTAAATAACCTTAGAAATTTACTGAAAAAACCATAGGTTTCATACATGTTATAGTTAGCTGGACATTTCACTGATACAAAACCATTGAAATTCCCCTGTTATAGTTAGTTCAGCTAACTATAACCCTCGCACCCGCATTTGAGATGTCATGAGTGATGTCATGAGTGATGTCACTGACCATGTCATGAGTGATGTAATATGTGACGTCATCAGCAGTGCATTGCGGGCGCACAAGTTATAGTTAGCTGAACTAACTATAACGGGGGAATTTCAATGGTTTTGTATCAGTGAAATGTCCAGCTAACTATAAGATGTATGAAACCTGTGTTTTTTTCAGTGTGTGTGTGTGTGTGTGTATATATATATATATATATATATATATATATATATATATATATATATATAGTGTGTGTGTGTATATATATATATACACATATATATATATATATATGTATTTGTATATATATGAATATATATGACACTAATTGAATAGTAATTTAAATCTAACATAAACTACATTGAATTTATTGTTTAAAATCATTGTGTTAAGTAATTTAATGTGTAAACTCATTTACTCATATAGCAAGCAAAGTTGATTTAATTTTAGGATATTGATTGTAAATAGTTTTTAAATAATATTTTTGTTGTAAAGGTTGAAAGAAAATACAGGTTAATTAAAATGTTATTAGTCATAAAATGAAGTATTAATGTCTTTTAGGGTTCAAAGATTTGTAGTGAATATCGGTAGTATGGTGGTTTTAGGGGTTAGGAATGGTTAGAGTATATGTTAGTACAGAGTTTCAGGGATAGGTAGTCTATAGGGGCAGTAAGGTATTTTTAGTGCTCAGGCATTGCTAGTTTGTGGGGGAGTAATGATTATTAGGACTCGGGATGAGTACTGTATAGCATAGTAATGTGTATTTTAGGGCTCAGATGGGTTTTATACAATTAAATGTAATTAAATAATAACTTTTAGTTAAAATCATATTTTGATAATAGAGGTAAAAGAATTTGCCCCTTTCTATCATGGCGTAGATTGTATGATGTTACTTAGCATGCATTTACATAGCATGCTTTTACTACGCAGTTTTTACTTCGCAAAAGCATTTACTTTGCATTTTTTTATTTCGCATGTCATTACTTCGAAAAATTAGTAATAACATTAGAATTTGCTTTTCTTAGCGGTACCTTACTTCGCATGTTTTTATACACGTACAACGTGTTTTTTGTTGTTGTTTTTCTTATTTGTAACCTAACCACTGGGACGGGATGCCAGGGAAATAGGGGATTTGGGTGGGTAATTAATTTAAAAAATATTGGTTAACTTCAGCACTACCCAAAAACCCTTTACAAACTAACAACTACACTACACATACACTACAACACTATCCTAAACTCTAAAAAACTACCCCCTACACTACACATACACTACAACACTACCCTTAACCCTAAAACACTACCCTACACTACACATGCACGACAACAATACCCTAAACCCTATAACACTACCCCCTACACTACATCATACACTACTACACTAAACCATAAAACACTACCATACACTACACATACACTACAACACTACCCTAAACCCTAAAACACTACCCCCTACACTACATATACACTACAACACTACCCTAAACCCCCTACACTACACATGTAAATGTAAATGTACAGGAATTTATATAGCGCGAATCACCGAGCGGTTTCTAAGCGCTTGCTTAGGGAACCCGTCCTGGTATTCCCCTGTGAGATAACCCCGGCAGGGTATCCGCAAGGTGAAAGCCAGGCATCCCGCCGCGAGGGGCCGTTGTGGAGATTAAGCAAGCTATTGCCCAGAGTCGCAGAGTGTGAACCCGTGAATCGAGTAGGCACCGGAGCGAGAATTGCCGAGTCCATGGACATTTTAGGACTCAAGACCCCGCCGAGCCGGGAATTGAACCCTGGTCCCGGGCTGACCTCTGCTTCCAGGTCTGCCTCCTCTAGCCAGTGAGCCACACTTCTTCACTGCACATACACTAAAACACTACCCTTAACCCTAAAACACTACCCTACACTACACATACACTACTACACTACCCTAAGCCCTAAAACCCTACACTACACATACACTACAACACTACCCTAAACCCCATAACACTACCCCATAAAAAATATCGGTTAACTACAGCACTACCCTAAAACCCTTTACAAACTACCCCCAAAACACTACACTACACGTACACCACTACCCTAAACCCTAATACACTACCCTACAGTACACATACACTACAACACTACCCTAAACCCTAAAACACTTCCCCCTACACTACACATACACTACAACACTACCCTAAACCACTACCCCCTACACTACACATACACTACAACACTAAACTAAACCCTAAACCACTACCCTACACTACATGTACACTACAACACTACCCTAAACCCTATAACACTACCCCCTACAATACAAATACACTACTACACTACCCTAAACCCTAATACACTACCCTACATTACACATACACTACAACACTACCTTAAATCACTACTGCCTACACTACACATACACTACAACACTACCTTAAAACACTACCCCCTACACTACACATACACTACAACACTACACTAAATCCCAAAACACTACACTACAACACTAACATAAACCCTAATACATTATCCCCTACACTACACATACACTACAAGACTACTCTAAACCCTAAAACACTACCCCCTACACTACATATACACTACAACACACTACAGCACAACACAACCAACTACACATACACTACACCACTACCCTAAACCCTAAAACACTACCCTACACTACACATACACTACAACACTACCCTAAACCCTTAAACACTA
Organism: Lissotriton vulgaris; assembly: GCF_964263255.1. Classification (NCBI taxonomy): domain Eukaryota; kingdom Metazoa; phylum Chordata; class Amphibia; order Caudata; family Salamandridae; genus Lissotriton; species Lissotriton vulgaris. Next base: position 184,084,570 of record NC_141694.1, read on the forward strand.
CACCCTACAGTACACATACAATACAACACCACCCTAACTACACTGCCCCACTTACCTCTCTCTCCTCGTGGTCCCTCGCTTCGCCTTCAACCATAAATAATTTTACATCTTTAACATTATTTTTAAAAAACGGAAAACGAAGTAAAATAACTCGTAGTAAACAACATTGCGAAGTAAAGGCATGCTAATTAAAAGCATGCAAAGTAAAAGACAATGCATACTATAAATGCTAAGTAAAATACCTGCGAAATAAAAGATGCGAAGTAAAGGTTCTTCCCATGGCGTAGATGGCCCTATGCTAATACTATGCTTTAAAACTTTGCTAGAAAAGCAGATCTTTAAGGTGAGCAAATTCAGAGTGTCGCTGGTGTTGTAGGGTACTCTATACAGGAGCTGCTCTTTGCCTAAACTTGGGAACTTTGCAGAGTTCTGTGCTTCTTTTTTGCATAATTTATGCGGCTCTCTGTGCCTGAAAGGGGACTGCTTTTGACTTATACTAAGTTCTCCCTTGTGTCTGGACAAAGCGAAACCTCTCTGATGAGCTATAATGATAGCGAAGCACGTGTCAGAGGTTGCTTTTATTCATTCCAGGTTGGCTGGGATGGTATTTTACCAATCTAAAGCTGTAATACTGTGCCTGAAGTGGTAAAAGGTGTTTGCCATTTTACAGCTCGGCGTGGATGGCAAGTTGCTAATCCTGTGTTGAACGTCTTTGGTGTAGAAATGGCAAAAGACTTTGTTCCTTTCTATTGCGCGCGGATGGCACTTTGCTAGTCCTTTGCTTAAAAACTCTGATAGAAAAGCATACATTTGAAGTGAGCAAATTCAGAGTGTTTCTGGTGTTGTATGGTGCTCTATACAGGAGCTGCACTCCACCAAAATATGGGAACTACCCAAAGTTCTTTGCTTCTTTTATGCATAATTTATGTGGTACTCTGTGCCTGAAAGGGTATTGTTTTAATATATTTACCAATATGTCTATACAATCTTCAGAAAATATGGCAGATTGTACAACGTTTGTTGGATTCTGATAGGATAGTCTACTGATTTTAAAAATACAGGTAACCCTTTATCAAAAAAAAGTCAGTATTACCAGTATTGCAAAATTTTCTTAAAGGATATTGTGCAAAAATTCTTGTCTGCTTCTATTCCCTGGATGGTTTCTTTATATTTTTCCGATCATTGTTATCCGAGCATTGAGATGTATTTTTTATATTATACTGTATATTGTGTTGATTCTTACTGGCTGGCTCACCATCCCTTGTGTTAGTTCTCTAACTAAGTTTCAGAACTATATAATAATTCATAAATGTGCCAGCTCCCTAGAAGGATGAGCAACATGTTGAAAGTGCAGAACATGTTAATTTCTTTAAAAAGTTGTTAATCTCTCAAAATCTTTCAGTATGATCCTCATGAGCTAATATGTTTGGTGAATAGAGAGCTACAGCTGATGACTCATATGCTTTCTTTGTTATGTTCTTACTGGAGCTAACATTTTCAACACTGCTTATTTTACCTGTTTTGCCTCGTCAGTTTAATCACTATGAAGCTCGGTCAAACTGGAATTTCTTGTATAAATTTCCATTGATTAGTTCCTGAAGATTGGCAATATTTTGCTCTGGGTGCACTGCAGCACCAGGCAGAAGATAGTTTGGCGACCCTTCGTATTTGCATCCACAGCCATACAAAAAAGAGATTCATCTTGTGAAAACAAAGTTATGTATTGTGATGTTATTTTAAATGCTTCTCCTCTAAAACTGTTTTGTATTCTCCCTAGCTCTGATGTTGCCTGACATTTCCCTTTTTCCTTGTGCAGACACCGTTGGAAGTTGCGCAGCAAGCTGTGGATGCTGATGTGCATTGTGTAGGTGTGAGTACACTGGCTGCAGGTCATAAAACACTGGTACCCGAGCTTGTTAAAGAGCTGAGCGGTCTTGGACGTCCCGATATACTTGTAATTTGTGGAGGTGTTATACCACCCCAGGTAATTCAGACAAAAGCTTTTCTTTAAATTGATAATGCCTTTTTGTCAAAGTTCAATGTGTGCTCCTGTCCAAGAAAATGTACTTAGTTCTTTTGTATAATTTTCTAAAACAAACAGGTTAAAAATACCAACTTCAAGAATGTCACAGCGCCTAAATTCCTTTGGGAACAGATGTGAATGACTTGGTAAATTCCTGATCCTGGAATTCAGGACCTTTACAGTAACCTTCTTTACACCCTAAATAATTGTGAGATTCTGAGAATATCACGTCATATCCCTGTGACTGAAAGTTTGACATGTATAAGAATTGTAATAATGTAAAACCTCAACTGAGATGATTCTGCCCCAAGCAAATGGTTCCGCTACCTGACCTTCTCTTCCACATGACATCCCGGTTTCTATAAGCCAGTTACACCCCTTTTATTGGAGTTAGTTCATCAGTATACCATGTACCTTTTATGCAGTTACACAACATAGTTTTCAGTTGTGCGAAGAAAATCAACTTAGTTATTGTATCATCTCAAATTACACTTCAGCATTGCAGTTTCTGTACTAGTAGAGTATTTTTTTTGTTGAAAGAGCAATATTGAGCTCTTTCACTAATCGTGTACCATTTACCAACATTGTGTAATTTAGTCTTAAACCCTCCGGATCTTGAAATAAGTACGGTCATTGTCAAAAGCCCATCTGTTGTTTCATCAACGTTGGTTTTGACTACCTACATATCACCTGCCTACCATCTGGAAAAAGCTTAAGTTTCTGATTCTTGCTAACACTAGCAATTAAGGTACTGGTGTTCTGTAGAACAGAATGTGCTGGTATCAATCTTTTTGTAACCCAAACTTATTTACATAATTGACAATGCTTCCAAAATGCTGCTGCTTTGTGGTGGCCTGATAAGAGGATCCTGGCCCTCCAGCTATCACATTGGCTACATATAAACTACCCCTACTGTTTAAAGCACTTTGTATTATTTATCAGACAATTTAAAAGGTTAATTCAAATCTGTTTAATCACTGTACATCCCTGAACTGTTCACTAAGCCTTTCATCTACTTGGCTGGTTCCTAGATTCAGAAGGTGCTTCATTGAAGTACATTTTTTTCTGTAGCTGCAATTAACCTTGGGAACAACATTCTCTTGTATCTCAGATGGACGACAATGTAGACCAGTCCATCCTCTAAGTAATTAACTTCTATATGTTATACATTAGTTTGAAGTTCAGGCTATTTCTGTTATGAAGTTGGACTTCCTGCAAGGTTGTTGTGTGTCAATTTAAATGCCCGTACATAGGTTTACTGAATCATGTCCTTATATAGGCACAATTCGCATTACTCCTATTTAGGCATATAATCCCAGTCCTTATTTAGGCATTGGCCATGCAATCCAAATACAGGCATGGTCACCTTTATCCATCCATCCCACGTCACAATGAGTTTTCAGAAACCAGACCCTTAAGCCATTCCCTGCTTGGATTATTGATTTCTCCAAGAACTCATTTATTATGCATGAACCGCTATACCCTAAGGGTTCATTCATGAGGTCTTCCTCTGCCCCACTTTACATCAATGCTAGCATTCCTAAGTACCTCCCAGGTATAAATATACCTTCACTTACCTTGGCAAACCACAGCTGCATACTTGCACGGTTGCGGTTACATGCTTTCACGGCTCGCCACGGCAAGTTCAGAAGGAATTAGAGTCCCTGCCTGACGTCTTCTCTGCTCGCAGAGATTCCAGCTGCCAGTGTTCTGACTCCCTTCGTGGGATGTTGGAGTTTGAGATCCAGAAAGAGATTCCCACTTCTCTCATTCTAAGGTATGGAGATGACTAGAACCTAAAGGGACTCTTGGCACTTTCTTAACTTAACATCTTACACTCAGTATTTACCATACTACAGAAAACAGCACCTACTTCTTACTTCGTACTACACTTAGGTTAGGCACACTGGTGTAGAACTATTTAGAAGCACCAGATGAGTATCCACTTGTATGTATATGAATATAGGTCATAGCTAAAAGACAATGCTAATGCAGTTTTATTTCTTCTTACTGCTCACGCTGTACATTTTATATCTTGCATACAGTCTTGTGATCGTAACAGCTCATATCTCTTGCACAAGAAATAAGACTGTTCAATAAATCCTTTTATTGAAACGCCCGTCTATTCTTTCTGTGCAGCTCTGCAGAAACTAAGCATGCACGATTGACTGGATGAATCTGTTTTCTATTGTTTCCACGATTCTGAGACATGTTCCGATTCTAAAGGGGAACAAAGTTGTCATGTTATGCGGTTGTTAGAAACTAATCCCTACTTGTTCATTCGAGAAGTTTCTAGTGACCTCTGAGTTAGCTGGAACACAAGTTATTAACTTTAATGTACTCGATAGGAGCATACTGACCTCAGTCCTATGCTAAAACTATACTGTATGTTATTCCAATGTGCACGGCCTACAAGGAAAATAGGAACCTACACTACATGGCGCCCAACAGTTTAATAAGGCACGAATTTAACACTAGATACTGAAGTAACTCAGCCGTATTAGCTTTTTGGTTTGTTCAACGCTGAAGGATACAGTGTTCCAAAATATTGTGCACCTTATATTTGTTTCCTTGAAACTTGCTCTGCAATTTTTCATTAAACAATGTCCAATCTCTGGGATAATGCTGAGGCTGCACCAGTCGACGACTCATTACATCTCACTGTAGATACTACCGGTTTTAAGGAAACTAACTTTATAAATATCCCTCCGAATTTAAGGAAAGCCATCACTCTAAAAATGATAAAACATGGCCTAACAGCTAGAGGTGGTAGAGCAGTTTTCGTGATAGAGGCACATGAATCTTTTCAGACAGAGGTATTCTATTCATGGATAGTATTCCCAGAATCAAATTCAGTAACAAAAATGTTTCACGTCTACAAAGAAGATGAACCACCTGCGGAATACATTCCTTTCCAGGATGTTGAAATTCCACTCACATACCAGGAGCATCAGCTCTGTTTTAAAGGCGCCCTAAAACATTATAATCACATTACCAGGCGTGGTCCACTTGGTAGACCTGGAGCAACATGGCGATTTTAGCCGGCTACACACCTCATCCTGACATTTAAGCATTGTCAGACGATGAACTACTCACTCAACTCAAAGAGTTAATAAAGATTTACAGACAATTAGTCCAATATGTCATGCGGACTTTCACAGTCTAACCACCATTAACCATTCCAAGTCAAACCCCTCAACAAAAATTACTCCACAGACTTTACACACAGACATGGGTAAAATGCCCACAAAACATGAACAAATTCCATTCTGGATAGCTCAAAATATTACTCAAATCGAAGCAGTATTTCCTAATACTAGCCCTTATGAGAAACACAGAATCCTAATAATCTGTTTACCAATTGGGATCACACCACATTCGGAACACTGCACCACTTGGGGCACAGTCTTTGCTGCCATCTCTACTAAAACACATGGTGTTCTGTCTATTGCGGTAATACCTGATGTCCTGAAACAAATTCAAAACGAATAAGGGGCAGAGCCTGCTCTAAATTTAGGTGAAATTACTGAAAAACTTCAACCAGGTCTCAACAATAATATATAATATTGAAGGGGAGGCAGCATCAGTGGCAAACTGCCAACGCTTAAGGGAATTTGATGTAACAGAACATCTACACGTACTACCCAGAATAATTGAAAAATCCTATGAAGAATTAGGCAGAGACCGTTTGGGTGAAAAACCAGTTAAACCACAACTGTCTGGAGTTCCTGAAAAGGACTCTATTAAACAAAATCCTACATCTTCTGAAAAGAAGTAGGAAAATAACAAACAAAATACAAAAGAGAAACGTTCTCAATCCCGAGGTAGCTCTCCTCAAAAAGAAACCTCTGAAAGAGGTTTAACCTCAGGAATAGGGATAATTTGAAAAAAACCTGACAGGTATCAGGATACTGATACATGTTCCTCTCGTACCTTTCAGAAATTGTCACAGACATCCGAAAGAAGAGAACGGTCAGATCAAAGAGAAAAAAGTGTGAAGTCCAAAGACGATCAACCCGTTCAGAAAAATAAATCAAAACCTCAATTCTCCCAAAAAAAGATAGCAGGTCTGAAGATCAGACATGCCGAAAAGTTTGAGAACACAACTCCAGAACGGAGAAGGGGCTAAGACAATGCTGGACAGTGCAGCAGAAGTAACAATAGCTCACCAGAACCTGAAGGAACTTCTGAAGACAGTGGACTTGAATGAGTACATACAAGTAGAGACTGTAGACACCAGGGTTAGTTCTCCACAAAAGTTATATGAAATAACACTCCGGATGGAGAGACATACCAAGAAAAGTGAAAGCACTCTTTTGGGAGAGACTTTCAAATGGTTATGATATACTTGTAGCAGAACAGGACTGGCCACCAGAATATGTCTGGAGGGCCCACATGGCGAAGATATCATTATGCCAGCCTTCTCCAACCATGTTTCAATACATTTAACATATACATATGCCAGGAAATGGGCAGTAGCCCAGGCCCAGCATTATACAAAAATCATGTAGGATGGGATGAGGACTCACCTCACCATAAAATCCAATTAAAAACTCAACCAACTGCACAAAGGCAGTATCCAATAAAGCAAGAAGCTAAAAAAACAGGTCAGGGAGATCTTAGATCAACTTGAATACTAAGGGGTGATTGAAACATGCACCTCCTCAATGAAGAATCCTTTGTTTCCTGTTTCCAAACCTGACAACACATATCGTCTAGTTTTGGTTTACAGACACCTGAACACTTGTTCTAAAACATTTGCAGTGCAAAATGCACATAGTACAGCATTAATGAACACATTCAGGCATATGCATCAAAGTAAATACCGGGAGCAAATGAGCAGATTCTCAGAATCTGCCCCTTTGCTCCCGGTATTTTTGCATTTGGGATGCAGCATCCCAAATGCAAAACTCGCAATTTAAGGAATCGCTAAATTGAGATTCATTAAATTGCGATTGCATTTAAGGAATACCAAATTGAGATTCTTTAAATGCAATGAATGAAAGTAAAAAAAATAGCGAATTCGCTAATAGGGGGAGCAAATTATCATGAAGTTGGACTTCATGGTAATTTGCTAAAACGTTGAAAAAAGCACTTTTGTGCATTTTTCAAAGTTTCATGTTGCGCACACACATGCCCTTAGGGCATGTGTGTGTGCAACATATGTGCATAGATCAATTTCAGGGGTGCAACAGAGTGTCATTTTGACACCCTTGCACCCTTGAAATTGCATGAGCAATTTGAGAATACCTACTGGTACTCGCAAATTGCTCATGCAATCTCCAATACATTCCTATGGGCCGGTAGGCCCATAGGAATGAATGGGACAGCATTCCTTAATTGCGACTAGCAATTTGCGATTAGCAATTAAGAAATGTTTAGGAATTGCTATTTTAATAGCGATTCCTACATGCATAGGCTTTTGCTATTCCTAAATAGCGATTCCTTAAAAATCGCTATTTAGGAATAGCAAAAGGCTACCTTGACGCATCTGCCAGAATGTCGGTAAAAAAGATACAACCACATTAGACCTTTCTAATAGTTTCTTTTGTCAAAACGTAGCACCTGAAAGTAGGTATTTGACAGCTTTCTCAATAAAGGGGAACCTGCGTCACTTCCGTCGACTCCAACAAGGGTTCAAGAACAACCCGGGGTTATTCTCAGCAAGAGTAACAGAGTTACTAAAAATTTACGATGACGAGGCATTGTCATATGTCGATGGCATCTATCTGACAGACAATGACCTGGATAGGCACTTGAACAGGGTGAATACCATTATATTGGCTTTGCCTCTGAGGACTACAAATTCAATTTCAAGAAATCAAGAATTGCCCGCTTCAATGTCCTTTTCCTAGGATATGAACTTTAAAGTGAAGCTAAAAGCCTGGCAGCTAACTTTTTAGAAAAGTTTGCGCTGCTCCAACCTTCAAAAACTCTGAAAAACGTAGTCGATTCTAGATTTCCTAAATTTTGGAAGAACTTACATTATAAATTACGCACAAAGGGTTAAATCTCTCTACGAATTAATCAAACCCAATTTAAAAATCAAAAATTGGACTCAGAAACACACAGATATCCTGCGTTCACTTCAAGCTGACATGTTAGCAACAAATCACTTACAACACTCGTAAATACACGCAATTTAGTGATCCTGGATCATTCCGGGTCAATGCGGATTCACCTACTTAACTTTCAATGCAGGTGAAAAAGTACCAATTGCATACAATTCACATTTGTATACACTAGCGGAAATGCGCTTTACATCAACAGAAAAAATTGTGACAGCAGTTCAAACCGCTGTAGCGAAAGAAAGAGCTCTAGCTCAGGGGAAACGCAGAATTGTCGTGACTCCAGTACCAGCCTTAGAGGCGGTTACAAAAGCAAGCATTCCGAATGCAAAAGCTTTAAATACGAGATAGATCCAATGGGTTAATTCTCTTGCTGCAACAGATGTTGAATATGTGTTTGATCCTTATTTGAAAACACAAACATTCTTGCAATACGAACACAAATGTCCTCTGCCTACTGAGATTCTCCCTCTTGACCAGTATGAATTTATAATTTATACTGACGGATCAGCACAACACGCTACGGGAAGTGCAGCATTCGCGATCGTTAAAGGATGTATGCGAGATGGCAAATTCAGACCTATGGTCACAAAAACACAGTCTCTTGGAGACTATACAGCTCAGCGAGCTGAACTACATGCATTCAAATTGGCACTTGAAAATATGGAAAAACCACAGTTGATGGACAGAATGCAGAACAATGTCATACATTCACCCCAGTACAGAGATCTGGGCCCAAATCCATCGTTTTTTGCGCTCCACACCACCCCAGTTCAGACATATGCAAATCAGTCTGACCCTGTGCCTCATGGGAACAGTCCAGCCCGAACTGCCAAGCCATGCCTTCCCTGGACCGGAAACAAGCTTCCGAGGACCGGTTTCTGGCATTCCAGCCGTCTTCAGCCCGGCTTGCTTGAATCCAGTGGTGTGGAGTGCATGGGGCTCACTTCTGAGCATACCCATCCCACTCGGGGTGTCCAACAAACATCTTGCCTTGGATTAGCCAAGATCAAAGACATGAACACTCCGTCCATACCTAGACCTGCAAGTAATAGCACTACACAGGGGGAGGTCGATGTACCTAGTATTTTACATCACAGCAGATCAGATTCTGAATGGAAAAAATGGTTACTCTGGCCCACAGACACAAACATCTGTCAAGAACGATTCCTGAACAAAATACAGGGTTTCACTATCAATAGGCCAGACCCACGCTATGTTTAAAGACAGCATCCAGGGTTAGTAATAACATACATTGTAGGAAAATTATGCTTTGATTGGCTATAGAAATCTACACTAGAGGTTGTGAAACAACACTTATCTTTACTTAAAGAAGGCGCAGACCTTTGGATTTTCTTGCCAGGTCCAAGAAAACCGTGTCAAAAACATTTCATATATGCCGGTATCTACGCTGCTTATAATGAAATAAGGAAGATTACCCTGGCAAAAACTGCAGAAAGAGTACGAGAAATTGATCGTATTCATTTAGAGAAATCTCTCGCTGTAGTCGACAATGGGTTAACGACTCTTGTCATCCAGGATATATTCGTTAGGCAACATTGTATCCTCTGCCATAGACATTATGAACAAGACTTGGTCATGCTACCACAAGGCCAGTCTCAACTACGTTCTATTTTGCTATTAGGCTGGACGCTACAAAACTTGCGTGCAGACTATGTGCCTTTCTCTGTTTTCAGAATTCAATCACACTAATAAACAGGTCGAACGGGCACAGAGGGGAGCAAAGTATACAGTGCTGAGCATTAAAAAACTGGAAAAATTGCCATTTACAGTAGCAAAAAAACATCTACTGTATGGATCATTCATGTCAAAATAACTCTGCCTGTTACAACTTTCCATTTTCAGTATTGCCTAAAAAATATACCAGCAGGCAAATATGAAAGGTTGGATAAAGAATACATCACAACATCCTGGGATTTACCTTACACACAGATTTTGGAGTGGGGGGTGTGAAGTGTTTCTTAGTGGCACACACTGTGAAACTTCACTAAGCGGTTCTCTCCTATGTCAGGGTATTAATTTACACGGGGCTTGTAACACTGCAAATTTGTCCTGTCACCTGCAAGGTTCACTAGCCGCAGTGATTAATCCAATTTTTGGACAACTTTCAAATGGAAGTTACATTATGTTGAATGATCAAAGCTGCTGTGGCATGTTGCCAGGCATTCCGTATCTAGTAACAGTTACTTTCAGGGTCACTTGCTGTATGCAAGTTTTGTTCCCCAAAATAGACACAGTCAGGGAGTCGCCTTTATGGCCTTCGCTCTATATCTCTTCTCTACGAATTGATACTTTAAGCCGAATGAAAGCCATTCTTTTACAACAGACCGTGCCTTTGACCTCGGCCAAAGAAACCTATGATCTACAAATTGCAAGGACTTCGGCTAAGATACAGGATTTGTTAAGTTCAAACTGCCCTACACATTTCAGAGGAATGTTGGGACGTATCCTAAACATGTCTGATACAAGCATTGTTGTGCATGTATTTAAGAACGTATGCTCAGGACAGTTAACACCTTTTCAAGCAGTCCTCAGAATCATTCCAAACTTTGTGCACTCGGTGTTTGGTGGTCTGCCGCTAATTCTAGCACTCATTGCAGGAATCCCGTTTTTATTCCTACTGCTATGCTATGGCAAGCCAATCCACTCCACCGGCGTCACTCCCAACACAGTGGAGAAAGTTTTCCAGGAAAGGAAGTGTCGTGAGCGCATAGTACAACTTTTGGGTTTACCTCGTCTACGAGAATTAAATACCACATGGTTTCTGTCATTCAGACCAATCTGGCAAGATTGCAACTTACCTGTTGTACGCTGCCTGCTTTGCGGTGAAGAATGCGTGCTAGACATCTGTCTAACACTCCCATCAGTTATGCCAACAGATATCGACACTCTGCTGGACCTGATAACGACCCATGCTCTGTGTTGTCCCCAGAGGCTACCAATCCTGATGACTGCATTCATTGAGATCTCACAGACACAAATTGCTACTGCTGAGGTAATAGAGGAAACAACGGGCACGCAAGTAACATCGTAAACAAACATTGCTGATGCTTCCAATCCTATCCTCCCTGCTCGCAGAAATTCCAGCTTCCAGTGTTCCGTCTCCCTTCACAAGGTGTTGGAGATCCGGAAAGAGATTCCCACCTCTCTCATTCTATGGTATGGAGTTGACTAGAACATGGGGGGACACGTGGCACTTACTAAGCCTATCATCTTAAACTTAGTATTTACCATACTACAGAAAACAGCACCTACTTTTAACCTCGTACTACACTTAGGTTAGGTGCACTGGAGTAGAACTATTTAGAAGCGCCAGATGAGTGTCCACTTTTAGCCTGTGTTATTTATGTGTATGTATATGAATGTAGGTCATAGCTAAAAGACAATGCTATTACAGTTTTATTTCTTCTTACTGCTCACGCTGTACGTTTTATATCTTGCATACTGTCTTGCGATCGTAACAGCTCATATCCCTTGCACAAGAAATGAGCCTGTTCAATAAATCCTTTTATTGAAACGTCTGTCTATTCTTCCTGTGGAACTCTGCAGAAACTAAGCATGCACGAATGACTGAGTGAAACTGTTATCTACTGCTTCCACAATTCTGAAACATGTTCCTATTCTAAATGGAAACACAGTTGTTATGTTTGTGTTTGTCAGAAACTAATCCCTTCTTGTTCATTTGAGACGTTTCTAGTGATCTCTGAGTTAGCTGGCACACAAGTAATTAAGTTTAATGTACTCAAAAGGAGCATACTGACCTCGGGCTTATGCTAAAACTATAGTGTATGTTATTCCAATGCGCAGAGCCTATAAGGGAAATAGTAACTACACTACAAGGTGTCAACATATCTATGACTCTTTTGCATCAGCACATAGCCTATAAGGGAAATAGTAACTACACTACAAGGTGTCAACATATCTATGACTCTCTTGCGTCAGCACTTTAAAAGATCTAGTCTACAACAAATGAATGTCTTATTCTGTTTTAAGTGTCATTAGTTCAGAGACATATTTTTGTCTTTTAGTTCCTTTTGGCATGTTTCTAAAAAGTTAGCTGTTCAACTGTTCATGCAGAACTACAGTGTTAGTGATTTATTAAATGGATACCTTTTTTATTGCTAATATTATCATTTTTAAGGTGTTGTAGATTTCTCTGTTATGGAATCGTAGTTTGTTCTAATGGGAATTGAGTTGTAAAAACATAGTTTTACACCTAGTGCTGCTGTGGTGTTAAGCTGTAATAAGACAGTAGAGGTGCTTCAGATTCACCTGGGGAAGAGGTTTTAAATGGCATGGGGCAGTAGTTCATTGTAGGTTCCTGTGAAATATGTCTCAAATTCTAGGCTACAAAAAACACCCTGCTTTTAAGACTTAGGAAAAAATAAATTAATTCCCCTTCACCATGGAAGGATTTTATAGTCCGGCAACAATGTCGTTTTTAGCCTAGGATATACTTTTTGCTGCAATCCGTACCTTCATTATGACTCGAAGGTCATCTCAAGACAAATAAGCAGTTTGCACTATGGAGCCTTTCTTCAGATGAGGCTCAGCTCAGCAATGTTTTGTCTCCTTAAGACACTTTACTGATGTTCTTACTGTTTGGACTTTGCAGACTCCTGAGTATATGTAACTACCTATTATTTTCTGGTGGGAGTATTTCTGCCACTCATAAACTTAGGAGAGCCAAAAAGCCTAATATCTGGTAGGTGGCCACCAACCAGTCCTGTCACCAGGGTTAAGCCATTATCTTGTTCTGGGAGCAGTTTCACTGCTCAATAAGATCAAGCACTTGCTAGGCAGCTCTAGGCATGCTAATGCAAATTAGCCTGTAGGAGCTTCCATTTTGAAAAATTACTTTCTAATAATTTGTTTTCTTAAATATTTATTATGAATCAAACATCACCAACAGATTGGATTTTTAATAAGTATGAAAAATAGACAATGAATGACTATTCTAGTCATTTCCCATCAAAAGTTACAGATTAAAGTTTAAAGTCTGTACTTTGACATTTTTGTGATCCAGCTACAGCCCTGCCAGGAAAAATGACTTTTATGGCTAGTCACTGAAGGAGCATGCCAACTTAATTTTATGCAGGTCTCATTTTTAAATATCATGCACACTACCTTGTGGGCAACAATTTGTAATACGGGGTGACTTATTAGTTAAAAGCAGGGTTTTCTACTGGTCAGAAAGGGTTATTTTGACATGTACAGGTTAGACAGGATTGTTTTTGGGGTGCTGCAGTCAGGCTACACATGGTAGACCAGAAGGCAGGTTTTCAAGGCCCACTCCGTGGATGGCACGATGTAAATGTAGTAGTATTTGTATAGCGCCCGAATCGATCCCCGAAGGGGTATCTGAGGCGCTTGTACGCATACTGCTGTGGAACCCTTCCTGGCTTTTCCCTGTGAAGTGCCCACTACTGGGCATCCCCAAGGTGAAGCCAGGCATCCTAGCGTTGTTGGGGCCGTTGTGGAGATTAAGCAAGCTATTGCCCAGAGTTGCAGAGTGGGACCAATGATTAGAATAGGCACCGAGGCGAGAATTATCAGGTCAGCGGAAATTGAGCCCAAGACACGCCGAGGCAAGAATTGAACCGTGTTCCCGGGCTAGACCGCTGCATCAGGGTCTGCCGCTCTAACCATTGAGCCACACTTCTCCACAATAGGTGCCGCAGTCCACAGGTTACACTTCTAGGTCCTTGTTGCATTGTTTCACCACATATGAGGAACTTTTAGTCAAGTTCAATATGCCAATCCGGGATAAACCAATTTAACAATTTCTGAAATGGAGCACAGACTCTAGACTCCTATTTAGCTAGGGTAAAGGTCAGGGAGCGCTAACACCAGCAAAATATGTAGGGCTAAAACTGGGGGGGAAATCACACCAAAGATGGTAGTTTCCTACAGGTCAAATGTGTCATCTGCTTGGAGAGTCTTCTATGGAGTGCTGCAATGCTTTGCACTCTCACCATTCTTTTCAACGTGATTCATCTGACTGTTGGCCCAGGACTTGAGACATCCGTTTCTGAAGACATCCATATGCACTTTCTGCTCAATGAGCTTCAAATGGGCGGGAATAAAATAACTGCCTTAATAACAATTACCACTGGATATAAGAATATATCCTTAGTTTGAAGGGAACAGAGACTGAGATTCTTTTGTTTGACTGAACGAACCCCTAGTTAAGCTGTCACCAAACCCAGAGAGGAAAAGCCAACTTCAGAACCAATTTTGGGTAACCAGAGAGGAGGCTCATTACCCTGGCCACACCTCTGGGTGGAACACAGACTCTGCACAAGTGGAGAATGGTTTCCCCATTTTGGATTTTGAGAGTGAGGGGCACTGTGGGATTTTTGCAGTAAGGCAACTGGGTTTTACTGAAATAGTGGATAGGGATGCCCCTGGGAGATTTTACCCCATTGGTTAGGGAGTGATAAGTAGTCTCCCCACCCATAGGATGATGAACCCTACAAAGCTCAGAACACTTATTGGACCTACAGAAGAGGACTAGACCTTCTCTCTGTTGCCTTTGAGGAGCTTTGAAGGACTGGAGATGCTCCATTTTGTACCCTGGGCAAAGAAGTGGACTCCAAGGGTCAGGTACCTGACCTCGTGTAGGGCTACAGAGAACATAAAAAGCTGAAAGAGGTATTTTCCTTAGAATTCCCAGTTGACCTGTGGCAGCTGAGATATAGACTGACTTCTGCTGGTAGCCTTTTCCCGGCTCCCTGAGGTCCCTAAGGAGCTTTGAAGTGTTCTCCTCTGGTTGATTGGGTACTAGGAAAATGTTTTTGGAAACTTTTCAAAACTCTTGATACAGAACTCCAGAACCAAGGCGACCTACTGCAAAAAGTACCCGATGGGCAGTTCCACAACATCAGATTGAACTTCAGATTCATTTCCCTGAAAGGTTCCAACAACTCTGATAAAAACGACAAAGCACTTTTCTAATTAGGGACTAAAAATCTTTTTCAAGAAAAAACCTTAGAAGCTCCAGAGCCTTAGCTGGATCAACCTATGGCAGGCACCTGACTGGCCACACCACTCAGGCAGCTTCAATTTCAGATTTGTCTCGCAGGGAGACACATTTTTCTTCAAAAAAATGACAAAGTCCCTTTTTGGATTCATACTTTGAAGCTCAAACTTGTGACTACCAGACTTTCATTGGGACTAGTCCACTTGGTGTATCTGAACAGGGCTCACTCGCAGTCAGCCTAAACTCATATCTACTGCTTTCATAGACTATTATTTGCACTTGGTGCTTTTTGATGCTGTGTTCACTTGAATATTTAAAAATCATATTTTCTGTTTCTCTTATTAGAGTTTTGTCATTGTGGTCTTATTTTCCTCTTTATGTTAAAATAGCTTTTTGAATTTTATAGTTTTTTTGTGACTTTTTTCCTACTGTGCATGCACTGCTTAAATACTTCACTCATTGCCTGTGGTTTAAGCCTAACTGCTTTGTGTCAGTTTACCCAGGATCTGAGCACAGGTTTATTGTATTTGATTTGTGTGACATCTATCAGGTGGTGGTCTCATCCTTTGAGATGGACACTTGTCCTCCTCAATCTACTTTCCTACACTGGGTATTCAGCAACCTTTTCTGTCATCTTGTATTTTCAGCTAGCAAGATTGGATATTTGTATTCTTTGCTTACTTATAAGATATATATAAATATAAATATATATATATATATATATATTCTAGCAGCCCGCCCCATTGTTGCCTGGGGCAGAAGGGGACTGGGGGCAGCATTTCAGGCTTGCGAGCACTCCCGCCCTGGCCCCGCCCGCCACGACATTGTCCGTGTCCCGGAGCCTGAGCCTTACCTCAGCCGCCGTTGTTCAGGGCCAACCTCCCACCTCGGCCCCCTCCCGCCCGTGTCCCGGAGAGCCTGAGCCTTACCTCACCCGCCGGTCCCACTCCATGCGTTTTTCCTCCTGTAATTCACCGTTTTCTACCTCCCACTCCCCATGCATGAAGCAGCGCCAGTCACTCCAGGACTCACCCCCGTCCGCGCTCTAAGGGATTGTCCGGTCCTGCTCCAGGCGCCCCGCCCGCACAGGCCGCCACTTCGCCCAGCAGCAAGCAGGGCCACGGCAGTCCGCCCAGCAGGTCGCGATCTTCCGTCAATGGGCACGATCCGCAGAGATGCACAGCCTCAGACACCCCGGGCAGCACGATTCGCAGCCATTTCAGCAAGTGTTGCCAGGGAGAGCAAATTATGTGATCACGCAGACGTCCGGTGCTACTTGCAAGGGACTCCTTTATTTTTATTTCTAAATTTTTTAAACAACGTATATTTTTTATTTTTAATAGCCTATGTCCTTCTGCTTGCCCTGACGTTTTCAAAGATGTCCTGGGTGTTTGGATTGGTGGTGTACTTTTCGAGTTTACCTGGCTCAAAGGACACAGTTCTCTCTTTATAATAGTAGTATAGATATATATATTCACTGAAAAAACCATAGGTTATAGACTATATATAGTTGGGAATTAGCATTTACAAAACCTTATTTTACTCACACAAAACCATTGAAATTCGCATATATAGTTAGTTGCACTAACTATATATCGCGCACCCGCAATCCACTGCTGATCATGTCACATATTACATCATTCATGACCTGGTCAGTGACATCACTGATGACATCTCAAATGACATCACTGATGACATCACTGATGACAACATCCAGTGACTGTATGTTTCTGTAAAGTAAAAATATGTCTTACATATTGAAGAATGAGTGGATGTATAAGTGTCTGGATGAAGTATTTAGTAGGTGCATGACTGACTGTATGAGTGAGTGATTAAATGTGTCTCACTGAGTGCATGGGATAGTGACTAAACTGCCTTAATTTGTGCATCATTATGTCTGTTCTGTAAACTGCTGCATGTGTTGATCAGTAGCTATATGAGTAACTATATGGGTTATTGATTGGTTGCCCAAGTATTTGTATGGGAGACTGAGTGTGTGTGTGGGTGGCTGGGAGGTGTATGACTCTGTGCATAGATGTGTGAGCAGTTGATTCACTAGATGTATGGGTTCAAAAGTGCATGTGGAAACAGCTGTATGGGCGGTTGACTGTGTGCATGAGTGTATTGGTGAGTGAATGGATATCTCAGTGCTACATGTCAAAGTAAGTACATATGTAAAACACAGTACATGTGAGAGTTGACATATATAAATAACTGTGCATAAGAGCCAGTGAATGTGTGAGTGGCTGTATGAATCATTGTGAACTTGTATCAGGGATTGTATAAGAGAGTAAATATGTGTTAGTATATGTTTGAATAAGTAAGGTGTGTATAACTGTATAGTTGAGGAAATGGAGGTGTGATTGATTCTTTGCATGACTGACTAGGTGTGTGAGTAACTCCATGGATGAGTGTCTGTTTACACTGAGTGTATCTAAGGTTATATTAGAGTCTGAAGAGGTTCTTCGTATTATCACATGAATGATGTCATCAGTGATGTCATCAGTAATGTCATTTGAGATGTCATCAGTGATGTCATCAGTAATGTCATTTGAGATGTCATCAGTGATGTCATCAGTGATGTCACTGACCATGTCATGAATGATGTAATATGTGACATGATCAGCAGTGGATTGCGGGTGCGCGATATATAGTTAGTGCAACTAACTATATATGCGAATTTCAATGGTTTTGTGTGAGTAAAATAAGGTTTTGTAAATGCTAATTCCTAAATATATATGGTCTATAACCTGTGGTTTTTTCAGTGAATTTTCAAGGTTTTGTAAATGCTAATTCCTAACTATATATGGTCTATAACCTATGGTTTTTTCAGTGAATATATATATGGGGGAAGAGCTTCATAACTTTTTATGAGTAGTGCTCATTATCAAAAGCCCATTAGTACACTCCTTTGTGTCCATAATATATAGTTTGTGTTGACACAGGTTGAGAGTTGTTTATATGTCTGTCTGAACCTGCCAATGACATAGATTAGTGAGATAACTATTTTCCATCTTTTCCTCTCCCCCCCAAGTGGCAAAAGATATTATGTTTTGCACTTAAGTGAGCACGAGCACTTTCGCACAATGAAAATTATATATAGAAAAAAATCATTTTTTTATCTTTCTCATTACACTAGTCTATTCACTTTATCAGCACTCGTTCAGCTTCGGCACACAATGTCAATAGGCCCCACTATGAGCAAAAATGATGTAAATAGACAATATGTGGGTACCATGCAATCACCAAAATAGATATTAAGCGCTGTTTATGGTTGTATATAAGCAAAGTAGAATATCTGCTTATAAGTTGTTGTTGCGTATGCATTGTATATAGGGGGCAATGATTTAGTCATTTATCAATGCTCTTGATTGGCATAATGTGGTTTTTAAATGAGAAAATAATCTTAGGAATGGTATTATGCATAACATTTGCACATATAACTACTTTTTGCTCATTTGCACATATTATAACCAATGCGTATTTTGCACAAACAATATCGACTGCGTATTTGCACATTGTATAAATATGAATCATGAACGTTGCTTAGAATATGCATGTTCATTGGCACGACAAATATTGACTTAAACATAGACAGGAAATAGGTGGTTTTTCAATCTGGTTCCGTATTTTTGTATTCATACGACATAGGCATGTTGCATGGTACCACAATAGTATATATTGTGTGGAGGACTAAAGGAGGGACAACAAGTTGACCATCACATTTCTTTTAAAAACAAGTACAGCCTAAATGCATTTGTGCAATAATAGTGAAAGACCTAGTTAGAAGTGTCTTTAACTGTGATCAATATCTGTATTTGTACTGATAAGAATGGAGAATACAGTAATGATTTTTTGTTTATTGTACACTGGGGCTATACTATCAGTCAACGTTATAAGATGTCGCCCATGTCCTCGACCTCGAGAATAATGTGTTTATCATGTTAGTCCTTTCACTTTTCCTGAAAATTTCAGCCAATTTCGTCCATCAACGCCAAAGTTATTCAACATAGAATTTTCAGAAATCCCTATTCAAAAAAATCCTAACTATATATACCTACTGGCGACCGCCAGTAGGTAATATATAACATTTCTATGGCAAAATAAAAACCCCTCATTTTGTTCCTTTGCAAATTAAATGTTCTAAGTGTTAACACTTTATTCCAATCAAGATGACTTCGGTGTGCCATACGTTTGTCACAAGTAAGACTGTTAGCGCTCTAGTTGTTCTTTAGAACACTCTGGGACATTCTGTCCCTGAGCTATAGTTGGGCTACATCTGGCTGATATTTGGGCTACATTTGGTTTTCTTTGTCTCTGGTGGCCATGTTTGGGCTACATTGGGCTACATTTGGGCTCTAACATATATATAGCCCAATGTAGCCCAATATATATTTTTCAAAGTTAATTTTCGTAAAAACCACTGGAGCATATATCTTGAGACATAGCAAAGGCACATCGGGCTACCATTCCCTACAATTTTGCCAAGTTTTGTGGAAATCCATTCAGCCGTTCGAGCTAAAAGTGAGTCCAACCGCCCTATGGAAAACTCAATGTTAAAAACACGTTTTGGGACCCCCCCTTTTTTCTCGGCCCCCGCTTGACGAAACCCCCCCAAACTTCCAGGGGACACTCAGAAACAAAATGTGCCATTTTCCTGTAAATTTCAGCCAATTCCGTCCATCAACGCGAAAGTTATTCAACATAGAATTTTCAGAAATCCCTATTCAAAAAAATCCTAACTATATATACCTACTGCCGAGCGCCAGTAGGTAATATATATAGTCTACAGTCTGCCTCTGGTTGATACAATATGTAAGTAAGTTTCATCTTCTACTAGGATATTATTGCATTGTTAACACATCTGTCTTTCTCAGGTTTACAAATCTAATTATCTCTACAGCCAGTGCTCCCTTACTGTATATTGGATGATTAT
Source organism: Lissotriton vulgaris (assembly GCF_964263255.1). NCBI lineage: Eukaryota > Metazoa > Chordata > Amphibia > Caudata > Salamandridae > Lissotriton > Lissotriton vulgaris. The sequence goes on from NC_141694.1 coordinate 184,104,600, forward strand.
TAGTCTGTTTTTAGTGTTTAGTTATTTATTCCTGTAAAGTCCTTCTGCTGTCCAGCTTTATTACTGGCTTAAAAAAAGTCCATATGACCACCAAACCCACAGTGGTGCGGCGGTTACTGCCGCACCAGTGGTCTGACAGCTGAATTACAACTTCTGCGGTTGGACCGCAATGGAATGGCGGCACCCGCTAATGGGTCCGCAAACCCTGGCGGTGGTGTGGCAATGTGATGCCGCAGTAAGCTTGGCAGGGCTGCTGCATGAGTTTCCTCTCTGCCAGCAGTCTCAAGGCGGTGTTCACATAAGGAGACTTCTGACGGTGTAGAAACTAAGGATACACCACAAGGCCCCTGGTGCCTCAGGCCATGGGGATGCATGTAGGGAGGCACATAGTGTGGCCCCCTGTCTGCATGCATGCCCAGTTATTACACGGCATGGACTTGACAGTCAGCCTCTCGGCGGCGTTTGACACCATTCCCCAGTTTGCATGTTTCAGCAACTGCAAGATGTAGGTGTCACCGGGAAGGCCTTGCAGCTTCTCCACTCTTTTATGCACAGCAGAACCAATGTCAGCAGCTACGGTGGGTTCAATGCCAAGTCCTTCAGTCTTCCTGTGGCCCCCCCCCAGGGCTCCTCGCTCAGCCCCACTCTTTTCAATCTTTATGTGAACCCCTTGGCCTCATTGGTGAGATCTTTTGGCTTCCAGGTCCTCTCCTATGCGGATGACACGCAAATCATAATCTCCATCTCTAATGGTTTCAGCTGGTTGCTCAAAGGTTCAATCTATGTATGACTAGCATAATACGTTGGATGAAGGACAACTCTCTTAAAATCAATACAGGCAAAACTGAGGTATTGGTTTTCGGCCCTCAGTCCTCGATTTGGTCTGCCACCTGATTGCCCGAAATCTGCAATCCTCTTCCTGTCCAGTGACAATGGCTAAAAATCTGGGGGTAATTTTTGATGAGGGCCTGTCTTTTGTTGCCCAGATGAACCGCACGGTTAGTACTTGTTTCCATATTCTAAAAGCTTTTAAGAAAGTGCTGCCCTACATTCCTTCGGATGTAGATCGGCCCACCATTATTGCCCTAGTTACCTCTCGGCTAGACTATCGCAATGCATTATACCTCAATGTCAGCAAAGACTCCTTGAACAAGCTTCAGGTGGTGCAAAATGCTGCGGCAAGACTTATTCTTAACATCCCTCAACATCAGTCTGTTAGGGAAGGAATCCATGCCTTGCATTGACTTCCGATCAGGAAGCGCATCACCTTTAAGACTCTGAACATGGTGTACAAGGCCATGCATTGTACAGGATAATTACATCTTAAAACCTAGTTCCATTGGTACACCCCAGGCAGAACCTTGAGATCTCCCACTCAGAAAAAACTTGTCTCGCCTAGATTTTGTAGGTCCAGGTGGGGAGGCCGCTCATTTTCTGTGGCGGTTGCTAGACTTTGGAATACCGTCCCCTCCCTTTATCACCGCGGCCAACTCACTCGAGTCCTTTAAGATCTGAAAGACCTGGCTCTTTGCCTCATAGTTGGTTGGTGCTAGTCTCTCTTTCGTCCTGCTCAGCGCCTTGATACCTTTTGGTTTTAGTGCGCTTTATAAATATGCATCCTATCCTATCCTTTGGCCCCGCTCCCCCACCGCCAACTCGTCATCAGGCCCGAAGGCATTTCCCCATTAATTATCTATGCATAAAGTAACTCACATATTCATCTATGCACTCACTCACAAATCCAACCATTGACTCATCGTTTTATTCACCCTGCCATACAACTACAAATACAGTCTTGCTGACCAAGAAAACTTTTTTTGTGTTCAAAAGTTTTTATTGGTTGCTTTCTGAACAAATGAATACACAGATCATACATAAATATCAACAGAATACTGCAAAATAAACTAAATAGCAAACAAAAGAAAGGAAAAATTAACACATATCATACACTGCCAATAAACATCTATTCATGTACTGCAACCACATAGTACAGAAGATTACTTATAGAAGAAATTAGGTAGCGAACAGGTATAGGCCAGGTTTGAGCAGACTATGAGCTTACCCATCGGTAAGGGGTATATTTCATGGTGGTTTGTGTGATTCAAAATATGTGGCAAGACTATCGCACATATACCTATGGGGGGGTGTCCATGCTGAGTTTTGGAGTGCAATTGTGTCAGCGCCCCTGAGGTGGGAGACCCAATTTAACCAGCATTTAAAAGACGCTTTGTTTGTATCCTTCCAGTTATTTAAGATGACTTTAACTGCTGCTATCAGGAGAAGATCCAAAAGGGCCCTATCATTGTCGTTCAGGAATTCCACACTAAGGAAGCCAAATAGCAGCGTTGAGAATTCCCTTTTAAGGGTTGATGAGAGTAGTTTAGAGATAAAATCAAAAATACTATCCCAAAAAGGTTTTACGCATTTGCAGTAAAACATCAGATGTGCTAGGTCTCCTGTTTCCTCCTTACAATTCCAACACCTGGAATTTTCTCTAATCTTGTATAGGTGTAGGCGAGCTGGTGTCCAATATACTTTGTGTAAGAGCAAAATTGTTGTCTGTTATAGGGCTGGCAAAATTTTATTTCTAGAGACTGAGTCACACGTTTTGGACCAGACCTCTTTGGAGATCGGGGAAGAAGAAACATTTTAATGTAAAAAATTGCCAGAACTATTGTTTTTGGTCGATGTGTGCTTTAAGTACCATGTGCAATCTCCCATTGAATCAGTATGCTGCTTATTTGCAGGCCTCCTAACGATTATTATGCACTGAAATAACAATGATTTTTCATTTTGTTTTTTTCAGGACTATGATTTTCTTTTTGCCTCTGGTGTCTCAAGCATATTTGGCCCAGGAACACGCATTCCAAAAGCTGCTGTCCAAGTAATCGATGATATTGAAAAATGGCTGGATAAAAAACAACAATCAATATAGAATCCAGTTCATAAAACGTCTCTCACTATTTCACTGATATGTGTAGAATGTATCACCAGGCTTATGATTTCCTCGCTGAGGTCAAAGAAAGTCCTATATCTGATCCACATGCGTGTAATGTGTATGTACTTCCTGAGAGAAGTGTTATTTTGTAACTTGGTCATCTGAGGCTGGAGAACTTTGTACTTTACTAATGTAATGAAACATTGTGAATATTCTAAATAAATAAATAAGTGTTTTAAATAAACTGTAAATATTTTTCATTGAATTTAGTTTCATGTATTGATTAATTCCGGCGAAAACACTTGCACAACCGTTTAATTATTTAATTAGCATAATTTCTACCCTGCAACATTGTTACAACCATACTTTTATGTTATATATCTCCTAATAAAAAAGGCACTGCATTGTGCCTGGTCTGGGAATTATTACGAAAAGTTATTTTGAAATTCAACGTGCTCCGTGTTCTGGCTGTTTTCTGAGTACCTCACACTCATTTACTTTTTTTAGGTCTGGTTTCACAAGCAGAAGCCTTTTGTTACCAGTTCTTTAAAATACACATAGAGTGCCATTTGGTATCTCTCAGAAAAAAGGTATTTCTCACTTCACGCTATGGGCTAATAGGTATATCATTTCACTTCCCATTGAGAGCTTGCATTGTAATGCATGAGGGATTATCTAACATTTCAAGTGTGCACCTTATCATGACACATTGACTGCTTTATAAAGAGGGGCACCCTATCCATAAAAGGATCATTGTATGTTTTTTTTATTAGAAGCATTTTTTTAAATAAATTAGTTAGTTCGCAAATTGCAAGCCAACCAGACTTTGTGTTTTTGCTGACTGTGTGGACCAGCTTCAGTCAGTTTTGATTTTCTTATGATATGGTGTTCAACTTCTTCTCTATTTTGGTTCTTTCACTTGAACATAAATAAGAAAGAGCTCTTTCAACCAATAATGCACTGGTATCATGGCAGTACAATACCTTTTAGGCAGGCATCAGTATGTTAACATAGATCTGTGCTAAATCTAATGGTAAAGAATGACAGTTCGTTACATAAAATGTTACACTTTTATATATAAAACAGTGTCCTTACGTTTAACTGAGGTCCATGATGAAGAAACTGGAAGAAGTGGTGTGTCACCTAGGTTGATTTGCATGTTGTTCCTCAAGACTGAAAATGTAGGCAGTTTGTTATGCTTTCATATGGGTTTGGGTCAATGTCTGCCGTGGAGGCATATTCATGAGGGCGGTTAATAGGTGATTGAACTTAGGCAAGTGGCTTTGGAACAGAAAATTGATTGGGATTCAGTGAGCTCAGCACTTCATTTAGGGAGTAGCAGGAGTTAGGGGAGAGATGGGAATTCAGTGCTGATTAGTGCACAGTAGAGCTATTTAAAGAGTGACTTTTGCATTGTGTGGCTTAACAGAAAGATTGGTAGTAGAAGGGAAAAATAGGTGTATACCTCCAGAGGTTGGAAGTAGTGAAGTTAGCAGAGTTGACTATTTTGTTAAGAGGGGAGGAGAACTGCTCAAGGATGACTAGGGACCCTAACAGTAATTGAACTTTTTCGTAGGACCAAAACCTTGCTGAGAAGACTTAAACAGCCACTCTTTCTGGGCCTAGATGGTAACCTTAAAACAGGCCATGAGATAATGCTGGCCTGTCTCCCCTGGCACCTTGTCTGAAAGGACGGAGCACAGTGAGCATTGTTTCATGCAGCTATAATGCTCTCACACACACACTTGCATTGAAGAAACCACATCTGTCATCAAATTGTGCTTTTTTGAGTTGAAAGAAGGCACAGTCAATACCAACGCACCTTTATTCCTACCCCAGTGAAAGAGGCCTATTCCTCTAATGGAGAAGTGTGTGTGTCAAAAATCTACTTCTGGTGAGGTGTCCACTGTGCTTGCATTTTGCAGGTTATAGTACAGCTCTGTGTCTGACATTGAGCAAAGCAATATGTTGTCAGACTATGAATTATCATTCTCTCCTCCAAACTCCAGAACTTAAAAATCTGAGCCAAAAAGTCAGTTGGCACCCCCTACCCGCTCCTCATCTGGGAAGAGCAGCTGGTTTCATTTTTAATGTATTTCAGATCAGATATGTGAAATAGAGTTGGTACCAACACCAGCATCACATGTATCTCTGCCCATGCATTACCATGCACCAGTCTCACTCAGCTTTGTGAGACACTCTTCCTTTTGCAATTCCAAACTGTCAAGCTCTGTAGCTGTTTATTTCAAGTGGTTGTGTTCCCTTCAACGCTCTCATACCATTCTTCTTGATACCTTAAATCAAAAAAGAGCACTTAAGTAGTCCCTCTCTGGATGTAACTGTCCCATCAGTCTTGGCTTGCTTCATCATCACGTACACCTGTGATGCACCTCTGGACCACTGTTTCTCTTAACTGAATGCATTGTACTTAGCAAGTTATGTCATACAAATGGGGTTTACATTGCTGTATAAGTTAAAGCTCTTAGTCTGGCCTACTTGTAAATCACACATTTAATTATATTTTCTTTTTCATTTTTATATTTAGTTTTTTATTCCTTTTTCTCGATTCTCATGTAACAGGATCCACTATAAAGCAGTTTAATCTTCATTGTGTTATGTCCACACAACTTAAAACTATAAATAAATCTGTTGTTTGGTCTGAAAGGAGTGAATCAAGGTTTGGCCCCTGGGCGCCCAGGACCTGTCAGCACTTTATCAGGGAGCAAGCAAAAGTTTGGAATTATTCATTACTGTCTTATAATCAGTGATTGACTTCAACGTAATGTCCCACACTGTTCGCTTTCCTTGGATGTATGTTGAAATACACAATTTGATGAATAATCGGCATTGTTGAGACCCATTTGATTTTGTTTTTCCTAACATGTTTGTTAATTAAGTAATCTCATGACTAGTGCTGTCCCCAAGTACAACTCCAAATTCAAACCATAAGCAGTTGTGCCTCCATTTATCTCTTCCTTCCTCCCCGCGCATCTTGTTTAATTGACTTGATTTTTAATGTTCCTGTGGAAGTTTTGGTTCTGAAACATTTTTGAATCCAGTCTTTCTTTGTGAATCCAATAAATCTGCACTTAAATGTCTCTTCAGTGCCATCTCTTTGGTCATGTCAGTGATTGTTTTACTATGCTGTGTTTAGTGAAGTCCTACCTTGATGTGAGCTGCACACAGCCGAAACTGTGACCCACAAAGCCGAAACTTGTTTCCATGACTAGCACCTAGCTCAAGCAGTAAGGCTTTAATTAGATAAACATATGTAGTACCAGCCCTAAACAGAATATAATGAGTGGGACAGGTGTAAACTGAGTTAGTTAATAAGTGTGTTGTAGTAATGAATTGAAGTGCTCCTTGAGCCTTGCATTTCTATCTCCATGGTAGTGTCTCGTGTGGGACAGTTAGAACCTGGAGAGCTGACAAGCCGGAGTTGGTGCTGTATTTATGTCGAACAAACTTCTTGGAAACTTACCAGTGTGTGGCTTCTTAACACTGGCGACGAGGGACGCTTGCAGGAGACAAGTTTCCTACCAACTCTCTCCTTTTTGCGAACCCAGGGACTTGGTTTTCTTCACCACGGCAACCTAGGTTGTGTGACCAGTGATACGACTTCCCTGTTTCTCTGGCGGATTCCAGGATGTATCCTGCTTCTTTTCCCGATTTTCAGTAAGCTTGGGGCTAGAGTTGGGCATTGTTTGCTTTGTTTTGCCCCGTTTTCTCATTCCAACTACTTTTGTTGTCTCGCGACTGTGCTCTCATTCTCGCGCACACGCTAGTGTGATGCGCTTCACAAGCACACGTCATCACGTGACACGCACCTTGCGTGCCGCCATCTTAAGTCTGTAGTCAATCTCCATAACAACCCACTACGGAGCCACACGAAGCTGGCTGACTAAGAATTAGATCCAAAGTATTTTGAATTCAGCGTTTTACAGGTACTTGTTTCACTTTTATTGTCTGCTGACATTTTATTATATCTAGCGCCCTAGCAATAAAAAAAAATAAAAAAAATGTATGCAGCTGTAGTATGTACTATTGTTATCAATACTAGGTTACTTTAAGGAATGTTCATTCAGGCTCTACTCCATGTTCTTAGAATACTAAGTTATGCATGTTAAGTCATTATGAGCCTGTTCTCTCCTATCGCTGGTCGTGGGTTATTTTCCTTCTGGAATAAAACTACGAAATTTCAACTATAATTTCGTCTCTTCAATTTATTTCATCAGAAGACCTTACTACATATTTTGGCGACGATTTACAAAGGTTCTTCATCACCGGATTCCTCAGACCCACCGACAAAAAGAACTTTATTTCAACGGATGTTCTCAAATTATTCGGGACTACGCGGATTACGAAGAAAACAAATTATCGTTTTCCTTTTCGATCGTTTTACTGAACTGTGAGTGTGATTTAATTCATTTTATTCTCCGTTAAAAGAGTTACAGCAACTGTCAGTTACCTGGTTGTCTTCGTTTGAACGCAGCCTGCGTTCTATTCTCGTGACACGATCCATCTTGTCTGCCTCGCGTCTGGCACGCTGAAGAGAAGCTACGTCAGAACACTGAGTCAGAACAACTAGCGTGTGTTGTCATCATAATTCTATTTGGCTCACGCTTGGTACGTACAACGTTATTACATTTGTCACGTCGGCGGCCATTTTGTACAACACAGAAATTTGCGCTTCGTTGTTTATTAATTATTTAATTATACGAAGACATTTTCAACACGCAAATTTTTATTACTTATGATTTATTTAACGGAGATTTCATAGATCGGTTCCTGTGGACTCATATACCGATTCATCGTCACACAAGTAAGAATTTTGTTCTTTCTTCTAAATGGCTTCTGCTAATAACAATAATAACAGTGGAATTGTTGCACCTCCATCATTTCTAATTACTCCAGGCAAACCCCCTACGCCCTGCCACAAATGGCTGCGTGTATTTACTAACTATTTGGAAGCAATAGATGCTCTGGATTATCCTCCTTCAAGGAAAAGGGCTATTCTGTTTAATCACTTGGGTGATGCAGGTCAACAATTATTTGACAATTTATCTGTTGTTCAAACTCCACCTGATGATGATACTTGGAATGTATACACTGAAGCTTTAACTCGTCTTGGTAAACAATTCAAAGATGATCCATCTGTCATGGTTGAACGTCATGTTTTTTTTTTAAAAGGAAACAGTCGCAAGAAGAATCAATAGAGGATTATTTAGCAACTTTACGTTTCCTTGCCTCAAAATGCGACTTTGGAACTTATCTGGAAACTGCTCTGCGTGATCAGTTAGTTTTTAATTGCTTCAACAAAAAGATTCAGGAGCGAATCTTGACTTGCAAAAATCCAACATTAGATGAGGTTATTGTCATTGCAAAAAGCATAGAATGTTCAGTCGTCTCATCTAAAATTTTAGCTGAACAGAATGCTTCTTCCTCTTCCGTTTGTAATGTTTCTCAAGCATCTAATGATAATTTTGATGTTAATGTTGTTTCTAACCGTTCTACTGGTAAAAAAAAATTTGAGCAAAAATCTAATACGTTTTGTTACAGGTGCGGTTCAAAATGTCATATTGGAAACCACCCTAAGTGTCCTGCACAAGGTAAAAGGTGTTCAAATTGTAAACGCATTGGTCATTTTTTTGCATTATGTCGTTTACCCGAAGATAAGCCTAAAGTTAATATGGTATATTCTGAAGAAGAAATTTGTGATGCTTTGAATGTTACTTCCTTATCATATATTCAAATTAATGCTTTGTGTGACTTGAATGTCAAAGGTCCTATTTGTAAAATTTCAATTGGTATCCAAACCATACAAGTTATGGCGGATTCGGGATCTCCGATCACCATTCTAGATGAACATACTTTTCAATGTTCTTGGAATAACACAGAATTACTTCCTACCGACGTCAACCCCAAAGCTTTTGGAGGGTTTGATATTACCATGCGTGGTTATTTCCCCGATAACATCAACTTCAAAGGAAGGGTAATTTTCACTAAAATTTACGTTGCACTTAACGGTAGAGATATTTTGGGTTGGCAGGATCAAGCTAGACTTGGAATTATTTTAAAACCTGGCCACCCCGAACCTGTTGCCTTGGGTGATATGCCTATTTTTGCCATTCTTGATAATTGCAATGATCCTATTATGTGTAACGTTTTAGAAAAGTACAAAGATGTTTTTGAAGACAGAATTGGTTTGGTTAAAAACGTTGAACATACCATAAAATTGAAAGAGAAAGTTTCTCCTGTTGTCCAAAAAGTGCGCCCTATTCCTCTATCTGTTAAACATGATTTGAGGAAACACATTGAATCTTTAGTTGCTCAGGACATCATTTGTCCTGTTGATTCATCTGAATGGGTTTCTGCTGCTGTAGTTGCACGAAAACCCAATGGTGACATTCGTTTGTGTGCAGACCTTCGTGTTCTGAACCGCAATATTGTAGTTGATGTGCATCCCCTGCCTAAGATTCATGATTTGCTGGCTAATATTGGTAGTAGCAAATATTTTTCTACTATTGATTTGCGCTCAGCATATCATCAGATTCCTCTATCCAAAGTATCTCAACCTTTGACAACTTTTGTAACACCTTTTGGTGTCTATATGTATAAAAGGCTTCCCTTTGGGCTTGCTTCAGCAGCTAGTATTTTTCAAAGGTTAATGGATACTATTTTCAATAATTGCCCTGGAATTCAAGCGTTCCAAGATGATATCTTGGTACATTCTGAATCTCTTGATCAACACTATATTTTAATGGAATACGTCTTAAACACTTTACAAAATCAGGGTCTCACTGTCAATAAGAAGAAATGCAAATTTTTAGCAAATGAAGTCGATTACTTAGGCCACAATCTCTCTAAGGAAGGTATTAAACCTAAGTCTTCCCTATTGGAAGCTATTAAGAATGCTCCTTGTCCTTTAGACAAAGACTCATTGAGAGCGTTTCTAGGATTAAGCGAGTATTATGCTTGTTTTGTCAGGTGATACGCTTTAATTGTTCAGCCTCTTAGAGATCTTTTAAAGAAACATGCCAAATACATTTGGTCCACTGATTCTCAAATGGCCTTTGATTCCATTAAAGATATGATTCTCTCTGCTCCTGCCATCAAACCTTTTTCTCATGGTGTACAGAGTATCATTACGGTTGATGCCAGTTCCCGTGGAATGGGTGCTGTCCTTAGTCAAATGATTAATGGTGAAGAATGTACTATTGCTTTCGCTTCACGTTCCTTAACGTCTACTGAAATCAACTATAGTACGATCGAGCGAGAAGCGCTAGCATGTTCTTGGTCTGTAGAAAAATTCAGAATGTATATTTGGGGAACAAGATTTCGATTGTACACAGACCATAAACCCTTAATTTACATGCTTGGGGAAAGTTCTTCCAATAGAGCCTCTTCTCGTTTAGTCAGACTATTGGCGCGTCTCCAAGAGTTCAATTTCGAAATTAAATATTTGCCTGGCGGTAAAAACATCCGGGCAGATTGTTTGTCACGTATTCCTTTACCTATACATGAATCTATCAGTTCTGATTTGGAATATGTTTTTTCTATTGATGATGCTCTGCAAGATTTCAAAATCACTAAACAAGATTGGTTGCAAGGTATGGAGAAAGATTCTTGCCTACAAAATGTTAAACGTTTTTTGATTAAAGGTTGGCCTATGGATAGGAGTATGTCCATGGAGGAGAGACATTATGCACAGGTTGCATCTGAGTTGTCTGTTTCTGGTGACATTTTATTCAGACAAGACAAATTTGTTCCTCCTTCCACTATTCGACAATCTATTATTTCCCTAGCTCATGAGTCATCCAGGTATCACTGGCACTACTAATAAAATTAAATCCACTTATTGGTGGCCTGGGATTGACAATCAAGTTAAGTTGTTTGTCAATCAGTGTCCTCAGTGTTTATGCTCTGACAAGCATTGGAAGTTGTCCAGTTCGCCACTCATACCAGTTGAATGGCCTCAAGCTCCTTGGGAGAAAATTGCCCTAGATTTCTCTGGCCCATTTTCTGTTTTTAATTCTGAGAAAAACTTTTTAATTGTTGCTATTGATTATTTTTCCAAATGGATTTATTTTTCTTTGGTAAAGAATCCTGATTCCTCTTCTGTAATTTCATTTTTGAAAAGCTTATTTGTCATCGATGGAATTCCTCATGAAATTGTTTCTGACAATGGTTCACACTTTGTTTCAAAAGAATTTAATTTTTTTTTAAACGAATTGGATGTTAAACATACTTTTGTCCCTCTGTACAGTCCTTCATCAAATGGTTTAGTTGAAAGGGCAAACCGTTTGATGAAAGATACTGTTCAAACTGCTTGTGCTAATAAATTAGATATTTCAGATTTTCTTTGTGAAAAAGTCTGGAATTATAATTGTACTCCTCACAGCACCACTGGAGTTTCTCCTTTTGTTTTACTTCGAGGTCGTATTCCGACTTCTAAGTTGAATCCTTCTTGGTTAATGAGAAATTCTCAGGTCAACATTGATTTATCCAAAATTCGTGACCATGTTAAAATGAAACAGAAATGTTACAAAGATCATTATGACAAACGCATGCATGTCGCAGAAAAATCTCTTGTTGCAGGAGATTGGGTAATCATCAAAAAACCTGTGAAGGTTTCGAAAGGTCAGTCCAAATTTTCTGCTCCTGTGAAGGTTGTTAAAGTTTCTCGTACAGCTGCTCTTTTGTTTGAAAGGGGTTGGTGGAACAAGACTGCCCTCATCAAGATTTCTGACAAACAAGCCAAAATTATTTCTGCTAACAAACAGTGTTCAGATTCATCTGATTATTCGAATTCTGATTGGTTTGGAGTTGGAGAAACCACTCCTGTTCCCATTAACCTTCCTGCTAATGTCACTCCTGATTCTTCTCCTTTAGCTCATAGTGATTCCTCAAATGTCACTTCTATTCCCTTATCTCAACCTGTTTTTATTGCTGATGGTATGGGGGATGGTATGGGTGTTGGTCGTAAAATCAGATCTGTTCCTGTTAGACTCCATGATTATGTTTTGAATTAATTTTTATTTTTCTTCTCTCTGTCTTTTATTTTGTTAGGGGAAGGATGTGTAGTATGTACTATTGTTATCAATACTAGGTTACTTTAAGGAATGTTCATTCAGGTTCTACTCCATGTTCTTAGAATACTAAGTTATGCATGTTAAGTCATTATGAGCCTGTTCTCTCCTATCGCTGGTCGTGGGTTATTTTCCTTCTGGAATAAAACTACGAAATTTCAACTATAATTTCGTCTCTTCAATTTATTTCATCAGAAGACCTTACTACAGCAGCATTCCCAATGGCATAGACTCTCATTTTTGGTATGTGGTGCACTATTCCCAATTACTTCTTTTAATGCATTTTGAGTCGCATTCACTACTGGAAGATTCTGCACTCAACCAGTTTTAACCTTTTTATTGACTGAACTCCTTTGATTGGTGATTATTGTTGCCAGTTTCCCTTTCTGTTACTTTGCCAGCATGTTAGCCACATCTATGAGCCAGCCTCCTCCTTTCCTATGTGAAAAGGGTGAGCCACTGTTACCCTGGAAAAGATGGAAACTAATATTTGATTCGTATTTGGTAGCTATTGGAGGTGAAAAATTCTCAGTTCATTGGAGGCAAGCAGTTCTCCTCCATAACCTTGGAATTGAAGGACACAACATATATGAGAGTATTGACACAATTCTTGTCGGCAGAAGGTGATGTTGAACCATCTGATGTATTTGAAATGCCCATTAAAATGCTAGAAATTTATTTTGTGCCACGTATTAATTTAGTCTTAGAGAGACACATGTTTTTCATGAGTATTCAAGAACCCAATGAGAAGTTTGGGAATTGCATTGCTTCCCAAAAGACACTTGCTCCTACCTGTGACTTTGGCAAACTTACGGACTCGTTGATACATGATCAACTAGTCAGGTGCACTAACAGCCCTAGGGTGCAGGAGAAACTTTTGTCTAGAAACCCTTCTCTCAAGGAAGCTGTAGCCATCGTCGAGGGGATGGAAAATACCTTGGGTTGGGTTAAAAAGATGAAAGCTCATAAGACAACAACTGATGATGCTTCCACTCCTAGTAGTATTCATGAGCTAACTCAAAGGGAAACGCCTTAAGATTCCATTGACAGTGTCTCTAAGACAGTATGTGGAACTCCAAAGCAGTACGTCAAGCCTTCCACTGATTTTCCTAGGATGAAATGTTATAGATGTGGGAGCCTTAACCACTCCTCTAACTTTCCTAATTGTTATGCCAGGAATACAACTTGCCACAAGTGTGGAATCAAGGGTCACTATGCCAGAGTATGCAAGTCTGGTGGCAGAACATGCACAGTGAAAACATTGAGACTACTGATGACACTCCAAGAACCGTTATGCTAAGCTTGAGAGCTGATGGCATGGTAGTTGCAGATCTCATCAGCGTGCCTGAATGTGAAGTGGTGATTGGGTACAAGTTATTTCTGGTTCTGGCAACGAACTTTGGGACAAAACCTTCCCTGATTTACAGCTTTTTGCCCCGGACATTAGCCCGGTCAGTTATGGTGACTCACTCATTGATGTAACAGGGTTTGCCATCATGAAAATTCACTTCAAGAGAAGGGAACCTATTGGAATGGTTTATGTTGCCAAACATGGTGATTACCTCCTGGAGTAGAGGCATCAGAGAGACTTTTTTAAAATTCTCTTTGGATTTTCATAGCGAGACAAGAAAAAATAAATATCGCCACGCAGGGCGATACAGCAAAAACAAACCACAATCAACAGACATGTGTTTGTTTTATGTGATCAAACTTGCACTTTGAACATTTATGTACAGGTCATGACATTGTCTAACTTATAGATACTCAAAATGGTATGTTATTGCGACATTCCAATTATATCTCAGGGTGATGTGACATCCCTTTGAGCTTGGTGCATCAGGTATTGTCTCAGCGGTTCCCAAATGTCCTTGGGTCGAGATGTTACCAGCAATTCTTCAGCATATAAGTCCAAAGTTTCTCTGCAATACACCAAGTCTTTGACCCAGCCTTCAATCTGAGGACTAAGTTTACTCTCCCAAAGTTATTGCCACCCGTCTCTTGGCCAGCAGTAAGGCGATTCGAACATATCTACCCAACACACCCTTTAACTGAGGAACGTAACCTAGCAAACGTGAGTGGTGTGCTTTGGAGGAAGGACCCAGTCATAGTGTGTAAACGGTTGAGCACCTCCTCCCAATATTTGAAGACTGAACCACACCTCCACGTGAGATGATAAAAATCAGCTTCTCTTTGCCCGAATCGTTTACATTGATCTGAGTCAAAAATTCCCATTTTATGCAGTTATTAGGGGTGTGATATGCTTGATGAATACATTTGAATTGGATAATCCGCAAATTTCCATTGGGCGTAAGTCTACCAGTCAGTGCGCATATTTGTTCCCATTCTTTCATAGTGATTGGGGGGAGTTCCAGAGCTCGAGACTTTTATCTGTTACTCTCACTGTCTCCTCCTGTACTGCCTTACAGTTTGGTGATTAGTTTTTTTTGGTAGGAGCCACAATAAGCAGCTGCAGAAAGTAAAAAGATGGTGGCTCAGCTGGGAAGGACAGGCAGTGACTCCTGATGGCACGCTTTAGGCCATACCCAGTATATAGAAAAAGTGGAGTGGGATTAGCAATGAACCTTAAATCTTCATCATCGATGTATGTACCTTCAAGGTAAAGATCACGCATGTGCGTGATCCCCAATTCCCTTAAGGATTTCAGAGGGCCAGCCTCCCGTGTAACAGACCGTGCCGCATGTACCGCTAAGGGCAAAGCCGGAGCCTAAATAGGAAGCTTATCTGCTAGTTTTACAATTGTCTGCCATGCTGCAATAGTGGTGTCAATGGAGTTAATCTCCGCTCTGGGTGTGCCTCTGTGAGCGTGTGTGATTACCCCTGTTAAAGGTATGGGATGTGCTTCCCCATCTTCCACTGCTAGATGCGGGGTGAAGGCATCTGGTTTAAACCAATAATAGGCATTGGGCCTGCGTGTATAAATAATATATATATATAATGCTCACGTGCACGAAGTCCCCACGAGCATATGAAAGTGTCAGCGTAGCCCAACTAATCCTAGCCTGTTTGCCTTCCCATACCAGATTCAAGAGTTGTGTTTTAATTGTAGAAAAGAAGTGCTTGGTTAGGCTAATGGGTATGATACAAAAAGCGGGGGAGAATGACCATCTTGATTACTGCAATACGGTCTGCAAGGGACAGTGGGAGACGGGCCGATCTCTCTACTTGACTCACTAATGTGTTGTACACTCTTCCGTAATTTTCCCTGATTACAGTTTCTGGATCACGATGTACCCAAATCCCTAGGTATTTGACAGGGTCTGTTGTCCAAATTAGAGGGTATTCCATCGGGGGAGGGGGCGTGCAGATCTTCAAAGGGATTATAACTAATTTTTCCGAGTTGATCATGAGTCCGGTAAAAAGGAACATATCTGATGTACTCACGCAGCACTGAGGATAGATGAATCTGTGGGTCTCGAATAAACAGGACCATATCCGACCTGATTGCCTATTGCGCACTAAAAGACACTAACTTCCTAAACCTGGGTGAACTCAACCTACGCTGGAATGAAACTAACAACTCTCTAATTCAATCTCTCAATAACTTCCTCTGTGACAATAATCTTTCCCAACACTGTGCGGAAGAAACTCACAACAAAGGAGCAACCTGAGATGCAATCATTGCCCACCGGGACGCAATCACGATCGACAACATTCTCCAAGTTGACTGGTCTGATCACCACATGATCTTATTCCACAGCAACCAAAAAGTCTTAATCCTTCCCCTGTTCATGAACCCCCCCAAATAGTCCAGAAGTATCACCCAGATTTCCCTTGATGTCATGGAAGAGAGGCTAAATTTGCTCCTCCCTAGCGATAACGAGCTCTCCACAACTGATTTCACCTCACTCTATAACTCGAATATGGTAACATTGCTTGACCAACTTGCACCCCTGAAACTAAAAAAAAATCATCCTATTCTGTCCAGATCATGGTTCGACTCAGACATCAATGATAAAAGGAGACAACTAAGAGCCACAGAAAGAAAATAGAGGACCATGCCCACTACCATTCATTGCGACCAACTTAGAATTTTCAGGAAGAAATACAACAGTCATATCAAAAACAAAAAATCCTTGTACTTTCGCTCCGCACTGGATAGCGCTAAGAACAGACCCAAGGAGCTCCAGAGGCCAAACTTCCAAACCTAATACGTCCCTAGGGCCGGTTTCCAAAGAACGGTGTGACAATTTCGCCAACTTCTTCAATGATAAGATCTCCAAGATAGAGTGATCTCTCGACACCAATCGTGCCCCCCTTTCCGGTAGCAGCCTGGGTGGGGTGTTTGGTAGCGTTCCCTCTCTCACTACTAAACCCTGGTCCCTCTTCCAGCCCATCCCCGAAGAAGAGATATCCAAACTTATCTCCACATCCAAACCTTCATCCCATGCCCTAGACCCTCTACCTGCTCAACTCACTAAAATGCTAAAACTCCACCTAGCCCCATTCTGGTGCAGGATTATTAATAGGTCCCTAAAAACCGGAGTTGTTCCGGATTGTCTGAAAGTGGGACTAGTAAGCCCACTGCTGAAAAAACCAGGCCTAGACATCAATGACTTAACTTCAGACTCGTCTCCAACCTTCCTCCTCTCCCCAAAATCCTTGAAAAATGTGTACTCCAACCACTAACCCAACACCTGGACAACATCAACCTTCTCTACTCCCATCAGTCGGGATTCAGGAAAGGTTGAAGCACTGAAACCGCAATCCTCAACATAATTGATGACATCCACAAATCATTGGACTCTGATCAATCTTGCCTCCTCACTTTCCTAGACCTATTGGCAGCATTCGACACAGTGAATCACAAACTTCTCCTCAAGGCTCTCGAAGACTGGGCCGGTCTAGACGAGGTGGTCCTCAAATGGTTCTCCTCTTTCCTCCACAACAGCTTCCAGAGAATCAAAATCAAAACCTTTGAGTCCGACCTCAACCCCGTCAGTAGGGGAGTACCCCAAGCATCAGTGCTCTCCCCTCAACTCTTCAATATTTACATGGAACCCTTACCTCCCTACTCAGAAAAGCCAACATCCCTTTTCACCTTTATGCTGACGATACTAAGATTTACTAGGAAATCTCCTCGGCCAAAGATATTCAAAGGCTCAATGAAACACTAAGAGATGTGCAACTTTAGCTGACAAGTAACCACCTAAAACTTAACCCGGACAAAACTGAACTTGTCATTTCGAACAAATAAGAGAACCCACAAATGGTAGAGTGGTTAAAAGCTATTGGTGCCCTCAATGGGAACCTTACCCTGGCTGATTCTGTTAAATCTTTAGGCTTGGCCCTAGACTCAAAACTTGACATGACTATACACATTAATATCTCGGTGAAGAGCGCATTCCTCAACCTGAAGCTACTGAACAAAATTAAACCCTTTATCCCGCCCAAAGATCTTAAGCAAGCCACCCAGGCATTGGAACTGTCAAGACTGGACTATGGAAATGCAGTCCTCTCTGGAATAGGGAAAACCATCTTGCTCCTCTGAAAACAACTCTCAACTCGGCTTCCAGAATGGTCACAGGAATAAAGATCACATCTCTCCTGCACTCAAAGATCTCAAGTGGCTACCAATAGAATTGCGGGCGAACTTCAGAACAGCCTGCCTCACCCACAAGACCCTTCATACAGGCAAACCTGAATATCTGGAGGCCAAACTTAAAAAAGCTGGCCAGAACAGAACTCTCAGAAGCTCTAACACCCTACTTCTCATCCCGCTAAAATCACAAAAAACAAAAACTGTGGCCAGGTCCTTCGCTGGTAACGCTCCAAAAATCTGGAACTCTATTCCCCCTCACATCAGAACTATTCCTTCTTTCGCTAAATTCAAACATCAGCTCAAAACGCTCTTCCTCGATCGAGCCCTAG
Organism: Lissotriton vulgaris; assembly: GCF_964263255.1. Lineage (NCBI taxonomy): Eukaryota > Metazoa > Chordata > Amphibia > Caudata > Salamandridae > Lissotriton > Lissotriton vulgaris. The sequence goes on from NC_141694.1 coordinate 184,122,516, forward strand.
CGAACAGATAGAAGCAGCTAGAGCCTTGAGATTGACACCTCACCCCTCTTGGATGCCCAAAATGGAACTCTGTGTCATTGTCATTATGATTGTCTTGCGTTATTGTATTATGTTCTGCTCTCTTTTCTTCTGCTCTGTAACTGATGTGATACAAAAGGGGGTGGTGATGGACGGAGCATCTGAATCAATCAAACACTCACAACCAGTCAAAAGATCTGGGTTTAATCCATCACCGTTCTTTAGCCCACTCTGCCACCCCAGTTCAGACATGGCTATATGCAAATCAGTCTGACCCTGTGCCTCATGGGAACAATCCAGCCCGAACTACCAAGCCATGTCTTACCTGGACCGGAAACCAGCTCCGAGGACCGGTTTCTGGCATTCCAGCCGTCTTCAGCCCGGCTTGCTTGAATCCAGTGGCAAAGTGAGCGAGGGACTCACGTCTGAGCATACCCTGCCACACTTATAGCGGCCAAAAGCGGTACAAAAGGGGGTGGTGATGGACGGAGCATCTGAATCAATCAAACACTCACAACCAGTCAAAAGATCTGGGTTTAATCCACCACCGGGGGTGGCAGAGTGGGCTAAAGAACGGTGATGGATCAAACCTCTCATTGAGTGTCCTGTTTTAAATAAGGAGGAGGTGGTTGCTAAAATCAAGTCTTACCAAAAGACGTACAAGGAAAGGTTTGATTTTAAGAAATAAACTAAAACCACAACCTGGAAGGTTGGTGAGTGGGTGCTTATAAAGAAACCACGATGACACAGGAAGGGTGTCACTGAATTTATGGTCCCTTTTGTCATAACTTCTGTGTGCAGGAATGTGGTCACTGTTCACAATGGTAGTAGGTGGAGCATGTCCCGCCTGATGACATTTTGTGGTGATAAATTCTCATTTCCTTCCTGATGTTTTGCCAGATTCAGATCTGCCCATGTCTGGTTCGTCTCCAAATTCCCATTTGCGAGGTCCTTCTTCAAGGTCTTGTTGTCTTCCTAGGCGTAATGATGACTATGTAATATATTGAACCTATGTAGTGCACAGTTTTGACCTGCATATTTCGTTTTCTCTGTTTTTCATTTTCTTCCTTCTTCCTCTTCCACTTCCAGTTCCTTTTCTACTACTTTCATTTGTATTTTTTGTAAGGGGAATGTGTTGTAATTAATTAAAGTGCTCCTCAAGCCTGGCAGTTCTATCTCCATGGTAGTGTCTCATGTGAGACAGTTAGAACCTGGAGAGCTGACAAGCCGGCAGCAGGAGTTAGTGGTGCTGTATTCATGTCGAATAAACTTCTTGGAAACTTACCAGTGTGTGGCTTCTTAACAAAGCGCTTATTAAATTAAATGAATGATGCACATGATCATAATTAAAGCGATAACAAATTGTTTTTGAAAATCAAAGTTTAAGAAATGTGCCAGAAGTAGTTCTCAAAAATTTGGCACAAGGGGCAGCAGTGAATTTGTTTTTGACACTGAAAGAAAGCAACATCCCAAAGGAATTTGTACAACAAAATATACTTTTGTTTCAGGGTACCCACAATCAGGACTACATATCCAGATCTGGTCTCAGACATTACTTTAGACTCTCCACTACCCCACTTTAGGTGCACTGCAAAAATGTCCAGTTCCATCTGTTCCTCTGAATTTCACTACAATGGCTCCAACTCGTTTGTATTCCGGGGGCCTGCTACTTTCCCCAGGCACAAGAGAAATGTTCTTCAGAGAGTAGGCAGCTCAAATATCCAATTTCAAAAGATCTGGTTTTTGTCCCCCGGTAAGTCAGCTTCCGATCTCAGGAGAGAAACTTCTCTTGGGTAAGCAAGAGTCACTTCATGCAACCTCCATGTCATTGAGGGTCTGCAAGAGGCTGTGTCCCTTAGTCCTAGAGTAGTGTTCCAGAACCAGTTGTTCGAGACATGGCTAGAAACCCACGTCCTCTACCCGGCAATAGGAGTGTTTCCAGCGGCATTAAAAAAGTCATCTTTCTTTTGTAGCGCCCAAAGAGTGACCGCAAAGAGCAAGGATTTTTAAAAGGCTTAACCAGTCTGTAATTGCAACAGAGTCCCTTAACAAACTAACCCTTGCAGTTTACTTTGCCTCATATTTTCTGTTGTTTTGATTAATTTCCTTTCCAAAGCTCATCCAGTTTTTATGGTCTGACTTGACAGCCCATGACATGCCCAGAGTACGGGGTTCGAGACACTAGACTGCCAACCGTGACAAAATGACTCCTGGTCAGGAGTTCAAGGTCCTCCTCCACCCACAAGCTTCCACCTGAGCCTCATTCCTGGTGGTCTAGTGGTAGAGTGTCACTGCTCTGCTGCTGGACAGCCTTTCTGTCTCTCTTTTTTTCAGCTTTTCTGCCCTTTAGCCACTGCATTTTTTTTTCAGCCTTTTACCTAGTTCCTTTCTGCATTTTTCCTCATGCTTCGCCACCCTTGCCGTAGTGTCCCCTACGGCCTGCCCCCCTCCAGTGATACTTTCCTGATCCTCACGGCAGTCCACTGACATTTCTAGTGGAATGCTCCCTTCACTGCACAAATCTGCCTGGTAGCTGCTGCTGCCCCGGTTGTTGCTGCTGACCCCCTGGTCAGACGTTTGAGGTCCTCCACCTGCAAGCTCCCACCTGCGCCTCAACCCTGGTGGTCTAGTGGTAGAGCGCCACTGCTCTGATTCTGGACTGCCCTTCTTTTTTTCTGCTGCTTCCTTTTTTTTATCTGCCGTTAGCCTTCTACCTTGTTCCTTTCTGCACTCTTCCTCGCGCTTCGCCGCTCTTGCCACTGTGATCCCCTGTGGCCTCATCCCCTCAGGTGAGCCTTTCCGGCTCCCTCAGTTTCCCACCTCCCAGCCGTCCAGTCTCTCCCACAAACTACTTAATGGTGGCCGATGCACCTGGACCGCAGCCAGCGCCACAGACCCTAGTTCTCGGTCTACCGATGTGACAACAGCATTCTCCTCGTCCTCAACACAGAACGCCACACTGCTTGCCACCACTCCTCACCAAAGAACAACCAAAGACCCTTCTCTTGCCAGTTCTGCAGCTACACCCTCACCAACACACCAGCTCCTCTCGCCCCCTTAGTCAACCCACAGCACACCCGACCAGCACAACTGCATCCTCCTCAACACGCGCTCCTCCACAAACATGGCACAGAAATCAGGGACTCCTTCTACGCTGCCTCTCCAGACATTCCCTTCACAGAAACCAGGACCAACCCCTAGTTTGGACATTCCAACAGCCATCAACTATAGCTACAAAATCACCCGCACGGGCCGAGCCAACCGACCAGGAGGAGGCATCGCCATCGTCCACAAGCACACCCTCCGCCTCACCACTCACTTGAAGGACCCAATGACAACCATGGAACACCTCCATTTCCAGATCCAGACCAACCTCAACACCACCCTCTGCAGCACCATCGTCTACAAGCCTTCCTGCCCCGCCAGCCCTTCACCGATGCCATCGTAGACCTCATCGCATCCCAGACTCTCGCATTCACCGATTACATCCTACTTGGCGACCTGAACTTCCACCTGCACAGCCTCAGTGAGCAGAACAATGCATCTCTTCTAGAGAACCTCGCTAACATCGGACTCAAGTAACTAATTACAGCTTAGACCCACGCAGCCGACCCGGACTTTTCTGCCAGCTGTAACATCACCTACAGCCACACTGCCGAATTCGCCTTGACCAACCACCACTGTTTGCACTTCACCAATCCAACCATACACCACTGCCCTAACTGCCCCCGTCGTAGCTGGAACAAGACCACCGGAAAATATCTCATTGCCTTCCTCAGCACTACCACACCACTAACATCAACAGATGCGAACACCTCAGCATGCAACCTTCACCGATGGGTCTCCCAACTGCACTGGCACTCTGGAACCCTTCAAGAAGGCACTGAGCAAGCAACACTGCAAGAAAGCCCGCTGGTTCACTCCCGCCGTCCACGAGTCCAGACACACCTGTCGACGGCTTGAGAAGAGATGGAGGAGCAACGAAACCCAGCAACCTTCAAAACTGCCATCAACGCACACCACCTTCTCCTCAAAATCACAAAGCAAATAGCCCTTGAAGACAGAATCAATGCCAACGCACACATCAGCAAAGAGCTCTTTGCAATTGTCGCTATGTTTGCCAGGCCCAACAGCGAGACCACAGACATCCCATCCTTCCTAGAATATCGAATATATTAAACTTAATTGTGAGTGCCAGCTAGCTCAGAGGTCACTAGAAACTTTCTCGAATAAACAAGAAGGGATTCGTTTCTGACAACCGCATAAACATGGCAATTTTGTTTCCCCAAGATGAAACGTATCTTCAGAGACGTGGAAACAACAGATAGATATTATATTCAGTCAATCATGCATGCTTCGTTTCATCAGAGGTGCAGACAAATAGAGAGACGGGCGTTTTCAATAAAAGGTATTTATTGAACAGTCTTCTTTCTCATGCAGAAGAAACGAACTGCTACAATCGCAATATTGGCTGTAAAGTATAATGCGTACAGCAAGAAGAGTATTATAAAATAATACTGTAAAAGCATGGTATGGTTCCTAAGCCATAAAATACATACATAAATAAATAAAGACTAAAAGTACTCAACTGGTGCTTCTAAAATATGCCTACCCCGATGTACCAAACCTAAGTTTAGTACGAGGGAAGTAGTAAGTGTGGTGTAGCATAAGTTTAGTATTCTTTTGCCAAGAATCTATCCAAGATTTCTCTTAGGGTCTAATCAGCTCCGTACCTTGGTTTAGAATGAAGGAGGTCTGGTATCTCTCTGTTTCAGGACTCGATTTCCCAACACCCCGCAAGGGGAGCTTGGAAACACTGGAGCTGGATTTCTCGGCAAGAGAAAAGACAGTCTCTCTCAGTGCATCTGCTGGAGGGTCGGCTTCCTTCGGCACTTGCTGTAGCGAGCTGCTTCGGGCAAGTAGATAGTCGAACTGCTCCAAACCACTGTGTGTTTGCTATGGCAAGTGTGGGCATATTTATACCTCGAAGGTGCCGAGTTTGATGTAAAGTTGGACATAATAACGTCATCAAAGAGTCTCAGTTCTTTGAAAACTCCATGAGTTCTTGGACAAATTAATATTCAAGCAAGGGGAAGTCCCTAACTGCTGAGGCCGAGTTTTCCAAGAAATGTTGTGGCTTTTCGGAACTAGTGGAAGTATCCATGCCTGTATTTGGACTGCATGGGCTATGTCTAAATATGGTTATGATTTCTATGCCTATATAAGGACAAGGTGATTTATACCTATATAAGAGCATGAATCGGGAAAATTACACTAGGGTCCTAAAACACTATACAACACCCTGACAACTGGAAACACGCTAAGATCAACCCCCTGCTGAAGAAGCCATCCTCCGACCAACAGACCTCATTAACATCAGACCCATCTCCCTCCTCCCTTTCCCAGCCAAGATCATCGAGAAGGTCATCAACGCCAAACTCTCCAAGTTCATCGGAGAGCACGACATCCTGGACATCTCTCAATCCAGAGTCTGAGGTAAACACAGGACTGAGACTGCACTCCTCGATGCCAACGGTGACATCCACTCCCTCCTCGACCATGGAGAAACTGCAGTTCTCCTCCTACTGCATCTCTCGGCCGCCTTGGATACCGTCTCCCACCACACCCTGATCACGAGACTCCATGTCACTAGCATGAACAACAAGGCCTTGAACTGGAACACCCCCATCTGCAACCGAACACAGCGAGTCAGACTACCTACGTTCCTCTCGGAACCTAGAGAGATCAGCTGCGGAGTGCCCCAGGGCTCCTCCCTGAGCCACACCTTCTTCAATGTGTGCATGCCCCCCCTCTCTTGGCCATCGTCTGAAACCACAAATTCAACATTGTCTCCGACGCCGACGACACCAACCTCATCCTCTCACCAACGAACCCACAGCCCCCAGAATCAACTTAAACCGTGGGAGGGAGGCCATTGCCACCTGGATGAAAGACAGCTGCCTCAAGGTCAATTTGGACAGCACTGAAGTACTCATCCTAGGTCCCTCCCCCTCAGCCTGGTACGACTCCTGGTGTCCTGTCGCACTATGAACCATTCCCACCCCTACGGACCATGCACGTAACCTCTGCATCATATTAGCCTACACGCTCATAATGAACCGCCAGATCAACTCTGTATCCTCATCCTGCTTCCACACTCTCCACCTCCTTCAAAAGACAGTCAGATGGACCCCCACAGAACCCAGAAAAACTTTCACCCATCACTTATCACCAGCAGACTCGACTGCGGCAACTCATTCTATGCCGGCATCACCCAGAAACAGCTCAGGAAACTACAGAAGGGTCAAACCTCGCAGCCAGACTGGTCCTCAACATGCCCCGCCTCAGCCACATCACAAAACACCTCCGACAACTCAACTGAGTGCATTTTTTAAATGAGTAAAAACGATTAAAAGAATCTCCGCAAAACAGGGTTTAAGTTAAAAACGCTAAAACTGAGGCAAGAAAGTGACCTAACGTGTTTACATTGCTTTGTTGATTTAACAGTAAAATTTGTTGGGGGTACTCCACTTCCAGCAGGAGAGCTAATGTGAAACACACAGGTGCTGCATTCATGTTACCACAGGGTACAAATCAGTACCACGGTTTATCTGCCGTTAGGGCCACAGCGGCATGTGGATAAGCAGTAAATGAATGAAAAAGGAAAATAAATATTAAACAAATCAGGAAATATTGACATTGAATTACTAAATCCACACACTAAAAGAAAAGAAGCATTTTTACAATGGTTTTATTGACATTTTACCCTGTCTTGTATTGATATGAAGGTCTTGCATCCATCTGATTCACATATGCTTTAGGTTTTATGTAGTCCATCAGTCTATAAAGACACATCATATCATTTTGTATCAAAAACGTCTTGCAGTAAATGGCAAAAACAGTTTCCTATGATCTGTATCTCAAATAACAGATAGCTTTTAACATAAATGTAACCATCTGGTAACCTTAGAGTCCGGGAATTTATTTACTGTATGTAAGGAATGGGCAAGGTAGGTCTTCATGGAGGATGGTCTGTGATGTTATCGGGCATTAAATGACACAAAGCTTAGTTCCTACAGTGGAAACAGCCATTTACCACTGTAGGCGAGCTCTGACTTGGAAACCTACTGTGTCTATGTGCGTAAGTTATAGGTCTACAGGGGTCTCAGCTGTGACCCTTGCTTAGCCCTTGCGACTCCTGGTACTGCCTTTGTGATCCCTGGTCTCAGAGGTGGCAAAAGTAGTTCCAGGAGCAGAAGCTAAACATTCTCCCAATGGACACTATTTACGTTCTGCTGCTCAAACTGGAATCTACTTCTGCACGATACATTCAATAGAGCAATGTCCACTTTTCAGAGTAAACAAAAAAGTAAAATACAAACACATTATGTTAAACAATTTACCATATCTCATTACTGTGAATACTTGAAAAATCTCTTTAAACAAAACGTTCACCTTTTTGCTTAGCTGGCCTGGCAGTGCCTTTCCAGTGATCATAAATCAAAATGTTTCAACAATGGGAAGGAATACAGAAAGCTAATAACATAGATCATAGTCAATATATGACCCATGTGAATTAATATAGGTAGATGTAACCATAATTTTTAAATCTTTTTTTAAAGTGCTTCCGTGCGATGTACCAATACATTGTCAACATTTTGTATGGATTAGCAGTTCTTATCCCATTGGCATCTGTGGACCCCCACTGGAACATTACTGTAATCCGAGGACCCCCAGTCTTATAGGAAGCTCGTAACCTTATCTTGGCCCAAAGATGTGGAATGCTCTTCCGCCGGCCTTGAAAGCCGAGACTGATCTCCTCCCTTTTCGTAAAAAATTGAAGACCCTTCTGTTCAATTAATCCCTCTGCACTGTTTGTTCTGTTTTGGGCCTTGTGCTTGTTTTTCTTCTTTTATCTATCCCTGGCGCCGGGAAACCCATTGAGGGTAGCTGTGCGCAATATAAGTTCAAATAAAATAAAAATAAAACCCCCAACCTAAGCATTTTCTGTTATTTAGACCTCAAAACAATACAGAAAAATACAAACAAATGCATACAACAAAAAAAGGTATACACCAAAGAAAAGCTCAAATATTTGAATATTTTGGTTAATTCACAATCACATAGAGAAAGTTTTCGAATGTTCAGTGTAGCTTCTCTATTTGTATATACTTTATTATTTGTAATTGATTAATTTTACAATTTCGATCTGCTCCTTTCCAGGTAAAAAACATGGCGTGTGTTCAAATGGCAGAGGTCACTTCCAGTCTAGTTCCCCTTTGCCTCTGTTAAAAGCAGCTTCGTGTGAAAACATAAAATGACAATGACATTATAATTTTTTTTTTTATCAATGTGCACGGAGCAGTGCCCCCGAGCAGGGAGACATGTGTGGCATTTTCTCTGCTACTGATTGACAGCAGAATGAGGACTGAAGCAGTGACTGGCCAGACGCTCCAAAGTGCACATGTCAGTTTGGCCGGCTTTCTTGTGATAGCCAGCCTGACATGCACACTTTGAAACCCTCCATCCCAAGCTGTCTTAGACAGAGGGGTGGCGATTAAACACAGGCCTCCAGGGCCTGAAGGAGCTTCCGGCCAACCCGCTCCATCCAATTCTGGTGCTTCTCCCATGCTGGTTAAAAACATGAAAGCAGCGGCTGGATTGGTAAGGGAAGCTTAAAAGCAGACTGCAGTTTCAGCACACTGAGGAGGATATGCAGCAATGGCTAAGTGCCATTTATTTTTATTGGAGGGAGTGGTGTTTTATTTTGTTTTTGGGGAAGCAGTGGTGCATTTTGCTCGTCCCACCACTTTCAAAGATTTCCAGACTCCTCTGATTAAAAGCAACAATTGAAGCCATTGCAAACCGAAACCTATTTTGTCGTCCTCAGTCACTCGGCCATTAGTGAAATTAATGATCATTCAGTTTACTATTCTTCAATTCCAGGACCACAAAGCTCAATAGCTTTCTTCTGAGCTGCACTGAGTCCTTTACATGTGCAGGTCCTATGACCTGCACTGCTTCACTTCTCAGCAGAGGTGCAATACTTTTAATGGGTGAATACTGACACTTTTCCGTAATAAACCGAAACTCTGAGATAGTAAGTTCCCATTACAGGCACTGGAGCTAGTAGTCATTTCTCTGTCTGACCCAGCTCCTGCTGGGTCAGCTTTGCCTTCCTTATGTGGCCGCTACCTTCTGAGTGCGCCTACCTTTTCACTGCCCTCCAGGAAAGAACGCATCGTTTGTGGTGGGCATATAGAGCATTTCAACATAATAAATACATTTGAGTAACCTTTGATTTTTTTAAAGCATGTAATCAAACATTAATACATAAAATGTATATTAGTTGGCTGTTTTCGTACTAGCTGTGAATGTTTTAAAATTTTACTCTGAGGTTCCCACAGCTCATTTGTTGTAAGGAACCCGAACCCCCATATACTTGGCGGGGAAAGTGTGTGTCGTAGAACACAAAATTTAACTGAATAAATAATGCACTGCAGAAAGCTGTACCATTTTTTTTTTAATTTAGTGTGTCACATGGAAAACTTTCCAACAATCGTATAAGAAAATGAGGGGCATATTCACAAGCCCCTGTCGCCACAGGAACGTCACTTTTAGTGATGGTCCTGTGCCGATATGTGCTTCGCCTCATTTACAAGACTGCGTTAAGCCACTTAACGTGGCTTAACCCCGCCTTGTAAATAAGAGCCCCTTTCATGCTATTGTTAGCGTGGAAGTGGTGAGCTAATGGGTGTTGTTGTGGACCTTCCACCGCAACACCCAATGATCTTGATGCTGCTCCATATTTTCAAGGGTGGCGTAAATATGGGGCATTTTTGTTGTTTCTATGTGTGCTGCATTATGCCTCACAAATGGAAACAGTAATACGCCATCGATTGTTTGTGCAGGAAGGTGTCCCTTCCTGCACACATACAATCATTATAAAAAAATTACGATTTTCAACTTCTGTATGTGCTGCGCAAAGCTACACATAGAAGTTACAAAACACCATTTCAGATTGTTTATGTGCAGAAGGGACACCTTCCTGCTCATAAACAATCCTTCACCTCAACATAGGCACCCTTAAACTACGGTGCAAGGGGGCCTGCGTTGGGCCTAGGCTGCTAAATTTAGCAAAAGCACAGGGAGAAACGCAGGGTTGTACGGTATTGTTGTAAATACAGTGCAGCCCTGCGTTTCAGAAGTGCCAACAACGCACTCCGTCACTTCTCTTGTAAATATGCCCCTGAGTTCCTTGTGGATATGCTAAGGTTCACACGGAGCCAGCCTTTGCTAGGATAGTGCCCGGTCGGAGAGAAATTTGGGATCCTTGCTGATGCAAGTGAATAAATTGAGGCTGCAGAGGCCCTTTTTTGTGTTCGCCGGTCAGTCCATGGCTGAGCGATGAATGACCTCTGAAATCAAATTCTCAGGATCTCTCACAGCTCACCTAAATCACCCACAGCTCACCTAAATCACCCACAGCTCACCTAAATCACCCACAGCTCACCTAAATCACCCACAGCTCACCTAAATCACCCACAGCTCACCTAAATCACCCACAGCTCACCTAAATCACCCACAGCTCACCTAAATCACCCACAGCTCACCTAGCTTACCTAAATCACTCACAGCTTACCTATGTCACACTGATGAGGGTTTTGTTGATCTGTGTCAGCAGGAGTGAGATGGAGGGGAGAAAAGGGCTAATGGGGTGTCAAAAACGTCCTCTACCGCCGGACAATGAAGGAATAAACCCAGTTTAAACAGGCAAATCTGATGGAGAAAGGAGCACGCAGGGACAAGGCTGAAGCAAAGTGAGAGGGCGCTGCTGTATGCACACAACTTCTTGCACCCCTCTAAAAATGTGCACCTGGGCCCAGCGCGCCCGTTCCAAAAGTTGGCCCTGGGTTCATAAAATATGCATAATTGGATGTTTTCTCTGATCTCGCCTTAGCCAAGACTTTTTATTTTTTTCTTTCAAAATTGTATGTAATATGTTTATTTAAGGAGCTGTCAACCAGCCCTCCTCATCCATAGGGCTGTTGTGTCATTCATAGTTTTTGTTGTGCCCAGTACAGCATAGATCAGCAGGTCATCCCCCTTCAGTCATTGGCAAACTTTACAATGAGTGATGGCATTCTGCTGCTTCCAAAGGCATTTCCATACATAGGTGTTCCCCTCACTACCAGGGACTGCTATGGCAAAGTTTCCTGAGGCCCAAAAATATTTTTGCTTTTAGCCAATGTGTATTTTTATATTTGCGAGGACCTGGCAGCTCCTCAAAAATCAAGTTTTGGAAAAACCTTTAGAAAACAAAACAAGCCAAAGGGATGTTGGCCAGGCCTATTGTTTTTGCCAATGCTTGCTTGATGTATGCATTAGGAGAATGTAATCCTAATAGAATGCTTAGACTGGTGAGTAATGACGAAATTACCTTTTCATGGCTACTAAAAAGATGTTATTATTGCAATATGGGCATGTCGTATGGATATTTGACTGGCATATATATGTGTGCCCTTGCTCGTTTGATGTTTGTATTCATTTATCCATCGTTCTGTCCATTGTATAGACCAGCAGGCAGTACGAGTAGTAAAGAAAGATTTCTCTTCTCACGCATCTGTGAGTGTGCATGTGATGTTACACTTGCCCTAGTGAGTACACAAGTAAATACATATCACACATTCATTGGCGGTTAATTTCGTTCATTTGATTTAATGGGTCCGTCACTCATTGCGAAGATGTCGCTGTGGCATTCCGATTGTTCGATTTTTCAGCCGACGAAATCTGTACCGTGTCCCTTCCGGCCCATATCACGGAGGCAGGAGGATTCCCTGTCATGTTCTCAGAGTGGGAAAAATGAATTCGCCACCCACAACAACATTGGAGCTGTTTAATTTCTTGCCTGAAAGCCTTGCTGAACATGTAGTAAATAAACGGGTTATACGCCGTTGACGACTTGGCGAACAGGCATGGCAGCAGCGCAACAACAGGGGGGATGTACTCGCTGGATTGAAATATCGACCACAAACTGACCACTGCATACGGAGTCCATGCGCTCAGGAATCCAAAACTGACAAATATGGCCATCTGAAAGACATAGAAAACATATTTATTAGGTTTAGCTGTCCTGATACGAATTTCAAACTAGTTCTCATCAATAATAGAAAAAAAGCAAGATGGTGGTAGGCCTGACGGTTTCTAGCAATCTTCACGGACTGAGAACTATTTGGATCAAATGTAAGATTATTGGTCCAGTTTTTACTTCTTCCCTCTCACAAAAACACCTCCACAATCATAAAACTGGCTTTGGATTAGGATATCGAAGTTTTGATCTTTAAATAAGTTCTCCTTTTGCCAGACACCATACACTGGTTAATATTCAGGTACTAAATCCTGAAAGAAGTCATGCGGGTCAGGGCACTGATTTTTTATCTTCTTATATCCAACATGCAATTTTTAAGGTTTTGATGCAGCAGAAAAGTACTTTTTGCTATGGTAGTAGCTAAGACTGTCAAAGGGGTGGCAGATTATTGTCCATTAAACTAGCCAATGAAAGGATCTGACCTACCAGGTGCTCTTAAATGGCAAGCGATTCCAGCAGATGCCAGACACCCATTTAATTTTTTTTTTTTTTTTTTTTTTACTTTATTTCGAAATATTTTTATTGAAAGTAAATTTTCCATATACAAAAGCAAAACATTCGTAATACTTGTACTGTTCTTGCAATGTTGCGGCCTGGCGGGGCCTGAGAGAGAGAAGAAAGGAAGAGAGAAAGAGAAAGGAGGGGGGGGGGAGGGGGGGGTATGGGGGGGGTATGGGGGTCACTGCTCCAGATAGGCGTCGAGAGCTTCCCACATGTTATCTTTGGCAGTATGATTCGCCGTCTTTTGCTTGGCAGTGATATTGTCTGCCCCCCGGAGGAAGGTTACCCAATTGAACCAGCGTTTGAAGGTGGCTTTGCTGGTGTCCTTCCAGTTACCCAAGATCGTTTTCACCGCAGCCGTCAGAAGTACATCGACCAGGTCTCGTACTTCTTTGGACTGAAGTTCTGTTGCTAGGAAGGCAGTGGCTATTCCCGCTAGTCCTCTTTGTGTCTTACTTCCCGTGACTGTGTCTATGACGTTATAGACCTTGCTCCAGAAGGTTTTGACTCTGGTGCATTCGTATAACATGTGAGATAGATCTCCAGTAGCCATCTGGCAAGGAATGGTACAGCAGAGGCATCACAACGCCGTCACAACTAGAAGCAGGGAACAACCCACTCACCTACAAGGCACTACAGCAGACAACACCCATTTAATCTGATTCGTCAATTTTCCTCCTAATCGACAGCAAATGTGTGGGGTCCTGGTTGACATATCCTTGTTAATTGATGATGGCATTGTCACATTATCAGCTGTTGCTGAAATATACTTTCATCTCATCTGCAGTCATCATAGCAAATGTCCTTCACATATCCTTTCTTGACCTACCAGTCACAAAATATACCATGGGGTGTGTGCATAAGTCAAGGTTATGTCCAAGACTGGGATGAGTTTATTTTTATAAATGGCAGCACATGCCAAAACCAGATTTAACCATTGCTTGCAGACAAGGACATACATTACCCCTCATTGTGCAAGGGTAGTTGGGTTCTTTCTTGAGTCTAGCCTTTCTTTCAAAGACCAGGTGACAAAGTGGTTGCGACCTGCCTAGTGCCAGCTGACTGACTATGAAAATGAAAGCCATGCCAATCAATGACCAACTTTGATTCCGCCATCTAAGTCGTACAATTCTTGCACATCGACAGTGATAACACTTTTTCACAAGTATCCCTGATTCCATGCACTCTTCTCTAAATCCCTCCTTCCATGACCCCACTCATGTAATCACAGGAAGAGCAACTACATCAACCCAATCTTAGAGAACAGCAATTCGTTTCCCTTTAAGCGTATAAACACACTGTTCATCAGCTATTCACCAAAGTAATTTCCTCGAGATGGTAAACTCAGGTTGCAGAAGCCCTGGTGATGACTGGAGACAGTCAGATAGCTAGACTTCTGGTCTTCCCACCATACTATTAAGCCACGTCACTTATTTTTTTATATCCTTTTCTGGCAATGATACCTGGTGTATACATGGTGCTGAGGGTAAAGACTACTCAAGACAATTTTTTACAGATGCCATTTAGAGCACTTAATGTTCTTGACGCTACCTTCAGAGATACTGAAATCATTTAGGGATCTTCTGAGACATCTTTCTGCTTCCCGCAACAAGACACTATACTTTAATTTTCCAAATATGTCTTTCTTCTAACATTATTATAGTGTTACTGGTCCACACCTGCTCCAAAGAAGGAGGTTTCAAGCATTCTTAGAACCTCCTTATGTTAGTCTTTTGTCATCAGTCCTTGTTCTAGAACCAAACCCCCCACCAATGTCCTCTATTGGTGGGATATTTAAATGTCTTCATATTAAACTGATCTTTTCTCACTGTATGAGAGTATATGTATTTAGGTTGTTCCCTATAACATGCAACTGCCCTGCCCTTTTTGAGAGTTTATGTATGTTAATTATTGCCCTCTTCCTTATAGCGTCTCTGGTGCAGACAATGCAAAATATTTGGAGGTTCTCCTCTTGACTGTCTTCAATTTCGCTTTATGGTTTTGCCAGCGTTTACCCTGGACTAAACAAAGCAATACAAATTAGATCTCCGCGTTGCTTCCAACAACAAAGTGGGGTAGAACATAGAAAGAGAACATGAACAGATTAAGGGTGATGGAATAGTTATTACTGAAAAGTGGGAGGCTGTCAGTTCATAAGCTATGTTAATGTGTCTTTAATGATTTTCGAAAGGACCGCTGGGGCCAGATAATACATTTCACCCTCCACACCATGAATGGTACCTGTGCACAAAAACAGATGTTTGTGTGCTATGCATGATCTAGTTTTGTCAGCTGGCTGTTTTATATTAAACTGCACAAATCCTTTCTCTGTCTTTGAGAGTTTTTCATTCAAGTAAGAGGATTGAGCAATGTGGAAAGTTTTAAAAATCAATTACATTGTTATACCAATACACACCTTCAAAGGAAGCCAGTAGAGTCTAATTAGCAAAGCAATAATGTGATCTAATGCTTTGACTAAGGTAAATACAACCAAGTAAAATAGGTTCATCTTGATAGGGCACGTGAGGATCTTCTAGTGCCTTTCAATGGAGTATTTCCACCATCACTATGAGGAAAAAAATGTACCAACAACTTTAAGTTACTGATTGGTATATATTGCTTTTACAAAATAGAGGTGTTGGACATGGCCCTCTCGATTTTCTGGGTCCCCCCAAACTTGTTTGCCTTTTTTTTCACCCCTCCTGTTTTCTGAATTAGTTTTTGTTAGCTTTTAGGATTCTGGGCACTTTACCACTAAACAGTGCTGAAGTACGAGTGCTTACTCCTTAAAACATTTACCTATATTTAATTGTCACATTTAATGTACTTATAAGTCCCTAGTAAAGTGGTACAATATGTACTCGAAGCCTGTAAATTAAATGTGCCTGCAGTTAAGTAACCTTTTAAAAACTGAATCTGGCCTCCCATTGCAGCCTGTATTCAGTTTTAAATTGCCAATCTTTTTCAATGTCCAAAACTTCTTTTTAATATGTATGTCACCCAAAGGGTAGGCCCTAATCAGCCCATGGGGCAGGGTGCATTGTATGTAAAAAGTGTGACATGTACTTTTCAGTTTTACATGTCCTCATAATGGAAACACTCACAAACTTGGATTTCACTACTGTGATGCCTACTTCTCACTTAGGACAATATCTGGCTACCTTATTACATTTAATAAGTGATAGGTTTTGTTTGGGAGCAGCTAGAAATATCATCTTTGGTGTCTGTGGAATTGTAATTTAAAGACCCTTTTTAATGGTAAAGTTGGGTTTCAAGTCACATTTTTGGAAATGCCACTTTTAGAAAGTTGGCATTTTCTTGTCCTTGGTGCCTGCAGCCTGTTCCTGGGTCACATGACAAAGTATAGTTGATCTTTGTGTATTTCTTTAAGACAGTCCCACAAAAGGGGGACTGGGTGATAGCAGGATGGAAGGGGCAGAGCTGTTCACAGCCCGACTTGCACATCAAAGACCCTGCTTCAGCCCACCCCCAGACAACTTCACACTAGCCTCTTGTGCCCCAGACATCCTGGACAGGGAAGACAGACATTCCAACACCATCTGTAGGAGAAAACTCTAGACCCTTCTTACACTTCAAAGAGGGCACCAGGTAAACAATTGGGACCCTTAGACCCACTCTTCAGTATCCTCCCGGACCTGTGGACACAGCAGAAGGGATTCCCTGCTGCCAGAGAACTGCCCTGCTGTCTGAGAAGGAAGATTGGAAAGTCTTGTCTTTTGTTTTCACTAAATGACTCTTCATGTGATGCATAAATACTTTACACATTACCTCTAAGTTCAGCATAACTGATCCGCAGAAGTGGCAGCTTTTTCTTCTCCCACCTCACCCCGAACTCTGAAATGACCTTCCCTTCCCCCTGCGATCTGCTCCAACACTACTGAAGTTCAGGAAGAGAATGATAACCTAGCTTGTCAACAAATAGCTCAGAGCAGCGAAGAACCCCCCCCCCCCCCCCCCCAGCCCAGCGCCTGCAGAGCCTCATGGGTGATATGTTGCACTGAACAAATCCCTCCTGATTGATTGATTGAATGACTCCTTTTGTGCCAAGCTAATAGAGGTCCAAGTACATGTTAATGTAGTGACTTTTGTGGTTTATCCTGACAAGGATTTTGGCTGTTGCTTGAAAAGAGCTCAGACCCCCCACCAATGATTCAATCAGGATGTAATTGGACTTTAAAATAAAAGATTAAAACACATGTTGTTTGTTAATCTAGAACGTCATGGAATAGGATAACCACCAAGAACCCTCTACTATTTGATGGTGTCCACTACTTTCTCCCCAATATTTTTCACAAATAAACGGTTTTGCAAATAATTTCCTTTGAACCATAACTTTCATATATGTGACTGCTCTTTCCATTTCCATAAATGCTTCCACTTTTTCAGGGATATGTAGAACAAACGAAATACAATTTCCTTTTGTAGCAATGAAAATAGTAATCATTTATGCTAAAGATTATAGAAATCCATTAATAAACTTCCCCTCTCCTGGTGGACTGGATTTATCAGCATGACTAGTCTCCAGTTGTCCTATTTTAATCCATTCAAACATTAACTCGGAGCTCAGAGGGAATAAGGAAAGAGTCGCCCTCCACTCTAAATCTATAATTCAACTAAAGACCCAATCCAATGGCGTAAAGATATATCAGTGACTCAGAAAGAGGGGCGGTCAAAACATCCTGCTCCCAGACACTCTCTTATACACGTTATAAGGAGGTGATGCACTGTACTCCGCCCACGTTAAAAAACACCTGTTCTCCCGGACAGCACCACAGAACAACTCAAGTATTGACCCAAAACAAAGGTTGGTCACAAAAGTCCACACCTAATGTTGGACTAAGCTCTTAATAGAGAAAAAATGTGCGAGAAGTAAGAGACGCCTCACGGAAACACCACCAACGGGTATTTCCAGACAGGCCCCTGTCTCATCATCGGTAGTCACTTGCTTCTCAAAAGAAATAAGAAGAAAGAAAAGAGGTGTCCAAAACAAACAACATAAAATGTGACAAACAGTGGAGAGCAGAAAAATCTGCTGGTGACAAACACACACATATAACTGAGTGCCTAAAAGCACAGCACACAAGTCCCTTAACCAACTTTATTCATAGGGAGGTGATAGTGTGCTGTCATTAGGTAATGGTATGCATGAATAGCTACCAGCCTTTTTAATTTAAACAGCACACTATCACCTCCCTATGAATAAAGTTGGTTAAGGGACTTGTGTGCTGTGTTTTTTTTTTAATTGCATACCAGTTACCCCGTTGGTGGTGTTTACGTGAGGCGTCTCTTGCTTCTCGCACATTTTTTCTCTATTAAGAGCTTAGTCCAACATTAGGTGTGGACTTTTGCGACCAACCTTTGTTTTGGGTCACTACTTGTGGTGTTCTGTGATGCTGTCCGGGAGAACAGGTGTTTTTTAACGTGGGCGGAGTAGAGTGCATCACCTCCTTATAATTTCTATTTTAATCCATAACACTGGAAACACACAATGAGGTAAAATGCCTTGTTCATAATATGGCTTGGCAGCCATTTGAATGAAGGTTCTGAAGGTCATACTCAAATTCATTGAAACTAGATTATCCTCTCTTTAGTTATATAAGTGCCAAGGCATACATTGTCAAATCACAAATCTTGCATCATCTCATACTGGCCAAATACTTTTTACAGGAATCATATACATTTGCTATTTTAAAGTTTTAAAGTATGTAAATATTTTTTCACCGGAAATCCATTATATTTCTCTTTTGGGTGATTGGTAGAAAATGTAACAGGAGTGTAAGAAATGAGAGATTGTAACTTCACAAATCTGGTTGAAATATTTCAGCCAATGGTACTAGACAACTGAAGAAGTGACAGCGGTTTGGCTGTGAAAATAACATTCAGTCAAACGTGGACCCTCTCTTATGTTTTCTGTCGTGAATAAACTAAGAAGTTTCGATAGCTTCATGATGCTTTGAGAAGCTGTTGTACTACGTTTTCCAGAAGAGCAATAAGTCTTGATGCACATAAGACTCCTGTTTCTTCTAGAATTACCGTTCATCTTAAGTCCTGAGTCTCCCACCGTCCTACATTGAAGCTGCAGCGCACGTCATCAGACAGGAAGGCAGCCTCCCTCCCCTCTACCAATCACAACGCGCTGCAATGGCAGCGCTGTGATTGGTGAGGCAGCTGCCCCACACGCGTCATTTTCTCTATGTATGCTGCAGCATACATAGAGAACAGGCAGAGTGGGTGGTGTTACTCGAGGGCAGGGGGGAGTGGCTAGTCCACTGTTCTTCATACTGTCTGTTTGGACAAGCCACTCCCCCCTGCCCTCGATCAACACTGCCTACTCCCAACCAGGAACTTCTGCTTCATGCGAGAAGGCAGAAACAAATGGTAGTTATTACGGTAATAACTACCGTTTGTTTCTGCCTTCTCGCACCGTGAGAAAGCAAGGGAGGGGCATCCAAACGCCCCCATAGAGGAGCCGCCACAGTTGTACCTTAAAGAAATAGTTTGGGTAATTAATGTTAAAGTTGACTGAGTCAGCAACTCAGCCAGGCTGAACCTACCACTCCCATCAGGGTTTTGTTTTTAGTTTTTATATAGCCGGAACTAGACCCAAGACAGCAGGTATCAGAGCGCTTAACAAGAGCACCAGTTTCTTTACATGAGGACACATCCATTTTTGTTAGGCACAGGGAGATTTAGTGATCTGCCCAGAATCACAGGATGTTTAACGTTGTTGCCGAGACTCGAACCCGGTTCCCCGGCTCGGAGGTTGACTGCTCTAACCGTAAGGCTAGCGCACCTAAGGGTGATTACACAGGCTGGATAACTAGTGCTCCCCCGTAGGTAGCTTGGCACTGAGCAGTCAGGCCTACCACAAAGGCAATGTGTAAAGCATTGGCACAGCTCTCACTTACAATAAATTCTTTGACAGTCACAAGAGAGACTTCACACATGATGTATGCAAATAACGTTTTTATTCAACACACACAACAATCAACATGACATGCAAATCATACATTTCTGGGCATAAATCACATTTGGAATTATTACAAGCAATACTATGCCCAGCTGTGTTCAAATCGCATCAGTAATGTCACGTGCACACTTGGGAAAGATCCTAATCAACAACTCCCCGAGCACCTTTATGCGATGCAGCACTTTGTCAAACCCAGGCCCACCCTAGCAATTCTTATAATTTATTACCACACAGCTATAGGGTGCACCCCGGGTCACAACGATATCAGAAATATGTACATACAACAATTTATAATACTTTTTAGCAGCAACGCAGTCTGAGCGGGTAAACCCAAAGTCAAACGTAATGCTATTCTGGCAAGAAATAAATGTATCAGGCTAACCACTGCCTAGCATGATGAATCACAGGCGGTTCCCCACTGTCATTCCCACACACACTCACTCCGCACCGTTACGTGGTGCAATGGATATCAGACAAGTCTGTATGGAAGCGTTCGCATACATTCGCAGTCAACACCCTAATGCGGTGCACTGAAACCCAGAAGGTCAACTGGTTACACACTGCTGACCCCAAGCTTTCCTCCACCCTACCACGACTATCCTACACCCACAGATTGGAGACACCCCCTTTTACAAAGTACACTTCATAGATTAGGATATTAGCCACCCTTAGGCATGTCAGCATCTGCACCAACTGCCCAACAAAGTGATGCAGTCTTCCAGAACATTCGAAGTCTACATGGTAACTATCACTAGGCTATATACACAGCAAGGTTGCTGGGATACAACACCGATCACCCAACCCATCCATGGGCACTGGGGTGCAGGCGGCTAAATTCACTCTTAGTCAAAGGAAAGGTGATGGAGCAGCAAGGACAATCAGGAGGAAACACAGGCTTGGCAGTCACTCAAGCAGTTCCCCCACAGGATGTGGAGCAGACAAAGGCTGAGGGAAACAGATGATTACACCAAACGGTTCCCCAAGGGCCTTCCGGCACCAGCCCAGTTCTGTGAAGCACAGAGAGGTCATGCAATCACTTGACCCGCTTCTGATTGTTGGAAGATGTGTTCCTCCAGCCCAGTCAGTCACTCTCACCACCCAAGCCCAGCCCAAAGTCAGGCAATACTCCCTGGCAACATGGTGACATATGGGATGCCCGGCTGAGGAGAAAGCAGTTGGTCAGCTGTGCTGAGGGCCAAGTAAGGGAATAGTAGATAAATGAAGAATGAAATAGGAGGAGTTCTCGGAAGGAGGAGGCTCTCTATCAGGTAAACATTGATCAGAGTCACACCCAGGCAATAAGGGAACAATGTTAGGTGTGCAGTGATACGGGTAGCACCAGACCATTCCAGCCACACACATCGAACAGTTGCAAATTCCGTACCTCACTTGAAATGAGGCAAAATGTCCGGTGCACGTCGATATTGGTT
Source organism: Lissotriton vulgaris (assembly GCF_964263255.1). Classification (NCBI taxonomy): domain Eukaryota; kingdom Metazoa; phylum Chordata; class Amphibia; order Caudata; family Salamandridae; genus Lissotriton; species Lissotriton vulgaris. The sequence goes on from NC_141694.1 coordinate 184,143,604, forward strand.
GCAAAAGACAGCTTCGGTCACACACACACAGGCGCAAGTTCAGCAATGCCTCTCTTGGTAGAATGGGGCACTACTATAGTTACGCCCCCACCTCCGAGAGTCGCAACCTTTGAATTGGACACTGCAAATCTCATGCGATCTCGCCATCCCCGTAGGAAATCATTCCGTTTACGTGGAGTGAAAAATATCGATTCTATCTGCCAATAAGGTGAAAAAATTGTCAACCTTAAGCCTGCGTGAGTCATACAAATACCAGGTTAAGGTCTTTAGTGGTGAAGACTGTGGTTAAATTCGGATTTTCCCAATAATACCAGTTCAAGAATTGAAGCAGAACTGACCAGGGGGTCTCATCTTTATTTTTGATTGTCCTGAAGTTGGTCTTAAGGAGTCAACAAACATAAGACCGAAACGTCGACTTTTTAGTCCATATCTTCATCTGAACAACTGTATCTCTTTTTTTGCAACATAGGAGTCGTTGTAAAATTTTGAATAGATTGGACTTGAATACAAATGGATTAATGGAGTGATTTGTCTAATTCCTGTTCATTTGTAATTGTTTATATGATCAATTTTTAATGCTGAACAGTACCCTTTTGAAAATAATATTAAGAAATATTTTTCTATGAAACAAATTTCCCGTGTAGCTCTCTTTTGTATACAGTGTAATTAACTTTCTAGTCTTGAATACTAAGACACAAATAATTTTAAACAGATATCAATTATTTTGATAGACCACAACTAGTGGTGGTCTATCAAAATAACTAGTTCTATATTCTGTGATTAGTTTCTAACAAACAAATCCCCTTTGAGGCATTTCTTTACTAACATCACTCCATGACGGGCAAAAAACGTTTGAGTTATTCAAGAAAAGGAAAGCCGTTTAGTTTGTCCCTATTGGGTGTTGGAAAAGACCGACGATTGGAAGTGTGAGAGGGATGATGCAACAAAGAATAAGATGGAAATGGAGAAGATCATAAGAAAGAAGAAGTAATTTGATGTATGTAGGCGGTCAAGAGTACAGTAGTTAAAATTGGTGATGTGGTGAGGATAACATCTCCACAGAGAGGGGTTTCTTCACACCGTTCCCAATTTTTACAACCCATGAAGGTGATTAAGGTCTTCAAAAATGCCATAAGACCAGAGGACCATAGAGTGTGGCATTTGAGTTGAGTTTCCAAACTGGCACATGGGGAAGAAAATGGTAAGGATTTGACTAAAGGTGATGAGAATGTAGCACCTCTGACAGAAATGAGGAGAAGTGTTAGAAGTGTTTGCTGACACAAGTATTTGGATGATTATGTGCAGTTGTAACCAGATGGAACCATTTGGTTACGGTTTCAAATTGTTTTGTACAGTCTATGTTCCAACTCTGTGTTATTTAAAAAAATTAATTCTTGAGTGCATAATCTTTATAGAGTCTATATTTCCTATTAGTTTGTGTATAGGCTTTTTGTAGTACGTTGCATGTTACTTTGGTATTCTCTCCAACCAAACCCGATTTTTATAAAAAAAAAATCGGAAAACGACACAGGAACACAGTTAGCTATCCAGTTTGAGGGTTTATTTTAAAACAGGAAACTTTGGTATGTGAAGGAAGATGTGTGGTATCCTCCTTTGTATGGAATGGTGTGCCAACATTCTCCGTGAGCGTTCCCTGCGTGGAACGGCCACTGAAGTGAGGGAAACGTTTAGAGAGACGGACGTTAGAGCGAAGAGGCTGGGGTGTAAAAAAGAAACCTAAAAACCAATATACTAGTGATACAGTTTCCTGACCATCATTACAGAAAACTCATCTTATATTGTATTTATGTGTTATTGTGTCCCTTCTCACCGCTATACCTTCGCCTTATAACCTGATCCGTGTACCCCTTTCTGCATGAATCTTAATAAAATATTAAAGGCTAGATGTTTTGTTTATCTTCTTGAACCTTTTCAAATTATATTGAGTTAATGTCATTATTTCAAATGTGACAAGAAGAATATCCTGACAAGTATATTATATGTAAATACTTTCAGTTGCCGACATGATTATATTTACATTTGGATTTCTGAATGTCCCATTTGCAAATGTGTATTTTCAGAGAGTGACAAATAATTGCATGGGAAGGAACTGTGCATTGTGTACATAATTATTAGTTCATTTATTATTGTTCCTGGGATCCTTTTGAAGACAACTCTTCACTAATATGACAAAAGTGCGAAAGTCACACGTATAAATGAATATACGCTTGCTTTGCTTTTTTAAGTGGATAATCGTATTGTGAGCTGTCAACACATTATCTCGTCCCCGGAGGTTTCTCTGCGTTTCAATTCCCCGTATTCTACACATGAATTGTATGTTTTGTTTTCGATTTCACAGAAATAAAATATAGGATGTCATTGAAGATCTTGTCGAGAGGATTTCTTTCAAGGATGCTAAAAGCCTCCTTGCTGTGATACAAAGCTCCCATTAATGTATACCGTAGATGAAATGCAGTTATTCCCTGAAAATGTGCGTTTGTGACCAAAATGTATCTCATAGTTGAATAAAGTGTATGGCATTCAGAAATGTTTATAGGATGGAACAAAAGTAGCATATATGTGGCCGTGTTTCACTGCAGGGCGTTATGTGGGCTGGGTCTGTCCGGGTCTCAGACCCGGTAGTAATTTAAAACGGACATTGAGACTGGTCCCTATATGGCCCTATATTCATGCCTTTAAGGAGCTGCAGATACCCTGTCTCACAGCAATACGAAACTTATGTGGCTACGCCTCCCATGTCCTAGGCAGTTGTTAACTCGCACTCAGGTGTCTATAGCGTCCACACCAGCTGGAAACCTATTCTATGCAAGGGTTTCCAGCTCACCATATGATTGTGACTCTTCACCACGTGCTTGTGTGAAGAGACATGAACGTGTGTCACACAGGCCTGCATAAGACACCTATTCACGGAAGACAGAGTAAGCGGTGGCAAAACCAATTGACCTTGCTTACTTTGTGTTTTCTTTGATGTGAGCTGTGCCATGACAATTGCAGAAATTACTGATCCTAATGCAGATATCTCAAGGTTTACCCTTACATGCAGGTACAAATATACTATCCTGCTTCTGTTTTCCCTTTGCATTCTGGTACTTGTAGTACTTTAATTGCCTTGCCAACAGCAATGCTAGTAGGACCAACAAGAAAAGACAATGGCATTTGTATCATTTTCTTTATATTGTTAACAATAAAGCTGCAAGTACCAGAATGCAAATCAAAATAAATGGCCTGTTGGGCCACGCTCACATAATATGGGGTTAGGAAACTGAGGTGCTGATCAATACTCAGTTTAGATACATCCTACTGTTAGGAGTCTTAGCCTGTTCTGTTGGGACCAGGGACCTGCAGGATACAAGAATATGTCAACAGTATGGACAATAGCATAATGAGATCTTAGCAGAGAGCTAGATGAGCACACAGCAAACCAGATGATTCCGTTATGGTACATATGCAAACACCATTTTATAGATATTCTTGTCTCTATGTTTTTGCAGAAAATGCCTCGTCCTGTTGGCACATTTACAGAATATCTATGGAATCGTAAGCGACAACCAACTCACTGTTACCGCCAAATGAACTCAGACTTTAGCTCCTCTTTCCATAAAATCAAGATGTTAAAGAAGATCTTCAAGTGGCTACTCACCAACAGCCAGAGAACCATCACCCAAGCCCACATCACTAGCAAGCTGAACTGCAGTAACACACTGTATGCCAAAATCAACGCTCAACTGACCAGAAGACTGCACACCATACAAAAGTCAGCGCCAGGCTCACCCTGAACCTCCTAACCTGCACTTACATCACACCACAAAGAGCTCCACATGCCACTGGAATCAAGCTATCCTGGCTGATGAGGGCTCAAAGCCCGAAACCGGTCCTAGGATGCTTGTTTCCAGACAAGCTAGGAACTGGCTTGACAGTTCGGGTTGGACTGTTCACATGGGGCACAGGGTCAAGACTGCTTTGCATATAGCTAGGTTCAAACTGGAATGGCATGGTGAGCAAACAAACGATGGATTTAGGCCCAGATCGTTGTACTGTGGTAAATCTATGACATTGTTCTGCATTCTGTCCATCAACTGTTGTTTTTGCATTTGTCACCCCAAGTGGGACTGGTATGCTCAGATGTGAGCCACATTCTCCCCATGCCACTGGAACCAAGCTATCCTGGCTAATGTGGGCTGAAAGCCCGAAACCGCTCCTAGGATGCTTGTTTCCATTCCAGGGAGAGCCTGGCTTGGCAGTTCGGGCTGGCCTGTTCCCAGGGGGCACAGGGTCGAGACATATTTCCATATGGCTTGGTTCAAACTGGAATGGCATGGTGAGAAAAAAACGATGGATTTAGGCCCAGATCTCTGTACTGGGGTGAATGTATGACATTGTTCTGCATTCTGTCCATCAACTGTTGTTTTTGCATTCGTCACCCCGAGTGAACGGGTATACTCAGACGTGAGTCCCATGCTCTCCATGCCACTGGAATCAAGCTATCCTGGCTGATGAGGGCTGAAAGCCCGAAACCGCTCCTAGGATGCTTGTTTCCAGTCTAGGAAGAACATGGCTTGGCAGTTCGGGCTGGTCTGTTCCCATGGGGCACAGAGTCAAGAAATATTTGCATATGGCTTGGCTCAAACTGGAACGGCATGGTGAGCAACAAAACTATGGATTTAACCCCAGATCTCTGTACTGGGGTGAATGCATGACATTGTTCTGCATTCTGTCCATCAACTATTGTTTTTGCATTTGTCACCGAAAGTGGGACGGGTATGCTCAGACGTGAGTCCCCTAAGCCCCGTGCTCTCCATGCCACTGGAATCAAGCTATCCTGGCTGATGAGGGCTGAAAGCCTGAAACCGATCCTAGGATGCTTGTTTTCAGTCCAGGAAGAACCTGGCTTGGCAGTTCGGGCTGGACTGTTGCCATGGGCCACAGGGTCAAGACATATTTGCTTAAGTCTAGGTTCAAACTGGAATGGCATGGTGAGCAAAAAAACGATGGATTGAGGCTCAGATCTCTGTACTGGGGTGAATGTTATGACATTGTTCTGCATTCTGTCCATCAACTGTTGTTTTTGCATTTGTCACCCCAAGTGGGACAGATATGCTCAGACGGGTGTCCCGTGCTCTCCATGCCACTGGAATCAAGCTATTCTGGCCGATGAGGGCTGAAAGCCCGAAACCGGTCCTAGGATGCTTGTTTCCGGTCCAGGGAGGACCTGGCTTGGTTATTCGGGCTAGACTGTTCCCATGGGGCACAGGTTCAAGACTGATTTGCATATGGCTAGGTTAAAACTGGAATGGCATGGTGAGCAAAAAAACGATGGATTTAGGTCCAGATCTCTGTACTGGGGTGAATGTATGACATTGTTCTGCATTCTGTCCATCAATTGTAGTTATTTCATTTGTCACCCGAGTGGGACAGGTATGCTCAGACGTGAGTCCCGTGCTCTCCATGCCACTGGAATCAAGCTATCCTGGCTGATGAGGGCTGAAAGGCCGAAACCGGTCCTAGGATACTTATTTCCAGTCCATGGAAGACCTGGCTTGGCAGTTTGGGCTGGACTGTTCCCATGGGGCACAGGGTCAAGACTGATTTGCATATGGCTAGGTTTAAACTGGAATGGCATGGTGAGCAAAAAAACATTGGATTTAGGCCCAGATCTCTGTACTGGGGTGATTGTATGACATTGTTCTGCATTCTGTCCATCAACTGTTGTTTTTGCATTTGTCACCCCGAGTGGGACGGGTATGCTCAGACATAAGTCCCGTGCTCTCCATGCCACTGGAATCAAGCTATCCTGGTCGATGAGGGATGAAAGCCCGAAACCGGTCCTAGGATGATTGTTTCCAGTCCAGGGAGGACCTGGCTTGGCAGTTTGGGATGGACTGTTCCCAAGGGGCACAGGGTCAAGACTGATTTGCATATGGCTAAGTTCAAACTGGAATGGCATGGTGAGCAATAAAACGATGGATTTAGGCCCAGATCACTGTACTGGGGTGAATGTATGACATTGTTCTGCATTCTGTCAATCAACTGTTGTTTTTGCATTTGTCACCCCGAGTGGGATGTGTATGCTCAGACGTGAGTCCCGTACTCTCCATGCCACTGGAATGAAGCTATCCTGGCTGATGAGGGTTGAAAGCCCGAAATCGGTCCTAGGATGCTTGTTTCCAGTCCAGGGAGGACCTGGCTTGGCAGTTCGGGCTGGACTGTTCCCATGGGGCACAGGGTCAAGACTGATTTGCATATGGCTAGGTTCAAACTGGAATGTGGAGAAGTGTGGCTCACTGGTTAGAGCAGGCAGACCCTGAAGCAGAGGTCAGACCCGGGTCCAGGGTTCGATTCCCGACACGGCAGGGTGTTGAGCTCAAATGTCTACGGACTCGATAATTCTCGCTTCGGTGCCTGACCTAATCATGGGTTCACACTCTGCAACTCTGGGCATTAAGCTTGCTTAATCTCCACAACGCCCCCCCCCGCGGCGGGATGCCTGGCTTTCACCTTGGGGATGCCCTGTAGGGGCTATCTCACAGGGAAAAACCAGGACGGGTTCCCAGGGCAAGCGCGGAGATACCCCTTCGGGGGTCGATTCTGGCTCTATATAAGAAATGTAGTAATAATAATAATGGCATGGTGAGCTAAAAAAACGATGGATTTAGGCCCAGATCTCTGTACTGTGGTGAATGTCTGACATTGTTCTGCATTCTGTCCATCAACTGGTTTTTTTGCGACTGAGTGCATACAACAAATGCTTAACACTGTCCTCTGATACTGCCTTACTGCTCGACCACACTACTAGAAATAGAGAGTAAGGTTCTATCTAACTTTACTTCTGCCTACCTTTGGGGTTCCACTGGACTCTGTGCACACTATACCTCACTTTGGTATAATATATAAAGAGCCAGCTTCCTACAGAGGGGTCAGACCTGGGGTGGCAAAGTGAGCTAAAGAACTATGATGGATTCAACCCTGATCTGTGACTGGGGGTGAGTGTCTTAAAAGTTTCAGCGCTCAGTATATCATCTCCTTGTGCCTCCTAATAGAACTGGTCAGCATCCTGAGCTTAACCACATCCCTCACCTGACCTTGATCCCACTCTCCCTCCTGGACATATACTCTGAACCTTCCCTCGACCGTAGAGACCATGCTATTTGTCCGATGTCCCATGGAGCTACCTGTTAGGTGAAGAGGTGATGGGTTGTGGATTCCCCGTCGGCTGTCACCTACCCAGCTGGATTTTGGGCAGACTTTCCTTTGTCTCTCTGTCGTTTCCCCCTCCTACCCTTTCACCCCACCCCCATCCTCCCGAAGCGTCCCCTTCGTCTCTCCGCTGTATCTATACACTACCCCTTTTGCCCTCACCCCCTTTCCATTCCTCACCCAATTTTCCTTTTCTTCTATGTTCCTAAAAAGTTTTTTCTGGTATGTTTTGTAACTATTTTTCCCTTGTCTCTACGTCCTGTCTTCCTCCTACCCCTTTACCCTATCCCCTTACCCTTCCTGCTCCATTTACCTTGTTCCCCTATGTTCTTTAAATGCTTTTGTTGATACTTATGTAACTTTTAACTGATGTAATTTGCAACATTATTGTCCCTCAGGAATAGCGCTGTGATTCCATCGGGTCTAGCCAGCGCTATATAATAACTCATTCATTAAATTTGTTCCAGTTTAGTACTCTTTCTCCCTGTGTCTGCCTCTGTAGCTCCTAGCGACTATCCTATCTCCCCTGAATCTCTCACCTTACCTGCTAGTCTGCCTAGCCCCCTGTCCTTTGTGCCCTTTGACAAAGCACTCCTTCTCCCCTTGTTGGGGAAAGATCCAATATTTATACTCTGGAGTCTCAGCGTACCCGCTGAGAGAGTCCACTGCGCCAAGGGAGCCACTCACAGCTGAGGTATGGTATGGCAACCCTTGCCAAAGCACTCCCTCTCCCCTTTTTGGGGAAGGATCCAGTATGTGGGCCTGGAGTCTTAGAGACCCCTCTGAGAGAGTCCACTGCGTAAAGGGAGCCTCCCGCAACAGAAATAGCGAAGTGATACCACTTCCCCTGGGATCACAGCTTACTGGACTTTGGACGTTGCTTTGACTCGTCTACCGGTTTGTGTTCCCGTCGCCCTTCCCCTCGTCTTTCTTTGCGATGTTCTTCACCCTCCCCTCCTCTTTCCCGCCTTCATTACCTATCTACTTCCCCAGCTCCTTCTCCCCTCTCCTGAATCTTTCCCCTTGCTTGATTTTCCCCTTTCGTAATTGTGCTTATTGTTTATCTTCACCTTACAAGTAACTATGTTGCCATGCTCTAATAACTGTGTAACCTTTTTAACGATATAACCTGTAACTACGATCTGAAGCTCAAGTAAAGGCTCTAGTCGAAGTAATAGTCATAGTCATAGAGTTTTATTGAGCGCACATATCACCCGGAGGGGTCTCAAAGCACTTTTAAGCAAGACAAGGGTACTCAGCTGAAGGGACAGATTGCGCACCACTGGATATTTGGTTCTGTTCTTAGCAATTGTTTTGATGAAGTGGTGCTACTAGGAAAGGGGTCACCCTAAGAACCCCTTGACAATGTATTACTTGAGCATACATTTACAAATTGTGGGACAAATACCTATGCACACACAAACTAAATACAGATATTTGATCATTTTTTTGGTCTTTTTTGAAACAACGACGAGGGGCAGTTGGTATATGTAGCAATTGCATTTATTGCGCAAGCCGACACGTGTTTCATTGAAGTGGGGTGCACTCCAAATCTCCAGGGCTGGATCCCAATGGGAAAGATGGGTAATCCCCCATGACTGGCAATAATTCCAACCCAGTCAGGGTATCTGTAGATATTTCTGTGAGACAAGCCAAAGGAGTCTCGGCGCACTGTGGCAAAAATCGAAAAGAAATGGTCTTGCGTCGATAATGGGCCAGGACAGGTGAGGGCGGTACAGGTGAGAACTGATAGTTAATCGTTAACGAAATGTTTGGAAACTGTCCAATATTTTCACAAACTGTGCCGTAACTGTGTCCCAAGAAAATGTTCCAAAATTGGTAGTCCAGGCGGAAAGATGCTGCCACAGTGGGTGCTCAATTCCAGCAAACGCCCTCTTGCGCTGTCCCACAACTCCTCTTGGCGTCCTCCCCGTGCTGATGGGTCTCAAAGCACTGCAGCGAATGCTGGTGAAGGTAAAGATAGAACAACTGAAAACGGGGATAGGGTGACCGGTCAGAACAGCCAAGTTTTAAGCTTTGTTCTGAACTGTTTATGATCAGAAATAGTGTGAAGCTGCAATGGGAGTTCGTTCCAAAGGCGAGGGGGCTAGATGGGAAAATGATCGGCCACCATGTCTAGTGGATCGCACCCTGAGTGGAGTGAGAAGATGTTTATATTCCAGACCTAAGGTTTCTGTGAGGGAGATACCATTTCAGTTTTTTAGCCAGGTAACTTGTCCCATTTTAAAACAGGGTCTTGTGTACCAGACTGCTAATCTTAAAACGGATCCATTTTCTACTTGGGAGCCAGTGAAGAGTTTTCAAACTAAGCGCTATTGGGGACAGAGGTGGAAGGTTTAGCATCAGCCTCGTTGCGGTGTTCTGTAAGACTTGGAGCCTGTTGACAAGCTCTTCGGTAACTGATACCTTCAAGACATTTCCATAGTCAAGACAACTGATGATTAAGCCTTGGGCAAGCGATTTTCTTGACTCTAATAGGATCCACTAGAAGATCTTACGTAGGCTCATTAGGCCAGAACAGGTGCTCACTATTTGGTTTACCTTGTCTTTCATGGATAGTTTATCATTGATTTTTACTCCAAGGTTACGTACCATGGGTTTAGGAGAAGGACAGGTGCAGATACCATGGGGCCACCAGTCATTGGACCAGTGTTCATGAGCCTTGACAAATAAGATGATCTCTGTTTTATTGGCATTGAGCTGCAGATAGTTAGCTTGCATCCAAAGGTTAATATGAGTCATACAGTTTTTAAATCTAATTCTGATGTCAGTTGGATTGGGACAGAAGGTTATTAATAGTTGGGTGTCATCAGCGTATGACAATACGTCAAACCCATATGATCTAATCACCTTGGACAGGGGTGCCACATACAGGTTGAAAAGCATGGGGATGAGTATAGATCCCTGGGGGACTCACTTGTCTACCATCCGTCTAAGGGAAGCTAGGGTGCCCAGTTGTATTATAGTAGTTTGGTCTTTTAACACCTTGGCTGCTAGGGGGTTTTCCCCTCCTGCACTGGATTTGCAGGATCCCCATTGTTCATGACAAGGTCAACTCGTCATAAGCACAGGGCAGGTAAAACCCATGACGAGTTGACCTTGTCATGAGCACTGAAGGGTTAAATAGCTTCTGAGCCAGCTTGGGGCCGTTCCTCTGATACCCATCTCCCACAGTCGTCGTTCTAATATACTGTGGGAGATGGTGTCGAAGGCAGATGACAGGTCTAACAGGACAAGTATGGCTCACTGTCCAATGTCCCGGGCGAGTCTTATATTGTTGGCAACTTCAACCAGAGAAGTTTCAGTGCTGTGACCAGCCCTAAAGCCTGACTGAGAAGGGTCCAACAACTCATGGCTTTCCAAATAGGTTGTTAGCTGTTTCTTGAGAAGAGAGTCAAGTACCTTTCCAAAATAGGGTAGTAAGGAGATGGGCCGATAACTGCTGGGCTCATTGAGATCGTCTGACATTTTTTAAAGAATTGGCTTGACTCTGGTTTCTTTCCATTTAATAGGGACCATTGCTTGGGTTAAGGACATATTCTTCTTCATTTGTTGACCTCTGAGGCGGAAGCCGGAGGACTGTAATTTGCTTTGTTTTAAAAAATAACTTGTCATTGCACTGCTTTTAATTCACTCACTCGTTATTTCAAGCACTTGCCAAGCGCGCCGAGCAGCCCTCCTGACATCCCCTGACACAGCGGATCGTAGCGCTGTTACAGGGAAACCCCTCAACCGCCATCGCGGCTCGAAGGCGCAGACACGCCCACACCGAGGCCACGCCCACTTTAACCAGTACTTAACGCTGACCGATAGCGCACCCTCAATCTTCATTTGTTGACCTCTGAGGCGGAAGCCGGAGGACTGTAATTTGCTTTGTTTTAAAAAATAACTTGTCATTGCACTGCTTTTAATTCACTCACTCGTTATTTCAAGCACTTGCCATGCACGCCGAGCAGCCCTCCTGATATCCCCTGACACAGCGGATCGTAGCGCTGTTACAGGGAAACCCCTCAACCGCCATCGCGGCTCGAAGGCGTAGACACGCCCACATCGAGGCCACGCCCACTTTAACCAGTACTTAACGCTGACCGATAGCGCACCCTCAATCTTCATTTGTTGACCTCTGAGGCGGAAGCCGGAGGACTGTAATTTGCTTTGTTTTAAAAAATAACTTGTCATTGCACTGCTTTTAATTCACTCACTCGTTATTTCAAGCACTTGCCAAGCGCGCCGAGCAGCCCTCCTGACATCCCCTGACACAGCGGATCGTAGCGCTGTTACAGGGAAACCCCTCAACCGCCATCGCGGCTCGAAGGCGTAGACACGCCCACACCGAGGCCACTCCCACTTTAACCAGTACTTAACGCTGACCGATAGCGCACCCTCAATCTTCATTTGTTGACCTCTGAGGCGGAAGCCGGAGGACTGTAATTTGCTTTGTTTTAAAAAATAACTTGTCATTGCACTGCTTTTAATTCACTCACTTGTTATTTCAAGCACTTGCCAAGCGCGCCGAGCAGCCCTCCTGACATCCCCTGACACAGCGGATCGTAGCGCTGTTACAGGGAAACCCCTCAACCGCCATCGCGGCTCGAAGGCGTAGACACGCCCACACCGAGGCCACTCCCACTTTAACCAGTACTTAACGCTGACCGATAGCGCACCCTCAATCTTCATTTGTTGACCTCTGAGGCGGAAGCCGGAGGACTGTAATTTGCTTTGTTTTAAAAATAACTTGTCATTGCACTGCTTTTAAATCACTCACTTGTTATTTCAAGCACTTGCCAAGCGCGCCGAGCAGCCCTCCTGACATCCCCTGACACAGCAGATCGTAGCGCTGTTACAGGGAAACCCCTCAACCGCCATCGCGGCTCGAAGGCGTAGACACGCCCACACCGAGGCCACGCCCACTTTAACCAGTACTTAACGCTGACCGATAGCGCACCCTCAATCTTCATTTGTTGACCTCTGAGGCGGAAGCCGGAGGACTGTAATTTGCTTTGTTTTAAAAAATAACTTGTCATTGCACTGCTTTTAATTCACTCACTCGTTATTTCAAGCACTTGCCAAGTGCGCCAAGCAGCCCTCCTGACATCCCCTGACACAGCGGATCGTAGCGCTGTTACAGTGAAACCCCTCAACCGCCATCGCGGCTCGAAGGCGTAGACACGCCCACACCGAGGCCACGCCCTCTTCCTTCTCCACAAATGTGTCGGCCATACAAGCGCAGCGGACGAGCGCAGCGGGAGCGCCGTTTGCGCGCCGAAGGCGCGCCTAAGGCAGGCCCGTCTGCGCCCGTCCGCGCTCGGCCAGGCTCAGGGCCAGAACCCATGCCGGACCCAGCTCCTTCTAGGGTAAGCTACTCGCGTCGGGACCTCCTTAGTCTCAGACCCAACAATGACAGCTCATGCAACTATGTTCATGATTTAGACGGACTCTTCACTAGCTGTACACTCTGCCACCCAGTCCAGCTACAACTCTCCAATCCGCCCGTCACTCACCCGGCCCTCAAACTTGCGCACTGAACTGCAGGTCACTTCCCATGCATGCGCTGTTCATTAATCACCTAATAGAAGACCACGAGCTGGACATTCTGTTCCTCTCTGAAACGTGGCTTACGGACCACTCGGACCCAGACGTAGTCTTAGCCCTCCCCCCGGGCTTCCTTATCCAGTCCCAACCGCGCCCATCTGGCAGAGGAGGCGGATTGGCCATCCTCTACCGGGATCACTTCTCCTGTAGATCCAACGACGCTCACATCCTGGACTCTGAAAGCCTTCATTTTACTATCCAGCTAGCGCCGACTAGTACGCTGTCAGGCCTCTTAGTATATCGTCCCCCTGGCCATTTTGGCCCGTTTGCTAGCGCCCTCTTAGAATCTATAGCGTCTCTGGCCCATTCCACCTCTAACTTCTCTATACTAGGAGACCTCAACATCCATTTCGATGACCCCCTAGACACAGGGGCAGTCGACTTGATCTCAGATCTGGCGGCCTACGGCCTCCACCTCACCAACTCCGGAGCCACACACACTAAGGGTCATTTGCTTGACCCTGTGTTTACCAACATCCCCACCCTACAAGCCAAAGAGTCCCTCCCCCTCCCGTGGATGGACCATCTTTTGGTCCCTCTCCGCCTACCAGGAGCATCCAGGAAACCCCACAAGCCCGTCACCTATACCAGGGACAGGGCATGGCCCAGACTCTCCGCCGAGGACTGGGCCAGAACCTTGAACTCTACAACCCCTACTTCATCAGAAGACCCGGTCACTGCAGACAGAAAGTTCAGGGAGTGGATCTCCACTTCCCTCGACTCTATCCTCCCCAAAAAAATCTGTGAGGATAAAAACGGGAAATTAGGATCAGCCCCATGGTACACCCCGGAACTCAGAACTCTCCGCAAAGAGTGCAAAAAAGCGGAGCGACTATAGAGAAAGGACTGAAGTAGGCACAACCATGGCCAAGATGAAAAGCGGCTCCCCCCAGGATCCCGCCCCCATCAGATTCCTGAAAACAGTGGCCTCTGTCATCGTGCCCACTATCACGGAGTTGATCAACATCTCTCTTTCCCAAGGCTCTGTCCCTCCAAGCTGGAAGAGTGCTGTAGTCAAAGCCCTTCTTAAAAAACCTCAACTGGACCCCTCCGATATGGCGAACTATCGGCCAATCTCGCTTCTCCCTTGCATCAGCAAAATGACAGAGAAACTGGTCAATGTTCAACTGTCCCAGTTTCTTGAATCAAACAACCTTCTGCGTTGGTCCCAAACTGGGTTCCGTCCGGGCCACGGCACAGATACCGCCCTTCTCGCTGTCATCGAGGAGGCAAGGTGCATTCTGGATTCAGGAGGGTCAGAGGCAGTGATCCTCCTGGACCTCAGTGCAGCCTTTGACACGGTGAACCACCGTGTCCTACTCCACCGGCTGGCCGTGGCAGGACTCGCGGGCACCGCGCTCACATGGATAGAATCTTTCCTTTCAGGTCGCTCGTTCCAGGTATGGGATGGCAACTCCCACTCAGCCTCCCTCCCACTCTCTAGCGGAGTCCCCCAGGGGTCTTCACTAAGCCCCACCTTGTTTAACGCATACATGGCCCCTCTCGAGGATGTCGTCGCCCCCTTCGGGATCAAGATAGTGAATTACGCGGACGACACGCAACTGGTCGTCTCACTCTCACATCTTGACAACCACCCAGACAATCTGTTGAACTGCCTCCAGGAAATCCATCACTGGATGTGCGAGTCATCACTCAAGCTCAACGGATCGAAAACCGAAGTCATGCTTATGGGCAAGAAATGGACCACCATCCCCCCATCGGTCTGGCCAGACGTTTTCGGTGAGGTGCCCACTCCGAAACATGAAATCAAGACCTTGGGAGTCTGGCTTGAACCCGAGCTGTCCTTGAAGACTCAGGCAGCCAAAACAGCAGGTACCTGCTTCGGACTCATGCGCTCCATCCGCAGGATCCTTCCGCTACTTCCGCCCCTATCTAGGAAACTCTTGGTTCAAGGTCTGATCCTTGCTCGGCTAGACTACAGCAACGCTGTCTATCTTGGAGCTCCTGAAGCCACCATGGCAAAACTCCAACGAACTCAAAACGCTGCTGCCCGGCTCCTTATGAGTCTCCCTTCCAGAGTCTCCGCCAGACCAGCGCTCAAGGCCCTACACTGGCTTCCAGTACGCCAGAGGGTAGAATTTAAGGCTTGTGTACCGCCCACAAACTCCTCAACGGTCTAGGCCCTGCTATCCTGAGAGACTTGGTCACCCCATACAAGGCCCCTAGATCCCTGCGCTCGGATAACGTGCGTCTAGCCAATGTCCCTAGATTTAAGAAGGCACGCACCAGCGGTCGACGCTTCTCAGTAAAAGCGTCCTCAGGATGGAATTCACTCCCTCGCCTCTTGCGGCTGGAACCCAGCCACCTCCTTTTCCGTAAAAAATTGAAAACTCTGCTTTTCCCAAAATAGTTCCCCTTCCCCCTCTGGTCTCCACAAGTGTTATAGCGCGGGGATGCCTCCGGGTCACCAGGCGCTCTATAAATCGCTAAATAATATTAGAAATATCAGTAAGACTTTTGAGAAGCACGGAGGTAACTTCGCCAGAATTTGAGGCGAAACAGGGTCGACAGGGGAACCAGATTTAAGTGTAGTGCTGTGTTAACTTTTTCTTGAGTAAGTTCATCAAACTCTTCTAGCAGTACAGTGGGGAGTGATCACATGTCCTCCAGTAGACCGTAACAATGAATACGAGTCCCATTGGACATCAGCCAGTACACAGCTTGGTAAAGAAGAGAAAACTAAAAGAAACAATCCCTCCTACTGCCTTGGGCAAATAAAATATAAAATTCCAATGAAGGATCAAGCAAGCGAAGAATTGTCTGAACACACTTCATCAATAGAAACAAGAAGTTCTAGTGACCAGTGGCAAATCACATTAATACCGCTATACACGTCAAGAGGTAAGCAAGACATCTTAAGTAGGGGAAATATTTTGAGGCTGCTAGGAGAGGTGCGAACATTACAGTTTATTGAAACAACAGATTTACCATTGGTCAAGTTTTTGCCAAACACGCATAATCCACTTACAGAGATAACTATATCATGGAAGTCGGAAAAAATAGTAAATCAAATTTTAGATGCTAAAAAGCAATTTGAATTGTGGGGTATAACAATAATAAAATCAACACCACAGCATTACCCTGCTCCATTGGCACAAGGGGTCAATAAGCAGAGCTCAAATTCTACAGTATATTCGATTTTGCACAATGCCCGAGGTCCAACAGGTACAGAAATAGTATCTCCAACAAAAAGTAGGCGTAACCACAGGTATTGGTCACCACAAACACACAATAGGAAATGACCAGTTACTGAATCAACACATGCCTGTCAAATTGAATACACTTTCCTGGAAGCTTACTGATAGGACCCTAATGGAAATCTGGGCTCTATATGATATCATAGTACTGCAAGAAGCTTGGCTGACAGATCCAATTCAACTACCTGGATTCATAGTACATCAGGTGGATGCAGTAAAAACGAACCTCTACGGAAGACCAAAGGGTGGTCTGGTCTACACATCAAATAATATTAAGGCAAAATCTGAACAAATGTCGACAACCTCAAATAATATACAAATAATAAGACTTAACTTTGGTAGCGGTCACTGGATAACTTCACTAATCCTGTTTAATATCTACGCTCACCCAAATGCTCAAGAAAAATTAATAACATTCAAAAAGTTCATCCATGAAATAACCGAAGTAAGACACAATACTCCGACCTACGAAATAGTCATAACAGGTGACTTTAATACTCATCTTATTTTTACACCAGACAAAGACGACCAGTTAATTGCAGAAAATGAAATGTGGTTGATAAAACATCACACTGCCCATCAATGGAGGAAGCCTAAAAAAAGTGGGTATGGGACTAGTTACGACTCTCGAACATTTGGGTTTGAGAGTAATCAACGGTAGAACGCTGGATGACAGTCCACCAAGCTTAACACATTACGGTCCAACTTCAGGGTCTGTCATTGATTATACAATGCTAAGCTTGCCACTAATTCAACAATTAAGTATGTTCAAAATTAAGTGTACTACGGAAAGTGATCATTTGATGCAGCAAATAGTAATAAACACCTATTTGGACAGATTCCAATCGGTTCCAACATTGGATGAGGGAAGTATAGTAACCACCTATAAAAGAGTGAACTGGTCAACTAAACGACTACCTGAACTAGGCAAAGCCAAAGCAATACTGGAGGATAAGATAGCATTATCACCTACCATATCAAAAGCTTGGATTAAATTTGTGCTCGAAGTAACGAAACATAACTCAAAACTAACAACGAGACGGACCATAGTTCATACTCATTCACCAGCACAAAAAATGAAGGTGCTAAAAAAAGAATTGAGAAGAGAAATAAGGAAGGTAAAAAAACAAGGTAACAATTCAGACACTTGGGGCAAGCTAAAATTACAGAAAAAGGAATTTAAGAAACATATCTGGCAAGAAAAACGAAAAGCAACAGATGAATTTTGGGTAAAGTTGGTTGATAATTGCAAACAATCAAATGCCAAAGCATTTTGGAAAATAATAACCGGCCTAAATAAGACTCACAACATAACAGTATCATCAAACGTAACAGAAGAAGTTTGGGCTGCGTATTTAAAAAAATGCCGTAGACCACCTGCGGGCAAATGAAAATAACAAAATTAAACAAACTATCGAATTATCATCACATCATGCGCACGTACCCACTCTTGATGATACATCGTGTATGCTTACTAGAGTCGAAAAAGTTATTATCTCAGGACGAAGTGACAGTGCTCCCGGACCAAATGTTATCCCACAAGCCCTACCCAAAACAGCCCCAAAATATTGGTCCAATCCCATAAGGCTACTATTTAAAGAGGTGGAAAATACAGGTATGATTCCGATGATTGGAGAGGATCTATATTAAACCCTATCTATAAGGGTGGTGACAAAACAAACCCATCCAATTACAGATTAATAGCTCTTATTGATACAGAAGCAAATTAATATGCATCAATAATATTGGAAGAGCTAATTGAGTGGTCAAGCGCTAAGAATCTGATTCCACCCCAGTAAACAAGTTTCCGAAAGTGGTACGGTACCTCAATCAACATGTTAACAATAGCAGTAATTGCGGAAACAAACAAACGTCTAAAGAAGAAATTACAGCTTTGCTATATAAGACTTAAAGGCTGTTTTTGATCGGGTGAATCATCTACTCCTTTGAGCCAAATTAAGACGTTGGGGTATACAAGAAAAGATGCTAAGAGCAATTGAATCATTATATACAGATACGTGGATTCAAATTAAAGTAGGCGATGGGACCAAACTGTCAAGGAAAATACCAACGGCGAGAGGGCTTAAGCAAGTATGTGTGTTAGCCTCATATCTGTTTAATTTATTTATGGCGGATTTGACTCTCCACCTGGATTCAGTTAATGCTCACGCACCAAGATTAGGGCCACTGACGATATCCAATCCAGCATATGCCGATGATATTGTGCTGCTGAGTCATACAGAAATTGGACTCCAAAGACTGATCAAAGAAACAGCGATGTATACAAAACTCAACAAATTAGAAATAAATATCTCCAAAACAAAGGCTATGCATATCGGGAAGAAATTTGGTGCTTCCTTAAACATCAAGCTGGATAATATAACCATAGAAGAAGTCAGTACCTACAAGTACTTGGGGTTTCATTTTGATAAAAATCTTAATTTTCAAGCGCAACAGCATTAGATGGTTAGGAAGAACAATATTTTGATACATGCATTCAGCTTGCGAGCAAAAAAACTAGATGGTCCCTCCTATCAACCATTGCTTTCAGTAATCAAAGCAAAGTTGCTCCCTTCTTCTTTGGAAAGTCAAAACAGACAAATCTAAAAAGTTTATAAAGGGCATCTGTAAGGAGGGAGACACTACTGTTAGGAACACCAATACTGAGATCGGTAGGGCTTTTCAGGAGTTCTTCTAAAATATATATACCGAAGACGATCCCCAGGCAAGAAATCTATGGCTAGATAGGATTCAACTACCTACCCTCTCTGGAGATCAGATCGACCGCCTTGATAGGGGGATATCAGAGGAGGAAGTGAGTAAGGTGATAGGTCAATTAAAGCAGGGGAAGGCGGCTGGGCCAGATGGCCTCCCAAGGGAATTATACCGGGTTTTGTGTTCAGAGCTAGTAACAACATTGACTTATTTATTTAACAACATCTTTACAAAAGGGTTAGTGCCTCCTGCATCATGGAGCGAAGCAACCATAGTCCTTATACCAAAACCAGGTAAAGACCCAACTGACTGTGGGTCCTATAGGCCGATCTCGCTGCTGAATATAGATTATAAGATCTTCGCTGCAGTTTTATCAGCACGTTTGGCAAGCGAGATCGGCTCTATAATCCATGAGGATCAAAAGGGCTTTATCAGGGGACGTCAGATGGCGGACCTAACCAGGGACTTGGTTGCGGCGATAGACATCGCCACAACTTTTTCCTTACCCCTGGCCACCCTAACATTAGATGCCACAAAGGCCTTTGATAGGGTCAATTGGCCCTATCTAACGGCTGTATTAAGGAAGTTCCAACTAGGCGAGAAGTTTTGCCGTACTATCCAGCTCCTATACAGAGCTCCTACCGCTAAGTTATTAGTAAACGACACACTCACTGAGCCATTTAAGATTTCACGAGGAACTAGGCAGAGCTGTCCCCTCTCCCCGCTTCAGTTCGATCTTCATATAGAGCCCTTTGCGCAGATAATAAGAGAAGAACAGAGTATTATCCCCTTTGAGTTCAGTGGATGGGTGAAACGTCTGGGCATTTATGCAGACGACATTCTTATATACACGTCAGATCCCATTCAGGCATTTCCAACAGTTGTCAGGAGAGCAGAAGAATTCGGGGAAATCTAGCGGTACCAGATAAATGCGGGGAAAACCGAAATAATGGAGTGGAATATTAACAACTCACAATTGGACACACCCTCCTCAATGCGCTATCTGGGTATTACAATCACCCAGGAAGTCAAGAATATAGCTCAGGTAAATTTGAATCGGGAATCCGGAGAATGTCGGGCGCTTCTAAAGGCATGGACATTTCTCCCATTGACGATCTATGGGAGGGTAAGCCTTATAAAAATGTCAATTATACAGAAGCTTACATTTATATTTAACAGCATTCCATTAGCTTTTGACTCAAAACAAATCATGAAGTGTCAACAGGACATCAACTCGTTTGTGTGGAAGTATAAGGCAACTCGGATAGCATGGAAGAAACTGAGGAGGAGGAGGGAAAAGTGTGGGCTCTCCCTTCCAGACATACAATACTACGCCTGGGCCTTTCAGTTATCATTCTCAAGAATGCTACTGAAGACCCCAACAGACTCAACAGTAGGGAGAATGTTTAAGGCCATGTTAACTGGAACGGGCCTGCCAATGGACGGGTTTTTATTCAAATTTGGAGAACAGAAATATTTCAAGAAGGTGAGGTTGAAGGTCTTGCAATCGTTAGCCAGAGCCTGGACAAGATTTAAGAGGTCAACAAGGCTGGCCTACTATTCAAATTGGGCTCCAATGTGGGGTTCCCCGGGGCTCCCACCGTGTTTGGGTGACAACCTCTCGACGCCATTAAGAGAAGGGGGGATCACGAGTTGGGGAGACTTGTTAGCTGGTGGGGCATTAATATCATGGGATAATCTGCTTGAAAAGGTAGGCCCAGGGCTATCAAGGTTTAAATACATGCAACTAGTAAGCTGGTCTAGAGAGCTCTTCAAAAAGAACGCCTTGGTGGGGAGGTGCAGCATGTTAGAAGAACAACTGGTGGAGAAACCACAGGGAAGCAAAGAAGTGGCACATTGGTACTGGGCAATTTCGGAGGAGGTGGATGGAGACTTCGATCTTCCTGACGAAATATGGGCGGAGGATATGCTCCTTCAAGGAGAAGATTGGTGGATAAGATCATTCACTCTTTTATATAAAACTGTCAAACCGGCATGGTTGAGGCGAAACCACCTCTTCACAATACACCGAGCCTATTGGTCACCACAAAAGCTGGCAAAGTTTCAAGCTGGTAAATGTTGTAATAAGTGCAGTCTTCAGGGCGCATCAGACGTTCACATGTTTATGGACTGCCCACTAATCAAGACTTTCTGGGTGGAAGTCCTGGATACACTGGGCTCGATACTTAAAGTATCCTTAACCTGTTTATTAACACTGATAATTTCTGGAATGGCTGATAATGTGACTGGTACAGCAAGGCCGTTACTGTTTTATGCAATTTTACTCGCCAGACGTCAGATATGTAAATTTTGGGTTGACTCAAAGGCGCCAACACATGCCAGCTGGCTATCATCTTTAATTGAAACATCAAAGGTAGACCTGGCTAGATCTTGCAGCAGACAAAACCTCTCTTTTTGGAATCTGTTATCTTCTTGGTGTTAGAGTACCAGGGTTTCCCCCCCCCCCCGGTCCTATGATTATGCCTCCAAACTTCAGAGTCCACTGTGGCGGTTCCGTTAGACAAGAAAAGGACCTCGTGGTAGTCCCTACCTTGATGGAGTCCGTGTCGGGTATGACTGGTCGTCACTCGTCACAAAATACCTCAGTAAACCCAGACTTGGTCTCCCGCCAGAATGTTCCCCAAAGAGGTGGAGATTGTGAGTGCGTTCTATCCCGAGTCGCACGAACAGGTGGTTGGCTATATAGTCTGCGGGCAAGAGGTACAGACAAATGAGGACAAAAAAAAAAAAAAAAAGTTGCTCCCTTCTCTAACTTATGCAAGTGTGGTGATGTATGGTAGGGATGCAAAAAATATTAGGCAATTTACAAACCAAAAAATATAAGCAGGTATTCCATCTGCCCCTTAATGCCTCTCCAGCCCAAATCCGTCTGGAATTTGGATTAACACAGCAAAATATAGCAAGAAGGTATCAGTTTATTAAAACCATCCACAAAATACGAAACAATCAATCCAGTGTTTTAGTTAACGCGTTATGGGAAGCCTTGGTCAATGATTCTAATTCAACTTATATAAAATACTTGTTTTCATCATTACAATCAATAAATGCGAGTGATCTGTGGGACTTAAAATTGCTGCAACCCACGTTTTGCCAGGCCATGAACAAAGCAGCAAAAATTCACTCACTGATAGAGGATAAACGTATTTTTTCACAACGAGCCCATGCATAGATGACAATCCAAACGTATGTGACACTGCAACTTACATTCAGCTAACCTATCCGGTGCACTTCAAGAAACAACTATTGGCCATGCGCCTAGGTAATTTGCCGTCTTTATCAGACAAACCACTTTGGTGATACAATGGACCAAAAACATGTAGCCTATGTGACGCCGCAGAAGAGGACTTAGTGCATCTGGTCTGTATATGCCTCGAAATGACGAATGCGGGTCGATTACATTTAAAGTACTTATTCAATGAGCGAGGGATCCATACATGCAGAACAGCATTCATGAGAAGCTTGGATTCTACTGACCCTTGGCTAAATTGTAAATCAGTAAAGTTTTTGCAATTTCACGACAAAGCAGTAAAACAGACTTGCAAGTAGTATCCAACAACACAAGCTGCAATAGTAAATGACAGTGATAGGAGGACAAAATTGTAGCAAATGACGATATATAGTATCGTTGAATCCCGTTGAATCATGTTTCCTATATCACCTGCATACCCCGCATGAATAATTTGTTGAAAACTGCAAAGGACCTGCATTTATGCCCTGAATATATTTTTATAAAATTGTATTTTATAATTCATGTTATGAGATGTACTAATATACATTAATGTTTTAAAGAAAATGGAGTAACATCCTTTTAACATGTATTTAACCTGTATTTGTATTGTGGTGGTTTTTATTAACTAAAAACAATAAACAATAATCAATCAATCAATCAGTGGGGAGTGTCTGGGTGTCATCAGGCTTAGGGTCTTGCTGTTCGATGTTCTGATTGAGGAAGGTGTTATGGATACGGTCAATCTTTTCCTCAAAAAAGGTAGATAGTGTATCTACCCAGTTTTGGGTGGATGGACTGTTAGATAGGCAGGGCGACGGATTAGTGAATTCCTTTAAAATCTTGTGAAGTTTCCTGTGTGAATTAGCAGCCTCGTCATTTCTATTGATAATGTAGTTTTTTTGGCTACTTTAATGTTTTCTAGATAACTTTTATGAATATGTTTATAGGCCTGTCTATTCTCAGTGCTCTTTGATGTTCTCCAATTGCGTTCAGTTTTCCTGCTAGCTAGTTTATCAGATTTTAAAGATTCTGTGAACAAGGGTGATGCTTTAAGTTTGTATTTGACCTTTGGGGCAATAATGTCAATGACCTGTGTAAATGCATTCT
Organism: Lissotriton vulgaris; assembly: GCF_964263255.1. Lineage (NCBI taxonomy): Eukaryota > Metazoa > Chordata > Amphibia > Caudata > Salamandridae > Lissotriton > Lissotriton vulgaris. Next base: position 184,166,722 of record NC_141694.1, read on the forward strand.
CAAAGGTGTTTACTGCATGGTCTATATTTTCGGAGCCTATTATACTGGGGGAACTGAAGTTGGATAAAAAGGCTTCTAAACTAACTTTCCTCCAAGGTCTGGTAAGTTTCTGTTCGTTGCTAGAATTTTCATGTATAGTAGCTATTTGTGAAGAAAACTTCAATAGACTGTGGTCAGACTAGATTAGAGGATTGGGAGGCTCGACCTCAGTGTTGGGTTCATTGGTGAACAAGAGGTCAAGAGTGTGGTCTCTCTGATGGGTTGGACCAGATACCCTTTGTTCTAGTCCCAGTGTGCTGAGGTTAGAAACCAGCAGGTTTGTATTGGTGTCAGAAGAGAGTTCTGCATGGAAGTTAAAATCTCCATTAAGAAAGAAATTGTCGGCCGCTAGGACGTATGGGGCAATATTCTCCGTCAGACTGTTAGTAAAGTTAGAGCGCCTCTCTAGGTTCCCTTAGTTTGTTTTTCAAACCTGAACTTACTGATTTCAATTCAGTATAAGCTGATGGTTTCCACTATGCTGACCTTTAGTCTGTCCACAAAGGCTATTGCTAGGCCGCCCTGTCTCTTATAACTTCTGTCAAGTCTAGACAGTTGATATTCAGGGGGAAGGCAATTGCCACATCAGATAGGGCAGCCTCGTGATGCCAGGTCTCGGTTACAAAGCGAGATATATTGTGAGGAGCTTGGCAGGGAGGCAGGAGGTGTTTTAGTGCGGCAAAATAACAACCTCCCATCCCCCCCAAAAAATAAGCTTTTATGCCACTATTAGACAGGTTACTCTGGGGGATATGCCTGAGGGGCGATTTTTTTGGGGGGTGGGTAAGTCTGGAGCGGGCTTACCCATCCTTTTGGATACAAGCTGAAAGAAAGGTGAAAAAACAAGGTTTTTTGAAAAAGGTACAATATATATATATATATATATATATATATATATATATATATATATATATATTGATGGTTCTGGCAGAAAGTTCAACATTTAAGTAAGAAGTGAAATGTTTTGGCCCACTTTACCAAATTGTGTATACATAATGGAAATAAAGAGTATTTCTAGTTTCAGAGAGTTTACCGGATCCAAATAAAGTGGCCTTTTTTGCTACAGTTATAATAATTGTGGTCTGTTTATTTTGGGCGAAATTCCCCACTGCAGTGTTTATAGACACTGGATTAGCATAAGGGATGGATTCAAGTTGAGTGCTTTTCAAAATAATTTTAGGAATGGATGCTAAAGTGGAAATCGCCTCGTGTAGTGTGTCAATTTGTCCATATATTGTTTATTTAGTCGTTTGAGTCTTTCGCTCGAGTATCGATAGACTGACATTAGGGGGAGGATAATGTAATCTACTGATGATAGAAGGGGTAAACAAAAATAGGCAGGGGTTCTGGTGGCTGGAGGTGGTCAGGCGTGGACGGGCGCAGACGGGCTTGCCTTTGGCGCGCCGCTGCGCATGTCCGTGCCTTTTCCTGCCCTAAATAGGCATGGCAGGAAGGAGAGAGAGTAAAGGCGACAGCTGGAGCGCTGACCTGCCGACTGGCAGGAAACTCACTTCCTGTACAGAGAGGCAGATTCCGCTAAGCAAGTCCCTCCGCTGAAATGGCACAGACCACGGCGGAACGGAAACGGCTCAAGGAAGAGGAAGTGCAGGAGAAGTACAAGCAGGCTGTTAAAGGGCAAGTACAGTCAGCCTGAGTGATATACAGTTTAAAACAAAGGCGCAATGTGCACTGGAACGAGGTCCAGCCCCAGCTGCAAGGCCAAAAATTGATAAAATTTACTGTTTTCATTCCCAAAAACCCTACATGGAGTGCACTGGTTTAAATGAAGTGGTGGCAAGGTGCTGCGGCGATGAACAGAATGCCCTTCTGTGGTTTATTACTGCAGTTGTTTAGTTAACCGCATCGCTGCAGTGGTCATTTTTGCGCTGCGCGGCTTTTTTACAAAAGCCGCGTTACGTGACGAGCTCAGCTCGTCATCCGCACACGCCCCCAGTGGCTGATGACGAGCTGAGCTCGTCATCAGCATCGAAGGGGTTAATGAAAGACACTAGCAGCCTGGAGGAGAAAATCGAAGGTGGTAAGGAAATGAATTTGAGATTGGTGTTAGGACTAGTCTTTCTAATATGCTTGTTTCCTGCACTGCAGATGCATAGCTTTCAATGGTGCAGCAGGTGCTGCAGCACCAAGGCCTGAAGGACTTCGGGGACAAATTAACCCTGTTTATTGTTGTATTTACCTTGCTTAGGCCCAGGCCTATGGCACCCTTGCTACGCCACTGTTTTATGAGGTGAAAGCTGAGCGGTATCCAGCGGAAGCGCTGCGTGAGCAGAGGAGTCCTCAGATTGAGCTCAGTGCCATACTGCATGCAGCTGCAGCAAAGGGAGAAAAGTCTGCGGTGTGGGTGGCTTTTGAAGTGAAATCTACTCCCCCCACCCCCAGAAGGCAAGGGCATAGCTTGGTCAGTATAATTGGGCGGGGGGTGGGGGGGGTTGATCTTTAGAGTTCCCGACAATCATGCTGGAACAACTTGTTAGAACACATTATACTAGCACCAAGACATGAGGGTGGCTTAAGGGACAGTGGAACGAAAGAAGAGTGTGAGTTGTGAGGGGTACTTAAAACGCAATATTTGAAAAACAAATCAACAACTATTTAAGGCCTTTAAAACATAGACCAGTGTGTGTGTGTGTGTTTTTGTCTGTGTGGGCATGTACAAATCCCAGGTGAAATCCCAAAGATACCTCACATTACCCGGCTGAAAGCACTTGCACCCAACTATTTACTACAGAAAACAAGCATTTACAATGCAATGGTTTTGCCTTTGTTAAAGTTAGAGCTATTGGCATTGCTCTTGACATTATTTTTATTTATGTTTTTTTTAAAAACATAAATAAATGGCATTGTCATTTACAATGCAACTAGCTTTATCTCTCGCAAATGACACCCACAAACACCCACAGAGAGCCCCCCACACACACACAGAGAGCCCCCCCACACACACACACAGAGCCCCCCCCCACACACACACAGAGCCCCCCCCACACACACACACACACACAGAGCCCCCCACACACACACACCCACACAGAGCCCCCCACACCTCAATCACAAGAAACGTTGATGCTGCTTTGAAGTTGTGCTCAATCGGATAGTGGGATTTTGGAACAAGCATCATGGCCTCAATCAGTGGCCCGAAGCATACCCCTCCTGCTAGTGCGTACCTCTAAAGTGAAGACCGCGGCCAGACAATATTGAAGATTATTTGAAGTAATCGGGACATTTAAGGCTCATGTCGTTCATCAGGGCTTGATAGGTGGTAATGCCGCCCGCCTTTCAGTAAGCATCTCTGAAGCCGGGCATGGTGTGTGCCCAGCAAGTACCAGGGGAAGAGGCACCCCGGGTGCCCAGGGAGCATTCTTATTGGTGTACCCCGACGAACAGAGGGTCACCCGGGGCAATGATGTAGCCAGATAGATTGGTGCGGTAGTGATGGGAGCGAGCAGCCCTGAAAAGTGAGGCAAGCCCGGTAACTGCCTCTGCTCTCTGACTCTTGAGTCTGTTCATTCCCAGCCTCTCCCCTTCCTCCTCAGCCTCGCAGAGCGGCCGGAGCGCTCAGCTGGTACAGGTTCAAGCTCCACATGTAAGTGCCTGCTCCTGCTGGCACCGAGGAAGGGGCCTGTGGTGTGACGCCGACCCGGAGGAAGAGAGGGCACTGTGAGGCCGGGCGCCGCGTGAGACAGGAGCAGGAAGGCGGGTGCCCTCAATCCCGGACCAGATTCGGGGGCGTTGACGAGAAGAGGCTTTCGGCTGACGTAGCCAAAAGCCAAAAATTCTCGGGAACGCCCCCGAATCTGGTCCGAGATTGACGGACAGAGCCCTCTCCCAATGGCTAGCTCCATTTATGGAGCTAGCCAATGGGAGGAGAGGGCGTATACCCGACCCCACACACAAATCATAAGGTTTCTGGCGCATGCGCACTACGTGCGCATCGCCAGTCAAAACCTAAAAAGGGGAGGCACGAATGGATGGCAATTCAAAGAAGTAGGACATGACGGACTTGTCAGCATGCAACATCCACGATCGCATTCTGTGGGGATAGGGCAGTAATACTCCTCTGTTCATGTTACAACTTACTCGTAGTTTGCCAGCCACTGCTTGCCACCTACAATCACAATCTCGAATTACATTCACTTTACTAAACTATTGATACTAGCACCCGCTTAGTTGAAGGACATTCTTGTACTAGTAAATTTTCTGTTTGACTCCTTTGGTAGCACACAGCTGAGGAGTCCTTCTTTATGCCCTAAAGACTGTAATTTCGATGTAAACGTAATTATTCGGCCCGGCATGACCTTCAGGTGCATTACAACATGCAGGGGTGAAATAAAGAGTATAAGCAGAATTTAGAAAGGGAAAACGTGTCAAATGTCGGCCACTGAAAATGTAAGGATTCTGAACTGACAATGATGCGGAACACCGCAGACATAACGTCAGGAAAATAATTCCACGAAGACCCTAATGAGTAGCCGATCTTTGTGGAGGACTAAACTTAAAAGACCTGCTCAGCTAGATATTTGGAAACACGACCAAGAACCCTCGGTCTACAATGCTCTCAGTTCAAACGCACATTGTGTGGCCTTTCAGCGACTGCGGCAAGGCGGCTGTTTCCGCTGGTGTTTGGGGAAGTAGTAGGAATGCGAGAAGCTCAGTACCAACTTCTTATTCATTGGCTGGATCTAACAGAGTCAGAGCCTAATAGGCAATGTGTTACACGAGCTTGATTTCCTTGGGATGAACCTATAACAGTTTCCTTTTCTCAAATAGTATTCTATTTTTTATTCACGATCAGATTGATTTATAAGAGCCCTGAGGATGGCATCTTGGGAAGCGCAGCGCTTATTTCTTTGACGTTGATCACAGATGGCTCTTGGGTGGTGCTGGGATGATGGCCACCTAGAAGAACTGTGAACTGAAGCCGTGGAATACCTGTATCAGTCTGTCCTTCGGTATCCAAATATGTGAGAAATGTTGGTTTGAGGTGAGCACTTGAGGTGCCAGAGCGAAAGTGCCAGACTGAGCTGTCAGAATCGAATCCCGGGATGCCAACTCTGCTTCCAAAGCGTGGACACCATGACTTTTAACACCTTTTAACAGGGAAATGAAAACCAGCAATTACTGGTCCCCGGGTGCCGGGGGCTGCGGCAGCGCTCCCAGCTTCCGCGGGATGAATCTACGGAGAATGGGCAGAGCAGAGGAGCCGTGCACGGTGTGACCTGCTTTCCGGAGATAATCACAGTTTCTCATCTCCAGTGTAGGGAAGAAGTAGCGCCTGCCCCGAGCTCACCCCTACTCTAAGAAACCTTGGGGGAATCCCGGGTCACTGTATAGGCTACCGGCATCGCAGAACCAGCCATCTGAGCTTCGGATCAAGCACTGGCATCAGTGGAAGCTGAAGGGATGTACCGCGCCCGCGATACAGTTCCTATTTCCTCATACGACCGCTACTCCCACCCTCCTGAGCAAGCACACCCCTGCAGGTGACCCTCTCGGCCATCCTTTGCTCACCATGGTCGCCAAGTCCGCCGCCCCTGCTGTCTCTCTTGCCGCGGGCGGCGGTGTTGAGGTCCCAGGAGTAGCCGCTGTCTCGGCTCGCAGCTCTGACCAACACAGCTGCGGATCACCCTGCCTTACGTTTCGCCCCGCGGGACAAACCAACGACGTCCGCGAGCCCTAGCGAACCGACAGAGCCCTGCCAGTGGGAGCGGCATGAACACTGAGGAAGGACCAATGTGTCATGGGCGCTCCCAGGGAGCCCGCTGCCCATTTGTCGTCGAAGAGGCCATGTTTAAATGCTGTGACTGTTAATGTACGTGAACAAAACAACCAAGGTTGGGGTTATATGCTCAGTAGTTTTGAAGTAATTGTTTATTTACCGTATTTTCCGGCGTATAAGACGACCTTTTAACCCCTTAAAATTTTCTGGGAAGTCGGGGGTCGTCTTATACGCCGGATACAAAAATTGGCGGTTTATTTCACATAGCGCGGACTTCACCCGAAGGTGTCAGACCGCACCTCAGTTGAAAATGGTGGCGCTTAGGGAACTCCAGCACAACAACAAAGAACGTAGGCGATGGTTGCACTGTGCAACAACACAATATCAGCCCGTCGGCGGTCTTGAAAATAAATGACCGTACTTGTACAGTTACAGCCCGTCGCCAGCCAGAGGCAACTCAAACGCTGCGCAAGGTTTAAAGTAAAACAAATGGCGCCGTGAGCCCTACCTAGACTGCAGCTGCACATCCCCCCGAGGTTTAAACTAAAACAAATGAACAAATGGCGCCGTGAGCCCTACCTAGACTGCAGCTGCACATCCCCCAGGCAGACGAGGCGCTCCTCCACGTGTGCTGATCTCTCTCTCCTTCCGTAATTCTTACGCTCATCGGAAGGAGAGGACCGTCAGTACCACATGATCTCAGTCCATGGAGATAGAAAGGGGACTGTAGGACGTTAGGAAGTGGGGGTCGTCTTATACGGCGAATATAGCATTAAACCTACAGTCTGTCAATGAAAGTAGGGGGTCGTCTTATACGCCGGGTCGTCTTATACGCCGGAAAATACGGTATAAAAGTATCAGGTATTTGACAGAATAAATATTTTGAAATTCCAACTGAACCAAAAATTAATTGTTATTTATAATATCTAAATTCAATTTCTTTAACGTTTGTTATTACGATTGAAAACGACTCTCTTTGACGTTTTAAATTGTTTGATATTCTCTCACGCTAAATACATTTTCTCTTTGGAAATACTCACTTTTAATTCATTAGCACAGATCTTGACTTGCTTCAAATGGGCGCAGGAAGGCGGGTGCCCTCAATCCCGGACCAGATTCGGGGGCGTTGACGAGAAGAGGCTTTCGGCTGACGTAGCCAAAAGCCAAAAATTCTCGGGAACGCCCCCGAATCTGGTCCGAGATTGACGGACAGAGCCCTCTCCCAATGGCTAGCCTCCATTTATGGAGCTAGCCAATGGGAGGAGGGGGCGTATACCCGTCACCACACACAACTCATAAGTTTTTTTGGCGCATGCGCACTACGTGCGCATCGCCAGTCAAAACCTAAAAAACATTTGGGGGGGAGGGGTAACACCCCAAATACCCTCCTAGAGCTAAGCCCCTGCCAAAAGGTTAGGGAGTGCAGCACTACAAGCAGGAGCACCATGCTTACTGGGGTCCGAGTGTTGGGGTAGAAGTGCTCAGCGTCTGCAACACTCCCCACAAACAGCAGAGAGAGACTGCAGGCTTGGGTAAAGGGGCTTCTGAGGGGAAATTTCAGCTCAGAGGGAGGATCTCACATGAATGACTCTCCAGCTAAGCAATGACTGGAAGGGCCCGACACAAAACCCCTCTCTATATATTATTTTATACATTATTGGGCAATGAATATCCCCATAGATTCAGAATGGGTAAAACCCTTTGATACATCAGGTGCAAAGAGTTTTAATTTTAAGAGTGTTGTCAAAATAGCTAAAACTGTTTTTTTATGCAGGTGTAAAACTGTAGAAGGAAACAAAAAAGAGGTTCGAAGGGGGTGTCTTTTAATAAACCAAAAAGTGTACTGTGTATGACCAAAACAAATAGTGGCGGATCAAACAAAAATGGGGCCCGCTCACAAACGCCTCATCCTTCCGAAGAACTGCTCCACAAGTGGTTGCTCTGAGGACAACGCGCTCCCTCCCAAGCAGTGGGAATATCACACTGAGGCAGGCAGTCCTTTGTTAATGGGTGAGAGGCTCTGGTTTCTACCACAGCTGCTATAGGTAAGAGCGGTGGGGCCGGCTGGGAGATAATACGAGAGACGACCACAAGGGAACATGGAATAAATATTTAACTTTTCCTCATGGTCGTCTCTCGAAATACCCCAGCCAGCCCCATTGCTACAGGTCGCCCGCCAAGGTCTAAATGAGACTCTGAGTAACTTTTTATCTTTCACTCATGAACTGGAAGAATAGCTGGTTAGAGAGTAAATGTATGAATTATTTACAACTAAGACACATTTCATAACTATTCCTTTTTAAGTGAAATGTGTTTTTAAAATTTTTATTTAATGGGGAAACATCCGGATCTGTAGGATGGAAAATAATTTACGTGACAATTTACATTACAGTCCATTTTAGATCAGTCAAAACCTTCCTAGTCAGTCAGGATTCATGACCAACCACCGCAATAATGACATTCACTAAAACTAGTTATCAAAGGCATGTATTGACTCAGGGATTGCCTTAGCCTCATCTAGGCCTGAATGTCAATCAGCAATCTATCTTGAAACAGGGCTTAAATTGAGCCGGTGGTTTCCGGTGCTCAGCACCAGCACCTAATTGTCAGTACCAGTAATGAAGACAATCTACCACACAGTGGGGATATTTGTCTAATATAGAGATGAGCACAACAACAGAGGTGTATTAATTCAATATATATTAAAAATGACTAATAATTGCTACTTGGGCCATTATTATAGCATTGGGTATAGTCTAAATTGTCACGCTTGTAGAGATTGATGGTTAGTAATTGTGTTGGCACTGTGAGGCGGGGCAATGGTTGGTGCAAACTGCAGTGAACTCCTGATGAGAGCCCTGGCACTTATATATTTACAAATTAACCATTGTCCTGAAAGTGGCCTTAATCTGCCCAAAAAGTGATATGTTTGGCAAACAAACTCCGATTTAATAGCGAATCCCACATTTGAAACTGGTTGGATTACCATCAGAACTTGATGCAGAGGCCTGTCTTGTTACAAAGCCTTTTCCTGTGGTCTCAAGGCTAGACTGCCGACCTTGGAGCTGGGAAACCAATGTTCGAACCTCGGGGTCGACTCCACCTCCTGTGATTTTGGGCAAATCACTTAATCTCCCCATGCCTACCAAAAAAATGAATGTGTCCTTGTCTAACGTAACTGGTGCTCATGTTAAGCACTCCAATACCTTCGGGTTGAGTTTGTGTACTATACATCTGCAACCCAAAAACATTTAGGGCTATGTGTGTCCCTCGCATTTTGCGTGGTCTGCACTATTCACGTTCTCTCCATAAACTCTAAACTGAGAATAGCAGTAAACCTTTCCTGCTAGTGAATTTGAGTTTACTTTGGCGTCCAGAACCGGAGATCTTTATTCTGCCGATTCATTCATTATTCATTACTTAGCTTTATTCGGATCATAACAACAAACCATAAAAGCATGAACACAATAACATATATGTTATATTAAAGAATAATGAAAGCAAAGTATATCATATTAACAAAACAATGCAATAGCAATATAACCCATCCAAGAAAGTGCAAGGTACAAGCTATAAAGCCAAAGCCACAGCTGTCAATCGGTTTCTCAGAAACTACACCCGAGCATTACTTATTTAGGCGCCTGAGCTAAACCTTGATGAAACAATAACGCTAGTCTGATTTGCCATTGATAGCTGCACTACTTTCAAACCGCACATCACCTAGAAAACCAAGACAGTCTGGTACCTGTTTTCATAATTTGACGAGATAAAATACTGCCTATGTGAACTGAGCGGTAGAAACTTAGTCCAACACAATGAAATAGACACTTAAAAACACCCGTAATTTACCAATCCTCATTTATATAGTGACAACAGCATACTCGCCTGAGTATTTGACTTTACACTAACTCCACTGAAACAAGTTATGGATTAAGGCCTAACATACTATAGTATCAAACCTTGAGTCAAGAGGCTGATAATGGTTGTATGACCTAAATCCAACCCCCATCCCTTAACCCCTCCCCTGCTGATGACGGAACCGCTCCGTCATCAGCTACGGTTGGGCTGTGCTGATGACGGAGCGGTTCCGTCATGGCCCGGCCGCCACGCCTGCGCGGCTGTTGTATTGAGCGGGGCGGGTCATGACGGAACCGCTCCGTCACCAGCACAGCTCAACCGCGGCTGGTGACGGAGCGGTTCTGTCACCAGCATGCGGCCGCCGCGCGGCCGCCCCGCCCCTTTAGCGCTGCGGTGGAATAGCCGCCGCAGCGAAAGGGTTAAAAACTACACCTCTAAACCCGAGCCCAACCCAACCTACTGTCCACATCCGGAGATTCCTGTGATTTCCCTTTCTTCCCCTGCCCATCCGGATACTAGGCCACACTATCTGCGCATGTGCAGAGTGTCCAATATCATCAGGATATGTCCTTGCATTTCACATTTGAAATGCAAACTCTTCGTTTGCTTAAGCAGCAAACTCAGTGGGTAATTTTTCAAACGGTTTACATTTTAGTAGTAAAATGCATCACAATTCCTGTTGTCTGCCTTGACTTTGTGCCAAACACAAGTCACTCAAAATGACACAAATCAGCGCGAGTTCTTGATAGATTTATTTTCCAGCACAAAGGGTTTTTCTACTGAAACGTTGTAATTTTTGTAGCGCAGATAGCGCTATGGACTGCTTTGTGCTACATTGTGGCAAAGGGGCGTTACCACCCATAGTTTATGACAGTCAGATCTACAAAGATTATCAGCCATGGTTTTGCGTTAAAAAAAACACCTCTTTGAGGGAGGTGTAAAACAGGAGAATGTTTTTGTTTGTCCTTAGATTTCACACTTTGCATGTGTACTGCACTGTAGAGCAAGCATCCAATATGTGGAGTTCTGAAAAAATTGTCTAAGCGTAGCATTTGCAGCTAGAAGGGAATCCAGTACAAAAACTATGGGGCATATTATCAAGAACGGCGTTAAAAATTATCGCTGGTTTAGCGGCAGAATTTGCCGCTAAATCGGCGATAATGGGTTTGATAATATGCCCTTGAGAATTCCAATAGAAGTCCATGTTCTGGTTGGGGGCGAGATGAGGTTCAAAAGTGCCTCCTAGGTATTTCTGTGCATGAGGCCCCGCCCCCTCAAAGCCCCACCCCCTCCTCACGCTGTGAGATTGTTCTACAAATTGGCAGGTATGCTGCAGCATTATCATATAATAATGGATTCACTGTATTTGCATAATCTGCAGATTTCATTAAAACATGGATGTGAATTTTCAGAATGAGAATGACAGCAAGATAGCCTTGCTGTATAATTCTGTCCTCGTCGGAATAATCGTCGTAGCTCTGACAGCGATAAAGAAAATATGTTATGGCTTACTTGTGTGCGTATGTGTCGTGTTGTGCGACTGTTTACAAATAATTCATCAAGACACTTTAGCCCCTCTGGCACCAAAAGCTGCCCACATAACTGGGTTCATGAGAGGCCTAATAGCAGTCCAGTGCCTGGAAATGGAATTACTTTAAAACATGCTGTGCAACCACAATCCTCTTTTTCTGAGCTGCTGAATTACTCCCAACTGGCAACGCAGAACTAGGTTAGCTCGCAGTGACTCGGTCAAGTGTAAAGTCGAATATATAAAATGAATGTTTGCAAGGAACCAATTATGTGACCTCTGAAGCAGGTGCATTACTCTACTCAACTGTGTTTTCGACAAACAAGGGATAACTGCCTCCGTGGTTGCAATCTGCCCCATGCTAGATGGTAGTAAAACGAGTAGTATTTCTAGTTTTCTTTATATGCTATAAATATATAAAATTGCAAGTCTGGGAAATGTGCATTTTGTCAATTGTGCTCCAGACTGGTACTCACAAATTGCGTCCCAAGTACTTTAAATAGATGGATGGTGAAAAAAGGAGGACTTGGTTAAAAACTTGGTTTAAAACAAGCATTGTCAAAGTCAATAGGTCTCTGTTGACTGGCAGCCTAGTGCTTTTCAAGGGGCCGGATTCCCAGCACTAATATGAAACAAAATCCTACACTTACTGCTTTTGGTATTCACAGAGTGCACTTACTACTTTTGGCTAAACTTACTACTTTTGGTTAAATTTACTACTTTTGGTATTCACAGAAGGTATTTAGTAGTAGTAACGTTAGTTTACTTTTGGTATTCACAGAGTGCACTTACTACTTTTGGTTACACTTACTACTTTTGGTTAAACTTACTACTTTTGGTATTCGCTGAAGGCATTTAGTAGTAGTAAAGTTAGTTTACTAATACTAAATGCCTTCTGTGAATACCAAAAGTAGTAAGTTGAGGATTTTGTCTCAGATTAGTTTTGTGAATCGGGCCCAAGTTTTTAAGTTCTTTCCATTACGAAAAATATTTCAAAAATGGTTGCACAAGCGTGCACATACAATCTCATGCACAAGTAGCCATTTTTAGGTCGAAGCCTGCATTGCAGGGCTTGGCCCTGCTGCAGGCAAAGACCTATTGTGAACAGGTGGATTTCAGTACTGTGTGAAACCACGCCCCCTTTTTCCATTGACAGGCCTCTGGAAAGGGAGGCCTGCCATTGGAAAAAGCTCCTGTTTAGCAGATTTGTCTGCTCTGGATCCCACCTCTCGAGGACTCCATGACCTGCCTTACGGTAGCACGACAATATTTTCAGAAATATTGCGTTGGCAACCATGAGGCAGGGCAGGGAGACCTGGAGGGGCCGGAAATCAGTATCGTGCAAGTAACAATTATCACAGCATGAGACCCCACTTATCACAGCATGTCAACAGGCACCCCAGGCTGCTGGAGCACTCAACTATAATTAATGTGCAGTTGAGTGCTCCAGCAGTGTGGGGCGCCTCTCTGCATGCTGTGATAATTATCACTTTGGGGCCTCATGCTGTGATAATTAGGGCGGCATGCTCTATTTGCAGCACTGAACATTTTCAAAGAAGGCGAAGCAGTGACATTCATTGGAGACACTCACCCTCACGCCCTCCCCCCCTCACTCGCCCTCACCCCCTCACACCCCCTGACCCCTCACACACCTACTCACCCTCACACCCCCTCACTCTCACACACCCTCACCCTCTCACCCTCTCACACCCTCTCACCCTCACACACCCTCTCACCCTCACACACCCTCACCTTCACACACCCTCTCACCCTCACACACCCTCTCACCCTCACACACCCTCTCACCCTCACACCGCCTCACCCTCACACCCCCTCACCCTCACACACTCTCACCCTCACACCCCTCGCATACCCTCACACACCCTCACTCACCCTCACACCCACTCACTCACCCTCACACACCCTCACCCTCTCACCCCTCACCCTCACACCCCCTCACTCTCACACACCCTCCCCCCCTCACCCTCACACCCCCTCGCCCCCTCTCACCCTCACACACCCTCACTCACTCTCACACCCTCACCCTGACCCTCCCTCACACCCCCTCACCCTCTCACCCTCACACACCATCACCCTCAAAAACCCTCACCCTCACACACCCTCACCCCCCTCACCCTCACTCACCCTCACACACCCTCACCCCCCTCACACACCTTCACATACCCTCACCCGCATAGCATAACAAAACATAGCATAGCATAACGAAACACAGCATAGCATAGCATAACAAACAAAAGCATAGGATAGCAAAATCTATCCATCTATCTATCTATCTATCTATCTATCTATCTATCTATCTATCTATCTATCTATCTATCTCCCTCACTCTGTCTATCAATCTATCGCCCTCACTATATCTGTATTTCTATCTATCGCCCTCACTCAATCTGTCTATCTATCACCCTCACTCTATCTATCTAATCGCCCTCACTCTATCTATCTATCTGTCTATCTATCTATCTATCTATCTATCTATCTATCTATCTATCTATCTATCTATCTATCTATCTATCTATCTATCTATCTATCTATCTATCTATCTATCTATCTATCTATCTATCTATCTATCTATCTGTCTATCTATCTATCTATCTATCTATCTATCTATCTATCTATCTATCTATCTATCTATCTCACTTTAGTGGTTGCTGCGCCTCTTTGTTTAGACGTGGCTCGTTGTCACATATCCCTCCTCTGCTGTGTGCGCAGCAGGCACATACATTAATAAAATGGTAAAAAGTACCATTTTATGAATGTGTCCCAGGCTCGCACTGTAACAGCTCTAGATCAGGGGACGGGGCTGATTGATGCAATTGCACTTTTGCTTCAGCCCCTGTCAGTCCCCATGTGAGATTGGCTGCCTGTTTACAGTCAGCCAATCTCAAATGCGCTTTTCAGAGCTTGCATTTCCAAAGCTGAAAAAAAGCAGAGGGATTGCAGCTGCAGGCCCCAGCCTCAAAATGAGCGCTGGGTTAGCCTGCTCCAGCTGCTGCAGCTCCAGGATTGGCTGGTTTCGCGCTGTACAAGAGAGGAAGTTGTTCCCCTTCCTCAGTAGTCACCGACGACGGAGGGGCGCGCCAGGAGGAGACAGAGACGCAGCCGGACCCTCCAGCAAAGGCAACATGCATATGGTGAGTTTTTTGGGCATCACGCCCCACCATATTTAAATGTTGGCAGCTACTGCTGACGCACAGACCTATCAATCCAGGCTGTTGGAGGTTGCCTGATTCTCACACAGGCCAGTCCGACCCTTTTGCCATTAGATCGGGAATTGCAACCGAAATAGTTGAAGTTCTTCCGTGAGTAGAGTAGTCAACTGAAGGATTTTTCTGCAGCTGTACTCTTTACTTCTGTCGAAAGGTAAAAATGAGGCATTGGAATGTGATTGGAAGTCAGAAGTATTGTGGCATCCCTGAAGTGCAGAGACTTGATGTGTGCTGCCCCCGAAAACCAAGGGCATAGCCATGACAACAAAGTTATAAACCTACACGTGGAATGACTGAAAAGCAGACACTGCCGGAGGGGGGTCCCTGAACTGAGATGGATTATGAAAAGATAATTAATTGTGAATCGACATGTTAAAACAAGCAAACGTGGTCCAACATGGAGCGAGGGAGCCAGACAATGAGAAGCTGGCAGAAGGAGACAGACCGCACAGAGAAGAACAAAGGATATGAAGCTACTAATGTAACCTTGTATGTTTTTTTAACCCGTTGGCTGCTCTGAACGTTCGGCGCCAGTGCTGAATGTTCTAAGAAAAGGGCGGGGCCACGTCGGCCAATGGACGTGCGCAGCACTACCGAGGTGGTGCTCGTGACGACCGTTGGCTGACAGCAGCAGCCAACGGGTTAAAGCACTATGCCGCAGTGCATCATGATATATGGTTAAAAGGAAAACCTCTAGAGAAAGTCTCGGTTTACAAATATCTGGGATTTTATATAGATGACAAACTGAACCTAAAAGAACAGAAGAACTATCTGACACAAAGAGCGGGTGCTCTGATATTTGGACTAAGTACTTTGGCAAAAAAATTGGAAAGGCCATCACTCAAACCCCTTCTAACCGTAATGGCAAACAAAATCCTCCCAACCCTGACCTATGCAGGTGTGGCAATGCACGGAAAGGATGCCGACCTACTAAACATTCGGACAACTAAAATATACAAAAAAGTATTAAGTCTCCCACGCACGACATCACCAGCGCAATTGCGACTTGAATTTGGACTAAAAAACGAAATACCGGGGAGACAATACTCGTATATTAAGGTTTGATACCAGATCAAGCAAAAAGCAAGTAATAACAATCTGAATACCTACCTATGGCAAGAGTTTAAATCCCAAAAGAATTCCAAAGCAAATCAATTTCTCATGCAAGCTTTGGAGACAACTTGCTCAAAAACCCTATGGGATAATAATCTGTCATTTGTTGTCCTAAAACAGACCCTAAATAAAGTGGCCAAACTTCATTCGTTAATCTTGGACAAAGAAATGTTCTCCCATCGTTCGCATTCATGGGCTGTGATAAATGGCTATAAGACATTGACAGCTGCAAAATACCTGGAAACAACTTATTCTATTTTTATTAAGAAAAAGCTGATGGCGTTGAGACTTGGGGACTTTCCCACACGAGCAAATGAACCTGCCTGGAAACTGCTTGACGACGTTTCTTGTCGACTGTGTGGTTGCCCTAAAGAGGATCTAATACACATAATTTGTCACTGTGAGATGCTATCCAAGGAACGGTCACACCTAAAGGAAAGTTATCGGTCCATGAAACTACGAACATGTAGATCAGCCATTATTGGAAGCCTGGATACTACTGCTCCAAGAATACACTGCAAGCTGGTGAAGTTCTTGCAGGCATTTGAGAAACGTATAAAAACAATATGAACAATTAATGCTTTGAATTTTTTTTAACATTGGTACATTTTTTTTTTTTTTGCGACAAATTTATAAATTTTATAACTATGTGTGACATTCATCAAATTGTTATGGTTTTAATTAACTAAACAATAAAGTTTAAATTTCAAATTTCAAAATTTCACTATGCCGCAGTGAAGAGGACTACTTTCTGTGTTCGTGACAACCATTGTGGTTGGACAGAAAGCCTTCACTCACAGAAAGGATACAATGGCTGAAGTGGGCTGAACCTCTTTCCCATGCTGTGTGCAGTTGTAGGTAAAGTGTGAATCTGAATAGCACTGAAGCAGACCAATGACTAGTGTCTAGACCTAATAACCATGAACGCCTGGTCTTCAGCTCTTTTAGAAATCATGCCGGCCTCCAGTGTCCTGAAAGTTGTTGAGGACAAGGCTATAGTTTCTGTTAAAGGGTAAGCTACAAAATGTTTGCCTTTTCCCTAACAAGATTGTGAATGAAGATATGTGACAACCAAAAATATCAGTTACAATACATAGGATTTTGCACTTAATCTCTAACATTAAGGTCCTCAGTTTGCTTGGCCTGGTTTCAGATGCAATAATTATCTTACTCAATAAAATCTGACAGCAAGGGGCTCAGAATTCATGGGGGTGTCATTTGTAGCCTATTTCGAGCATAATATATAGACCTCGGGGCTTTTGCAAATCTTGGTATCTATAAATAAGCATAGATATAGGGGTTTCAATAATTTCCCTTCATCTTTTGGTCTGTTCAATTATTCTCCTTTTGTGCCCTCCCACCACTTCAGCCATTGGCTCTCTTGCAGTTTGAGTGACAGCATTTTGCCTGAGAACACTGACACATCAGCATAGAAGGAAATGCCCCTTAATGGCAAGTTGGTAGGCCAATACTTTACATTGCCAGTTATTTTCTTCGCTCTTCATTCTGTAGTCATCCTAGTGTATTTAAACAGTGTCTTCAGCTCATAATAATCTAAAGCCAATAGAACCTTTACTTTTCGCCAATAAGAATCACATTTTCCTGTACCTGATCTGAGTACACCTGTCCGCATGGAAGCACCCCTACTGTTCAATTAAAAGTCATGTAATACTTATTATTTTTTCTTCTTTTTTGATGTAACAGTGTCATTGCAAGCATGTGCCTGGCACGTTTAGATGTCTCCATGTTTTCTTTTATGTTGTCTGCGAGGCCTGCTGTATTCGAGTATGGACTTGAAGCTTCGCCCACTCCCCTCATTTTTAGGTCTCGCGCCTAGCGATGCACTGCATAGCGGAGAGGAATAAGAGCTGACAGCAGCTGGTGTCTCTGTGCCAGCGCCCACAGTCTGCCATTGGCTCTAAAGTTATTATTCACTATTTATATGGTGAAACACGCAAACTAAGTTTTGCTTTTCCTCTTTTGCATTTATAATGGGCGTTGTGATCACCCCATCCAATATTGTTAATTTCAATTCAGTGCTCAATTTGTAAAAAACAAATAGTGCCAGGGCTCTCGGGCCACTGCAGCTTGCATCACACATTGCCACTTCCATGCTGCTAAGGACAGTACCTACACAACTGCTAACCATCACACTCCTACAAATGTGATATTCGGACTATTTCAGACCCCCAAAGCTATAAGACTGGTTTGTCTAGCAGTTAATAGTAATTTTTAATGTATATTGAATTAATAATTCGCTGTTGTTGTGGTCATCTCTAAATTCGCGAGACAGCGCCACCTTGTGACAGAATGTCACAAGCGGTGGTGTTGAGAAACCACCGCCTCAAATTAATCACTGCAATTTCATTGACCTCAAGAGAGGCATTCTTCACCTCCCTGTGACTGATACATCACTGCACCCACCAGGCTGTCTAACCATCTGAAGTTAATCAAGAGAGATACTCATGCCTGCTCTTTACGTCATTCTCTGTTACTGCCGGAAATATTTTTGGTAATCATTTTTTACTTTAAGCAATAACCTAAAGCTGTTATATGATGTGGCCATTTTAAATATTGTTGTCTCAAAGGAATATTGACTTTCCCACATAAGGACACTTTGTTTAAACATGCCTTCCTGCCAGGCTGGGTTATCAGTGCAATTCTGTGCTCCGGAACACCATCTGTTTCTGGTGCAAGACTGGTGCTAGTTGCCTTGGACAGCAAAGGGGGTGCTTTTTTCTGGAAATAGCTGCAAAGTGGGTCACCTGCCGGCACTTCTGGGGGTTACTGATCTTGTGACAGTTGGTTCTGGTGGCCTACCTCTTTCACAGCATTGTGTGGCTCCCCTCATGGCCCAGTGAAGTAGGCATGATGGGCAAATCAGGCTCCATGCCCAGTCATTCTTTGGGGTCTCTGCTTACTCAATTAGTATTGTTATGGTACTTTTTGTACAAAGAGTAGGATACTGGCATGTATTGATTTGGAATGTAAAATGTGTGTAGGGTGTCATGTCTCTAACAAGACTCAGAGACCAGAAACCTGAGTGCTTGTTCCCAGAAATCTGTGCCACAAAGCCTCCATTAAAGCAATCATCAAGTGAAAAGAAAGGCCTCCTGTTTTCTTTTCCAAGGTCTACATTGCCACCAGTTCCTGTTCCACAGACATTTTTCAGATAATTGTAGGATTTCTGAAAGAAGCACCACACCACACCCTTTCATCAGCACTCAGGAGGGCCCTTGTCACAGCCGGAATGGGAGCACAAAGCAGCCCAGACAAGGTTGTCGGACCAGCCCTCCGGGGGTGGAGAGGGCAAGTGGCCCAAAGGGGGGGGGGGGCACACAAGCCCACTAGAGCCAGGGAATTGTTTTTTTTTATAAATTGGAAGCAACCCCTCGCTTCCAGGGGCCATATTTAAAAAACAGCACATACCGCCCCGCACCCCCGGGGCAGATCGGTTTGTTCAATTGGCCTTTCTACCCCCGGGGAGGGGCAGAAAACCCACTAGACACCAGGGAGTGTTTTAAATGTTAAATGGAAGCAACCCCTCGCTTCCATATGGGCCTAATTAATTTGTAAGACTTTTCTGCCAACCCCCCCCCCCCCTCCTTTGGGGAAAGATCACCTATACTTTTTTGGCGTTTCTGGCCTCGGGGGTGGCAGAAAAGCCCACTAGAGACCAGGGATTTAAAAATAAATGCATTAGTTGGTTCCAGGGGACATATATTTGTTTATGTGTATTCAGCCCGTTTATTTGGCCTTTCTGCCCCCATTTGTGTAGTGAGATAGCCTGTGTATAATGTGTATTGTTTTAATTTCTTGTGAATTGTGATGTTTTATTTCCCCATTTTTGCTCTAGTTCAAGACTTTTGCTCTGCAGACTGTTGCAGGTTGCGGTGTCGTTACTGATGGTTCTGCTGTTTGTGTAGTTGCATGTGTTTAGTAAGAGACTTGTTTTGTACAATTACAATGTAAATGCATTTTTTTGCAAAGTATGTAATAATACCAGTATGTTTGGCTTCTGTTTTTTGAGTGTATAAAATGTTTTGCATTTGTGCTTGATGTGTATTTTGTTTTCTGTAGATTAATAGTTGTTTTCTTCTTTCTAGTGGGGTATCATTGATTTTTGCTGTGTCTTTGCAGAGTGGGTGCTGGTGAGTGTAGCTGTCCCTTGTAAGTGAATCGTATAGTTTTTGAGTATTTAGATCTTTGTGATAAATGCACACATTTTTTTACTTGTTTGTGCAGTCTCCTTTCTTAGTAAGGATAATGGCTAGCCGCAGGATCAGGGGCGTAGCTAGAGCTTCTGGCACCCGGGGCTATCCCTCAGATTGCCGCCCATGGTAGGTAGAAGGTGCGGGGAAAACAACGGCAATCAGTGCTCGAGTTGTGGTACCACGCGGGTGGACGGCGTCCCCCAACTTATTTTACCGGGTAGACGCTGTCCACCCTGCCAAACAGCTGGACTTCACTCTTTGGACTCTCTGGGACGAGATCGGAGCTCACAGCACGCTGCTCATGCACTGGCTTCTTAGATGCAATTGCATCTAAGGGTGAGCAAGGGGAGGCAATGAGCCCGATGGTGCAAGCCAACTCTTGTGGCATCACTTTCTGTCATGATGTCTATGATGAACTCTCAGTTATTCTTTGTTCATGCTTCCAAAACTGTTAATCTCTTTTTCCTCTATGAATCTACCACTTTCTCTCAATCACCCATCCTCTCCTTTGCCATTTTCAATAATTCCCTGTTCTTCCTCCAAGAGGAGTGTAAAGATATCTAGTGACTCTTTTGGCACGCACTTTTAAAGTGATATAACGGAACTCCAAACGCAGCCAGCCTCTATACTTTCGAAACACAGATACAGTTGTTCGTGTGGTGAAGTGCAGAGGGAACCTCAACCGCTGCTGTCAGCAAATACATGAACCAAAATCTCTACTGTATAAACTCCGCTTGCTAAACTTATAAATTGTCTATAGTAACATGTGACGCTATTTTTTTGGACAGAGTTGCAGCCCGGTTTTATTTAATTTTAATGAAACCGCTTCTTACGTTAAGTGTTAGCATACTCTTTTTTTTTACCAGACACTTTCATAGTAATGTACTGATGGAATTATTCCAATTTGTTAATTGTTTTTTCTAGTGTCTCCACTTTTCCTGCGTGTGTTTTCAAGGCCCGTTTTATTTTTGTGTAAAACCATCTATGACACACAATGACTTCCTCTCGTGAATTGAGATCCTTGACACAGGCTGCGAACATGCAAAGAAACCTCGCCATTAAAGAATTTGCCCAATTAGATTACTTTCCTTTAATGGCTTGATGGATGTAGCCTGGGGTTACTGCACATTCACAACTAGCAAGCGAAGCCGAGCATACTCTTCCTGAACTCTCCGGTCAAGTCACATCACCGTGTGAATGAGAGTGACTGGAGTAGGAGACTGGGCGGGCGGGGGCACTCAAAGGGAGCGGACTGGGCCGGGCATGATACTCAACGGCAACACCGAGCACTTCTCCTCCACGTCGTAGTTGGGCAGGGAGGCAGCTGCAAGCAACTCAGCAAGCCTTATCCTGCCCGGCAGCACAGGGCCCGGGGACACGCAGGGGCCAGGCCCGGAGCCAACGAACCGCAAATGACCCTCGCTCTGCCCGCGCCGCGGGCGGCAGGACGTCCTGGGGCCTAATTCGTGTATGCAGCAGCATTCGCAAGCATTTGTGCTTGCACTTCAAACAGTAACACACGTGCGGGGCAGCCGCCGCGCCGGCCCAAAATATTGCCGCCTGGGGCGGACCGCCCCCCTTGCCCCCCCTAGCTACGCCAGTGCGTAGGATTACTGCTCACCAGGTTGTTGGAATGCTTTTTGAATCTTCCTCTGACCATGGTCCAGAGACTGACTCTGATTCTGAGGCAGAGGTGGGAGGGGAAGATTTAGGCAGTGAGTTTTCTGTCCACATGGTATCATCCGATGATGAAAATACTCTCAGTGCAGCTGAAGCTACTCTTGGTGCGGATGAAGTGCCTGTGTTAGAGAAGGACATTGATGTGCCGATAGTGCCTCAAGAGGCATCTGGGCTGCAGCCTCGATCTGCAAGACTTCCCGTTGAAAGTGCTGACCTCTGGGTTGCCCCAGGCATGGTGCAGCCGGCATTGCCAGACTTTACTGGTGTTTCAGGGTATTGGGTGAATACTGAGAACTTTTTGCCAATACATTTTTTCAGTTGTTTATGGATGATGTGTTTTTGGCAGAGATTGTTCAGCAGACTAATATGTATGCCGAACAGTTTTTGAGGGACAACAGTGCCAGTCTTAAACCCCATTCTAGAGCTACCCGGTGGACTCCCACAAATCTGGAAGAGATGAAGAAGTTCTTGGGTTTATCTTTTTTGATGGGCTTGCTAAGGAAGCCTTCAATGGCTTCATATTGGTCTACTAGTCCCTTGATGGCAACTGCTATATTTCCGGCAGTCTTGAGTTGTGACAGGTATTTGCTTCTGCTTCGGATGATGCATTTTGTCAATAATGGTTTAGCTTTGCCATGAGATCACCCTGATTGTGACCGTCTTATTAAGATTCGGCCTATCATTGATCACTTTGTTGATCAATTTTCTGAGATATATGCTCCAGGGAAAGAAATTGCAGTGGATGAGTCTTTGGTGTTGTTCGAGGGCCGCTTGGTTTTTAGGCAATACATTCCTAGTAAGAGGGCACGCTATGGAATTAAGCTGTATATGCTGTGTGACAGTGGGACTGTATATGTCTCTAATTTCAGGGTGTACACCTTTAAGGAATCCAGGATTAACCCCCTGGTTGTCCGTCCACTTTTGGAGTCACTGAGAAAATTGTGTTGAAACTTGGTAGAGGATTTTTTAACAAAGACCACCATTTATATGTAGATAACTTCTACACTGGTGTGTGGTTGTTCAGGGAGTTGGCCAAAGTGGACACTGTTGCTTGTGGCACAATCAGCTCTAACCGTAAAGGTTTCCCAAAAGAACTTGTTTGTCAAAAGCTTGTGCGGGGACAGTGCGTTGCGTTGCGAGGAGCTTCTAGCTGTAAAGTTTTCAGACAGGAGAGATGTCTACATGCTGACTACCATCCATGATGAAAGCACTGCACCTGTGACTGGTTGGTGCAGGTTGCTGAAGTGCGCAAACCTGTGTGCATTTTAGACTATAATAGGCACATGGGTGGTGTTGACAGAGTAGATCAGATGTTGGAACCTTACGCTGCTCTTCGTAAGGCTTACATTTGGTACAAGAAGTTGGTTATCCATCTTTTCCACTTGGCAACCTTTAATGTGTTCCAAGATTCTTGTCCTGAGTCAAAGATGACTTTTGCGAAGTTTCAGGAGTCTGTAATAGGCAGCCTTGTTTTAGTGGAACAGGCAACTGTTCCTAGAGTTGGAGTGGTGGTGGATGTTGCTAGATTGAAAGATCGCCACTTTCCTGATCATATTCCTCCCACACCCTCAAAAGACTTTCCCAGTAGGAGATGTAGCGTCTGTTGGCGAAGAGGTATACGGAAGGAGGTTTGTATGTACTGCCCCGAGTGCCCTTCTAACCCTGGGCTGTGCGTGCCTGCTTGTTTTAGAATGTACCACACTCAAAAGAATGTTTGGGAGCATCCATGAGTGGTAAAGTAAACTGCCTCGCCTCTATTGTTTATTATTTTTTGTTCAGTTTCAGGGTTGGCATTTGTAGATTTAGTAGATTTTTATCTATTTGCAATTTGTTTGTGTTTTCTTATTTATATTAAAAAAATCCTAAATGTTATGGCGGTGTGCGTGGAGTGGCGCTTGTCTGGTGGTGTGCGTGGTCTGGTGCTTGGCTGGTGGAGTGTTTGGATTGGACTTGGCTGGCGGTGTGCGTGGACTGGAACTTGGCTGGTGGTGTGCTTAGACTGATACTTGGCTGGCGGTGTGTTTATACTGGCGATTGGCTGGCGGTGTGTTTGTACTGACTCTTGGCTGGCGGTGTGCGTGGACTGGCGCTTGGTTGTTGGTGTGCATGGACTGGCGCTTGGCTGGCGGTGTGCGTGGACTGGTGCCTGGCTAGTGGTGTGCGAGGACTGGTGCTTGGCTGGCGGTGTGTGTGGACTGGCGCTTGGCTGGCAGTGTACGTGGACTGGCGCTTGGCTGGCGATGTGCGTGGACTTATGCTTGACTGGTGGTGTGCGTGGACTGGCGCTCGCCTGGCGGTGTGTGAGTAGTGAGTTTCTGCTGGTCACTACACACACTGTTAGCTGAGCGCCATTCCATGCAATCCATCAGTTTGTGTAGTTGCTGTGTCAGGAATTTAGGCGTGTGAAAGTGATGGGCCCTTGCATGGCGCTGTCTGCTGGTGGGAGTATTTTAATGTGATGGGCCTGCGGCTGGCGGTGTGAATGTTTTGTATGTGTCACATGTATGAAAGGTGTATGAATGGCCAGTAAAGAGGTTGGTGCCTTGTCGTGACTTTACAGCTCACAACTTGTGAGTCAATGGTTCAGTTTCTCGTCCTTTCAATTATTAACAGTTAATACATTAACACTTTCCCACACAAAAATGTGTGAGAAAAGTGATTTTTTCAGCAAAAATCAGGGTTTGCAAGGGATTCTGGGTAAGGAAACGCTAGGGGATCCAAGCAAGCCATACCTCCCTGGAAGCCCCCAGTTGTCTAGTTTTCAGGAATGTGTGGGTTTTGTAGGTTTCCCTAGATGGCCGCCGAGCACAGGGCCAAAAACCCAGGTGACCCCCCATGCAAAACCAGGTGGTTTTGGAGATAGGCAATTTTGATGTTGCCTCACTATGTTTTTGGCCCTTGCCTGTTGCGGGTACTTGGGCCTCCCACACAAGTGAGTACCATTTTTATTGGGAGACCTGGGGGAACGCTGGGTGATGGAAAATTTGTGTGAGCCCAGTGATGCCACATATTCCCACACAAAAATGTGTGAGAAAAGTGATTTTTTTCAGGTAAAATCGAGGTTTGCAAGGGATTCTGGGTAAGGATACGCTGGGGGATCAACACAAACCATTCCTCCCTGGAAGCCCCCAGGTGTCTAGTTTTCAGAAATGTGTGGGTTCGATAGGTTTCCCTAGATGGCCGCTGAGCACGGGGCCAAAAACCCAGGTGATCCCCCTTGCAAAACCAGGTGGTTTGGAGACAGGCAAATTTGATGTTGCCTCACTACGTTTTGGGCCCTTGCTTGTCACGGGTACTTGGGCATCCCACACAAGTGAGGCACCATTTTTATCGGGAGACCTGGGGGAACGCTGGGTGGTAGGAAATTTGTGTGAGCCCGGTGATGCCACACTTTCCCACATGAAAATGAGTGAAAAAACAAACTGATTTTTTCAGCTAAAATTGAGGTTTGCCAGGGATTCTGGGTAAGAAAACTTTGGGGATCCATGCAAGCCATACCTCCTTGGAAGCCCCTCAGTGTTTACTTTCCAGAAATGTGTGTGTTTGGTAGGTTTCCCAAGGTGCCGGCAGAGCTAGAGTTCACAAACTACAGCTAGGCACTTTGCCAGAAAAGGGTCATTTTTCACTGCGAAATTAAAGTATGACCACGTAGCGTTTTGCACTGTTTCCTGTTGTGGGCACTAGGCTGACCCACAGAAGTGAGGTACTATTTTTCTCTTAACACTTTGCATAACACGGGTGGGAGGAAAATTGTGGATTCACGCAGATTCTAGAACTTTCCACCACAGAAATGTGGGGAAAATGTGTTTTTTGACATTTATTTAGGTTTGCAAGGTATTCTGAGTACCAGAACCTGGTGGGAGGCAGTGAAGTCACCCCGTCCAGGATGCCCCTTGGTGTCTAGTTTTCAAAAATGTATAGGTTTGCTAGGTTTCACTAGGTGCCGGCCGAGCTAGGGTTAAAAAACGACAGCTATGCACTTTGCATAAAAAGGGTCATTTTTCACTGCGAAATTGAGGTGTGACCACATTACTTTTTGCGCCGTCGCTGTTGCAGGCATTTGGCCGACCCACACATGTGAGGTACCATTTTTCTCATAAGACTTTGGGGAATGCGAGGTGGGTGGAAAATTGTTGATCCACACAGATTCAAGGACTTTCTACCACAGAAATGTGGGAATTTTTATTTTTTTGACAATTGTTTAGGTTTGCAAGAGAATCTGCGTAACAGAACCTGGTGGGAGGCAGTGTGGTCATCCTATCCTGGATTCCCCTTGGTGTCTAGTTTTAAAAAATGTATAGGTTTGCTAGGTTTCCCTAGGTGCCGGCAGAGCTAGGGTTCAAAAACTACAGCTAGGCACTTTGCCAAAAATGGGTCATTTTTCACTGCGAAATTGAGGTGTGACCACTTTGCGTTTTGCGCCATTTCCTGTTGCGGGCACTAGGCCGACCCACACAAGTGAGGTACCGTTTTTCTTGTAAGACTTTGGGTAACGCGGGGTGGGTGGGAAATTGTTGATCCACACAGATTCAAGAACTTTCTAACACAGAAATGTGGGAATTATAATGTTTTTGACAATTGTTTAGGTTTGCAAGGGATTCTGGGTAACAGAACCTGGTGGGAGGCAGTGAGGTCATCCCATCCTGGATTCCCCTGAGTGTCTAGTTTAAAAAAAAAGGGATAGGTTTGCTAGGTTTCCCTAGGTGCCGACAGAACTAGGGTTCAAAAACTACAGCTAGGCACTTTGCCAAAAATGGGTCATTCACTGTGAAATTGAGATGTGACCACGTTGCGCCATTTCCTGTCGCGGGCACTAGGCCGACCCACACAAGTGAGGTACCATTTTTCTCAGAAGACTTTGGGGAACGCGGGGTGGGTGGAAGTTCGTGGATCCACTCAGATTCCAGGACTTTTCACCACAGCAATGTGGGGAAAATTTGTTTTTTTAACCATTTTTTAGGTTTGAAAGAGTTTCTGGGTAACAGAACCTGGTGGGAGGTAGTGAAGTCACCCCATCCTGGATCCCGCTGGGTGTCTAGTGTTCAAAAATGTATGGGTTTGCTAGGTTTCCTTAGGTGCCAGCAGAGCTAGAGTTCAAAACTACAGCTAGGCACTTTGCAAAAAAAGGGTCATTTTTCACAGTGAAATTGAGGTGTGACCACGTTGCGTTTTGCGCCGTTCCCTGTCGCGGAACAACAGAGGAGAAATGCCAATACTGATACTGTAATTCATATACCAATTTGTCAACCAAATAAAGATTACTATTCAAAACTGGGAGGTGCTATTTAATAGCTGTTTTATTCTACAAAATATATTGAAAGGTACAATGAATTTGACCTTAGCGTATAAAGTCAATAAGAGATTTTGTGACAGTAATGAAAAAGGACACAGAACGAGGTAAAATAGCAACCATACAGTCATAAATCAAACATATCACAGTCATACCACGAACATTCATACTAAGATACTTCACACAGACTGGGGAATTAATACACCAGTGGGGGAAGTAATAAGTCTGCTGTACACTGGAAGGAAATTCAAATCAATACACGCCTTAGAATTAAATTAAACCAACTTTTTTGAAGTTTTTTACAAGAGTGGGTGTAAAATTGTCAAACCTAGTGTAACACAGTTAAACACTAGGACAACCAAACGCAGACCAAGGGGAAAGGGGCCTACGCGTTTCGAATCCTTATTAGTAGTAATTCTCCTCAGGGCCAGACCACTCTGAAAACGAAAAAGAAGAACCTATGTATTTAGGTTTCAGACAAAAGAACACTAGAGAGCACTACAACACCTAAAGGTACTCAGCTTACCAATGGGAGTGTATCGAGAAAAACGAATTCATAGTAGGAGCATCCTGTAGACATAAATCAAAAAGAAAAAAGCAAAAGATACAAGCGATTGTCTATGAGAATGGGCTATGTCCCAGAAAAATGCCCAAACTGTGTAAAATATTTTGATTCTCTGACAAAAGATTGTCATTCCCTATAAGCTGGGAAAATGGTGATTTCAACCCCATAAACTCTTTTTTGATAACATTTGCAGGGAAAAACCCAGAGGCTTTCATTTGTAGCCTATTTTTCTGAAAAAAACAAAAATGTTACTGTCTTGTGGCTAATTTCTGGGACCCCTCCAAGGGAATCCACCAACCCTGGACACCTTTAGAATCCACATGATGTTGGAAGAAAAGGATGCAAAATTGGCGTCGATACCTAATGTGGTCAAAAAGTTACAGGGGCCTAAGCGCGCACTACCCCAAATAGCCAAAAAAAGGCTTAGCACAGGAGGGGAAAAGGCCTAGCAGCAAAGGGGTTAAAATGCGCATGTCTGGCTGGCAGTTGCAAGATGGCCGGCAAAAGGAGAATGCACCCTTTAAACATAAGTGCACTGCTCCTTACTAGCGTTCAGCAGCACTTGCCCTGCCCCGTCCTGACCCTTGGTTCAGGCAGGTTGCTGAGAAATGATATGGTAATAAATAAACTTTAGAACCATTTTATTTTTCAGCTGCTCTGCGGCATTGTTTTATCGGTGCAACGCTACTTCGCTCTCGCTCCTGCATGATGTAAAAGTTATGCAGGGCACTCATAAATAAGCTCTTATTTCTTTCCCTGTGCAAGTTGCAGTTATACCTTATACACATATTTTACTTATGCACAACACATAAGAACCTATTGAAAAGAGCACAGCATCACAGTCTCACATAAAAGTTTTTTTTCTGTAAAATGAACAAGATGAAGGTAACATTTCCGTAGGTCTTTACAATAATTGGCATGCACGACCTGGCGATCACCTGCACTCACCAGAGTGAGTTTGCGCTCCATCTTGGCTGAGTTTGTGATCCTCTCGCAGTTCTGGATGCCCTGATAGACTTTATGCAGCTTCCAGGCTATGGCGGAGTAACACAGCACAATAGTCCCGGCGGGCAGGATGGTGCAGAGGACGAACAGGCAGCAGATGAATGACGAATCACTGACCGAGTTCTGCGATTCATCCCAAGCTACTGTGCAAGAGGTGCCAAAGGGCTCGGGCCCATAGTGGCCCCAGCCCAGTAGAGGCATGATCGCCCATGCCAATGAATAGAGCCAAATGAAAGTGATCGAAATACAAATTATGTTCTTTTTGATTTTACAATCTGAAAAAACACAAAACCAGAATTAGTCAATGGCATCGTGAGCAAAACGTTAGCGACTCTAGTAAAACAGGCGCAATTAAATAGATTATTTGAACGTGTACGTTTAGGTTACATGAGGAAGACCCTCTAAATGCATTTTTGCAATTCACAAAAAGTGGATTTACACTTGTAATGGGATGCACTCACACAGAATATTTGCTCATTACGCATAAGGATGTCTCCTACTATGTGTAGGGATTGGGTCTTCTACCCTAAGGATGGCTGGAAATGAGTTCCATTTAAAGGCATGGGCAAAGTGGGCAAGTGCCCAGGTTTCCATCTTCCAAGGGGCTCTCTGCCTGGAGTAGCAGGCTAGTTGCATGCACTGATAATCATTCAAGGATAACTGCTCCTAAAGAAAAGGAGAAGCTGGCGAATGCGGTCGCTAGAAGAAGTAGTGAGTGAATCTTAGCTCACAAAAAAAGTTGTAAACGAAACACTGTGGAGGTGGGGGAATTTCTTCTTTAGGTAAAAGTGCCCTCACATACCCATGCGTGTGTCATGCTTCATCATCGGGCGTTGCGACTGCATTGCCACCCCCACATGCCCCGCGAGAGGGCTCTTTGTCGGATTTCTTTTTGGAGTACGCCGCAGTTGTGAGTGCAGGTGTGTGTGGGGGTTTTGGTGAGGGAATTAAAATTAGCACGCCGGTACCCTAAAAAACCTTTATTCAAGGGTCCGAGTGGTAAGGTTAAAATTGATGACATGGAAGGCCTCTAGAAAACTTATATCCGAGGGGTGAGTATTTTTCTTCTGTTCTCTTGTCAGTGAGTGTAAGTGATAGTGCTTGACAATGACCTGTGAAACAGTACCAACAGAAAGCTTGAACAATTATGGAGAAAGCCTTTGGTTCTAGCTACTTGGCCTTGCAACAATAATAGTTTACGTGGAATATCAGTGCATACCCAGCTTGTCTCCCCAAATGTTGGAACTGCCACAGTAAAGATTACATGCTTAGCCAAAAAGTGTGTAATGTCAAAAAAGAAAGATGTATTCATGTAGCGCTTGAAATTGTAGCTGTAAGTGTAGGGTGTTCCTTACCACAAATGTGTTTCCCTCCACAGCTAGCATTCTTGCTGCAAGATTGAAACTCAAAGCACTGTTTGGAGGAACTTTCATCATTATGACAGATGAAATATGAAAATTCATTCCTTAACTCACTTCCCCTGAAGTGTCCCTCCACTCTTTCCATGCCTTCGTTTTTCTCATCTCCAAGAAACAGAGGGTATGTGTGAAAGGAGCGAGACATAGAGATCAATGCTTTAAGGTGGTGGGTTCTAAAACAGGTATGGTTTGAGAAGCCCTTATGTGAGGCCTGTCCTGTGTAATTAAAACCTGAGATATAGCATCCTGTGTTTGACCAATTTATAAATGGTATATCATTGGACAAAGCATAATCCGATCAGCAAGATATTTTATTTAACAGTTAATATATTACATTTCTGCAGGGACAAAAGACATATAAACACATATTTACCAGGTAAGCTTAAAAGTTAGTGGCAATAGATTAGTAATTCATTTGAAAGAAATAATGCTTTATACCTGCAACACCAATGGTAAGCAACTATAGCCACCTGTCACTTAGTCCTTTTCTCACAAAAGGGACTCCTAGTGACAATGCGTTACAGCATTAGCATGTCACATGCAGGAAGGTAGGGTTTTTTTGTCTTTAGCCGGTGAATGACAGAAATAGAGTGCACCAGAGGATCCTGTTTCAATGTCCATTGTTTAGCTTTGCCAAGGCCCAGCACTGGCCCACTTAGAGCACTGTGGGAGGTAAAGATATTAATATAGTGAGAGGGGTAAAATAGATGGAGAAACAATTTAGAGACAGAGGCACAGATTAGCTAGGGAGAGACGATATGTAAACAGAGAAAACTGAGGTAGCCAGAAAGAATGACTCTGAAAGGTAGAACGAGAACGAAGTAGGTAACGAATAAGAGAGAGATAGAGATAGGTAAGGTTTTACATTGAGAGAAATTGGGAAACACAAATGGAGAAAAGTATGGTGGGTGCAGTAGACAGAGAGAAAAGTAAGACAGAAACAGAGATGTATAAGAGAGCGGTAAAGGTAGACAGTGAGAGTGGGGAGGTCATGAGAGACGATTGGAAGACACAACTTAGAGAGAGGGGCAACATGAGGTTTAGCAAGACATGCCAGGTAAAATTAGTTGTGCGGCACAGAAGAAGTCAGAGTGCAAGGGACAAAGGTAAAAAGAGAGATGAGACATTTAAAGAAAACTGGTAAAGTAGAGCTATACAGGCAAGGTAGAAAAAGAGGCGAGATTAATACAACGGGAAAGAGAGACAGGGAGGGTGAGATAGAGAGAGCTGAGTCAGTCAGACAGCATGGACGTCATTTAAGGGTTACCAGGGGTCGGTGCTGCAAACCCTGGCTTGACCCCTGGCACTGCCATTCGGACACCTGGCCTTGGAGGTGGCAAAAGCAGTGCCAGGAACACAGAGGCAGTTCATCCTTATGGATATCCATTGGGTTCAACTGTCTTTGTTTCTGTCTATTTGTTTATTATACTAATTGTAAATATTACCTTATTCGCTTAATAGTGTAATAAAAAATAGAGTAGAAATAGCTGGATTGTGACCTTCACTGCAGCTGAGGTAAATACAAGAAAATGCTTTTAAATGTATGTTGTGTGTGTTTGCTTGCAGAATTCAGTGTGCTTATGTAAGAGACTGTGTATGCGTGAATGTGTATGTGTGTATAAGCATGTGTGTGTTTGTGTGACAGTGAAGGTCAAAGGGCATATGATGTCACTTCCACTACCCCTGGCATTTTGGTGCATTGGCATCTTGACAACCAGATGTAAGATAAAGACCAAAATTATGTAGAGGCGCGAGGTACTGCATAGTGAGGCAGAGAGGTGGAAATACTTAACACATAGAAAGATGGAGAGAAATAGGGGTGTTAAAGAGAGGTATCAGTTTGAGACAGGTGAAGAAGATGGAAAGATCCAAGTAGTTAAGATGTAAACAGAAAGAGGAGGGATGAGGTAGAGAGATCTTGGTCCTAGATAGAAGGTTTGATAGGTACCGTTGAGGTAGGCATAGAAACTGTGAATAGAGAGAGGGGTAGGGAAATGGGTTAGAAGGAGGACCATCGAGTGGAAGGTAAGGTAGACAGATAAGACGAAAAGAGATCAGAGAGTTGAAAAAGAAGGGGTAAGTCATAGAGAGAGAATAAGAGGTATAGAGAGTTAGGGGTGAGGTAGAAGAGAAGAGTTGAGTTGAGGAGGGAGAGATAGAGAGAGAGAGAGAGAGAGAGAGAGAGAGAGAGAGAGAGAGAGAGAGAGAGAGATCTAGTGTAGTGCCGTGAAATGAATGCCTGAGCAAGTGTTAAGGTTGTGCAGGTTTGGTATGCCCTGCTGTCAGATTACAAAAGAATCTGGGGCTTATTTACAAGCCCCTTGCGCCACCAGTGCGTCACTTTTTCCCATATGTTTTTGTACACATTTTTATGGCAGTTCATGCAACCATTAATTACAATGTGGGGGGGGGGCGGGGAGCTAGAGGAAAAACAGGTCCAGTACCCACGTTCCCAAGGCTAACGTGATAATCACTCAAGGGTAACTGTTCCTAAAGAAAAGGAGAAGCTTGCCAATGTGGTCACTAGAAGAAGTAGTGAGCAAAACTTAGATCACAAAAAACTTGTAAACGAAACACTGTGGAGGTGGTGGATTTTGTCCTTTTGGTAAACGTGCCCTTCACACACCCATGCAGGAGTCATGCTTCATCATCGGGCGCTGCTCCTCATGTGGGTGGCGCTGCAGTCACCCACGGGCCCAGTGAGTGAGCTCTTTGTTGGAGTTCTTTGTAAATTTAAAGTATTTTATTGCAATAGGAAAAGAAAAAGGGACAACATTACAGACAAATAACCACAGGTGTACCCCCAAATCAGTGTGTACAATTTAATAGATGCGTGAAGGCAGTCCGTTCAGTGCGATGGGCTCGTTCTAGCCAAAGTCTCATGGCTAGCGCACCTGTGGGTGGGAGCAAAACAAAAGGAAGGAAAAAGACAAACCCCCCCCGACCAACTACCCCCACAATTTCCCCCCCCCACCCCACCCCCTGTACTGTGCCGTCAACCTTCCGCCTTCTCACTGTGGCAGCATGGTATCCATCCCTCCCTCCAACTGCCTACTTGGCCAGCTCAGGCTGGCGGATCTGGCAGCGGCGTCAGCCGTAACAATCTGAGATATCTAGGGCAAGTGATTTCCTTGAATTCCGATCTTAACAATGTGTGAAATGGCGCCCACAGCTCTTCAAAAGTGTTCACCTCCCCCGCCACCACCAGGGACAGCTTTTCCATGCCCAGGACATGCCACAATCTATGTAGCCAGCCAACAACAGTAGGAGGTGTGGTAGTGCGCCAGTGTATGAGTATGTTCTGTACTGCCGATCCTAGGGCTATCGCTATCTGTCTACCTCTCTTAGACCTTAGTGGGTACATTAAAATATTCGGCAAGCCCAGTAGAACATAGGCGGGGAAACGGGGTAATTCAATTTCAAAGCACTGGTCAATCTTATTCAGTACCTCCTCCCAGTAAGGAGTCAGCAGGTGACAGTCCCACAGTATGTGAGTGAGCGTGCCAGTCTGGCCGCAGTTGCGCCAGCATGTCTTGGGTATTGAGTGGTCCATTTCATGTAGTTTCTCGGGGGTGCGATACCAATAAGTCGTAATTTTTGTGAAAGTCTCCGTGAGCCCAGTGTGGTAGGCAGAGTGTCGCGCCCGGTAAGAGATGTGGTCCCAATCAGTGTGGCTCAACGCGCGTCCAAGTTCTCGTTCCCACCGCTCCCTCCCGGGGTTGTAGATGTGAAAGGGGGGAGGTTGCAACATCTTGTAAAGGTCAGAAATAAGCTTGGCGTCCGATGAGCGAGTCACCAGCCAACGCTCATATGCTGTGAGCTTCCGGTCCGCCGATGCTCGCACCTGCGGCTGTAGCGCCCAGTGGCGCGCCTGCATATATCGCATGCGCTCCGTCTCGGGGAGGCCGTAGTCCCGCCGCAAGTCCTGGAAGGAAACCGCACCCTCCGGGCGATACATATGAAATAAGGCGGAGCAGCGGGCCGCTCGCCAGAGTTCATAGGCTCCCGACTCCATACCTGGGCCAAAGTCCGGGTTACCAACTATTGGCGTGAAAGGAGAAGGAAAAGTGGTAAGGTCATGCTTAGCGGACACGGAGTCCCACACACGGAGTGGGACCCGTGTGACAAAGGACGCATAGAGGTTGGGGGGGCGGTGGGCCCTCCGTAGGAAGGGCACCTCCTGCAGCGTCCTGCCCGCCACCGCCTGGTCCTGAAACAACCAGTGTTTGTCCAATTCCCAATGGCTCCACTCCACCAAGTAGCGCAGTTGAGCAGCCTGAAAGTACTTATGCAGGTCCGGTATCCCAAGGCCACCAGACTCCGGCGCCAGCGTGGCTATGGTTCTCTTGATCCTAGGCTTACGGCCCTGCCACACAAAGCGTGTGATAGCAGACTGAGTCTGTGCTAGCCATCCCTTGGGGGGTTGCAGCGGGAGAGCTCGAAATAGGTACAGGACTTGCGGCAGGAGGGTCATTTTCACCGCGGCCACTCTTCCCAGCAACGACAACGTGCTCCTGTCCCAGTGGGCCAGTTCCTCTTTGATCTTTGTGCTTAAAGCCGTATAGTTGGCCGTGACCATAGCAGGGAGAGAGGGCACTAGAAGAATCCCCAGATAGGGCCCTGGTCCTTAGACCAGCTCAGAGGAAAGAGCCTCTGTAAGTCAGTCCTGGTGGTGCCGGACAGTGAAATGTCAAGGGCCGCCGACTTCCCAAGGTTTACCTTGAAACCCGCTACGGTCGCAAAGGTTTCCAGTTCTGCGAGACACGCAGGCAATGACCTCCCAGGATCATCGAGTGTCAATATCACGTCGTCCGCGTAGAGACTAAGGGCGTGATGGAACTCCCCCATACGGACACCTATGACGTCGGGGTTCTGGCGAACTCTTTGTGCGAACGGCTCCATATAAAGAGCAAAAAGCAAAGGTGACAGTGGGCACCCTTGTCTGGTGCCTCTCTCTATGGGGAAGTGCTGAGAGCTGCATCCGTTCACCCTCACTACCGCGGATGGGAAACAATAGCAATTGAACACCAGGTGCCTGAACTTTTCGCCTATGCCAAATTTGCCCAAGACCTTCTCCAAATAGGGCCAATGCACTCTATCAAACGCCTTCTCCGCGTCAATGGAAAGGAGCATGCGTTCCCCGGGTATCCGCGAGGCCTTCTCCAGTATATGGGTCACCCTCTTAGTGTTGTCGACAGTCTGCCGGCCCGGTACAAACCCGGCCTGATCCGGGTCAACCATACCCGGGAGGTGGAGTGCCAGACGTGCTGCTAGGATACCGGTGAAAATCTTCAGGTCTGTGTTCAAAAGTGAGATCGGTCGGTAGGACCCGCAAGCAGTCCGGTCCTTGCCCGGTTTCGGGATCACCGATACCGTAGCCTTAAGGAATTCCGGGGGGATAGCGCCCGGCTCATAGAACGTGTTAAATAGGCACGTCAAAACTGGTGCGAGATCCTAACAAAAGGTCTTATAGAAGAGAGGGATAAAACCGTCAGGTCCCGGGGCCTTCCCGTTTTTGAGTCGGGAGATCGCCGTGACCACCTCCTCAATCCGAATCTCCCGCTCAAGATGTTGGGCCTGATCTGGCGTCAGGGACGGGAGCGACACCGACTCTAGATAGTCTGCTTCAGCTCGCGCTGAGGGGGGAACGCCGGCGTAGAGGTCAGCATAGTAACCACGGAAAACGTCCGCGATCCGCCCATCCTCCGTGACCGTCCCACCAGTGGGGACCGCTTGTTCCTTCACCCGGTGCTGCTGGTGCTGTACCCTGAGTTTGTGCGCCAGAAGTCGGCCGCACCTGTCCCCGCCGGTGTAGTACTTATGTTTCAGGCGGAGTACTGCGTACTCCGCTCTGTCCATGTCAAGCGCGGACAGGAGTTTCCTGGCGGCCTTCAGTTGCCTCCAGACCCGAGGGGCTCCCGTCCGTTGATGCACCTGCTCTAGCTCCCGCACCTGGCGGGTAAGTTCGTCCTTCTTAAGCTGGCGATCTTTGTTCCCCGCCGAGGAGATGGCAATAAACTCACCACGGAGCACAGCCTTCAAGGCGGCCCATTGCATCGCACGGGTGGTGTCGCCGTTGTCATTAATACGTTGAAAGTCCGCTATGGATTCACGGATCTGTTTCACCACCGATTGCTTGTGCAGCAGAGTGTCCCTGAGGCGCCAGACCCCTCTCAAGGGAGACACCGGAGGTAGTCGGAAAGTGCCTTCCACCGGGGCATGATCCGAGAGAGATAGGACCCCCATGTCGGCGCTCCAGGCCAGTTCGTACATCGGGCCCGTCACCAAGAGATGATCTAACCTTGCATATGATTTGTGGGCGTGGGAATAATAGGAGTATGCGCGGGTCGCGGGGTGGAGGCGGCGCCACATGTCGTGCATATCAAGCTCCTCCAAACGGGTACGAACCGAGCCCGAAAGCTCTCCCGATTGTAGGCGCCTCTGCACCGACCTGTCCAAGGATGCATCAAAGACCACATTCAAGTCCCCCCCAATCACAATGTGTCTATCAGGAGTGGACGTCACGTCTTCTAGTGCCCTGTGTAGAAACTGATCCTGATGATCATT
This sequence comes from Lissotriton vulgaris, assembly GCF_964263255.1. NCBI lineage: Eukaryota > Metazoa > Chordata > Amphibia > Caudata > Salamandridae > Lissotriton > Lissotriton vulgaris. The sequence continues at coordinate 184,202,960 of NC_141694.1, forward strand.
GGGGCTATATATGGAGCCTACAGTAAACACCAGACCTCCTGCCTTGATTCTATACGCCAAGAGCCTCCCCTTCTGTTCCGCTACCTTTTGCAGAACCTCCTCCTTGAACCTCCTAGATATCATGAGCGCTACCCCTGCCGTCTTGGAAGCGCAGGAAGAGAAAAGCTGCGTGGGGAACTTTGGGGTCCGCAGCCTGTGACAGTCTTTAGCCAGCAGATGGGTCTCCTGCAGAAGACAAATGTCTGCCTGTGAGTCCTCCAGGAGGGACAGTACAGCCCGTCGTTTAACCGGGTTATTCAGCCCTTTCACATTCAAGGTAACAATCTTAAGGGCCATCAGTGAGGGGGAATACCAGAAACGCTCACCAAGGCGGGCGAGGCCCACCGGACAAAACTCAAAGGCCACAGCAAGCGGCTCCAGCGCACAGTGAGCGCAAACCACCCCGCAGCACAGTACAGTCCCCAAACCCCCAAACCCCCAACTGTGTGAACCCCTCCTTCCCTGGAACCCCACACTGCCCCCTCCTCCCCCGCCTCCTAGTGAACCCCCAACCCCAAACTCGCCCGCCCAACTCCCCTCCCCACCCCCCTCTCCCAAAACCATTCAAAATACGTCATTGTCCCAGTCCGGTCCTTAGCGGACAAGGCCGTGGAAAGTCGTTCAAGTTGACGTCCAGCCATGGAGTTCTTTTTAGAGTAACGCCACAGTTGTGAGTACGGGTGTGTGGGGGGGTTGTGAGTGAATTAAAATTACCATGCCGGTACCCTAGAAAACCTTTATTCAAGGGTCCGGGTGGTAAAGTTAAAATGGATGACAAGGAAGGCCTCGAATTCAACATGGTACGAATAAGGTCTTGAATTAACTGGAAATTGCTAATAAATTCAATGTTCTTCCGATCAAGTGCCTCAAAATGTACCATACCCAGAGCCTGAAAAATCCTTCAAGTGGCACTGCTGGAAGGTTGAGATCCATCCCAGATTCGTGAGTTTGTGGTTTCATATACATTTGCCGAACCCCCAAATCCCATCCTGGCAACAGACCCAGATGAACTCATGTGATAGACAGGAGTAAATCCATTTCAATGGTGAAATGAGAACAGAATATCCTAAAAACAGGTTTAGGGACTGGGTTTCTGCCTCTAGGACCCATAAATATTTTTGAGAGCGATCAGTTGCTGTCCAGCCTCAGTTACATGGGACCCCATCATGAAGTCTGTGAAATCTTCTAGCCATTCTTGCCACCGCAAGCCTATACCCCCACCAGATTCAAGAGTGAGGGGCTCTGGAGGGCGTAGGAACGATACTCCGAACACGCTCATGGAAGCGGGGTCAGCCATTGCACACTCCCGTTATTTCAAACGTGCCAACAAAAGTCCTTTTTGCCGAATCTGTGATTGCCAGTGCTTGTTTACTGTTCCAGTTGCACTCGCCAGTGCTTGTTTGTTTTGTTTCCTGCACTCGCCAGTGCTTGTTTACTGTTCCAGTTGCACTGGCCAGTGCTTGTTTACTTTTTCTTGCACTCACCAGTGCTTGTTTTGCTTTTACTTGTACTCGCCCGCGCTTGTTTACGGTTCCATTTGCACTCGCCAGTGCTTGTTTATTCTTTTATTTGCACTCACCAGTGCTTGTTTACTGTTCCATTTGCACTTGCCAGTGCTTGCTTACTGGTCCATTTGCACTCACCAGTGATTGTTTATTCTTTCCTTTGCACTCGCCAGTGCTTGTTTGCTCTTTCAGGCCCTTTGCCTGACTCCAAAATGGCCACCGAGGATCCCTGACAGGGGATTGGACAGAATTGCCTGACTTCAAAATGGCGAGAATCTCATGTACAGCGAGATTTGGCCTGTTGTTTAGCGGAGACACAGATGCATTGATTTGTCACTCGCTCCCTCACTCACCGATCGTTGATTTCGGCTGGCACTCTCTCTTCAGCCGGAGCACCAGGTTAGACAGCTCTTTTCTTGTTTTTGTTTTCTGGTCTTTATTTCATCACCGGGGTGGGCTCCCGGCGAGCAGGCAGGCAGACAGCAGGCTCCATCCCCCAGGACGTGCCGCATGCACACGCGGTGCGGCGGGGCGAGCTCCGGTCGGGTTACACACTCTGCCGGATAGCTGGGGTGGGCTCCCAGCGTGCGAGGACGCTCGTGCTGTGACTCGGTCACCACGCAGTCACCGGCCCACAGTTCTAGGTGCCTCCCCACTTCCAGGGACGTGCACCGAGTTAGCGCGCAGAGGTTCTCGATACCTTCGTCGCCAGATGTAGTATCCTGCCTGGCATATAGAGACACGGACACACAATGTGATTAGGGAGCTTCTTTATTGTTGTCCTTCCTCGTCCTGGTACATCGGCTAACTGCCGTTCTTTGTCCCTGACTCCTCCCTTTCCGCCCGCCCTCGGCCTTCCTCGGGCCGGTCCTAGTGCCCCTGTGTGTGTCCATCATTACAGTGACTTGACCCAAGTAGTCTCATTGTGCCTTCTGTGCACCCACGACTGGCTGCCTGGCCCAACTACGGCTAGATCCTCCGCTTGGGTGGAAACATTTCTCCAATTTGAAGTTCACCGCCTTTCAGCATCACAATCTTTTGCCTATGGGGGAAGGTGGGGTGATTAGTGATCACACACTCGTGAAGGTACTGTGGGGTGGATTGACGGCTAATACAGACTGATGGAACAAAGTAACTGTTTACTTACGCTTAGGTGGTCCTGACAATCTAATCAAAGTGTTGCCAGCAGGTACAAGTGTATCATTGGTTAGTGTAGTTTGAGTGACTGCAGGGTTGGTGCATGAGGTGTAGGGGAGAACTATGACTTATTAACCATTACATGCTGTGAGGGGTATCCGATATTGGGATATGTCATGTTTTATGCTAATGTGGTAGCGGGAAAGTGGAACACCTCTGAACAAGCCTGCATATATGTTCTGTTGCTTTGATGTGAGAGGGATGGCTTGGATCGTGACTACCTCGGGAAAGTATACGCATGTGTTTATGTTGCTTTTGAGGCTGAGGTTTTAACGGGCAAGTGATTACCTATGACTGGTACATATATGTTCAATCCGTTCTGCTACTAATGGGAGAGATCAACACTTGCATATAACTGTAAAGCATATATTAGATGTGTGTGTCATTTTGATTTCAATGTGTTTGTAATTCAAAGACCAGTGTTTTATACATGTAATGTGGAGTCTTTCTGTAGTGTACTCTGTGTGTTGCGAGGGCAGTGCAGTGCCAATACTTTTCACTTTGACCCTTAGGATAAGCCTCACTGCTCTGCACCAAGCTACCAAAGGGTGAGCACAGGTTATCTTATGAGTTTATCTTAATCGTCCTATCTGGGACAGGGGATTCTGTCTGACTTCAATGCATCCCAGCCAGCCAGAAACCACCTGGTCTAACCGTCCCCATAAAAACAAAAAGTAATCATACAAAATGAAAGAGAGTGCACGAGCATGGCAGACCAGTCACCATAGACTCCTAACTGGGAATCAATTTCGGATTTCAAGAACGAATAATATTACTCAGCACTCAAATCAATCAAAGAATTTCCAATAGTGCTGAGTAATATTGTATTACACAGCGAAACATCACTGATGCATCTGAAGCAGCAGGTAGTAACTCTCGGTGTCCTACATGAGCACAGAAATTAATGATTCGCTGTAGACCAGGGAGCAAACAGCAAGCCCCGTGTAGTGAAAAGAGAACAAACGGGGAAGACTCAAATTTTACACAAATCCTTCATGCTACTACTGAGGGCGGTAGAGAGATAACAGTTAAAAAAGCAGCAAGGAAGTAACAAGTTTCAATGGCAATACAAACAAACTGCTTTTGATTCCAGAATATAAAACAAAAGGAAGACATGACATCCTAAATCTGATTAACATTGTCAAGTTACTTCAAATTAAATCCTTAGACCATTTAACATCTACTGAAATAACATCAGTAGAATTTCTTGCCCATCAGGAAATTAGGTAAGCGAGCCAACAGTTGTGACATGGTTGTCACCTCAGGTGGCAGAATTAGTCCTCGCATAAAAGGGGGAATTTGAAAAGATATGGGATAAACATTTTTTAATATCATATCAATGCTTCTCCATGTGTTTTATCTAAAGCACACACAGAACCAGCCTATTCAAGACTGCGTGCACGATTGGGGAAATGGTGAAGGTGTTAAAAAGTGTGTCTGATCACACGCAATCACTTTTACAACTTCTCCAAAATTATCCACCACAGAAAAAATGCTGGAGTTGGCTACGAGGATCATTGGTCAAACGTGAATCCAATTGATTGGCCATAGACCACAGCAATACCACTACCAAACCGCCCCATGGGTTACAACTATACTCTTCGGACATAGGTGGCATAATGAACACAACTCACAATCTAGAAATAAAGAACTACCTGGAAGAGTATCAGATCCTAACCCTGCAAGAAACAACGTTTCGATCATCAATACCCTTAATCAGATTCATATAGTTTTGCAAACCAGCTATCAAACTAAGGAACAAAGGTTGGCCAAGGGGAGGTTTAGAAACCTAGATTAGCTCCGATCATGATGTCAAATGTACTTTCCCCCGAAGTGAGGAGCTATGACTCGCAAGAAAGCAACTTTAAAAAGATGTCTGGTAAGCAAAGAAACAGCGCAAAGATAACTTATGGGCTAAACTCTTTCATGTAAGCAGAGCAAAAAACTCAAATAAATTCTATAAAAGAGCTAATCAAATTGAAAGAGTGCCTTAGACTGCAAACAGTGTGAACTTTGTGGAGTCTGTGTCGGCTGTACATCAAAAAGCCCTGTACAATGCAAAGATGGGAGTAGCTGTAGGCATGGGAAGCTGGCGGACTATCAACACCACTAGTCACCAGCTAAGGCCAATAAACCTTAAGCCTTCAGGCGACAGCAAGAGGCCAAACAAAATAAAGAAGACTACAATTGCTGAATACCTGTTTTACGAATCGTTGCAAATTGCTGACATCCTCACACACAGTCGTTAAAATGGTGCTCCTGGCCCGAATGGTCTCCCTCAAGCCCTATTTAAAATCAAACCCTGATTCTGGTCCAAATAATTGGCTCGGCTGTGTAACTATGTACACGCAAATGAGTTGATCCCAGCCTACTGGAGTGGTGTAATTGTTACCAAATCTATAAGCCGACAAAGCAGTTCCAGCAAATCATTGCCAAATTACACTCCTGGATATTGACACTAAATATTTTGCAGCTCTCCTGCTAAAAGATCTGAACCAATGGACTTAGTCCCTTAACCTTATCCTAATAAATCAAAAAGGGGTTTTAGCCAATTTAGAGGCACCATCACTAACCTGCTTGCATTATCACTGACTGACAAAACTATGATGTCAAATGTCTCCCTATATCTATGCTTCATGGACCTCAAATCCACATCTGATCGAATTCCCAGGGACAGGTTATAGGAGAAATTGGACAACTGGGATATTCTCGCAAGTCTACTTAGAGATAGGGTGACCAGACGTCCCCGTTTTCCCAGGACGGTCCCCGTTTTTGGAGAAGTGTCCCCGTGTCCCGACACTTTTCTCCAAGTGACTCAAATGTCCCCGTTTTCAACCAGTGTCCCAGGTAAACACAGAAATGTCCCTGTTTTTCATTGTTCCAGTTGAGCATGCACGTGCATGCTCTCTTTGCACTGGCATGTGCTAGCCTGTGATGTTTTATTGATTTTTGGCAAATATATGCTGTAGTCCTTAAAAGTGTAAATGTAATAAGAAGTACTAATGCTGCTGTGTAAAGGAGAGGGGTGCCAATAAAAGACCTCAGATTTGTTGTCTGTAATTCTTCATCTCGGTCTGTGGAGGGAGCTGTCGTTGTTGTCCCTTTTCTATGTCTATGACAGCGGTCAAATAATCCTACTTTTATGTCGATGGTTACTGCAAACCGTGGTCCTACTTCTATGTCTTTGACCTGTCCCCGTTTTTTGTTTTGAGAATCTGGTCACCCTACTTAGAGAGCTCTTAAGTGCACCAGATGTGAGTGAAGAGCGGCAATGGTCGGAGGGTTTCTCGTGAAATTCCAACATCCATTGGGTTAAATCAGTGCTGTGTGCCGGCTCTGCTATTCTCCAACCTACATACTGTTGACCTGTTTCGGGAACTGCAGTCAATCAACTCTCATTCCCCTAAACTGGGTGGCAAACTAAATTCTAATGTGCTGTACTTTGACAATGCTGTCCTTATCAGTAAAACTCAAATGGGTCCTTAAAGACTCCTCAAGAAACTATACGTTTACACTGTCCCTAACAAATTAGAAGTCAGTCCAAACAAACCCAAAACAGTGGTATTTAATATAAAAAACAAATTAAAAGAAGGGGATGTGGTACTTAAACAACAATGAGATCGAGTGGGTCAGATAATACAAATGTTTAAGATTAATTATTAATTGTTGAGCATCATTCTTCACTCACAAGCAGCAAATTCGAGCAAAGGCCAAACTCTGAAGGTCCCACTATTCAACCCAAGGCTGGAAATAATTAATGCGAAATTACTACCTGCTATCACTTATATACGCGAAGCTTTGTGTGGGAGAGAATTACTAATGCTGGATGAAATTGTTACAAGAATGTACAAACCCTTTACCAAAATCCTGAACCCCTGCTCAGGTGTGATTGAAGTTTGCCATTGTTAAACGGATCATCGCAAGGCAAAGGGCTTTTTTAAAATGTTGCCACAAACTTCGGTCTGCAAAGGTTTATTCCTTAAACCCCCTCCTTTTTGGGCTGAAAAAGCTATGCCAAATTTCCTGCAAGATTGTACATAGAAAATGCCCTTTCTAATCCTCAAGTAGGAGAACTGTGGAATGCACTGGTCACTTGACACATGTTCACAAAACATATTAACAAAAGCATGAGAATACTGCTGTGCAATCAGGATCAAAGTGCCTTAGCCCAACAATCTCACAATTGGATGGTTATAATTATACATCATTGTGCAGTGAAGCTTATTTTTCAGCTGGATGTTCATTTTGCATTACATTAAATTCATGTTGTATCACCGAGGGCACTTGCCGGCCTTCAATCAAGTTTCGAGGCAGCTTGAGGAGAGGGACAATGTGTGCTGATTGTGCAATAAAACAAATGAATCGTTAATCTAGTTTGTCTACAGTTGCCCTCCGAATGGAAGGCCAGAATTGTTTAAGATAACTGTTTAATATAAAGGCGTACCAACATCCAGGCAGGCTAATAATTGCTCATTCAGAAAGCGTTGGCAGCTGCCAAACCAGAGTCCCCATTAGACAGTTGTCCGCTGAGTATCTCTGGGGCCTGGTCATCTCATCCTGCCCCTGCCATTTGCTCATTATTCAACTTGTTCATCAGCTCGGGGAGCTTCCCCTTAGTTTGGAAAGCAGCACAGGTCATTCCAAGTAAAAAAAAAGGCAAACTTGTCACCTATGGCCCTTTTTAACTATCAACCCATTTCTCTGCTTCCCTTACTGGGCAAGCTATTCGAAGGACAATTAAATATTCAACTCCTAGAGTATCTTGAAACTAACAAGTTGTTGGATTAGTCACAATCAGACTTTGGACCCATGCATGGTACCGAGTCAACTCTAATTGCGGTTACTGACCATATCAGATGCTCTCTTGACACGAATACTCCATCATTGCTTGTGCTGCTGGACCTATAGGCAGATTCAACACTGCATCCCATCCTGGAATTCTACTGTGGCTGCAGGAGGTAGGAATCTATGGCACAGCATTAAAATGGTTCAAGGATTTTTTTTAACCAATCAAACCCAGATTATTAATATGGGCTCGTAGACATCGCGAACCTACAACTAGATAAGGGGTGCCACAGAGATAGTGTCTGAGCCCTACACATTTTAACATAGACAAAGGCCCCCCTTGCTAAAATTGCCAGAGCCTTTGGTTTTGAACCTTTGTCTTATGCAGACTGTACACAGTTAATTGTTACGCTTGGTAAAGGCTTGAATAATGTAAAAGAGCGCTTTTCTGCAGTATGACAGCTGTCGCAACCTGGATGACAAATAACTGACTCCAGCTGAATGTCAATAAACCCAAGATTATGCTCTTTGGCAAGGCCCAACTGCTTTGGGCACCTGACTTATGGTCCTCGGAATTGGGCTCGGCACCCACTCCAAAATTGGTTGTAATAAATATGAGCGCTCGTTTAGATCAGGCACTCACTATGAAAGAGCAGGTTGCGACCACTGCAGGAACTTGTTTTGATATGCTGAGCTAATTACAGAGGGTATTTCCTGGTCTTCCTCATTCTACGAGGAAGACCTTGATTCAAGCTCTAGCCATCAGCCGCCTAGATTACTGTAATGCCTTATTGGCATCCATGAATGAGACCGTGATTCATAAATTGCAAGTGGTCCAGAATACTGCAGCACGTCTCATAAGCAACCTTCCATCCAGGATGTCTTTGTTGCCTCTTTTGCACTCTCATCCTCGGCTGCCAATTCATAAAAGAATCATTTTTAAAATGTGTTGTCTGACACATAAATCCTGAAATGGCCCAAGTTATCTACCGGCAAGGTAGATCATTAAGATCTAATGATAAAGCCCTGCTTGCTGTTCCTTGAAAAAGAAAGTCTCATTTGAGAGGCTGGGCTTTTGCCTATTCAGCCCCTTGGTATTGGAATAAGCGTCTGCTCTACTTACGTCATCATACAGATCATTTTAAATTTAGAAAAATTTCTTAAGACAGTGCTGTTTGTGACCTAGTAGTTTTGATTGTGTTTATGATCTGGGCTGCGCCGAGATACCCCTTCTGGGGAGATTTGTGCACGTTATAAATGAAAATTACATAACATAACATTAACCCCGATTGTCCTTATATTAAACATGAGTTTGTGACATTTCTTTTTTTTAAGTTCAGAAAAAGTTTATTGAACAATAAGAGGTGTCAATACAATATACATAGGTAATATAGAAAAGAAACAAAAACATTCTAGAAAAGCATTGCATGAAAAACTGTTTGTGACTTTTCTGATGTTAATAGAAAACATGTCGTTTTTAACTTGTCATGTTCTTTTAATGCTTCAGATTTTTCTAGTTTTAAGATATCTTATATAATGCACTGTGTACAGTAATTTTTACCGATTCGTATTTGACCATGCAAATGTTTTAAGTACTTAAGCATGAATAAAGGAAGATTGACATTAGTACCACCAAAGTAGCAGGAAAAAGCAGATCCGCTGCACCAAGTAAGGGAAAGGCCCAGTACTCATCAACTCCTACAGCAAGGGCGCAGTTCCACATGTTTCCCTCAATAGCCTTTTCTCCCAGTTGTCCTCCTCTGTCACCCACTGTACAGCGTGTTGTAGCTGGGACATATAAGAATACAGCTCAAGGTCAGGGAGACCCATGATCTCCTCCTCATGATCCAGTTTAATTATGGTCGGTGCCACCTTGCTTCTCTTCCCAGCCAAAACTAGCGAGATCAATAAATTAGCCAGTGCTTTAACCCCTTCGCTGCGGCGGCTATTCCGCCGCAGCGCTAAGGGAGTGGGGCGGCCACGCGGCGGCTCCATACTAGTGACGGATCCCCGTTCCGTCACGGCTCGCGGATGAGCTGTGCTTGTGATGGAACGGTTCCGTCACGAACCCGCCCGCCCATTAAAGCGTCAGCGCAGGCGTGAAATCAGCGCCGCACAGGCGCGGCGAGCGGGCCGTGACGGAACCGTTTCGTCACAAGCACAGCTCACCCGTGGCTTGTGACGGAGCGGTTCCATCACAAGCATGGGAGGGGTTAATCCAACCTTTGACAGACAGCGGTAGAGTGTTCCAAAAGGCAACCGATTTCGTCAGCCCCCACAGCATCCTTTCTGTGTTGTGTCTCCTCTGTCCCTCCAATCCATATGCAACCACAATCCCCAGGCCTCCATTTCCCACCATAACCCCATTCAGGGCAGTACAGGTCCCAGTTTTTTATGTACCTCTCCGAACGGGAACAGGAGTGTCTTAGTCCTATCAACCTTAAGACCAGCCACAGCTCCAAATTCATCTAGTTTCTCCAGCAACAGTGGTACTGAGTCCCTCAGCTCCCACAAATAAAATACACACATCATCCACATAAAGCGATATCAGATGCACACGGTCACGTATCTTTGTGCCGAAATGTTGTGGGTCACCGTGTAGCCTCTCCGCCAGTGGTTCCATGGCAAGTGTAAACAGCAGTGGGGAAAGGGGACACTCCTGGTGCATACCCCTCTCCATCACCCAATCCTCTGACACCAGTCTGCAGCTACGAACCCAGGCCGAGGTGCATTGTAAAGGAGCTTCACCCAGCCACAGAAACCAGGACCGAATATCATATGACCCAACACCTACAGCAAGTATTCTCAGTCAAGCATATCGAACGCTTTTGCAATATCCACTGACACCAGCACCAATTCCTCGCGGCTATCCTAGGCCGAGTGGTGCACATGGGCCAACCTGACCAAGTTCATAGCTATACTCCTGCCGGGCATAAAGCCACACTGATTCTCATGCACCTGCATCCCCTCACACATCGCAGACATTCCACAAGTATTATGCACAACACCTTTGTGTCTGCATTCAACATGGCCAGGGGCCTGTATGCTGCTGGATCCGTGACATCCTCACCAGGCTTTAGTACCATACAAACCACTCCCTCTCTGAGTGTAGGAGGCAACTACGCCTCCTCCCTCATCGCCTCCCTATAGACCTCCAACAAGGGTTCTGTCAATTACACCACAAAAGCCCAGGTTTTCAATCCAACAAGAAACTGCCAAGGACCACACTCCAGCTGCCCTAACGACCCCAATCCACCCCAGTCTGCAGTAATCATTTCATTTGCCAGCAAAACATAGATGCACATGTATGTCCCACTCCCAACAACACAATGATTCACTGCTCACCTTCAGTGTTCGTGTGCAGGCCATCTGGAGCAGTGTAATTGCTTGTAATGGGCACCCCCTCTTCACTGCCCTCCTGTTCCCTGCTCAGTGTACCAACCAGTTCGACCAGTACTCAGCTCTCCCAGGCGTCCTTTCCTGGATAACCACCGATGTGTCAAAGTTGTAGCCCATGCAGCCATAGGCAGTCCTCACTCAGACCCAGGGACCCGATCTAACAACTCCAAACGTGCCCACACCTCCACTGGTTTCGCATAGAAATGCGCCTTTCCATTGGCAATCACTCAAAGTCTGGGAGGGTACATCAGCATGTATGCAAGGTTGATCACTCCAAGTTTTTCCTTAACTCCATGAAGGTTTTTCTCTGAATCTGTACATTTCGTGTATAGTCTGGGATGATGGTAATTTTGCGGTTATAAAATCGCCATTCACCCACTCCTTGGGCAGCTCTCAAGATGTTTTCTCGATGCTCAAAGTTAAAGACTCTAGCAATACTTGCTCTAAGGGGTGACCCCGGTGGAAGCCGCATTACCAGCGTCTTATACACCCTCTCAATTATACCATAGGTGATAGGGCCATTAATTTCAGATTTGTCTTTAGCTATCCCTCACGTTATTCCTTCAGGAACGGCACTCCGCATCCTCCACCCTTTTCTCCAGAGTATCACTGTAGCCACCAGGTGGGACACCTGCACCTTAAGCACCATTACCTACGTCTGCAGGTCTTTTACAGACTGTTCATCAGTGGTGACTCTATCCACCATTTTGCGGAAATCTGCACGAAGAAGACCCACATCTATGAACACTGCATTGATCTGCACCTTCAGTGGAGTGCGCGAGCACTGTAAGACCTCCAGCAGGGCATTATGTGTTGACTCCTCCAGCAATGGTGTCCTTGCCCCCAGCAGTCCTGTGGCCCTCAAGGCAGGGCCCTGTGGCGTGGTGTACTGCACGATGGTGATATCCTGGGTGCCCCTTGCTGCCTTATCCTTCCCCATTGCCAGAGGCACACAATTTAATATTAGGACTCACTCTTCTCCACTCTGGTCTCACCATGTCCACCTCCCCACAGCAAGGGGGATGCCTCTCTGGATCAGCGTAGCCCCGTGTCGAGCCCCCTCTCACTGTCAGGGGCTACTCCACAGTTCCAAACTTCTCATGCTCAGGGCCTGTCTTCGAGACTCCAGTCACCACGATATCACAACCCCAGCATCCCCTGTAGAATGGAAGGCAACCACTTCTTCTTGCCCATGACTATGCCTGCCTCCACGTGTGGGGAGAGAGGGGCCAATCACTTACAGTGCTACTGCAACACCACTCCCAGTCCCCCCCTTGTCATGCTCTCTCTGTTCAGTGTCCAGTTCCAAATGTTTAGGCCACCACCCACCACCCTCACTTTGTTCCTCAGGTAAGGATAAACTGCCAGAAGCCAAGGCAGCCCGATCCACACAGCCCCCAGCTGCACAGTTTCTCCGCCACCGTGGCTGTCAGCCATGCTCTAGGCCCAAGACTGCCGTCAATCCAATGCGGGCCCAGTGCCAACACAGATTAATGCGTCACATCTAGTGTGGCATCCCTCCGGAACACAAAGTCTGGAGCATTGAAAACCTGTGTGCCCTCTTCTCATGATTCTCCTGGCCTTCTAGCAAGGGTTTTAACTATCACAGTCCCATCATTCCTTGTTACTGGGTGAAATTTAGGGGTATCCAATCACAATACTGTTATGCACACAGTGCCTTCCTCAGGCAGGGTAATGGTTCTTTAATTTTTGAGAAGGGTTTTGTGCAACATTAAGTACCATGTGTTGCTACTGGATCCAAACAATATGTCAGTATGAATCAAGAGAAAGTGTAGACTCAAATTGATAGTCACAAAGTGACTTTGGTGTGCTCCCAGACCTTGCCGCCTCTGTCACTGCTCCAACCGGCTCTGCAGTAATCAGCGCACCCTAGTAGTCAGCGGGATACACCCCATTGGCCTAGATCGCATCCAGCCCAAGCTGCATGCAAGCAGTGCCTCAAGGAGCAGTCTCCTTCACCAGCCCACCCAGCAATGCATCATACTCTTTTTCGCCTTCATTATAGGTGACTCCACGTGCCCCACGGGGCACTGGCCGTAGGTCGCCTTCCCCGGTCTGAAGCGGGCTCACTCACATCAGGCCCAGGAGGTTGAAGGATCCCACAGCGCCAGCAAGTCGCAGGTAGGCTGCCCCCGAGCACCCAAACATCATTAATCAGACCACGCCTGAGGTAGAACACGACAGAAAGTTATTACAAGTCAGAATTAGTGAAGAAGTGTGGCTCACTGGTTAGAGGAGGCATACCCTGAAGCAGAGGTCAGACCCGGGACCACGGTTCATTTCCCGACGCGGCAGGGTCTTGAGCCCAATTGTCCACGGACTCGATAATTCTCGCTTCGGTGCCCACTCTAATCATGGGTTCACACTCTGCAACTCTGGGCATTAAGCTTGCTTAATCTCCACAACGCCCCCCCCCGCGGCGGGATGCCTGGCCTTCACCTTGGGGATGCCCAGTACGGGTTATCTCACAGGGAAAAGGCCAGGACGGGTTCCCAATGCAAGCGCCGAGATGCCCAAGGGTAAGTCGAGCGCTATATAAGACCTCACAAAAAAAAAAATTATCCTTGGGTATCGTGCCCCACTACAGCATTCAGTAGGATTTTAGTCCGGGGCAGCAAAGCTCTCTAGCCTCACATCCAATCAGCCATCTTGCCAGACCAGGTTCCCTGATGCCCAATTTGAAGTGGGAGAAGCTTCTGGAGTTTCCCGCCACAGAGGTGTCTAACATTCCCTGCCTTCCAGCCCTGCCCCAAGTCTATCTGTGGGAACAATAGGCTAGTGTGAAATGTATTTGTGTGTGAGATGAACCAGTGCCTTTGAAGTGCAAGTGTGGTAGGTGACATCTATGCACCCTCATCCTGCAAATATGCAGACCATCTATTGTGATGCTGTATAGGAGGAATACACAAAGGCCAATGCCAACTGCACCAAGTTATGTGACTAATGAACAAGCAGCAGGCCCCATTGGTTAGGACAGGACAAGACAATGCCTACTTTGTAAAAGAGGTATTTTCAGAATTGTGACTCAAAATCTTTAAATTTAAAACACTTACCTCTAAAGTGTGTTGTAAATTATAATTTCCCAGACACCAAACATGACTTTGTACCTGCTTTCAAGCAAACGTCATTACGTATTAAAGATAATAAGGTAACCCAATGATATCCAATGGGAGAGGTAGGCCTCACAGTAGTGAAAAACAAAGGTGTGAGTTCTTCACTACTAGGACATGTAAAACTGAAAGTACGTGTTTTAATTACAATGTAGCCTGCCTTATGGGCTGTCTAGGGCCTCTCTCTCTCTAGGGTGGAATAAAAAAGGAGTTTAATGCTTGGTAAGGGGGGTTGTTTTGCCAAAGCGAATTAGCAGTTTAAACCAGCCAACAGGCATCAATGGCAGAACTAGGACATGTTTTAAGGTCTACATAAGTAGGTGGCATAATAAGTGCTACAAACCAAGTACTAGCATTTGATTTCCTAGCCCTAGGTATATGGCATACCACTTTACTAGCGACTTATAAGTAAATGAAATGTGCCAATCGGGTGTAAGCCAATTTTACTATGTGTTATGGAGTACACAAAGTTCTACGACTAACATAAACCAATTCAGACAAATAGGTGGGGTGCCTGCAAAAATGTTTAGGGGAATACCACCCTAAGGCTGACAGGTCTAACAAGACTAAAATGGAGCCTACTGGATCTCAAACATTTACCTGAAATCTGTATACAACCAGTTGGATCGCCATATCAATACATTATAACAGTGACTATGTATGTGGTGTTTCAAAGAGATTATTATATATCTGTGTCTGCAGAATTGTTCCAGAATTCATAACAAGAATGCCTCATCAGAATGATGTGCATGCTTAGTGACATTAATGCAATCTGAATCCACTACACCTCCAAACTACAGCAAAAAGTTCCTAAAACGGCAACCTGGAAGCAGATCTGAAATATGTGGTTTAACACTATTCTGCATAAATATAGGAGCTCATGTCAGTTGCTCACATTTTATTTTTTTGATGGTATCTGTGTTCTGAAGGAAAGGAATGAACCCTGACTGAGACCATCCAAATATAGCTGTTGAACGCACTGTTTCCCTCGAGATCAGTGTCTCTCCAGAGCACTCTGTGCTAAGTTCGATGATTTATTCATAAAATGTAGACAAAGCTCAATTGTGTGATTAAATTTGTTCTTTTAATTGTTCATTTTAAGTTCATCACATGATTATTCTCATGGTGTTTTAACAAGTGGCCCGGTGGCCCAATGCATTTCGGGCTTTTGCCCTTCCTCAGGGGCCGTGTAATACTCTGTAGGGTAACCAAGTACAGTTTCAAAAGAAAAGTTCATTTTTGTATCATACTACTTCATACATCTTAAAGCATTTGTAATCATGCAAAAGGGAAGAGAAGGGGAGTAAACAGTGTGAGTCAAAGTTTTTAAAACATAATTCATTGTGCTTGCTTAAAGAAAAAGTGGCATGGTGTCATACGACAAGTTTGAAAAGTGACAGTGTCTGCACAATCGCGTGAATTAAGGTGAAATAGTGGGGGTTTCAACATATGTGTATGCTCCATTGGTGGATAAACGTGCAATAGCTAATGTAACGTTCAAACCTGTTTCAGACAATGTGTCGACGTACTTTCGCGAGTGTAGACGAGCCTGAGAAAAGAAAGTGAACCGGGTCAATGAGCGAGTTTACGCAGTAGCGTGTTTGCTGCATTGTGTCGGTAAAGTTGCCTGGTTCTCCGTTAATGGTTATGGGACTTACCAGAATGGTAGTGATCTTGGCGTGTTCCGCGCTCGTTCATCCGAAAACGTTGAACGCACGGTGTATGCAGCGTTCTAAATGGGTGTACCGGGCCATATGACTCCGGAATGGTAACTAAAGTTTTGATTGGCTAACGACTGGTCACATGTCAAAACAATGTGTTGTACTTGTGAAATTGATTCTATGACAAGTACCCTGTGAAATTAAATGAACTATGTGTATAAACTTTCTGTTTCAGTAAATTACTAGATAATTGCGCTATATTGT
Organism: Lissotriton vulgaris; assembly: GCF_964263255.1. Classification (NCBI taxonomy): domain Eukaryota; kingdom Metazoa; phylum Chordata; class Amphibia; order Caudata; family Salamandridae; genus Lissotriton; species Lissotriton vulgaris. The sequence continues at coordinate 184,218,941 of NC_141694.1, forward strand.
GCGAAGGTTAAAACTTATATGTGTGTGAAACAAAGGATGGTGATCACGGGTGACATATAGAATGTAGACTGGAATGTGCAGAAACAATAAATGATATTGCTTATTGAATGTGACTCTCACAGTATAAATAATAATATACTTAAAAAATCGGCTGGGGAGAACAGTGAAATTAATTATATTAACTATTAACATTGACCATTCATATTCAATTGGCTAAAAAGTTAGTTCAGTGGTCTATAAATAACAACTAAATTCCAGCCGTTCATTTAATCCTCTTGGAGCTGTTGATGATAGTCTACGTATCCAATAAAGTTCACTCCTTAAGAGATGTTGTTCATTGTCTCTTCCTGGCAGTACTGGTACAATTTCCAGAATACAAAATTTTAGCTGGCTGGGATTGTGTTGATGTTCATTGAAATGTACTGCAACTGTGGATTTTGTCGATTTTACTCTGATGTTACTTCGATGTTCTGTTAGTCGAGTTTTAATTTTCCTTGATGTTTTACCCACGTATGGGAGTCCACATGGACATTTCAACATGTAGACCAAATTGGTACTATCACAGGTACCATTGACTTTTAATTTGATTTTGGTTCCACTTGATGGGTGATTTATTTCATTTCCTTTGATTATTGAATTGCAGTTTCCACAATTGTGACAGGCAAAGGTACCCTTGTATGTTTTTGGAGACTCTGTAGGTTTGTGTTTCAACAGTTCCTTTAGATTTCTGGTCCTTTCGTATGCGAACCTGGGATTTGAGGGGAAAATGCCCTTAAAATCCTCTTCAAGTGCTAGTAATGGCCAATGTTTTAAGATGACTCTTTTGATATTGTAACTTCTTGTAGAGTATTTGGAGATAAACACTGATCTCCGCTCCTCCCTTGAGCTTGATGCAGTTAATAGTTGTTGTCTATTAATTGATTTTATTCTGTCTACAGCAAGTTCCAACGTGGTTTCTGGATATCCTCGATCTTTAAATTTTTTGATGGTGTTTTCTTTTTGTTGTTCATACATTTCCTGAGAGGAGGCAATCCGTTTTACGCGTATCAGTTGAGAAAATGGAAGGTGGTTTTTTAACGACGGTTGGTGGAAGCTCTGATAGTGTAGTAAATTGTTTTTGTCAGTTGATTTCTGGAATACGGTGGTGTGTATTTTATCCTGTTCTTTGATGATCAATACATCCAAAAAGGACAATTGTTTGTCATTGAAGTTGTGTGTGAATTGAATTTGTTCATTAATGTTGTTAAGTTCCTGAATGGCTAACAGTAATTGATTGGTTGATCCTTTCCAAAGTATGAAGATGTCGTTGATGTATCGTTTGTACAGTATGAGATTGTCTTTCCATATTTGATTAGTTAGTATGTGTTCTATTTCAAAATGATGCATAAAGATGTTGGCGTATTCCGGTGCGGCACAATTTCCCATGGAAGTACCGTTACATTGAGCAAAGAATTCATTTTTCCACTGGAAATAGCTGTGAAATAATGTGAAGTGCATTAGTTCCATGATTAGTAATTTCAAGTCTTCCTCCTGTTCACTGTTTAGTAAAATGTTCTCCACTGCTGCTAACCCCAATTCGTGGGGAATGGAAGTGTATAATGACTTCACATCAATGCTGGTAAGAATCATATTAGATGTAAATTAGGTCTTATGTTCTTCCAAAATATTCAAGAAATGAGTGCTATCTTTTATGTAAGTAGGAATTTGTTGTACTAACGGTTGCAAATGTTTATCAATAAATTTTCCTACAGGTTCATGGATGGAATTGACTGTGGAAACGATCGGACGAAATGGGGGAACTGTAGGGTGTTTGTGTATTTTCGGATGTAAGGTATGGATGGATTTTGTTTGATCAAGTACTCTTTTTCTTTGTTTCCGATGGTTCCTGTGTCAATGGCTTTGTTGATGATTGTCGTGAGAATTTTCATGTATTCCTTTGTGGGATCTCCCATCAATTTCATATATGTGTTGACGTCATTGACGTGATCACTGACATTTTTGTTGTAGAAATCGGTGTCCATGATTATAAGGGCGCCTCCCTTATCAGCCTGTCGTATAGTTATATTTTTGTTTTCTGCCAAAGTTTGAATGGCCTGCCTCTCTTTTTGTGTGATGTTGGTTTTTTTAGGTCTAGGAGCTTTAAAGATCTTTATGATGTCCTGGTTAACAACTTTTTTGAATGCATCGAGTACCTTGTGACTCACCGGTGATATGAATCGGCTTGGATTCCTAAGACCCATGAGTTTGTCTGGTTATATGTCTGGTCCTGTAATCGGTCTCTCAACCACATTGGAGAAAAAATGTCTAAGGCGTAAACTTCTTAGGAATTTGTAAACACAAATCTGTGTTTCTAGTGCATTGGAGTGTGCATGCTGAGAGGGGGAGGGCAAGCTGAGGGAGAGGGGACAGACCAGGAGAGAGAAAGAACAAACTGGAGAGAGAGAAGGAACTAGGAGGACTGGGGAGAGTGAAGGAACTAGATGGGTGAGCAGATTGTCTAGGGGAAGAGAAGAACAATGGGGTGAGCGGGAGTCTGGATGGGGAGCAGAGAGACCAGTGGGAGAGCAGCAAGTGCTTAATTTGAGACTGTGGTTTCCGGTTCTCAACACCAGGACTTATTTGTCAACACCAGTTAAGGTCACATTAATTTATGGCAGGCATGGGGAGATTCAGTGATTTGCCCAGAATGACAGGATGTTGAGCCAACACTAAGACTTAAACAAGGATCCCTAGCTCTGAAGTTGGCAGCTCTGGCTATTACGCCACATCCTCTCCCCACTTTCATGGTTAGTAATTGGTTCTGTTTTAGGCGGCGCTAACAGGAGCAATGAGATAGTGCAAGCTGCCTCCTGACGAGAGCTCCGGCACTTAGTTCTTTACAAATTAGCCAGTGTTTTCACTGGGGAGCAGGGATACTGACGGAGACTGCGGATTGGCAGGGAGCGTGAGTGGTTGGTGTAGACAGACTGAAGGAAATGGTGATTAGACCGGGGGTGGGCAGAAAAACAAATGGGGAGAGAGCAGGATGGGGAGAGCAGGTGCGCTGAGGGTGAAAGCAGACAAAATGGAAGTGAGAGTGGAAGGATGGGGAGAGCGGGGAGGCTGGAATGGAGACTGACACATTTGGGAAGGATAGTGGAGGGCCTGTGGAAATTCAAGAGACTGTGAAGAGCAGGGGACAGTCTGGAGGCTACAGAAGTCCAAACAAGGAAGAGTGGGGAGAGGAGGAGGGAGAGGGGAGAGACTGAGAGGGAGAACAGAGATGATGAATGCTGGAGACTAGAGGGCATCTATCATTTTTGGGTTGATGGGGAGACAGGGGCAGAACAGATAGAGTAGGAGGGTGAAAAGACAGTCTTGTGGAGAGAACCTTGGGATAAGAGAAGAGTCTGGAAAGACAGGTCATACTAGAGGCGAGAGCAGAGAGACAAGGGGGAGAGTGGCAAGTTGAGGCAGATTAGTGCATTCTGGGGCAGGGCAGACAGAGTGGTAGGGAGAGCAGAGAGACTGGAATGGAGAGCGGACAGGCAGTGAAGGAGAGCGAAGGGATGGAGGGAGTGAGGGATTGGTATAAAAAGCAGTGACTCTGGGGGTGATAAGAGAGACAAAGAGAGCAGAGAGACTGGGAGAAGAGTGGACAGTCTACAGAAAGAGCATGGACATTCGGGGAAGTGCAAGGAATAAGCCTTGGAGTGAAGGAACTGGTGGCGAGATAAGACAGATTGGCCAAGAATGGAGAGGCTGGTGAGAGTGGACATACCAGGAGGAAGTGGGGGCAGGCTAGCGCAGAAAGCAGACAAGCAGGAAAGGAGAGTAGATAGACTGGGAGAATGAAGGCACTGGGAGGGAGAGTGTAAAGACGTGGAGAGTGGAGAGATTGAGGAAAGTGGAGAGACTGTCATTGAGACTGGAGGGACCGGCAGGGATGGAACTCGACTGGGGAGAAAGGACATTGTTCAGGGAATGGATATAGAATAGGAGAGAGTGGAGACACCTGCAGTGAGGGTGGCCCAACTGGAAGAGAGAGCAGGGAGAGGAGAGGAGAGGAGAGGAGAGCTGGAGAGCTGAGGCAGGAGAGGGCAGGCCGGGGCCAGAGCAGACTGGAAGGGAAGTCAGATAGAGTGTGAGGGAAAGAGAAGAGACGTGGAAACTTGTAGGACTGGAAAAAAGGGCAGACACCCACGGGGAAAGTGGACAGCTGGGATCGGAGTAGAGAATGAGGGGGAGAGGTCAGTCTGAGGGGAGAGTGGAGACATTGGGCAGAGCAGAGAGACTGGCTTGGAGAGCGCTGAGACAGGCTGGCACTGTGGCACAGTAAAGAGATTGGGGAGAGCAGAGCGGCTGGCGGGTAAAGCAGACATGGGTACTCGCAAACATATTCCCTGGGGCCAAAAAGTTTGCTCTTTGGTGTGACCGAGGGCTGCAATAATGAAAACAGAGTGGTGGAGGGGAGGGGGGGAGGGGGGAGTATAGTGTGTGTAGGGGACGTAAATCATGTACCTCTAGTGGCTAAACTGAATTGCACAATGTGGAGCAGGACAACCTGTGGTGCAGTACACCCTAGTTAATTCCATTGTTTAACTAAAAGGAACCTTTAAATGAATGCTTGCTGTTTATTTAACATTTTTAATGTTAGTGCTGAGTCCAGTAAACAGTAGCTCAGTGCTGCTGTTGCCCAGGATGGCAGCCTGGGGGTCGCATGCGCCGCCCAGGCTGTACTTTGAGTATCACTAGACTAAGAGGTGAAGGGACAGACTATGAGGGAGAGCAGACAAACTGGGAGAGAGAGAAGGGAGTCTGGGAGACAGACAAGACATGGAAGCAGGATGTACAATCTGGGGCAAAAGCAGAAGGCGAGGGAAGAGACTTGAAGTATGAAACCTTGAGGCAAACAGAAAGACTTGGGAGAGCAGAGAAACTTGCGAGGGCAGTGGAGAGACTATAAGACTGTCTGCTCTCTCAGAGAAGAGTGAAGATAGTGGAGGAGAGTGAGGGGTGGCAGTGAGCTTAAAGAGACTGGTGCGGAGAGCAAACTACCTGAGGGGGGCTTGTAAGAGCGGAATACTGGGGAAGGCAGAGAGGATGTGGTGGACTAACCCGTCCGCTAAGATCTAAATCAAACCCTTAGTAGAAAGAAGAAAGTCTGGCTTTAAGAGGGGAGAGACTATAAAGGGAAGAAGAAAGTTGGAGAGTGTGGAGGGCTGATGGTGGGAGTGAATAGACTGGGAGGGGAAAGAGACAGACTTGAAAGAGACAACTGAAAGACAGGGAGAGCTGTGAGGCTGGCCTAGAGAGCAACCTGTGTGGATTGGATAGATGCAGGGAGCTATGACATATTGGGAGAGGACAGACGAGGGAGCCTGTAGACAATGAGGCGAACAGAGAGGCTAGCAAAGAGAGATTATAGTCTGATGGGAAGCAGAGGTACTGGGAGAGTGCGGACAGAAAGGACAACAATGAGGAGAGACTGGAGGGAGAGTGGGCAAACTGAAGCCACAAAGGATAAGCTGGGGGGTGGATAAACTAGTGGTGAAAGTCTGAGTAGGGTCAATAGGTTGGGGGGATGAGCAGAATGAGAGAAGGGGAAGTCTCTGGCCACAAAGGGCATTCTCTATGTAAATCAGTGGACCCTGTGTTGGTATATCATGAAGAATGAGGGCAAAACGGGTCAGAGCGAATGTTTACAAGCATGCCGGAAAGCAGGCTGTCTGAGTGGAAAATAGGCAGACTGGGGGAAGACTGAGACGAAAATTGATGGACTTGGGGGCAGAAAGAGCAGACCTGGGGGTAAGCAAGCTGTTTCAGGGAAAGCAGGTAGATGGGGAGAACAAGCAAACAGAGATAAAGCAGGTAGACTTGGGAAAACAGGCAGGATGAGAAGAAAACAGGAAACTGTGGTTAAACGAGCAAGTACAGTGGAAAGTGAAATTGAAGAGAATTGAAGAGGAAAATGGGGAGGTTGAGGGGAAAGCTAGGAGACTTTAGGAGAATTGACACCCTGAGTGGAAAGTGGATAGGATAAAGGAAAAGTGAGCAAACTCAAGGGTAAATAGTGAAGCTTGTTTGATAATTGCACAGGCAACCAGCAAAGCATGCGTTATCTCTGCTAGTTTTTCAGTTGCTAGGTTAATAGTGATGTTTCATTGCTACTTGCATAACCACCATCCACGCAGTACCTATTGTTTGTTAATTAGCCCGCACCCGAGTAAATACTGAAGTTTCTTTGTACCTGCACCGTCGCCGGCCAAACAGTGCATAATATCCACTATTTAACCAGCGCAGAAGTAAATAGCGATTATCCTTTGCTATTTGCGCATCCTCCGGACAAATGGTATGTAATCTCTTTTATTTCTACAGTGGCCCGATAAACAGAAGAGAAAATGCACTATTTGTAATTCAACCAACAACATGTAAAAACCCCATATATCTGCCTCACAAATTCAAACCAGACTCAAAAGAAACACAATTAAAGTTAACAATTAAAGAATTATGTCCTGCAGTTGTAAAATTGGCCAAGTGTCACACTGCCTATTCCTTCTTCATATGCGTATGCATTGAAAATATATTTCAAACATAAATCATTTCAGTCGCTGGTTTGTGACAGCAAATGCACTTAAATGGCCAGAAGAGGGCATTAAATCTTAAACTACAAGCCCTCATGCTACAAAAGACTTTCCTACAAATATGATTGCTCTCGTATTTCACTACATTTTATATCACAGATAAACTCAAACATTACAATTTATAATATCTGTGCTTTTATACAGCACTTCTGCACCGCGAACTCGACCTGGAGGCAGCGTCGGATTGGTAACGGGGGCATTCGGGCAATCCGAGCGGCCGGGGTCCGAGTTCCAGCTGAGGGCTGCTTTTGAGCAGCCTGGGGGCCGATTTGGGCGGTGTCTCTGGTGTTCGACTATGCCGCCAGCGGCCCAGGGGGTGTCTGAGTGGCCTTTCTGGAGGGAGATGGGCGCTCATTACCTCCCGTATAGCAGCAACAGGGAGAGATGTCACCCCTTTTCTCTCCCTGGGCCTCCCATTAATGTAGGCATACTGAGGGGGGCAGGGGGCCTGAGCAGAAGTGGTCTCACTTGTTTTCAGGTGTGTTTCACTAGTGTAAACTGGTAAGTGCATTCCCCCCCACCCCCTTTTTATGTAAAATTACGCTGAAGCAGTGATTTGAGGGAAGGCATTATGCTAATGTGGGCCGATTTTTTTATGTATACCCGGGCCGATTTTTAATCCCAATCCAACCCTGCCTGGAGGGAATGGAGTGCTTTACATGAGCAGCATATACATTATGCGAGGTTGCAGTCTTTTATGTTTTTTGAGGCCCGGGGAGTCTTAGATATAATGTCGAGAATCACAAGATGTTGACGCTGAGACTCGAGCCTGGTTCTCCAACTCTAAAGTATGGCAGTGACATTACATCCTCTCTATTATTACCCAATTTACCGTACTTGTTAGTTTGAGTCGGCCATGCTGGGATTCAAAGTTGCAGCTTAACAGCGAATACATGTGTTATGTTTCCTGGGGCAGATTTACAAGCCCCTTGCGCCACTTTTGCGTCACTTTTAACATGGGAAAAGTGACGCAAAAGTGGCTCAAGGGGCTTGTAAAGAAGCTCCCCTATATTTATTGTTCACTGACACGTCAAGGTGCAAAACTACTGGCCGCTGTTTTGACGCAATGTCTGTTTCTAGGTAATTTGGACCATGTTACTTACTGCTATGTGTCAAAAATAAAGTAAGATCATTTGAAACCAGAATGGCCCTTCCACGCTCAATTAAAGATAAAACTACAACCACTCCATTATCTAAACCCTATAAAACTCTCAGACCTATTCTTAACTTTGTCAGCATCTCGCTCTCAAATGGCACAAACCGCCCTAACAGAATATCAACAGAACTTGACCCAGATGAATGCTGAATAAACCTGCATACTGTTACTGCAAACAATGTGTGAGAGAGCAAATTGACTGACACAATCTACCTCATGGCTACCAGCCTGGGTTCAAGTCACATTGTAGTATAGCTGGGGCTTGCATTTAGGGGCAGATTTACAAGCCCCTTGCTCCACATTTACGCCGCCTTGCGTGACGCAACAGCGGCATAAACATGGCACATCCCTGCGAGGCATTTACAACGTGACGCATCTAGAGAGATGCGTAACGTTTTAAAGCCCAGCGCCACAATGGGGGCGTTCCCACGCAGGGTGGGCGTTCTGGCGCCTGTGCGCCTCGCAAAAGTGCCTGCGTGAAATCTACAAGATTTCACGCAGGCACTTCTGCGACACTGCTACGTCAATTCCTTACGCCTGCTTGAAGCAGGCGTATGGACTGACGCAGCATGTTAAGAATTAGGCGGCCCTGAGCATTGCAGGAGTAGCGGCACGCTTGCGACGCGACTCCAGTGATGCGCCGCCCTTACGTCACGGGATGCGTCACGCATCTGCCTACCTTGCGCCACGGCGCACTGCATTGTAAATGCGGCGCTTCTGCCGTGACGCAAGGGTAGTTTTGCGTGACGTATTTGTTCTGGCCTATCTCTGCTGATATGCAGAGATGCGCCAGAACTCGTAAATATGCCCCATAGTACTTTAATACGAGTCCGGTGGAGTGGAATTACCTCATGAAATTCAGCTTCATCTGAATAAACTCTTTCTAGACCCTTCCCTCTTCTATCCCTCCACTATCCTTCACAAAGCAACAAACAGATTCACATGTCAACCGCTCAAATTAATTTCATATTTCCCTATACTAATTCACCACTAATACTTTTTGGGTTTTGGAGCAGAGTGCTACTAGCCAAATAGCTCTTCGACACCTCGTCTGGGGTAGTAAGTGCTATATAAATGCAATTACAATTGGGTTGCTTTATCCTGGTTTGTTTTAGTGTTGGAAAACCAGACCAAGTTTAACTGGCTGGTAATTCAGCACAGTAAAATTGCATGAGGGTTTGGCTGCAGCAGCTGCCTATCCTCCACAACCATTTGCCCTGAACTGGGGAGCACACAGTGTTCTCTCTCCCCTGCCAGAATTAATCTTTCAAGATCAATAACGGACAGTGGAGATTAGGCTGAATTTACAGACGGTCCGTATGATTCTGGGTGCCGCTCGCAGCAGTTTGCTGATCTTTTGGATTTCGCTCTGACCTGGGACCGTTACCGCGGGACTGCGAGGACCAGCAGCCCCGGTATTGACCGCAGCTGGGTCCTCTTCCCACCTACCTGCCTGCTGCTCTTAACTGCTCACGGCCCCTGCACCGCGGGGGCCACTCGCAGCAGTTTGCTGATCTTTTGGATTTCGCTCTGACCTGGGACGGTTACCGCGGGATTGCGAGGACCAGCAGCCCCGGTATTGACCGCAGCTGGGTCCTCTTCCCGCCTACCTGCCTGCCTGCACTTAATCACGCCCGGCTCCCGCAACGCGGGACGCGCGCGGGCGTGCGCCGGGCGAAGCCCGGGCAAAGGGCGGGCCTGTTTGAGCCCGTTTGAGAACGTTGAGGACGGGGCGGGCCCCCCCCCAAGATTCGCCATTAAGGTCAGTATGCGTTGGTGTTGTAACTGAATGGACTGATACCGACCTGTTCTTTACAGCCATCCCTAGGAGGTTCTGTATGTACCCTCACTAAAAACATGTCTATCTTGAAGGGCGGAATCGCCAGGAAATCCACTAATGGAGGGTTAAATATAGGTACCCTGGACCAGTTTCTTGGAAGAACGTCCTCTGTCTTAGCTCACGAAACCGAGCTGACAGAAAAGAGACTATCGTTGGATATTGTATTCGACAAAAGATCTTCTATGAGAAGTCTGGCCAAGGCTTGTTCTCCAATCCCCTTACTGGCTCCCGCCATTGTTATACCGGCTACTTCTGTGGAGGGTGAGGGGAACCAGCTATTGCAATCTGCCGGGTGCCTGCCATGCCCCCTGATAGGTGACGCTTCTTCATCGGGTACTAGTATAACCCCTCCTAATATCATCCCCCCTAGGTCGCCGACATTTAGTGTCAAGACGCGATTTGCCTACAGTTCTAAATCAGGGGCACTTCAACCATTGGTGAGCTCGACGCAAAAAAGGAAGCGGAGTGGGGTTCAAACGCAAGCAAGGAAGGAAAGCAAAAATTATGAAAGCTAACATAGCTAGTGAGAGTGCGACCCAAATATCTTCACATAGCTCTGCTATATGCCAACCCATTGCTGAAGTAGAGATCCAATCACCGACACCTGGGGATGTACCACCTGCCGAGTTGGGATCGGCTTTTTGGTCCAAGCTGGAAGCTATCTTTAAAAAGACATGTCACCCAATTTATGATAGACTGGACACTATAGAAAATAGACTTGTGTGCCTAGAATTATTGCTTGCATCGGTGCAGTCGCTGGTTGGAAACCGGGCTAAAAGGGTCATTGGTACAGAAACTAACTTGGTAGGGTACCTGTTGACCTTACTGTTCCCCGAAATAGAAATAACATTGATAATGTCATCGCTCCTGACGGGTCCCCACACCCCTCTTTTCAATCTATCCCTAGTAGAACTGTAGCACCTAATCAAGCCACGCAGAGTGGCAGGGCAAGGCGGGTAGAAGCCAGTGGTCCATTAATTCATCAGCAAATGGTAAATAATTCCCTTCCCGTGCCACCTACTAAAAACCTACCATGTATCGACCTCCCACCGAATCTGCCCCGTACGTGGTGGTCCTTGCGGGGGTTCCCCATTTGAGTCAGGATAAAATGAAAACGTGCATGGAGCTTAAGAACAAATGTATTTTTTGGCTTAATTCCAACCACCCACTACCCCCCCATGTATCTGCCAAAATTCTATTTGCTAGAAGAGTAGATCGGGTGGGGACACGGACAAAGGCAATTGAGGGGGATTGTGTAATTATTAATTTTAAGGATAGGAGGGCTGTCAAATATATTTGTAACTGGACCCATGCAGGCACAGAGACTAAAATCCAGTCCCTGCCCTTGACTTATTTTTACCCTTCAGTATATCCAGCCACTAGGAAAATGTTACTAGGTGGGGGGGCACAGAATTGGATTTCCGTAGGGGGTTTAAGGATGTTTATTCGGTTTGATGTATTGTCGGGGCTGGAAGACTGTAATTGAAGTCGATCTTTCGAACACCGTCGGAGGCCCAAAGTAGTGGCCTTAAATAAGGATGAATCTAAAAAGGGTCTAAACCTATTTGAGGACAAAGTTAGCTTACAGGGTGGACCCCAACCTAGTAGGGAGATTGTGGCCTCGAACCAGTTGAGTTGTGAGGTTGCCTCATGTCAGCAGGGTTGTGAGGAAACATCAGCTCACGCCCGAGTGAGATACATTTATTTTTATCAACTGAGTCGAATGCTGAACGGTGTTCTAACACTGACATTGAGGGGTTAGATAATGTTGGCCTACTAAAAATTGTTCGTTGTTACTGGTATCTTGGAATATAGCGGGTCTGGGATCGAAACTAGCCTCGCCTGATTGGTCCGATTTTATCGATAAATTTGATATGTGCCTCTTTCAAGAGACTTGGTTGGTGGATTCTGTTTTTCGTCAGGGTTATTTGAATTTCTATGTCCCGTCAGAAAATAAGGAAAAAGGACGTCCAATAGGAGGACTAGTGATTTGGGCTAAGCAGGCCTTAAGCTGTAATATCCAACAACTACCTGTTCTAAATAATGATATTCTTGCAGCTAGACTTAGCCTTCCGTCTGGTGTAAGCATCGATATTTTTATTACCCATGCAAGAGGGCACCCGGGAGGGAAAAAGTTGGAGGTAATATCAGCTCTAGACACCCTAATTGAGGCCTTGTCTATTAATACACTGCCTCTCGTAGCGGGGGATTTCAATACTACCTTTGAGCCGCTAGGGCATGATGATCGAAATCTAACGGAGGAGGAAGACTCCAGATGGGGTATTCCCCAACTTGAATTCACACCCATAAAAAATGGACTGAGGCGGCAATACAACTGAAGGGCCTCTGTATGGGGAACCAACTAAGGGCTGCCAATGGTCGAACGCCTTCTGACAGAAAGGCAGTAGAACGTACGACAATGGCCACAGGTCTAGCTGTATAGATTACCTGCTTGTCTATCTAAAACTGTGGCATTGCCTCGTGGATATGGCGATCTCGGCTCGTATAGAGAGTGATCATAACCCCCTTACCTCCTTATTTAAGCTGGAATTAGATAGAGTTGGTGTAGAAGGCAAGGTTAAAATAGTCCCTGATGTGGTCCCGCTTGCACAAAATTTTTGGTTTCACACTCCCTTTCTCCCTTTCCAACGTCCTTTTGGGTTCTTTGTCTCCTGATTTACCACTCTCCCCTTCTCACTATAAGTTGCTTGACTTATTTTTGGCCACAGCCTTTCATCTGATTACCTCCAATTGGAAAGATTCTACCAAAGTCAGTTATTCAGCTTGGTGGAATGCTATTTGTTTTCACCATAGGCTTGATACCAATTATGTTACCCCCCGTTTCCTTAGCTGTTAAACAAGACCTATTATGGATTCCTCTTACTACCTACCTCTCCAAAACCTTTCCCTCTCCTCAAAATACTATTGTTACCCACCAAAATCCATCTGATGATGTTCATAAGCCGCCATGATTTTGCTTATTTATCTTTTTCCTTTGATTTATAAAGTTTTATGCTTATTTATTACTCGCTGTCAGTTGTATACATTTTATTTAAGTTTTAATATCTGCATACAATGTTATATTTTATGAAATGTTCATACTTCACTTCCCTTTTTGTTTTGTTTCCTTTTCCCCATTTGTTTTCCTTTTCCATGACTTAGATATAGGTGTTTATTGATTCCGTTTTATTATGCCTTCTCAATTTTATTTTTGTATCTCATATACCTTTCATTGATTGAGTGTATTACATTCTGTATTCTATGCTATGTTTTGGTTTCAATAAACTTGAACTTAAAAAAAAAATAGTCCCTGACGTGGTTTTAGCAAATGATGAGAGACATCTTAAGTGGAGCAAAGTTGTTGAGTACCCTGACACCTTTTCCATTATTAAAAATTATGTAAACACGGTGATAGTAGATCTGGGGTCTGTTGCTTCTAATGGGGACTTTAATTATTTCATTATTGAAGCTCACTCTAAACTTTTGCTCAATTAAAAACTCACTTTTGTAAGGTGGGCCCTGGTAGAAGTAAAAATAACAAGAAACCAGAGGGCTGGTATAACAAGGCTTGTAGACAAGCAAGGTCCGAGTTGGGCCTAGCATTAAAAACGCGGTAATTAAATAAGGTAAGAGAAGCAAGAGGCTGGTATAGGAAAGTTCAGAAAGAGGCGAGAAAGCTATGGGACGAGTGTAAGTGGCTGGAGCTTAAAGAAGCGTGTAAGGCAAAGAACCCAAAATTATTTTTGGGACACATATAAATGGGATAGGGGTGGGTGCCCGGACCGCCTGCAGAATAATGTCGCCCAACATATGTGGTAAGAGTAAACAATGGTCCAGAACCTATTTCTTTAAAGAAGCCGAGTAGATCAGCACATATTCAAACATTTTCAAGTTTATGGGCGTTACTCATGTGTCCACAACAAATCATAAATTAACTTAGTTACTTAGAGTAAAAAGAGAAAATATCACTACAGCACCAATATATCAAAAAAGGGGAAACAATGTTTAATTCATTGTCTCTAATCACAAAACTGATATTTTTTATAATTTTATCAATACTTTCAAATGAAAGGTTGCCCAAAGGAGCTTGCACAAAAAGATGTGATCAAAAAGAAGTGCAGTGAATCAAGAAAGGAAAGGAAAAATCAAAGAGGTAAACAAGATAATTTCATTAATTTTCTGTAATCACGTTTTTACAATTTCCGTAATGCAATAACCTGGCCCACATAGAATTTTACTATCAACTAATCTCTAAATCATACAAACACAACAATAATGTCGATTGTGTGCACTTTTCTGCAGAGGCTGGGTCCAAGGTGAGATTAGTATCGTCGACGTTTCGACTCGACTTAAGGTCAACCGGTGAGTTAAACCTGGACCGTGCGAGTCTTCATCAGGACATTAAAAGTTGGGCAACTAGAGGTTGGAGATGACCCCAAAGGTGTAAGGCTACACTGCGTATGCCTCACACTCAATCAAGACCGGATCCTTATTTCTTTAGTAGTGAGGATGAATCAATCGTCCATCTGAATTGCTTTGTTCAATGTAGTCGTATTGTAAGAATAGACTCCTTTTCTGTCTTAGTTTTTGGCAGGTGAATTCTTAAAACCGGTGGTCTCAGGTTTTCACCGCTCCTGTCCTCCAAGGATCAGATAGCGTTTTGCCGTGTGTGCTGGTCTTGTAGATTCCCAAGTGTAAACCCTGTACACCGCGGTGCAGCGTCCAACATATGTGGGTAGAAGATTTTAAGCCGCAATATGCCTGTAGCGGTAGTAATGTGAGTAGTGGTACATTTTTGTGTACATTTTATGAAGGAGTTGTTTTTACCCTGGAAGATGTTGACAGGGCTTTAGAGGCAGTAACTGAGGGAAGAGCTCCAGCTATTGATGTGTTTTTAAATGACAAACAAACATGGCGGGTGTATATTGCCTATTTGGCAAATGCTATAGCCCAAGGAGCAGCTGTCCCTGCTTCCTGGAAGGGGGCAGAAATTGTTCCGGTTTATAAAAAAGGGGACAAGTCTGTAGCAGGCAATTATAAGCCTATTAGCCTAATCGACTCTATGCAAAAAATGATGGGTAGATTAGTTTTGTTTAAAATGCAGGCTTGGATGGACGAAAATAATATCTTGAGTCCACTACAGGCCGATTTCCGCCCCAAAACAAGTACAATTGACCATATTTTGCTTTATCACTCTGTACTGGCAAACTGTGGGTCTGGGAAGGGGGGCTCTGTATGCTGTGTTCGTCGATTTGCGGGCAGCTTTCGATTTAGTTCCACGTTGCAAATTATGGCAGGTCTTTGAGGGGCTGGTGATGGCCCCTGAGTTGCTGACATTGATCGTGCGCATGCATGAGGATAATTTTGCCCGGGTTTGGTGGGGGCTACAGGGGGAGGTTACTGAATCCTTCCCCGTTGAGTGGGGAGTGCGGCAGGGGTGCGTTATGGCACCTACCCTGTTCTCGCTGTTTGTCAGCGGGGTGGTGGACTACCTTTCGCTGGCCCCCTCGGACGCCCTGTCGTTGGCAGTTATCCGTATTCCAATCCTCATGTTTGCAGACGATACTCTGATAATTTCTAAAACATCCGGCGGCCTTCAGAGGGCCCTCCATCGGTTCGAGGATTATTGCCTTTTGCACGGCTTGGAAATAAATACTGCCAAAACTAAATTCATGTCATTCAACGAACACAAATCCTTTAGAGGTAGCATATTTATGAATAAATCCCCATTGGAGCAGGTGGATGCTTTTACTTACCTAGGTGTAACCCTACAGAGGGACATGCGCTGAAATAGCCAAATTGATTTGGCTGTCCTAAAGCACCAGCAACAAGCTGGGTTTCTTTTGCAAAAATTCAAAACCTCACTGACTAAACCTAATAGCCCAGTTCTTGACATCTATGGCATGAAGGTATTGAGTTCGGCCCTATACGGAGCCGAACTGTGGGGCTTTGAAAACCTAACACGTTTATCCAGGGTGGAAAATGAGTTTTTGCGCAAAGTGACCAGTGTCCGACAAAGTACCCCACTGACACCACTATTATGGGATTTGGGTAGGAAAGCAGTTAATGATCTGGCTATTCTTCATAGATTATTGTACTGGCGTAGAATATGGAGTACTGAGGAACTGTCGCATTATGCCCAGGGCCTCATGGATATTATTAACAACGACTCCTTTCATAAAATTAAATGGGTGAAGGAGATTAGATCTTTGTTAGGGAGGATGGGCATGTCTGAACTATGGGATGATCCCAAAAAAGTAGCTTTTCCCCCTAAAAAAATCTTGAAGGAAAGATATTGGGAAATGATCTTCTCATCGACATGTTCGAAAGGCCTCTCTTCACACCTTACTAGACATTTCCTTGAATTTAAGACCTGTCCAGCGTTTGAAAAATACTGGGATGATATTGAAAAGCCATATGATCGTAAACTGTATTTTCATTTTAGGGTTGGCACTCTCCCAACAAGGCTATTTATTGTGAAATGGGCGGAGTCTATTAATGACAGATGTCCTAGGTGCCTGGACCAACAAGAATCTGTAAGTCATATCTTGTTTGTGTGCCCGCAATATATTGTACCTCGCCGAAATTGGATAAAACCTATCTGTCGATTAATGGGCACTGGAAGATACGTTGAGGCCCTGAGAATTTTAAGCTCAGACCCAATCCACCAATAGCTATAGCTGTGGCAATGTTCCTGCATTGGGTTTGGGCAATTCGTTCTAAACTGTTGCTCACACTTACTGAATAGTTGGTGGATTGATAACATTTTAGCCTCAAGCAGATGGGTTAAAAATATGACTAAAAATAATCGCCCGTTCATGCAAGGGGGTTGTGTTCGTGTTTAAGTGGTTGTCACTGTTTGTATTGAACTACTCCTTATCTCACTCAATGAATTAGTGTAAATGAAATAATGCCCATTGTAAATTTGGTATTTTAATATATACGAAGTTTTTATACTGTTCTTAAATCTATGTACTCGGGAGTTGTTGTATGGAGTTTAATTGCATCTTAATTATTTATGAATTATATCTTACTTCTGTTGTCTTTTAGATTGTATTGAATAATTGATGAATGTTTTATGATGTGCTTTTATGACTCAACTGTCGAATAAAGATATGATGATGATGATGATGATAATCGGTCCCGTTCCTCACCCCTCCCAACTCAGAGGGCCACACATACATGCAGGCGGCAAGTACATGCTTTAAACACCATTGAATTCAGAATTCCATGTGGTTTTACTACCAGAAAGATTCTGTTCCACACAATAATTCCCCGCTCCATGGATTTTAACTTGTCAGTTTTGTGGAATTATTTCTCTGCAACAGTAAAATCACATGCAGTCTAACTGCACCCCCAGTACTGCACAACTGGGAATGAGGGCCTCAGTGTCTGATGAGGAAAGGAAACACATCCCTGTTGCTCATCTTACACTTGCCATTCAAACCACCCACTACAGGAAAGTTCTATTCAAATCAACATCATTTAGCATCTGTTGGACCTGGCCTTGTGGCGTGGTCCTCCCTGATCCATGCAGCTCCCCATGACCCTGATCCACCCGACCCTTCCCGCCATGACCTACATCCCCGACACTGGGCTCCCCGTCCTCGCCCCCATTTTCCTGGTAACCGAGGCCGAGGCCCATGTCCCTGCACCTAACATGGCCGCCCCGGCCCCAGCCCGACCTCGGCCTTCGGCGCCATACCCAGCCAGGGGGTAGAGCGCTCCCTGTGAGCGAGAGAGGGAGGAGTAGCTAGATCCCACCTTCCACCTCCCCTCGAGAGATGAGTTTCGATCACCCATCCGGCCTCCCTGAAGGCTGGCTCCAGGCCTGCTGAGTGTCTGGGATCCCTCCAGACCCAACTTGAAAGGATGAAAGGAGCTACCGAGGCGGAACCCCCAACAACCAGCCCCCAGGTGCTAAGACCTCCGCCTGCGAGGACTCCGGACATCAAAGGAAGGAAGTCCTATATCAAGGGTGGCTCTGGGACGATCAAACCAGTTGTATCCTGGACTACGTGAGCCTTGCTGACCTCGTCGTGGCTCCTTTGCAACTGACGAGACCACCGAGCCCTGCTGACTTCGTCGCGGCTTTCCTGCCATATGATGAACTATCTGAGCCCTGCTGATGCTGTCGCGGCTCCTTTGCAACCGAAGAGACCACCGAGCCCTGCTGACTTCGTCGCGGCTCTCCTACAATCTGAAGAACTATCTGAGCCCTGCTGACGCTGTTGCGGCTCCCTTGCAACTGAAGAGATCACCGAGCCCTGCTGACGCTGTTGCGGCTCCCCTGCAACCTTGAGAACCCCTGAGCCCTGCTGATCCGATTGTGGCTCCCCAAGACCGTAAGAACTACAATATCCTTACTCGAGCCCTGCTGATTCGATCGCGGCTCAGAGACTATTCTGGTCCGGCTGGACCCAAGATCACCCTGTATCCCCAAGCTCGAGGATTGAGATCTGTGCGCCGGATACTTTGAATCTTGATACTGTCCCGCTACCCTACCCCTATCGAGACTCTTTGAGCCCTTGCTCGCCTGTACATAAGAAACTGCGGATCATAAAGATCCATCTTTACGTGAAGATATAAAGAATACGTTCTCTTAATCCTACGGTGTGGTGTCCCTTTGTTGAGTGGTGCTAGCGCAGCGTTTACGATTCTAGATTCGGGATCCTCCCCCGGAGGGTCTCCCGCCAGTGCTCGGCTGTGTTCCTAGGAGAGGTGGGTCACAGGGTGGTCAGGTGCCAAGTCTGTCCTCCTCTGGGATCGCCCCTCTAACATTCGCTGCAGCGGTGGGATCCGAGTCCATATTCTAGACATCGTACAGTAAGCAGCTGACGCACTACCGAACAAAGATGTCGGAAAAACATACCAAGAGTTCCACTGAAGCTGATGCAAGTACCACATTCTTTCCGGAACGGCTAGAAGAGTACACGCACAGAGAACTGAAAGAATTTTGCAAGGAACGAGGAATCGCTACCACAGGCCTAAATACGAAGGAAGATATGCAGAAAGCCCTGCAAGCTTGGGTAGAGTCCGAGGAGAACCCTCCCCCGTCAGGGGAAGGAGCAGAACAGCCGACCGGACCCAAACTCAACCCGAGAGGGGGCAGCAGCACTCCGGTACGGAGCAGCACCCCAGATAGGGGCCTCTCCCCCGGAGAACTAGCGGAAAGAGAGAGAAACCGCAATCACAAACCTAAATTGGCAAAACTCAAAATTGAGTGCGAATTGAAGCTAGCCGAAAAAAGACTAGCGGTAGAGCAACTACGAGTACAAGGAGAGTTGGAGGAGAAGAAACTCCAACGGGAACATGAAGACAAGAGACTCCACTGGAGCATGAGCGCGGCCTGAAGGAAATTGAGCTAAAGACCCGGAGTGAAGAAAACTGAACCTTGGGGAACCGAGAAGCGGTTCCCCCGGTAGAGCCAAAAGTCCACATCCCCAAAGATGTGGTGAGAGAATACTTTAAGAACGATGATATCCAGCAATGGTTCAAGGCCTACGAAGTCGCCATGACCTCCGACCGAGTTCCGCAGAAGGATTGGGGAGCTGGGTTGTGGGCCGATTCCTGAGCGAGGGGAGAGACAGCCTGCTCGATCTGCCGTCCTCTGTGCAGACCTCCTACAGCCACATGAAGGAGGCCCTGCTCACGAGATACGGACTCACCCCTGAGATGTATCACCAGCGGTTACGGGACTGCAAGAAGATCCCGGGCACCACATGGGTGGAATACGTGAACTATTACAGTCGAGCTTTGGAAGGGTGGATCAAGGGCAGCAAGGTCACCACCTTCGAGGAACTTACCGACCTTATCGCATGGGAACATTTGTCCGCGAACTGTTTCATGGAACTACGCCAGCATTTACTGGACAGCAAGCTTGCAGACCCAAGGAAGCTGGCCGTGGAGGCTGATCGCTGGGTGAACACCCGGGTCCCCCGGGGCCCCGTAGGAGACTACCCCCGGAGCAATCAGGGATCTCCCCGCCAGAGGGGAGGGGGGAATCAAGGTAGGCAGAGGGATTCCCAGTCAGGACCCCAGCGAAGTCCCCCCAGAGGCCAAACCCAGACCGTACCAGCCCCCTCACCAGCCGATCCTGCACCCCCGGGCAACCGTGGACACCGGGTCTCTATTTCCTGTTACCGATGCCAACAAACCGGGCATTACGCCAGTGATCCCCTGTGTCCCATGGCCCCGCGACCCCCCACGACAGCTTCCCCAGCCAGACAGGTAGCCAACGTAGCCCTAGGGGAGGAAATGGAGGACACCGAAGAGTGGGAACCCACAGCCATGGCACTAGTCTCCCTAGGAGCCCTAGAGATAATCCCCGGGGCTCCCCTACCAGATAATACCAAGAAATACTGACAACTGGTGACGGTGAATGGCCGCCGGGTGGAGGCCCTTCGCGACACCGGGGCGAGCATCACAGGTATCCTCAGTCACCTAATCAGGGAGGACCAGATCCTTCCGAATGTCCTGTGCCCCATACTGTCCGCTGACAACACCGAGAGTTGATGTAAAATGACCCTAGTACCGTTCGAATGGGGGGGGGAGTGATAGGGGAATTACGAGTCGCTGTCCGAGCCTCCCAACCCGTAGACTGTCTGCTGGGCAACAATCTAGAAAGTTCCCCGTGGAGACAGGTGGAACGCAAGACCCACCTGGGCATGATGGGCCTACCCGAGTGGGTGTGCGCCACCACCCGATCCATGTCCGCCTGACTACCCCCCTCGGGGCTGTCGACGCCGAGCCGCCCAGCCACTGCTCTGCAAAAGACGATAGGGACAACCGAACTGAGCCCACCGGCCTCTCCCCAGGAGGAGAGCCCGTCACCGACGATGAGACCTTGCATCCCGAACCCGCACAGATCCCTGAGTTGGATGATCTGCCCGAGTTGGCGCAGTGGCGTCACGAGGGGGGCCCCTCCCGAGAGGAGTTCTGCCGGGAGCAAGCCACTTGCCCTTCCCTGGTCGGACCCCGGCGACAGGCCGCGGCCCAAGCTGCAGGCGACCAGACTGGGACTCATTCCGTATACTGGGAGAATGGCCTCCTGTACAGTGAACAAAAGTCTGCTGAGCTAGGGTCGGCCCGAGTGCTGGTGGTACCCCTACGCTTCCGAGACTTCCTCCTGGGCCTGGCCCACGATGTACCCCTGGCGGGACACTTGGGCCAGGACAAGACCTATGACCGCCTAGTTACGCACTTCTATTGGCCCAAGATGCGAGCGAATGTAGATGCCCACTGTAAGTCCTGTCTCACTTGCCAGGCTAGTGGAAAAAGTGGAGGAACGCGCAAGGCTCTCCTCCAACCCTTCCCAGTCGTCAGTACCCCCTTTGAGCGGGTCGGGATCGACATAATAGGGCCCCTGGATGCCAATCTGGTCGAGTTTCAACCGGGCCGGCAGCATGGGCGTAGGAGACAATAAATTTCTGGGGGGGACAGGGACAACCTTGTGGACTTTCCAGTGACCCTATACAAATTGCCCATTGTGCGTGACCGTACGCGTGTTAAACGTATACAATCGCATAGTCATGAAGAGAAATATTGAGTAAGGCAGGCAAGTAGTCACAGTCTGCAAGTATGCTTTATTTTTATTTACATTCGCAATAAAGACCAAATGGGAAAAAAATATGTATATGAATCTTGCATCTTCATGCACCAAGAAAACAAAGGCGGGACAAAAAATGGAAAAATAAACTAAACGCTCTTCGCGACATTCCTACATCTCAAAATGCAATTGGACAAATTAGAAATAGTTTTTCTTGCTGCAGGAATCTGTTTTAAAATTATGAACTTTATTTTGAAAAGCCAAATAATTTCTTGCGCCGTTCATTGCAGAGGACAAATTATTTCGCTATTCTATGCAGGTCAACTGAGTCCATCATCTCTTTATGTATGCTGCATTGTTTTTAAAAAAAACGCATTTCTTCTGGGGAAACATTTTTGGTGTGCAACTTGCTTCAAACAAATAATAGAAAGCTGCCTATTGGATAACTTGTGTTATTCTCCAATGAAGCAGCCTTGGGGTTCCGGTGATATTTACACCCCTCCACCTGGCCTCGATGCAACTGTAATGTTGTAACCTATGGAATTGGAGGGAGGGGGAGAGGTTATGCTTGGGCATGTCAGTGTTTGGATAGAGTCTATTAATCTCTTAAACCAATAGACCAAATTATATGTAAATGGCACCAGAAACTATGAATCGAATTTTATTGCACAACATCCAGCGCCTGGTGTTCAGTATAGCGACTTCAGAAGGATGAAATGCTGAGTCAGCAGTGATATGTATATCAGCACATATATAACTTAGATGGCAGGCGTAAGTCTTTTGTCGTTTATTTTAAGCCCATAATACATGAGTGCGCACCCATTTAAACAGCACTGAGATTGTGACATGATGAGAACATCTAAGCCGAACCAGCTCCTCCTTTCAGCAGCCCACTGGTTGCATTGCATCATTGTGTTATGTTGTGTAATGTCATTGCTGGACAGCTCACTGGAGCCCCCCATACACCCGCGAAGACCCCATTTCCACCTCTCCCCCACACGCCTGCGCCCGTAATGCCAGCCGTGACTGCATATTTTTCTGAACTGCATCCCAAGGTCTGATTTAACAAGGCTAAAGATATCCTGAACTCTGAAGGTATTGTCTGCACTGAATATTTTGAAAGCAGGAATACTTAAACGGGCTCGGAGGGATTATTGTGAAAATAATGGTGCTGCTGAACCAGAGGAGAGAGTTGAAGCGGTCGCTGCCCGCCTACAATATTTCACCAACCCAGGCACGTGACGACAAAGCCTGCACCAGCCTCAGTGCCCCATAGAGAGGTGGCACGCGGACGGTACTGCAATGTCTGGAATTACCTTCCTTTATTATGGTTGTCATTACTACTAGTGACAACTGGCAATTCCCCAATCCCCACCCTTCCCTGCTACCCCTCGTCCCACCCACCCCCATCCCTTGCTAAACATGTGTTGGAGAGGTGCTTGTAATGTGTGGAATAAATTATTGGCCAGGGATGATTACGGGACATTTTACGATTATCACAACTTTGTGTTAACTAATAATTTACACTTGTCGGACCACTGATTAATAAAATGCAATTGGGCCTAGAATGAATAATACATATGCAAACAAATGCTATTGACATTCGTTTCTGCGTGTATATGCATGTATCTGTGTGTGCATTTATATTTTTCGAAAGGGCTGTCATGGCTGCCCTGAAATTTGGCAGATGGCAAAGGTTTTCGTGAGGCCTATTTGGAATGGGGGGATCTGATGCAAACAGAGCACTTGCCCCTTTTCTGCTGTTAGCAAAATGATTGTAAAGATATTTACAATCATTGACCCTCTGTGAAATCCAAGGTCACAGCTTTTGACCCGTAGGTTGGGCACAGATGTGTGCAGACGGATAGGTACTCTTGAGCTACAGAAGGGCCGAGGGATCCGCATCACCGAGAGAAGCGAGGCAGAGCTGAATAGAAAGACTAGAGGACCAAGAGAGGATCTTTGTAGATCAAAGGGCAAGCAGAGTTTGGAGACAGAATTCAAGAGGATGGAAAGGAGTGTGGGGTAGCTGCGTTCAGAAAGAGAAATCAAAAGGAGGTGTGAAGAGAACACAACTGGGCTCTGAGGAGTTGAAAAAAGGACTAGCGAGATGGTGAGGGCTATCAGGCTTGTGGTCCTTTGAAAAGGGTACCATAAATCAATAGTGCTCTTTCACAGCCAAATCTCTGTTTCGCCTACTCTATATGTAAAGGCAGGCCTCATGAATGCGTACTGAAAAGCATTTCTGTGCCTCCTACCAAATGATTGCACTCCGGGGCTTACATGAAGATAATTGTGTTTTGACTCTATCCAGCATTAAGCAGCCCGTGGGGAAAATGAGCAGTTATTTTTGCACGGTAATGTCATATGCCCATTTTGTTATTCCCTTCAGCCATTAGCAGGGCAAGTAAGGTTCACTTGCTGTGCTCGCTCGCCATAGTACACTCAGTCACAACCTGTACACCCCACACCCCACCACTTTCAAATGTCACCAGGTGCCCCAGGCAATGCAGTGTAACAGCCCTTGCCCCTACGTCAGTCACTTCAATGGGATAGGTACTCACGCAGGAGGGACCTCACACTTCGTGGGAGCGTGCTGCTGCTGCAGCCCTTCCGTCTTCAAGCCGGCAACAGACACGGGGCCAGGAGTCCAAGGCCAGCAAATCAACCAGAGCACTGACTGGCTCCAGGCAGCTGAGGTGAGAACTAAAGAATTCAGGGGCGCTGTGCCACACAAAGAGTTCAAAAGGGCAGAGGCAGGGGGGTGAGTGGCCTCTGACGTCACCCCATGCTGTGACTATCAGATCATTGGCGGCTCACAGACAGGTAACTGGAGAGGCGCCAGGTCAAGTGCAGGGCCTTTAGGTCACGCAGCACCTCTCGCACTTTTTTTCGCGTGCTAATGGCCTGCCAATCTCCCTCTCAGGAGGTAGATTGGAAATTAGTTTGACCCCTCGTCCCACCCACCCTTGTCCCCTGTTTCCCCCCACTCCAAAATCTGGGGGGGATATGTCCCCCGCGTCCCCCACAGTTCCTACGCCCATGGCAAGCAGGTCTGGGTGATGTCCCCAGTGAAACCCTGCGCCCTCCAAGACAAATGGACCGGGCCCTTTAAGGTCGTGGAGAGGAAGAGCCAAGTGACCTACTTGGTGGACGTCCAGTCCCCTCCGAACGCCCTTCGGGTCCTCCACGTGAACCGCCTCAAGCCTCACTTCGTGCGGACGGAGTTGAGCTTGCTCTTGGCCACCGACGACGGAGCGGAAGAGGAAACGGAGCCTCTTCCTGACCTCCTGTGTGCCAAAGAGAAAGATGGCTCCGAAGACGGAGTGAGACTCTCTCTCTCCCTCACCCCGCAGCAGCGTGAGGACTGCCGCCAGCTCTTGGGGCAGTTCTCGGATTTGTTCTCCTTAGTCCCCAGGATCACCGACTGCTGTGTCCACGACGTGGACACCGGAGACAGCCCGCCGGTGCGACACCGAGCCTACCGAGTGCCTGACCGAGTCCGGAACTGCATCCAGGCCGAAGTCTCGAAAATGCTCACCCAAGGAGTGGTCGAGCCCTCCGA
This sequence comes from Lissotriton vulgaris, assembly GCF_964263255.1. Classification (NCBI taxonomy): domain Eukaryota; kingdom Metazoa; phylum Chordata; class Amphibia; order Caudata; family Salamandridae; genus Lissotriton; species Lissotriton vulgaris. The sequence goes on from NC_141694.1 coordinate 184,243,673, forward strand.
CAGTCCCTGGGCCAGCCCAGTGGTGCTGGTCCCAAAAGCCGCGGCCCCTGGAGCTGCCCCCGAACTTTGGTTCTGCGTGGACTACCGGGGGCTCAACGCAGTCACCAGAGCAGACGCCCACCCCATTCCCCGCGCAGACGAGCTCATCGACCGCCTGGGTTCTGCTCGCTACCTGAGTACCTTCGACCTGGCCTGCGGCTACTGGCAAATTGCGCTCACAGAGGGAGCCAAGGAGCGGTCCGCCTTCTCCACCCCGGATGGGCACTATCGCTTCCGAGTGATGCCGTTCGGGATGAAAAACGACCCGGCCACCTTTCAGAGACTGGTGAACCGAAACCTGGCCGGGTTGGAAGAGTTCAGCGCCGCATATCTGGACGATATTGCGGTGTTCAGTTCACAATGGGATGATCACCTCCGGCACCTCCAGAGGGTGTTGCTAGCCCTGCGCCAGGCAGGCTTGACGGTGAAAGCCAGCAAGTGCCAGATTGGGCAAGAATCAGTGACCTACCTAGGCCACCAGGTCGGAAGCGGGCAGGTCGCCCCTCTCCAGCCGAAGATCGATGCCATCCTGGCCTGGGAACCACCCACCACCGAAACCGAGGTCCGAGCCTTCCTGGGCCTCACCAGCTACTACTGGAGGTTCATAAAGAATTACGGCAGCATAGTGGGTCCCCTCACGGAGTTGACATCCAAAAGGCAGCCCAAGCGCGTACACTGGACCCCCTCCTGCCAAGAGGCGCTCGACGCCTTGAAGACCGCCATGTGTACTGCCCCCGTACTCTAAGCCCCGGACCACTCTAAGGAGTTTGTGGTCCAGACCGACGCCTCCGAGCATGGCATCGGGCCGTACTGTGCCAGCTCAATGAGGAAGGTATAGATCAGCCCGTAGCCTTCATCAGCAGAAGGTTACTGCCCCGAGAACAGAGATGGAGCACCATCGAACGAGAAGCGTTTGCAGTAGTCTGGGCCCTCAAGAAACTCCGACCCTACCTATTCGGAACCCACTTCTGAGTGCAGACAGATCATCTACCCTTACGGTGGCTCATGCAGATGAGAGGGGAGAACCCCAAACTGCTGCGATGGTCAATCTCCCTCTAGGGGATGGACTTCACAGTAGAGCACCGCCCTGGTACCGACCACGCCAACACTGACGGCCTCTCCAGGTTCTTCCGCCTCAGCGAGGAGAATCCCCAAGAGGTTGGGTAGTTCTCCCCGACTTTCAGCTGGGGGGGGACGCGTGTTGGACCCGGCCTTGTGGCGTGGTCCTCCCTGATCCATGCAGCTCCCAATGACCCTGATCCACCCGACCCTTCCTGCCATGACCTACATCCCCGACACTGGGCTCCCCGTCCTCGCCCCCATTTTCCTGGTAACCGAGGCCGAAGCCCATGTCCCTGCACCTAAGATGGCCGCCCCAGCCCGACCTCGGCCTTCGGAGCCATACCCAGCCAGGGGGTAGAGCGCTCCCTGAGAGCGAGAGAGGGAGGAGTAGCTAGATCACACCTTCCACCTCCCCTCGAGAGATGAGTTTCGATCACCCATCCGGCCTCCCTGAGGGCTGGCTCCAGGCCTTGCGAGTGTCTAGGATCCCTCCAGACCCAACTTGAAAGGATGAAAGGAGCCGCCGAGGCGGAACCCCTAATAACGGTGTACAACTGTTACCACAGATTTTTTACAACGGATTCCATGACCACGGATTTTTTACAACGCAGGTCATGTTACAACGGATTCTTTTACAACGCTATTCACTACAACGCAGGTACTATTACAACGCAATACCATTACATCGTAAGTATAGGTAAGTTTATCTTTTTTGGGGTTTTTGGGTACAGGGGTATTTTTAGGTTTAAGGGCTGGGTTTGGGTTTTGGGGTACAGGGGTATTTTTAGGTTTAAGGGCTGGGTTTGGGTTTTGGGGTACAGGGGTATTTTTAGGTTTTAGGGCTGGGTTTGGGTTTTGGGGTACAGGGGTATTTTTAGGTTTTAGGGCTGGGTTTGGGTTTTGGGGTACAGGGGTATTTTTAGGGTTCAGGGCTGGGTTTGGGTTTTGGGGTACAGGGGTATTTTTAGGTTTTAGGGCTGGGTTTGGGTTTTGGGGTACAGGGGTATTTTTAGGTTTTAGGGCTGGGTTTGGGTTTTGGGGTACAGGGGTACTTTTAGGTTTTAGGGCTGGGTTTGGGTTTTGGGGTACAGGGGTATTTTTAGGTTTTAGGGCTGGGGTTGGGTTTTGGGGTACAGGGGTATTTTTAGGTTTTAGGGCTGGGATTGGGTTTTGGGGTACAGGGGTATTTTTAGGTTTTAGGGCTGGGTTTGGGTTTTGGGGTACAGGGGTATTTTTAGGTTTTAGGGTTGGGTTTGGGTTTTGGGGTACAGGGGTATTTTTAGGTTTTAGGGCTGGGTTTGGGTTTTGGGGTAAAGGGGTATTTTTAGGTTTTAGGTTTGGGTTTTGGGGTACAGGGGTATTTTTAGGTTTTAGGGCTGGGTTTGGGTTTTGGGGTACAGGGGTATTTTTAGGTTTTACGGCTGGGTTTGGGTTTTGGGGTACAGGGCTATTTTTAGGTTTTAGGGCTGGGATTGGGTTTTGGGGTACAGGGTTATTTTTAATATATATTTACAATTTAAAAAATTAATATTAATTGTATTAATATATGTTTTATTTTTTTAATAATAAATAATTTAAAATAATAATACATCATTAATTATTTACTTTAAATATTAATTTTATTTACTTACCTGTAATTATACTTACGATGTAATGGTATTGCGTTGTAATAGTACCTGCGTTGTAGTGAATTGCGTTGTAAAGGGATCCGTTGTAACATGACCTGCGTTGTAATAGATCCGTGGTCATGGTATGCGTTGTAAAAGGACGCGTTGTAACATCATATATCCCCCAACAACCAGCCCCCAGGTGCTAAGACCTCCGCCTGCGAGGACTCCGGACATCAAAGGAAGGGAGTCCTATATCAAGGGTGGCTCTGGGACGATCAAACCAGTTGTATCCTGGACTACATGAGCCCTGCTGACCTCATCGCGGCTCCTTTGCAACTGAAGAGACCACCGAGCCCTGCTGACTTCGTTGCGGCTTTCCTACCATCTGAAGAACTATCTGAGCCTTGATGACGCTGTCGCGGCTCCTTTGCAACCGATGAGACCACCGAGCCCTGCTGACTTCGTCGCGGCTCTCCTACAATCTGAAGAACTATCTGAGCCCTGCTGACGCTGGCGCGGCTCCCTTGCAACTGAAGAGATCACCGAGCCCTGCTGACGCCTGCAACCTTGAGAACCCCTGAGCCCTGCTGATCCGATCGCGGCTCCCCAAGACCGGAAGAACTGCAATATCCTTACTCGAGCCCAGCTGATTCGATCGCGGCTCAGAGACTATTCTGGTCCGGCTGTACCCAAGATCACCCCGTATCCCCAGTTCGAGGACTGAGAGCTGTGCGCCGGATACTTTGAACCTTGAGACTGTCCCACTACCCTACCCCTATCTAGACTCTTTGAGCCCTTGCTCGCCTGTGCATAAGAAACTGCGGATCATAAAGATCCATCTTTACGTGAAGATATAAAGAATACGTTCTCTTAATCCTACGATGTGGTGTCCCTTTGTTGAGTGGTGCTAGCGCAGCGTGTATGATTCTAGATTCGGGATCCTCCCCCGGAGGGTCTCCCGCCAGTGCTCAGCTGTGTTCCTAGGAGAGCTGGGTCACAGGGTGGTCAGGTGCCAAGTCTGTCCTCCCCTGGGATTGCCCCTCTAACAACATCCTAAATTGGTTCTCAGGCTTCCTGAAGGAGACACCCAAATTCTAGAGGTGGACAACCCAGCAAATTAAAAGGTAAAGGTGAGCAAAACAGCCTGTCTCAGCCCTGAGAGACAGAGCATGAGCCACGCCATCCAACTATTTGGCACATGAATCCTAAAACAAATGTAAAAAAAAAATCAAAAAAGTGTATGTGTTTAATATTTGGAATCAATTCACACAAGCATATTGGACAATATCATGCATTGAGTAGCATTTAATAAAAGGGATACATTTTAAACATGAACTTGAAAACGTTGGTGAACTTCCCCCACACCAACTTCAAGATGATGCCATTAGTGACCCCAAAATCAAGTCAACTGCCTTCTGCTTCCTGCAAATACTGACTACATTGTACTAATAAATGGACTAACATTACGGTTGATTAAACCATCTGTATACTGTGAGGTTTTTGTATAGCACACACCATGAACAGAATTATTTCAAGGTGCTCTAAAATCTGATAATTAAAGAAAAGGATGCATAGCAAGGTAAAGAAATGCGCTAAGTTTACACAATTTGGTCAAGCTTGGGAGCAGGGATTGAACTCATGTTTCCTATGATGCAATTAAAAAACTGGATGAGCATTCCTTTACTCTGTTCAGCACCAATGGCCCGTGCTTTTATATTCAATTTTTTAGGAGGTAAACCAGTAAATATACTTAGGGGCATATTTATTAAAGGTTTTGCTTCACCCTTGTACCCCGCAAGGCGGTGCAGGGCGACACAAAACCTACAATGAGATTTACAAAGCCACGCAAGGCCTTCATGTGTGGCCCTGCGTAGCTTGGTAATGCTGAAGTAATGCGTTTCGCTGCCTTGCATTACTCTGCCCCATGAAGGCGTTCCATGGGTGGCGCTTGGTTGTTCTCATGCATCCAGCCATGAAGCATTCCCAGATTTACCATCAGTGGTAGACCTGAGAATGCGGAAATATATTTGATTCCCCTTGTTTTTTCCTCTTTTCAGGTATGCTACATTCTGCAACACATGTAGAAAGAGGATAAAGGCTGGCTCAGGGGATTGCTTTTCTGCAGAAAGGTGCACCTTCCTGCACAAAACAATCCTGCCTGTAACACAGGCACCCTTGCACCATGATGGAAAAGTGTCTGCATTGGTGCTAGGCAGAAGTTTGTGTGGTAACTGCAGGCAGACAGCAGGAATGCTTATATCTTATATATATGGCACATTCCTGCCCCCCGTTTCTTCTTTGCGCAGTGCATTGCATTGTGTGAAATAATGATAAATATGGCTCTTAGTTTCAAACATTGAATCAAGCTAGCTCAAGAAGTCTTTCTAGAACAAGGACGCTGCTTTTTAAGTGAATATCTCAATCTTCTCCTCACTTATAAAAGAGACACATATCAGGAGCCCCTCAACACCTCAGTAAAGGCAATTATTTGTATTAGCATGACAAAGGTGGCTCTGAGCTCCCACAGAGTTACAAGTGTTTATTCAGACAGATGTGGAGAGCACGGTGTGTGTGCACACAGGCTTTACACAGAGCTCACACTCACGACTGCAGCTTTTTTTTGCATCATGATTACCCTGTGGGGCGGGAGTGGCTGGAGTTCAGACTAGCAGATCCACGCCGTCTTCACCTGGACTCCCTGTCCCCCCACCTGCCACCCCCCAAGAGGGGATAATCATAAATATAAAGAGGTCGCGGTGCAGCTCCACCCAGCATCTCTTCTGTTGCTTCTTGGAGGTGTTGTGGGGAGTGTGTAGGGCTTGTATGAGATGTGATTATGGGTGCAGCAGGCACTTGAAGCTCTACTCTGCTTGCTCAAGGATCCTTAGGCTAAGCTTGAATCAGGATTCTGTCTCTAGCCCTCAGTGGCTCAGCCACCCTGTTGGATACTCACCAGCTCTACTGGCCAGCAGCAGCATGCAAGGTTCCTGTGTCTCACCAATAATAATAATCTCTGCTGGAACCACTGGGGGCGCTGTTCACAACTCAGGAAGTGACAATTTACCAGTTTCCAAGTAAATGATGCATAACGTCTTCTCAAAGTCTTGTTGGCCGAGAATCTCTAAGGTTTGAAAACATGCCATTCTTTCATCGAACTCTGGACATCTGCTGTCTATATACACCGGAACAGCAACAAAACAAACGCTGTACTCAACAGTAGTGAACTCAGTAAAGTCATAACTAAAATGCTGGTGTTTGTAGTACATTTTATCATTGTGCTCTGACTTACTTATGTGGTACTCCTTGCCAACTCCTGAATTGCAGGTATAATTAATGACTATTCCAGGATTACTAAATGAGTTTTATACCTATTGAGATTGAAATCTGTGAGGCTGGGGCCCGGGCACATAATACACTCACCTATGAATGGTGCAAATGCTTTGCTTGATTTGATTTGATTTTGGAATTTATAGAGCGCATAGCTACCCATGGGCGTCTACTACTTGGAATGGCAGTTCACCCCCAGATTGCACTTTAGCAAGTCTCAAACCCTCTGCCTTGGTGTTAGTCTTCTTCATCAGACCTAACCTTACCACGCAGTACCCAACCTCTGACTAATAGTCTAGGCTCCTGTCCCTTTCCATGTAGAGCGGGGAAATATGTTTTTTCCTAGAGTCTCTGCCACCCCATCAGTACTATCCGGATAAGGCTACACTGGTGTTAATAGCATAAGATAACATAAGATAACATACAATAACATGATAACTTAGGATAAGATAACATAAAATAACATAACATAAATACATTTGTAGAGTGCACCTTCACTCCTGAGGAGCCTCTTGGGGCTATTGACAGATAATTGATGTATATTGTTATTCAGCTCATGGCATGTAGCCATTTCACGGTCACCAAAGAAACTACAGTGCTTAACCATAAGAAATTATATCTCTCGACTCGACCTAAGCACACTGGAAAAAATCTTAGAAAGACTCGAAATTTCAACATGCCACAAAGCTAGGGTACAAAAGCCTTTTCATACTAAACAAATCAGTCTCTGGGAAAAGCCATTTCGATCATTCACATGCCTACAAGAGCTTACTAGGGCAGTTTATTAGGGAGCCTACCCTTTTCTCGAATTCCTGCCCCAAACCAACTGAGTTCCTTCTTTATTCTCATCTTATCACTTAAAACTTGGTTTGTGTTCACACCATCTGCATATCACCCGCGTGACCATGTCCATGCATACTGCTGCCCCTTGTTAGGCTCAATTTGCTCCACTGCTATGTGCAACACTATGCGCAATGCTCTACCCTGCTGCATTCACTGCTTATTGATTAATTGGTATTGATCACGCTGTGTAGAATGCTGCTGCCTCTTGGTGGGTCTGATTCACAAAGTGTGTCCTAGCATGGAAGTTTAGGAGGAAGTCACTCCAAAATGAAGGGCAAGACCCAAGAATTCTCAGAAAAAGCTTTGTACTGGTAGGTTCTGATCTCTAATAACCCTCTGGCTTATCACCATAATATAAATTAAAAACTTTAAAAAAACAAAACGATTTTTTCACCCTAATCCTATAAACTTGAGCTATATTAATGATACTTCCTATAAAGTGCTCCCAAGTTAGGGATATCATTGGATTTAATACTTACTATTAGATCTGGGTGAAGCCGTCACCTGATATCGGACAATCGCCATCACAGATAAAGTCATCATGCTGGCCACCCCAAAGAAGAATCCCATCAAGGCGTAGTACATGCAGGAGGCATCTCCACCAATCCAGGAGTGGCTCCATGCAGAAGCAATGGCCAGAGGATACATGCTCACTGCCATTCCCAGGTCCGTCACTGCTAAATTTATTGTCAGAAGTTCCGGCGACTTAAGGTGGGCCGACCGCTTAATTGCAGTAGCAAGCACTGCTAAATTCCCCACAACAGTCATAATTCCTGAAAGATAAAAGGGAAATTAAAACAAAGAAAACATTGAAGAAGATTTATTGTTATCATTATCAGTTAAAGGGGTTTTGCTTATAACTGTGATGTATGGACCTTATAGAAAATATTATTAGTTAGTTAAACAAAGAGGTGAAAATACATCCATTTTGCAGCAAATATCCCAATTACACCCATAGCACTGACCAATTAAGAACCTAATTATGCCTTTGCTCTCCTCAACAGGTACCTGAATCCCAACTGACTTGGAGATGCCAGGAAGATGCCAGACACAGCTTCTTCTATTCAATTCAATCAAGGCTCCAATCACAATCAGGGACAGAACTAGTTTTCTTCCTCTCAGATGGGATCAAAACTCTTTTAAATAGGGGAGTGGCTATGGAGCGAAGCAGAGGTTGCCTTGTGGCAGTTGGGTTCCGCCATCTTGAAACAAATAGTTGCTAGTAAGTAATTTTTTCCACCCCCGGAAGACTCGGACAAGGTCAATCAAATGGAAATGAATACTGGGAAACCCTGGTGGGCATCTCCTGTGAGGCCAATATGTGCATGCATCCTGTAAGTCCTTGTCCAGAAGAACTTGTTCAAGGTGGATAACACTTTAGACTCTACCCCAACCTCCATCGTCAGGCTTTTAAGGATTTTAAGGCTTGTTTGATTTAGAGAGTGTTTCTTCGCTTGCAAGGTCATCTTTCTGCTTGTTTCTGTGCTTAATGTATTCTTTAATTGAGTGTTACTGGGGGGCCTGTATAGATCACAATGTAGAGTCCCAGATAAGGGGTCTACAGAGTTCCATCTTATTATTTTGTTTAGACGAGTGGTAGATCTTTGCAGCATAGGATGAACTAAGAAATGATTCCTTGTTCCCACTGTACATATCTGGGAAAAGTGTGCGAAGGACAGTTCAGTGTTACCAGCTGTGCACAGAATTGTACAGATAAGTGGCAGAGGTCTATTTTTTCTATGCAAGAGAGATCTTTTTGTGTTTTGTTTTTGTGTTTGTGTACATGTGAGACAACCAGTGTGTGATGTAGGTTCAGCTACCTGTAGCCTCCTGTTCTGACCGACTTTTTTCGGCCCTTCCTGGAGGGAAGGTGATTGGAGGTGACTTCAGTCTACTATCATTCTAATGGAGGGATTAGAACCGTAAATAGAGCCTATTCACAAGGTGTGTTGATATAATTCCGTACCCTTTTCCTTAGATCAGGGCTTATAAACTTATGTTAAGGGATAGATTCATTAGTATTAGTGATAATCCATCCTTTTGTAAGAGTGTTAGTATACCTTCCATGGAGTTATGCTTATTTCAGGCCTTGTAGGCCTCAAACGGGAGAGACTCCATCTTTCTTTCTGCCCCGGCAGCTTGAGATGCTTCTAGGTCAAATGTAATGTTTTAGTTACAGGGTGTTGTTCGCTTGGAGAGAACCGGCTTAGGCTGGCCCTTATCGAAAGATTGTATTTTTCTCCATTCCGAAGACATAACATCAGGCCGGCCGGCTGAGAACGTGTCCTTGGTATGGGGAGGTACAAGAATTTGGTGGGCGGCAGGTTACTGGCCGTAACTTTCCATGAAGGGACAAGCTTCCATATTAGTGAAAGCATGAGGCAGTGAGTCAGTCAGTCTGTAGGCGGCAGCTAGTCGTTAGCATCAATGCCATTAAGTATTTCAAGGCAGACAATCGCCATTTTGAAGTCCGAGAAAGACCGAGAAGCTGATACTCTCTTAGAAAGATTGAAGTTATTTTAGTTGGAGCAGCTGGCGAGCTTTGACATTAAGATCAGAGCATACAGAGTGAAGCAGTTAGTTGAGGGAACGAATACCAGAGTGGCAGAAACTGATTTATAAGATCGAAGCCGAGAAGTGAAGATGGTCCGTGATTGAGAGGAGAGAGGAGTAGTACAGAACAGCCAGAGAGAGAGAAAGCAGCTAATGAGAGGAAGGTTCCAGTGACTTGGAGGGAAGCGAAGGAGACAGAGCATAGCGGTGCAGACGTGTATCCGTGACTGCAGAGGTGTGACCCTAAGACGAGCCAAGGCACAGACGAGAAGGGAACCCAGATGACTGCTGAGTCCAGACTTCATATTAATAAGGTGATGTCGACCCTTTCTTATTAGCGTGCACATTCTAACCTTTCATTTTCCTTTGCAGGCTATATGTTATAGTATAGTGTTATAATGCTATTGTTGTTATGATAAATAAAGTACCCCAGTTCTTAGTGAACCGGCATGTGCCTCTTATTCTTGTATAATAAAGGTAACCTGTTCTTCTAGTCAGGTACTGTTTCGTGAACGGACGCAACCCCCGATCAGGTAAGCGGTAGCTGAATAATGAGGGAGAGAGGAGCCCTTGGAATAGAGAATAAGTTGTACATCATATAATTTGGCCATCATCGTGTGATCTATAATATCGTAGTATTGTACCTCTAGTAGATAGCGAGAGATTCCCCAACATGAAGAGCTAATGGTATTCATAGGAAAGTGATCGTCGTTGTGATGCAGCGTTAAAGAGAGCACCAGGGGGGATACTGGTGTCTATACCCACAGGATTGTGGCTTGTTATGTAAGTAAGAGAGCACCAGGGGGGGTACTGGTGTTTATACCCACAAGATTGTGGCTTGGAGATTATAGAGAGGGCATCAGGGGGGATACTGATGCCTGTACCCACAGGATCGTGGCTTGAGCGAGCACTGGTTGCAGTCAGTGTGTAATGGTAAATAATCAGAACTGCCCTAGGGTAGAATAGTCTGGGTCTGAGTTGCCGCGAGACTATCTGGTGTGAATGTGGTATTGTAGAAGATTTAGGCATGTATATTGCTAATTCCCCATCCTTGGGTAGGAGACATAGATACCTGTTGTAAATAGGTCCTAAGGAGGGAGGTGATTACGTTTCGGCTGGGTTGGTGGTGCTCTGGTGAGCTGATTCTATCTGGTCTGAGAATCCGGTCGTTACACCTCCCCAAACAGAGAGAGGCCTGAGTGCCATCCGCATAAATCTAAATATGTAGATGGCTGTGCAAAATGTATTGGCCTGGGCATGTGGATGCATGTGCTCAATGAATCATAGTGGCAATGCAGATTATCTTTAATGTACACTTCAAGAGATCCATGAGAGAACAGATCCTACATTACGATTTATGGTATTAAGAGATCTCCCTTGCACTGATCCCCAGTCCTGCCCTGATTGCATATGGTAAACAACATGAAATAAAACTTTGCACAGTGTTACCATTAAAAACCAGTGCTCAGACTCACTAACCTTTGGCGTAAAGCAACACAAAAAAAACAATGTGCTGCACTGCACTGCACTGCATCTATTGGAGAGAGCTGGAATATAAAAATATTGCCCATTCCTGCTCTTTTTGTGTGCTGACGCATTGTGTGCAGCCTAACGCCAATGCAGGAACCTTTGCACTATGTCGCAAGGGTGCTTGAGTTAAACCGTCCTGCACAAAAAACAATCCTCAGAAGCATTTCATTTTTAATATGTGTACTGCATAATGCAGCACATGTAGAAAGAGGAAATGAGGAGAAATAAACAAATTTCTCCTCGTTACACCTCTGTTGGGGTGGCATAGCATTTTGATGCATTCCCTGGTTTACTATTCTTTAGTAAATCTGAGATTGCACCAACAAACCCTGGGTGGATGGGTCCATACTCCACCCATGGAATGCCTTCTCAATGCAGAGGAACGCATAGCAGTGATTTGTGCTGCCCTGTGTTTCTCTAGGTTTACTAAGCCACGCAGAACCAAAGTGGCTTTGTGTGGCTTAGTAAATCTGACTTAAGGGCTTGCATTGCCTTGTGTGACGCAATGGCAATGCAAACTGTTGAACTTGGCCCCTTTTGGCTAAAGTTCCTTAAACCTCTTGCCTTCCTCCTGTACTTTTTTCTGACATTGTGTTGCAGACTTAGATGCTTTGGGCACTTTGCCACTGCTGATCAGTGTCAAAGTGCAAGTGCTCCCTGTATAAAGTGTTCTGGTAATTGGTTGTCCATAAGTGATATGTTTGTCTTGCTAGTAAAGTCGCTAGTAAAGTGCACTATGTGTGCCAGGGCTGGTAATGCAAATGCTACCAGTGGGCCTGCAGTACTAATTGTGCCACCCTCACAGGTAGCCTCGAAAAAAGATCTCAGGCCTGCCACTGCATTGCCTGCGCGCAGTTTGTTAACTGCCTTGTTGTCCTGACAAGTGCACCCCCTTGCCAGGCCTTACCCTTACCTTTTTATTTACAACAGACACCCCCTATAGTAGGCCCAAGGTACCCCCCTGGGCATGGTGCACTGTATGTGTAAGGTAGGACATGTACAGAGGTGTGTACCATGTCCTGACAGTGAAATACTGCCAAATTCGCTTTTCACTGTTGTAAGGCCATCTTGTCAGTAGGACAGAATGGGGAATGCTGTGTCACATGTTTCTAGCATATCTTCCCTTGGGAATAAGATGGAGGGATGGAGTTTAGTGTACCTGAACCCAGAATTTAATAACACATCTTTTTGTGAAGATGGCTTTTAAATTGTGTGTTTCGAAACCATGCTTTTAGAAGTGACTGGTTTCTTTTCCTAACCATCCTGCGTGCCTCTGCCTGGTTGTGTATTGACTGTCTGGGTTTGGATGTGACAGGGTCTGGAGAGTGTCCTGACACCAGGGAGGAGTACGTGGGACACCAACAGCTGGCCTGCATTTGGTGTGGTGGGAGGAGTAGCCCCTTTGATGCGAAGAGAGCTGTGCTGCTGCCACAAAAGAATGGCTCCACTTCCTGCGGAGCATCTGGGGCCCAGACCCTGACTTCAAAGAGAGAAGGTGTGCACTGGCAGGAAGACACCCAGGTCTGGTTTGGACCTAGGTCAGAGCCCCCTGAACACAAAGACTTCAACGACATTTAGGGGTATAAATGTGAGAGCTGAAACCCATGAACTCAAGACTGAACTCAAGCCTGAAAAAGGATTGAAACTACTTTGTGGTCAAGAGGAACCTCTGCCAAAGAAGAACAGCTGAATAGAAGGACTGTTCTTGCTGTGTGTTCTGGGGCTGGCCTGCAGTTTGCTGATTCAGCTAAGGAGAGGACAAGATACTTTGCTGTGTGTTGTGTCCCCCTGCTTGAAAGGAATTTGCTGTGTGCTGTGTCCTGAAGTTACTTGTCTCCAAGGGCCCAAGTGGAGCTGGCTCCCTGTTGTGGAAACTCAGGAACATCAAAGTTTCCAAGTGTGTCTCAGTGGAGCTGTGTGTGTGTGCTTTTTGCAGCCTGAGACCTTTGTGAGAATTGCCCCATGACCATGTGCCCCGGAGCAGTCATGCGCTTTGCTTCGATCGGCAGCGTGACCAGAAGTGCTGTGATTGTTATCGCCATTGGCCCGGACCGTTGTCCCAAGTTGGAGCCATGAGAAATCACCGCTGCTGGCCCGAACCTGCCTTTGCCAAGGAGAGACCTGTGAACCTTCATCATCGTGGGTCCGAGGTTCTTTTCCCAAGATCAATGGAGTCGTGCCAGGAGCCGATCAGCTGCGAGGCCGTCGCGTGGTATCCCAACTATGGAGTCGTGCCAGGAGCCCTCACTGCGAGGAGCAGCTGCCATCAAACCGAAGCCGCACAGCGTGACTCCCAAGCGCGAGGAGAGGAGAGAGAGAGACTGCACCCCCCTAGGTAACGCTCAGCGAGCGTGCGCATGTCTCTGCCTGGTGTGGCGTGCGTGCTACGAGAGACCGCTCTCAGCCTCTCCCATCTTTGCAGCTCAAGCCTCTGCTCAAGTCAGTAGCGCGGCCTGTACTCGCCGAGGAGTGGCAGTACCGGGGTCGGATTGTGGAGCTGCACTTTGTTTCTTTCATAACAGTATTGTGGCCATATTTTTGCAGTCGCTGACCATGAGTCACCCAAGAGTGGCGAAGAGATTTTCACTTTCAGAACCATTGAGGAGTGTGGCTCAATGGTTAGAGCAGAGGAGACAGGAGTATAACCCATAGACCAAAATGGGACTGGGTGCGTAAATTATAACAAGAAACAATGTCCCACTAGGTATCAATAAAAAAGACAATTCAGATTTTTGCAGACAGTACGTATTGCAAGAAAGGAACACCAGGGAGTCTCAATACATTTTGTGAAAAAGGTTGTTAATCACCAATTGCATTAAACACGGGAAGCACAGTTAAAGGCAGCACTGTACATGAAAAACATCATGAAGCAACCCAAATAACACTTGGTGAGAATGTGATGACGCAGTGATAGTGACGACGCAAGTGAAAGTGAAAGACAGCGTGGACCCTGGATCCAGTTAGTGTACCTAAGTTCCAGGTTTGTCCAACTTAACCTTTGCCCCCTTCGTTTTTTCCCCCCTCCCCCCCTCTCCCCCCCCCCTCCTCCACTCTAGTCCCACCATCCCTAAGCACCCATAATTGTATGCCATCCATCACTGGCCACACCAATTGATACTTCCTCTCCCCCCCCCCCCTCGTTTGACTTCATGTTAATTGTGAAGCGCCAGATCACTCGGCTCACTTCCACGCTCCTCTTTTAGCCTCCGTTTCATGCCCGATCTCCTAAAATTAATTATTTTCCCATGCAGCACCCTAATTCAACGCCAACCCTGTCCTGAAGAGGATCCCGAATCATAGAGGATCGAAAAGCCGTCGACAACAACAGCGCGATTTCACGGCGCACTACCTATAGGCTTATCACCATCTCAAATTGAACTTGTCCATTTGCATATATTTAATGTGAAAGCCTTTAATTGATTGTTTTTATTACTTTGCGCCGACCACGCTGTCTTTCACTTTCACTTGCGTCGTCACTATCACTGCGTCATCACATTCTCACCAAGTGTTATTTGGGTTGCTTCATGATGTTTTTCATGTACAGTGCTGCCTTTAACTGTGCTTCCCGTGTTTAATGCAATTGGTGATTAACAACCTTTTTCACAAAATGTATTGAGACTCCCTGGTGTTCCTTTCTTGCAATACGTACTGTATGCAAAAATACGAATTGTCTTTTTTATTGATACCTAGTGGGACATTGTTTCTTGTTATAATTATCAATGGTTAGAGCGGCAGACCCTGATGCAGAGTTCTGGCCAGGGACCAGGGTTCGATTCCCGCCTCGGCGGGGTCTCGGGCTCAATTTCCTCGGACCTGTTAATTCTCGCCTCGGTGCCTATTCTAATCACGGGCCCCACGCTGCAACTCTGGGCAATAGCTTGCTTAGCCTTCACACCGGCCCCAACAGCGCTAAGGATGCCTGGCTTCACCCTGGGGGTGCCCAGGAGAAGACACTTCACAGGGAAAGTCAGGAGGGGTTCCACAGCGGTATGAGTATCAGCGCCAGGAAGCCGAATAGGCAACACCGCAAGGTGACCGTCTGGTGACAGTGCGCTCTATAAGTACCATGACATTTACATTTACTAGCACCGCGATCGGTGCCGAACTGCCTTATTACTTGCTTTTAAGATCCGCATTTGTACTTGCATTATGGACTGCATTATTACTTGCTTTTACGATCCACATTAGTACTTGCACTACGAACTGCAATATTACTTGTTTTTACGATCCGCATTAGTCCTTGCATTGCAAACTGCATTATTACTTGCTTTTACGATCTGCATTAGTACTTGCACTACGAACTGCATTACTACTTACTTTACGAACCGCATTAGTACTTGCATTAAGGACTGTCTTATTTCTACATTACGAACTGCATTACGAACTGCACAACATTGCATTAGGACTGCATTAGATCATCATAAACTGCTCATTAATACCGCAAGAACCTACATTTGTTGGCCTAATAACAGGCCCAGTGAAATATTACGAATACGCATATGCTGGATATTTTTATCGTTTGGTCTTATTGTATTTCTGCTTGATAAAGATACCGCAAATTTTCCTACATCAGTGTGGTGTCCATTTTTGGTGTTATCACTGTGTTACTGGGAGCGTGGTTGCAAATACTTTACGCATTGTCTTGGAGATAAGCCGGGCTGCTCATGCCAAGCTACCAGGGGGTGAGCAGGGGTTATTTAAGAGTGTGTCCCTCCTTTCCCTGACTAGAAGCACTAACACAAACCCTTATAAATCTGGGCCCAGATGTTTTCCACCTTAGGTTTCTGAGTGTGTCAGAGCAAATTCAAGCTGTGCTCTCATCGTCCATGACACAGTCGGAGAACCTGGATGGGAAACATATTTTTGAAGATGAGGCATCTGTAATTCTATGTCATCTTTTGTCCAACGTAAATACGTTAAAAAATAAACCTACAAAGTACATGGTCGACTTGTACATTTTCCCCAAAACATGAAAACTAGTACTTGCATTGATTTCCCCCAAATCAGAAAAGCTGCTACTTTTGTACGGAGCACCTAAAGAGCAGACATTCGTCTAGGAAATTGAATACAAACATTATGTACAACAATTTAACTGATAATCTTATTTATACCAAATACTGATTTTTTTCCCGAAAACTTTGAAAAACTAGGTGCTTTGCACCATAAGAAACATGTCCTGCTCCCAGTTAGCCATAAACACATTAGCAGTGTCATAGCATCGGTATAGGTTAGTTAAGAAAATTACACATCATGTTTATGCAATACTTGTGCATTTATGGAACAGAGATGTGGCCAAAGAAACCTCCAAGTTCACCACAAAAACTGTCAGCTATCCTCATTCATCAAGCAAAGCACCATGAACTCATTATTTACACTGCTATATATTAGATTGGCCTACATAAGACCTAGTCTCTGAGCAAGTCTGGAATCCATCTTGTCCCCGCACATACTGTTCACTTTCTGGTCAGACCACTTCCTGCCATGGCTCTCATGTCAATTGATGGGTCTCTTTCATGAGCCAGTTGTACTACAGGTGCCTATCACTAGTATGTGACACAAACCACATCATCATAGTAGACTTAATGGGGTGGCTCCTCCACTATGGCGGAGGAGTGTAGCCCCACTGCTTTTAAGCAGTGGGAAGCAGAAACCTAAAATGCTTTTAACTTTGCGCTATTTTCATTTTAGTTCTGCTTCCTGCTGCTTTGCAAGTGGGTGAGTGGGTGCGGCTGCTTTGCTCTCAGGGCAGGGGCGGAGTAGGTTGCCCACTCAAGTGCGCAATGACTGGTCGGCCCTCTCGGGCTGCCCAAACCAGTCATGCGCACTTTATCCTTCTCTATGCAGGCTGTGGAAAACAAGCCCAGGCCCCCATTCCCTGGTTGAGCGTCAAACCAGGACACTCAAACCCAATCACAATGCTGCTGCTGCGTTCTGATTGGTCAGGGGAGCCTGAGTGCTCACCAAACACAATGCTGCAATCACCAATCACAATGCACTGCAGCGTTGTGATTAGTTAGTGAGGCCTGCTTCCTATTCCTCAATATGCTCAAGGAGAGCAAGAGAAGAGACGTGGGACCCGGCCGGTGGCAAGGTACGTTTATTTTTACATATAATGTATCCCTCCTGTGACCCCTCTCCCTGCGCAATCCTCCCATGACCTCCCCACGCGATTCTCCTTCCCTGCCACCCATGCGGGCTGCCCCTGCTTAAAGTCCTGGGTTGATATCAGTTACTGCAAAGGTGTTTTAGCAGAAGAGAACATTTTGACTGGCCCTGTAAACAATGCCCCTCTACCTGCTATTAAAAGAAGATATGCCCTCGATGCCTTCATCTTCCGTTTGACCCTTTCGACCAATGGAATTACGTTTAGTTCCTAGACCTGTTGGTCACTTTGTAAGATTTCCATACCACAATACTTAGAAGGGTCCATGGCTAATTGCATTCCAGCCAATGCAGCCACAGGCCCACGATCTCCCGTCACGGACATTTACAGCAATTTGCTCCAACTGACAGAGAGTCCAGATACCTCCCTGTAAATTTGTAACATCTACACCAATCGAGGTACCGATGTTGCAGGATATTTGGAATCACTCAAATATGGAGCGACGTAGCGCACCGGAGGAAATATCGAGATTGCCTAAATGAGGACATTCCTCCCAGCATGAAGACATCCCGACCCTTGAGGCGACCCGAAGTATAAGAACTACATACATTGGATGAAGGTGTTTGACAACACCACATGACTTGTGTCTTTACTAGTCCAAAAAATAGCGATATCCAGAACCTTGCAGTGTCCTACATGAACCTTTCTCCTCCCTGATGAAGACCTTTACCCACAATTAACCTTTGGTCCCAGTTTGAAGGTTGAAACGCGTTGGCAGTTTTACCCTGAGGCCATTAGTAACCGTAAAAGGAATCAATACATACAGGACTGTAATGTTTGGGCTTGATTACAAAAGCACGGACATAGAGTTTTTGACCAGGACTCCGACATTTTTAGGACCTAGAAAATATAAAGCATTGAGGACAGAAATACAGTAGGTCCCGGCAGCATCTAAAACATTGAAGGACAGAAGAGTCTTTTTTCTTGCTGGGTTCATGTATTATGATTATTATTGTATTAAAAGTGTAGTGGTATATTGGTCATATTTTGTTTTCAAATATTAGACTTAGGCCTTGTACGTTATGTAAATATTACAATATACTTTGTACGTCATGTAAATATTATAATGTTTGTCCACACTGTTTTGTGTAGAGTTCAAAAGTGATAACGAGGTGTATGTTTTAAACTTCAAAAAATGAGAAAAACCAGATAAAAAGAGAAAGAATAAGAATTAATGAAACTTCTTGAGGATAAATGACTTGTGCCGGATCCATGGTTGGGGAGGCTCTTGTGTATTGTTATGAAGGATCTTCAACATGCAGAAAGATATCATCATTGGCAGATAACGAGATCTAGTGTTCTCCAAATGCAACTGAGCGTCTCTAAGGACCCATCCCTTGACTAGCACTGTAATGGAACTCATCTGATCTAGAAGTGAATTATCCGTGGATTGGAGTGCTGCCCCCAGGTAGGCCAGACAGTACTTAACCTTCACAGAACTAGGAAAGTCGACATTTTCCCCCATCTCTCTGCAGATGTTCACAATGAACTTGGATATGGACTGTTTAACAACCACATCTCATCCATTGAGGTTTATTCTATATATTGTCAGGGTATTCTTTCAGTGTCCAAAGTGCACACAAACTGTAGGAACGAATCTTTAATTTCATATGTAATTCTTTGGCACTATTCAACAGCAGCACATGTAAAATGTTGAAAACACATCTTTGTGCCCATGCATCGCCAATATAATAATATGATATAATATGATATATGATGTAATGTAATATAATACATAATATGATAAAATATAGCTATGTATAACCAGCTACTATTACAAAGAATGCTTCTATAAATGGGAACATTCTTTGACTTTGGAATGCTAATGCAGTGTTAGTCTTTTAATACACGAAAGCCGGTTCACAACCTTCTAGTCAGTTTTAAACACCGACTGGCATCATCAGTAGTTCATTGAGACATATTTCACATCAGTTATTGTAGTCAGTCATTTCAATGCTCTAGATAGTTGCCAGCACAAATGCATATTAAGTAGACCCACTAGCCAAAGTCTGTAGGTTGGAGTAAGGTCAATAAATCTGTTCAATCGCTTAAAATAACAATACATGTTTTGCGTCAGGCAGATGCTGGAAATGAAATTAAAAAACACACTCCAGGACACCATAAGCTGGGCAGAGTTTGACAATCAACATATACATTTTTTTTAACAGTAATCCTGTTTCGGTTTACTTAATTGTTCACAAACCTGCTACATTTTAAAATATCGTGGGCCAGATTTTACTGGTCATAAATGGCCCTTTAGGTGGCTGGCAACCAGCAAAATGCATTTTCCTATGCACCACCCCAGTTTTATGAGTTGTTAATCTATTACTGACTTTCAAAATAGGGTTTACAAGTCGCTATGAGGTAGGGGCGTGTGAAGGACGTCCCCTCCTAATGGCTAGTCCCACTGGTATGAATGAATATTTTGCGACCGGGAACGCGGTCGCAAAACATTTGCATATTTCCACCAATTTTAAAGTAGTGGTAAGCCATTTGCAAACGGGAACGGGTGTCCAAGGGACCCTTTCCTCTTTGTGAATGGGGGCATCAACAGTTTTTCAGAGCAGGCAGTGGTCCTTTGAACACTCTGCACTGTAAAAAAATGAAAACGTAAACTTTTCATTTTTATTTTTGAAATGCATCCGTTTTCCTTTAAGGAAAAGGGATGCCTTTTGTTAAAATAAAAACTGCTTTATTTAAAAAGCAGTCACAGACATGGTGGTATGCTGTCCCCAGCAGGCCATCATCCCTGAGAGTGCCGGCCATTCCCAATGGGTCGTAAATTGCAACCTGCCTCATGAATATTAATGAGTCAGGTCCCTTAGGACCCATTTGGGAATCGCAAACAGTGTCTCACACACTGTTGTACAGTAGGTTTTGCGATTCACAAATTGCGCATTGGTAAAAATCGCAATATGCAAGTCGAAAAACCTGACGGTCGTACATGTGTCCCCTTGTATGTTTGTATATAACAGCATGTCTTTATTTAACGGGGTTAGAGCATCTCATGCAAAGAACTATGGGGCATATTATCAAGGGGGTTTATCTCCTCTTTTTTGGCTTTAAAAGCCAAGAAAGCGGAGATAAAATTATCTACCTATTACCAAGCTGTCGCTAACACCAGTTAGTGACAGCTAATAGGAGATAGCGACCATCTTGGGCCCCGCTTTGCATGTCAGTGATATTTATCACTAATGACATGCAAAGTGGGCGTGCCAAGATGTTAGCGACTGGAAACAGTCCCTAACATCGCTATCTCCTATTACCAACTTTTGGAGATATTCGCGCTAAGCGCGAATATCTCCAAAAGCTAACACCTGCCCTGAGCAGTTCTTAGCCATGTTATCCAATGGGAGGTGGATAACATGGCTAAGAGCATTTGCTCGATAATGCATGAATATCGCTGACTTTTCAGCGATATTCATGCATTGCGGCCGTTTTTTATCGCATTTGCGATAAACCTTGCTAATAGCAAGGTTTATCTGCGATAAAAATCGCCGATGTGCGGCGATAATTTTTGTCTCTAAACAAGTTAGAGACAAAAATTATCGCTAGTTGTTGGTAATATGCCCCTATGTGTACCAGGCAATTTCGAGGGTACAACAATGGTAAGAGATATGAGTATGGTCCAGTGTTTAATTTCAACCGGTGGTTACCGGTGTACAACACTGGCAATTATTTTGCAAGTCCACAGATTTTGTTTCTTCAGTTAGTGATAGTCCCGAATCCAAAATTAAAGAAAAATATATCTCGCAGGATGAAGTGCTCGGTATGGCTTCAGGCTAGCCCACGTTGATCCAAGAGCTAGGAAAATCATATGATGATGTAATCACCCCTGTTCTCATCTCTCTGTTTTCTCATGCATTCTTCACTGCACCTGGTGCATCTTATACCTGCCTTTGTTGTAGCATCCCATTGGATAATTCTAGCTGGGGGCTGGCTCATGGCTGAGTTAGAACAAGGCACGTTCGGAAAGAGCAGGAGGAATTTGGCAGTTCCGGCTGTGTGCAATAATTCAAACAATCGGAAATATGGACTTCAAAGTTGATGCCAAAGCAGTCCAGCTGTCAACCACCCACGAGGTACTTGAGGCGGCCGCAGCCACTGTAACTTTCACTTTTCCCCGACTCATTAAATGGCATACAACTAACCAACTGGTACAAACACTCCCACTGGCTGGGTGGTGCAAGAGTCGCATCGTCAGTTACTGGTTTATGTCAGTGAAGTGTCGTTTTTGCCCTGGTGGCCATTATTATTACAAATTGCACTGCTTTTGCACTGTGTTGCCTGCGCCCTGATTTTTGCATTGCTATTATTTATCAAACAACAGAGCCAAAAACAATATGAAAACACACATTATTGCATTTCAAGGGAACATTTGGAATCTAATTGGTGCTCACCCTTGTTGTATGATTAGGGTGATCTGTTCCAAATGGGGGTCAAGGCTGCTGGCTTATTTGTGGCCTGAGGAATCAGAAGACAAATCTCGGCTTTTCCACTTCAGCAAAACTGTTTGATCCTGAACACACACATCTCATTGTGTGTCAGCACCCATAAGTCACAGGCTCGAGAATAGTCTTTACCGGCATTGGACGCAGGGCTCGAGAGTGTGGTGCAGGTAGAAAGAGGCATGCAGTGGAATCTAGACAAGGTAGCCTTGATATTCTGCAACCCAGGCATTCAGAAGCGCTGGGTTTCTGACAAAAGTTGGAGGATCAGCACCTATTCCTTTACAAATTAAGCACTGGACAGTTCACTGGTCCGACTCATCATAAAGCAGCATGGAGGCTTAATGTGCCTCCTGCAAAGCACAATGTGTAACATGCCTGTCACTGATTTGCATTTTATGTACATAGGTCAGTTGGTTGCTGCTTTTGTTGCAGAGATTCTTATCTTCTGGTCATAAATTATATTACTTGCAATATGTAACTCAGTGAGTTGTGAACCAGCATTAAGGATCTACATGCTTTATTTTGTTTCATCATTCTTTCTTTATTTGAAGGTTGATTAAAAAGGGTTCTTTTGGTCGTAAAAATACTTATTAGTACAGACAACCCCATCCACTGCATCCTGCATGCCACACAAATTTCGGTCAACATCGTTCTGGGTCAACTAAGGCAAAAGCAGTCCTGAGTTGCTTTTGTTCTGGTTTAGTGAGGACCTGGCCTGGCATTTGGGTGGACTTTTACCATTGGAGCATGGTTGATAGGGATTTGCATGTGGCTGGGGGCAAACTGAGGTGGCATGGTGTGCAAAATTACGATGGATTGAGTTCTGCCGCAAGTAATTACTAGAGACTTAGATTAATTCAAGAATTCCGGCCATCACTTTTTGGTATACTTTATTTTGTTGTCTTAAGTGGGACAGGAATGCCCAGACGCAAGTCCCATGCACACTTTGTCACTAGAACCAAGATATACCTCATTGATGAGCCCTAAATAGGGCAAAACCGGTCCTGAGTTGCTTGTGTTCCGGTTCAGGAAGGACTTAGTCTGGCAGCTCGGGCTGGACTGTTCCCAATGGAACAGCATCAAGATTGATTTGCATAAGGCTGGGTCCAATCTGAGGTGGCATGGTGTGCAAAATAACGAAGTGCCCAAGCATTTCCTCAATCACTTTTTTGTTTACTTTAATAGGCATCTCTATTACAAAACATTTTTTTTTATATAAATCCACAACAGGCGATAGGGGTGTCAGGAACACCAGAGACAAGCTTATGGTCATGCTCCTGATTTTAAGCGAGTATTTAAAAAAATATATATATATATTCTCTTATATATTCTTCTCTCACCTTCCCTTTAAAATTGTTGAATTGTTTTGTTCTACTTAGCATGTTCCCTTTTCTTACCCTTCCCAAAGAATAAATGCTCAAAAATTTGGTTATAATGCATGTTCCTTTTCTTACCTTCCCTTATTGCTAAATGATCGAAATCTATTTAATACATCTTTTGCATAGTTATATTCTGGTTCTGATTTTCATTAATGAGAGTCTTGTAGTGTTTAATATTTGGATCATGACCATTTAAGAAACTTAGATAAAGAGTTTTAAAACTTCCCGAGTCTGTGGTTGTTATATGAGTGCAAATGCTATTGTTTATCGAACTATCTTTATAACTAACTCCCTGATCCAATAGGTTACAGGTACCAACGACAAAGATTGGTAAGTCAATGGTATAGGACCTAGTAGGAAAATATCTGGTAGAAGAGCAAAGGTTACCTGATTTAAATAAATGCGTTATTGATTATGGGCCCAGGTGAGTATGGTAAATTTATAGTTGGGTGACCTGCGCGCTCTATCACCCTAGCCCTCTTTCTTGAAAATGGGAGCCCAGTGCCATGATGAACTGGAGCCACCTGTGTATAATTGTGTGTTTACCTTGTCAAGCGCCAGGACGTCCCTTCGCTGGAGCAGCTGTGTGTGATATAAGGGCCCATAACATAACATAACATAACATAACATAACATAACATAACATAACATGTGATGAGGAATCTTGGGTACTCTGTGAGGAGACTCCCTTTTCTTTGGAATTTTTTCCTAAACTAGAAACTCTGGATTGCCATTTCTTTCTGATTGCCAATTAAAGGGTCTCACTGTAAACCCTATTCTATGTGTAAGAAAGTTAAACATGGTTAATAAAGAGCAATCTGGTCAATTTTTTCTTCCTCATGATGTAGCAGAAATATAGTCATCTTTTCAGCCGATGCGGATGTCATACATATTTTCTGCCGATGTTGATGACTACAGTTAAAGCCAACAGGAAATTACATTTTATTGAATTTGCTTACTGGTTCTTCTTCGTAGATCATCTGGATTTAGCCCACACAGATATTAGTTTGTGCAGCGTTGTTTACTGCTCAGCACCGGCATCTGTTTCTAAACATCAGGGAATATTGTGTATCTCTATTTTCAGAAGAGCAGATCAGTGGAAAGTTTGAATATTTAATAAACTTAAAAAATCTTCAAGCTAGGTTGTCCAGGTCATTCCTGCAGTTTGAGGTGACCTGGAATAGTCCAAAATGTGACACTTTTTCACTAGTAGGTAATACTATCGCTGACATACAACAATCGTGACAGGAGCTATAGATGGTTCCAACTACATTGGATGTGATTGAAATACATTGATACTGGCACTTTTTTTTTCTTCTAGAAATTAAGAACAGCATTAGTCAAACTTTTATTTTCAATATTAGATGCAGCTGATACTTCAATAGAACATGGAGGTTTTAACAAATCATTAACATATTTCTCCCCATTGAAGATACAATTGTTTCTGCTGAATGTAAAGCTTAGCAGTGACAATTGTTTAAACTTCTTGTGTGGAGTGGTTGCCTTTGTGCTTCAGCAGTCTTTGGGCCAGGTTAAGATTTCGATGGATGGGTCACTCGTAACAACGGTGGCGGATATCCCGTTTGTCGAAATCTAAATGCTACTAGTTCTTATGGGATTTATATTTCCGCGGATGGGAATCTAAATGCTACTAGTTCATATGGGTTTTATATTTTGGCAACGGGATATCTATAGGCCTGGGCATGAAATTCCGCTCTGCTCGTGGAGTTTGCAGAGTTTTCCCCACTCAGTGCTCTGCGTAGCATGTTGAGTGAAGTTTTTTCCTCGCTTGCGCTCGCCAATGGCAAGTTGGCAAGCGCGGTGAGCTAGTGAAGAAAATCTTAACCAGAACTCTTCCCGGTGAGATTTCTCAACGCGGGTGGTCATAGATGGCAGCTAGCGCTCGCGTTGAGAAACTTTCCATTTGCGTTGAGGAAGCTGCTGCTCAAATAGAGCAGAAAGAAGCAGCGCCCTCTTGCGCTGCGCATGGTGCTGTCTGCACTAATTTTTCAGCATGTGACAAACACCGGGTGCTAAAAAACAGTGCAAGCGGTGCAACCTAACTCACTATGCTGATTGCGGAACTTCATATAATATGGCAGAGTTTTTGGGTCTATGCAGAACTCCGCAAACTCTGCCCAGGCCTAGCTACCCGTCAACATTGTGATGGAGTAACCTGTTCGCTGAAATCTATATCAGATTGTTAGTCTGAGACTTGATTGCTCCAGAGACTCCTCCCATTGTGTGTTCATTTACAAAAGTAACATCAATGTTTGTTGGCTTCTCTTTTTTGATGCAGAGTTGCAGTCATAGCCTGGGCGGCACCTCTGCAACATGTGCAAGTGACTCACAGGAGCCCTACGGGCACATGCTCCAATTAACAGAGGCTCTCATGGAGGCCTGCCTAGGGTGCTGATGGGACAGTGGTGGTTAGCCAAGTTGAGGATGTTTGATTCTTCCACCAAAGCAAGTTCAGCTTCTATTTCAGGTGAAATGGAGAAGGTGTTCTGACTTCAGTCTTGTCTGTTACTTTTTTCTGTATCTCCCCTTACCTGTTCCTAAATGATGGCACATACCTACATAACATTGCAGTATTAAAGGTCCATAAGAATATTGCACATTTGTTATTTTTTGTGGATTTATATAGCGCAAACTCGACCTGAAGGTATTGGAGCGTTTTACATGAGCACCGGTCATTGCACCCTCTGGAACCGACGCAAGCGGTCCGGTTGCTGGAAGTCCTCCTGCATCATCCTTAAGGAATATTGGGCAGCAAAGGACATAAGCGATTAATTCACCTGCGCTCAACATAACAAGGGCTACCGGCAATACAACACAGAGGACAGCCATTGATCTTCCATGAATTGCTTAAACCCACATACTCCATAGGGAACCCAGTCGGGTTTCCTAGTGAGTAAACAGATTTTATATTCACCTGCACATGTTTCTTCACTCACAGCACTAATATTCTAGCAATTCGACAATCTGATGTCCCTAAAAACTGTAGGTCCTGAAGAGACCCTACATCCTTATTAAGGTCGAAACGCTGTAGACAACTGAGAAAAGTGAAGTACTGAAACTGACATTCTATCATTATATAGATGTTAAATATTGTGAAAAATGAAAGTGGTCGCTTTTTGGATAAAAAAACTTTTTGAAACCTTGTCACATATTGTGTCGCAAACGCCATTTCTATGTTTTTGGGTTCATAATTTCACTTGGGACACATTACACAACTGTAAATAACCTTTGATATTTAGTGTAAGAATTGTTTTCAATGTATATGGAAATTAAATACAGTTTCCTTTGGAAAACGCTTTTCTGTGTTTTTGGCCTGTTTTTTCTCTATTTGTCCTCTCACCTAAATTCTGTATATATATGCAAATGTTCGCTTCCTCTTGATCACATTAATAAGTATTCACTCCACAGGAGCCATTGTTTTTCTTATAATAGGGTGCTGATGGGACAGTGGTGGTTAGCCAAGCTGAGGATGGTTGATTCTTCCACCAAAGCAAGTTCAGGTGAAATGGAGAAGGTGTTCTGACTTCAGTCTTGTCTGTTACTTTTTTCTGTATCTCCCCCTTACCTGTTCCTAAATGATGGCACATACACACATAACATTGCAGTATTAAAGGTCCAAAAGAATATTGCACATTTTTTATTCTTTGCAGATTTACATAGCGCAAACTCGACCTGAAGGTATTGGAGCGTTTTACATAAGCACCGGTTATGTTACACAAGGACACATTCATTTTTTATTTTTTTTCTCGTAGACACGGGGAAATTAAGTGATTTGCCCCCTATCACAGGATGTGGACGCGACCCCGAAGATCGAAACTTGGTTTCCAGCACCAAAGTCGGCAGCTCTAGCAGTCAGACCACATCCTCTCCCCATTGAAAGCTACCAGTCTATCTTCCTAAAAAGAATGACGTTTTACGTGCTAAGTACAAATATGATTGCCACCTTGTTACTAGGTTATGTATTCCTGTTTTTAAATATAAGTAATTATTTTAAATGTATAGAGGTTTTATTTGCTATCCTAAATGACCATTAAAGAAAACAGGCAGAATAGAGTTAGAAAAATAAAACACGTTTCACAACTGCGTTTGAATTGCATTTTCTTCAACTTGCACTACCTTGTGAGAAGTGACAATCAATTTTCCAGATTCTACAGTTTATTTCTTAATATGAAAAATGCAGGCAGTGCTGGATAATTTGAATGTTATGCCTTTGGGGTACATTTGGTCTACTGCTGATCGACGTATTATAGGAGAGCGCAGCAGCGACTACGATGTCAGCCTTTTCCCACTTGTTTAGGGATTTCGACCCGTTATCCGATTTATTTTAGTTGGTTTTATCGCTACTTTGCTAGAAAGACGCCAGACTAATTTATAGGTGCTATAAATAACAGCGACTATGGCTCTTATACATTGACAGAAGCACTTTGATTTGTGTAAGGCTTCAATTTCCCAGGGAGTATAGCTGGCAAATTTTCATTTTGCATACCTGAGACATGCCCCGGTTACTTACCGGTAATCTTCATTACTCCGAGTATAGTCTTCCTCGCCACATGACTTACAAAGTGAGCTTCAGCTCCACACCAGAACCCTCCAAAGCAAAAAGTTAGCCTCCCATGCCTCCCATCCCTTCCCAAGATGGCCGACCCATTACCACCTGACCTCTATAAGAGGCAGGCTGGCCCAACCCATCAGCCTGTTTTTTTAGTTCTGCGCGTCATTCTCTCCAGATGCGTCTTCGGGTAAGTGTGATTCTGCTGTAGCTGGAGCGTGGGTCCTTGGTTGGCGCTCCTGCTCTAGCTGACTCTGGGACTTTTGGACCTCCCCCCTTCCTTCCCCCGGTCTCTTTTGGGCCCGGTTAGTCTCTGCTTTAGCGGGCCAGGAGTCAATAGGGGGGGCGAGCGGGGTTTGGGCTCTGCTGGTTTGGCGCCTTTCCTGCCCCTCGCCTCGCACTTTCATGGGCTGATGTCCGCTTCGGGACTCTCTGGCTCCTGCTTCCTTCGGGGTGCCGCGACCTCTCAGGTTAAATGCCCGGTTGTCCCTGGGGCTCTGGCATTTTTTCGGCAGTTTTCTGCCGTTTTCGGCCCCGACGAGGTAATTTACAGGTTTTCAGTTCCTTTTTTAGTGACATTTCACTGTGACACTTTATAGGGAGTTCTAGAAAGCAGTAGTTGTCATGTAATGAGGTAAATATCGGGAAAGTGTCCATTTTGTGTAAAATGTGACAGCTTGAAACTGCCTTGAAATAGATGCAATATCTCTGAGGTTTTGAGGTTACTAAATATCGCTATCTGTACTGGACGCAGGCCACCTTCCTTGCATCTTCCACGGCAGTTTCTCCACCAAAACAGAGAGGAGCGTCGCCCCACTGCTTTTCAGCAGTGCCAAAAAGGAAAAATAACATAATAATAACATGATGTACTGATTCCAGATTTGGTGTAAGACGTGGCTTGGCTGTTGTCACAGAGTGGTTGATGCAATTAAGTGCACATGACGGTTTGGCCGGCCGTCCAAGCCAGCCAATCAGTCATGCGTGCTTAGCATGTTCTCCACTCCACTGTATTGCAGAGCCTGTGTGGAGAACATGCACAGGCTCCCGCTCCTTGTCTGAGCAACGAACCAGACGACTCAGACCAATCACAACACTGCTGTCAGGCTTGTGACAGGAGCGTCATGATTGGCTAGGGGAGTCTGGGAGCATGTGTGCTTCCGGTTGACAGAAGAGAACAGAGGAGAGGTGGCGGCCGGTCATCTGGTAAGTGATATATATATATTCTTTTTACCCCCTCCTCTTGCCTCCCTACCACTTTCTGCCCAGAGCAGCCGCTTCTGCCTCTTTTACTCACACATACTTTCCAGTGTGCTCATCTGGGCCCTGAGCTGATGGAGGGTTGTAGACCACGATTGATGATTAGTGAAGCCTTACATAAAACACAACACATTGAGCAGCAATCAACATTTGTGGCATGTACAATTATCTAATATTTGTATTGGTTCATTGTGTTTGTACTGCAAGCACCTTTGGTGCTTCATCCTTCCATAAGTGAGCTAGGGAAGCAAAGCGGCCTTTTTTGACTTTGGCAGTGTTTAGACCTACCTTAGGCCTTAATTCTCCTCCAGACTCAGCACTTCGTCCAGGAAACAGAAGATTCTGCATCAGTACTCACCACTAAATCAGGCTTCTAGACTGCTGGACCACAAGGGAACAAAGATCCCTTCTCTTTGTATAAAACACCCCATTTCTTCTTACTGCTGAATATTCCTAAAATCCACAGGTCTCGGTGAGGAAAAGGCCCAATGGCTACTTGGCCCCAAACTATGGAACTCTCTACTGTTAGAGCTACACTAACTGGACCACGAACTGTCCCTCTGCGAGGCCTTGAAAACGTGGCTGTTCAGGATCTCGTTTCCCTTCTGTGCTGTCCAGCGACATGAAACGTCTGTACTAGTGCAGGGAGGCCTCCTCGGAGCCATGAGTTATATAAAAACTCGCGGAAAGAATTGTCTATTTCATATTCATTCTTCTCTATCACCTTTTGTTGTTTCCCTCCTCCCGACTTTCTCTCACACTTAACCCTTCACTATTGCTTTGCCAATCTCTCATTCTTCACCACCTCCCCACTCAATTGTTCCTCTCGTTTCATCGTCTCCCTCTTGTGTCTTCCTCATTCTTTCTTTGTCTCATTCCTCTCACAATCCTTCGGCCTATCTTTTTATTCATTCCTCTCCTCTCTTCTCCCTCCTAGTGTCTGTCCCTCACTGTTCCTCTTTCCACTCGTCTCCCTTCTCATTTTTCCATCTTCTTGCTTCTTTTATCACTCTCATCTCATAACATCCTTCTTAGTCCTCCTTGTGTCTCTTAGGGGCAGATGTATCAAGATTCCATTTTGCGATTCCTAAATAGCGATTTTTAAGGAATCGCTATTTAGAATTAGCAAAATGGAATGTATGAATAAAATCGCTATTTATTTGCGATTCCTTAATCTTCCTTATTTGCGAATTCGCATTTTGCGAATTCGAAAATAAGGAATAATTTCCCATGCATTCCTATGGGCCAGAAGGCCCATAGGAATGATTGTGAAGTAATTCTCAAATTGCGAATTTGCAATATGCTAATCGCAATTTGAGAATTATTTCAAGGGTGCAGGAGTGTCTCAAAGACACCCTGCTGCACCCCTGAAATGTACATGTGTGTGCATATGGCGCACATACATGCCCTACGGGCATGTGTGTGCGTCACATGCCACCATCAAAAATGCTAAAATGTGCATTTTTTAAAGACTTCTCAAATTACCATCAACTACAACTTGGTGGTAATTTGCGAATTCTTAAACATAAATCGCAATTCAAAAATGCTTCATACATAGCAGTTAAGGAATCGCAAAATTGCGATTCCATAAATGCTATGGCAAAATAAGGAATCGCAAATTTTTGCTATTCCTTATTTTGAGAAATTTTGATGCATGCCAAAACTTAAAAAGACCTTTTGCGATTCGCAAAGGCCGAAGTTCTGCGTATTTCGGCCTTTGCGAGTCGCAAAAGGCTTGATACATCTGCCTCCTAGTCACCTTGCCTCCGCCATGGTCCTTTTTGTTAGGTCTCGCGACCTATCGATGTGCGCAAGCGCATCGAGCGGAGCGAGAATTCAAGTGGCGAAAACATCGTCAAACCAAAGGGCTTTCAGCCCCGCGGTTTTCATGAAGTTCACGTGACAAGCACGCGCATTCAGGGCCAGCCCAGCACATCAAAGGGCTTCTCCTCCCCTAATTATTCATGGCCGGCCGCAGGCCGGCCGTACTCTGTTTCCCAAGCCCGCCCCCATCCTCCACGCATCTCCTTTCACCGTGCCTGCACTCTATACTTACCCACATCGCATCGCCTACAATAATGTCCTTTGAAATCTGCAGGCTGATTCATTCATCTGTTATTTGAGTCACATTTATTTTTACGATTTCGAATATTTTAATTAATTGTGTTAGACTTTTTGAAAAAGTAAAAGTTTTTGCAATTTTGCAACGAGAAATATATATTTTATGGTATAATTTATGGTGATGTCGTTTCTGCAAGCTTCATAAATAAAATTGCCCACTTTCCCACAATTGCAGAGTACAGCGTGTCCTTGCTCACAGAGCAGCATACTGCGTGAAACGAAATGCGTTGTCAATTAGACATTTTGGGAAGGAGATCTCTGTTAATCAGTTTCCAGTTTGCGTGTGCACTCTTGCTGATGCTGTGTGGTGGTGTGGTTTCACTAATGTTCTAAAAGTGACACTTCATTCTAACTTTTCTATAGTTTGGGACTAATAATGGCCCCTTTACAAGTAAAAGAGAATAAATGAAAAACGTGAAATAGTGTAATATGCACGCGCATCGGCAGCATTTCTCCTGCACAAGGCTCGCAAAAGGCTCTCCTCCCTCCCCACATCAAAGGCATCAATCACCCTCCCACAGGCTTCCCCAGCGCTGCCCCGCCCCCTGCTTCACGGCCAGGCCATCTGTTCCCAGCAGCAGCATTTCTCCTGCGCCAGGCCACATCATAGGCTCTGTGCCACTTTCACCCACACAGCACCACTTTCAGACATGCAACGCCACTCACACCTACGCAAGCCCACTATCACCCACGCAACACCACACTCACCCACGCAATGCCACTCACCCAAGCAACACCCCTCACACACGCAACGCAACTCATCCACGCAACGCAACTCATTCACGCAACCCCACTCATCCACGCACCGCTACTCATCCACGCAACGCCACTCATCCATGCAACGCCACTCATCCATGCAATGCCACTCATTCACGCAACGCCACTCACCCACGCAATGCCACTCACACATGCAACGCCACTCACACATGCAACACCACTGACGCATGCAATGCCACTCACACACGCAACGCCACTCACCCACACAACGCCACTCACCCACGCAACCCCACTCACACACGCAACCCCACTCACACACGCAACCCCACTCATCCACGCAACGCCACTCATCCACGCAACGCCACTCATCCACGCAACGCCACTCACCCACGCAACGCCACTCACCCACGCAACGCCACTCACACACGCAACGCCACTCATCCACGCAACGCCACTCATCCACGCAACGCCACTCATCCACGCAACGCCACTCATCCACGCAACGCCACTCACACATGCAACGCCACTCACACATGCAACGCCACTCACACATGCAACAAAACTCACCCACGCAACCCCACTCATCCACGCAACGCCACTCACACATGCAACGCCACTCACCCACGCAACGCCACTCATCCACGCAACGCCACTCATCCACGCAACGCCACTCACACATGCAACGCCACTCACACAAGCAACGCCACTCACACATGCAACGCCACTCATCCACGCAACACCACTCACACATGCAACGCCACTCACACATGCAACGCCACCCACACATGCAACGCAACTCACCCACGCAACCCCACTCATCCACGCAACCCCACTCACACATGCAACGCCATTCATCCACGCAACACCACTCACACATGCAACGCCACTCGCACATGCAACGCCACTCGCACATGCAACGCCACTCACACATGCAACGCCACTCACACATGCAACGCCACTCACACATGCAACGGCACTCACACATGCAAACGCCACTCATCCACGCAACGCCACTAACACATGCAACGCCACTCACACATGCAACGCAACTCACCCACGCAACCCCACTCATCCACGCAACGCCACTCACACATGCAACGCCACTCATCCACGCAACACCACTCACACATGCAACGCCACTCACACATGCAACGCCACTCACACATGCAATGCCACTCACACATGCAAACGCCACTCATCCACGCAACGCCACTCACACATGCAACGCCACTCACACATGCAACCCCACTCATCCGCGCAACCCCACTCACACATGCAACGCCACTCACACATGCAACGCCACTCATCCACGCAACACCACTCACACATGCAACGCCACTCACACATGCAATGCCACTCACACATGCAACGCCACTGATGCATGCAACGCCACTCACACACGCAATGCCACTCACCCACGCAACACCACTCACACACGCAACCCCTACTCATCCACGCAACGCCACTCACCCATGCAACGCCACTCAAACATGCAACGCCACTCACCCACGCAACGCCACTCATCCACGCAACGCCACTCATCCACGCAACGCCACTCACACACGCAACGCCACTCACACATGCAACGCCACTCACACATGCAACGCCACTCACACATGCAACGCCACTCCCACATGCAACGCCATTCATCCACGCAACACCACTCACACATGCAACGCCACTCACACATGCAACGCCACTCACACATGCAACACCACTCACACATGCAACGCCACTCACCCACGCAACGCCACTCACCCACGCAACGCCACTCACCCACGCAACGCCACTCACCCACGCTACGCCACTCACCCACGCTACGCCACTCACCCATGCAACGCCACTCACTCAAAGCCATTCACACCCACGCAGTGCCACTTTCACCCACACTGTGCAGTGCACAATAGGTCTCGCATTAGGAAAGTTGGAGCTATTGGTTTTGTAAATGACAAAGCCCTTTATGTTTTTAAAATGAAAACAAAAATAAAAGGCATTGTTATTTGCAATTGTAATAGCTCCAACTTTCCTACTGCGAGACCTATTGGCAACGCCAGTGCTTGTTGCACTTAGTGTTTCCATGCAGCATTTATCTGTCGCTTTTTCCCCTGGAATCTCCCACTTTTTGTCTTCTCTCTTCTCACAATCTCTTTTTACGTGCTTTATCTCCCTTCTTATTCCTCTACCTCTTCTATGTGTGTCGCTTTCCCCTTCCTCTCAAGGAAAAAATGACTTACATGGCCGCGCATCAACATAGAAACACAGACAGCAAGGCACTAAAGAACTCAATTAAAATAAACATATAAATCCAGCCTCATGGGTGTTAATTTAACTGTGTTCTGATAAGAGGTGCTAACTCGTCATGCCTTTGAGCACATAAAACCCTACCTTTCCGTTTTTCAGTCGATACTCTCTAAATATGAACTAAGGGAAATATTATGAAGCAGGGCGTTAAAAATGATCGCCGTTTTAGCTGCAGAAAACTGCCGCTAAAGCGGCGATAATGGGCTTGATAATATGGCCTTGTGAATTCCAATAGAAACCCATGTTCTGGTGTGAACATGGGCTTCTATTGGAATTCTCCAAGGCATATTAGCAAGCCCATTATCGCCGCTTTTGCTGCAGTTTTCTGCTGCTAAAACGGCCATCATTTTAACAACCTGCTTCATAATATGCCCCTAAATTTGTCAAAGTCTGCCGGAACAGCTAATGAAAAGCGAGGTTCTGCCAAACCCTGGCCACCTGCTCACACTAGAATGACAGCTAGTATGCGATCAGGGTGTCAAAGCTCCATACTGTGTCAGACTGTTGCTCACCTGCAACTGCTTATTTATTGCAGGCCAAGCCTCCACAGTCGAACTGATGCTTTGAGCTCAGGGAGCTGCCGGTGCAGCACTTAGGTTCGGCTGGTATGGGACCCCGGTGCACAGTGCACAGGAAGATGAACTGAAGAGAATGTGATGTAACAGCCAGAGGTGCCGCCTTTGAAACTGAGGAACCAGGGGCCATATTATCAAGAAAGGGCGATACATTTTAGCCGCTTTTCTCGAATGGGAACTGCTGCTAAAGCGGCGATAATGGGCTTGATAATAGGCCCTTGTGAATTCCCATAGAAGCCCAGGTTAACACCAGAACCTGGGCTTCTATAGGAATTCACAAGGGCCTATAATCAACCCATTATCGCTGCTTTAGCTGCAGTTTCTGCAGATAAAAGTGGCAATAATTTATCGCCCGTTCTTGATAATATGGCCCCAGGTTCGAGTCTCAGCATCTGCCCATCATCCTGTGATTCTGCGCTCACTTAATCTCCCCGTGCCTGCCAGAAATTAATGTGTCCTTGTGTAATGTAGCTGACTCTCATGTAGTGGCGAGTTCACGTTACATAAAACTGAAAACAAAAAAGAAAAGAAATGGTGGGGACTTACGAAGGGGTGAGTGAGGCTTGAGCAGTGCCTCAGTGTTATTGTGACCAGAAAAAGTAATTACACCGTAAAAACCTTGCAGGCTCCGGTTGGTTTCCATAGCAACCAGTCACCCTTCCTTGACCTGGGCTCAGCTCATAATTCTGTCTGTACAGTACAGCAAGCACAAATTATGCATGATGGTGGCATGTTAGTGCGGTGGTGCAGACACCAAGCACTAAAATGTGTTACTCTAACCCTTGGCTTAGTAGGAGGAATCTTCCCAGCTCTTAGGGGCTGCGATGCTGAGGGGCTCCTGCTCTGCAGCCTTATATAAATTTAATAGCATCTATCACATGCGACTTCTCACAAAGAAAGTGCAAAACATTGAGCATGAACGTGAAAACTTGTTCATTTGTTGTGTTGATAGGTCGCCGCTTTAACTGATGGAATACCAAGTCAAATGTGCGCTGTCCAAGGTAAGCGTTACTTCTAGGCGCTATAGTATCCTTAAAAGATTTTGCTACTGCAGTGACATGTTCTAAGAAAGGGAGGTAGGAGCAGTAAACTATACTATTAGAGCAAAGTGGTGAGCGTGTTGATGTCCTGGCCGAACGAGATTCCTCCGTAAATCCTGCACTCATGTTGCTCAGAGAACATTGTTATATAAAGCTTGTGCTGCAAATTAACTTTTTGTCTAGTCAGCATGGACTTCATTTAGGGGTAACTACCCTTAGCTCAGTCCTTGCTACCCATGGCACTGCCCTTGGCAGCCCTGCCGTCACATTGCAAAAGGTGGGTATTTTTGTGAGAAAAAAAACGACATAGTCAACAGCAGCAGTAGCTTTAGGCCCAGGTGTCTCCAACGAGTAGCTCGTGAGTTACGAGTAGACTCCAGTTACCTGTGAGTAGCTCTCCTGCGTGCAGCCCACCTACTAACAGAGAAGGTTTTTCAAAACGAAAATGTGTGTATTTTCAAAACCCATAAGCTGATATTTGGGAAAAATTATTGCATTTTCAAAACATATGATATAATATGATATAAAGGCTTTTGTAGCGCGCTCTGTTACTAAAATAGTATCCTGGCGTGGAAGGTGATGCAGATTCAAAAGGCAAGAAGGAGTTAACAGTTTAAAGAGTAGTACTAAACAAATGAGTTTTCAGCCCCTTCTTAAAGGCCGTAATGGTCGGAGCAGCCCTAAGATGGAAAGGGAGAGCATTCCAGGCCCTAGAGGCCCTGACCGAAATGGACTGGCCACCTAGTCGGGAGTACTTAAATCTAGGCACAATCATTTGGCACTGGTTAGCCGACCGGAGGCATCGATTAGGGATATACAAGGCAAACCTTTTCCTCAGGTAGACAGGACCAGTCTGATGGACCGCGCGGAAAGAAAGGACAAGAATTTTGAACATAATCCGGTGAACAACCGGGGAGCCAGTGGAGGCTGGGAAGGCAGGGAAGGACACTAGATCTCCTGGGTAATTTAAACAAAAGCCTTGAGGCCGCGTTTTGGATGACCTGGAGACGTTGAATCAGATAAGCAGGTAGACCACAGAACAGACCGTTCGCGTAGTCTAGCCTGGAAAGTATTAGAGCACGCAAAACCGTCTCTTTAGCCTCTCTCGGGAGGAGGGGAAAAAACCTACGTAGGGCTTTGAGAGTGGCAAAACAAACCCCGTGAGTTTTTTAATGTGGTCCTCAAACTTAAGGTTGTTCCCAAACCAAACTCCAAGGTTTTTTGCTGGGCCACCTATGGATTTTGGGCAGGGCAGATCACGGGGCCATAAAAGATCACTGAATTTATCAGGAAAGGAGCCATAAAAGAGAACCTCGGACAAAAGTTGGGTATCGTCGGCGTAGGACATAATTTTGGACCCCAGCTGTTCGGCTAGATAAATCAAAGGGGTTAAATAAACATTAAAAAGCAAGGGACTCAGAGTAGACCCCTGAGGAACTCCTGTGGTGAGTTTCTTAGGTAAGGAGGCGTGTGGAGGCATCCAGACCTGCTGCGTCCTATTGTCCAGAAAAGACGTCAGCCAGTCAAGTGCAGGGCCGGTAATGCCAACGGCAGCTAGTCTAGTGAGGAGTAGAGTATGGGGCACAGTATCGAAGGCGGCAGAGAGGTCTAATAAAATCAGAACCGCTCTGCCACCTCCGTCAAGGCACTCCCGAATAGCCTCCGACATTTCGACTAGCGCCGTTTCGGTTCTGTAAGCAGCCCGAAATCCAGACTGAGCTGGATGCAGTGCCTGAGATGATTCAACAAAATTGTCCAACTGTTTGAAAGCGATCTTCTCGCAGACCTTTGCTAAGGCTGGCAGTAATGATATAGGCCGATAGTTGGAAGGCACAGCTGGATCCAGCCCAGTCTTTTTCAGAAGCGGCAACAGTTTAGGTTGCTTCCAACAAAGCGGGACAGTTGCAGAGAAAAGGAAAGATTGACAATCTGGGTGACCTCTTTGCCTACTGTTTCAGCTACCCCCCCCCCCCCCCCCCCGAGGACCCTGGCAGGACAAGGGTCAGAGGGAGACCCCGACTTCAAGGCTGTAAGGATTGCAGTAATGTCGGACTCAGTAGATGGAGAGAAGATAGCAAACTGCTCAGCTGGCTTCGGCACAGTGGAGGGGAGGGTGCAGGGGGGGATGAAAAGCCGTCACAAACGACGTGCAAGTCCTCTTGAATTTTGAGGATTTTGTCTATGAAGAAAGAAGAAAGCTCTTAGCACCACTGCTCGGATGAGGGCAGCAGAGGTTGCGCGGCACATGGTGATAAGAAGCTTTTAACAATTGAAAATATTTCCTTGCTATTATTATGTGCTTTTTCGATTCGCCCGGCATAATAGCTGCTCTTGGCAGTTCTAATAGCAGCATAGTAGTTTTTTTGCGCCGCCCGCAGATCTCTCTTTGCCTCGGGTAGGTAGGCTTGTCTCCACACCCGTTCGAGTTTCTTACATCCCAGTTTTAATTCCCGGAGGGTGTGGGAGAACCATGGTTTGGAGGGGGTAGACCGCAGCCTACAGATACAGCCTTTATTGATGGAGGCAGCAGACCCATGTTCCACCCAGCATTAAAAGGTACTAACCGCCACTTCCACCTCCGAGGTCAGTATTGGACGGGTTTGAGACAAAAATTCAGTCAGGGTGACTAAATTGATCCTCTGTGAATGGGCAAGTGGAGGGCCACGCTACGTAGCAGCATCCAAAGACCAGGAGAACCTGATCAACTTATGATCCGACCATGTCACGCTCTCAGGGCAGGCCATGACAATATCGAAATTAGAGCAGACCAGATCTAAGAGGTGGCCCCCCACATGGGTTAGAGTGTCAACCCATTGTTTGAGATGGGCCATAGAGAGGGCTTCACCTAGACAAATGGCCTCAATGGAGTCTAGGATTTCAACATGGATGTTAAAATCCCGCAAAAGGAGATACCTTGAATATCTTAAAGCACGCAGAATTATAACCTCTTCCAGTGCCCCCACAAAGTTCCCAACAAATCCCGGAGGCCGGTACAGCAGTGTACCTCCTACGGTGAAGTGTGAGTTAAGCACAAGGGAGAAATGGAGCACCTCTGCGTCCACCAGCTCATCCTGGGGCTCGCAAGAGAAGACCCACTGGTTTCTATAGATCGCGGCGACACCGCCCCCTCTTCCAAGCGGGCGGTCCACCCTCATGATTTTAAAACCCCGTGGAATAGCTAACTCCACCACCGGGGCACATGAGTCGTTTAACCAGGTTTCAGTGATAAAAAAGAGGTCAAACTGCTTCTCTGCCAATAGTTAAAAGATATCGGCAGCGTGCTTGACCAGCGACCTGGCGTTAATTAACCCCACTCTGATCAGCAAGGGGTCTGTGTTTACTCGAACATGGCAGCTTAATGTGGGATGGAAACAGAAGTTACAAACAGAGCACTCCCGAGATGAACTATCAGCCACCCCACAAGGGTTATCTCTCCCACAGTTCATGACATTCAGTGCAATGAGATCATCGTGTGAATACTGTAGGATGGTAGAATGTGGCTTCCTATGGAAACAGGCAGGGGGACTGGCACTGAGCACGTTCGGAGCAATTTAAAGCTATTATGTGAGTTGGATTGATTTATCACTCCTATTATTAACTTGGTGCTAAGGGGGTTGCATTTTTGACTTTTATGTATTACCCATGTACAGTAAATTCAAATTGCCACAGCTTTTTTTACATTTTGCCTGGAAACTCGGTCTAATGCACTGTGATCAATGCAGGCAAACTTGAAGTGGGTGGTCACTATTACATCACTAATATTAGGAGCACAGGATGATTTTCACTGAGCATAAGTAGTTAATAATACAGAAAAGGTTGGAGACCCCTGCTTTAGGCTGTGCTTCCTTGGGAAAGGACACCGTTGAAACTTGCAACAGTTTCAGTCTGTCCCATCATCTGAGGAGTTGCATAGCAACTTACCCTTTAAAGACCACTCCGTCCTCAGGCTCCACTAAGCAGGAACACGTCCCTTGCAGGCTGTGGGTTTTGGGGTGTATTTCTGAACTGACACCACGGAGGCGCAGTTGTAAGGACGGTAATGAGGAAACGGAAAACACTTACTATGACTTGTAGGCAGTCATTGTAAGTGTTTTCCGTTTCCTCATTTACATATTTGCCTAAATCCTTTAAACCAGGAATTCCTAAACTTTTTAGAACCACAAACCAAGTTTTATGAAACAAATCTTTTTATCCGTTAAGATATCAATGCGACAACAACAGCGGCCACCACCAATGACCAAGAACAAAGGTAAGTATCTTATGAATAGGACACAGCTAAATGCCTACAACCCGGAGGCTGGCAGCTGAGGTGTGGACAAGCATTGAGGTACATAGAGATAGCATGTAGATGAAGAGCAGTATGCTTTCGCTATGTCCCATGCAATGCCGGGGCCAAATCAAAACAAGAGATCGTCCTCAAGAGTGTTTTTACAATCAGAGACAAGTCCTGATACTCAAACTAAGAAAGATCCCTGCCCTCCCATCCCACTATCCCCCCCATCTCCTCCGCACCTTGAGTAGTTCCTAAATTGTAACAAATGGAGTGGCAGGCAAGAGGTGCAAGATCTGTGAGATTCTGGGGCAAGTCAGTTCCCTAAATTCCTTGGTGGGGATTGTGATAAAAGGAACCAACAGCTCTTTATATGCTTCCGCCTTGTTATATGCCACCATTGAGAGGAGCACCATCCCCAGCCCCATCCACAGCCTTCTAAGGCAAGCTATATGGTCTGGAAACACCTTGGTGCCCTAGTGGGCGAGTAGCTCCAATCTTGCAGCATTATGGGCTAATGCTATCTGCCTCCCTCGCAAAGAGCGCAAGGGAAATGTTATTGGATTAGGGAAACCCAGTAATGTATAGGGGGGGAAGTGCTGGATGTCTGTCTGGAAAGCTTTTTTAATGTCCTACAGTATCGAGTACCAGTATCTTACCAATTTGGGGCAGTCCCAAAGTAGGTGCACTAATGAGCCTATTTTTCCACAGCCACGCCAGCTGTAAGCCGGTCAGTCTTTGTTCCAGTGGTTCAATCGGGCCGGTGTTAAGTACCAGTACGAGGCAACTTTATACGCTGCTTCCGTACCCGGGATGTCGTGCACAGTATGATGCGTTCTAAAAAATATGTCCTGCCACTCTTTATCAGTAAGGGGCCTGCCTATTTCACCCTCCCACCTTAGTTGCCCTTTATATTTCATTTCCGTGGTGACAACTGAGAGGAGAGAATACAATTCTGAGACAAGATGTTAAGCCAAGTTTTAGAACAACAAACCTTCATGACCCACCTAGCTTTATTGGGCATGAGGCAGGCAATTTTTTATGTAACTAAAGCATTGTGTGGTAGCACACTTATTTACAGGCAGCAGATTCTCCACTGAAAAGCTAACTAAATTTGCACAGGTGTACAGTTTTATTGATAAAACTACATCGCACACAAATTATAGTGTGCTGAAATTGGGTTTTAGTGAATATTTATCATTTGTGAATCAGAAAACAATGTGCTTGATTTCTTTCTTTTCTAACTGTTGAATGTATAGTTCATTGGCAGGTATATTCATTTTGTTGTGTGTTGCGAACACAATTTCATCCTACAGCCTTTCCTGCAAGATTATAACATAATTCACTTTACTTTTTGTGAAATAAGCAGTTCTCTTGTATGAAGAGAGCCACACAAGTAAAACATCTGTGAGCGAAGATTAATGTTTAGGAGAAATGGCCCAGCCATCCAACTGACCCCACCTACACTGTCTTCACTTCTATCTAATGCCTCCTGCAGCCCGGTTGTGGATTCCCCCTAACTTTTTGCCTTTGACCCTCCTGTTTGCCAGCTACATTTTTGCTGGCTTTAGAAATCTGCACAATTTACCACTGCTAACCAGGGCCAACGTGCTTGTGCTATCTCTCTAAAACACTGTAAATTTGGCTTACACCCAAGGCATATTTAATGTACTTGTTAGGCCTTAGTAATGTGGCACTACCTGTGACCAGTGCCTCTAAAATAAACACAGCTAGTGGGCCTGCAGCACTTATCGTGACACCCACTTAAGTATGTATGGATCCGGTATTTGTAAAGCGGGACTAATCATCCCCTGGTTTCTCAAGGCACTGTGGGCCATCGGGAGATTAAGTGAGCTATTGCTCAGAGTCACAGGGTGCTGACCTGAGCTGCCACTGGCGCTCGAACCGCGAGCCCAGTGCTCCAGAGTTAGCCGCTCTAGCTGCTGCACCACACCACACCACTTAACTAGCCCTTTAAACATTTTTCAGGTCTGCCACTGCAACTGTGCATGCATTTTTAAAGTCCTATGTCGGCTTGGCAAAGTGAACCTTTTGCCAAGCCCAAACCTTCCTTTTTTATACATAAAGGTCACTCTTAGGATAGGCCCTGGACAGCACTGAGTGAAGGGTGCAGTGTATTTAATAAGTAGGATATGCACTTTTAAACTTTACATGTCCTGGCAGTGAAAAACTCTTAAATTAGTTTTTCACTACTGCAAGGCCTACTTCTCCCATAGGCTAACTTTGGAGTTACCTTATTGGATGAGATAGGTTGTAATTTCCAAATGGGGCCAGGTGACCAGTTCATGTTTGATGTCTTTG
Source organism: Lissotriton vulgaris (assembly GCF_964263255.1). Classification (NCBI taxonomy): domain Eukaryota; kingdom Metazoa; phylum Chordata; class Amphibia; order Caudata; family Salamandridae; genus Lissotriton; species Lissotriton vulgaris. The sequence continues at coordinate 184,285,802 of NC_141694.1, forward strand.
GAAGTTAAATGAAAAATCCCAACTTATGAGGAAGTCAGTTCTAAATGACATTTTTGAAAATGCCACTTTGGAAAGTTGCCATTTTCCTGCCTTAGCCATTTAGTGCCTGGAGCCTGTCTGTGGGTCTCATAACTGGGTGTATCTGACAGTTGGGTTTTGTGAATTCCTCGTAGACAGCCATGCACATTAGAGAGCATATGTGTGCCTGGATGGGCCATCTCTTGCAGGATGGGTGGCGGAGCTGGGCACCGCCCTACTTACAGTTGAATAGCTGTGTACTACTTCCGAACCGATGCTTCACTGCCACGTGGATCTGCAATGTCATAAAGACCTGTATAGCATCTCAGCCCACAGCCTCTTCAGAACTGCCTCTGTTCCTCTGCTTCTCAGAACAGGCCCTCACATCCTTCATCAATGGCAGCCTTGAGGATCCTGCCGGACTCTGCATTGCGGCCTCGCAGCTACTCGGAACCAATGCATGGCCCCGATTGTGTGAAGCATCGTCAGCCTTGGATTTTGCCCTGCAAACCCTCATTGATGGAATCAACAATGACAAAGCAGGCCCTTTCACCAGAGCATCACCAGATCTCAGAACCAACGCATCGCTTCCACTGCCCAATGCCTCTTCAATGTGGATCCCCGCAACACAGCGCAATCCAGGTCTTAATCTTCTTTGTTCAGGGGGCCTAACTATGTCCCTGTAGTTGGTTTGCAGGCCAATGCGGTCAGCCTGAACTTGTGACTTTCTCCCTGTCTGGCGTGACCAGATACCCACAGTTGGCACTTTGTGCTTCTCGGCACTATTTTCACTAAAATCTTTAAAATTGTAGATCTCTGTATCTACTGATTGTATTTTTTTGCATTAGTCTTGCTTTATTTATTAAAAATAACTATTTTTCTAAGTTGGTGTGGGATGCTTTTTGTGTGGTGGTTTTCACTTTATTACTGCTTGAAGTGTTGCACAAGTATTTTACAGATTGCCTCTAAGTGAAGCCTGAATGCTCTATGCCAAGCTACTAGAGGGTTGAGCACAGGTTAATTTAGTGTTGGCTTGTGCCTCACCCTGACAAGATTTGTGGTTGCTTCTTGACCAGGGCTTGCACCCCAGTCAACCAACAACCCAATGTTTCACATTGGGGTCAGCGGTGAGGATTAAGACTTGTGTTTGTGATGTGCCATACAGTAATCCTGTGTTACACTACCATTGCATAAATAAGATCATATCGAGTTTTTAACTTCTCCTCGATTGGCTTATTTTGTTTTTTTTCCATTCTCCTTTTGACTGTCGGCTCTGAAATCACACCTGCAAGGATAGAATTTGCACTGCCCTACATGGATGCTTGCACTGTGGCCAGCTTAAAGTTCTGCAAAGAGAAGGGACTTCCAGCTTAGAGTACCACTAGGAAGGGAATACTCCGAAAGGTGGCTCTTCATCGGGGTCCATAGGAAGGTATCTGAGGGGGGGGTCACAAGTGGGGTAGGATCCCCACCAGAAGAAGGAAGGGGAGACAATCATAAAAACAGTGAGTTCTATAAAGGTCCCAAATTAGCTCAAAGGGTCAGGACTACCAATCCCCACCTGAACAGAAGAAGAAATGGTTCCCTGACAGTAACTCCTCAGTGAAGGGACCTCTTAAGTACTATGAGTGTGTGAACAGATTGGGCACTTCAAGGGGGTTGCCTAGTGTCCAAGAGAGCACACCCCCCATTGGTGGGCAGACGCCGGGGTTGATTAATGTAGCGAATGGGGAGCAGATTGCCCCAGAAAATGTGGGGAATTGCGTAGGCAGTGTCCATGTGTGACGGAGAGATGGTGCAGATAACTCACCTGCCTAGGAAAACTAAGAAATACATGCAGATGGTCACCATCAATGGACAGATGGTGGAGATTCTGAGAGACACTGGATCCAGCATGACAACTGCCATCTGGTAACCTCAGAGCAGGTAGTCCCTAATGCATTCCACCAGGTTAATGTAGCCAACAACCATGAGAGTCACAGCCCAGTGGATCTGGTTCCTTTTTGAGTTGGGGAGGGGGTCTCAGGTTTCGTGACGGTAGCTGTGAGTCCATCCATGCTTGCGGATTTTCTGCTTGGCAATGACCTAGAGCACCCGATTTGGATGGATGTAGAGCTCAGGTCACAGTTGGAGATGTTGGCATTGACCAATAGGGTGTGCCTGACCAAACCATTCATGGCCTCTAAGAGGGTAGGACTTGGAGCCTGGAAAAATGGCCCGGGTACATGCAAAGAGGAAGGGCATGAGACAAAGAAAAGCCACTCCTGAAACTGCCACGGAGGAAACTGAGCCTGAGGAAGATGCCCCAGAGCTTAAAGGGAAGGACATTGCCACCTTGGAGAACCTGCCCGAGCTGAAAAACTTGCAGAAGGGAGGAGGTCCCACCAGGGAGTAGTTCTGCAAGGGTCAGGTGGAGTGCCCTACTCTTGAGGGCCTACAGTGGAAAGCCGAGGCCCAGGCAGCTGACTAAACCGCTGGTGATCACCTGATTTACTGGGAGAACAGTCACCTGTAAGCTTAAGGTTCCTGAGCCTGGTGCAGCCCATGTTTTGGTGTTCCCCCAGTTCTACAGGGCCTTCCTACTGGAGCGGACTCAAGATGTACCCTTAGCAGGTCATCTAGGGTAGGACAAGACCTTTGAAAAGTGTGTCACCTACTTTTATTGGCTCAAGATAAGGAGACCGCAGATGCGTTCTGTAGGTCCTGAGCTACCTGCCAGGCCAGTAGTAACACAGGAGGAAAGAGCAAAGCTCCCCTGCAGCCAGTCCCTATTATTGGTACTCCATTTGAATGGGTGGGCATCACTATTGTTGGACCTGTGGACCCCAAGACGACCCTTGGAAACATGTTCATCCTTGTCTTGGTGGACCATTTCACTCAGTACCCGGAGGCCATTCCTCTGAGGACAGTGACTAGGGCATTGATGGGGATATTTAACTGTGTGGGGTTCTCCAAGGAGTTGATATCTGACCTTGGTGCCAACTTCATTTTAGACTATATGAAACACATGTAGAAGGAGTGTGGGGTACCCTACAAGTTCTCCACTCCTTACCACCCTCAAACAAACAGGCTAGTGGAGAGGTTTATTAAGACCCTCAAAGGCATGATTATGGGCCTATGAGAGCCCTTGACTGGAAGTAAGACATCCTCCTGTCATGCCTTCTTTTTGCTTACAGGGAGATACCACAGAAGGTGGTTGGCTTCAGCCCCTATTTAATTCTGTACAGACATCCTTTGAGAGGTCCTCTCATACCGTGAAGGAGGGCTTGGAGCAAGCTCCCAAGAAGGCTCCCCAGGATGTGGTCAGCTACAAGCTGGCACTCCGTGCTCAGGTGAAGCGCTTCTAGAAGGAAGCCAAAGATAATCTAAAAGCCAGACAGGAGGTCATGAAACACTGATATGACCAGAAGGCCACTCTGGTTGAGTTTCAGCCTGGCCATAATGCTTGGGTTAAGGAGCCCGTGGAGTCCAAGGACCACTGGTCTGGACCCTATGGGGTGAAAGAGTGCAAGAGTGAGGCCACCTACCTGGTTAACCTTATGATTTTAAAGAACCCTTTAAGACTCCTGCATGTGACATGCCTCAACACCCACTTTGAGAGGTCTAAGGTTGCCATGCCCTGGACACAGACGATGGAGTGGAGGAGGAGAGTGAACACTCCCTGACCTTCTTTCGTCCATGTAGAGGGATGGATCAGTGGAGGATATCAGTCTCTGCTCTACCCTGACCCTAGACAGCAGAGAATGCTGCCAGTTGTTGGGGTAGTTTGCCTCTCTCTTAGCCCTTACCCCAGGACTCAATACTTGGTGCACACATAGTATTGATACTGGGGACAACATGCCTGTGAAGAGTAAGATCTCCAGGCTGTCTAACAAGGAAGGAGCCAGCATTAAGGAGGATAACTCCAAAATGATAGTGTTAGGGGTTACTGGGCCTTTCAACAGCCCTTGGTCCTGGCCAGTGGTGTTGGTCCCCAAGGCTTCTCATCCAGGTGTCATCCCAGAACTTAGGTTCGGTGTGTATTACCAGGGACTCAGTGCGGTCACTAAGACTGACGCATACCCATCTCCAGAGCCGATGAGCTCATAAATCGCGTAGGAGCTGCCCAATTCCTCAGCACATTTAAATTAACATCTGGGTCCTGGCATATTGTCTTGTTCGAGAGGGCCAAGAGAGATCTGCATTCTCTACCCAAGAAGGGCACTTCCAGTTCTGGGTAATGCCCTTTGTGTTGAAGAACACCCCTGCCACCTTCCAGAGGTTGGTCAATCAGGTCCTGGCTGGTTTGGAGAATTTCAGTTCCGCCTTTCTAGACAACATTGCTGTCTTCAGATCTAGTTGGGAAGACCACATATGCCACCTCAGGAAGTTCTTCAGGCTCTGCAGAGGACAGGCCTGACTATCAAGGCTAGTAAGGGCCAGTTATGGCAGGGTTCAGTGGTGTACTTGGGGCACCAAGTAGGAGGAGGCAAGGTGCAGCCCCTCCGGGCCAAGATTGAAATCATTTTGGTTTAGGAGCTACACAAGACCCCGACAGAGATTCAAGCCTTCTTATGCCTCACTGGCTGTTACAGGACATTAGTCAAGGGCTGTGGCCACAGTGATGCATCTGTGAGAGAGCTGACTTCTAAGAAGCAGCCCCGACAGGTGATCTGGAAGGAAGCATGCAAGAACACTTTTTCTACCCTGTAGGAGGCCACGAGCCTTGCACCAGTACTCAAGACACCTGACTACTCCAAAGAATTTATTTTCCAGATGGACGCCTAAGAGAATGGCATAGGGACTGTGCTCTCACAGCTGAACAAAGAGGGCCTGGATCAACCTATAGCCTTCATCAGTAGGAAGGTATTTCCCTGGGGTGCAATAGAGAGGAAAGCCTTTGTAGTGGTAGGAGCACTAAAGAGGCTGAGGCCATACCTATTGTGTGCTAACTTACGGGCTCAGACAGAATACAGAACCCTCAGATGGCTAATGCAGAAGGGGAGTGAGAATACCATACTGTTGACATGGTTTATCTCCCTGCAGGTAATTGACTTTATGGTGGAACACTGTCCTTGAACAGACCACACCATTGCTGATGGTCTCTGCAGGCTTTTCCGCCTTAGTGAAGAGAACTGACAAGAGGTGGTTAGTTTTCCTCATTTTCAGCTGGAGGGGAACAGGACACATATTGAACCTGACATCCTTGGCATGGTTTTTCTCCTAATTTGTTGCCTTCAACCCATCTGTTTGCCGGCTTTGATTCTGCTGGGTTTAGGAATCTGTGCACTTCACCAATGCTAACAGTGCTAACATGCTTTTGCTCTCTCCTTAAAACATGGCAGAATTGGCTTACACCCAATTGGCATATTTAATTTACTTGTAATTCGCTAGTAAAGTGGCACTAATTGTGCCCAGGGTCTGTAAATTAAATGCTACTAGCAGGCCTGCAACACTGATTGTACCACCCACTTAAGAAGCCCTTTAAACATATCTCAGGCCTGTCACTTCTGCCTGATTGTGCAGTTTTAAACTGCCATATCAACTTGGCAAAGGAAACTTTTTTCCAGGCCTAAACCTTCTTTTTTAATACACATAAGTCAGCCTTGAGGGCAGGGTACAGTGTAATTAAAACGAAGCACATGAACTGTTAAGTTTTACATGTCCTGGTAAAGAAAAACTCTTGCATTCATTTTTCACTACAGCAAGGCCTACCTCTCCCATTGGATAACAGTGGAGTTACCTTATTAATTTAACTAGCAGCCCGTCCTGCCGTTGTCCGGGGGCAATCAGGCTTGCTCCCTAACACTGTGGCGACGCAAACGACCTTTGTCTGTGCGCTGCAAAACCAAACTCCGTTCATAACCTGCCATGGCGACTCAACCCCCAGTACAGAAAGGCAGTATGTACCCATTACACACGCCCCGCTGCAGTCTGCCAAAGTTTACCGCTCAGCCCGCTCCAGTCCACCTTAGTTCACTGCAGTCGCCCAAACCCAGGCCCCAACCACCTCCTGAGCCCAAGTTCACTGCCACCTTCAGTGCCCCCAATCAGCCACACACGCCATGCTCCCTAACACTTTTGCCACGCATCCGATGCTGCAAACGACCTTTCTCTGTGCGCTGCAAAAGCAAACCCCGTTCATAACCTGCCATGGTGACTCAACCCCCACTACACAAAACCAGTATGTACCCATTCCACACAGGGCTGCAGTCCACCAAAGTTTACCCGTCAGCCCGCTCCAGTCCGCCTTAGTTCACCGCTCCTCCCCGCGCTTGACGTACCTCAGCCTGCTCCTGACGTACCTCAGCCTGCTCCAGTCTGGCAAAGTTCTCCACTCCTCCCCGCGCTCTGCCAAAGTTTACCGGTCAGTCCGCCTTAGTTCACCGCTCCTCCCCGCGCTTGACGTACCTCAGCCCGCTCCAGTCTGGCAAAGTTCTCCGCTCCTCCCCGTGCTGATCTCCGCCGCTCCTCCTCGCGCTCCTGTACGCCGCTCCTCCACGCGCTCCTGATGTCAGCACGCAGGTCGCGGCCGGCGCTACTTTCAAGGGACTATATTTTTTCATCTTTAATTTTTTAAACAACGTATATATTTTATTTTAATATAGCCTATGTCCATCTGCACACCCCGACAATTACAATGATGTATCGGGTGTTTGAATTTGCGCTGTGGTTCCCGAGTTTACCCGCCTCAAAGGTTCACAGTTCTTACTTTATAATAGTAGAATAGATAAGCTTTAAAATGGTAATAGGTAACCAGTTCATATTTGGTGTCTTTGGAATTGTAATGACAAATCCTAACTTATGGTGAAGTCGGATTTTAAATTAAGATTTTGAAAATGCCACTTTTAGAAAGTTTAGCACTAAGGGGTTTAGGCCCAAATGGACAGATACAAGATAGGGCCAAATAAATGTGAAAAAGAATTAGGACCTGGTTATCTTCAGTCTTTTATGCTGCTTACTTTCGACAAAGATCACAAGATACGAATTCCATATAATCTGGTTATTTATTTAACTTTTTTTTATTTTTAGAAAACTTTTCTTGTATTTATGTACATTCATAAATGTATGAATAGGAACACTTCCTATTAATTTCATAGAAACATACAATAATCAAAACAATTTACATATATTTGTAACATACAGCATATACCACAAAGACACATAAATGAAATCATCCACCAATAGTAATTCAACAATTGATAGACCGTTTTCCCTTCAACATTTCTTTTAAATTGGGAAAAGGACTATCAAACACAGGGAACAATGTATGCAACCAGGTAGGGATACTACTTTAAATACCAATCCCTCAAACTATCTATACTAATATAATAAAGAGAGAGCCCAAACCTTTGAGGTGTGTAATCTCAGGAACCACAGCACCAATCACAACACCCAATACAGCGTTGGACAGGGCAGTTGCAGCAGAAGGACATAGGCTATGCAGACGCCCACCATATACATATAAAAGGTAAAAGAACCGTGCCAGCAAAGTAGTCCCTTGTGGGCGTGTCTGCGTTGTGCTGTGGGCGTGTGCTGGGGCGTGACAAATGCTGGGGGCGTGTGGAACGTTCCGCCCTTCATGCCATGTCTCATATTGTGTGCTGTGGGCGTGTGCCGGGGGTGTGGGCGTGTGCGGGGCGCGGTATTACAGAAAAAAAAGCGAGCGTTGTGCCCAATATTTCATTGTTTTTTCTTCCCAGGTTCTGTACATTCCAGCTCCGGGGGGTGCTTGCCCCGCGCTCCCAGTGACGTGCACATGCTTTACTGTATGGAGGTCAGGCATGGCGCTATTCTCAAGGGCCGAAAGGAGCGCAAACAGGGGCCATTGTGCAGGAAATGAAATCTCGCCTTAACTTGCGGTGACGCCTGAAGCGCACACTGGAGATTTTCCACGTCTGTTGCATACAGGCCTCGCGCCACGCAAATCCGGACTCAAGGCCCGCCTTCACGGAAATAGCAAGAAAGGGACTATCCCTCCCCGGTAATATGTGATGATATTCCACAAACCAACATCCCGCATACCATCACTCCGCAATTTTTATAACGCGGGACTATTACTCAGCAATGACATCATTTCTAAAACTTTTACAACGCATATGACCTTATCACACATGCCATTATAACGCAAATGCATGTGTGGTAAAGTCATATACACTGTAAAAGTACATTATTAAAACATCAAATATATGTTTGTATATATGTGTATTTATATATATATCTATACTACTATTATAAAGTAAGAACTGTGAACCTTTGAGGCGGATAAACTCGGGAACCACAGCGCCAATTCAAACACCTGATACATCATTGTAATTTTCAGGGTGTGCAGATGGACATAGGCTATATTAAAATAAAATATATACGTTGTTTAAAAAATAAAAGATAAAAAAAAAGTAGTCCCTTGAAAGCAGCGCCAGCCGCGACCGGCGTGCTGACATCTGGAGCGCGGGAAGGAGCGGCTTACTGGAGCGTGAGGAGGAGCGGCGGAGATCAGTGCGGGGAGGAGCGGAGAACTTTGCCAGACTGGAGCGGGCTGAGGTACGTCAAGCGCGGGGAGGAGCGGTGAACTAAGGCGGACTGACCGGTAAACTTTGGCGGAGCGCGGGGAGGAGCGGAGAACTTTGCCAGACTGGAGCAGGCTGAGGTACGTCAGGAGCAGGCTGAGGTACGTCAAGCGCGGGGAGGAGCGGTGAACTAAGGCGGACTGGAGCGGGCTGATGGGTAAACTTTGGCGGACTGCAGCCCGTGTGGAATGGGTACATACTGGCTTTGTGTAGTGGGGGTTGAGTCTCCATGGCAGGTTATGAACGGGGTTTGCTTTTGCAGCGCACAGAGAAAGATCGTTTGCAGCGTCGGATGCGTGGCAAAAGTGTTAGGGAGCATGGCGTGTGTGGCTGATTGGGGGCACTGAAGGTGGCAGTGAACTTGGGCAGAGGAGGTGGTTGGGGCCTGTGTTTGGGCAACTGCGGTGAACTAAGGTGGACTGGAGCGGGCTGAGCGGTAAACTTTGGCAGACTGCAGCGGGGCGTGTGTAATGGGTACATCTGCCTTTCTGTACTGGGGGTTGAGTCGCCATGGCAGGTTATGAACGGGGTTTGGTTTTGCAGCGCACAGACAAAAGTCGTTTGCGTCGCCACAGTGTCAGGGAGCAAGCCTGATTGTCCCCGGACAACGTCAGGACGGGCTGCTAGTATATATATATATACACATTTTTTTAAATTTAATTTAAACATTTATTCTTTTAAATTGCATTATTTATATTACTTGTATTTATTATTTTATTTTATTACCCTTTACACCCTAAAAACTAATCCCACCCTGTTCTCTTTAAATACCTCTGCACCCCATAATCATAACCCACCCTTACTCCTTAAAATACCCCAACACCCGTAAACACTAACCATCTTAACCCTATAAATATACCATGTACCCCAAAACCCAAACCTATCCCTAAACCCTAAAAATACCCCTGTACCTTAAAATCCAAACCTAGCCCTGAACCCTATAAATACCCCTGTACCTCAAAACCCAAACATACCCCTGAACCCTAAAAATACCCCTGTACCCCAAAACTCAAACCTACCCCTGAACCCTAAAATACCTCTGTACCCCAAAACCCAAACCTAGCCCTGAACCCTTAACATACCCCTGTACCCCAAAACCCAAACCTAGCCCTGAACCCTAAAAATACCCCTGTACCCCAAAACCCAAACCTAGCCCTGAACCCTTAAAATAACCCTGTACCCCAAAACCCAAACCTACCCCTGAACCCTAAAATACCCCTGTACCCCAAAACCCAAACCTAGCCCTGAACCCTAAAAATACCCCTGTACCCCAAAACCCAAACCTAGCCCTGAACCCTAAAAATAACCCTGTACCCCAAAACCCATACCTATCCCTAAACCCTAAAACTACCCCTGTACCCCATAACCCAAAACTATATCTGAACCCTTAAAATACCCAAACACCCCAAAACATATACCTCAGTACCCCAAAACATATACCCCTATACCCATACTTACCTTTTTCAAAACATTTTAAAAAAAACATGCTTTTACCATTCATGCATTTACAACGAATTTCGTTGTAAATGTATGCGCGGTAAAAGCTTATAAAATGTAATGCCATGCGTTATAATGGCATTGCGGAGTCATGGTACTTTCATAATGAAAGTATGCGGAGTGATGGTATGCGGAAAGAAAGTTGCGGAATAATGAGTGTTTACCCTCCCCCGGTAAGTACATTGGTGGCACGGCGGCCCACATCTCCAGCAACATACTCATATTTTTTCACCACCCATTTGAAAAATGCACAGGTCTCTCTTATTGATGGCCAGCACCGACATACACTTTTAGACACACCTCCCGTCACAAGTTCTAGAATTGCGAACTTTAGAGCTTGGGAGCTACATTCGAATTTCGGCATCAGCTCAACATCCTGTGATTCCAGGCAAATCGCGTTATCTCCCCGTGCCTACCACAAATGAATGTGTTCTTCTGTAATGTAAATTGTGCTCATGCCATGTTGTCGAGTTCGCTCTATATAATATTGCAAGGAAAAATAAAGTAGGGAAGCTCGAGTTCACACACTACTGAACGCGAACTCTTAAGTGCATCAGCAGTGCACTGTGAATCGGAGCATTTCACAGGCCTGCCACAGATAAGACATGCTATCAAAACGAAATCCTACAAAACAATATACTACTGGCCGGCAGCAATTCATACCCAGACAACATCGGGACGGGCTGCTAGTATATAAATATATTCCTTCAGGTTCCTCAGCATTAAATGAAGTGCTGACGCATTTCGAGACCCAGGAAGCCTTCAGGGGCTCTCATCAGGGCTTCAGATTTATGAGCATTGGTGTGATCTGATGGAAGAAATGTCCCCCATTAGGCTTTCTTGTATTTGTTGATTGGCAGGAAGGATGTAGCTGGCCCTTGGCTTTAGGGCCGGTAAAGCTTACTGCTTTCTCTGGATTCATACACACATACACATACTCCTTCTTTCGCCAATCACTCCGAACTCCACCTTCCTGGGTTGTATTCACCCATGATGGAGACATCACTGTTTTGGACAACCTATCTCTAAATAATTCAAACCAGTGCAAGAATGTGATTTTTGCCTATGCACAAAAACCTTTTTTCTCACATCTTCCATCCAATCCTTATCCTTTTCTTATGCCATATGAATGGATTATTTAATTACTCTATTGAATTGTTCTACCATCCCATTGGCTCTAGGATGTTGTGTGTTTTATTCAATGTTTTGTCAAGAATGTCTCCATCTCTTTGTAGTCCTATTGCACATTATTACTTGTCAACAACATATCAGGTATGCCCTCCCTGCCAAAGACCATCTCCAAACACTCAATCGCATTCTTTGTTTCAGTTCCACTCAGAGACTTACAGTCACCAAGAAAACATATCTATAAGAACTACCACATCTACCACATGTATTGCCTTCCCTTACCATGTGTGGGTCTAATAATATCTAAAGCTACATCTTCTTAGGGTGGATTCGGTAAATTCCTAACCACCATCGGTTGCACTCGAGTTTTACAAACTTTGCCACTGAGAGCAAACTGCATGCAATCTCTGACTCCGCTCAATGGTTCACAGTGCTAAACCATTGGTTGGCTGTCCATTGGTTCTTATCCCATCCTCGTTGCTAGTTTGAAACTAGCAGTTCTCTTGAATGAAGAAATCCACACGAGTAAAACATCATGATCATGAATCTTTAGGATAGAGGTCACTAACCTTTTCTGAAATAAGATCTACTTTTCTTAAATGAAAATCATCCCGCGCTACTAATACTTGTGATGTGATGGTGACCATCCCTTCTAAGGTTGCCAACAGTGATAACGTCAGTACATTAAGAAGGGTGCCATCAGTAAAGTAAAAAATATTATCGATTTGAAATGCCTCTATATGGGTATATCATAAAAGCCATAGTTGCAATCTCCCTGGCACCAGGCTAATACTACGAGTAATCACAGACACCTGGAGAGCTACTGGTAGCTCACAAGCTATTCGTTGGAGATGCCTGCTTTTGGAGAAATGTCCCAGCCATCCAAATTATTCCAGCTCCCCCACTCTTCAAGTCTTTCTAACGCCTCCCCGCAAACATTCCTCTTATAAAAATTATATTCCAGCCTATGCTGCACCATCCTTGGATGCCACACATTTCTTTCTCGGACTGCAAAATCAGAGGAATTTGTAAACACCAATTGCCACGTTAAACAAACAAGCAGCAACTTGTCAGAAGACACAGTCTGACATTTGACCTCTGTCTTTGAAGTGCAGTAAATGTGACAAGGTAAATACAGAATTTATATGCATCTTTATTTATTGCTTCGACTTTTGTGAGCCACCAGTCCCGACTCCTCCTTTAAATTAGGAGAGGCAGGGTTTTTTTTAACTATTAGCATAACTGTTACACCAAAGGAAGTGGCATATTGTGATGCAGATCATACCACCAAACCAATCGAAATACACTTTCTGTGAAATAGTCTCTACTCAGAGTACTCTCCATCAACAGTACCAGTGAAGTTACCCTCTCTGTACAGCACTGTGCCGCGCATAGCAGTCAAAGTACCGACCAAGAGCAGCACACAACAGGTTAGCCTGCTTGAATTTCACATCCTGTTATGATGCCTTGTGTGCACAGCACACACCATACAATATTTACCAGTCAAGGACACATAAACCCAGGAGAAGATTTATAAAAATCTTGCTCCACAGCAAAGTAACAGAAAGGGACACAAAGTTGCACAAAGTCGTGATATGGTATTTACTCTCTTAATTAACATTTTTAACACGTTAACTCTCCCATGTAAAGATAAATGAAGATGGTCTAATCTTTTTAATAGAGAGTTAATTTTAGCCAGTGTTGGATTAAAATTCAATTCAGGGATATTAGAGATAGGGAGAGAGATCTTAATTCCGAGATAGGTGACTTCCGAGGCAAGTGGAATATCAGCAGGAGGGTCATCCTCAGAATATAAAACTTTAGTCTTTGTGAGATTAAGTTTATACCCTAAGAAGAGCCCTAACTGTACAGCTAGATCATTAATGGCTGGCAGCGCGGCTTCAATATCTGTTGTAAAGACCAAGATATCGTCGGCGTACGCTAACGCTCTGTAGTTTGTGTGGGATAAATAAATTGGTTTTATTTTTTCTTCCAAATTAGGACGATTAACAAAGGGATCAATATATAGTGCAAAAAGTAGGGGGGAACATGGGCACCCCTGTCGCGTGCCACGGGCAATTGCAAAAGGGGCCGAAGTTTCCGTATTTAGGCGAATCGATGCCTGGGGGCATCATACATAGTCCTTAATGCAGTTAGGATACCTGGACCAAGTCCCTTACTAGAGAAGATGTACCACAAATATGCCCAGGCCACCCTGTCGAGTGCTTTCTCAGCATCCAACAGGGTGTCGCCGATATTTGAGCTGGTTGCTTGAGCACAATCTAAAAAAGTAATCAAACGGCGAATATGATCTGCTGTTTAACGTGCGGGAATAAACCTGTGCTGGTACTTCGATACTAATGGAGTAATGATCCTAGCAAGTCGTAAAGCCAAGATCTTAGAGTAGACTTTACTGTCTGCATTGATCAATGACATAGGACGGAATGAAGTCTGAGACAGAGGAGATTTGTCCTTTTTAAGAAAAAAACATGATTATTGAATCTTGCCACGATGGTGGAGCCGTTCCCTTTTGAGCAGCTGTAAACAAGATAATCAACTCATGTTTTAAAATAAGGCGACACACCCTTAAAAACTCAAGAGGAATAGCATCGGGTCCCACAGCTTTACCCGACGCCAATAACAGTAGGGACAATTCTATTTCCTACCAAGTAATGTTGTTCCACCTTCTCTGATGTGGAGAAGCGTGGCTCAATGGTTAGAGCGGCAGACCCTGATGCAGAGTTCTGACCCGGGACCAGGGTTCAATTCCCGCCTCAGCGGCTCTTGGACTCAATCTCCCCGGACCTGATAATTCTCGCCTCCGTGCCTAGTCTAATTATGGGTCCCACTCTGTGACTCCGGGCAATAGCTTGCTTAATCTCCACAACGGTCCCAGCAGCAGTTATTTTATTGAATAACTTAAAGTTTCCCCTCGAACCCCTGATTTAAACGTGCCCAATATAATCCCAATAGAAGCTGACCCTCTATTATTCTCAAAAAACTCCGGGATCCATTTACTCATATGTTCAATATAAAGGGGGTCATACAGAAGCTTCCGTTCGAAAGACCAGGGCTTCACAACTTGTCTAAAGTTAATATCTATACTAAGAGTAATAGGATTGTGATCCGAGATCAGTTTAGGAATAATATTGAATCCAAGTTTCGCTGCAGTATTTACGAGACCAGCCGACACAAAAAAATAGTCTAATCGAAAATACTTCTGATGTGGAACAGAAAAAAAAGTGCTCCCAAGAGAGCCCCCTCCCTTTACAAACCCCACATCTACTAATCCAAATTCCTCAATGATACCTTTAATAGCTTTATAAAAAATGTTCTTCCTACCTATGTACATACTATTACTAGATGTATCATTTGTCCCATCCAGATGTAGATTGAAATCCCCACACAAAACTAACGTAGGGGGCCATAATGCTAACTCAATGCTCAATTGATTAAAAACGGCCGGATTGTCAACGTTAGACGCATAAACAGAGCAAATAGTCAACAATGTACAATCCAATCATAGTTCCATAATCACCCAGTGACCCAATGGATCCTCTTTGACTCGCTTGTTTGCCCAAACCCATACCGCTTTAAAAAAGCTACTCCTCTTATAATGGAGCCCTGTTGAGAACAACCCACTAATTCCAGTACTAAATCTTTTAACTAGCTTCTGTTCTTCCAAGCTAAATGAGTTTCTTGGATGCATAATACATCCACTCTCATGGTTTTCAATATTTGAGCCATTATACACCTTTCCCTTTTGTCATTGAGGCCACACACATTCCACGGACAAATAGTAATTTTACCCATCATCACATCTAAATAAACAACCACCAAAAGGCACACAGCAAATAATACTCACTGAAAAGATAAATGCATCATAACAAAAATACCAAGACATCGAGCTATTGAGCTTGAATTGCACAAAAGATTTTTTTACTGTTTTTCCTTGCTCCCAGTACCAAACCCCTTCCCACCCTCCCACCCCCTTCCCCTCCCAAACCACCCCCCACCCTTGAGAGACACCCCCAACAGAGGCATAAGGACTAAGTCCTCAGTGATGGTGAGTGGTCGTGTAGTGATCAAGTCCCTCCCTGTGTCCGTCCTAAACCCTGTGCCCTACTTACTATCTATAACCCATCACCCCACCTATAATTACCCTACACCATGTAATTATTTTCTTTAACCAAATCTTAAATCTCTACAGATAATGAACAAAGTATTACTGACAAATAGATTCAGCACAGGGAAAATAACCCAGCTAAATTACAGGACATTAATCCCCCCAAAAATGTTTTACTTCACATTGCCCAAAAATTCCTGTGCCTTGATTTCAGAGAAAAAATATATTGTTTTCAACTTATAAATAACCTTAAGTTTGGCAGGGTTTAATAGGAACACCTGTCCTCCTTTAGCTTGGATGGGTGATATCAGTTGTCTTAAGCGCCACCGTTGCTGCGCAGTCACCTGACAAAAGTCCAGGCGTACAAAAAAATCCCAGCCGTTGCCTTTCCTAGGCCGTGTTGGCTACATCATACAGAATCTCACGAAGGAGATAATTATGGAGACGGATGAGGATTGCTCTTGGTTTCTCGACCCTGCCTTCTATATTACGTCTCTGCATAAATGGAAACCGATGAGCTCTTATATTCTCCTTCTCCCAATTCCAGTCCTTCAAATCTGGAAAGGCAGATGTAAATAATTCCACAACAAATCGTCGAGCGTCTTTTCCCTCACTACCTTCCGGTATACCTAAAACACGTAAATTATTTCTGCGTGCTCGGTTTTCTATGTCGGTGAGTTTCCAGTCAATATCCTGCCCGGTTTTCTGTAGTGTAGTTATAGAGGGTTTTTGCCTGGATAGCTCATCCTCAACGGAGGAGATCCGCTCTTCTGCTTCCTGTACTCTGGTAGTAGCTTCTGTACATGACTTGGCAATGCGACGAACTGCGTATTGTAACTTACGGACCGCCCTCTGGGTCCGAAACCCTTCTGCCTAAGTTTCGTCTCTGTGAACCATAATAATTTTATAGATCGATGATTGTAGATAGATTTAAGTGTAATCTCGCCTTCTGTTTCATCATTGACAGGTACTTCTACTTGCTTAGCTTGTGACCCAGGCATCGTATCACACTGGGGTTGTTCAACCATGCTGGGGCTAATGAGAGGAAGCGATTTCAACAGTTCAAGCACCTTACGAACTGTACCATGATCCACATGATTAGTGGAGGAATCTAAGCTTAGAATATCGTCTTCAGGAGATATATTACCATCATCCGCCCAGTCACCTCAGAGAGATAATCTATCGCTATCATTCTCACTTTCATTTTCCTTCTCATACTCTTTCTCAGACATAAGAGATACATCTGACTTGCAATAGAATTGCCCCCAGAGCCGACAGACTCTCCGTCATTCACCAGGACCTTTCTTATCTCTTTATCTTGACTGTTAAGGAGATGATTGTTATTCACTTGGGATGACTTTCAAAAAGGCTTGGAAATCCCAGCAGTAGCACAAATCTCAGAAGGCGTAGCTAGTCCCGCATCTGTAAGAGTCTGTTGGGGATTTATAACTGACTTAGGTGAGACTCTAACCTCTCCCACCACCTGACAGAGCTCAGCCAGCTCATCATCCACATCCCCCTCTGCGGGCACTCCAGATACACCAGATATTAGTATTGATGCTGGCAGCAATTGCAACTGTGGACTTTGCTGTAAATTCTGTTCAGTTTTTATACCCACAGCAATTTTACTAACTGTGCCTGAACCTAAAGATGTAGCAGCAATTTGTGCGGTGGTTTGCACATTCTTCTTCTTGAAGATATTGGGTACAATGCGCTCTTTTGTCCCCGTATCTATAGGACCCCTGTCGAATTAGCGCAACTTAATTTGGGGGTGCGTGAAGAACTTGAATCGTAGTTTACGACATTGGGAGTCGCGTTACCGCTCATGGCTGCAGCCGCAGCGGCCGCCTTAGCTTTCGCTCCTCTTCCTTTTGCAGCCATTAAGACTCCTTTCAGCACAGGTAACGGTTAGACGGTTAGACCACAGATTTTCAATTACACGTCAATTACACGTCCCCTCTAACAGGGCAGCACGTGCACAGTACCTGAATAACAGCCGGGTGCCTCTGGCCAGCAATTTTGACTCCAAATGTGCTTTCTGAGAATCTCCGTGCAGAGCAGCTCTCTTTAACCACACTCCGAGCCTGACACCAAACGGCTCCTGAGCTCACCACATTTCTGAAGTAGCTTCAGGTAAGTCCGGGTATGGTCGACAGGCACCGCCTCCAGGTGCGGCAGGCTCGCTCCACTGCAACTCCAGACTTTACCTCAGCTTTTCGTAACACTCGAACAGAATCGTCGCCTAGCGTCTCCACAGCGTCTCCAGGCGTCTCCTCACTGCAGAACTCCAAAATGTGCCACAGCAACTGACCGCCAGCGTGTTGCTCCGCTCCGGACACAGGTAGGACGAACATCCAGAGGGACCACACGCACACCACCTCTCACTCAGCCGCGGGTGCGGCCGCCATCTTGCCTCGCCCTTATTGGACCCCCGTACAGCAAACATCCAATGTGAAAAATGGTTAAAGTTTGTTTAAGCATATAATTTTTTTACAGAAAGGGTAGAATTTTGACCAAAAATCCTACTAAGCGTCACACACACAAGGCAAGTGTGTGGCCTTTATCTGCCTACTTGTGCACTAGTGAAATGGAAGATAGCAGCAGCAGGCCACATTTACTAAATATGGCCCTGCGCTGCTCTCTACCCCTAGCACACTTTGGTTGCTGCGCTACTTTGTGCTACAATTTAGTAAATCTCCCCTTTAGTTTGCCTAATCTGATAGCGAGAGCACAATGAATGAAGTTGCGTGATGCCACTCTCTATAATGACATCATAAGTCAAAGGGCATATTGTGTCACTTCCTTCAAGAAGCAGGAAACATGCACTGTACACTGGCCAAGAGGACGGACTAAACAAATCGTGAATTTTCTGCAGCATCTGTCTGCAACCATTTACACAAAAGCTTGAAAAGCCATATAGAAAAAAACATATTAGGCCTGATTCACAAAGGTAATTTACACTTTTGACTAAGTGTACTACTTTTCAATATTCACAAACTCTGGGTCTGAATTTTCATACTAAACTTGGTAATATGTTTTGTAGTTCTACAAAAAGTACTTCAAAGTGCAATTCACAAACTTTTGTGCACAGTTTTAAGATTCCGCACTCCATATACTTATATGTGCTAAAGAGTGTCCGGGTGCAGAGAACTCTGCACGCATAAGTATAGGAAGTGAAGAGTCATACAACTCTGCATGTAGTTTGTGAACCCTGTTGGAGTAAAAACCGTACCCTAATATATTATGACACACCAAAATGTAGAAACCCAAATTTTACCTCATGCGTTTCTCCCACCAGAAATAAAGAGCAAAGAGGCACCCTTGCCAACATCAGTATAGCAGAGTATCAAATAAGTAACTTGGACGACTCAAAAATTGGGTTCTAGATAAGAGAAAAGGTTAAAGGGTTTTAATACCTACATCTCAAAATCAAACCAAGTGGTACAGAATAAATGCCTTGAAACCTCAATTGCAGAGTTATTACAGAAAAGGTAAACATTTGTAACCATGCTAAATCTCACACGAGCAACAAAATAAGAAAGGTTCAGACAGCATTACTAATAGAACATGAAAGCTTTCTAAAAAATCTAGCTCACCCCCAGAATCAAGGGGTTCTTAAACACAATTCTAGCATAACAAATAGGTTAAAACTGTGATTCATCATAGCATGATCATACGTAGCAACTCTTTAACAAATCAGAAGAAAAAACGTCAATTCATTAACACAGAAGCACTATCTCGTTTTTAAGAAAACATCCAGAATCCTTCGTGCTACTGCCATCCGGAGATGTTGGAACAAAATATAAACATTTTCAATATAATTTCACACAATTTAATAGGAACCGTCTACCCAGCTGAACTAAAGCAGAAAGACCTTGGCTGTTGCAACATTTCAAGAACACTAGAACATTCACTGAACGTCTTGTATTCATAACAGTAGGAATTATCCATTACCTCATCGTCCCTCCCTCGCTTCCCTTCCTTACAAAATTGAGGCATCCCTGCCTAACCAGACACCCATACCCACGTGATTTGTCACGTGAGGACTATAAATAGTCCCCAGCCCCCTCATACCTCCTGTTTTTTTCTTGTCTCACCATTGTGAGACGCGCGTCCCACGCGCTGGCCGTTCTGCGGAGCTGCGGTCGTTCTTCGTTCTGAGGGCTTCGCCCTCGCTTGTTGTTGCCTACTGGGTCTGGCGACGCCGGCCTGGTGTGCACAAGCCTTCCCCACCGCGTTGCTGGAGTAGCGGTGCACTTCTCGGCAGCTGGGCGGACGGGTTCTGGGTGACGGAGTCACCGGCCCTGAGTGGCTGGGGCTGTAGTTCCGGTTCTGGAGGCCAGAATGGGAGGTGGCGGCTGTCGGATGTGCCGGTGATCCTCGGCTTGCTGTTTCTGATGCTCCTTTACAGTAGGGGCCTCGTTTGAGGTCGTTTTTATTCCCTTTTTGACTTTTGTTGATTGGTTTCTCGTTTTACTTGCTGCTTTATTAGTTGCCTCCTGGTATTTTGAATCTATTGGTCCAATTCTGTGATACACATTATTTAAGGCTTGCCTCTACTGTTCTACCCTGTCAGTTAATTATGGCTAAGCGGACCTCCAACCGCTTAAGGGTTTTGTCCTCCTCTTCTGATGATGAGGTGCCTGTCCCGGCTCGTCGGACCAGGTCCCAGGGTCTGATGGATTCTTCTACCCTCCTGTCTGCTTCTGAGGTGCAGTCCATGATTGAGGCTGCTGTGTCTCGTGCTCTGGAGGCGAGAGTTCCTGCAAAGCGCAGGTCTTCTCATGCTGCGGTGGGTCCGGTGGACTCTCCCTCTGAGGACTCTTCTTCTTCTTCGGACAATACCATGCCTTCTACGTCTTCGGGGAAGTTTGTACGTAGGGATGTGGTGCTTGCTATTCTCCGACACATCAGGGAGAACTTGGGGTTTTCTCCTTTTTCTGCTCCCGTGGGGTCTGATGACATCTTTCTGCAATATGTTAAGCCTCCGGCGCTCGCTATGCCATTTTATGGCTGCATCAAAGACTTGATATCAGGGGATTGGCGGGACCTGGAACTCTCTGTTCCTCGCTTTTTGCAGAAGCTTTATTCCCTGGAGGAGGGGGAGGTTTCTCTTCCTCACTCTGTGAAGGTGGATGGCATGTTGGCCACTCTTAAAAGTCGTACTTCTATAAATCCTAAAGATTGTTCTCGGTCTGATGCCATGGATAAGAAGGTGGATGGTGCGCTGAAGAAGGCCTTTTCCGCTGGGAATTTGTCTTTGCGAGCTGGCATCTACTCTGCGTATGCGCGCAGTCCTTGGTTTCTGACTTTGGGAAACTGGCCACGGCTATTCAGGAGGAGACGGACTGCTCTGGCTTGCTTGTCCACATGGAGCAACAGGCTAAGCTCTTGGCTGACGTCTCTTCGGATGTGCTTCAGTCTGCGGCCATGGCCTCTGGCTCCTTGGTTTTGGCTCGTCGGAATTTGTGGATGCGTGACTGGAAAGCTGATTCTTCAGAGAAGTCCTCGCTCCTTAAAATCCCCTTTGATGGCAAGATGCTCTTTGGTGACCAGCTGGATAGTATGATAACTAAGGCTTTCAAGGATCGTAAACATGCACTGCCTTACAGGAGCAAGGCGTCTGCCTCTGGTTCTCGCAGTTTTTGGAAACCGGCTCCTTCCTCCTCTGTGTCATTTCAGTCTTCCCGCCAGTCCTCTAAAAACTTTTCTGCTCGTCAACGCCAGTTCCGGCCCAGGAAAAATTCTGCCTTGGCTGGTCCTAAGCCTCCAGCAGATGCCTTCAAGAGGAAGTCCTGACGTGGACTGTGTTTCAGCCGCAAGTCCCGTGGGCGGGAGCTGTCGTGTTTCCTGGAAGCTTGGCGGCTGGATGTAAGGGATCTCTGGGCATTGACTATTATCAGAAGAGGCTATCTTATAGACTTTGTCGCCATTCCACCCGACTGGGGCACCATCCTTACTCCTATCCCCAAGTCTCCGACCAAGAGGGAGGCTCTTCTGGAGGGGGTTCGGAATCTTCTGTCGAAAAAGGCGATCGTTCCGGTCCCTCTGGCACAGCGGGGACTGGGATGTTATTCCATTTTGTTTCTGGTCCAGAAGGTGTCAGGGGGATTCCGGACGGTTCTGGACCTAAAGAGGGTGAATGGTTGGGTTCGGACCGTACACTTCAAAATGGTGACTTTGCAGTCCATCATCCCGTTGGTGGGGGTCCGGGACTTCATAATGTCTATCGATTTGCAGGACGCCTACCTTCACGTTCCTATGGCTCGGACTCATCAGCAGTTTCTTCATTTTGCGATTGGCAGCTTTCACTTCCAGTTTGCGGTTTTGCCATTCGGGCTGAAGTCCGCTCTTCGGGTCTTCACCAAGCTATTGGCACCTTTGGTGGACCTGGTCCAGTGTCGGGGGATATTTCTACATCCATATCTGGATGACTGGTTGATTCATGCTCCCTCTTTCCAGTTGACTCTCGTTCACACAGAGGTGGTTCTGGCCGTTTTGAGGGAACACGGCTTTCTTGTCAATCTGGGAAAGTCGTTTCTTGTTCCGTCCCAAGATCGTCTTTTCATTGGGGCCAGGTTTCGGACAGATTTGGGGGTGGTCACTCTACCCGAGGCTTGGGTGGCCAAGATTCATTCTCACATCCTGTCTCTTCTGTCCGGTCCAGTGCAGGTGGCAGCTCATTGGCTCCAGGTTCAGGGGGATATGGCAGCCACGATTTTTCTGGTTCCATGGGCCAGGTTTCATTTACACACACTGATGGCTCATGTTCTGGCGCATTGGTCTCCCCATTGCCTTCCCCTCTCTTCTCCAATCCCGGTTTCCCCTCCGATCAGGTCGGCTCTGGGTTGGTGGCTGGTTCGAGATCATCTGCTGAAGGGTGTCGCTCTCTCTCCTCCGGCTCCGGTTGTGGTGACCACAGATGCCAGCCTTTCGGGGTGAGGGGCCGGGTTGGGGGTTCATCGGTCCAGGGGCTTCTGGTCTCCCACTCAGAGTGGGATGTCGTCGAACTGGAGGGAGTTGGAGGTGGTCCGTTTAGCTCTGTTGGCCTTCTCCCAGTTTCTGCGGGGTTCCGTGGTCCTGATTAGGACGGACAACATCACTGCCAGGGCTTACGTAAACAGACAGGGGGGGACCAGGTCCTCTTCTCTGGCCCTAGTGGCGAGGCGGTTGTTTGTTTGGGCGGAATCTCATCTGTTGGCGCTCTCGGCGATCCATATTCAGGGGGTGTCTAATTCCCTGGCGGTTACCCTCAGCAGGCCCATTCCGTCCTCTGTGGATTTCTGCCTTCGTCTGGAGTTGTTTGTGGATCTGACGATACGTTGGGGTGTTCCGGTGGTGGACCTCTTTGCGGATGTGGACAATGCCTTTGTGTCCCGATTTGTCTCCCGCAGTCGGGGGGGGGGGGGTTCGGCCTGGGCGGTGGATGCTCTCTCCTGCTCTTGGCCCTGCCGGTTTCTGTATGCCTTTCCTCCTTTTCCCCTTCTTCTCCGCTTCCAGCTCCGGGTCCGCTCCTCGGGGGCTTCTGTGATTCTGGTGGCTCCGGCTTGGCCTCGTGCCTCCTGGTTTCCTCTCCTAGTGGATATGAGGTCAGAGGTGGAGTGGTTGCTGCCTCTGTCTCCGCCCCCTTTGATCTTCCCGGCATTACAACAGGATGTTCTAGGCCAGATGCGCTTGGCGGCTTGGAGGTTGAACGCTTAGGTCTTCTGCGTCAATGGATTCTGGCTAGTTTGACCTCTAATCTGTAGGCTAGGCGTGCTTCGACCAACACGTCTTACCTGCGGCACTGGCGTTCTTTCAGTTGGTGGTGTCTTGTCAAGGGTTTGGACCCTACTTCCTCTTCTTTGTTTGAGGTGATGCTGTTTCTTCAGGAGGGTGCTGCCTTGGGCTTGAAGGTGTCTTCCCTTTGTTTGCAATGGGCTGCGATTAGGACGTTTACGAGCTCTTGGGGCAATCTCTTGGATTCTGAGGGGTTGGTCAGTCTCCTTTTTAAGGGTTTGGGTAATGTTCTTCCTACCCCTCGGAGGCATTTTCCGACCTGGGATCTGTCTCTGGTCTTGGACGCCTTGATGTCATCTCCCTTTGAGCCATTACTTTCTGTGGATCAGCGCCTGTTGTCCTTCAAGACTTTCTTTTTGGTGGCCATTTCTTCTGCTCGCCGCCTGGGTGAACTGGGTGCTCTTTCTTCCAAACACCCTTTTTGTCAGGTTTTTGAGGACCGGATCGTGTGGCGGCCGATTCTTTCCTTTCGTCCTAAAGTGGACTCTCAGTTCCACAGGGATCAGGAGTTGGTTCTTCCTTCCTTTTTTTATTCCCCGTCCTCGGTGTCGGAGGTGCGGCTTCACTCTTTGGATGTTAGGAGGGCTCTCCTGGTCTATTTGGAGCGGGGCGCTCCTTTCCGTCTCTCGGATTCCCTTTTTGTTAATTTTGGTCCTGTGAATCGGGGTTTGCGTCCTTCTACTCCTTCCTTGAGTCGTTGGGTTCGTTCGCTGATTTCTTTGGCGTACAAAGAGGGGGGCACCTTTCTCCTTTGGGGGTTCAGGGTTGTTCCACTCCCTCCATGGCTGCTTCCTGTGCGGAGGTCCAAGGGGCTTCCATTTCTGAGATCTGCCGGGCTGCCACCTGGGCGTCCCCGTTGACCTTTGCCTCTCATTACAGGATTGGACAGGAGGTTGACTGTGCTGATGTCTTTGGACACAGGGTTCTTTCCACTATGAAGCCTGAATAGTGGCTTTTCCCTTGTCTTCTGTGTTTTTTAATAAACCTATTTTTTGCATACTTTCTTTGGTTGTCCTGTTTGGCTTTGTACATCTCAATTTTGTAAGGAAGGAAAGAGAGGGAGGGATGATGAGGTAATGCTTCAATTACTTACCGGTAATTGCATTACTCTGAGTCCTACTCCCTCGCTTCCCTTACTTACATCCCTCCTTCCCTCCCTGATGGTCCAGGCCAACCTTTTGGTATGGTTTCGATCTATGTGGTATTACAGGAGGTATGAAGGGGCTGGGGACTATTTATAGTCCTCACGTGACAAATCACGTGGGTATGGGTGTCTGGTGAGGCAGGAATGCCTCAATTTTGTAAGTAAGGGAAGCGAGGGAGTATGACTAGGAGTAATGCAATTACCAGTAAGTAATTGAAGCATTACCTCAGCTGCCTTTGCTCTGCAGAGCTTCCGAGGTGAGTAGATGTGCAGGGGGGATATGTTGGGAGGGGGTGAATATAGCAGTAAATGATAGTAACGGCATCCCTTTTTTTCAAGATGTTATTTTAATATTAATGTTGCACAACTAAAGATGGTTATTAAACAAACCTTCTATATATCATATTAAACAAGTTTCAACTGTAATCATATTAACTGCTTATTTGTGTATTGAATCCAAAATGAAAATTATTAATAATCACTGCACAAAAATTTTAATTTGGAAAAGCTTCCACAATGTCAAAAATTAGTAAACCTAATATAAAGTGTAAATTTACTTTTGAGAAACAGGCCCACAGAGTGTCAACTACTACTCCAAAAAAATTAAAAACAACAGTAGTAAGTCCAGCACTATACATGGCCAACCACTTGCACTGCAACACCCTTGCACAGAAAATAATGGAGATGGCGACTTAAAACAATACCACAAAGGGAATATTATTAAAGTAAATTACATTAAATAATTTAAAATAGTAACATTTTATAGAAAATATACATATTTATTACTATTTATAAAAAAATGTAATGACCTATTTTGAATTTAACAAATGTTGCAACAATATATTTTATAAACAAAATTACTACATTATTTTTAATTTTCTATACACCACTTCTAAAAATTAATAATGCACAAAAAAATATGTTGTGTCTTTGGGTAGGGATTTATTGCTTAATTTATTTGCACGTTTTTTAAATATTTTAATCCATTGTTTTATTCTTTTAAATTCTAGAACAAGCAACAATGCTTTTATGACATGTATTGTCAAATAAAGCTTATTTGAGCTTGAGCTTAAATTTAAACTTCAGAAAAAATATTTTGAATTCAATAGCTTTCTGCCCATTATTGTTTTAATTCAAAATTAATTTAATAGTGCTCTAGCTTTATTCATTTTATTCAACATTTAGGGGTAGATTCCGATTCGGTAAAATCCCCTACGAATCGCTGTACGGAGCACTTTTCCTGTACAAATCGTACACCTTCAACGTCCCCGTACATACTATGAAGTACGATCCGAAGCCATAGCAGATCTCCGTACGAATCGTACAAAAGACCATGCGACTTAAAAATACATACAAATCGCATTTGGGACACGCAGTATGCAACGTCCGTATGGATTGAAGCAGCTTTTCACGAACCAGCAAGTACGATTCGTTGCGACAACACCCCATACAACTCTTTTCCTACGGGAGTTTAAAACATCAGTAAAAACATATTTCGACTTGAACCGCGTGTGACACGGACCCCGGGGTTTGCATGTGCACCCCATGATTGCAGGGGTACGGTGCGTAGGGGTACGGTGCGTAGGGGTACGGTGCATCGGGGTACGGTGCATGGGTGTGTGGTGCATTGGTGTACAGTGCATCGGGGTATGGTGCGCAGAGGTACAGAGCATAGGGGTAGAGTGCATACCCCCATGATTGCAGGGGTACGGTGTGTGTGTGTGAATGTGTGGTTCTCCGTACGAATTGCACATACGATGTTTTCCGTACGAATAGCGTTCTCGTTCCCCGGTCCGGATCGTACTTGTCGGGTTGTACAGCATGTTTACGATTCGTACGGTTCACCGTGAGGGTCCTGTATCGTCCCTTGATTTTCGTACGGTTCGCACACATTTGTACGTATTCTTTTCCTACGGATCGTACAACGCGATTCGGACGGATTTGTACGATTGGTATGGAAACGGCTACAAATACAATTCATCGTATGGATTTGTTTCCAGAATCGAAATAGACCCCTTAATGTACATATATAAAATTAATTTACATTATCATTTAACATAAAAATATTGGTCATATTTATATTTGAGTCAAATATATATTTTTTAATTTTCCCTGTACTCTTTGGCCAAGTGTAAGTAAAATGTATTTAACTGGAAAGAAACATAAAAAATACTTTTCTGTTAAATATTAATGTGACTTCATTATATATTTTTATTTTAAATGTAGAACAAAGAAATGCTATGGCATTATTACATTTTATTTTATATTAAAAGTTAAACTAAAGAGAATATATTAAAATTATTTTTCTAGAGTTTAAAACACATAAAGAATAAAATATGTCTAATGTGCATTAATAATTATTAAAAGTGGTGTATATAATTAATTGAAAATCATTGAATTATTGTTTAAAAAATGTATTGTTACAATAATTTTTTATTCAGATTTTTAATATGAATCTATATTTATGGATACCTTAAACGGTTTAAAATATTGTAATGTAATTTATAATAATTTCTTATGTGGTTTTATTTTATGTGGGAGGATGTTGCAGTACCATTGGTTGTCCATTACTACTTTAGTTTTTAAGTAGAAACTTGCACTCATAGTTACCTTTGTGAATCAAGCCTATTTGTTTTGCCTCTCCCATCCTTACACCCTTGGTAAGACCAGTGCAAATAGGTATTGATGATTGCAGTAGCGTACGAAGGAAGCCATGGGCCCTGGTGCAAGCAAGGAAAACAGACACTTTGACTGCTGTTACAATAAAAGATAACAACAATTATCAAGGGTCAATGGGCCCCTCAGTGGCTCTGGGCCCTGGGCCCTGGCGCTACTGCACCCACTGCACTAATTGTAGCTGGATCACTGCATAATATACAAACCTATCTCATCAGTAGGGAGGCTGGGAATGCATTTGGCAGTCAATGATGTTATACTGATGACGAAGTCCTGTTTCTGAGAACAGTAGTGGCTTATACATCCACAAAAGTTTGCCAATGTACTAACAGGTATAACAGTCAGGACTGCATTGTAATTCATTAAAATGCAGATTTTTTTTAAACAACTGCAAATATAAATACAATAGAGAGTAGGAGATATTTAGAACGCCGCAGCAAATATCGAGCAACCGGAGTCTGAAACTTGGCAAATTAGCCAAACTTTGGCAAATCAAATAGATCTAACTTTAATGTGTTAACACTTGCAAACAGTATTTAAACTTGCTTGGGTTTACATGCATTAGCACATTTAAAAAAATGCTGTTTAATTAACTGATTTAGGGATCACAAACAATCAATCACATATTTTGCTAGTCTCTCATTAAAAACAGTAGAGCTGTGGTGGAGTCAGTTATATGGCACTGTTTAGTGAGACGCATATTAAATGGATCAGGTTATTATCTGGTATTAATAGACTTTGTATTTTGGTAAGATGTCTGCATGTTTTGCAATCACCATGCACTTTGCTGTTCATGGTGATTGGTAGTATAGATTGCTTTTGGGTTACTAGTACTGCATGATGTTATTATTAAAACTTGCGGTACAAAAGGGGGTGGTGATGGACGGAGCATCTGAACCAATGTATGTATAGGCATTTATATAGCGCACTACACCCAGTCAACAGATCTGGGTTAAATGCATCACCGTTCTTTAGTTCACTCTGCCACCCCAGTTCAGACATGGCCATAAGCAAATCAGTCTGACCCTGTGTCTCATGGGAACAGTCCAGCCCGAACTGCCAAGCCATGCCTTCCCTGGACCGGAAACAAGTTTCCGAGGACCGGTTTCTGGCATTTCAGCCGTCTTCAGCCCGGCTTGCTTAAATCCAGTGGCAAAGTGAGCAGTACACTATTGTGGTGTGCTCCCACTAAAACGTTTTGCATACATTGACTGCTTTGATCTTTGTTTATAGCCTCAAAAACTCAGTGTATTCAGAACATCCCTCTTAGGAGAAGATGCCACCACTGAGCCAACAAGTTCTCACTATAGCCCAAGCTCCATAGGGGTCTCATAATGGTGCTGAGATCCATTAGTGATCTCCTCACTGCTTGGAATCTATTGGGGTTTCTCTTTTGCCTAAAATCCTTTGGAAGAGTGTTCTGTTTAGTTCAGTAACCAAGACTCCCCTTTGGGGCCTTTCGGAGAATTGCACTAAATTATGGCCCTATTGGGCAATCCATTATGTAGGGCAGACTGAGGGGTTTGCCTCAATCTATTTTTACATTCTTTGCAAGTAGTATCTAAACACTAAGACATATTTCTCACCTCTTTGGTCATTCTAAGCATCCCTTATCCATTTTACATGATTTTAATGAGTTTCTAGCTTTGTTGTTTTTAGTACTTATTTGAAATCATTCTGATATTTGGTGTTCCGCCCTTTGACTTTTCTCTGTATTGGATTATCTTGCTTTATATTTGTACCTTCATTGTTTTTCTGTGAGTTATCCTCTAGCTTCAACTGCTATCAAAGCATGAGGGATTTGGTTGCATTCTTACTTTTTGGGCTATCTGAAGCTGTTGGGCTTCGGGAGCCTTCCAGCCCTCAAAATCTTGGCAGCTGAAAACAAGTCTATACATTAGCATTCTAAATGCATGGTATATGACAGTTCACATCCCCAAATTGGGTACCCTTTCCTTGTTTAAGAGCAATACAGGTCAGAGGTTGAGCCACTGATAGGCTATTGTAGACAAATTTAAACTCATTTGCCTGTCGTAACTGCAACTTTCTACTGCCACATTTTCTTGCTGATGCTTCAGTTACAAACAGTGCTAATATCTGATTCTTGTCTGTGCTTGTCCAAGTTGAAAACCAACTTGTTCAGGTGAAACAGTTTCCATATTTGTTACTCATGAAGGTCTTCTACCAATTCTCATAAACTAAAGTAGGCCACTGCTATCACTCTTGGTGGGGATCTTGTCATATCATTTATACTAAAACTGAGTGTATTGTAGGATATGCCTTGTACTGGGGAGCAGTGCTTCATAGAATATGAAAGGGGGATCCCCTTGTTAGTTACCTCTGTGATTCACAGGCTATTATTATTGGTTTTTAATCAATGCTTTGAGACGCCACCTATTATTGGTGTTGGCATTAAGGTGGAGAGGATACAAATGTTTGTGGTCTACTCATTGCAAATCTCTGGCTTTGCTCTGTTCCTGAAACAACATTGAAATTTTCCTGCTAGGATTTTTGAGAGATGTTTTGGCTTACCGTCAAAAAGTGGGACAGAGGGTGTAGAGTGCCACCCGTCCTCTACATGGAGTGAGACCATGCTGCACGCACCCTGGAGGCTGGGCTCGGCCTCAGGGTATAAATAAAAGGGCGCTGCTCAAGACCACGCCTAATATTAGTAAACTGCACACCCATCAATCATGCCTCATCGCTGGCACCAATTCACTGGTTGCTACTGCCCCATCCCACCAGCCTCCCAGCTGTAGCACCTGCCTGCCTCCTGCACAATGCAGCACCCGGTGCACCCCCATAGCCCAAGAAGCAGCCTTGCTGGCTGCCCATTCACCTGCTGAATGACACCTCACCTGCCTGCTGTGCCTGAAGGGGTGGAGCTGTGGGCCTAAAAACTGCGACTGTCGGCCAGCAGCTGCAATTCCCTGCCCGCAGACTGTGAATAACGGAGTGGGACTGCCTGCAAGTGTCCCATGGCTATGTTCACTTGGAGGCGCCTACAGGTACCGCACGCCTGGTCAGCAAGGCCTCTGCTCCAAGTAACCAAAAAGTGCCACCTGGTGACACTCACTGCACCTGCTGCTTATGCTGTCCACAGCTCCATACGTGACCCAGCTAGCATCTATCTACGCCATCCTCACTCATCATACTGGCCTGTGACTTGAGACCCTCCCACTGGGCTTTCTCATGCCTGGTTTGCTACAGTCCAAATTACTTGTCGCATATATTCCACAACTGGTCCTGGCAAGCATGCACCATGAAGGATGACCAACATGAGGGGCAACTGCAGCCCAAGCCACTCAAGGACAGAGTTCACACACTTCCTTAATGGCTTTCCCGCCATTCTGTATCCTGTTTGATTGTGCCATAGCAATTCCACGATGGCACAAGTGGACAGGACGACTCAACAAGTACTTCTACGCAATGCAGGAAACTGATGGCACAATAAAGAGGTCCATCCTCCTGCACTGCGGCAGTAAAGAAATATACAAACTGTTTGAGACCCTAAAAGGAACAGGCACAAAAGACAATTAGGATGTGGCCTTGCGAGCCCTCGATGCATACTTCAACCCGCAACCTTATCCAGACTTTGAGCAGTTCAAGCTACGGCAAGCCCAACAAAGAGACGAAGAAACCATTGACTCATTTCATGCCCAGCTGTGACACCTGCAACACCTCACCAGCACGTGGATTGATGTTGACCAGCCCAATGAGATGCGCTCACAACTGATTCAGAGCTGCAGATCCTCCTACTGGTGTCTCCTCATTCTCAGACAGCCAACCTCATCCGCAATGCCATGCTTTAGTTGACAACTCACACAAACTCTCCAACAGTCGGGCAGAAGAAATGGAAATAGCCCTCAACAGCGCAATCTGAGCAGCAGGGGGTTCTGACTCCAGCTTCCCATGGATCAAGTGAGAGAAGGCCAGAGAAGTATACTGACTGTCAGGGTGACCACAGACAACGGCACCGCCAAAGCCAAAGTCCTCCTGGTGAGGGAACTGTGGGATGGAGTCACACTAGGGGGGCATGTTCCCAGCCAAAGTAAAAAAGTCCTCCAGATGTAGAAAAAAGCAACCACTTTGCCCGTCTTTACAAGAGCATGAAAAAAGGACAAAGACACCAAGAACAGAAGCAATGTCATGTGGCTCTATAACACTTCACGCTAAACAGACACACAGGCTCGGCCACGTGCTCAGTCAAGGGGACCCGTGATAGCGACAAAGACAATGTCTTCAACATTTTCTTCCTACGCAAACAAATGATGGGCCGAATGATGAATAAATCACACATTCACCCCCCAGTCAAGAGATCTAGGTTAAATCAAATGATGTATATAGGCCCAGATCTCTGTACTGGGGTGAATGTATGACACTGTTCTGCATTCTGTCCATCAATTGTTGTTTTTGCATTTGTCACCCCCAGTGGGGCAGGTATGTCCAGACGTGGGTCCCGTGCTCTCCATGCCACTGGAGTCAAGCTATCCTGTTTGAAGAGGTGTGAAACACCGAAACAGGTGCTAGGATGTTTGTTTCCAGTCCAGGGAGGACCTGGCTTGGCAGTTCGGGCTGGACTGTTCCCATCGGGCACAGGGTCAAGACTGATTTGCATATGGCTGGGTTCAAATTGGAATGGCATGGTGAGCAAAAAAACTATGGATTTAGGCCCAGGTCTCTGTACTGGAGTGAATGTATGACATTGTTCTGTATTCTTTCCATTAATTGATGTTTTTGCATTCAACATTTTCTTATCACAAACTTGGGGAGGAAAGAAGCTAGCCCCCATGTGCATCATCATGGTAGGCTGTGTGTATGTGCCAGCTCTAATAGACACAGGGGCTACAGTGAACATTATGGATCTTGAACAGCTTGGGGAACTTCAGCCCTGTCCAAGGTTGGAAGGGACTAAAGCTAAAATCTTTGCATACGGAAGCAAGTCCCCGCTTCAGCTGGCAGGTGCCATGGAGCTAGTAGTGACAAGCAGAATGCAGAGTATACGCACACACTTTCATGTCACCAGAGAGGGCACAGGTTCACTCCTGGGATGCCATTTGGTTAAAGACCTGGGGCTGGTCTTCTTTGCCTGGCAAATCCACGACAAACTTGCAGGAGCTCTCCTGAAAGACTTTTCAAGACAATACCGGGCCTAGGACGTCTGAGGAAAACAGATGTAAAACTCCACATTGACCAAACCATTTGCCCGACGCACCATCGATGAGTACCATTTCACTTGAGACCCCAGATAGAAGAAGAGCTGAGAAAATAGGTGCAGCTAAACGTAATCAGATAGGTCTCTGGACCTAGCCCCTGGGTGTCCCCACTGGTCGTAGCACCCCAGCCAAGACAACTTTGAGCGAGCTGCCTCTGCCTGGACATGCACCTCCCAAACTCATCAGTACACTGTGAGTGTCATATCACACCCACAGTAGATGAAATAATATTGGACCTAAATGGGGCACAAAGATTCTGAATACTGGACTTGAATTTGGGGTATCACCAGCTTATATGTTAGACCTCATGCCGATACATACCCACCTTTTCTTGCAGTCAGAAGAAATGCTGAAGTAGAGAGGCTTGTATTGCCTATCACTGAAGTCTCCCAAAACACTATACGGGAGGTGCTGTCCAGACTCACTAGTGTTTCTAATATCAGTGATGATATTCTGATATATTACCGTCAAAGCACATGTGCTTACTCACCTCCGTATCCTTGCTCTCAGAGCATGACCTTACCTTGCAAAAGGAGAAGTGTTCCTTTGAGCAATCACTCAAATTCTTTAGAGGCATATACCCCAAAAACAGCATGCAAGTTGTTCCGAAGAAGGCAGAACCGATCCATGGAACGTCAACGTACCACAACGCAGAAGTAGTAAGAAGCTTCCTCAGCATGGCCACATAGTGCTGGTAGTTCATTCTGAATCTGGCAACCCTGTCGGAACCCCTACGAGCCCGCACAAAGGCGGATATCATATGGAGTGGAATGATCAGGCCAAAGAAGCATTTTGACAAGTGAAGGGAGCTCTGATGAGTGACAACAATTGCGTATTATGATCCACACCGCAACATCAACCTCATGGACACCAGCCCCTTGGGACTGGGGGTTGTTCTGCTGCAAGAGAAAAGCCACAAAACGAAGATCTTCATTGCTTACGCCAGCAGAGCACTCACAGGGACGGAGTCCTGGTACGCACAAAGTGAAAGAGAGGCCCTGGAATTCTACTTGGGGTGCCACCAGTTTAAACTCTATTTGTATGGACGACAGTGCTAAGTCATCACAGACCACAAGCCACTGGTCCTACCCTTCAGAGGAACATCCCGGAACTAACTGTCCAGGACTGAGAGGTAGACTGTCCAACTGCAAATGTATGAGGTTGTATACTGGCCTGAGGTGCACAACCCGGCCGATTTCCTGTCACGCCTTCTGCAGGCAGTGGTAATTGACGCCAAGGAAGAGGACAAATGAGCAGAATATTTTGTCAACCTGTTGGTGTAGAACACCTGTCCAGTGGCAATGACAGTGGAAGACATCCAAGACTCAATCAAGTTAGCCACCAGCCTCCAGAAGTATATGGAGGCTCTCTAAGCCTGGACTTGAAACCACTTTCTAGACGGCGCTTAAGACTGGAATTCAGGAAACAGAGCTGCCCTCACTCAGTTGTAGCGGGTCTGCCTGAGCTCAGCTATACCACGAACAGGCTTCTGCTAAGGGGGATAGAAAGGCCAGTGAGATAACAATTATACTGAAGGATTCCCCATAGTGTCTAGTCAAACCCCTACACCTGTCGGATTGTGAGAGCTGTACATTCGTTATTTCATTATCTACCATCCTCCTGGGCCCTCTGGTCATTTTATCCAGTCTGTCCCTCAATTTGAATCTAGAGGATCTCACCATAGCCCAAGCGTCTGGGTTCTTACACAATGGGTAATTTACTTGACCCTATCTTCACGAATTACCCTTGCCTGAAAGAACAGGATCCAATACTTGTTACTTTGTCGGACCACTCCATGGTCCTATTTACCTTTGCAAAGCCCTGCCATCCCCCTATCCATAAACCTTCTACCTGGAGGGATTGAGCTGGTCTAAGCTGAATGAGTGTGAATGGCCCTCAGCTTAGCTAGACCAGAGCTGGGTCATGATTGGCAAGATGCCTACAGCAAGATCGCTTAATGGATTAAACACTCTCTGGATTAGGTAATCCCTACATGTACCCAAACCAGGAAATCCAAAAATAAATCTGCCCCTTGGTATACCCTTCACTTACTGACTCTAAATAAAATTATGCAAAATTGTCAAAATACAATGGAGTAAAAAATACGTAGAGTCTGATGAAGGAAAATATTGGGAGATGGTGAGACATTACCATTCAGAAATCAATGCAGCGCAAGCCTCTTATTATGAAACAAAATTCATGGGTGAGGCTAATTCCCCCACTGAAATGTTCAGAATTACGATGTTAATATTAGAGCCCACTTCCAGTGGCCCCATTCCCAACCCCTCAATGGCGAGGTGTGATGACCTTGCTCACTTAAAGAAAAAAGTAAAATAGATTACATTTATCTGACATTTCAAGACCTTGTGGGAGACCTAGAGTGGGAGCCCTTCAGAGATAGGGAGGAAGATTGGGCATTGAGACTTATGGATTAGCCATGTATCTCCCAAGCGGATTTTGAGTGACTCTTCATGAAAGTCAAATTGGGCTCCCCAGTCCACCCTGCTCCACCCCATATTCTTCTAAAAGCAGCTAATATCCTTTCCCAGTTTTTTAAGAGATGGCCAACCTCTTCCTTGAGAAGGGAATTGTACCCATAGCATGGAAACATGCTATGGTTAAAGCTATATTAAAAAAGCCAAACCTCGACCCAAGCTATCCTGAGAATTTTCAACCTATCTCCTTTCTCCCAGGATTGAGTAAGGTGCTGGAAAAACATGCTAACTCACAACTCTTAGACTACATAGAAGCCAAACATAGCACCCCACCCAGACAGGGTTCCAGCCCAAGCATCGCACTAAAACTGCCCTTTTGGCTGTCATGGAGGAGGTAAAAATGAAACTAGTTCAAAGAGTGGCTGTAACTATCATCCTCCTGGACCTAAGTCAAAACTTAAATACCGTGGACCATAGGATTCGTGTTAAGAGGGTTCAAAATGCACTAGTTTCAGGCCAGGCCCTTAAATTGAATAGCTTGTTTCTGGGGGACAGATCTTTTCATGTCTTTGACAAAATTTGCTCCTCAGACATTTTCCCTTTGTGGTTTGGGTTTCCACAGGGGTCATCCTTGAGTCCCACGTTGTTTAACTTATACATGTGGCCCTTGGACAATATTGTATTACCTTGTGGATCTCAGTGGTGTCCTATGCGGATGACACCCAGCCGGTGTTCACCCATACCCAGGATGTCAAAACTCCCTTCCTTGGATTTTGCCTTGAAATAGTAGCCAGCTGAATGGACAAATCCTGTCTCAAGCTCAATGGAAATTAAACCGAGCTGATGATATTGGGAAACAATGTTAACCCTCACGTACATCTTGGCTGGCCTGACCATCTAGGGCCTCCTCCTACCCATAAAATGGTTGTTAAAAGACAGGGGGTATGGCTCGACTCAACCCTGTCCATGGAGAAACAAACAACTAAACTGTCAGCCAGCTGCTATGGGATTCTCATAATGTTGCAGAAAATGTTGCACCTGATCCCCTCTCCCACTAAGAGGCTAGTAGTCCAGGCTTTGATTCTTTCTCATCTGGACTACGGAAACTCACTTTACCTGGGAGCTCCTAAAGCTGTGAATGGTAAACTTCAAGTGGTGCAGAATGCAGCGACTGATAAACATCCCTTGACATCATTCAGCACATCAGGGCATGGCTGACCTCCATTGACTTCTGATCATGCAAAAGATCAAATTCAAGACAATGTGCCTCTCACACAGAGCCTTTTGAGATCCGGGCCCTACTATCTCCCAACAGCTGATTGCTCCTTATAAACCTGGCAGAGCTGCCAGATCCTCTTACACCCTATGGACTGTAGTCCCTCTTGTGAAAAGGGCTAGAATGGGAGGAAGATCCTTTAGATACAATATAGTAAAACTCTGGAACTCCCTGCCCCTTTCGGTATAGATAATTGATAATGAACTGTCTTTCAGAAAACGGCTTAAAACTTTTCTGTTTGAGAACTAACCATCAAGGAGCTTGTACCTACAGCCCATGTTGCTCAATCAGCACTGGGAGGCCTCTGGCGCCATGCGTTTTATAAATTCCCCTTAGATAAGATGATGAGCCCTCGCGTTGTTGCACTAAGGACTGTGGACCCCTGTAGTAGAGTTCTCACATCAAGGGCACTAAGACCAAAGCTCAGTTGAAGAGGAAGTTCTGGTTCCCAGGAATGGACAAGGTGGTGTATAACACTTTCTTCAAGCGCACCCACTGTCAAATCACAGGACGAGGGGCAGCGCCTGCTCCCCTCATCATGGAGGACAGTCCCTGGCATTGCTGGACCAACCTGAGCATGGACTTTGGTAGTTTCCTGGATAGGAGATTCACCCTTATTGTAGATGAGCACTAGAAATACCCTATGGTAGAAGTGATTTAGTCTCCAGCATTCAAGGTGATACAACAGGTGCTCAAAGAGACATTCGTACTGTTTGGACTACTCGAGGAGATCCAGACAGAGAACAGGCCCCCATTCAAGGCCAGGAATTTAGAGACTACCTCACTAACCTGGGGGTGAAATATCGGAAGAGCACAAAGTTCTGGCCTCAGGCCAATGGAGAAGTGGAGCGGTTTATGAGGACACAACAAAATGCTGCATGTGGGGTTGACTGTGGCGAGGACCTCGCAGTTTGCCTGCAGAAATTCTTGATGGCCTAGCGACAAGCCCCTCACAGCATGACAGTGAGTGTCCAGGTGGACCTCCTAATGAAATGCCCGCAAGGGACAGCTTTCTGGCCAGCCCTAGCTGTTGGCCCTCAACATTAGACAATGAAGACGCACAGGGAAGTGCAGATAAACACAAAGGCCAGCCAAGACTGTAGAGCCAGTCCTCCCACTCTCCAAGTTGGAGATGTGGTTCTCAAAGATCTCCATCCTAGGCACAAATTAGGGGGACCCATGGCTAATTAACTGGATCCAAGGGACCATAATTATGCATTATGTCAAGGCGAGACAATGACTAAGAATGTATCTACGGTGCCCAAGTCTGGACATGGTCGACACGCTCCGACCCCCCAGGATGGTGATAGTGTCCCGGCAGGAAGATGGCCACCCAAACCAGGGATCCCGACCAGAAACAGCATGGAGTGTAATGGTGGTCCATTCAACAACTCTTCAACAGTCGAACTGTCTAAGGACGAACACACCAGCAGTCAAGAGGGCGCTCATGAGTGGAATTAGGAGACAAAACTACCATGTCCTCAGAGACCACACCCTGAGCAGAGTTCTCGAAGATCGTGTATGAAATGAAACAGAGTCTGACAGGCCCCCTGAGGAGGGTGCCCTGGTTGAGAGCGAATATGGAGAGGGAAGTAGAGTGGCCCCTGGTGTGAGTTCAAGCTGCATGCACCCCGGAGGCCGGGATTGGCTCCGGGTATGAATGAAAAGGGTCTGTGTGCCACTTGAGAATTCTTCTGATATCAGTACACCCAAGTGCATTGTGATTCCTTATAGTGTTAGTGCAAGGCCTGTGATCTGGGGCCCTTGCACTCTACAGAGAGAAGAGACATGAGAGAGAATGAAAGGTTGATAAAAGAAAGCCTCCAGGCTTATGGGATTTTCCAAGTTACTGAAAGTGGTTGCATAACAGGTTTTGAATGTTATTGCAGTGTGAGTTGCCTATTGGTTTATGGATAAAATTATTGTTGTTATTGTACTTTTGACTGTTGACCAATTATGATATTTTGTTGTCAAGCAACTTCAGGCTAGTTTGTTTCACCATTTCTTGCACTTTACCTGTAAAATAAATACAAAAAAAAAATTACAATTCCTTGCATGGCAGCAGATTCCGGATGCCCCCTATCCTCTTCCTAAAACTTCCACAAGGCAATTTGGGCTAGATGTACAAAGCATTTTTGCAGGCAATAATAGCCCAAATCATGGAATTGGACCATTTCCAACTGCAAAAAAACATGTTGGTATGCATTAATTCCAAATTGTGATTCAGTAACATGTTACAAAATCCTAATTTCCAATTTTGAATACACACAGATTCAGTATTTGTAAGGGCTGTGTTTATGGCTTACGTTCCAAATAACAAATCAGGATGGGATGTATGAATGTTTTGTGACCGAAATGCGGTCTCAAAAAAGTCACACATTAACCAATTCAAAGTTGTTAGGTAATCCACTCTCAAATAGGAAGAGGTCCCCTTGGGACCCTTTCCTCTTTTAAAAAGTTTAAAAAATACTTTTTTAACCCCTTCCGTGCCCGTGACGGAACCACTCCGTCACGAGCCACAGACGCGCTGTGCTGGTGACGGAGTGGTTCAGTCACGGCGCGGCCGCCCTGCCCACGCTGCAGGAATTCCGCGCCTGCGCGGCCGTTCTAATGAGCGGATGGGGTCATGACGGAACCACTCACTCATAAGCAC
Source organism: Lissotriton vulgaris (assembly GCF_964263255.1). NCBI lineage: Eukaryota > Metazoa > Chordata > Amphibia > Caudata > Salamandridae > Lissotriton > Lissotriton vulgaris. The sequence goes on from NC_141694.1 coordinate 184,324,296, forward strand.
AGCGTGCCCGTGGCTCGTGATGGAATGGTTCCGTCACGAGCATGGCGGCGCCACACGGCCCCTCTCCCCCCAGCACTGCGGCAGAATTGCCGCCGCGGCCAAGGGGTTAAGTAGGCAGCGGTGGGACCACTGCCTATTCTTACAAAATAAAAATGAAACTTCATTTTTCATTTTTAAACCCATACCTTTCTCCTTTAAGGAAAATGGTCTGCATTTAAGAAAAAAATATTGCTTTATAAATTCATATAAAAGTAATCACAGACATGGTGGTCTGCTGACCACAGTATTCCGCTATCTTTGTGATGGGTGAGAATCTTAGTGGGTCACAAATTGCAACCTACCTCATTAATATTCATTAGGTAGGTCTATTTGTAACCCACTATGAATCGCTAATGGGCCAGATATTACTTTTGTACATTGGTAATAGCGTTTAACAAATAGCAATTGCAAATATTCACTAATTGGTAATCGCTATAACTAATCTTCATATATCTGGCCCTCTTCCCTATTTTTTTTCCGACCTTTGTCCAAGTGGTATCTGTTTTTTGTCTTTGTTTGCATGTTTCCATTTGCACAAAGCACACAGTAGTAACTTCAGGGACCCGAACACTCCTAGAAATTATAATCATGTATTCATTGTGTAAAAATAATGTGCCAAATATCTCAAAGTGTCCAACATGTAACAGCAATACATGTAAGACCCTTGTTTTTCTCTACATCATTTAAATCTGTATTGCAGGGTTGAAAGAGAACTCAAAAACCACATTGCTAACTAGGGGTCACATATACAAAAGTTTGTAATAGCGAGTACCTAATGGCAATTTTCTGCAAATCGCAATTAGGAAATCGGTATTTCAAATGTATGAAACTCTTTTGAGTTTCATTTGCGATTCTCAGTGGGTCACCAATAGAACTACTTTATGAATATTAATAAGGTAGGCCGCAGTTTGTGACTCATTGGAAATAGCTAAAATCACAGGGATGGTGGTCTGCTGGGGTCAGCAAACCACCATGTCTGTGACTGCTTTAAGTAAAGTAATACCTATTTATGAAACGGGGTCCATTTACCTGAAAGGAAAACTGGATGTGTTTCAAGAACAATAATGAAAAGTTTTCTTATAATTTTTTAAGAGCAGGCAGTGGTCCTTGGGACCACTACCTGCTCTTAAAAAATATTTTCACAAACATTCACAAAGGAGAAGGGGTTCCTTGGGGACCCCTTCCCATTTGCCGAATGGGTTACCACCAAATTGAATTTGGTGGTAAAATGTGAATGTTTTGCTACCGCATTTTGGTCGCAAAACATTCATACATACAACTGCAATTCGGTATTAGGAAGGGATGCCCTCAAAATGTCCCTTACTAATTCTGAATCGCAAACCGAAATTGTGATTTGGTAACAGGTCACCGAATTGCTATTTGGGTTTGGTAAATGTCAAAATGTCTTTTTGCGGTCGCAAACTGGTCGATTCTCTGAATCGTCTAGTTTACGACTTCAAAAAGGCTTCGTACATGTGGTCCTAGATTTTTCATCCTTAAGGCGTGTTATTCATCTCTTGTCAAGCAAACCTCCCCGAAGATGTCGCTATTTTTAATTCTCACTCTTACCTGCCACACACCACAGTCACTACTATGCAAAGCAAGACTCAAAGGTTAATAGAATGATGCTTGTGAATCTTGAACAATGCTGGCACTCTAAATAAATGATTATGTGAATGATTATGTGAAGACTTGCAGGCAGCGCTCTCCTTCCTGCCCATGAATGATATTTTATGAGTGCCTGCGTCAGAACATACGTGCATTCATGCATCTGACTCTCTCTGCATTCCTGTGTAACCATAAAACCCTGCAAGGAATGTGAGCATTTCTAAAAATAACATCACCAGTATTAACACAACAAAAACGTAAGTCAGCCCTATCTGCAATTACTGTTTCGTTTTCCATTAGTTAAAAAAAATCTGAGTTGCATCGGCAAATCTTTCTCTCAGTTCCTAAAATCTTTATTTGATTGGGAGAAGCAATCTTTTTCCTCAATTTAAGAGGCACAATGTAGACTTTCAATCTACAAAAAGGAAATGTAGTTCGAAATCCCTCATTTACATAATGGTATTACTAGGAAATCCTAAAAGACGATTCATCTCGGAAAACGTTATTTGTACAAAAGATTATCTTTATGTGATTTCACGCTTTAATCTTGAAATTGCGTTACACGAACGGTGTAACTGTCACGCAGATTAGAACAGAAAACGCACGAGACCTTTATCATGTCTGTGCAAATGCAATGGTCACTGTCAGGCTCTAGCAGCTGCATAAGGGGTAATTAAGGGTTACAACGGCAAGGGTGGGTCCAAGGTGACGGGTGCCTCTGGAAGAAGATCCTGAATGTGATGTGCGGGGATAAGCAACGCCATTGGGTGAACAAATACATGAGGTAGCTAACAGTGCATTCAGAAGGGAGTGACAAGGGGCAGGCTACAAGAGTAACAAAGGACAATTGGAGGCGAAATACCGTGGCAAAGGTTCCACAGGGAATTAAGAGAGGCTTTCCCGCGTTGTAAGAATGCCCTTAGGTTGGGTATACTTGTCGGGGTTGGGGTGAACATGTCCCTCTCGGAAGTATAAGTGGAGCGAAAGAGAGCGAAATGAAGTAGCTAAGTGGGTGGGGGGCTCTGTCATCGACGGGGGCCTCCTCCAGAGCTGTGGCGGAGTACAGGGCGATCTGGAAGCAGATGGACAGTAAGGGTACCTCTGCGGCAGAAGGAGACAGCAATACCTCTGCCTGGCACAGTAGGGGTGCCCGAGCCAAGAACCTGGAGCCGAGGGGGTTCCAGGAAACAACGTCGGCGCCCCGTTAGTCCTTCGGGCGGTCGGGGGGCCTAAACCGACCGGGGGTGTGCCTCATCGCTCCGCCCCGACAGGGGGGGCGGGAGTAAACGAGATAACGATTAAAAGTATTGCACCGTCAAGAGCATCGACTTACCGTGCAAATTGGCTAATTAGGCAGGCGGGTCAGCGAGGGGCTGCCGTCTTGGATCGCCTGTAAGATGACCCACCTATCTGCTATTTGTATGCAAATAAACCTGCACCACCGTTTTCCCACAATTATGTCTCATGAGTCTTCTTGGTTGTGAATGTATTGGGTACAAGGTACAAGTGGAGCGAGCGATGGCGGTGTGGGCACTATGCCGCTGGCCGCGCGACGCGAAGGGGAGATAACGCGAGACAGCGTCTTAGTGACACATGCCTCGCGAACAAAACGCAGCAGCGCGACAGCAGGGTGCCGCCCCCTTTAGGGGGTGGCCAATGCAGGGCGAGCATGTTGGTGGTGGGCGGTCCTAGGGCCTTTATCTAGGCCAGCCTGGTTTAGTACTTCCTCTTTTCCGCCGCGTGTCGTCTGGACTACTCTGCGCTGTTCCCGCCCTGGCCCAGACCCAGCGGCAGAGCAGCAGGTTGGTGTGAACAATTAATGGTCTGTTTTGTGTTGCAGGCGGAGTCACAGGGCGATCTGGAAGCAGATGGACAGTAAGGGTACCTCTGCGGCAGAAGGAGACAGCAATACCTCTGCCTGGCACAGTAGGGGTGCCCGAGCCAAGAACCTGGAGCCGAGGGGATTCCAGGAAACAACGTCGGCACCCCGTTAGTCCTTCGGGCGGTCGGGGGGCCTAAACCGACCGGGGGTGTGCCTCATCGCTCCGCCCCGACAGGGGGGGCGGGAGTAAACGAGATAACGATTAAAAGTATTGCACCGTCAAGAGCATCGACTTACCGTGCAAATTGGCTAATTAGGCAGGCGGGTCAGCGAGGGGCTGCCGTCTTGGATCGCCTGTAAGATGACCCACCTATCTGCTATTTGTATGCAAATAAACCTGCACCACCGTTTTCCCACAATTATGTCTCATGAGTCTTCTTGGTTGTGAATGTATTGGGTACAAGGTACAAGTGGAGCGAGCGATGGCGGTGTGGGCACTAATGGTAATGGGGTCCCTTTCTGTTACCTTACTTTGTAAACAGCACCTTGAACAGTGGCGGCTGCTATTTGACGGGGTGGCAGAGGGAAGAGGATGAAAATGAACAACAAAAAATTGCTTACCTACAGGTCGGCTGCCCTCTCGGTCCTCTTCGGTCAACTCTAGAAGCAGGAAGCAAACAGGCTCCCAGACTCCCGTAGCCAATCACAAGACAGCTGTCACCAGCATGACAGCAGCATTGTGATTGGTCTGAGAGCTGTGGTTTGGCGCTCAGACAGGGACTGAGAGCCTCTGAATGTTCTCAACCCAGGCTGTGCAATACAACTGAGTGGAGAACATGCTAAGTGAGCATGACTGTTTGGGCGGCCCATGACGACCGGCCAAGCCGCCATGCACACTTAAGAGAGTGCCGATCACTCCTCCCCCTGCTCCAGTGACAACCCAACCCACTCCTAAAACGTAAACCAGCGAAGCCAGAACAGAAAGAAAATGATAATAACATTGCGTTATTATAATTTTTTTTTCTTTTTGAACTGCTCAAAGAGCAGTGGGGCAACGCTCCTCCGTCTTACCGGAGGAGCTGCCACTGGCCTTGAACGCTGTGGTCCTCCTACTCAAAGCACCATGATAACTAAATTTGGCAAGCAGGTCAGTGAGAAGCCACTCATCACCCTACCTCAGAGAATCAATATTGACAAGCCAATAGACAGAGCTCATTTTTTTGAGTCCTGAGTAAAACATGAAAAAAACATATTACAATGAAAAAATAAAAATAATTGGTTTCTGCATATAGTACATCTATGCAATAAAAATTTGATGTATGACGATTCCGTCTGCTCTTGGGATGTAAAATAGTGGCTCATACATTGCAATGCAAGCCCTCTAAGGGAAGCACAATGAAATCAGGCAGCCAATGGCAAGAGGTGAGAGAGAACTAATAGTTTCTTACCTGTCGGTGTGGTTTTGCAGCTTGAAGATCTTTCTGGATTCACTATGCTGTGCATATTCCGCGGTCTTGTGGTTGGGTCCGGATTCGTAGTCTTTTCTTTGTTTTTTTTCTTTTTTTTTTGTAGCCCTTGTGGGCGTCGGCGTCACGCCTCCTTGGGGGCATTTCCGGTGACCTCGGCATGCTTCCTGCGGAAGCTCCCACTCTTGGGCGCCATCTTCGGATTCTTTTTTCCGTGTTTCTTTCTTTTCCGAAGTAATGGCAATGATCTATCCAGGTGATAATTTCTTTACCACTTATCCTTATGTTCTCTTACTTCTTCTCCTCATTTTTTTTTGACCAACTCTTCTCTCTCCAGCCTCATCTTTCTGGCGGAGGTGGGTGGGTTCGCTAGTGAATCCAGAAAGATCTTCAAGCTGCAAAACGACACCGACAGGTAAGAAACTATTCGTTTTGCAGCGTGAATCTTTCTGGATTCACTATGCTGTGCATCGATTTCGTAGCGGTTTCTCATTTCCGTGGCGGCTGGGTGGAAGATGAGCTCTGGTTTCTGAATATATGCTGGAGCACCCTTTGTCCGACTTGTGCTTCCTTGTTCATCTGCACATCCACGCAATAGTGTTTCGTGAATGTGTGTACCGAAGCCCATGTTGCCGCCAGGCATATGTCTTGTATGGGTGTATTGGCCAGGAAGGCTATTGTAGCCCCCTTTTTCCTAGTGGAGTGGGCGCGTGCCCCCTCTGCCAGTTCTTCTCCTGCCCTTTTGTGGCAGAGTTGGATAGTTTGCGCGATCCATCGTGCAATAGTGTTCTTAGTCACTGCCTTGCCCATGTAACTGTTGGCGAACGACACAAAGAACTGTTTCGTTTTCCTGTGCCCTTTAGTCCTTTCAATGTAATGCATGACCGCCCTTCTGGCGTCCAGTGTGTGCAGAGCTCGCTCTGCCTTAGTCGTTGGTTTTTGGAAAAAACTCGGTATCTGTATGGACTGGTTCATGTGGAACTTGGACACCACCTTCTGCATGAAGTGTGGGTCAGTCCTCATCACCACCCTGTCATTGTGTATTTGTAAGTAGGGCTCCTGTAGCGTTAGCGCTTGCAGCTCGCTCACTCTTCGTAAGGACGTTATTGCAACCAGGAAGGCAGTTTTCATAGTTAGCATCTTCAAGGAGGCCTTGTGAAGAGGCTCAAAGGGCTCCTTCATGAGTTCCGTCAGGACCACGTTTAAGTTCCATGCCGGTGGTGGTACCCGCTTGGGTGGTGCAATCCTTTTTGCTCCTTCCAGGAACCTCTTCACGACCTGTGATGTGAAGAAGCTTCTGCCCATCTCCCCCTTGTGTATGCCACTATAGCCGCCAGGTGAACTCTCAAGGAGGACGAGCTGAGGTTTTTCTCCAGTAAGTGTGTCAGGTACTTCAGTACCGTGGAGTCCTTTTTCAGTTTTTTGTGGAGCCCTTACCTCTTGCACCACATCGTGAATCTTTTCCACTTTGCGACATAGCACTTCCGTGTGCTGGGCCTTCGTGCCTCCCGAAGGACTCTGAGGGTGCTCTCGGGCAGTCTCAAATGTGCGAACTCTATGTCTTCAGGAGCCATGCTACTAGGCTCATGCTCTCTGGTTCTGGGTGCAGCACCTCTCCGTTCTGCATGGAGAGCAGGTCTTTTCTTCTGGCGAATCTGTGGGGTGGACACTGCGCCATCTCCATGATCTGCGAGTACCAAGTCTGCCTAGCCCACTGTAGCGCGACCAGTATCAGGGTCATGGTGCTCGCTCTGCACTTGCTCAGTACTCTGTGTATCAGTGGTATCGGGGGAAAAGCGTACGCAAATTTCCCGGACCAATCTATCCATAGGGCATTCCCAAGGGACCCTTCTTCGTGTTGTCTGGATGCGAAGTTTCGGCATTTCGCATTCTGGCGTGTTGCAAACAGGTCCACAGATGGTGTTCCCCACCTGTTGAACAGCCTCATTGTCTCCTGAGCATTGAGCTCCCATTCGTGGGATGCCGAGGTCTGTCTGCTCAGCCAGTCTGCCTGAATGTTCTCCTTCCCTGGTAGGTGTATGGCTAGCAGGTCTATCTGGAGAGGGATGGCCTGATTTCAAAAGAGAGGGTGCCCCACTGTCACCAGGGAACAGGGCGAAAAGACAAAAAGTCAGAGGGAAATCCCTGGGATATGTTTGTTAGTCTAAGATATCTATACCCATACAGTTGCACTATAGCATCTAAATTACAGACTACTATAGATCACTGTCCGGCGGGGAGAGATTTACATAATAATTTCCACAAAGAAAAATATTTGTTAACAATCTAGTTTTTTATTAAAAAAAGGATATTTTACAATAAAAATGCACACATTTAAAATTTCAAAGGAACTTTCCCTGAAAAGTAAAAGTTAATATATGAGATATAAATGAACAATACAGTCATAGAGCATACGAGTTCATGCACAACACATTATATATCATAAACAACAAACAAATTTTTGTTACCAAAGTCAACAAATAAAACAAAGCAAAAGACCCCTTTTAAAACAGTGGCACTTAGATATTTTTACCACTATGGATTTCTGGATCCACTAGCCTGAAGTGACATGTACAATCTTACACTAGTGCGACAACAATACATGTACATCCAGTGTGTATTTAGGCATAAAGTGGATTCTCTCATTCGGAAATGCGTCGACGCGTTTCGGTGCTATGCACTTGATACTGTGGCACCTTCCTCAGGACTTCTTAGTAGGGGTTTTCCTGTACAAGCAAGACTTCGCTCTCCCTATTGTCGGGGGAAAGGATGTTCCCTTGAATCCTATTGCGACGGATACTGACTGGGCGCCTATAGCGTCGTTCCAAGACAGTTGTTTGAAATCTCTGGCTGGTTTAACCTTTTTGTCTCCTTCAAGACTCCTCATACGGGGTTCTTTTATCTTCAAATTTGTCTGGTCTTTTTCTTTTTTAAAATCATGAGTCTTCAATAGTTTTAAAACCCACTTCAAACGGGCATATATTGACTTGGGGCCTCGCAGGAACTGGATATGTTCTTTGTGCTCGTGGCGCCGCGTTTCTGCCTCGTTTGAACCGCCTACCTCCATATCTCCTGCGCCAGCGTCGAAAGCGTTGTTGACTGAGTTCCACCCTGCTTGTTGATGTAGAACATTGCCGTGGTGTTGTCTGTCTGTAGCAACACCCTCTGCCTGTACAGTCTTGTCTGGAAGGCTTTCAGTGCAAGGAAGATCGTCTTCAATTCGAGGAAATTGATGTGCCTGGTCGCATCTGCTGGCGTCCAAAGACCCCTCACTTTGAGCTCGTCCATGTGAGCGCCCCATCCCTTCAGGGATGCGTCCGTGGTGATGGTCACTGTCGGAGTTGGGAGTGTTAGAGGTTGTCCCCTTGTTAAGTTCTCCAAGGTCCACCATGCCATCTCCTTCTGCACTGCGTGCGTCACCACCACAAGATCCTCCCAACTGCCCGAAGCCTGTGACCATTGTTCCTGGAGCCATTCTTGCATGGGTCTCATGTGGAGCCGCACATTCGGCACTAGGTGGATGCACGATGCCATCATCCCCATGATCTTGCTCGCAGTCCTCACTGTCCGAGCTTGTCCCTTCCGGTAGAGGCGAGTTTCCTTGACCAGCGCCCTCGCTCTCTTCTCGCTGGGAAACACTTTGCCCTGTAAGGTGTTGATCTGTGCCCCCAGGAAGATCTTTACTTGCTCTGGCTCCATTGATGATTTCTTCCAATGGACGGAGAACCCCAGGTTTATGAGCGTGCTCGTCACTGCCTGTGCATGCTGCTTGCACTTCTGGTACGAGTTTGCTTTTACCAGCCAGTCGTCCAGGTAAGGGTATACGTGTATCCCCTGCCTTCGTAGGTGCGCTGCGACTGCCGCGAGGCACTTCGTGAATACCCTTGGTGCTGATTTCAGTCCGAAGGCCAGCGTTGTGAACTGGTAGTGGCCTCCTCCGATTGCGAACCTGAGCATATGCTTGTGCTTCTCGTTCATCGGTATGTGCAGGTAGGCGTCCTTGAGGTCTATCGTGACCATGAAGTCTCCGACCTGCAATTGCGGCAGCACCTCCTGCAGGGAGGTCATTTTGAACTTTTGTGTCCTTATGAATTTGTTGAGGAACCTTAGGTCTAGGATGGGTCTCATCTTGTCGTCGAGCTTTGGTACTAGGAAGTACGTCGAGTATATTCCCTTGTTCCTTTCCCTGAAGGGAACTCTTTCTATGGCCTGTTTTTGTAGAAGTTCTTGCACTTCTTCCTGAAGCCTCGCCAGCTGTTCTCTTGCTGGTGGCTTCCCCCTTGGCTTTCTGTTTGTTGGCTTTCCTTCCAACTCCAAGCAGTATCCGAATTGGATGATGTTTAGTATCCATTTGTCTGATGTTATTTCTCTCCATTCCTGGAGATAGAACTTTAACCTTCCTCCCACTGGTGTCATGTGGTCGTAGGCCTCTAGATTGTCCTGACCCCTTTGTACGTGGTGCCCCCTGGGGTCTTTCCTGTGGTCGGGCACCCGGAGGTGTCTGAAGTCACTTTGAGGTGGGCTGCTGCCCCCCTCTTCTATTCTGACCACGTCCATTTCTCCCTCGAAAGGACTGACCTCTTGGCTGGTATTGCCAGGACTGCTTCTGGTGACCTTGCTGAGCCTGCGGGTCTGTCTGTTGCCTCTGAACTGCAATGCCCCCATGGATCTTGCCGTCTCGTTATCTTTTTTGAGTTGGCATAGTTTGTCGTCAACCGTTGCCCCGAAAAGTGTTTCGCCGTTGAACGGTGTGTTCAGGATACTGTGTTGCACCTCGGGTTTGAACCCTGAGATCCTGAGCCAGGCGTGTCTCCTTTCCGTGACACCCATCATCATGAGCCTGCTGGCGGTGTCTGCTCCGTCCAGGGCCGTCTTAAGGCAAGAATTTGCTGCGTTCTTCCCATCTTCGATCAACTTTTCGGCCTTCTGCCTGGCATCCTGGGGTAGGTCCTTCACCAAGTGCCCCAGCCCCTCCATGATCTGGTACATGTGCCTGTTTAACAGGGCGTTGGAGTTAGCCATCCGCCAATGGGTCGCGGCATTTCGCTCGATCCTTCTCCCCACCAGATCCATCCTCTTGCTCTCCTTATCCGGCGGTGGGCCTGAGGTAGTGGATAAGCTCGCCCTCTTCCTGGCTGTCGAAGTGATAATGGAGTCAGCGGAGATTTCGCCTCGGATGTAGGCCAGGTCCTTCGAGGAGTGTTTGTATTTTTTCTCTGTTCTGGGAGTTACCGCCTTGCATGTTGCGGGCTCTTTGAACGCTTCCTTTCCCTGAGCCAAGACGCTCTCGAGCATTGGGAGGAACTGGCTTCTTGTCTGTGTTGGAAGCAATGTCTCTAGCAGGAAGTCTGCTTTCTGCTTTTCTTCGTCGAGTTTCAACTTGAATGCAGTTGCGGCTGATTGTATCGCCGAGTTGTACGCCCCGATGTCGTCCGGCGGCGAGGGTCTCGAGGGGTACGAGTCGACCGGCTCTTCCGGGCTCTCGGTGTCGACGTCTAGGTAATCCTCCTCGCGTGGGTCAGAGGTGACCGACTCGGCGTCCACCCTACTGCCCTCTTCGTCCTCATAACTGTAATCCTCGTAGGGATTCTCTTCAGCTTCCCGCTCGTCGACCATCTCGTCGCTCGGCACATGGTCGTCGACCTGTTCCTCTTCCTCCTCGACCAGATCTAGCACGGTGTGCTTGGTCTTGAGTGGAATCGTGAAGGCACTCATCTCGGCGGCGACCTCCTTTCTCCGCTGCAAGAGGCTTGCCATCTCGGCCTCCAGCCGACGCCTTTTCCTTTCCACTTCGGCCGCGTGTTCGGCTTCGGAACGTTCGGCCCCTCTCTTCGGCACCTGGTTCGGTGGCGAGATTTTCGGCGTCGACGGCTTGGACGTCGAACTGGCCTTCGGGTCCTTGGACGGTGCCGAGGCTTTAGGGTCTTTCTCCCTCGACGTCGATCGGTCCCTTTCGGCGACGATCTTCGACGCTTTCTGCTGGTCAACAGCTTTCGGCGCCAGGGACTCCTTCTCCGAGGATCCGCTGGGCCTGCTTGTGGTCGCGGACGGCAGATGTCGCTGCGTCGGCGCCTTCGGGCTCTTGGCCTCGTACTTTCGAGACTCAGAGTCTCTCGTGCTCTTGTGGGACGTCGAGTCTCCTACCTTATCAGGTGTCTTCTTGTAATCGGTCTCTACGACCGTGTAGCTGTCGTCTTCGGCGGCAGCGTTGTCCTCCTCCTCCGAGGAAATCCCCAGCTCGTACAGGGATGGCGTCGGGGATTTTCCGCCGAGGGCGGCGTGTGCTACCCTCTGTCTCTTCCTCACACGAAGGGTCTTCTGGGCGAAGACAGCGCAGGCGTTGCAGTCCTCGCTTCTGTGTTCAACCGGTAGGCAAAGGTTGCAAACCGGGTGCTGGTCCTTCTGTGCGTACTTGTGTCTGCAGTTCGGGCAGAACTTGAACGGTGTGTTGTCCTACCTCGTGCGTTCAGGCCTCCCTGACCGCGTGGACGTCGACGATCGTCGAAGTTGTCGAGGTTTTCACCTTCTTCCCTCTTCGTCGCTGTTCTGTGAAGTTTTCCTTAGTCTTCTTCTTACAATATCTCCTCCAACTTCCACTCTTTTCAGTACTTTCTCCAAAAATGTCTGGAGCCCAAACGGGAACGATCCAGACCCGACCGCGGAAAAAAGAATCTGAAGATGGCGCCCAAGAGTGGGAGCTTCCGCAGGAAGCATGCCGACCTCACCGGAAATGCACCCAAGGAGGCGTGACGCCGACGCCCACAAGGGCTACAAAAAAAAACCCAAAAAAACAAAGAAAAGACTACGAATCCGGACCCAACCACAAGACCGCGGAATATGCACAGCATAGTGAATCCAGAAAGATTCACGCTGCAAAAATAATAATCTTGATGTATATTTTAAAGCACCGGTAACAACAGTTAATGTAGGCAGCTGCGCTGCCAAGCCAAACTTAAAAAGTAACTGTCTGAGGCACTCACTATGACTCTAGAGGCCACTATTTCAGCAGATTTGAAATGAAGTAATATCAAACACATACCTTAAACAAGTCTTCCCAGGATCAGGACGTACATCAGTCTTGACCCTTTACCAATGCACTTTTTTAATGACATTCTTCCTTGTAGTTTTGCCAGGCTTGTACGAGGCCCAAAGAGAGTCCGAGCACTTTACAGCAAACAAGTACATATGTAAAGTGCAGACGTAGTGAACTTACATCAGGCTTGAAACCAGAGTTCAATAACAAGCCCTTGAGCCTCTGCATTGGCTCCCAGTCAAGAAAAGAGTTCTGTTTAAAGCACTACTTACATGTCATCGTATCTCTCAGAATGCGGCCCCATCATATCTGAGAAATTTGGTCACCAGGTATGTGCCAAGAAGGTCCCTTAGATCTTGTGGGACCGGCCAGTTGGTAATCCCTAAGGTAAAGAAGGCGAAAATGGGTGGTCGTTCGTTCCGCTTTCTGGCAGCACAGAACTGGAATAAACTTCCTCTATCACTCAGGCTAGAAAGTTCGAACCTAAATTTAAGAAACTGCTTAAAACTTATCTGTTCACTGTCTAGTCTCGGTCTGCCGGCTAATCGCTCTTCCGCTCTCCCTCTTACTCAGCGAGGGGACAAGCCGAGATGGCGTAACCAGGCGCATTATAAAATTTCCTTTATAATTGCAAAATATAAAAGGCATGAAAATGTTTTACTAAAAGAGTAGAGAAATCATGACTACAAAATCAAAATGAAGCTCAAAGGACATCTCTTGAGCTAGAACCTCTTCTGTACTGGTAAGGGACCCCTTTGCTTTCTGAGTTTTTCGCTCGAGGCTTCTCTTCCTAACCTCACTCATGTACACAATGCTGAATTATTTCACACCCCTTATTTATTTTAAAGGTTTTATAGAGCTGGCAAGACCCGGAGGCATCAGAGTGCTTTACATAAGCATCAGATCATAGTTACAGGTAACATTGTTACAAAGGTTCCACAGTTATTAGAGCATGGCAACACAGTTACTAGTAAGGTCGAGATAAACAATAAGCACAAATACGTAAGGGGAAAAGCAGGCAAGGGGAAAGATTCAGGGGAGGGGGTAGGAGCTGGGGAAGTAGACAGGTAATGAAGGCGGGAAAGAGGAAGGGAGGGTGAATGACACAACATGGAAATAGGAAGGGAAGGGCGAACGGGGACACAAACCGGTAGACGAGACAAAGCAACGTTCAAAGTCCAGTAAGCTGTGATCCCAGGGAAAGTGGTATAGCTTCCCTATCTCTGTTGCGGGAGGCTCCCTTTACGCAGTGGACTCTCTCAGAGGGGTCTCTGAGACTCCAAGGCCTACATACTGGATCCCTCCCCAAAAAGGGGAGAGGGAGTGCTTTGGCAAGGGGTGCCATACCATACCTCAGCTGTGAATGGCTCCCTAGGCGCAGTGGACTCTCTCAGCGGGTTCGCTGAGACTCCAGAGTATAAATATTGGGTCTTTTCCCAACAAGGGGAGAAGGAGTGCTTAGTCAAAAGGCACAAAGGACAGGGGGCTAGGCATACTAGCAGGCAAGGTGAGAGATTCAGGGGAGAGGTGATAGGAGCTAGGGAAGTAGACAAAGAGAGAAAGAGTGCTAAATGGGAACAAATTTAATTAATGAGTTATTATATAGCGCTGGCTAGACCCGAAGGAATCAGAGCGATTTACACGAGGAACAATAATGTGCAATTTACTTCAGTTAAAAGTTATGTAAGTATCAAGAAAAGCATTTAAAGAACATAGGGGACAAGGTGAATGGAGCAAGGAAGGGTAAGGGGATAGGGTAAAGGGGTAGGAGAAAGATAGGATGTAGAGACGAGGAGAAAATCTGCCCAAGGTCCGGCAGAGGGGTGATAGTCCACAACCCATCTCCTCTTTAGCTATATGGTAGCTCCACCGGGCATCAGGCAAATCGCTTGGTCTCCACAGTCTGGGGTAAGTTCCGTAGGTTCCAAGTCCTGATGTGTAGGGGATAGGTTTGTGGTCTGGTCAATGTCCAATTGTTGTCCCAGGGAAGTAAAACAACGTGGAGGGGACCACTATGGAAGCCATCTTGGGGTCAGGCAGGGACTGTACTGTACACTGGTACACTGGTGGCCATCCTACGGTCAGGCATCTGGCCGTTAGAGTCAATATCCAGGACAGCGGCTGCCAGAGAGTAACAAATCCAGCATGCACCCACCATCGCACGAGCAGACATGCACAAGCACACACAAATGTGAGCACACACTCTCATAAGCGCACAGACGCACGCACACAAGCACATATACAGAAACATCCAAAAACACAAGCACGCATAAATCCCATGCTCTAGTACAAAAACACCTAAGAACATGCACACACCATCACATGCGCAGACATGCACAAGCACACACAACTGCGCTCACACTCTCACACACACACAAGCACACAGAGACTACCAAAAACACAAGCACACTTACAATCACAAGCTCCAGAACAAAAATACCCAAGGACTTACACACAAGTACATGCATACACACACACACCTTCACACACACAGACATGCACAAGCACACAAATGTGCGCACACACTCATACGCGAACAGAGGGCATACACAAGCATGCATACGGAAACATCCACACACACAAGCACACATACAATTCAATGCTCTAGTACAAAAACACTCAAGTACATGCACACACCATCACACGCACAGACATAGGCACACATACAGAAACATCTACGCGCACAAACACAAGCAGACACAGAATCACATGCTCTAGTACAATAACACCCAAGTACATGTCCACACCATCACACGCACAGACTTGCACAAGCACACACAAATGTGAACATAGTCTTTCATACACGCACAGGTGCACACACACATGCATCCGCACACACCCCCTCATACACGTACAGACGCACACACAAAAGCATTCACATGACACATTTCTCCAGGACTGCGGCAGCATTGATGGCACACAATGGCAGGTTTGGACAGACTAATGAAAGAAGGCTAGTTGTACACACACTTTTTGCGACTGCTGCATCCTCCACTCCAATTATGCAAAGTGGTGTCTTTATAGGTGAGCTGTGTCCACATCTAATATTGCTGGTTCCCCATGCATCATAGCTGAGGGGCACTGAAGTGGGCTCTGAGGTCTTTGCCCTGCCTTGCACATAAATGGGCCCGCCTGCCACTTTGTTAGGAGCTTACTTGTGCAAGCCTGGCCCTCAAGCATCCTCTGAAAAGTCCCCTTTATGTATGGAAACTCTACCTCCGCCTACCGCTTCAGGCAGAAGGGGGTTCTACGTCATGGATAGCTTCAGCAGTTAGCCGCTGGCAGTACACGCTCGTTGTCACTCCGCGGGTCTCTCAGCACTGCTCCAGTTCCGAATATAATATCAGCGAGGGGGAGCCCTTTTTGGAAAATATTTCTACTGATGATAGGGGGGGGTACCAACAAAATGGAGGGCCATGAACACAGATGAAAGGGCTCAACAGGTCTCAGGACATAGAAACCCCATGCTGTGTCTCCAGCCAAAGACGGAAACAAGAGAAGCAGATCGGAGGGGGCACTTTTCAGGAACACAAAGGGCCCCTACCTCCTCGGGACTCAAGTGGGAGACCAGCCGGTCTGTAGGCTCGTGGAGAAGGAAGGCAGGCTATGGGCGTTCTCCACCCGCTCCTGGGGCCCAGGCGGAAACTGCTGTCAGACCCTTTCGCCTCACAGGAGTCCTCAACTCTGGCTTCCTGCAGGGTTCCAGCCAGTGATCGCACAGGGCCAAGCATCAAGGCAAGCTGCGATGCACACGGCACAGCAGGCATCCTCCAGCAGCTCCTGATGAACAGGGGGAGCCTGCAATGGGAGATGGCGCGGTTACACGCAGGGATGCACAGTTGAGAGCCCAGGCTCCCTATAACCAGGTGTACACACCACCGCAGCATTCGTGGCCCGTAGACGTAGCGCACACCACGCCGTCTCCCTTGGGGGTCAGGGACCTTATGGCCTCACAGTGTGTTTTACCAGTCTTGCAGTGGTTCCTTTCACGGTTCCTGGGTCGCCAATACATGCTAAGGTCGATAGTCACTCTGAATCACTCTCAGGTATAGGCACAGGGGCCCACATCGAGTATCACGCACCCTGTGAGACATGGGCGCAGTTAGCCCCTAACCCCACTCATGTTATGCACAGCGCTGCTTGGCCCCAAGGCTGATTAGCACTACATATGGACGAATACCACTTGTACTCTTAATACTACCTACTTAATTATTACAGCTTGTGGTAGGAGGCATCACTAGAGTCCCAACAGTAGACAGACCACAAAATAATCTACCATAGTTGGATGAAACAGCAAAAAAAAAAGAAGAGTTCTACACTCACAGTCAATGTGAAAAACCAGTGACCACCATGGGCATGAGCGTGGGACTAGAGGGACAGCCGCACATTGTGGCGCATTTTAATAAAGAGAAAGAAGAAAAGCAGCAGGGTAGAAGCTCTTTTTGGGGGCGGTCTGCAGGTGAAGGTCCAGATGAAGCTGTCAGTGTCAGATAAATTACACCACTTCTATCCTATGGGTATACTGGGATTAGGATTGAAACTCAAAGGGGTAACACATACAGGCCTACAAACATGGCTGCAAGACTCAAGGTACATCAATGTCCACAAAGGGCTACAAACAGAAATGACCCAAAGCTAAACACAGGGATCTCTTAAAGCAGTTTGGTGCCATAGGCAAAGTACACAGTTTTGCGCTGCCCTATTTTGGATGTTCAGGTAGGTACACTTCTGGTCAATGGGTCTCTGGGATGTGGAGGCACCACACACATCTAGCTGTGAACCAGATCCCTAACAATGGCCCTTGATACATATTCATTCTGTACAATGATTGAAAATCATCCAAAATCATGAACAGCAAGGGAACAAAAGCAGCCAGATAACAAAAACAACTTGATGACATTGATTAGACACAAATCCTAATTTTTAAATCAGATGAAAATAAGGTGAAAAATATAAAAGAACTGCTGGGTAATTACAACTTTGACCAAAAGGTCACATACATGAATGTTAAAACTAACACTGCAAAGTTACCCTGGCTGGGGGGTGTATATTGCATTCATAGAAGAAACACAAAAGAGCATTCATTAAGTTTCTGCTTTGAAATTTCAGAAAAAGTCTCTTAATGTTAAATATATGGGACCTACTGATGGCAGAAAGGATGTAAAATGATACATGGAAGAACGCAAAATGATAGATCAATGATGGATAAAAGATAACAAAGAAAAAAATTATACATGAAACAGAAAGCTGATTTTATTGGAAATCACATGGTTGGACTTAGCCCTCTCTGTAGGCTCACCCCAAACTTTTTGTCTTTACCCTCCACTGTTTGCTGAAATTCGTTTTTGTTGGCTCTAGGACTCTGTGCACTTTACCACTGCTAACCAGTAGTCATGTATTTGTGATCCCTCCTTCAAACATAGTAAAATTGGCTTAAGCCTGATTGTCATCTTTAGTTACTTAAAAGTCCCTAGTAAAATTGTATACCATTCACCCATGGTTCATAAATTAAATGCTGTTAGTGGGCCTGCAGCACTCAATGTACCTCCCACTTAAGTATCTCCTTTAAACACGTCCCAGTCCTTCCATTACAGCTTGAATGCAGTTTTAAACTGCCAATTCCACTTAGCAATAACCTCTTTGCCAAGCCTTAAAATCTCCTTTTATCCCCATTTTATTCCATATAAGTCACCCCTAAGGTAGGCCCTGCATAGCCTATAGGACAGGATGCGTTGTAATTAAAAAGTTGGACATGTACTTTTAGGTTTTACATATCCTGGTAGTGAAGAACTCCTAAATTCGTTTTTTCTTTACTGTGAGGTCTATCTGTCCCATAGGATAACACTTGGTTGCCTTATGACATTTAATAAGTGCACATTTTTTATTGGGTTCAGATTAGCATTCCATGTTTGGTATCTATGAAATTGTATTTAAAAATCCTCTTTAATGGTAAAGTCAGGCTTTAAACTACAATTTGGAAATTGACACTTTTAGAAACTTGGCATTTTCCTGCCCTCTGTTATTTGGGGCCTGTAGCTTGTCCTAGGTCACATGACTGAGTGTAGTTGGCCGTTGGACTTTGTTTATTCCTCCCAGACAATCACAGAATATAGGATTAGGTGTGCCTGAATAGGCCATATGCTGGCAGGATGGAGGGTGGGGGCAGGGCGGGCACAGCCCCACTTGCAACTGAAGAGGCTGTGCTCTGTCTTCACACAAAGGACATGTAATTCCTGAAATGTCCCTACAGCCATCTTTGTGCCAGGAATTCCGAGCACTTCAACGCAACATGTCTAGAAACATCTCCTACTTCAAAGAAGGTACCAGGAAAAAAAAAGACCCTCAAACCCCTCTACAGTTCACTTTCTGGACCTGCAGAAGGATTTTTAGAGGATTGCCTTCTGCTGTGGTGTGCTGTGTACTCCACAATAGTGCTTTACTGCGCCTGGAAGGACTGATTTGACCTTGCCTGCACCCTGGTGGCCTATCTTGTTGCTTGGGCCTGTCTTATTCCACTGAATGGGGGACTACTAGAGTGACTCCCAGGGCTGCCAACCTCCTGTTCAGAGCCTCAGGGACAGAAAAGTCTCCCACCATCTTGAACTTGCACCTGGACCCATCCTGAGTGAGTCCCACGTGGTACCTCTCCAGTCCTGCACCCTTGGTGTTTGTGCTAACGTGCCCAAATTCAAAACTTGGGACATAAAAACTGTTTGGCTAAACACTGCTCTGAGATTCATGAGAAGACCGGGACCAACCTCCTTGTCCATCGTTCCTAAGTGCATCTCTGGTCGGCCTGACCTCGCAGCAGCCCCTTCTAAGTTCTTCTCCACAGCAGAAAATCCTGTTCAGCAGTCCTTTGCCAAAGGCCTCCTGGAACTCTCATTGGCTAGAGCCTCCTGCCTCATCCCGCTGGAGATTTTCGACTTCCAAAAAAGTTACTTAGTCTGAACGTGGAAATCTACACAGCAACTTTGTCTGCCAGCTCCCCAACGATGACGCGTCCTCCTTGGACACCGCCTGCAGCCTTGCCCTGCTGAATCTTGCTTTCTCAGAATATTTTCTTCAGATTTTCTCCTAAGTCCAAAGGTAAGCGCCGGCTGGGCCCAATCCACTTCTTTCATCCGACCTGTGAGCCATCGCAGTCGGCCATATTTTTCAACATTGACGTAGTCTTGCATAACAAGATGTCCATGGTTGGCGCTTTGATCTTTTAGGCATTAGTTTTGACCTTACATTTTTAAAAATGTATAACTCCAGTTCCACTGAGTTGATTTTTGTCATTTTGGTGTCACAAAACGTACTCTATTTTTTAAGTTGTGTGGGATGGATTATACTGAATGCCATGTTTTGAGGGTCACAAAAAGGAGCACATCTGAAGGGTGGTCACAGATTTTAGTCACAACATAATTTATTGTTGGTGATGGTATACTCAATTTAGGATTTCCTATTGTGTTCTACGGTGATTTTACCCAGTGAAAATGCTGACCCTCTGCTAGGGTTAAATGAACCATGTTTGACGGAAACCTATTTTCTCTCATGATTTCCTCATAGAGGTTATAGAAGGTGCTCCAGAAGCTAAAATGAGAGCACATTTTCTATACGTTCAGACTATCTTTCTCAGCCATGTGAGAACAAATTCTGATATTCTGAGTAAAACAGGTACTTCCAAGAGTAGCAGCAGCAGCTGGTCAATTGATCCCCCAGTGTTCTACTGTATCTTAACCACAGTGTTCTAATAGATAATTAGAGCTAATAATCTATTTTTGACATAGTGTGGCAAACCTGAACATCATCTTGATGGAATCCCAGATGTAAAATCTGATATCATTAGCTAAACAAGCTACTGCAGTAAAGGCAATAAAGTAATGGGTTTTGAAATAAGGCATAAGAGGACAGAGTAGAGACATCTTCACCCCAATGGGCCTTGTGCAGGTATTCAAAGGACCACCCCTCCTCAGGCCAAATATACAAGTTTCCCCAAGTAAGCTTGCATGGAACCACATTGATATGGGGTGGAGGCTTGCATGGAGGTCACTGCAGCCGCACCGCGGGTCACAAAAAATTGAAACAAAAAATAAAATGTAGGTTGGGTCTGGCCTGGATGAAAGCAGCACACAAAGGGGGATTGATAGCTGCTCCAGGGCTGTACTGCCGCAGTGCGGCTTGAAAACTAAAGACTGTGCGCAACAGGGTTTAGGAGTCCATGACGGGTTGGGCCCTGGGCCTGTCCTGAGGCCAAACACTGCGGCCAACCCCCTTCTACACACAGTCAAAGGTCATTCACAGTGAGGTAGGCTGCCCGTGGTGGTGTTGGACGCAAGGTCCAGCAGAAGGCAAGCCCCTGGGTGCAACCCCCCCTCACTTTCCCAACTGTACAATGCTAAAGGCTTTGCATAGCAGGAAGTGTCCTGGCATGGTTGTGCACTTCGTCAGGGAGGCCTGGCCATGCATCCAACATTTGCTGTGCGTGGTCAAAGACCATGCACAGCAGGCATCTGAGCGCTCACAACAGAGTAGGGCACAAGGCCGCTCTGATCATGGCTAAAGACCTTGTTCAGCATGGACGTTGGCTGTAGTTTGTCTAAATGGGTTAGGTGTATGCTCAAATTTGATGATGATTAAAAAAACTGAAAGTGACTGAAAAAAAGAACAGTTAAAGTAACGTTATAGTTAGGTATTGAAATGAGACATACATTAAGTTTTAAAATATAAAACCTCTGAAATTTGCCTTTCACAATTTAGGGAGCTATTACTCGTGACCCCCTCTTGTACCGCTGAATGGCCTCACCTATTACATCACTCATGAAATGTTAAATGACATCAGTATTGACATCGCTGATGACATTTCAAATTACATCATTGATGACATCACTAATGTCATCATCCAGTCATTGTGACAGTCTCCTGTAGAATTTGTGGACTTGAAGTCATCCAACATCCTACACCTACGGCCCATTTTCGATTCACCTTAATGTGAATACTTTCCTAAAGACTTCACCTGACCTGCAACTTTAAGTCAACAGATTGACAGGTATGCATTTGCCCCTGAAGCAACACCTTCTGCCAGGCCCTTTAGAGAACCCTTCTGAGTTTGGTAATTATAGTATACACATTCCTAGGATGGGTAGAATGGCATAAATCTTTGAGCCATGCTTACACCACCAGTGTGAGATAAACCACTTCTAAGTGAGAACCCGTACATTCTGCATCAATCAAAAATTTGCAAAGCCTCAAAATTTTCATTAAAGTTCTGGAAATAAACATCCACACCTTATAAATGTCCTCGCTATACTGGGTTTTTCATTACCGCTGTATTAGAAATATTTAACACAGGCCCTTATTCAGGTATTCACTGGTGGGTAATCAATTGTGATCAGAAGCTTTGACCTTTCTCAAATATGTTTGAGAAAATGCTTCGGCTTTATGTCACAAACTACTTTGAAACATGCCCCTGCAACTACCTTCATGTGAGCTCAGATCTTCCTTGTTTAACATGGAGTAATATTTGCATCTCAAACTTTAGTGATTTGTAAATGGTGTACCACATATATTGACTCCAGGGCATATGATATGTCCATGCTATTTACCCACAAGTGTGTTCTCAGTAACTCCATGCAATATATCACTATGTTGTCAGTGAGCTCACAATTATGTCACTTGAGGTGTCATCAGTGAAGTCATCAATGATCTCATTTAACATATAATGAGAGGTCTAATATGTAAGGTCATAAGCCGTGCATAGTGTGGCTCAAGGTATAGTTAGCTCATTAAACTATAACTTGTGAATTCCATATTTTTTTTTATCTAAACGTTAGGTTGTTTAAATGAAATAAAAACAAACTATAACATCACTTTCACCTTTGTTTTTTTCAGTAAATTTCTGGGTTTTTTTAGGCATAAAATATGATCCTATTACCATAACTAACTATAATGTCACTTCAAACTTTGTTTTTTTAGTCCATCAGGTTCAGGTTGTGTCCACCGGGCCCCCTTATGGGCTTTTCACCAAACCTTTTCAGGACTCAGGGAGTGAGTTCCCAAGTCCTGTAATGCCAGCCACAGCCTTTTGTTTCTATCTGTGCCCAATCAATCAATCAAGTCCATCTGCAGCACCTGCAAGACCACAATATTGGGCTCTCTATTCTGCCCAATGCAGCGACACCAGAGACAAGAGCTGTGAGGGTGGAGTCACTGGGCTGCAGGTTCAACTGGAGAAATGTAGATAGCAGAGCAGGGTCTGGGAACCTTGAGCAGTTCCACACCAGCCTCCACATGTACCTCAACCCCTCACCAGTACCTCCTTCCCACTGTTGCATCGGCCCTAGCCCTCCAACGTCCGTCACCAAGGCCACCCCAACAATAGTTCCCCACTCCACCAAGCCCCAAACCATGCCAAGCCCTGAACTTTCAGATCACCTGACATCATCTACAGCAAAGGAACAAACACAGGCAGCTATAGAAGAGAGTGAGAATATTGAGCAATGACTGCTGCCTGTGTGCACCTCACAGGGTAACTAACAAAGCCGACATTTGTTCTACTACACCAATACAATAGCAGCAGGAATTGTGCCATACTGGAAAAGCTCCTGAGGTCACCTGTAGCGACACACTAACTAGAAGCTACCAAATTAAAAAATAATAGGAAGCCATAAAAATGACTTCTATGCCCTATCGGCATATCCCTAGCAAATGTGGTTCCCATTAGTAAACTAAACAAGTACACTTCACTCCATGCACTGCTATGGAAACACTTCCCAGGAGGAGGAATTCAACTAATGACCAATAATATGATGAGCTGTCTTAAAGAGGCTCAACGACTAGGGGATCGATCCAAAGACCCCTCTGTCTGCTGCTATATTTCGCTCTTTTTGTTGGAATGACGTTTGCTCTGCTAAACGTAAGCATAAGCAAAGCTAAACATACAAATGCCCCCAAAATGGCAGCCAGTTTCAAAATAGCAAAACCCGAGCTATCTATAGGACGTACTTTAAGCTTTCTGAGCACATCATACAATACTTACAGAAAGGAATAACTTAATGTATTTGATTGGGGTTTGTGCTGTACATCCGTCTCTGCTTCTCCCCAGAAAGTTTTCAGTAAAAATATTTACATTAAAGACACTTTTTTTGTTTCAGGGCATTCCAGAAACTCATATAAATACAGATGCTGCATTTTAGAAAAACATTCAGGGCAATAGAACCAGTTCTTTATGGGTTACTTGTTTGCTTCTTTTCTGGCCATCTGTCATTCAGACACATATTATATTATAAGTAACCATGCAGCTTCCATGACAATGTGAGTTCAATGACACTACAGCTATGCAAATGACCATGACTGCTGCCTGGGATCAATGCAGCACAGGCTTCCTCTGGCTCTACCTTCTTCTACGTACATACTAACTCTAAAGGGAGCTTGTCAGATGCAAATCCTTCCACTTTCTATTACCTCTGGTGCTCTTTGTCTTTAAAAACAAGATCAGAGGGTATCTTACACTCAGCAATGGGCTGAGACTATGTCAACCATGATTTTTTTTATAATTCTTGCGGTAATATTCAGTTGCCAGCCCGGATAAGGAAATTACTAATCGTGTTTATTAAACTTCATGTGTGCAACTAAACCTAAATTGCATATACAGGCTTAACTATTTAGGGCCATATGTACAAAACCGTTTTGAGATTGCGACCACAAAAAAAGGTTTAGCGATTCAGTATTTGGAAGGGGTGTGTTTAGGGCATCCCCTCAAATACCTAATAGCAGTGCTCTGTATTAATGTTTTGTGACCGAATCACGGTTGCAAAACATTTCAGTTTTTACTGACACCTCAAGGGTGGTGGTAAACATTCGCAAATAGGAAGAGGTCCCCACGGGAAGGCTTCCGCTTTGTGATTGTTGAAACAAATATTTTTAAGAGCAGACAGTGGTCTAAAAAAGCAATCACAGACATGGCGGTCTCATGACCCTAGCAGGCCACCATTCCTGTGATAGCTGCAATTTCCAATTGGTTGCAAATAGCAATCTACCTCACTTCTCTTCATGACGTAGACCTATTGCGACCCCATTAGGAATCACTATTACTAACGTGTGCATTTTCGTACATTATGAATCGCGATTTCCTGGTGCTATTCGCAAAGAATCACAATTAGGACCTCGCAATCCCTAGATTATGTGCATATGGCCCTAAGTTCTCCAATAGATGCGTAGGGAAAGACATCATGACAACAACATAAGATGCACACTGCTTGCCCCATAAACCACTCTCCCACCATGTACTTGAGTGTAACATTATTTTGTTTATTTAAACTTTAATCAAGCAATTGAAACTAATCAGACCACAGAAATCTGCTGGACTGAAAACAGCATCTACATAATAAAGTTTCCTCTTCCGAGGTGAACCTAATGATTAGCTGCTTGGGAACTGAACATAATGACATCAGGACATGATCTTTGTAAATGGGGATCTACATTCACAAATGTCTTGGTAATTTTAAATTATCAACATGAAATATTTATTTTGCTTTACCTATTATAACTGCGGTCTCTACTAGAAGTAGGTGCAGTATTGCAGGAGTGTACAGTCTGTCCTGTTCTCCTTATTACACAATCCTCCACACATTTCTCTCAGTCACCTGGCAGTGGAATTCTTTATCTAAGGAATTACAGGGATAACTCCTTTACTCCAATGATTCAGACTGTAGCGTATCCTGGCCGTTCCCTCAAAATACTAGTAACCTCGGGGTGCTGCTCTCATTAAAGGCCATTTCATGAGCAAGAGAGATTAGCTCACTGAAACACATCTGGTGTTCTGGAACTGAGGGCCTCTCTCATGCTAGCCCGAGAGAGAGGCTCTAGGTAACTATCACATAATAGGTAGGATTAGGGGCCAAAATCACAAAGGTTTCTACCCAAGTTACCTGAAGCATCCTGTGTCTCTTGCCCTCCACCTCTTCTGATTACAGCTGAACTCCTGTGTCTTCTCCGACTCCTCTCCCATCACTCTCCTATTCCCTACTGCCTTCTTCTCATCACCTTGGCATCAACTTTCTATTGATGAATCACCAGGGTGTAGTTTTCAATAGTGCAGAAGGTGTAGTTGCAATGGGACCCAGATGTGAGAAGGGCCCATTGAACAACAAGGGTTCTTGTCTTTTTCCAACTGAACAGGAGATGAGGGCCCATTTTCGTTACTCGCATTAGGGCCCATGGCACATTAGCTACACCACTAGACATCACAGGACTTCAGCACTGATTGGCTCCAAAGTTTTCTGCACAACGTAGATCAACCTTACAATCATACAGGCGAGCATAGAAAGGAAATGCAGGAAAGACCCTGAGATGGCTAATACCTATTTGGCAAACATTCAAGTACTTTATTAAGGCTGTGCAGACAGATGCACTCAGTAAACCAGCATTTCCCCTGCTAAACCAGTTACTCTCCTTTGGGTAATAACTCACAAAGGGAAATTTGCTTGTAAACACTTTTATGACCGATTGTATTGGTTTTACATCTGACAGGAACTCACAATAGAATTTCTAACAGCAATGACCTCATTTAGAGGATGTACAGGTGTGGATTTCTCCACAACCCTAAATTCCTCTGAAGGGGTGGGAAAATGGGCGCTCAATTGCATGGATTGCCTAAGATGCTTTTGAACACCAACGACCATGTATGTTTGTGGGGATTCACAAGCTCCTCGTATTCCCCTTTCCACCCAGGAAGCTGAAGAATTGTTACTCCTACCAAGGAGTGGTGTAAATACATTTCCAGGGAAGAAAAGGGAATGGATCACCCCCAGATGTGGTGGGACTGTAAGGTAGAAACAAGTTTGTGTTTGCACACAGGATCACTTTGCCTTATCTCTCTAAAGGGGACTTAAAACAATGGAAATAGTATTTTGATGGGAATGTCACATGACTTTCCCAGATGTACTCCTTCATTGGAGGGAGACGCAGGGACACATTCGCTTTCAACAGAGGAAATCCTCGCACCGATCATTCATCCTGTGCGATCATGGTGCAATACACTCTGCCGCTATTATACTCAAAATGAATTCCTAAAAGACAGATGACTTCTGACCAGGCCGAGATTTCGGTATAAAGAGAGAAGAGTCATACAGTTCTTACTTATTTGGTGTTTTGGGCCACACCGCTGGCATTTTGAGTCGATGGAGACCGGGTTACAGCCCAGGATACTATTTACGTATCGCTGTGGGTGGGACCACCATATTTCGGCTGGGTCCTCCCTGCTTGTAACCATTCTGGAATTGAGTTCACGGACGATATTTCATATAGGTTCAGATAGAAGCCTGCTGTTCATTGGAAAAGGTCACCTTTTTCATCATTTTTACATTCTAGCGACTACTGCTGTTATATTTGCTCTTCAAGTGTACTCGCATGTGGGACACTTTTCCATTTGCCCTGAAGAAGTTCCTGCTATGGGGATGAAACGCGTTGGCTGGATTTTGTATAAACCAATTGACTTTTATGAAAAACAATTTTTCGAATAAAGAAGTTACTTTTCTATTTACATTGATTCAGTGGACTTCTTGAAGCTGTGCAACCCCATTTTGATATCGTACTCCTGAAACCTGAGCCTGGCTTAACGTTCCAGACTTGAGATCTCAACCTGTAATTGTCCCACTTTGAGTGTAAATCAAGCACTACAATTCTGATCATCAGATAAGTTACTTTAAGGCTTCATTTGTTGATAGCAAAGGTGAGCCTGCTCAGGTCTGCAGAGTTGTATGTCCTATTTCAGTATCTAATCTTAATCTGACCCAATAGGTTCTAAATGTCAGTACCGACAATCTGAAAAGTTATGCATCGGGGGCCAGATGTACAAAGCATTTTTCCAGTGACTAACGGGCCAATTCACAGAATGGGGCAGTTTATGACTGGAAACATGCTTTTTTAACTGTACAAAATGCAAAACACAATTCAGCCACGTTACCAAAAGACAATTTGGAATTGCGATTTGATATTTGGAATGGGAGTGATCGAGTGTTCCCTCTAAATACTGCGTTGCTAAGGTATGTATTACTGTTTTGCGACAGAATTCTGGTTGCAAAACAGTAATACTTTACCACCATTTTAAAAGTTGTGGTAAACCCATTTGCAAATGGGAAGGGGCCCCTTGGAACCCCTTCCTCTTTGAATAGGTTGAGAAAAAAAATATGGGCAGGCAGTGGTCCCACGGACATCGGTCTACTCTTAAAAATTGAAACGTCAAAGTTTCATTTTTTTCTCTTTAAACGCATCCCATTTACTTTTAAAGAAAACTGGACCAGTAATATTTTTTCATCATGTATATCTTTTCATTACCTTAATAATAATTAAGAAGACCAAAAGGGTATTTTTAGGAGTGGAATAAGGGATCATTAACTCTGGTCCTGATGATAAGCCTTAGGGGATAAGCTTGAAACATGTAGACCATTAGACAGACACCCATCACAGTGTATTTCTCCACTCTCCCTCTTTTTTAATAATACCAGCTACAGAGTTTAATAAAACTTAGGCTCCACATAGCCAGGTATTTTTTAAACGCACTTGTCTGACCCTCCCACTCTCGTATCACCAATCACCAAATAGTCAATACCCTACAAAGTGCTCCCACATCTCTGTTGGTCGTAGCACACCCCGTTCCGCTGCGGGGCGGGAAGAACCTGATGATGAAGCATGCCACCATTACTAAGACCATTAGTAGGACTGTTACTTGAAGTATGGGTGGAAAGCGGAGTCCACAGCGAACCTGACCTCTTTCTCCCCCTTTTTATTTGATTTGCAGCACTAAGCACAGTCTGCCGTTTTCCCACAGCGTCACACTCCCGTCTTGCAGCTTGCTATAGGTTTCTTAATAATTTCTTTTCGATTACATTGCATTTCTACATGCTATGAACAGGTATCACTTCTACCCAGTTTATTGGTGCTCAGGTATACTGACCTTGGAGGAACAGGAGGCTGGGTAGATTTTAGTGGGGTGAGGGGGGGCTGTACTATAATCTTGGTGGCCCCCCTTGTGCCTCCCCAACTACTGAGTATCACTTGGGTGGCCAACCATCCTTCATTTTGCAGGTTTGTTGTCATTCATGGCTCCTGTCCAGTTGCCCGGAGGCACTAAGAGGGGGGGAATTCTCAGTCCTGCAGCACTTTATGAGTTGTAGAAGAGGTGCTGTCAGTAGCGGTGTGAGGGTGGAGCTGCAGAACAGGAAGGGACTTGTACATGCAACTTTAGCAGCATGTTCATCTAAAGATTCAAAAACAACCATCTGCTGTCAAACAACCCTAAATGTGGAATGAATACCATGCTGAGGTCATGTAATGGCAATTTATTTTTAATGTTTAATTTATCCATTAAGACTGTTTTAAAATACTCACATATTGTCCAATTAGTGAACATATGTGTTGAGTTTTAACGGGGTTAACCCAAATAAAACTACCCGACCTGGGTTATCAAAGCATTACGTTTGAGGAAAGGGTCGAGGTAGTGTTAATACTTATGAATGTCTTCATATAATACACCACAACCGAATTTCTTATTATGTTCGTCAAGAGCATATATTTATTATACTGAGTAACACATTTGTTGGATGTTTTTTAATTCAAAACATCAAAGAGGTTTTATGTATTCCCTTGAACATTTACACACTTTTTTGTGCATATAATAAATGCTTTTTAAATCAAAATGTTTTAATTCTTTCATGTGTGATTTTTATACAGTGCTCACAGTGTGATAGAAGGAAGGTTTGGTGGGAAGAATGGGGGTGATTGGATAGGTGAGGGACAGGGTAAAGGTGTTGTGACAAGCACAATAACAAATATTTACAATAGAACCTTCACAGCCTTTGAAAGGTCCTTTATTCTCCTAGTATCATAACACATAGGACATAAACAATTCATTGATTTCAATCCCATGTGTTTGTTGATGTGTAGAAGTCTACTTTTCGACCCCTGTGTGATTAAGGGCTATTATTTCCTCATGTTGGGGTCTTCATCAGGGCAGGAGATGGTGAGGAGCACTTGAAAGAGGCGCTATGAATGGACCCTCCTTGTGTGGCAGCAAAACTGCTCCATGGGATTGTGATAAGCGTGGTAATTGAAAGTTACATGGCGTGATGTCCACTTTGCAGGGTTGTGGATCATTGGGTTGCGGGGCTATGATTCTCTTCTGATGGATGACTTTTGCCAGCCATCCATCAGAAGAGCTCGAGATTTGTTCCGTACTTCTGACAGTAAAATGATAATGGAAGAATCATTCGCAAACGGGAAGGGGTCCCTAGGGGATCCCTTCCCAGTTTGTGATTGTGGGTGAAAAAAATCTTTATGAGCAAACTGTGGTCCCACAGACCACTGCTTATTCTTAAAACATGAAAAGAAATCTTTTCATTTTTATTTTTGTAATGCAGCCCGTTTTCCTTTAAGGAAAACAGTCTGTATCACAAAAAAGAAAATACTGCTTTATTTGAAAAACAATCACAGACATAGTGGTCGGCTGACCCCAGCAGGCTACCATCCCTGTGAATTTTGCCATTCCCAATGGGTTGTAAATTGAGACTGTCTCATGAATATTATTGTGGCAGGTCCATTTGTGACCCATTTGGAAATTGCTAAATGTGTCCCAGACACATTAGTACATTTGATTTTGTGAGTCTCTAATTGAAAGTCACAAAGAAATCACAATTTGAGACTCACAAAATCAAATGGTCGTACATCTGGCCCCTGGTTCCTTGCAGTCGGAGGTAGGAGTTGCCACATTTGCATAAAAAGTATACCGGCTGGAAGAACCTACAATTCACATTTTCCCACCATCCCCACAGTGTAAGTTCAGACTGAATTTTTTTTTTTTAATAGCCAGGCCCTTTAACGATGCATTGTAAATGATTGCATTTATATAGTGCTCACTACCCCTGACAGGCATGGAATTGCTTTACACCAGACAGCATGCGGCTCTGGAACCCAAGGATAGTTGTTAGTTAACTGTTATTAGTTATTTTTGCTTACTGGGATTAGTCTTGTGTGCTCAAGCAAACCATTACATGCATTTAGTCCAGTTTCTTT
Organism: Lissotriton vulgaris; assembly: GCF_964263255.1. Classification (NCBI taxonomy): domain Eukaryota; kingdom Metazoa; phylum Chordata; class Amphibia; order Caudata; family Salamandridae; genus Lissotriton; species Lissotriton vulgaris. The sequence continues at coordinate 184,354,318 of NC_141694.1, forward strand.
GTAGTACATTAAATTAATAGTCGTTAGTTGTGATCATTGGTGGTGGGGAGTGTACGTGTGCTCATGCAGAAGATTGGCGGGGCTCACAGATTAGCTACAGAAAATTAGGGATTGTTAGGTTGCAGTGGCATGGCTTTGAAAGGAGGAGATTTGTAATCTTGTAAATTAGTTTGTAGGAAATATGGAAAAAAGCAATAGTACACATTAAAGCAAACATGCATGTGAAAGAGTAGTTTGCGCTTGATGAGAGGATGTATGCAGTGGATGGAATTGAAGGAGAGAGACGTTCAAAAGAAAGAAAAAAGAGAGGCGACGATCAGAAGTTTTAAGTAATGGTCCATTTTCATACCCAACTGTAGGGCTATAGAGGACGTTTTTTGAGACAGCATGCAATTTGAGGATGCAAGACCGTAGAAAGAACATTTTTTGCATGACAAGGTAGTGCTATATTAGGTATTTTCAATAGGCACTAGAAGGAGGCAGTCTGTGCAGTCCTAGGCTACCGTTAGGCCTCATCACCTGCCAGGTAGGCTGATCAGCTATGGGGATGGAAGTGAAAAATCATCTCTGGACACGCCTACATCGGTGGAGAACATACATTGATCAGGATCGCTTTAATTGCATTAAGAGGAATCAGTGACGTCAAGATCATAGGCATGCGAGAAAATGCAGGCAAATAATGCAACTATTGAGAAAGAGATACAGCAAATACTTGTGCTATTCATCCTGAACTGAGTCAATGTGTAGAATATCACAAGTGTAACAAGCAAGACTGAGGGGCGGGTAGCAGCACCTAGTGCAATCCAAACTTGGGATGCCCATGAGTGGGTAGGAAGGCTATGTTTAAGCATCAGCACCACAAAGTCTGACCGTGCTCTTCCAGACAGCACCTCGCTTGCTCTGCATGCCTGGTCTCAGGTAAATGCACTGAGGTGTGGCATGAGACACTACTGTGAACTTACAGGAAGTAGGTCATTCCTTTTTAGGCTTTGCTCTCTGAAATGCAAGGAGCTAGATAAGAGCAGATGCAGAAGCATTTTACTCTTGAAGTCATGAACTTTAAGTTAAACAGAAACTCCACCAAATAAAAAATCTGTCTGAGGTGCTCACCAGGTGTCACTTGCGGTCTGTTCCTTGGCCTTTTGTCTTACCTGAGACCACTCTGTGCTGACCAGGAAGACCTAAACTGATGCGGACTGAAGCCTTTTCTCTACAGCTCCTCTTACTTTTTTCAAACAAAGAACATCTGAATATTAATCAGACGGTCTTCCAGTCGGCCATCTGCCTCCAAGTCTCTGCCTTTAAATTTCATGTCACAATGGATAGCGATAAGAAAGAAAGACACAGTATTTGGATGTTTTTCACTGCAGCACGTGCTGCTGCCAGCCCCTCAACATACAGTAGAGATTGGGATACAAAAGAAACAACACAGGCAATGTATTACCACTTGTTGTTTATTATCAGTGTTAGCCTCAGAACTAACATTACCAATGGTGCCCCTTAAGTACCTACCAGTCAGGGGGTAACCTTTGGTAGGGAGCTGAAGGGGAGTGCCCTTTTCATTTCTGATGGTTATTGCAGGGGGACCAAATACCTCTCCTGTTAACTCCAAAAAGTCCCATACAGCAGATTTACTGAGAAGTTGTCGTGGCCACACCCCCCTTCCCCACCACTCTGCAGACGTACCTCCTGGAACACTACTAGTTGTGGGAGGAAGTCCTCTTGGCTCTTGTGGGTCTTTGGGTGCCAACTACCCCTCCTGTTACCCCCAGTAAGGCCCACACATCTGGATAGCCGAGAGGTCATTAGAGGAAACGTCCCCATTCTCCACCACTGTGCAAAAGCGCCTTGTGGCGAACACCTGGTTGGGGGAAGAATTCTACTTTAGTCCTGAGGCCCTCAGGAGTAAAGTGGAAATCATTCTCCAACCAGAAGCACACCAGGAGGTGCGTTTGCAGAGTGGTGGAGAAAGGGGCACGGCCACCAAGTCCACTCAGTGATCCCGCTTTGTGGGACTTACTGGAGGTAACAGAAGGGGTTCCTGGACCCCAAGGACACTCAGCTTCCAAGGGGACTTTATCCCCCAACCACAACTGCACCAGGAGGTGCATTTGCAGAGTGGTGGTGAAGGCCTGGTGAGGCGTGGCCTCCAGTGACTTGCTGGAGGTTTTTTCACATTTTTAAAACATTTTTTTAAGGGAGGGCTAGTGTGGCCCACCTTTCCTGGGCTATTTTCGGCATCATCCCCTGGAGCCAGGCCTTTTTCCAATGTGTGAGGGGAGAAATGCAGCCCCCTCCCCATCCCAATTTTGGCCCCAGGGACCCCATCCACCGGGGCCCCTGCTTTTGTGGGTTTTTTTAAGTAATGGGATGGGGCTGTGCGGCACCTCTCCCAAGCCAATTTTGGCACCGGGGACCCCATCGCCTACGGCCCAGCGTGTAGTGTGGGTGTTCTGGTTCCATCCAGGGCACCCACTGCCTTTGACGGGGACTGCAGGGGAGTTTAAGGCCCCCGCGGTCAATGCTGGCTCCCTGGGTCCTGAGGGAGCCAGCATTTATTTTACACATGAGGAGCTGCTAACATACGGCTCCCTGTGTGTAAAAGCAAATTGTGCTCTGCTTTGAGCAAGTGAGAGCAAAATGTTCATGCTTGCTACAAGCGGAGAACTGTTTGCTATGACTTGGCAGGAGCAGTGCTCTCGCTAAGCAACAGCAAACCGCAATGTACCAGGGATGGGCGCCCCGGGACATTCCTGGAGTTGGCCCTGGGGGTGGTGGACCCCAGGGCCACACAGGTCTCCACGAGGGGTGCCCCGCAGTCCCCCCCCCTTTGTTCAACTTTGCCCCAGGGAGGTGGTGGTCCTTGGGGCTGCGGTGGGCATAGCCGACCTCCCCAATTTCCATTAGTGAATGTCCTGGGGAGGGGGTGGTCCCAGGAACTTCGGGGTGCATGCCCCCGCATTTCTGTTAGTCATTGCCCCGGGGAGGAGGTAGTCCCTGGGCGTGAATGGGGCCTTGCCTGAATTTCCATTCATTATTTATTGCCCCAGGGATATAGCAGTCTAGTGGGACCCCCCTCCCCCCAAGAGGTGTAGGAGGTTAGGGTGTTTCTACCCTGCCCCCTTTTCTTAAATGTTTTTTTTTGTGATTCGTTTCAACCAAGTCACAAGATGGCTACCAACACTTCCTGGTTTGAAGTGTTGGCAGCCTAAGATCCGTGTGGGGTCGCGGATCCTCCGCATCCCCAGTTATGTAGCTGAAAACCCTTCAAATAAGTCTGCAACTACTGAACTGATTTACACCAAATTACAAAATAGCACTTCCTTGGACCAATGCCTACCTTCTTGCCAAATTTGGTGTAATTCCGTCCAGTAGTTTAGGCTATGTCTGTGTCTAAAGGTCGTACGGGAATTAACATGGGGAAAATGTGCTTTTAAGCACCTCCTGGTTCTTGGTCTCGGCTTGACGGATCATCACAAAACTTTCTAGATAGCAGCTGAAGTGAGCGTAATATCAGTTTTAAAAATTTCATGAAGATTTGGCAAATGGCACCAAACTTATTGGCAAAAGAAAAAACGCTCTTCCTATGTAAACTAAGTCCTAACTATAACTACCTACTGGTGACCGCCAGAGGGTGATATATGTGTGCGCGCATGTGCAGGTGTGTATATATACATGCTTATAAAGTGGTCACAATTTCTTGTTGTAGGTGGCTCTATCGGTTTATTCTGCAGCCACCTGTGTGCCATCACGTGCAGAGATGCAACTGTTGCCCTGTGCGATTCAAAAGGCATGATGTACAGGTCTCAGCATACTTTAGAGACAGGCATTCAACTCACCCAGCCATCCTGCCGGTTTTGTTTGCATATTTTATGTAGTTTGCCTATCAGCTAATTCACATCGCATCTGGCTGAGCTCAGACACAGCCCAAGGGAACATGTCGTTTTTTTGTTCGTAAGGTTGTGGTGTGACATTTTAGCTCTACTGCAGCGCAGGATGCATCACACCTTTGCAGGTGGAGAGGGGACACTGGCGCTAAATAGCAGTAACTTTTACCCCAACTATTTCTCACCCAGAACAGGAATTATGAGTTCCAGTTTTTTGTAGAGAGCTTTATACCTCAGTCTATTGATTAGCCGCTATGAAGAGCGAGTGCTCTTAACGTCCAATTTAAGCCAACACAGTCATCTTAGGAACGATGCGTTGACCTTGTCAGGGTTCAACAGAGTGACCTACCAGGAAGTAACAGCGCGTGTCAGCGGCGAGCGTTTAGCTGATTTAGCCACGGAGCATTATACAGATCAGGGTGTTAATCAGTGGACAGATGAGCGAACCAGAGAGCAGTGCCAAAGAGGAGAGAAGCCCACGCATGCATTTATACAGCAGCTGCTGTCGGAAACCGTGACAGCTGAACCTTGGCTAACAGAGCCCTAAATTTAAGTCTACATTTACATTCTTCATGTCGTAACAAGCATCTATTCTACATGAAAAGGAATGCGAAATCTAATAGCTCTTGTACCTGCTGCATTTTCACCTCGTATATAGAATAAAGTATATGTTCCTTCAGTTCTCGGCCATTTTTTTCTCCATTTTATGTCGCCCTTATTATGATTTTCATTGTACCGTCCTGGGTACACGTGCATCGTTTCAACCCAACTATGCGAGTATGACTCATGAACCAATTCACCCGTTCACAGATTAGACCCCGGCGGTGCACTTTGCCTTTCATCCTTCTAAGGTCGATAAAACAAATTCCAGTAGGTAACACTCATCTGTTTAACAATGCCAGATGATGCTGGGGTAGACATGGTCTTAATAGCCCCAACGAAAAAAAAATCGCAATTTGATGCATTATGCCTTAACGTATTTTCCCTCCCCAGTTGACTGTGTAGCACTGTTTCGGGCATTAAACATCTAATTTGGGTTTTCACTTCACACTTATCAAATGAAAGCATTTAAAAAATACCCAGGGTTTGTGCCCTCGGGACTTGAGTGAAGCCGGAGGCACGCGAAAGAATCGTGGCTCCACTACTTGCACGAATTGTGTGACTTTGTGCAGGGCACTCACTACCTCTGCTGGCTTCACAGTTTTCCTTACCTGCCAAAATGTCGGCGCACCAATCGGCGTCCATGTAACATGCAGCGCTAGCGTCTTCTGTTCGGTAAAGAAGGTGCGCGCAACACCCCAAAACACCAAAGTTTCTGCTCCGCCGAGCCAAACTCACCTATTACAAGCAGGAACGTTCCTGCTGCGTAATCCACTGCTGGGTGCAGCTTAGACACGAATCTTACGTCCACCTCCATGCTGGTCCTAGTTAAAACGGCGTCAAGTTCGGAAAAGATGATGTCCTGCTCCGCATCTTCTCCTTGCGTCCAGGCTGTGTGCGGGTACCAGGAGCCAGAGGCTGCAGGAAGCAACAGGCACTGAAGGCGGGAAGGAGGAGAGAAGGGCAGATAAATAGGGGAGTGGGACGCAGCGTCAAGGTGGCCAGTAGGAGGGCACCTGTCATCCCTGAGGCCGGGGGTGGGGTGCAGAGGGGGGAGTGGGAGTGGTTTGGAGAAGAGATGCGCTAATGACGCGGAATGCAAGGACCCTACTCCTCGGGGGTAGCCCCTCTCCTCCAAGCGCCGAGTTTTTCGCAAGGGTGGGGGTCATTGGGAGTGGGGGCTCCAAGAGGATGTGGCATAACGGCTAGTCACTCACCCCCCCCCCCCCTAATGCAACTGGTGCTCATGTAAAGCGCTCTGATACCTGATATGTTCGGTCGAGTTCGCGCTATATCACTAAAAGAAAAATAAAGTACTTTGGGGTAAGGGAGGGGCCGGGGGCAGATCTAGGAATCTGTGTCTAGGACTCTGGAGTCTTGTAAATGTCCCTTCAGGAACATGGCGGGATTGCCAGAAATAAGTGACGGGCAATAAATGGTGTGGGGGGGAGAAAGCACAATGGAGGTGTGAGGGCGAGGGGCCGAGGGGCCGAGGGGGAGCATGCAACAGGGGGGGGGGGGTCCCTTCCCGCCTGGGCGGGCTGGGCGGGCGGAGGGAGGCGGTGACGGGGCCTGATCACCAAAATCTGATTCTTCTTTCAAGGAGTCTGGTCTTCCGTCGCCACGTCCACCTCCCCTCAATCAAGCCGCCACCCCCATCGCACGCACATTCACACTGTCTAATAAGAGAAGGCAGACAGCCGCCACATTACGACTTTCTGATTACATTTGTGGCGAGGTGATGTTAGAGTAGGTGGCTAATGGAAGGCAGTGACGGTGCAGCCCGCAGGGGGGGTGGGAGGGGTGGGGGAGGGGGTTGATATTCCGGGAGTGGGTTTTTAGATGATTGCCCTGACCTGCCGCTTGTTTTCAGTTGTTTCTCATCTGCACCACGCACGTGCTCAGGTGAGCAGCGACACGTCAGGCACCGCTGTCCTGTCTGTCTCCTGTCACCCGTGACAGACCCACCTGCTTTCTGCCTTTGATTTTTATCGTGTCTTTCTTATCTCACACGCTCAGGGCAGGTTTTGCTGGAGGGGACTGTGAGATAATCTTGTTCTCGATTCTGAAAACAACTTCTTGTCTTATTAGACATTTGTAGTTACTTAACCTAAGATATGATCGACGCCTTTTGCGGCGTATATGCAAGGGTAGCAAAATAAATAAAAGGCAACCCCTCCAAAGCGCATCTTCAGGTTTAAACCGTAATTTGGGGATTTGGACTCAATGGTGCGAGTGAGATTCTGACTGCAGTAGGGAAGGGAAGTCATTACATGGCATAAAGAGAGGCTGAATGCTCAGTAATGAGTTACTGTAGGAGGGCTGGAGAAATGCCGCCGAGTTATGGCTCCAACTTACTGCGAAATGGACGAAAACATATTTTTTAAGTGTCGCGATAGGACACCAGCAGAAAAATGTCTATTTTTGGTGGAGTATTGAAAAACCTTGATCCATTCCAGAATGAAATAAACACACACTGAAACCCACTTATAATTGACTGTCCTCACTGGAGTATTGAAGAAAACCGGTAAGTAATAAGCACGCACTAGGGCCAAAGGACCTATTGTTGATGTAGTTCTATGGCTGAGATACCCGCCACCCCCTCTCAACACAATCCCCAAGGATGGGAAACCGGAAACAGTTCTGAACTTTTGGAAGACGGGAGGGAGTGACCCTCCCGGCCGTATTTATTAAAATATGAAACAAAATTAAAACATTAAAATAACAGTTTCATATTATGTACAATTTCATTACCACATTGCGATGTTTGGATAACCTTAACATATTCTCTAATACAAAGGGTCTCCTAGCCGAACTAACATCCTACAAAACATTTAACTTGAAATTTTGAAATTGTACATCCTAACGTTTAAGGGCCAACGGCAAGGTCGTAACCGGTGTCAAGATCCCTAAACCAGAAATATCCCCCTCACTTGTGAGGGGCGACCGCACAGAGGTGTACCTCGAGTGCAACTACCAATTTCCCTTGACTTGACGGGGGCCCCAATAAACTCGACGCCACTTAAAGGTCGTCCGAGGACTCGTGTGAGGTATCTAGAAGGTAGCGTAGACCCCTCCCAAACCCCACACAACTTACCACATCTGCCGTCGCAGATGACCTGGCCCCGGGAAATTCTCCAGGAGGGGGCTGTAGCCCCTCCTACCCAGGAAGGGGCCTTGACCGCCTTTCCTTTCCTTTCGGCGGCCCCATCCTTAGAAGGGACCGCCTACCCCGCTGAGGGGCCAATGGCCACCTCCCTCGAGCGCTCCCATCCGTAATGGGTGACGCCCACTCATAGGGATCTTCCAATTAGTGCTCACCGATCCTGACCTTACCGCCCGACCAAAATAAATACGACAGTTCTAAACTAAATGACTAATTTACTTAAAAGACAGTAAAACAACAACTTTATTAATAGCATGCTACTGATCAACACTAGAGCAGGATTACTTTATTTGCAAAACATACCACAAATTGACCATTCTTTATTGCATATTCAAAGTTATCACGATAATAATCCGAACCTGTAAACAAAATTAGAGTTACCACATCAAACTTTATTCAAAACCACTTGCTGTCCTCAGGGGCTGGTGGGTGGGTCAAAATTGGCTCTTCGTTCCGTCTCGAGCTCACGTGCAGCGAGGTGGTGCAGCTTCAGAGCACAGGAACAAGAGGATGCTTCCTTGGCTTGTTGCTCCTTTTATCCGTCTTCAGGGCGGGCGTAAACCCGCCCCGGCCTGCCCCGAGGGCGTGGCCGGCCGCGTCAGTGTCTAGGCCAGCCCACTCCAGGGCGGGAAAAAGGCGCGCCCCGGCTACGCCACTTCGGGCATACCAGCCGAGACTCGCCTCCCGCCCAAGATGGCTTCCCGGGGGGATCGTGGTACTCCACCATACGTTCGGGGGGACCGAATGGTCGCCCCTTTCCATATGGCTGAGATACCCGCCACCCCCTCTCAACACAATCCCCAAGGACGGGAAACCGGAAACAGTTCTGAACTTTTGGAAGACGGGAGGGAGTGACCCTCCCGGCCGTATTTATTAAAATATGAAACAAAATTAAAACATTAAAATAACAGTTTCATATTATGTACAATTTCATTACCACATTGCGATGTTTGGCTAACCTTAACATATTCTCTAATACAAAGGTTCTCCTAGCCGAACTAACATCCTACAAAACATTTAACTTGAAATTTTGAAATTGTACATCCTAACGTTTAAGGGCCAACGGCAAGGTCGTAACCGGTGTCAAGATCCCTAAACCAGAAATATCCCCCTCACTTGTGAGGGGCGACCGCACAGAGGTGTACCTCGAGTGCAACTACCAATTTCCCTTGACTTGACGGGGGCCCCAATAAACTCGACGCCACTTAAAGGTCGTCCGAGGACTCGTGTGAGGTATCTAGAAGGTAGCGTAGACCCCCCCCAAACCCCACACAACTTACCACATCTGCCGTCGCAGATGACCTGGCCCCGGGAAATTCTCCAGGAGGGGGCTGTAGCCCCTCCTACCCAGGAAGGGGCCTTGACCGCCTTTCCTTTCCTTTCGGCGGCCCATCCTTAGAAGGGACCGCCTACCCCGTTGAGGGGCCAATGGCCACCTCCCTCGAGCGCTCCCATCCGTAATGGGTGACGCCCACTCATAGGGATCTTCCAATTAGTGCTCACCGATCATGACCTTACCGCCACAGGCCGGATAGTTGACCGGCTATCCGGACCCCCCACAACACTCCTACCTAAAGGTCATGTCTTAAAGTCTTTAGCCAAGCTATCAAGTCTCCTATGAGTAACTCGTTCCCCACCCGGGACAAATGAACACCATCCCCCAAATACATACTGTCACCAGTAATACAACCATGCGAAATAGAATGCAATGTACTGGAACGGAACAATCTACTCACTTTGTTATTAATTTTTCTTACTGAATGATTCAGAGCAGAAACAGAAATCGCCCCCCGCCATACTTTTCGTGGGATCATATGGGACCATGCAATTGTGCACCCTGGAACTCTCCTCGCTAACCAACTTACAGTGGAAAGCATCGCCTCAAGAAGCAGTCGTCTACCAGTGGTGACCAAATCATTGCCCCCAAGATGTACTATGACTATAGACGGCGGTGACCTCGTCCGCCCTAGCAAACCCTCAAAAAATGATTGAAACTGGTCAATACAGAGTCCGCCCTTTCCGTAGAAGGACACACTGTACCCGTATTCCCCAGCCACGTGAATCATGTCACCTGCTTTGGATACGTCCGCGGCACGCCTCACGTATGAGTGGCCCACGACCCACACCTCCTTTTTCACAGCCGGTGAAGTCTGACCGCTGGCCCGGTGTTGGGTCGACTGCATAGTCCGCCCCGCCTCGTAGGCTTGCGCAACTGAAACCAAACAAAAACAAGAAGCGTGAGTACATCATTACAGCTTCACAACATGTGCAACCACACATACCTTTTATAACAATTGGAGGACCAACGCCCCACACGTTTAACTTGTTCGACATTCAGACCCCTGGCTGTAGCCTCTGTAGCAGCCCCTATTCGAAAGGAATGGGTCCCAAACTCGCCCGGGTTCAAGCCCGCAGCGGCAATCGACATCGCAAGCACCCGCTGAAACTGAAACCTCGTCAGTGGGGTGGCGTCAGCGTGTCTCAACAAGGCCCCCCCCCATGATGCCACCCTTTGTGCCAAATATTCCTCTACACAACTCACCGGGCACATGGAGGACCCGGGGATCCTTTGTATGATTATGCAATCACCCATCGCACCCTGATCGGTCTTGGACCTGACGAACGAGACAGTCATTGTCTCCCCTCTGATCTGAACGTGCTCTTGGCACAGTCCCCCCATCACGTCCTGCTTGTTCCTCGCCACTAATTCGCTTACCCGCATAGCCCCATGGAATGCCAGCGTAAAGGCGGCTCGGAATAACACTGTTTCATACTGGGATGAACATGTTGCAGGGAGTCTAGATAATAACAGGGCCAACCTATCCAGACCTATCGGGCGCCTTTCATCTACTCTGCGACCCTCAAGGCGTTGCCACCCACGTAGCGCTTTTTGCACAACGAAAGACGCTGTCGGGTCCTGGATCCCATGAGCCCTAGCCACAAAGGAAATGGAGGCCCAATGCCTCTGGGCCGTAGCCACTGATTTGCCTGTCTGCCGTAACGACAGCAGGAATTTCACTACCAACTCCTCCTGGCCCCAAAGCTCCCCTCTAGCCGCCCCCAAAAAGGCCCAATAGGAACGGAACGCCCCTTCATATGACTTCCTCGTCCTGGGTGCTAAACTCTCTCCCACGAGGTTCTGTAATTCTGGGCACCGAGAGACCAGAGAGCTTCGGGAAAGGGTGCTGCCACCGGGTCCGCTGTGGGCAGAAAACCCCAGAAGGCCTGCATACGAAAACGAGAAAGCGCATCAGCCGCCTGGTTCATCACCCCCGGGACATGTCTTGCCTTAAATAGTACATTCAATTGCATACACAATAACACAATTTCCTTGAGCAATCTCAGAATCCATTTGCATCGTGCTGCCTGGCTATTGATACACTCAACAACGGTCATGTTATCAGACCAGAATACCACAGAGTGATCTCTGAACCCCTCGGGCCAAGTTCTCAGGGCCACCAGAATGGGAAAAAGTTCTAGGAAAGCAATGTTACTTGTCAGACCACTATCATGCCACCATGACGGCCATCTTTGTGCCGACCACTGAGTGCCAAATATGGCACCAAAACCAATGCTCCCTGCCGAATCTGTCCACAGCCCAAGCTCCTCAGAGGACACGGCCGGTTTGTTCCAGACAATTCGACCATTGAAATCCACCAGAAATGCCAACCAAATGCGCATGTCCTGGCGAACCTCTGCCGAGAGCCTTGTGCGATGATGACCCTCCTTCAGGCCGACCATGGCTTGAGCGATCGAGCGAGAAAAGGGGCGGGCCATCGGTATAACTCTTAGGGCAAAATTCAACTGCCCCACCAATTGCTGTAATTGATGCAGCTTAACCTTAGACTCACTTATACACATTTGCAGGGATGCCCTGAACCTTAACACTTTGTCACCTGGTAAACAAAAACAACCTACCTCGGAATCGAGCTCGATCCCCAGAAACTCGAGGCAAGTCGAGGGACCCACAGTCTTACCTGGTGCCAATGGCACGCCAAACTGATTCATCAAGACACAAAATGCATTCAAAAGCCTGTCCACATTCCGGATCCCCGGCTGCCCCCAGAAACAAAAAGTCATCGAGATAATGCATAACATGTTGAAACCCCGTCTTCTTTGTGAAGACCCATTGCAGGAAGCAACTGAACTTTTCGAAATAGGCACACGATATAGAGCACCCCATCGGCATACACCTATCCATGTAATAGTGAACCTGAAACATGAAACCAAGGAGACGCTGATCGTCTGGATGTACCGGGAGCAACCGGAACGCTGACTCGATATCAGATTTTGCCATCAGCGCACCGGGCCCCAGGCGATTCAATATGGCTACGGCCTCATCGAAGGATGCGTACCGCACCGAACACACTTCCGGGTCTATCGCATCGTTCACGGAAAGACCACGTGGGGCTGATAAATTATGTATCAGCCGAAACTCACCCGGGTCCTTCTTGGGGACCACCCCTAAAGGGGAACAAACAAAGTTAGCAACTGGTGGCACATTAAATGGACCGGCGACTCGACCTCGAGCCACCTCCTTCCCGATCTTTTCCTGTACCACGGTCGTATGCTGTAAGACCGATATCTGGTTTTTACATTTTGCTATACCCTGAAACTCCCCTACTGGGATGCGGAAACCATATGAAAATCCGTTCCGCAACACCCCAGCGGAAGCGTGATCCGGGTCTTCGCTGAGCCAGGGAATCATTGCCATGGTATCAATCGGAGTAGGAAAAGGCGCCCCTCGGACTATGTCAGACCTGTTTGGCGCCTCCTCTACCCCCGTTATCACCCGTTTTGGCTCTGCACATGGACTCAGGATGGGATGATTGCCCACACCCCCCACATTCGTGCCTAAATTTGCATGACCCCTGGGGCCTAGTACATTTCCCCCTGTTAAAGTTCCAACAAACCCCCCTTTTACCTGTGTTGCCGATTGGCCTCGAGTGATTGTCGTTACTCGTACCTGATCGAAAGGGCGTCCCCGCATATTGGCGGGAGGATTCGCCAACGTTACTCCCTACCAATGGCACCTTCAACATACCAGAATCCTCCATTTTGGACCAGGACACAGAATCATAACAATCCCAAGTTAAGTTTTTATCATGCTCTTTCGCTTTTCTGAAAATATTATCGTAACAAAACCAATGGTTGCCCTCGTGAGATACTGAATACCCCATGATCCGTGACTGATAAATCGGCAATTCGGGCAGCAATTCGGGCCTACGTTCACCCAAGATGGATGTAAAAACCCCCCATGCTTTGCCCCAATTACCAATGTTTTCATTTACCTTAAAGGCGGCCATCTTTGCGCGCCAAACACTCGGATGCATGAGCTCCTTTTGGCTCTTAACATGCTCCATCTCATAATGATCGGTAAGCAACGAGAAGATGTTTATATACTCCCCTGCCCATATCTTCTCTTTGATAGCCAGAGGGACATGTTGACCCAACTTTTCCCTTCGAGAGGGTGCCGACTCATCCCTCGCAATCGGCTATGGCCGCTTACCTGAACCGGAAGCTGTATCTGCGACTGGACCTGACCCAGGTGGTTTTTCTACTGCCGCAGCCGGCGATGGTGCCTTCGTCGTTTCCCTTGCTTCCCGCAGCTGCTTCATCAACACCTGCGCGTCGTCAGCCGTGGCGCCCTTGCTACCTTTACCCAACCACGCTGCTAATTGTGCTGCCAGCTCGGGCGGCATATCCTCCCCGGACACGGGGGTGACCACCACGGGAATCGGATTCCCTTCCTCCGGCACAGGGGTGGGTGCCTCGAGTGGAGTACAGGGAACTGGGACGTCTCCCCCAGCTGCTCCCCTTCTGGGCCTCTTGCCTTTTCCTCCTGGAGCTGCTCCTGCCAGAGGACGTTTCGGCCCCCCTTCCTCGTCTTTCTCCGCCATCCGCTTCTTTAGGTCGGTCACCTCTTTCATGAGAACACGCAGCATCTGGTCGGTAGTCATTCGCTTTCCCGCCTTCTTAGGCATTCTCCGACAGAGTATCTGCAAAACAAACAAGAAAGATTACAACGCTCAAAATTGGCTCTTCGTTCCGTCTCAAGCTCACGTGCAGCGAGGTGGTGCAGCTTCAGAGCACAGGAACAAGAGGATGCTTCCTTGGCTTGTTGCTCCTTTTATCCGTCTTCAGGGCGGGCGTAAACCCGCCCCGGCCTGCCCCGAGGGCGTGGCCGGCCGCGTCAGTGTCTAGGCCAGCCTACTCCAGGGCGGGAAAAAGGCGCGCCCCGGCTACGCCACTTCGGGCATACCAGCCGAGACTCGCCTCCCGCCCAAGATGGCTTCCCGGGGGGATCGTGGTACTCCACCATACGTTCGGGGGGACCGAATGGTCGCCCCTTTCCATTCTATGTCTATCAATTCCTATATATGAACTTTCTTCCCCCCTGAATGGTTACCATCATTCCAGTTCTTGATTGTTGAGGATTTACACAAGAAGTATGTTCTGTGTCGACCACTCATTCCAAACACAGCATACTATTGTATATCAAATGATAGTGAGAGACATTCAAGAAATGTAACCCCCCCAGGAGGCTTCCAATCTAGAACACTGACACTTCAAATATTGCTTGTCAATTCCTCTTACACCAGACGCCAAAATTGAACACAGGAAACCATCCCACTTAATCCAACCCACACAACACTTCAAACGTTAGCTCTCATCACAGTACTCAAGAAATTCTCTAATCTAGAAACACTCATGCAGAAACTCAACAAGCATTGGCTGTTTAACCAGGTCTGGCATATATCTGAGAGTAGCAAACACAAGGAGATAATGGACTGAGCGCTGAGACATTTCAGACACTCACCCCTAGTCACAGCTCAATGTTCAATTCATCATCATTCTTTAGCTCACTTCGCCACCCCAGTTCAGACCCAGCCATATGCAAATCAGTCTTGACCCTGTGCCTCATTGGAACAGTCCAGACCAAATTTCCAAGCCAGGTCGCCCCGGACCAGAAACAAGCATCTTGGGACCTGTTTTCTGGTAACACCCCTTATCAGGCAGGCTAGCTGTGGAATTACAGTGTGGAAATCGGTGCTTTACAGCATATTTGTATTTTATATGTTAATGTACATGTCTTGAATTTATTTTTAACAGGTTATTTTGTCGTGAAATGTTTTGTAATCTGTCTTTGAGTGTATTTTAAACAAGAATGCTATCCTGATCTTGTAACCTTGTGAAAGATTCGAACAAGGTCAAAATCTAGTAAAAGAAACATAAGTTAATTAAAAACTAGATCCATGCAAGACACAGTACTGGATTCTGTTTGTTGTACCTGTTTAAGTAAAATACAGGCGCACAAAATAGTAGTCAGGTAATTTCTTATCAGTATTATTGTTCAAATATGCCCTACCTGTCTACTGTCCCAGGGCCTACCCTCCCTTTGATTTAACTATAGAGCAGGTTCTTACCTATGAAGGTTTGACATTAAAATTACATGTGTAAAAACTTATGATTTCATCTTTAAGTGGATAGGCTACCTCTATCCACTTCAAGTATGGCAGAGAAGGATACACTTTCTTTTACGGAAGATCACATTAAAAATTTAATCACAACACCCTCTGCTTTCTCCTCTATTACTCTAAGTGCCACAGCTAAACAGCAAAATGAATCCGATGCACTCATTCGTTTACACAAAAAAACACAAACAGAATTACATGGTCATTTTTTTGTTACAACATCTTAAAGCTGGAACAAAATCTTGGGGGCGCCAAGTGAAAAACATCCCAGTCATTTTCATCGAAGATCCGGAGTACAAAAAGAGCTTCAGTTTCATTAGTACCAAAGGCAGCAGGGACCTTATGGTCCATACCATAGAGACAGCACAGAGAATTTGTTTTAAAGAAGCGGATGAGTTGGAGACCTTGACTCAAGCAATCAAAGATAATCATACTCAAACAGAAGCTAAGACCCTCCTTGAGAAAATTGAAAAGGAAATCTTAACTTTTAAAGATCATACAGTTAGCTTCAAAACCTCCAAATTTGAGAGAGATACTAAGGCCTTCAATAGAGAAGTTACGTAACCCTATCTGAAGGAAGATTTTTATACCAAAACAGAATCTCGACGATTCTTATCAGATTACCAGGGGAGATCGAAGAAACACTTTCTTTTTTTTTTTTTTAATTTTTTTTTATTAATTTTCACAAAGTCAGAATCTTAACCAATTACACAAGAAAGATAATTCATGCCCCCCCCCCACCCACCTCCCACCTTCCGTCTTCATTACAAACCAGTGGCACAGATACTTATATACAAAGATGAAAAAATAGAAAATGGGGTAAAGCTGGAAAAAAAATGTGGCAAAAGAATATGTCTGTTAAAGAAAGATAAACAAGAAGAAGAAGGAAAAAAGAAAAATAAAGAGGTAAAAGGAAACAAAATTTAGTAGGTTTCTGGTGGCCCTACTATGTCTCTATATCCGCCTGCCCCTGTTGATCAATCCAGTTTGAAAATGCCCCCCAAACTTCAGTGCCCATCTTCCTTTTTCTTCTTCCCTTCTTAGCAGATATAGATTTTTCAAGATGATATGTGGCAACTAATCTAGCCAGCCATTGTGCATAGGAGGGGGACTCTGAGTCTAACCATCCAGAAGAAATGCATATCCTCCATACTGCCATTGCTACAAATATTAGCCCTTCTTCTTTTACTCTCAAAGAGTCAGATTGTGTTCCTAAAAGAATAGTAGTAGGGTTCAGAAGGATTGATTGATTTGTTATTTTGCTCAGTAAGTTCTGTATTCTGAGTAGGGTGGAATTAATAATTGGACATGTTGCGAATATATGTATAGAGTCTGCCCCTATCTCAGAGCAGCGTGGGCATAATGTGCTTCTCCCAGATCCCCATTTAATGATTTTGCTAGGTGTCATATACAAAAAAAATATAGTTTTAAAATGTTGTGCTTGAAGTTTGGCCGAAATAAGGATTTGCTGTGATAAACACAGGGAGTTGAAAAATATACTTTGAGGGGAATCAAGTTTAGTGTGCCATTTGGAGGCAATAGTTTCTAGATCATTAGGGGTTTCCTTGTTTATTAATTGATATATACTTCCAATGCGAGTAGAGGCGTTATTCCGGAGAGTGTTCATAAGCTCAACCTCGGCAAATCCGCTAGCTCCTCCCACTTTCCTGGCAAGGTAATCGTAGATAGCCATATATTTAAATAGGTCTTGACTTTTTAGTTTGAATCTAGTCTGCAAAGTTGAGAAGGTCTCAATTCCCCTAGTTGTTATAAGGTCCCCTAGCTTTGTGACCCCTGCTCTATGCCATTCAGATAGATAAGATGAGCTAAATATAGCAGGTAGGTTGTTGTTATTAATTATGGGGGAGTAATAATTATATCTACCCATTCCAAACGTTTTCCGGACATGGCGAAAAACTTTATAAGAATTCATTAGCGTCTTGAATTTAACGCGATTGTAATATCCATAGGCTGTTTCTCGGACTAAACAGCCCCATTGTTGTTCCCCTAGCAAGGACCTGAAGGGTGAGGGCAAAGACGGATCAGCTCCACTGGAGGATTCTCTTAACAGAAGTGAGCTGTATTGAAGGACTGCCGCCCAGTAGTATAGGATAATGTTAGGAAAAGCCCATCCCCCCCAGTCTTTCGGTAGCGTGAGGTGTTTTAATGCACGTCTAGGTTGAGCGTATGACCAAATGAACTGTGTAAAGATTTGTTGAAATTTAAGTAGATCTTTTTTGCTAAACTCTAGAGGGATACAGCGAAAAAAAATAAAATAATTTAGGAAAATAGGTCATTTTGATAACATTGCACCTGCCAACCAGCGTTAAATGTAGATTATCTATTTGTTTTAGTGCCTTCTTAGTTTGAACAGCAAGGGGAGCCAGATTAGCTGCTACTATTTCCTCCAGTTTAGGTGTTACTAGTACGCCCAGGTATTTGGCCTTTAATACCACTCTAGCATCAGCCCAGATGATTTTAATATTTACTAATATCTGTGTTTTGCCTTTATTTAAGGCATACCCAGATAATATTCCAAATTTGCGGGCCTCCCTTTCTAGTGCCTGTATAGAATTGGCAGGGTCTGGAGTAGTGATGGCGAGATCGTCAGCATAGGCCAGGATTTTACAGTTGTTTTGAAAATATGTTACTGGAGAAATGTTGTGATTCTTCTCTATTTGTTTGATGAGAGGGTCTAGGTAGAGCGCAAACAATAGCCGGGAGCAGGGGCAGCCCTGCCTGGTACCTCGAGAGATTTTAAAGGGCTGAGTCAAATGTCCATTTATGACGACGCTAGCGGTTGGGTTGTGATAGAGTGCCTGCGCCGCCTGCATGAACCTACCCCCGAATCCCATACTGTCCATTACTCTCCAAAGAAATTGCCACGAGACCCGGTCGAAGGCCTTTTCGGCGTCGAGTAGTATTAATGACATCGGGTCTCCAGCGACTTGAGCGGCATCAAACAGAGTAATAACTCTCCGGACATGTTCAGCGGTCCCTTTCTTAGGTATAAAACCATGTTGCCATTTTGAAACAAGGGGTTCCACTACTCGAGATATTCTAGAGGCTAATACCTTGGAGAAAATTTTTGAGTCACAGTTGATAAGGGTTATTGGTCTGTAGGAGCTCATATCTAGTGGAGATTTGTCCTTTTTTGGAAAGATAGATATTCTGGCACTAGACCACGAGCTTGGAGGTAGAGTGCCGTTGAAGATGGAGGTAATTACTTCTAAGAATATAACCTTGATTTGGCTGGCAAAGATTTTAAAAAATTCGACGGGAATGCCGTCAGGGCCAGAAGCTTTTCCGTCAGGAAGACTTTTGATGGCATCCAGGATTTCTTCCCATGTAGGGGTGAGGTCTAGTAGTTCACTTTCTTCTAGGCTAAGCTTGTTTAATTCGATCTCGCTAAGATATTCAAGGATCTTTCTGTCTAGAACATCGGTCAGGCAGCAGTTTTCTTCCTTATATAACTTAGCATAAAACTCCTGGAACTCATGCCGGATGCCGCTGGGATCGGAGACCTCGGTGCCTGAAGACGATCTAATTTTGTGTATTTCATTAGATGTAATTTGTTGTCTCGTCTTAACAGCTAAGTGATGTCCAATACTGTCACTGCACTCATATGTCTTCTCTCTTGCTGCTGCCCACTTAGCTGCTATTTTACCCATAAATACCGCCCCTATTTCCGCTTTAGCCAGGATCGCCTCTTGCTGGACTGATTGGCAGTCTAGTCCTGCATGGATTTTTTGAGTTAGCTTAATTTCTATTTTTCTTAATTTTTCTTGAAGGTCTTTAACCTGGGCTTTTTCTAATCTGTTTTTATGTACTGAGAACCTAAGGGTCTCACCTCTAATCCCTGCCTTTAAAGTGTCCCATACTATCGTCTGCAAGGCGGAGCCAATATTACTCTCCAGGAACTCTGGGATCCATCCTCGCATATGATTGATGTAACTTGTATCATATAGTAGCGTTTTCTCGAAGCTCCATCTAGAAGCCTCTCTAAGTTGCCCAAACTCTCTTATAGTAAGAATGATGGGATTATGATCGGACATAAATCGGGGTGCTATATCTATAGTAAAGCTGGTAGCTAATGATGCGGAAACAAAAAAATAATCCAGCCTAACCAATACTTGGTGCGGAGCCGAATAAAAGGTGTATCCAGGTAGTGAAGGATTTTTGCTCGCCCAACTATCTATCAATCCATGAGTTTGTAAAAGGTTGGTTAGGGCTTGGAAGACTTGGGGTTTCCTTCCTTTGTATTTCCAGGTTGAGTTGAAATCCCAATTACCTGGTAGATGTATGTTAAAATCCCCACATAACACTATCGGGGTGGGCCAGTGTGCTAATTCATTTGAGACCTGATTTATAACCCCAGGATCATCAGCATTGCTCCCGTATAGTGAACAAAGAGTAAAAGAGATATTGTTAGGGAGTTGAATCTGGGTGATAGCCCACCTTCCTGATGGATCTGATTTAGTTCGCGGGTTGCTAATAGCAAACTTTCTGTCAGGTAAGATTCCAACCCCCTTTGTTTTGGCTCCTTGTGTGGTGGCGCCCACTACTTTGAACCCTAACGTATTTAGCAGATGTTTTTGGGATTGTTCGACGTGGGTTTCCTGTATACATATTATATTTCCCCCAAGTGTTCGTAAGCCCATAGCCACCTTTTGTCTCTTTGAGCTATCATTCAGGCCACAGACATTAACTGAGACAATTCGTAGTGGATCTAGCCTAGCCATTTAAAGAGTGATGGAATGGCCTTCTGAATTTCATAGAAAGTTTGGTGTGTGTATGTGTGTGCACAGTGAGTATCTCTGTGTGCCTGCAGCAACCCTGCCCTCCTCTCCCACCCCACCCCCCAAGGACCCCCCTCAACCCTCCCCCTTATGTGAGCAATCAGGCAGAGCCTGAGTGATGGAGGTCAGTCATGAGCCATGGCTGCCAGCCACGCCAATCATCTGTGAAAAAAGTGTCCAATGCTAGAAAAAAGTACTCAAGTGATCCATCGTTTAAGATTACAGTCACTATATAGTAGGAGATATATTGGGAGATAGCATCAGATTAACATCAGGTATCAAATTAGGTCATTTGTTAGTTTGTTAGTTTGCCCCTTTTTGTCCTTTCTTTCGTTTAATCTCTTCCAGATACTCTTTGGCTTTGATCTCTGAAGTGAAAACCTTGGTAGTACCAAACAGGATAACTTTCAGTTTTGCCGGGTTCATAAGGTATACCTCTGCGCCCAGTTGTTGTAAGGGAGAGATCAACTGTCGCAAGTGCCATCTACGCTCAACAGTCTGATGGCAAAAATCAGGTTTAGAAAAAAAGGTAATCCCATGGGCTCCTTTTTTTGAATTGGGTCGAGCCTTATCGTATATCAATTGTCTCAGAAGAAAGTTGCCAAAGTATACAAGGAATACCCGGGGCTGACTTTCAGTCACATTACCATTCTTATATTGCTTCTTCAAAAAAAAAGGGAACCTATGTGCTCGTTGCACTTCACGGTCCCAATCCCATTCTGGGTGTTCTGGGAACGAATCTTGCAGCAGTTTGACAATGAATTGTCTGGGGTCTTCCCCCTCCTTTCCTTCAGGAATCCCCAACAGGCGCAGGTTGTTCCGGCGTTGCCTAATTTCATTTTCTTCCATCTTCACCATTAGATCTGTAAGACAAGCAGAGTTGGAATCAGCGATTTGTTTGGTTGCCACTGCTTCTGTCTCCAAGTGTTCAGTCCTAGCCTCGACCATGCCCACTCTCTCGCTGATGTCTATGCAGGTCTTGTTCAGCCGTCTGAGACCACCCTGTAGTTTCTTCACTGCTTTTTTGGCTGCCCGATTTTCACCTCTCACCTCTTCCTGGAAATCTTTGATCGAGGTAAGTATGGCGGCGAGCGAGGGTTCCAGTACCTCATTTGGTTTAGCTTGTGATCTTCTAGGGCTACGCCCCTGTGATAATGAGTGTGACATGGGCGGCTCGTCTTCTTCTAGGTGGTAAGACATCTGTGAGTCCGAGTAATCCCATTTGAGCTGACTCCTTCGTTTGATCTTATTCCTTGGTTTTTTGGGACAGATGATTGTACCAGTGTTGTCACGGGAGGCCTCACTTTCCTCTTCACTGGTACTGTTAGTATTGCCTTCACTTTCTTCTTCTGTCCCGCTTTCCCCTGACGAGCTCGGAGTGCTGTCTGATACTGAATAAAAGGCCTCCTGTCCAATTTCTGGGGTCCATGGGGCAGCGGCGCCAGGAGGAACTTCCAAGCTTCGAATAACAGTTTCCGTCTTCGTGGGGTGATCTTTGGTGTCCAGTTTCTCAAAGGGAGTACAAAGGGAGTTGGCATTATTTCCTTGGTCTAGCTCTGGATGTTCACTTTCAGTTGGGAGTGGGGTTAGGAGGGGATCCGGCTGAATAAGGGGACCAAGTGTATGATCATGTTCCTCGGTTGTGGGTTGCAGTGATAGAGAGGTTTGCTGAATGTCAATCAGATTGGGGAGGACTTCTAGAATTGAAGAGGCGTTATTGTAGTCCAAAGTGACAGCGAGTATTTGATCATTGTCATCATGACCGCTATTCTGCTTAGAGGAGTCTTCAGTTCTGATGGAGCACTGCGTGTTTTTTATGTTGCTTTTAGTCGTGGTGGCCTGGTTTTTAGCCGTTAGAAATATTTTAGCTGGGGGAGGAGAAGGATGCGCCAAACTGGCATCTTTGTTACCTCTCAGGTCTTTACTAGTAGCCCCAGCCCCAGCCCCAGCCCCTACCCCTGCCAGGCCAGCGTTCTTTTTAGTTCCAATAACCCCACTGACCTGTTTGGATTTATTCTTGCCAGTGTCGTCTCCCGCTAAAGACTCCTTCCCTGTAGTAGGTATCTTCACCTTTAAACTTTTTTTACTCCCACGAGAGTTCATCTTTGTGGCTTTCTTGTCAAAGTCTGCTCCCACCGATGCTCTGAACTGCTCCCAAAATCAAACAAAACAGATAATGCTGTGTAGCCCAGCACCAGGAAAGACACTTCCCACCATCCGACTCGGCGTTTAATGGCTCGTTTCACCGAGAGTGCAGCTGCCGTCTGTGTCTCAAACCAGCGGCTGATGCATGTGAGGGCTACGCCTGTTGAAGAGAATTCGAACGCGGCGGAGAACACCAACAGATCCGTTCGGCAATTTGTTTCCCTGCAGTGCTTCCCCGCCGCTCCAGCGATCTCCCCGATTGGCCCCACGGCTCTGGGTGAGTCCCGAGGCGATCTCCGTTGTTTGTGATCCCGATGTGTCCGAGCCTGGGAACCCAGCATCACGGATCCGCAGGTCAGGTAGCCGATCACCTGAGAGTTCTGTGACCAGCGTGGCGTGGCGGCTTTGTGATCCCGATGTGTCCGAGCCTGGGAACCCAGCATCACGGATCCGCAGGTCAGGTAGCCGATCACCTGAGAACCACTTTCTTACGTTTTCAGATTCTTCATCATCAGATTCCTCTGGGGAATCAGACTCACGACAAGGACCATCAAAAAGACAGAACTCTTTTTTAGAGAAAGGCGGGGAAAAGTCCAGAGTAAGATTCAAACCCCAACCATGGGAAATGAAAACAAGACGTGGGTACTACAAGTCCTGAAAACATCCTCGATTGTCAATCTATCAGAGAAGATACTTACTAAGGACAAAGAATCTGTGTTAGAGCTGGGCCTAAAGTTCGTTCCTAACTAACAGACAGATTATTCAAAAATGAAAATTGAAGCCACTGAGTTTTTTAGAAAAATAAGACTGCAGGCCTTTTTTGCCCGAAAAGAATATACAGGTACTGGTGAACACTCAGGGTTGAAGAATAAATCGAATTTCATTCCGCCGCTACACAGTATTCCAAAACAGATTGCAGCATTTGAGCAAGTTGTTTTATCATCTATTTGTCAACTTGAGAAACAGAGGATTTTTGGAAAGAAGAACATAACAGCTCAGCATCAAAAAGCTATTCGTTAATTGAAAGAAGATGATACAATAGTAATAAAGCAAGCAGACAAAACTGGCGCAGTGGTAATATGGCCTAAAGAATCATATCTTGCTGAAGGAAGAACTCAAGTTAATAACAGGGAATGGTGTTCTCCCATTCAAAAAGAACTCACTAAGCAAATTCAGGAATTAATTGGAGTCATCCTAAAAGATGGATTTGATCAAGGTTTCTGGGGCCCAAAGAATATGAGTACCTTAGTAAGAAACATCCATGAGTTCCTGTAATCTATTTTTTGCCCAAAATACACAAGAGATTAAACAATCCACTGGGCAGAACAATTGTTTCCGGCTGCGATTCTGAAATCGAGCCAATAGCCAAATATGTTGACATTTTCATTAAACCATACATAGAAGAAGTTCCATCCTATCTGAGGGACACCACCGACTTCATTCTAAAAGTGGAAGGCTACCAGTTTAATGCCAAACAAATTGCATGTTTTCATTTGACCTTACCAGCCAGTACACACAGATTCTACAGGAGGAAGCACTGGAAACAATTGAGATATATTTGGTAAAAAGAGAAAGACCACATAGAGTACCAACAGACTTTGTCCTGCGACTGGCCGAAATAGCATTGAAAAAAAAAAACGATTTTAAGTTTGAGGATTCTTTCTTTATGCAAATAAAGGGGCACCGCCATGGGATGTCCATTTGCGCTGGAAATGGCGGTGCTCTTCATGGCGCAGTATGAGGAGAAATTTGTTTTCAACAATAATCCATACTTTAAGAACATCTTACAATGGCATCGATATATCGATGATATCTGGTGCCTTTGGGGTGGGGGGCACAGAGGTTGACCTGAATATTTTTTATGAGTGGCTAAACAACAGGCATCAAGATATCAAATTCAGTATCACCAAAAGTACTACGAAAATGACCTTTTTGGATGTTGAAGTAGTCCCTCGGAATGGTGTATTGACTACCACGCTGTACCAACAGGAAACAGATCGCAATACGATCTTACATCACAGCAGTTCGCATCCTCGCACATTAAAAGACAATTTGCCCTACGACCAACTATTGAGAATTTGCAGGAACTGCTCAAGGACGGAAGATTTTGAAATTCATGCAGGAATATTTTGCCCACAAATGAAAGATAGAGGATACCCCAAAAAATCCCTGAGCCGTGCTTTGAAAACAGCGAGAATCACTCCTTGTGAGACATTGCTACAAAAGAAAATCAAACAAGCATTTGCTATGCAATAGGTCTCGCATTAGGAAAGTTTGAAATATTGGTATTGTAAATGACACATTTTTTATTTACGTGTTGGTTTTGAGAATAGCGAAATGAATAGCTTTGCCATTTACAATGCCAATAGTTATAACTTTTGCAAATGTGACACCTATAGCATTTGTAATGCAATATGTGTTGTATTTACGTGACTTACATGTATTGATATTACAAATAACAATGGCTTTTATTTTTTTAATAATTAATACAAATAAAAGTTATTGTAATTTATAATGGCAATAGCTTAAACTTTTGTAAATAACTTTTGTGAAGATTATGTTCAGTGTATTTTATTGTGATGAAAATCCAAGAACAGAAGTGAAATATTAACATCTTTTTGTGACATTTGTAATAAAGCTTGAAACATTGAGAGAACATATTTGTACCAGTTGTTGTTGAATGGTTGCTCAGATTGAATTCTGTAGTGGCGCTGAGTGATGTTGTGATGGTGAACGAGTGATGCTGTGGCAATCAGTGATGCTGTGGTAGTGCATAGTGATGTTGTGGTACCCCTGAGTGATGCTGTGGTGGTGCTGAGTGATGCTGTATGCTATGTTTTGTTACCCTATGTTTTGTTATCCTATGTTTTGTTTTGTTATGCTATGCTATGTTTTGCTATCCTATTCTTTGATTTGTTATGCTATGCTATGCTGTGCTTTGTTATGCTATGCTGTGTTATGTTATGCTATGTTTTGCTATGCTATGTAATGGTATGCTATGTTTTGTTATGCTATGTTTTGTTGTGTTGTGTTTTGTTATGCTATGCTATGTTTTGTTATGTTATGCTATGTTTTGTTCTGCTATGTTTTGTTGTGTTTTGTTATGCTATGCTATGTTTTGTTATTCTATGCTATGTTTTGTTTTGCTATGCTTTGTTATGTTATGCTATGCTTTGATTTGTTATGCAATGTTTTGTTGTGTTTTGTTCTGCTATGCTATGTTTTGTTGTGTTTTGCTATGCTATGTTTTGTTTTGTTATGCTATGTTTTGTTTTGCTATCCTATGCTTTATTGTGTTATGCTATGCTATGTTTTGCTATCCTATGCTTTGTTTTGTTATGCTACGCTATGCGGTGTTTTGTTATGCTACGCTATGTTTTGTTATGCTATGCTGTGTTTTGCTATGCTATGCATTGTTATGCTATGCTATGTTGTGTTATGCTATGCTATGTTGTGTTATGCTATGCTATGTTGTGTTTTATTATGCTATGCTTTGTTTTGCTATGCTATGTTTTGTTATGCTATGCTATGTTCTGTTATGCTATGCTATGTTTTGTTATGCTATGCTATGTTTTGTTGTGTTGTGTTTTGTTATGCTATGCTATGCTTTGTTATGTTATGCTATGTTTTGTTCTGCTATGTTTTGTTGTGTTTTGTTATGCTATGCTATGTTTTGTTATGCTATGCTATGTTTTGTTTTGCTAGGCTTTGTTATGTTATGCAATGCTTTGTTATACTATGTTTTGTTGTGTTTTGTTATGCTATGCTATGTTTTGTTGTGTTTTGCTGTGCTATGTTTTGTTTTGTTATGCTATGTTTTGTTTTGCTATCCTATGCTTTGTTTTGTTATGCTATGCTATGTTTTGCTATCTTATGCTTTGTTTTGTTATGCTATGCTGTGTTTTGTTATGCTATGCTAAGTTTTGTTATGCTAGGCTGTGTTTTGCTATGCTATGTTATGCTATGCTATGTTGTGTTATGCTATGCTATGTTTTGTTGTGTTTTATTATACTATGCTTTGTTTTGCTATGCTATGTTTTGTTATGCTATGCTATGTTTTGTTATGCTATGCAATGTTTTGTTGTGTTTTATTATGCTATGCTTTGTTTTGCTATGCTATGTTTTGTTATGCTATGCTTTCTTATGCTGTTTTGTTATGCTTTGCTTTGTTTTATTATGCTATGTTTTGTTGTGTTTTATTATGCAATGCTGTGTTATGTTATGCTATGTTTTGCTATGCTATGTAATGGTATGCTATGTTTTGTTATGCTATGCTATGTTTTGTTGTGTTGTGTTTTGTTATGCTATGTTTTGTTATGTTATGCTATGTTTTGTTCTGCTATGTTTTGTTGTGTTTTGTTATGCTATGCTATGTTTTGTTATTCTATGCTATGTTTTGTTTTACTATGCTTTGTTATGTTATGCTATGCTTTGATTTGTTATGCTATGTTTTGTTGTGTTTTGTTATGCTATGCTATGTTTTGTTGTGTTTTGCTATGCTATGTTTTGTTTTGTTATGCTATGTTTTGTTTTGCTATCCTATGCTTTATTGTGTTATGCTATGCTATGTTTTGCTATCCTATGCTTTTTTTTGTTATGCTATGCTATGCGGTGTTTTGTTATGCTACGCTATGTTTTGTTATGCTATGCTGTGTTTTGCTATCCTATGCTTCGTTATGCTGTGCTATGTTGTGTTATGCTGTGATATGTTGTGTTTTATTATGCTCTGCTTTGTTTTGCTATGCTATGTTTTGTTATGCTATGCTATGTTTTGTTACGCTATGCTATTATTATTATTATATTTAAGTTTATAAAGCGCTCAGCTACCCGAAGGTTTCCCGGCGCTAAAACCAACTAATAAAGAGGGGAAGTCAGAGGGGAGGAGGCTACATGTTGAATAACCAATTTTTCACCTGTTTGCGAAAGCTAAGGTAGTTGGGCTCTTTTCGTAACTGAAGGGGAAGAGAATTCCATAGTGAAGGGGCTAGCCAGGCAAAAGAGCGGCCTCCCATTCTGGCTTTTCTGATTCTGGGCACTGAGAAAAGGTATTGGCTAGATGAGCGCAGAGTGCGGGGGGGGGCAATGGTGGTGAACCAAGGATGTCAGATAAGGTGGGGCCCGGCTAGTGTTTATTTTGTGCATGAAACAGAGAGCCTTGAATTTCGTGCTGTTTTCGATACGGAGCCAGTGTAGTGAGCGGAGGGAATTAGAGGTAGGAGAAGTGTTGGGGAGTTTGCAGAGCAGTCGTGCTGCCATATTCTGGACTGTCTGCAATTTGCGAGTCACCTCTTTGCTGGCACCCAGAAGAAGAATATTGCTGTAGTCCAGCCTAGAAGTGATTAAGGCCTGGACTACAGTTTTCTGGGTGTCCGCAGGCAGCATCCAGATGATCTTGCGCAACCACTTAATGATTGTGATGCAGGTGGAGGAGGTTTTGACCACATGGTTTTTCATTGACAGCTGGTCGTCAAAGATCACGCCTAAGTTGCGTATTGATTTAGAAGGGGTAGGAGGAGTGCCCATTTGAGTGGGCCAGTGTTGGGGTCCCCATAGAGTGGTATTGTGGCCAAACAGCAGAAGTTCTGTTTTTCCACCGTTCAGTTGCAGTTTGTTGTCCAACATCCAGGCTGCGATGTTTCTCAATCCTGAACATAGAGCGGATGAGGGGGCAAGAGAGTCAGAGGAAAGAGAGTAGATGATCTGGGTGTCATCTGCGTAGGAGTAAATAGTGAGCCCAGCTTGCTCTGCAACAGATGCCAGAGGTCTGACGTATAAGTTGAAGAGCAAGGGGCTCAAGATGGAACCCTGTGGGACTCCATACGCAGATGTAAAAGTTTGGGAAGCGGATGATGAAGAGAAGACTTGGAAGGTTCGGTCGGATAGGAAACTGACAAGCCAGTTAAGGGCTGAACCGGTGATGCCAGATGATCGGAGGGCGTTGACAAGAATGGGGTGGGAAACCGTGTCAAATGCGGCGCTCAAGTCCAGCAGAATGCGTGCCACGGTTTCCCCCCTGTCAACACGGTGACGGATGTTTTCTGAGACTCCCAGCAGAGTGGATTCCGTCGAAAAGCCTGATCGGAAGCCGGATTGTGACGGATGTAGGATTCCCCTTAGCTCAACGTGGGTGGACAGTTGAGAATTAATGTGCTTTTCTAAGATTTTAGAAAATACCGGAATAAGCGAGATGGGACGGAAGTTGGCTGGAATGCTGGGGTCGGCATTAACTTTTTTTAATAACGGCATAATCATCGCGTGCTTCCATGCGGAGGGTACAGTAGCTTCTCTTAGGGAGGAATTTAGAAGGTCCATAATGGGTTCTAGGGAGGATTTGTCCAGTTTTTTTAGAATTTGAGGGGGAATAGGGTCCAGTGGGGAACCGGATTTGATTTTACTGATGATGTCGGAGAGGGTCTCAATATTGAGGGGATCCCATGTGTCGATCAGCTGAGTGACCGAAGGACAGGTATCAGATGGGGGCCTAAGGTCACAGGAGGGCATGGGTGGAGAGGGGGGGATCGATGAAAAGTGGATGGGACTGTTGTCCTCTGGTGTCCCTAGATCGGAAGATGAGATTGTGGCAGGTAAGTTGGGTAGAGAGGGAAGGGGAGATGAGTTCTCAAAATTTGAATAGATGTTATCAATTTTGGCGACAAAAAATTCGGCCAGTGAGTTACACTGTACCTTGTTGAGACATGGAGGTTTGGGCTGACACAGTGCGCCCGAGAGTTTTTGTACTGCCTTGAAGAGTGCCTTTGGACGATTTTTTGCTTCAAGGATGGTATGATTGACATGGTCAGCTTTAGCAGTTTTACATAGGAAGTGATATTTTGTTAAGGCAGCTTTATAGGTTTGCTTAGAGCAGGAGTCATATTTTATGCGCCATTTGCGCTCCAGGCTTTTGCAGATGTTTTTTTCTTTTTTTAAGGCTTCAGTAAACCAGGGTGCAGATGGATGATGAAAATTGTGCCTTTGCATGCGCAGGGGTAGGCATGCGTCGGCAGCCTGTGCAAGCCAGCTGTTTATAGCTATGTTTTGTTGTGTTGTGTTTTGTTATGCTATGCTATGCTTTGTTATGTTATGCTATGTTTGTTCTGCTATGTTTGTTGTGTTTTGTTATGCTATGCTATGTTTTGTTATGCTATGCTATGTTTTGTTTTGCTATGCTTTGTTATGTTAACACCTTAGATGCGGCGCAAATATCCCTCCCCAGTGCTGCGCTGTCCATTGGAACTAGTGCTGAATGGACGTCCAATGGACTTGCGCAGCACTGGGGAGGTAGTGCTGCCGTCGGCCAACGCCCCGACGAAGCACTTAAGAGGTTATGCAATGCTTTGTTATGCTATGTTTTGTTGTATTTTGTTATGCTATGCTATGTTTTGTTGTGTTTTGCTGTGCTATGTCTTGTTTTGTTATGCTATGTTTTGTTTTGCTATCCTATGCTTTGTTTTGTTATGCTATGCTATGTTTTGCTATCTTATGCTTTGTTTTGTTATGCTATGCTATGTTTTGTTATGCTATGCTATGTTTTGTTATGCTATGCAATGTTTTGTTGTGTTTTATTATGCTATGCTTTGTTTTGCTATGCTATGTTTTGTTATGCTATGCTTTCTTATGCTATGTTTTGTTATGCTTTGCTTTGTTTTATTATGCTATGTTTTGTTGTGTTTTATAATGCTATGTTTTGTTTTGCTATTCTATGTTTTGTTATGCTTTGCTTTGCTTTGTTATGCTATACTATGTTTTGTAATGCTATGTGTTGTTATGTTTTGTTATGCTATGCTTTGTTATGCTATTTGTTGTTATGCAATACTATGTTTTGTTTTGTTATGCTATGTTTTTTTGTGTTTTGTTTTGTTATGCTATGCCATGTTTTGTTATGCTACGCTATGCTGTGTTTTGCTATGCTATGCTTTGTTATGCTATGCTATGTTGTGTTATGCTATGCTATGTTGTGTTTTATTATGCTATGCTTTGTTTTGCTATGCTATGTTTTGTTATGCTATGCTATGTTTTGTTATGCAATGCTATGTTTTGTAATGCTATCCTATGTTTTGTTGTGTTGTGTTTTGTTATGCTATGCTATGCTTTGTTATGTTATGCTATGTTTTGTTCAGCTATGTTTTGTTGTGTTTTGTTATGCTATGCTATGTTTTGTTATCCTATGCTATGTTTTGTTTTGCTATGCTTTGTTATGTGATGCTATGCTTTGTTATGCTATGTTTTGTTGTGTTTTGTTATGCTATGTTATGCTTTGTTGTCTTTTGCTATGCTATGTTTTGTTTTGTTATGTTATGTTTTGTTTTGCTATCCTATGCTTTGCTTTGTTATGCTATGCTATGTTTTGCTATCCTATGCTTTGTTTTATTATGCTATGCTGTGTTATGCTATGCTATGCGACGTTTTGTTATGCTATGCTATGTTACGCTATGCTATGTTGTGTTATGCTATGCTATGTTTTGTTGTGTTTTATTATGCTATGCTTTGTTTTGCTATGCTATGTTTTGTTATGCTATGCTATGTTTTGTTATGCTATGCAATGTTTTGTTGTGTTTTATAATGCTATGCTTTGTTTTGCTATGCTATGTTTTGTTATGCTATGCTTTCTTATGCTATGTTTTGTTATGCTTTGCTTTGTTTTGCTATGCTAGCTTTTGTTGTGGTTTATTATGCTTTGCTTTGTTATGCTATGCTATGTTTTGTGATGCTTTGTTTTTTTATGTTTTGTTATGCTATGCTTTGTTATGCTATTTTTTGTTATGCTATGCTATGTTTTGTTGTGCTATGCTATATTTTGTTATGCTATGTTTTTGTGTTTTGTTATGCTATACTGTTTTGTCATGCTATGCTATGTTTTGTTATGCCATGCTATGTTTTGATTTGCTATCCTGCAGTTGTGTGTGTGGTTGTGTGTGTGTGAGGTTGTGTGTGTGGGGTTGAGTGTTAATGTTAATGTTAATGTTATTCAGCATTTATTAAGCGCTCGTACGCCCAGAGGCTTCATGGCGCTGTAGGAAGGAACAAGGCGCGACAGTCAACAGTAGAGATGAAGCAGCTCAGTAATGTGCCTGAGAAAAGAGCCAGGTTTTCAGGGAGTGTCTGAAGCTGAGGATGTTGTCGTTCAGTTTCAGGTGAAGGGGGAGAGAGTTCCAGAAGGCAGCTGCAAGATGGTCAAAGCAACTGCCTCCGAGACGTTTCCTCTTGTAGGAAGGAACAATCAGTAGGGATTTGTGGGTGGACCGGAGGTTGCGGGAGGGGCTGTATCTTTTGAATAAGTCTCTAATGAATAGAGGGCCAACATCATGTAAAGACTTAAATAGGATGCACCTGGCTTTAAAAGCTACACGCTGCTCAACCGGCAGCCAGTGTAGCTGTTTCAGGCCAAGTCTGACAGACTGCCTATTAGAGAGATTCAAAAGAAGTCTAGCTGCCTGGTTCTGAACCAGCTGGAGGCGTTTAAGCTCTCCAGTTTGCAGCCCAAAATAGAGGCTATTAGAGAAGTCCAATCTGGACAGGACCAGGGAGATGACGATCTGTGTGAGGGCAGTTGAAGAGAAGAAACAGGCAATTTTCTTAATTTTCTTCAGCTGGAAGAAGCTGGATGACACAACTGCTAAAACCTGTTTTTTTAGGGAGAGATCCTCACTGATAAAGATTCCCAGGCTCTTAACCGAGGATGACTTAGATGGGGGGGCGCCCATGCTAGAGGGCCAGAAGCTAGGATTCCAACTAAGTGTACTCTGTCCAGGCAAGACCAGTTCGGTCTTGCCTGGGTTAAGTTTCAAATGATTGCAGTTCATCCAACTCAGAATGTGGGACATGGTGTTTTGGAATTCTACCACAGAGTCCTTGGTGTTCAAAGGGAAGATGAGCTGCAAATCATCAGCATAGTTGAAGATGGTTACCTTCGCTTTCCTGAGGGAGTATAAAAGGGGGCGTAGATACAAATTAAAAAGCAGAGGTGATAAAGAGGAGCCTTGAGGTACTCTGCAGATGGTGGATATAGTAGGAGCCGTGAAGGAACCCAGTCTGACCGATTGAGTTCGGCCAGTGATGAATGAGCGGATCCAGCCCAGCGCAGGGCCCCTAAGACCTGCCTGCTCGACACGGTCGACCAAGATGGTGTAGTCGACCGTGTCGAACGCAGCAGAGAGGTCCAGTAGCACCAGAGCCTGGTGGATCCCTTCGTCCGCGTTCCGCCTCAAAGTGTTCTGCACCGAAAGAATGACTGCTTCAGTAGAATGGCAAGGACGGAAGCCAGGCTGATTAGGTGCAAGATACTCTGATTTTTCCAAAAATGTGGAAATGCTGTCACATGTGTGTGGGGGTTGTGTGTGTGGGGGGTTGTGTGTGTGTGTGGGGTTGTGTGTGTGGGGGGTTGTGTGTGTGTGGGGGGATTGTGTGTGGGGCGTTGTGTGTGGTTTTGCGTGTGTGTGGTTGTGTGTTTGTGTGTGTGGGGGGTTGTGTGTGTGTGTGGGGTTGTGTGTGTGTGGTTGTGTCTTTGTGTGTGTAGGGGGTTGTGTGTGGGGGGGTCTGAGGGGGCAGTGTGTGAGTGGTCTATGTGTGAGTGGTCTGTTTGTGAGTGGTCTGTGTGTGAGTGGGCAGTGAGTGACTGGGCAGTGTAGTGTGTGAGTGGGCAGTGTGTGAGTGGTTTTGTGTGGGTGGGTGGGTTTGTGTGTGTGTGTGGGGGGGTTGTGTGTGTGTGGGGTTGTGTGTTTGTGGGGTTATGTGTGTGTGGGGGCTGTGTGTGTAGGGGTTTGTGTGTGTGTGTGGGGTTGTGTGTGTGGGGTAGTGTCTGTGTGTGTGTGGGGTTGTGTGTGTGAGGGGCAGTGTGTGAGGCTGCAGTGTGTGAGTTGGCAGTGTGTGAGTGGGCTGTGTGTGAGGGGGCAGTGTGTGAGGAGCAGTAGTTAAAAGAAAGCTGGATGGAAGGGTGACAAGTTTGCCAGGTGAAAAGGTGAATAGATGGAACGACAGAAGAATGGACAGATGGGAAACCGTGAATGAGCGGATATATATATGAAAGGATGAATGGACGGAGGAATGAAAAAGGTTGGATGGGGCAGCGGGTGGGCTGTTAGAAATGTGAAGCAATGGCAAATAGATTAATAGATCAAAGGGTTGGGCGGACCTCTTGGTTGCAAGTTCGGCAAGGGATGCTAGGGGTTTTTTGAGTTTGGTAAGATCAAGGGATAGGCCGGTTGACTCTCTGCTGACATGTAATATCCCAGCCCTCTGGAGTCCCGAGTGCCTAAGAAACGGTTGGCCACCGCCCAGTGGTATACAGCTGAGTTGAAATTAATCAAACTCAAATGCCGCAAAGCTGAGCGCATTTGGCGGTCCAACTACTGCGCTCTCAAAAAGGCCGAATACTCCAAAGCTCTGCAGGAGTATAAGGCAGCGATTATTCAGGCCAAATCCACATTCTACACCACCAGAATCCAAGAAGCCCCCAACTCTGCCAGAGAGCTCTTTAAGACTGTTACCCTTTTGGCAAAAACCCCGCGAGACACTATATTTACACCGGACCGGAACTTTGTCGGGAATATTGCTGCTTTTTTCCAGAGCAAAGTACAGGCTGTTTATGACGGTCTTGGCAACGTAGCCACCCACTCCAATACCCGCCTTAACATCTCGGTCACTCCTACCCAGGTCCCGGCAGTGGACACTGAGGAATCTTCACCTCACACTTTACCTGTCTTTCCTAGGTTTCCTATGCTAAAGGAGTCGGAGGTCGGGGACCTTCTCCTACAGATGAAATCAGGATCTCCATTGGATCCATGCCCTCCGCACATTCTGCATTCTATTCCATTAGCTATAACTGGAGTATTGACCTCTCTATTAAACAAGGCTATATGCTCGAACTCCTTCCCCTCAATCTGGAAGAAGGCCTGTATCCGCCCGATTCTGAAAAAAGACTTACTCAATCCCTCCGAAACTAAAAACTATCGGCCCATCTCCTGTCTGCCTCTACCAGCTAAAATCCTCGAGAAAGCCATGAACTTAGAACTGATGACTTTTCTTACGAAGAATAATCTTCTTGACTCTACACAACATGGCTTTCGAGCATGCCATTCAACTGAGTCAGCCCTTATCATGGCAACAGAGGATATCAGGAAGACCATGGATGACGGTGAAAGAACGGCCCTCATATTACTTGATTTAACCGCGGCGTTCGACACCGTCAATCATTCGGTCCTACTGAGTCGTCTGGAAAATCTGGGCATCTCCGATGCCGCTCTAGCCCTCTTAGCATCATTTCTGACAGGCAGAATCCAACAAATCCACTGAGATGGACTTAAATCAGAGGAATTTACTCTTCCTGGAGGAGTCCCACAAGGGTCGGCATTATCACCAACCTTGTTCAATTTATATGTCACCCCCTTGGCGAAACTGATAAAATCCCATGGCTTGAGATTAGTGTCTTATGCAGACGACACGCAAATCATAGTGTCGGTCTCCGATTCCATTGAAGCAACCGCAGGCCGTTTCAGGAATTGCCTTCTCAGTGTAAAAAAATGGATGAGCCAAAACGTTCTCAAATTAAATACTGAGAAGACTGAAATCATAGAATTCGGTCAGAAGCCCTCGATATGGAGTCAGCTATGGTGGCCCCCGGAAGCCGGCAGTTAGCCTACCCCAGCCGAGAAGATCAGAAACCTCGGATTCTTACTGGACAAAAACCTCTCCTGCACAGCGCAGGTGAACCAAGTCACTTCAGCTTGTTTTCATATGATGAAGGTACTTAGAAAGATCTTGCCCTTTATTCCACCCACCTTAAAAAAGACTGTCATTGCTGCCCTAGTAATGTCTCGGGTTGATTATTGCAACTCTCTCTATCTCGGTACGGGAGAGAAGCAATTGATCAAGCTGCAGGCTATCCAGAACGCGGCCGCCAGGGTTCTCCTGAACCTGCCAAAGCGTCACCCCACCTCCCGGGCCATTCGAGAGCTGCACTGGCTGCCAATTAAGCGCAGAGTCCAGTTTAAGGCCCTCTGCTTGGCCCACAAAGCCGTTCACGGAAAAGGATCAGATGATCTGGCCAAACTCCTCCCGCGCTATGTGCCCAACCGAACTCTAAGATCGGCCAATCAAGACCTGATCTGCGTGCCTAGAATCCGGAAAGTGCGTTGGGGTGGAAAATCATTTTCTAATCAGGCCTCCAAACTCTGGAACTCATTGCCTGTCGAACTTCGCTCACAAGCCTCCAAACTGAGATTCAGAAAATCCTTGAAAACATGGCTGTTCTCCCTGCCCTGATCTGTCTCCCATCACCTTCTATTCTACAGCGCCAAGACGCCGCGGCATTCGAGCGCTTAATAAAAA
This sequence comes from Lissotriton vulgaris, assembly GCF_964263255.1. Lineage (NCBI taxonomy): Eukaryota > Metazoa > Chordata > Amphibia > Caudata > Salamandridae > Lissotriton > Lissotriton vulgaris. Next base: position 184,389,713 of record NC_141694.1, read on the forward strand.
CTACAGTCAGTCAGTCAGCCCAGAACTGGTTCAGCCACTTCCTGTCTCTCTACACCGCTTCTGAAGGGGCCCTTACTAACCCATGGACTCCAGTGGAACACACAATGGATATAGAGGGAAACACTTTTACCGCTAGAGAAGTGGAGGACGTAATCAAGTCCCTGGTGCCGACGACACCCAGCTGATCCTCTCCCTCACCAACGACCCCGCCACCACCAGAGCCAACCTACACGAAGGGATGAAAGAGGTAGCCAAATGGATGAAGAACAGCCGCCTGAAACTGAACTCGGACAAGATGGAAGTCCTCATCCTGGGATCCTCACCCTCCGCCTGGGACGACTCCTGGTGGTCCCCCGCCCTAGGCAGCGCACCCAAACCAACAGACCACGCACGCAACCTGGGCATCATCCTTGACTCCTCCCTCTCCATGACCAGACAAGTCAACGCCGTCTCCTCGTCGTCCTTCAACGTCCTACGCATGCAACGCAAGATCTTCCGGTGGATCCCCACGAGACCAGGAAGACGGTCACCCAGGCACTCGTCACCAGCCGACTGGACTACGGCAACTCCCTCTACGCCGGAACCACCGCCAAACTCCAGAAGAGACTCCAGCAGATCCAGAACGCCTCAGCACGGCTCATCCTGGACATCCCCCGTCGCAACCACATCTCCAGACACCTGAGAGACCTGCACTGGCTCCCGGTCAACAAGAGAATCACCTTGCATCTCCTCACCCACGCACACAAAGCCCTGCACAACCAAGGCCCAGGATACCTCAACAGCCGCCTCAACTTCTACGCTCCCAAACGCCAGCTTCAATCGACCGGCCACGCCCTCGCCGCCGTCCCCCGCATCCGAAGAGCCACCACAGGGGGAAGGTCCTTCTCCTACCTCGCGGCCAAGACGTGGAACTCCCTACCGACCCACCTCCGCCTGACCCAGGACCACCTCGCCTTCAGGAAGCAGCTCAAGACATGGCTGTTTGAGCAGTAGCGGACCCCCCATCCCCTAGCGCCTTGAGACCCTCCGGGTGAGTAGTGCGCTATACAAATGCTTTGATTGATTGATTGATTGATTGATTGATTGCTTAAAGCCGCTGGGCCTGACGGGATTCCCGGTGACTTGTTACGTGCCAATTTCAAGGAATGGGGGAAGCTGGTTTCTACATTACTAAATGCCATCATGAGGGGAGCCCCTGTACCTGAATCTTGGAAAGGGGCGGAGGTTGTCCCGATATTTAAGAAGGGTTGTCGGGACAACCCTGCTAACTATAGGCCTATAAGTCTAATCGATTCATCTCAGAAAGTGGCAGGGAAGGTGATCCTGGGGAGGGTTCTACAATGGGCGGATGACAATAACATCATATCAGACTTCCAGGCTGGATTCCGCTCAGGCACTGGGACTATTGAGCAGGCCTTTAGATTAGTCCTACTGTACTGGAAGGTGGTGGTGCTGGGCAAAGGCAGTCTTTACTTGGCATTCATCGACCTCAAGACTGCCTTTGACCTGGTACCTAGGGAGGAATTGTGGAGGGTCTTACAGGGTCTGGGGCTGCCCCCTTCTATCCTATTTCTCCTGATAAAATTACACACAGGCAATTATGCGCAGGTGCGGTGGGGTACGAAGGGGGAAAAAACTGACAGGATCCCAGTGAGAAGGGGTGTGCGCCAGGGGTGTGTGCTAGCTCCCACCCTATTCTCCTTGTATGTGAGTGGTGTGGTTGAGTATCTGCTTAAAGAACCTGCAGACGCACCCTCCCTGGCAGGGACTCGAATTCCAACACTGCTCTTTGCAGATGACACCCTCCTCATTGCAAAGACCCCCAGGGCCTCCAAAAACTGCTCAACCGCTTCCAGGAGTTTTGTTCCCTTAGGGGATTGGTGATCAATGTTGACAAGACCAAACACCTGATCATGAATCCTCCCGGGAAACTGGGGCGCCCCCCGGTGTTGAACTCGGCTCCCCTAGAGAGGGTATCGGAGTTCGATTACCTGGGAATTCACCTTAGTGACTCATTGATTTGGACTCCGCATATTCACAAGATGCTGCTTAACCACAAAAGGGTGGGAGGAGTGCTGCTTAGGGAACAACATTCCTCCACAACAAAACCTATCACCCTAGTTGTGGAGATCTACAAAGCCAGAGGGGTCAGTGCAGCTCTGTATGGGGTGGAGTTGTGGGGCACAGGTAATTTAGATGTATTAGTAAAATCTGAGTCCAAATTCTTGAAAGATCTGTTGGCTCTCCCTCTGAGCCCACCCACAGTCCCCGTGTTGCTGGATCTAGGTTGTAGATCAATCGCGGACCAGGCACGACTTCGCCCCTTGCTTTTGTGGGCTCGGCTTTGGAGGGTGCCCGAACTTGCCCCCTATGCTAAGGCCTTGTCTGAGGTTATGGCTATGGGAGGCTGGCACAGGATTAAATGGCTGAGGGATGTTAAATGCCTTTTGGGTGAACTGGGACTTGGTGATGCCTGGGATAATCGCTCTGCCCCTCCCAAAGCCACGTTAAAGAAAATGTACTGGGATTGTGTCAATTCTAAACTCATTGTCGACCCACGTCACTGTAATTCCACCTCAGATTTCCTGAAGATCAAAGACGTGGTGGCTTATGAACCATACCTCGACATGATTTCTATTCCCTTTGACCGGGCCCTATATTTCAAGTTTAGAGTGGGGACTTTACCTGTTAGTGACTTGGTATCCCGGTGGAAATCGTCCTCCCAGTCGTCCCCCTACTGTGCCCTTTGTTCTAAACGGGTCGAGACAGTAGCACATATCCTCTTTGAATGCCCAGACTATTCCGCTCCCAGGAGGCAATGGCTTAAACCATTGTGCAGACTCTTAGGAACTCGACAGCACTCTGTGGCCCTTCGGATTTTATTGTCTGACACATCCGCCTTGGTGGTTTGTGGCGTGTCTACATTTTTTAAATGGTCTTGGTTGATTCGTGCAAAAAGGCTTTCTCTTTCAATTTAATACTAATTTTAATTGTATTTATTGGTTCTCAATTATGTCACTGTTTTTATTCCTTTTCATTGTAAAGATGTTGTACATGTTGTAAATATTGTGACTATTTTATCTGTTGTATTGCTTTTAAGATATTGCATATATCGAAATAAAGCCAATCAATCAATCGAAAGGAGTGACAGCCTTGCTCGCATTCTGCACTCGGTAATATTAGACGAGTGTTTCAAGTGGGATGGGATATTTATTTTCTGACTAGAAAGGCACCCAAAGCTGCATTTAAGATAAAATATGTAATATTTTGATATCTGTATATCTGATACTTTTCTGTTCTAAGACAGCGCATTCCAGTTTTCACACTAGGAATACGATTTGCTGAAGGGAAAATAATATCTTGGATGCAAACGGAAAACAAGGGGAATCGAGTTGCAATGCACACATATCCGATTCCCTGCAATGCACGGTGAGGTTGGTGGTGTCGGGACCCAAGAAAAATACACAATGAGGGCTCGAAAGCTACAGTATCAGCACTCACCACCACACTGAGAACACCATGCCACAAAGACATGGATGGACACTAGCTCAGATGAAAGATGCTGCTGGAGGAATGCAGAGAATTGTGGACAAATGAGTATGAGTCTGACGCAGCAGCTGTACAGTGCGTGACAAATAGAGCAAGGGGGGGGGGGGGGGAGTCGAGCCAGAGTGAGATGAAGCATACAGTCGAAGATGGGAGGCACCTGAAAAGAAAGTGACTAATGATGTGCAACAACGCGAGAGGGCTAAAGGAGGAAGATTTGAAAAAGATTAAAGTGACAAAGTTATCAAACAAGCTTTACAAAGCCAATGAGTCTGTGTAGAATGTGGTGACACGTGGCGTAAAGTAGCATGACACACAGAAGGAGCAAGTAGAGGTTGGCAGGGAGGGCTAGAGTTGTAAAGTAGACCTTTATGCAATTCATTGCAAACACTTAAGTGGATATAGAAGGATGCACCCAAATAACTACAAGCATTAGGTGAAAGATGAATGCTTCACTCGGCTGACCCCGTATGTAATTGGCAAAGTCTCAAGCTAATGGCTAAACGAGGTTGGTTGAAGAAAGCCAGTGGTTAAATTTGGTATACCCAAAGCCCCCTCGTTTTTTTATTTTGTTAGCCACAGGTCTGTTCGACAGCCGGGTTGTCCAAACTCAGACCTATTTATTTTGTTAGCCACAGGTCTGTTCGACAGCCGGGTTGTCCAAACGCAGACCTAACGAACGGATGACTTAAAAAAGCTGCCAATCTCTCTCTTTTTAAAAAAAAATTCCTTAAACCTCAAACTGTTAGATGTTAAGAAGAAAAAGTTCAAAAGGAATAATGGTAAACAAGCACTGGCGTTGCCAATAGGTCTCGCAGTAGGAAAGTTGGAGCTATTACAATTGCAAATAGCAATGCCTTTTATTTTTGTTTTCATTTTAAAAACATAAAGGGCTTTGTCATTTACAAAACCAATAGCTCCAACTTTCCTACTGCGAGACCTATTGTGCACTGCACAGTGTGGGTTAAAGTGGCACTGCGTGGGTGTGAGTGCCTTTGGGTGAGTGGCGTTGCATGTGTGATTGTTGTTGCGTGGGTGAGTGGCGTTGCGTGGGTGAGTGGCGTTGCGTGGGTGAGTGGCGTTGTGTGGGTGAGTGGCGTTGCGTGTGTGAGTTGCGTTGCGTGTGTGAGTGGCATTGCATGGGTGAGTGTGGCGTTGCGTGTGTGAGAGTGGGCTTGCGTGGGTAAAAGTGGCACTGCGTGGGTGTGAGTGGCATTGCGTGGGTGAGTGAGGTTGTGTGGGTGAGTGGCGTTGCGTGTGTGAGTGGCGTTGCGTGTGTGAGTGGCGTTGCGTGTGTGAGTGGCGTTGCGTGTGTGAGTGGCGTTGCGTGAGTGAGTGGCATTGCGTGTGTGAGTGGCGTTGCATGTGTGAGTGGCGTTGCATGTGTGAGTGGCGTTGCATGTGTGAGTGGTGTTGCATGTGTGAGTGGCATTGCGTTGAGTGGCGTTGCGTGGATGAGTGGGGTGTGTGGATGAGTTGCGTTGCGTGGATGAGTGGTGTTGCATGGATGAGTGGCGTTGTGTGTGTGAGTGGCATTGCGTGAGTGAGTTGCGTTGCTTTGAGTGACTGGCGTTGCATGTGTGAGTGGCGTTGCATGTGTGAGTGGCGTTGCGTGGGTGAGTGGCGTTGCATGTGTGAGTGGTGTTGCATGTGTGAGTGGCGTTGCATGTGTGAGTGGCGTTGCATGTGTGAGTGGTGTTGCATGTGTGAGTGGCGTTGCGTGGGTGAGTGGCGTTGCATGTGTGAGTGGTGTTGCGTGGGATGAGTGGCGTTGCATGTGTGAGTGGTGTTGCGTGGGTGAGTGGCGTTGCATGTATGAGTGGCATTGCATGTGTGAGTGGCGTTGCATGTGTGAGTGGCGTTGCATGTGTGAGTGGTGTTGCATGTGTGAGTGGCGTTGCGTGGGTGAGTGGCGTTGCATGTGTGAGTGGTGTTGCGTGGGTGAGTGGCGTTGCATGTGTGAGTGGTGTTGCGTGGGTGAGTGGCATTGCTTTGATGAGTGGCGTTGCGTGGATGAGTGGGGTTGCGTGGATGAGTGGGGTTGCGTGTGTGAGTGGGGTTGCGTGGGTGAGTGGCGTTGCATGTGTGAGTGGCGTTGCTAGTAAGCTTGTTGACCTTTCCTTTTTCTCATTTTTGACTGATGAGTCTGACCTCGGAGTTTAATGTCCCAGGACAAGAAGAAAAGATTGTTGCCTTCTCTCAAGAATCCCTTGATCAAAGCTGACCTGCAGAAGGATTGCCAAACGGGCTGTACAAACGCTTTCAAATGTGTTTTCCTACTGTTCCTCGGTGCTCTCGGCTTGTAAGTCAGCTGAGTTTACTGGCAACGAACACAAGGAAAACAAGTAGCAGTACTCGAGGAACTGCTGAGACCCACATCCCGTCGCCACAAACAATGTGTGATCCTCCCACCTCCAAAATGACCACACGAGTTCAAGTATTGGAAAAGGATCTGCAAGTAAAAATAAATGCACGCACGGAGACAAAGTGAAAAAAAAATGAGTTCGAGTATTGGGAAAAAGGCTCTGCAAGTAAAAATAAATGCACGCACGGAGACAAAGTGAAATAAAGAATGGCAGCCGAAGCAAATACAAACAAGCAGCAATTGGCCACGGCCTGCCTGCGAGGCTCAAAGTGTTAGAAGGCAGGTCTTGGGCAGAGGCAGAGTAGTGACTTAGGAATGACTGTGAGGCGCATTGGTGTAAAGCACATCAAAGGGCTTCTCCTCCCCTAATTAGGTGAGGAGAAGCCGTTTCAGGAAACTGAAAGTATGGCCGGCCGCATTAGGGGAGGAGAAGCCCTTTGATGTGCTGGGCTGGCCCTGAATGCGCGTGCATGTTTAATCACGTGGTTCACGTGAACTGCATGAAAACCGCGGGGCTGAAAGCCCTTTGGCTTGACGATGTTTTCGCCACTTGAATTCTCGCTCCGCTCGATGCGCTTGCGCACATCGATAGGTCGCGAGACCTAAAAAGTGGAATGAGTGGAAATATTTTGAGATACTTTAGATCAGATAGAAACGGATCATATCTTTATAATCCAGTGCTGCACGTTATCTGTGATCTGACGAAGTCTGCAAAGCCGCGCCAGCAACATGAGGTGGCAGGGCCCTGTACATCTCTTAGCCCTCATTTAGTGGGGAAGTTGTCTCAAATTTAGAAATGAAATCTGGTGATACATTTTTACATTATATACTACATTGCTTACGCTCTAATAGAGGCACATAGAGTGACTGGTGAGTTAATTTCTGTGCTACTTTTATACGAACACCTTTTAAACTGAACAGAAGGACAACAAGTCTTCGTGGCTCAATGCTGTTTGGGAGGTGGGAGGGGAAGTAGGAGAGGGGGGAGTGATAGGGATGAAAGCGCTAGCGGCCTCATGCTGGCAAATGGTGACCTGCAGAGCGCGTGAATGGGAAGAGCGGCTGTGGGAGGGGGAAGTAGGAGAGTTGGTGTGCAATGTGCATGTGGGGGAGCGGCTGCACGTTATCTGTGATCTGACGAAGTCTGCAAAGCCGCGCAAGCAACATGAGGTGGCAGGGCCCTGTACATCTCTTAGCCCTCATTTAGTGGGGAAGTTGTCTCAAATTTAGAAAATAAATCTGGTGATACATTGTTACTTTATATAGCGCTATTGGACTAAATAGGCCTACTGTACAGTCAGTAAAATTAACTGCAGCATGTTTCTTTAGCATAGCATGGCTTTTATATCCAATGACACCAATTCAAAGCATTTACACAAACCAATTTCGCTTATATTTGTTTGTCCTACCAGTGATACAAGTTTTGTCTCTAATGGAATTCCTCTCTGATTCAACGTTGAAGAGAATTGAAAGCTGTCTGATATGTATTTATCAGAGTATAGTAACACCTATTGGCAAAGCGATTTCATTAAACGTTATGGAAGCCATATTTATAAAACCAAATATAAGGCCGGATTCTCAAAATAAGTCGGGAGTTTACTTCTGTACATTCAAGATTACATGAAAGTAAATAAATGATTTGCGTTTCTCAATAAAGTCCATTATTATACCTAGGAATCTACCCGAGCTTTGCAGAGTTCACAACCGTAAGCATTGCTGTGTGAAAATCTATCCCCCTGGTGAAACTTCACTTTTAGGTCCATTCCCTCCTCATTCCCGTGTTTTGAAACTTACTCCAGCCCTTAACAAAAGTAAATCTCCTGAGGCGTATCCAGAGTGATGTGTGCCAGCTCGAAAACTTCGCAGTATTTTCTTTGGAAGCCATCCGCACTCCGGAACTCTCACAACCTGCACTTGGAGCAGGTTTGGTCGCACTGAAAATGATACTGTAATGGTTTGTGTCAATTTTACAAATTTACGTGTGAATAAATCCAATTATGAGTATAAATTTGTGTTTTCTGACAGATGAGCGGGAGTTTACAACTGTGGTATATGCACACCTTCCATTAAGTGTGCTACTGCACGTGACTCAGGCCTATCGAAGGGGTGTCAACAGGGCCTTCTATCTTTGAAACATGACCATCGAGCGTTTGGAAACGCAAATTTGAACCACTCTGAAGCAGACAGCGAGATCGATTTCAGTTTGCAATGGACCATTGATTTTATTTAAAAGGAAGAGGCCCACCGGCCAGTGGATGTAGGTGGTGGCTAGTGTTCATTTTGCGCTTTCAAATTGATGAAAAGATTTAAACTATAAAATGAAGAGGCAACACCCCATGTTAAATATTTGGCATGTATACATTGCTTACATTCCTATAGATGCACATAGAGTGACTGGTGAGTTAATTTCTCTGCTACTTTTATACAAACACCTTTTAAACTGAACAGAAGGACAACAAGTCTTTGCGGCTCGATGCGGTTTGGGAGGTGGGAGGGGAAGTAGGAGAGGGGGTAGTGATAGGGATGAAAGCGCTAGCAGCCACATGCTGGCAAATGGTGACTTGCAGAGCGCGTGAATGGGAAGAGCGGCTGTGGGAGGGGGAAGTAGGAGAGTTGGTTTGCGATAAGCATGTGGGGGAGCGGCTGCAAGTTATCTGTGATCTGACAAAGTCTGCAAAGCCACGCCAGCAACATAAGGTGGCAGGGCCCTATACATTTCTCAGCCCTCATTTAGTAGGGAAGTTGTCTCAAATTTAGAAATTAAGGGCCAGATGTAGGTAAAAAAAAATTCTGAGTCTTAAATACCGAATCAGTATTTCAGAATCTGAAAACTGGATGTAGGTAAAAAATCGGTAAAATTTACCGATTCGGTATCACTCGGAATTCAAAATCGGTATTTACCAAATCCGTATTTTCCGAATCGGTAAATACCGATTCGGTAATACCCATTCATTCCTATGGTCCTTCTGGGCCATAGGAATGAATGGGTTTTGCCGAATCTGTATTTAACGATTTGGAAAATACCGATTCGGTAAATACCGATTCGGGATTTTGAAAATAACAAACATGTGAGCCTGTGAACCAATCAGGAACACTCACCACACCCCACAACAAAGGTACAGAGGAACCAACCAATCAGAATCAAGCACCCCTCCCCAGTACCTGGGAGTGGCCACATCCATGCAGGTGCAGACCAACTGAACAGTTTGGAAAGCAGGAGGAAAGACAGAGGAGCAGGCTTCTCTGAGCATACCTGAGCAGCATAAAGGAGACCCAGGATGGCCAGAAGGATGCAGCAGAGCGCTGGAGGAAAATCAAATTCAGCCCAGCAGAACTGCAGGTGCTGGTTGAGGAGGTGGTGAAACACCACAGCAAAATATTTGGAAAACAGTCTCTGCATGTTGCAGAGTCTGTGAAATGTACTACCTGGCTTGACATCCACGCCAAAGTCAATGCCATTGGGGTCACCCACAGGGAAATAGATGACCTAAAAAAAATGTGGTACGATCTGCGTATCATTACGAAGAAAAAAATAGCTGCACACAGAAAAGAAGCTGCAGCAACAGGTGGAGGAAAAAACAGAGCACCACGACTGCCAGACCTTGTGGAGCTTGTTGAATCCACCCTGGAGCCGGAAAGCATCCATGGCATTGGGAACGCTGACAGCTCTGCCAGAGCTGCAAAGAAACAAGGTAAGAAGCATGGACAATAATCCCTATCCATTTCCATGTCCCCCTTCCCCACTGTGTGTGCCTGCATCACACTCCAGAACAGGTTTTACTTATGTCCAGCAATGCATCATGGGAGACGTAGTCATAGGTAGATACATCAATGCAGTCACCATAGAATACAGCAAGGTTTGCAACACACTACTACCAGAAGCAGATGAAGACCAGGCAAATGTGTGATAGTAATGTGATTTAATCATGACACACAGGGGTACTACTATTCTGCACCAAGTTCTATGTAGTTGTCACCTATTTAATCTATGCAGTGCTGTTCTTAACTGTATACCTCCGACCTTGGAACTAATGTTACCACATAAAGATGAATAACTATCTTTTGACATACAAATGAGTGTTCTCCTTCTTTCTTCCAAAGTAATGCTATGTGCATGCTAGTTAAAATTGTCCACCGACTCCCACCTCTCAGGACACTGTGTTCTTTCTGCATCCTACCTACCCAGTCCTGAATTGGTTTATGGGTTACACTCCTGTTAATCTTACAAAAAAAGTCATTTACCTAGCAGGTATCCGTCCCCAAAATCTCCAAGCGACTAGGCATGTGTATATCCCACTATTCTGGAATATGTACGAGTCATGGGTACTCCTAGGGAATTTAGCCACAATGTCTGTAATGATGTTGCCAGCGTTGCATATCACCTGCACATCGATGGAGTGCGTTGACTTCCGGTTCCTGTATATGTGTTCTGTGGATGCAGGTGGGCAGAGTGGGATGTGGGTGCCATCTATGCAGCCTATCATGTGAGGGAAGTGTGCCAGTTGATACAAATCAGTCTTGGTCTTTGCAATTTCCGCAGGTGTGTCAGGGAAATAAATATACTGCTGCATACTCTGCATCATGGCCTCAAGGAACCTCCTAAAGAAATGGGACAGGCAGCTCTGGGACACACCACCTACTGCAGCAATCACACTTTGGTAACTCCCAGAGGCAAGCAGGTGTAGGCTACACAGCACCTGCACATGGGGTGGGATGGCGTGCGCCCTTGGTGTTGGGTGCTCCAGGAGTGGGTGCAGGTCCCTGATCAGGTTCAGGATGGTTTGGGGGTGTAGCCTGTACCTTTGCAGTATCTCTGGCTCAGTCAGTTGGAAAAGTGTTATCCTCTGTTGGTTCCTAGAGCTTGGACGCCCCCGGGCAGCAATCGCGCTCTATAAATCTACGTTTCATTTAATTTCATTTCTCTGCCTGTACACTTGCTCCTCCCTTATCCATTCCCTCTCTCCTGCTGCCTGTAGCCATTGCCGCCTTGCTATGATGTAGAACACCTCTATTCTGGTTACACTGTTCCATTTTGGGGCCTTATTTTATAGCCTGCACCTGGTTACCACCTGCTTTCAATCCGTGGTAAATACCAACTCTTAAATAACAGAATTTTCTTGAATTCGGTATTTTTCTGGTTTCCTACATCTCCATAGGCATTTTTTATCATTTCTTATTTACCGATTTGGTACGTAGGAATTCGGTAACTATGGATTCGGTATATTCCGAATCGGAAAAATACCGTCTCATATTTTCCGATTCGGTAAAGTTTTGACTCCTACATCTCATTTTCTACATACCGGTATTTGGCTACCTACATCTGGCACAAAATTTGGTGATACATTGTTACATTATATAGCGCTATTGGACTAAATAGGCCTACTGTACTGTCAGTAAAATTAACTGCAGCGTGTTTCTTTTGCATAGCATGGCTTTTATATCCAATTACACCAATTCAAAGCATTTACCCAAACCGATTTCGCTTATATTTTTTTGTCCTACCAGTGATAAAAGTTTTGTCTCTAATGGAATTCCTCTCTGATTCAACGTTGAAGAGAATTGAAAGCTGTCTGATATTTGTTTATCAGATTATGGTAAGACCTATAGGCAAAGCGATTTCATTAAGCGTTATGGAAGCCATATTTATAAAGCCAAATATAAGGCCGGATTCTCAAAATAAGTATGGAGTTTACTTCTGTACGTTCAAGATTACATGAAAGTAAATAAATGATTTGCGTTTCTCGATAAAGCCAATTATTATACCTAGGAATCTACCACAGCTTTGCAGAGTTCACAACCGTAAGCATTTCTGTGTGAAAATCTATCCCCCTGGTGAAACTTCACTTTTAGGTCCATTCCCTCCTCATTCCCCGTGTTTTGAAACTTACTCCAGCCCTTAACAAAAGTAAATCTCCTGAGGCGTATCCAGAGTGACGTGTGCCAGCTCCAAAACTTGGCAGTGTTTACTTTGGAAGCCATCCGCACCCCGGAACTCTCACAACTTGCCCTCGGAGCAGGTTTGGTCGCACTGAAAATGACACAGTAATGGTTTGTGCCATTTTTACAAATTTACGTGTAAATAAATCCAATTATGAGTATTAATTTGTGTTTTCTGACAGATGAGCGGGAGTTTACAATTGTGGTATATGCACACCTTCCATTAAGTGTGCTACTGCACGTGACTCAGGCCTTTTGAAGGGGTGTCAATAGGGCCTTCTATCTTTGAAACATGACCATCGAGCGTTTGGAAACGCAAATTTGAACCATTCTGAAGCAGACAGCGAGATTGCTTTTAGTTTGCAATGGACCAATATTTAAAAGGAAGAGTCCCACCGGCCAGTGGATGTAGGTAGTGGCTAGTGTTAATTTTACGCTTTCATTGATAAAAAGATTTAAACTATAAAATGAGGAGGCAACACCCCATGTTAAATATTTGGTATGTATACATTGCTAACGTTCCTATAGAGGCACATAGAGTGACGGGTGAGTTAATTTCTGTGCTACTTTTATATGAACACATTTTAAACTGAACAGAAGGACAACAATTCTTCGCGGCTCGATGCAGTTTGGGAGGTGGGAGCGGAAGTAGGAGAGGGGGGAGTAATAGGGATGAAAGCGCTAGCGGGCTCATGCTGGCAAATGGTGTCCTGCAGAGCACATGAATGGGAAGAGCGGCCGTGGGAGGGGGATGTAGGAGAATTGGTGTGCGATGTGCATGTGGGGGAGCGGCAGTCTTTGAAGTGTGATTGGGTGTGACGTGGCGGGGCGGGAGCGCATTGCTTTGAAGTCTGATGCGGGGGCGGGGGAGCAGCTTGGGAGTGCATTCCATTGAAGAATGATGGTAGGCTGATGGATTTGACGTGCACATGCGCGTCTCACACGACTGCATCACATGAACTGGACGTAATCCGCAGTTGGTAGAGAATTTGTTTTGCCTACTATATAATCGGCTATTTATCCCTGCGGGATATAATAGTCGGTACCTAAAAACCACTGGAAAAATTGGTGTGTGTATCCACCTACAGCCCTGCCACCAATGAATTCAGACAGATAATTCTAAAACACTGGAACCCGTTACAACATTCGGAATGCCAGTTCGCCACTCCATTATTCGCCTTGAAAAAAAACTGTTCAATTGGTCAACAAATAGTACGGGCAGAATTGTCATCCAACAGGCAGATGAGCGATTTACGATCACAACTAAAATTGAAACCAGTCCAGGGGCATAACAGATATGGGAATGGCTCAGTGTGCAATCTCTCCATTGAAGGTACAGAATTTTGTCACAATTAAATCAAGTGGAAACATCTCGAATTCACGAATTGTAAAACGAAAAACGTAGTATATGCAGTAGTGTGCCCATGCTCGAAGATGTTTATTGGGAAGACAACTCAACAAGTCAACCAACGAATTCTCCAACATCAGAATCAACAAAAAGGTTCTAAACGCCCCATGGTAGCGCATTTTTCAGAACAAAACCACAGGCCAAACAATTTAAAATGGACCGTTCTAAAAGCTATCACGGTAGATACAAGAGGAGGAGATGTTGAAGAGATGCTTCTACGAAAAGAAGCATACTTGATTTTAAAATACAACTGCACCATTGCAGGATTGAATGAAATGTCTGAGCTTTCTAAAGTGTAGCCTTGCAAGGATGTATTGAAATCGCTCACTGCATGATACAGCCCCAACGTGTAAAGTGCTCAAATTGCGGCGTTTGAGAAGGTATTAAGTGTGGTACTCAGTAGACCACACATCCCACAATGCAACTGGTTAAGAAATGGGAGTGACTAAACCGGAAGTCCGAGTGAACAAGCTAAGACACGAAAACAGTATTTCACATTAAGAGGAGCGTTCAAAAGTTTAGCTAATTTAGCTAATTTAAAGATGCATGAAAATCATTCACCATTCAATACAGCCACAGCATGAAAAATGCTCAGAATGTGGCTTTCAGAAGATATAATAGTTTGACACTCATCAGACCACACTTCCATTAATGCAACTGGAGGGTATAGAAATGGGAATGACTAAACCGGAAGTCGGTGTTGATAAGCTAAGCCTAGAAGACGGCGTTTCACAAAATAGGTGGTCGGGACATGAAACGTCATAGCCGTCGTAGCCCGCACAAGCAAGAGGTAAACAGATGTCACAGTTTGAAATACTGTGCAAATTTGAGCCCAAAATGTTTCTAATGAGTTACCTGTCTATTATAGATACAGGTATGTTGCAGCACGTAAGCGAAAAACGGAAAAGGATTTAAAGCGTGTGAGACGTCAGTGGGGAATCGCCGAAGAGGCATCGATATGGCTCCAATTCTAAGAGGTACGAGTTCGTGTTGATGTTAACCGGCAAAATGATACAAGGCATCCATAGAACTATTATTGCCTAGTAAATAAATCGACACATTGTTTTTAGGGGGAACAATTTGGAATCAGGCAAGTTTTTGAATTGAGAGAACCAAGAAGCAAAGCAAAGAGGTATGAGGCGCCATGCATGTTGTCCCAGCTCGATTATAATCGCTAAAAACAGAGCATTATTACATTTCTAATTGCCTCAATGTAGACTTTTAGGATTCATCCAACATTCCCACAGTGTCCCGTCTCGGGAGGAAAGAAATGCCCCCCCCATAGAGTTCGTCATAATTACATTGACGCATCTAGTTAAAGGTACATTTCCGCATATAGAGGTGGATGCACATGGAGAGAGGAGACTTTTTTACACACTTTGACACATGGTTTTGTTTGTATTTTTATTTAGAAAAACTCCACACAAACAGAAATTCTAGAAACAACAGAAGCCCTGATGAGCAAGTGAAAGCACTCTTTTGGGAGCGACTCTTTGAAAGTCTCTCCCAAACGAGTGCTTTCACTTTTCTTGGTATGTCTCCCTCCATCCGGAGTGTTATTTCATATAACCTTTGTGGAGAACTAACCCTGGTGTCTGCAGTCTCAACTTGAATATCTTCATTCAGGTTCACTGTCTCCAGAAGTCCCTTCAGGTTCTGGCAATATATTGATACGTCTGCTGCGCTGTCCAACATTGTCTGAGCCCATTCTCCGATATACTTCTAGCAGAAAGAGACTGGCCACCAGAATCTGTCAGGGAATGCCCACATGGCAAAGACATCATTATGCCAGCCTTCTCCAACCATGTTCCAGTACATTTAAAATATACCTATGCCAGGAAATGGGCAGTTGCCCAAGCCCCAGCATTATACATAAATCATGTAGGATGGGATGAGGACTCACCTCACCACACACTCTAGTTAGAAAATCATCCAACTGCTCAAAGGCAGTATCCAATTAAGCAAGAAGCTAAAAAAAACAGGTCAGGGAGATAGATCTTAGATCAACTTGAATACCAAGGGATAATTGAAACTTGCACCTCATCAATGAACAATACTTTGTTTCCTGTTTCCAAACCAGACAATACATATCGTCTAGTTTTGGATTACAGACACCTAAACTCTTGTTGTAAAACATTTGCAGTGCAAAATGCACACAGTACAGCATTAATGAATAACATTGTGCGTAAAAAATATAAAACCACATTAGAGATTTCAAACGGTTTCTTTTGTCAAAACATTGCACCTGAAAGTAGATATATGATCACTTTCTCAATAATGGGGACCTAGCATCAATTCTGTTGTCTTCCTAAAGGATTCAAGAATAGTCCGGGGTTATTCTCAGCAAGAGTAATAGAGTTACTACAAATTTATGATGACGAGGCATTGTCATATGTCGATGATATCTATCTGATAGACGATGACCTTAACAGGCACTTGAACAGGGTGAACACCATTATACTGGGCTTCGCCTCTGATGGTTATCAATTCAATAAACAAAAATCAAGAATTGCCCATGTCAAAGTCCTTTTTCTAAAATATGAACTTTTAAGTTAAGGCAAAAGCCTGGCAGCCAACGTTTTAGAAAAGTATGCATTGCTCCAACCTCCAAAAACGCTGAAAAACTTAGTCGATTCTAGGTTTCCTGAATTTTGGAAGAACTTACATTCTAAACTACGCAGAAAGGGTTAAACCTCTCTACGAATTAATCAAACCTGATTTTAGATTCGCACATTGGACAATAGCACACACAGAAATTTTGCGTTCGCTACAAACAGACATGTTAGCAACAGAACATTTACAAACACGCATAAACGTATGGAACTTAGTGATCCGAATTATTCCGGGTCAATGCGGATTAACCTACTTAAATTTTAATGAAGGTGAAAAAGTACACATTTGTATACACAAGCTGAAATTAAATTTACATTGACAGAAAAAATTCTGACAGCCGTTCAAACCTCTGTAGCAAAAAAAAGAGCCCTAGCACAGGGGAAACACATTATGGTCGTAACTCCTGTACCAGCCTTAGAGGCAGTTACAAAAGCTAGACTTCCGAATGCAAAAGCTGTACATCCAAGATGGATATAATGGGTTAATTCTCTTGCTGCAACTGATGTTGAATATGTTTTTGATCCTTATTTGAAAACACAAGCATTCCAGCAATATGAATTTTACCTGTTTCTGCTTTTGTAAAAGCGGATCTTATCTGCACATTTATTCTCTCCCTCCTCCACCTCCTGGGCCGCTCTCAGCTGAGTATTGACGCTGAGAGCTGGTCCCGGGGAGGCGAGGGCTGTTTGGCGGCCATATTGAGGGTAGGCGCGACCTCGCGCTCTAGTCTCTATAAAAGAGTACTCAGCGGCTCCGCGCAGCGGACGCGGCAGCGGATGCGCCGGATGTCCGCCGGAGTCACGCCAGAGTCCAGCCCGTCTGCGCCCGTCCGCGCTGAGGACGGGCTGGACGGCTGGACCACTGGCCTCTACAATACAGGCGCCCCTGTCCTGAAATATTCTGTAGGTGAGTTGCTGCGGCTGAAGCCCGCTCCTGCCCTGTGCTCTCATCGTTATAGACCTGAGGAATATCTGACATGTCCCAGCTGTGCGTGCTTCACGACTCCGACGGATGAGCCTCTACTCACTCCTGCCTTTGTCCCTTCGGAACCCTGCCCTCTATTAACATCTAAAAACCCTAGCGAGTCCGGTCTCCTTCTCAACGCTCGCTCGCTTATTAAAAACAACGTCGCATTCAAGGAATTGGTCTTAGATAAGACCCCTTCCTGGGTCTTTATTACCGAGACCTGGGCCAAAGACTCTTCCGGTCCTGATCTGGTTGAAGCGGTCCCCGAGGGCTACTGCCTTACTCGCTTGGACAGATCAGGCCGTGTTGGCGGTGGACTGGCCATTCTTTATCGGGACATATTTCATTGTCACACTATACCCCTTTCTAATACTAAGGACACATTTCAGGTCTTATACTTTTCCCTCTCGGATTCTGCTAACCCAGCATTCAATGGAATCTTGATATACCGCCCCCCTGGTCCAAGAGCAGGCTTTGGGTTGAAACTGATGCAGGTTCTGGAACCCTATTTTGGTCTACAAAATCTGACCATCCTAGGTGATTTTAATTTTCACCTTGAGCTACTGGAGGCTCACGACACGATCTCCTTGGTAGAAATAATGTCAGCCTGCGGACTCACCCAGCTGGTGAACGGTCCCACCCACCGAGCGGGCCACACGCTTGATGGCATCTTTTCCAACGATCCTAGGTTGACAGTTGCTAGCCCTTTTCACCTCTCCTGGTCGGACCATCTGGCCGTTCCCTTCAACCTGCTGTATCCCGCACAGGGCTATATTAGAAGGGCCTCGAGCACCACGGAAGTGCGAAGGAACCTTAAAAAGATCAGGGAAGACTCCTTCCTCCCATGGACAACTAGGTTGTCCATTCCTCGGGAGGCAGATACCTCCACTGCGGTCTCTCTATTTGAAAGTACCATTGCTGAAGCCATGGAGGAGCTTGCTCCCGTAAGGCCCTGCTATTCTGCAAGGAAAAGACCCTCCGCCCCCTGGTTCTCCGAACAACTCCGGCTTCGGAGACAGGAAGTAAGAAGACAGGAGCGCGCATGGCACTCTAGCGGGGCCTCTAAAGACAGAGAAGCCCATAGGGTCTTGCTTAAAAACTATAAACTTGAAGTCATTAAGACCAAGCAGGAATACTTCACGGCACTCACCTCCTCAGTGTCATCTCCTAGAGATCTCTTCAGGATTGTCGATTCCCTTACGACACTTCAGACACCGGATCCTGTGGTTGCCTCCCAGGACCTGTGCAACAAGATAGCGGCCTTTTTCCAGTCTAAAATCGCTGACATCTACGCTGCTCTGGAGGTCCAAAAATCCCTTACCACCGTCCCTCTGTTGCCTGCCCTCCCTGAACCCAGTGTTGCGGTATCCTCTCCACTTCAGGAATTGACTTCCTTTCCTCCTCTTTCCAGTCAGGATCTTGAAATCCTGCTTGATAAAACCAAATCTGGTTCTCCGCTGGATGCCTGCCCGCTAAAGATCCTCAAGCAGTGCAGAGAATCTCTCCTTCCTCCTCTGGTTGACATCATGAACAGAGCGATGAAGGAAGGCATTTTTCCCCAACAGTGGAAAAATGCTGTTGTAAAACCCTTGCTTAAAAAGCCTTCTCTGGACCCCGGGGTGTTAAAGAACTTTCGCCCCATTTCACTGCTCCCGGCTCCCGCAAAGATGCTCGAAGCCTATTTAAATAAACATCTGGCTGCATTTGTGGAGAGCTCGGGCTGTCTGGATCTTTCCCAGCATGGGTTCAGGAGGGAACATAGCACCGAGTCTGCCCTCACCATAGTGCTGGATACCATCCGCACCAGAGTTGATGAGGGTCAGACCTCCCTCCTGATCCTTTTAGACCTCACTGCGGCCTTCGACACCCTTTCTCCTGCGGTATTAACATCTCGCCTAAGGGAAATTGGGGTCTGCGGGTCTGCTCTGGGACTTCTTTCCTCTTTTCTCGACCACAGAGAACAAAGGATAATGCTGGGCTCATTCCTATCTCCATCCCTGTCTGTGCAATGTGGGGTCCCCCAAGGGTCAGCGCTTAGCCCTACCCTTTTTAATATCTACGTGACCCCCCTTGCCAGACTTATCAGATCTTTTGGGATGGAGGTAGTGTCCTATGCGGACGACACCCAGATCCTAGTCTCTCTCTCCCAGCCAGCTACGTCAACTGCCGCAAATTTTAGATCTTGCATGGAGGCAGTTGGCCAGTGGATGATCCACAATTCACTAAAGCTGAATGGGGAGAAGACGGAGGTGATGGTTTTTGGTGGAAAGGAATCGATCTGGTCGGCGGAGTGGTGGCCGGATTCGCTGGGTGCATGTCCCGAGCCCACCCTGTCAGCTAAAAACCTGGGAGTTATGATCGACCCCAACCTCAGTATGTGCCAACAGGTCAACAGGACTGTTTCGACCTGCTGGGGGATTATCCACACACTGAGGAAAATCAGGCATTTCCTGTCACCCCAGGCAAGAAAGCAACTTGCTGTCGCTTTTCTGGGCTCACGTCTGGACTACTGCAATGCGCTGTATGCAGGGTTGAACAAGAGTCATCTACAGCGCTTGCAGGTGGTCCAGAACGCGGCAGCGAGATTTGCTCTTGACCTACCTAAGCGTGCCTCTGCCACTGAAGCCCGAAAACAACTGCACTGGCTCCCCGTTGAATACCGGATCCGTTTTAAATCCTTGTGCCTGGTGTATAAAGCTCTTGCTAAACCCAACCTTACAAGTATGGGATCCATTCTTTCTCGGCACAACCCTAGTAGAAATCTTCGTTCCGGTCACAAACTCCTCCTCTCTGTACCTCGTGTCAGAAAAGTAAGATGGGGAGGTAAGGCCTTTTCCTTTTTGGCACCCAAGTGGTGGAATGCCCTCCCTCTCGAAGTAAAATCTAGCCCCTCTCTGCAAACTTTTAGATCTGCGCTCAAAACTCATCTTTTCATACTTGCATACCCCTAGTGGCATTCTGCATTAGTGACATTCTATATTCTGTTTATTGATTTTGATAGGCGCCTTGATACCTTCGGGTTTAGTCTGCGCAATACAAATTGCTTAATAAATAAATAAATAAATAAATATGAACATGAATGTCCTCTGCCAACTGAAATTCTACCTCTAGACCAGCATGAATGTATAATTTATACTGACGGATCAGCACAACCCGGTACAGGGGGTAAACAAGCTTATAGTGCTGCATGCGCGATGGTTAGAGGTCATATGCGTGATGGCAAATTTAGACCTATGGTCACAAAAACGTAATCTCTAGGAGATTGTACAGCTCAATGAGCTGAACTACAAGCATTCAATATGGCACTTACGGATCGCGAATTCCCCACACTCATAGTGTGCGATTCCTTTTACTGTGTTCAATCTTACCATGAATATTTACAGAACTGGCTTCAAAATGGTTTCAAAGATGCAAAAGGTGGCAAAATCAAGCACAAAACGTTCTGGGAACAAGTAGTTCAGTTGCGAGATGGACTACAAAACACGTGAAACATAAGCTGAGTCATCAACGTGATGGCGTTCACCTTGAAGGGAATTTATTGGCTGATGAAGCGGCGAAGGGGGCTGTGCAAACGGCTTCCGTAGCTTCAATCACTTGTTCAAAAATAAAAATAGACAGTGAAACAATCCTAGCTGTCAATGCTTCAAGCAATGGCAGCGGAGTAGCGTACCCTAAAGGGTTTCCACTCAAATACTCGTATATAACTGATGTGAACACTCTGCTCAGGGCCCTGCGTTTAGCTCTCGGGCTTACAAAGAAGCCATGGCCAGTTTGGGTGTTGAATTGCGGTACTCTTTTCCATTCCATCCTGAGGGAAATTCTGTTGTGGAAAGCAAAAACCGGGGCATAAAGCAGTCTATAGCAGATAGGTTATTAGATTCGGGTGATGGGTGGGTCAGACATCTTTATGGGGTCCAACATAGTCTAAACAATTTGCCAAGAAGTTCTCTAGGGGGTGTCACTCCATATGAGGTCCTATTTGGGACAAGAATGTTGGTTCCGGATCTTGATTGTCATGGAACAGTGGTAGAAAATAAGAAATTTGATATCAAAGATCGTTTGGCTGTTTTATAGGACTTAAATGAACTAAGATCAAAACAAAGCAACGTGTTCCTCAAGCCAACCACCACTGGGGGAAAAACCAACCATCCCAGCAAGGCCTGTCTGGATTCCAAAGCTTGGTGATCTAGTCAGAGAAAAGATTGCGGACAAGAAGGAATTTGGGCCTTCTTACAGACAACCAGTACCTGTCCTAGCCATTCACGGATCAAGAACAGTTTTACTGCCGCCCCTTGCTGGTAAAAAGCAGAATAGATTTATGTCCATCGACCTTATCAAACCACACTATGTGGCCGATACTAAGCAGTAGGCCAAGCGGACTCTGACAATGTAGCAGAGGCACTCCGCTTGCTACAATCTAAGAGGTTCAAACTGAGAGACTCATTACCTTCGAATATTCTACAGTGAGAAAAGGACTATGCAATAAAGCCATGAAACTCGTTCCTCTTGAGACCTAAATAACAGTTTGTCCTAATACATCTGTTTACAACGAAGTAACAAGTGATTAAGTGGTTCCAGCAATTTCAATGAATCCTTATGCAATTCCAACCATTGACAGAACTTCCTCTGGCTATTTCATCAACTTTGATACCTTTTCTCAGGATCCCAGCGAACCTGAAACGATGCCAGCACAAAGAACTTTCAAAGAACAAGCAACAGACCTTTTTCATCACCTGAAAAATACTTATCTGGTTTCACCATGAATTGAACTATGGATTGTTTTGGGAATATTCTTCTTTCTACTTTGGTTAGCTCTGGCAACAACTCTGGGTATGCTGATAAATGGAAGATATATTCAAATGGACACAGCAAGTAAAAGAGTAAACTTACTTCTCCAGCCACACAAATAATCTCATCATGAACAAAGGGACTTGTCAGCAGTGAACATCACAGCCGTTCCTATACTGGATGGTATAGTTTGGGACAGAACTGAATATGACATTTTTGGCCCGTCGGAGCTTTTGAAGATTCCACACTTATTCAAGATTTCATTAAGTGACTTTATTACCTCTAGTACCTTTTCTGCTGATTGGGACTTCGAGACTGTTAATAACATGATGTCTGATCTACAAATGTCAGCAGTATTCACAAATCATGAATATTTAGAGGGTTCATCAGACTATGAACAAATGTATTGTTATAACCATTATGGTTATCATTTCTTGCACAAATCTGCAATGCCTAGAAATGTATATATGTATAACCAATAAGAACACTGTCCTACACCTCCAAAGGTTAGCTCAAAAACCTTTGCAAGGAAATTTCCATATTTTTCAGGGTTCAACTTGTCAAATCCAGAATAATTGTATTTAAAAAATGTGAAGAAGACTGGAGCGAAAAATATGTTAACTAATACGAAACAGATTTATTCTGCAGCCTTTATTGCCCAACTGTCCAGACAGGGTTTTGACTTGTGGAAAGACAACATTGAGACAAAAACTGTCCGGGGTACAAAAGTTTGGCAAGTGCAGGGGGTAGAAGCTTTGTTTAGAGCCTGTATCATCCCTGAGCAAATTATGTTTTTGAATGACACTGTGCAACAAACGTCTTGCCTTGGGTTAGCCAAGATCAAAGGCATGAACACACCGACCATACCTATACCCACAAGTAATAGCACTACACGGGGGAGGTCGACATACATAATATTTGGCATCACAACAGATCAGATCCAGAATGGAAAAAAATGATTGCTCTGGCCCACAGACACAAACAACTGTCAAGATCGATTCCTGAACAAAACACAGGGTTTCACTTTCAATAGGCCAGACCCAACATATGTTCAAAGACAGCATCCTGGGGTAGTAACAACATACAGTGTGGGGAAACTATGCCTTGATTGGCTACAGAAGTCTACACTTGAGGATGTGAAACAACACTTCTCTTTACTTAAAGATGGCGCAGGCCTTGGGAAATTCTTGCTAGGGCCACGTAAACCACGTCAAAACATTTCATATATGCCGGTATCTATGCTGCTTATAACAAAGTATGGAAGATTTCCCAAGCAGAGACTGCAGAACGAATACAAGAAATTGATCGTATTCATTTAGAGAAATATCTCTCTGTAGTAGACAATGGGTTAATGACTCTGTCGTCCAGGATATATTCATTGGACAGCATTGTGTATTCTGCCATAGACATCATGGAACAAGACTTGGTCATGTTGCAACATGGTCAGTCTCAATTACGTTCTATCATGCTGTTAGGCTGGACGCTACAAAACTTGCAAGCAGGCTATGTGCCTTTGCGTTTAATCAACACTACATCACTGTTTTCAGAATTCAATCTCACAGATAAACAGATCAGACTGGTACAAAGGGGAGCAGACTATACGGTGCTGAGCATTGAAAAACTGGAAAAACTACCATTCACAGTGGCAGGAAAACCAGCTACTGAGTGGATCATACATGGTAAAATTACTCTGCCGGTTACAATTTTCCATTTTCAGTATTGCCTAAAACATATACCAGCAAGCAAATATGAAATGTTGGGTAAAGAATACATCAAGACATCCTGGAATTTACCATACATACACAGATGTTGGAATGGGGGGCGTGAAGTGTTTCTTAGCGGTTCTAACTGTGAAGACAAACTAAGTGGTTTTCTCCTTAGTCAGGGTATTAATCTACAAGGGGCCTGCAATGGTTCCACTACAAACTTATCCTGTCACCTGGAAGGCTCACCAGCTGCAGTGATTAATCCAATTTTTGGACTACTTTCTAATGGAGGTTACCTAATGTTGAATGGTCATAGCTAGTGTGCCATGTTGTCAGGTATTTCCATATCTAGTGACTGTTTCCTACAGGGTCACTTTCTGTATGCAAGTATTGATTCCACAAACCAAGACAGTCAGAGAGTTGCCATTATGGCCTTCACTGAACATCTCTTCTATAAGAATTGAGACTCTAAGCAGAATGAAAGCCATTCTTTTACAAAAAACTGTGCCACTGACCTCTACCAAAAAAATCTATGATCTACAAGTCGCAAGGACTTCTGCCAAGATACATGCCCTTTTGAATACAAACTACCCTATACATTTGTCAGAAATGTTGGAACGTATCTTAAACATGTCTGATACGAGCGGTATTGTACATCTATTTAAGAAAGTGTTTTAAGGACTGGTAGCACCTTTTCAAGCAGTCTTGGGAATATTTCCCAACTTCGTGCACTCTGTACTTGGCGGACTGCCACTACTTTTTGGACTCATTGCAGGGATCCTATTTTTGCTCCTACTGCTACGATATGGCCAGCCAAATCACCAGCGTCACTCCAAACACCATAGAGAGAGCTCTATTGGAGATGAAGTGTTGTGAGCCCATCGTCCACATTTTAGGTTTACCTCATCTACGAGAATTAATTACCACATGGTTTCTGTCATTCAGACCAATCTGGCAAGATTGCACCTCACCTGTTCTACGCTGCCTGCTTTGCGGTGAAGAATTCGTGCGAGACATCTGTCCAACACTCCCATCAGTCATGCCTACGAATATCGATACTCTGCTGGACCCGGTAACGGCCCATGTCTGTGTTGTCCCCTGCGGCTACCAATTCTGATGACAGCATTCATTGAGATCTCACAGACGCAAATTGCTACTGCTGAGGTTCAAGAGGAAACAACAGGCAAGCAAGTAACATCCAATAGGAACATTGCTGATGCAACCAATGCTGAAGGCGGTGCTTCTCATCTATGTGTGGTTAGTCTTCTAAACGAGGTAATCCAACTTTCACCTACAATGGTAGACGACTTTTTGTCTACAGACATAGAAGATTTCATATTTTCTTAAAGCCCTAATACTGACTTTTGATTTTGGCACACAGTGTACTGAGAGACTCTGAATGTTACCTTCATTTTTTATAAAACAAGGGACTAACTTTGTAACTTTTTCCTATGATTAATTTTATTTTTCCAAATTTGTATTTTTCATTTTTTGGCACAAGTAATCTGCTTATAGTCGAACTATTCATAGAGAACAAGAATTATTTGAATACTTCCAGAGACAATAAATGACCTTGTCCACACCAACATGATTATGTAATCTGAAATGAAATGGTTTCAGCCTTTTTTCTTCTCTATTTACAAGCCATTTCATCATGTATATGTGTTTATGATTCATTCAATTGGCATTCATTGCCAACTTATGCTTAGAATGAAACATTGCTTTAATATGTGTAGCACAGTTGCATTTTTATGCATCGCAACAGTTTTAAATGCATTTTTTAGAATGTATTTTTAGACATGTTCTTAGCCATCCATATGTAGCTATGTTTTAGATATGTTTAACATGTTTAGAATTTAGTAACGTCGTACATGCGAAAGTGAAGTGGGTGTTACCCTTATATAGGTACAATCCACATTTCCCTCATTAAGGCAAAGAAATCCAGCCCTTATTTAGGCATTGCTCATGCTAACCAAATACAGGCATGGCTACTTACGTCCGTTCATCTACATCACAACGAGTTCTTGGAAAACTAGACTCTTGAGCCTTTAGGACTTCCCCTTGCTTGGATATTGATTTCTGCTAGAACTCATTTATTATGCATGAACATCTATTCTTTAGGGGTTCATTCATGACGTTCTTTGCCTGACTTTTACGTCAATACTGGCATTCCTAAACAGCTTCAAGGTATAATTATGCCTACACTTGCCATGGCAAATCACAGTTCGGTTCAGTACGGTTCAGTCCACGGTTTGACTGCCTACTTGCACAACGCGGCTCGCCACGGCAAGTTCGGAAGGCAGTTCAGCCCCCAACAGACGCACTGACCAGACGCTGCCATCCTCCTCGCCGAGAATCCAGCTCCAGTGTTTCTGACTCCTCTTGCCGGGTGTTAGAGATCGAGACCCGGGAAAGAGATTCCAACCTCTCTCATTCTAAGGTATGGAGCATACTAGAACCTAGAGGCACTCTGGGCAACACTAACTAAACTAAACTATAGTTAAACTGAACTATAGCTAAACTAAACTATAGATAAACTAAATTATAACTGAACAGCACCTACTTCTTCACTCACACTACACTTAGGTTAGGTACAATGGGGTAGGATTATTTTAGAAGCACCAGATGAGTATTTTAGCCTGTGTTATTTATGTATGTATTTTTATGAATATATGTCATAGTTACAGACCATGCTATTGAAGTATTATTTAATTCTACTGCTAACGCTGTAAGTATTATACTTCACATTCTGTCTTAAGATTGTAGCAGTTCCTATCTCTTGCATGAGAAATAAGACTGTTCAATAAACCCTTTTTATTGAAACGCCTGTCTCTCTATTTCTGTGCAACTCTGTAGAAACAAAGCATGCATGATTGACTGAGTGAAACGGTTATCTATTGTTTTCACGACTCTGAAGATTTTGTTCCGACTCTAAGGGAAGCAAAGTTGTCATGTTTATGCAGTTGTCAGAAACTAATCCCTTCTTGTTCATTCCAGAAGTTTCTAGTGACCTCTGAGCTAGCTGGCGCACACAAGTAATTAAGTCTAATGTACTCGACAAAGACATACTGACCTCAGTCCTATGTCAAAACTATAGTGCATATTATTCCAATGTGCAGGTCCTATCAGGGATATAGGAACTACACTACAATATATTGAGGTATTCTTGCATTCACTTCGCTCATCCATCCACAACAAATCAAACACACACACTTAAAAAGCACATGCTATATTAATTAAAACAATAAAAGTAGTAAAACAATTAAACCAATCCTGATGCCTTAGCATGGTAGGCACATAGTTGCAATAAAAAAGACCTAAAACGAATTAAGCAATGTGTGGACGCCCATCTTGGAATGGTATTTTGCATAATGCATCTTCAATTTAAAGTTTAAAAATGGCCGAAATATTTAGAGCAATTTTTTACAATTTGCAATGATATAACAATTACACACTATGCACAATATAATTCCAACATGGACACTCAATAAACATCATACTGGGTGGTCATCTTAGAACAATATTTTGCATAATGTATCATTGTAGGACCAATCCAAAATGGCCAACGTGTTGCTCCTAAACATTGTGGCTATCACACAGTGGTAAAACAATGATGCAGTATGGACAATTCCATTTTAAGAACGGCCACACACAATGCAGCTGACTATCAATGAAATGAGTGGAAACGGCCCAGTGCTCTGAAAAATAGAAGTAAAGAAATAAACGGGATCAAATAAAAGGAGAAAATGCAAAACTAAATCACTGGCCCTCCGGCCTTGGCACCAAAGCACACTTATTTTAGTGGGATGGTACATGTGATTAGGCAACATTCTGCAGCTTAACAGGGCAATAGAGCCAATGACTCGAGTAAGCGACCTAAAAGTCAGTGCATGTGTAAATTCTTATTTGACTTGGGTTTCCAGACATTAAATGGAAGATTCTCTGCCGATCAACCTGTTCGCCCCACGTTTACATTGCTACATGCCAAGAGTATAATTGATTATACACTAGTACATTTTGCACTTTTTTTCAGTTTGTAATAGTTGTGAAATTATTCCTATTCAAGAAAGTGATCGTGACCCACAAATTATTACTTTACAATTTGTTTATAGAACTTGGGCCACAGATAAGTTCATATATAAACAAATCTTTGGTGTCTATTAACCAGTGAACTAGGCGCTCGACGTTAAGGTAACGGGACTTGAACACAGGATTTCGTGATCAAAACATGAAGGCACTGGTATAACAACAAGGAGAATTACCCTCCCAATTGGTTAACCAACTGGGATAATCTTTTAAGCAAATTATGCATTTTATTTTGCCAAGACCAGTGCGTGCAAACATCAAATCAAAACTCATTTTAACAATACTGGTTAAGCTCTCAAGAAGGAATATCGCAGGCAATTAAATCAAATTCTAAGGGTACAAACTTCCTAATTTCGGAACTTACATATAAAATAGTTAAAAAAAGGTTATATGAAGAAGTCCAAGAATTCTGTTATGCTTAACATCATGCTGCTTGGGCGTTTTTACCTCTCACAATTATGTCCAATATTACAAAGTGTTTCTGGTCTCCGATTGCCCATGAGCTTTGGTCATATTTCCCTGCAAATGATCATTTCATCCCATTTGATAAATGGTAGCTGTTCATCAATGACACAAATGATAAAAAAAACATGGCGACAAAGCCTATGCCTGGATATTGTAAGCTGGACTTGACCATTTTTATTAAGGAAATAACAGGGTTAATAAAGAAGTTTCGTTCATCTAAGGCAGCAGGGCCCAACGGAATACCCATTGATGTATTAAAAGCCAATCCTAATTTCTGGGCAGAAATTGTATATAGATTGTTGTAATTTATTTTACAGCCAGGTCAAATTTCGTTATCCTGGAAAGTCGCATTCGTCCCTACAATTTATAAAAAAAAGGTCAGAAGGAGGACACAAAAACTACTGTCTTCTCACCCTCCTGGACTTGTAAGGGAAGCTTTTTGCAAACCTTTTATTATTCTACTTGCATGATTAAGCATTTGACAACAATCTCATTCCCATTAATCAAATGGGTTTTAGATCAGCTTGCTCTATTAGTGATAACATCACCGTTTTTAAATTGTTAGTGAAAAAAACACTAAACAGACACATGTCATTATATGTATGTTATAATAATTAATCACATGCTTTCCATAAAGTTAATAGGGGCAACTTGTGGGGGTAATTAGCTAACTGGGGCATTAATCAAGCCCTGTTATATTTTTTTAATGGCATTGCATGCTACCACCTGGATGCAAATAAAGCTTGCATGGGAAGTCTTGTCTCTGAGACCACGAACAGCGAATAAAACAGGTGTCTTTTAGCACCCCTATTATTCTCTTCATATATGGCAGACTTTTCCCTATCTCTGGATCATTGGAATGGCCTTGCCCTCAAATTAAGCAGTGACGCCATCAGTATTAGTTATCTTGCTTATGCAGATCATATTGTCCTCATTTTGTTAATCCCAAAAGCGCTTCAAATCCAACTGAGGAGGCCATGTGAGTTTAACAAATTGAACGACCTGCAGGTCAACTGTGATACAACTATAATTATGTTTTTTGGGTGCAACAGAGTCTCTCCGGGTCGTACACTTGGTGGTAATTCCTTAGAATAAGTGGTACTTTATAATTATCTGGATGTAACAATTGTTATGGCTGCCTTTTTGCTAGCTCTTTGGAGAAGGAGAATGATGGAGAGTGACTCCAGCCTATCACCCCCATAGCATAGGGATTAGGCCGATAGACAGGGACCCTGTCTTACATATATTAGGGCATTTTCGTACCATTTTCCTTAGAGTAAGGCTTATGAATTTAAGTTAGGGGATAGATATATAAGTATTAGTCATGATTTGCTTATTTGCTAACATGCTAGGCTATTTTCCATGGAGCTATGCATATTGTGGGCTCCGTAGGCCTTAAACGAGACAGACTCCATTTTGCTTTCTGCCCGGTAGCTCGAGAAGGCTTTCTAGGTGAAGTGTAATGTTTTAGTTTCAAGCTGTTGTTCGCTTGGAGAGAACCGGTTCAGGCTGACCCTTATCGAAGGAATGTATTTTTCTCCACTCCGAAGACACAACTTCAGGCCGGCCGGCTGGGAAAGTGTCCTTGGTACGGGGAGGTACAAGAATTTGGTGGGCGGCAGGTTACTGGCCGTGAATTTCCATGAAGGAACGGGCTTTGATATTAGCGAAGGTGTTAGTCAGTTTGTCAGTTAGTCCGTAGGCGGCATCTAGCCGTTAGCATCTCTGCTATTAATTATTTCACGGCGGACAGTCGCCATCTTTGAAGTCCTAGAAAGATTTAAGACCGAAACTCTCTGAGAAAGACTGAAGGAGAATTAGCGCGGAGCGCACTGATACAGAGAGTGAGAGATACGGTAGCTAATAACCAGCAAGGTTCCAGTGTCCTGGAGGGAAGCAGACGAGGTTGAGCCTAGCGGTGCAGACGTGTACTTGTGACGGCTGGGGTGTGACTGC
This sequence comes from Lissotriton vulgaris, assembly GCF_964263255.1. Classification (NCBI taxonomy): domain Eukaryota; kingdom Metazoa; phylum Chordata; class Amphibia; order Caudata; family Salamandridae; genus Lissotriton; species Lissotriton vulgaris. Next base: position 184,419,549 of record NC_141694.1, read on the forward strand.
AAGGCGAGCCAGGACACAGAGACGAGAAGGGAACCTAGATGACTGCCGAGCCCAGACTTCATATTAATCAGGTGACGTCCGACCAGCTCTAATAGAATGTGCACTCTAATCTTTACCTTTTCTTTGCAGAAGTTATGTTGCATAGTAATGTGATTCGTGTCTATTGTTAATAAATACCCTAATTCTTATGGAATTATCGTGTGCCTTATGTTCCTGTTCAATCTCGGTAAATGCATCTCCTAGTCGAAAGTTGTTTATGTGAACGGATGTGTAATCCCGATCAGGTAAATGGTGATCGAACAAAGAGGGAGTGAGTGGACCTTTGATGCCAAGAACAGAAAGTACACCATATAATTTGGAACCGTGTTTAAAGTCATTATTATAGTTTTATTCCGAGTAGGTAACTGAGATATTATCCTGATAACTGTTCATAGGAATGTGGTCGTCGTTGATATGCGGCGTTAATGAGAGCACTGGGGGGGATTACCAGTGTGTATACCCACTGGATTGTGGCTTGAGTAAATGAGAGCACTAGGAGGTTGAACGCAGGATCGCGAACAATTTGGAGAAGAGAGCATTGGGTTCTGCAGGCCCGTGTGTAGACGCACCGGATTGTGTGTCATATCTGCCCTAGGGTAGAACGGTCTGGGTCGGGGTGGCCGCGAGATCAACTGATGTGAATAAGATATTGTAGAAAATCCATATATGTATATTATCATTCCCCATCCTTAGGTGCGACCTGTATATATATCTGTATATCTATCCAGTGTGAATACGATCTGAGGAGGGAAGGTGAGTACGTTTTGGCTGGGTCATAGGGGCCCCTGGGGGCTGATCCCATCTAAACAGGAAATCCAGCCATTACATCTGGCGTCACGAACTGTTTACGAAGCCTGTGTGCATTGTGTTGATTTTATCTTGTTAGTTTGCGCTCGGCTTATAAGTTTTGAATTTTGTTTATAATTTGTGTATATAAATTTTTGATGTTAATATGTTTGCGAAAAAACATCGTCGGTTTTTAAACTGCCGATTCAGATTCCCGGCTGGGAGTCTACGCCTTACGAGGCCTTGGCCCGTGAGTGGGCTGATTCTACTGGTTTGAGTGAAAATTGGTCTTCATGCTTGGAGCAGGCAGAGCCTGCCAATGTGGTATCGTGCCTACAGAAAGCGCCAGTGGTGAAGGGTGATGAGCTTCCTATTTTAGGACGCAGAGGGTGGATTGTTCTTAATGCATACAGAATATTGCATGAGAGGTTTGTTCAGCTACAAAAGCAGTTTAAGGACATGGAAGGACAGTGTGTTGAGTTGCAAAATGCGCATACTCTTTTGCGTTGTCAAAATAAATTGCTTGCCGACAAACTTGAAACATATCAGACCATTGCTGAAAGAGCTGCGGTCCGTATTGCACGATATAAGTATAAACATCGTCGTGGACGCGTGTCTTCACGCAAAGTGCGTATGGTTGTAGCTAAAGCTGGAATGGATTGGAACCCCGATGAGTGGGATGGTAATATCTGGGATTCTCATACTTCTGACTCCTCGGCAGAGGAGGGTGACAAACGCGAGTCTTCTCGCTCCGGACGTGATTGTAAATCTGCTTCATGTATCGATTTAAGTCCTGATTGTGACCGTGCTCGTTCTTCCCGTGTGGATGACGTAGCTTGCCCTGATTGTGCTGCTAAATCTAAGATGCGGGCTTCCTCGGAAGCTCTTCCTGCAGTTTCTGCTCACCCGATTTTTCGACGAAAATTACAACAGGCCCCTGGTAATCCGGGTGGTATAGCGCTTGATTGTATTGAAGACTTTACTCAGCAGGAGGTTAGTGATATTTTACAACGATTTCGACAACGGCCTGGTGAGGCCTTGCTTACCTGGATGGTGCGTCTTTATGAACTTGGCGCTGCCGGTATTATGCTCGATGCTGTTGATTGCTTACGATTTTGCTAAGTTCTGATTCTATGATTCAAGATCATTTTCGAAACTACAATGGCGCTGGTCAAATTACTTTGCTCCAGCTTGCGTCTGACGGCTGTAATCATAAATACCCAACCGAATCTGATTGGCCCACTGATGAGAAACCGTGGTACACTTTACGCGATGCGTCGCAACGTAAAAGAGGAAGTCATGAAAACGGCTATCTTCCTTAGTACTGCTGACAAGTTATTGGATGGTCTTTTAACATCTTCTGTGCGCAATCGCATTATTCGTTCTTCTCCTGTTGCTTACAAGCAGGTCATGATGACATTATTGATTAACCAAACTGGCAATCCTTTGTCTGTTGTGCTTGAGTCTGTTCGTCAGCTTGGTGAGCTGGGTGAATGGTTCAAACCTGAACGACAATCTCGACCTGAGGGTCGTACTGGTGGGGACTATAAGTTCTCTAGACGTGACATGTTTCTTGCTCTTATTGCTGATGGTGTCAAAAGGGAAGACATTGATGGTGAGCCTAATAATATCCTATGGGATATGTTTCGTAAGCGTGGTTTGGATCGGAAGTAGGGTGCCCGTCGTGTGCGAAAGAATGAGTATGATCGTGGTTCGGATGACAGTGGTGATGAGAGACGACGTGTGAATTTTGATCGCCGTGATGATCGGCGCTATGAACGTGATGGATCCCCTCGTCGTAATGATGGGAGGGGGAGAGAGGATGATCGTGAAAGGGGAAGAGATGATCGTATTTCTAACAGACGACGAGATGCAAGGAGTTATTCCCCTGACGTAAGAAAGAGGGAGGATCGTAACAGACTCTCTGACCGTAATTCACAACTTTTTGAACCTGACACTAATCCGTTTCGTACTGGAGACGGATATGAACAAGACATTCTAATACCAAAGAAAACCGAGAGCATTTACCCTGATTTGTCTTGGTTGACAGACCGCAGGAAAAATGACTAGGAAATAGGTCAAGCTCCGGTACGCAAGTGGACCCACAGAGATTACAGACCCTATGTAGATATTGAGATTTTTTGGAAACATCGTAATATCCAAAGGGCCCGAGCATTAGTTGATACTGGGGTGGAGGCCACTTTAATTCATGGTAAGTCGAGAAAATTTCATGGACAATCTTTTACGATTACTGGTCTGGGTGGTAAAGAGACACCCGCGGTTCAAACTGCACTCGAAATTAAAATTGGTAGAATTCCTCGTAGAGAATACTCTGTGTTGGTTGTGCCACTTTTGGAATACATTATTGGAATTGACATTTTGAAAGGTATGACTTTGCATTTGGATGATGGGTGTTATCAATTTGGAACTAGACAGTACATTTCGACCAGACCCGTACGGGTTGGCCGTTTACGCATGCCACCTATTAAAATACCTTTAGCCACAAAGGTGGTTTGTCAGAAGCAGTATCGTATTCCAGGTGGCCATGAAGAGATTACTGCTACTATTCAGGATTTGGTTGACGCGGGAGTCATTACTCCGGTCACATCTGCTTGGAATAATCCCGTTTGGCCCGTGCGCAAAAGCGACAATTCTTGGCGCATGACTGTTGATTATCGAGAATTGAATAAAAACACACCTAAATTGACTGTTGCAGTGCCTGACATTGTCACGCTGATTCAAAGAATTCAAAAGCATCCAGGTACATGGTATGCTTCTATTGACATTGCTAATGCATTCTTTTCAATACCGATTGCTCCCGAATGTCAGGAACAGTTCAGTTTTACATGGAATGGACGTCAAATGACGTTCCGAAGTCTTCCTCAAGGCTATGTGCATAGTCCTACAATCTGTCACCGGCTGGTGGCGGAGCATTTATCTGAAGTGCCCACGAATCCACAAGTTCAGGTTTGTCATTATATTGACGACATTTTGATTCAAGGTGAAACGCAAGACCAGGTGCAGTCCCATTTAGATCAGACCATTGACTGTTTGCGAGCGAAAGGCTGGGAAATTAATCCCGACAAATTACAAACTCCATCCCAAGCTGTGAAATTTTTCGGAATTAATTGGCATGAGGGTCACAGAGAGGTGATTCCACAGGTTAAACGAAAAATACTTGATTTTGCTGTTCCCAGAAACAGAAAAGATGCTCAATGCTTTATTGGTTTGTTTGGATTTTGGCGCCAGCATATTCCCCATTTGAGTCAGATTTTGGCTCCACTGTATCGAGTCACTCGTAAAAAGAATGCGTTTGAATGGGGTGAACCTCAACAGACTGCCTTTAATTTGGCTAAAGAAGCTATTCAGTATGCTTTGGATTTGTGGCCCGTGAATGAAGGTGATGTGGATTTGAATGTGTCCGTGGAAGGCCTGTATGCCAATTGGAGTTTGTGGCAAAAGCAGGGCAGACAAAAAGTGCCATTAGGTTTTTGGACCAAAAAGTTACCTGAAGCTGGTGAGCGTTACTCACCTCTTGAAAAACAGCTGCTTGCTTGCTATTGGGCTCTGGTGGATACCGAGCAATTGACCCTAGGCCATGCTGTGATTTTAAGGCCTGAAATTCCCATTATGCAGTGGGTTTTGAGTTCACCAAAGTCCCATCGAATTGGACATGCTCAGGAGGCTAGTGTGATTAAATGGAAATGGTACATTCAGGACAGGGCACGTGTGGGTCCGAAAGGTGTGGCGGTTTTACATGAGCGAGTGGCGCAGGCGCCCTCCAATGAGATTGAAAGTGAGTGTTCGGTTCCCGTGGTGCAGGAGTCTCCCGTGAAGTGGGGTAAATCATTTGATGATCTGTCCACGGAGGATAGAAAACATGTGTGGTTTACGGATGGTTCTGCGAAATTCATTGGTGACAAAAGACATTGGAAAGCTGTCTCTTATAATCCGATTACACAGAAATTGTTAAGCACAACTGGAGACGGTAAGAGTAGTCAATATGCTGAACTCTATGCAGTTTACCAAGTTTTGAAACAGGAACTACCTGGTACATGTCATATTTTCACTGATTCCTGGTCCACTGCAAATGGACTAGCGGTGTGGTTGCCAACATGGCATTCTCATAATTGGGAATTGCATTCAAAAGAGTTATGGGGCAAAGAGCTGTGGCAAGAAATTTGGGAATTGCTCCCGCAGAGTACTGTAACAATCTTTCACGTGGATGCACATACTCCAATTGACTCCCTTGACAAATTTTTTCATAATATTGCAGATGAACAGTCTAAAATTTCTGAGGCAGTGGTGGACATGCAGGATTCTGATTTGGCGGGATTGGCGAAGTGGGCCCATCAGAAAGCAGGACATTTTGGAGAGAAAGCCACTAGCAGGTGGGCTGCCGATAGAGGAATTCATATTCCTTTTTCTTTAATAAAAGATGTCATTCTACATTGTCCCATTTGTCAGCATTCTAGGAAAAAAGTGGTGCCTCAGATTGTTCGAGGTCACTTACATCGAGGTAAATTGCCCGCCCAAATTTGGCAGATTGATTATATTGGTCCGCTCCCTATGAGCAGAAATTGTCAATATATTTGCACAGTGGTTGATACTTATAGTGGCCTTTTGGTCGCTTTCCCTTGCAAGAACGCTACCCAAGTGAATACAATTAAAACCCTGGAGCTGATTATTCTGTACTATGGTGTCCCATTCCAAATTCAATCAGATAACGCATCCCACTTTCGTGGAAGATTGGTGCAGGAATTCTGTACGGAAAATAATATTGATTGGGTGTTTCATATTCCATATTATCCACAGGCTTCAGGACTGATTGAGAGAATGAATGGCTTGTTGAAAGAACAGTTGCGCAAGTTGACTGATGACCGTTACAGCCAATGGAGAGATGTCTTACTTCAAGCTTTATTAATTTTAAATAATCGCCCTTTGTTACATGCTGAATCCCCTTTAATGCGTTTGTTTCCTCCACATGTTGATGCGAAACCGAATTCTATATCAAATACTGTCATGTATTGGGAAATTACCCCCGGTGCTTTGGCTCCATGTAGAGCAACCCCTGGTTCCGCAGGCCTCGACCTGCATGCTTTAAATGATGTTAAATTCCCAGGAAAGGATCGAATCATTGTTGAAACTGGCATTGGTGTCTGTATACCTGCCGGTAGCTTTGGATTAATTGCCCCTAGATCTGGCCTGGCCCTGAAAGGTGTACAAGTGCTCGGAGGAGTAATTGACAGTGATTATCAGGGAGAGATTAAGGTTCTCCTGCTTAATAGCAGTGAGACGGATTTGTTCATCAAAAAGTCTGACCGTGTTGCTCAGTTACTGATTATGCCTGTCTTCAGTGGTGAGATCAAAAAAGGCTCTGCCCCAACGTTGCTAACTGTGCGAGGACAAAAAGGCTTCGGATCGTCTGATCTTCCTGGAGCTAAAATATGGGTGCAATCGCCTAAAAATCCTCCTGAACAGGCTGATATTATTGCGACCGGTCATGACAACACCGTTTTGGTGATGAAGCCAGGGAAAGATGGCTGGGAAGCTGTCCCAGCTGATAAATGTTACTTACGAGAATGATTAAGGCCTGTATTTGTATTCTTTCAGATCATTCTTTGGATTGCTGCTGCAGGATGTGTCGGCGCTGGACTCCTTTTGGCTTGCTACGCCGGGAGAGGAGAGGATCCACCGACGCCGGTTGATGGGATAATAAGAGCCCCGCTGTCCGCGTGGGTACAGTCATCGAACTTTTGGATTACACTCGCAAGGCGGGTGACGAACTCTCCGCATTTTTGCCTTACCCCCATGAAGTCTGTCACTGACATTTTGGCGACCTGTTTGGTTGCTGTCCCTGCATCCACCGAAACTCTTCGCCATATTTTTAATATATCTAATGCCCGACCTAATGTTATTCTGGGTGACTTCGCGGCACATGAATTTTGTCCCTCATGTACTACTCTTCCAGACCTCGATGTCCCTATTCATTCCCGAATTACTACTTTTAATATTACCCCTGGAGATCTATGTTTCATTATGACTTGTGACCCTAAAGCTATTACTGAGTGCTTGAAGCTGAAGCTCCAAGCCGCTACTTCCTTTTCGGCTCATCAACGTTTGTTATGTTCAAAGAGACTTCCGAATTCATGTCTTTCAGTTAAAAATAATATGACCTGTAAACGTTTATTAGTAGCCACTAGCCATTATCGTTCAATGCTATTGCCAGCTGGATGGCTCTTTTCTTGTGGGAATTCATCTTGGCCCTATATTCCTGCGAATATTTCTGGTGGCCCATGTGCCATCACTAGATTGAGTTTGCTAATGTTTTCCTCACATCCTACTTCACATTCCCGTATTGTACGTGATTCTATGTCATTGCATGAAGATTGTGATTCCTCTGTTCATCTCTATTCCAGATCAGAATATCTTGGTTTAGCTTTTTCTATTATTGGAGTGCCTGCATTGGCCGTTTATAATGCCAAAACAATCGGCAAAATGGCCTGCTGGATGGTTAAGTCCATTAATCAAACATCTACTGTTTTATCTGATCTCTTACTAGATGCCCAAGGTGAACGTAGAGCTATTTTGCAGAACAGGGCCGCCATTGATTATCTCTTGTTGAAACATGGACATGAATGTTCTGATTTTGAAGGTCTGTGCTGTTTTAATTTGTCTGACCATTCTAAAGCTATCCAATCCCACATTGACAAACTCCACGACTTGACTGCAGAAATTAGAGAACATATAGATCAGGGTTTCTTTGACTGGCTTTTTAATTGGCTCCCTGACATGCATTCCCTACGACAGATTTTCGGGGGGGTTATTGTCGCCATTTGTATCCTAATAGCTATTTGTTGCTTTATTCAGTGCATCCCTTCCCTGCTGCAATTTTTTAGACTTAGTAAGGGTCGTAGATCAGTTAATTTTGTTTCATATTATTCTTCTACTGATGTTAGCTCCATTTAGTTTGTGGTTAATAGACTGGAGTCAAGGGGTGTAATGTTATGGCTGCCTTTTTGCTAGCTCTTTGGAGAAGGAGAATGATGGAGAGTGACTCCAGCCTATCACCCCCATAGCATAGGGATTAGGCCGATAGACAGGGACCCTGTCTTACATATATTAGGGCATTTTCGTACCATTTTCCTTAGAGTAAGGCTTATGAATTTAAGTTAGGGGATAGATATATAAGTATTAGTCATGATTTGCTTATTTGCTAACATGCTAGGCTATTTTCCATGGAGCTATGCATATTGTGGGCTCCGTAGGCCTTAAACGAGACAGACTCCATTTTGCTTTCTGCCCGGTAGCTCGAGAAGGCTTTCTAGGTGAAGTGTAATGTTTTAGTTTCAAGCTGTTGTTCGCTTGGAGAGAACCGGTTCAGGCTGACCCTTATCGAAGGAATGTATTTTTCTCCACTCCGAAGACACAACTTCAGGCCGGCCGGCTGGGAAAGTGTCCTTGGTACGGGGAAGTACAAGAATTTGGTGGGCGGCAGGTTACTGGCCGTGAATTTCCATGAAGGAACGGGCTTTGATATTAGCGAAGGTGTTAGTCAGTTTGTCAGTTAGTCCGTAGGCGGCATCTAGCCGTTAGCATCTCTGCTATTAATTATTTCACGGCGGACAGTCGCCATCTTTGAAGTCCTAGAAAGATTTAAGACCGAAACTCTCTGAGAAAGACTGAAGGAGAATTAGCGCGGAGCGCACTGATACAGAGAGTGAGAGATACGGTAGCTAATAACCAGCAAGGTTCCAGTGTCCTGGAGGGAAGCAGACGAGGTTGAGCCTAGCGGTGCAGACGTGTACTTGTGACGGCTGGGGTGTGACTGCAAGGCGAGCCAGGACACAGAGACGAGAAGGGAACCTAGATGACTGCCGAGCCCAGACTTCATATTAATCAGGTGACGTCCGACCAGCTCTAATAGAATGTGCACTCTAATCTTTACCTTTTCTTTGCAGAAGTTATGTTGCATAGTAATGTGATTCGTGTCTATTGTTAATAAATACCCTAATTCTTATGGAATTATCGTGTGCCTTATGTTCCTGTTCAATCTCGGTAAATGCATCTCCTAGTCGAAAGTTGTTTATGTGAACGGATGTGTAATCCCGATCAGGTAAATGGTGATCGAACAAAGAGGGAGTGAGTGGACCTTTGATGCCAAGAACAGAAAGTACACCATATAATTTGGAACCGTGTTTAAAGTCATTATTATAGTTTTATTCCGAGTAGGTAACTGAGATATTATCCTGATAACTGTTCATAGGAATGTGGTCGTCGTTGATATGCGGCGTTAATGAGAGCACTGGGGGGGATTACCAGTGTGTATACCCACTGGATTGTGGCTTGAGTAAATGAGAGCACTAGGAGGTTGAACTAGTGTGTAGTTTCGCAGGATCGCGAACAATTTGGAGAAGAGAGCATTGGGTTCTGCAGGCCCGTGTGTAGACGCACCGGATTGTGTGTCATATCTGCCCTAGGGTAGAACGGTCTGGGTCGGGGTGGCCGCGAGATCAACTGATGTGAATAAGATATTGTAGAAAATCCATATATGTATATTATCATTCCCCATCCTTAGGTGCGACCTGTATATATATCTGTATATCTATCCAGTGTGAATACGATCTGAGGAGGGAAGGTGAGTACGTTTTGGCTGGGTCATAGGGGCCCCTGGGGGCTGATCCCATCTAAACAGGAAATCCAGCCATTACAAACAATAGACCAGAATCTCACTGGGGCAAACCACCCAGCTAACAAGCAGAACATAGCTCAGCTAATAACTTGATCACCGAAAAAAATGTTTGCAAACCTACTACGGCCAGTCTTTTTCTCTATCAATTATAGCACTTAATAGTGAACGTATTCCGACTCTTTTGCACACCGCTATGATTTTTATTGATAAAAATTAGTTGAGTTGGACAAACTTTACATAAATAAAATTAAAGGCCTGATTGGGATGGCGGTGAGACCGCCACCGACATCCTGTCGGTGGCGATCTCACAACCACCCTAAGCAATATCCCTGCCCGCCCCATCAGGGTGGTGGGTGGTTTGTTGGTGGTTGGAAAGACTGACCTCCACACATCTGACGGGCTCCTTGACCCCCCTGTGCACTGGAGGGAATAGTATTCCCTACAATGGTGGTGATGCCTGCCAGGCACCGCCCTAGGGATTACAATGTCCCTTTCCACCCGTCTTTGTATGGCAGGTAACTGGCCATGAAATGGTGGGTGGAAAGGGACTTTGGAGGCCTGTAGTGGGCCTCCTTTCTCCCCCTACCCCCCAGACATGGGACATAGGGGGTACCTATGGTGCCCCCCTACAAATCCCTGCACCATGTTGCAGATATCTCATGGTGCCTGCCATGTAGTGTAGGGATATGTGCATTTTCCCCTATTTATCTTGCGGCATGCCAGCAGCATGCCAGCCCCACATGCTGCAATAGAAAATATAGGCATTGTGACTGCTGTGGAGCCATTCGCATTGTAATGCCTATGTCGGGACCACCGACAGACTGTTGGGCGATCCCGTTTCCGATACGATGTCCGCCTGCCATCATAATCAGCATCTTAGTTATTACTTGGCCTCCATAATTCAACCCTTCATTGTAAAATTCAGTGGGAGCTTGCTTTAAGTTGTAAACGATGTATGTGACTGTAATAACGCTTGTGACGATTCGCTAAAACATCACATATATAATGAGCTACACTTAACAGCCAACTCCAGTTTAACTCTGAGCATTTCAGGTGTCAGTAGCAGTGTAAATCAGAATAATCTACCTTCCCTATCGCAGCTTTAACAAATGTTGTGATTGTCTCAGAAAGGTCTTATAAAGTAGTCTCTGAAGGTACATCTCACAACAGACAGATAGATTTAGCCACTTTGAGACTTACAAGGACTCAGATTATACCTCTGGCACTTATTTGGATACATCTTGGAGGTATTTGTTTTACACTCTAAATCCAGTCTGTAAACGTAGGTACCTGAGGTTTCGCCTTCTTTATGCACCAAGGGCCATATGTAGGTACTCTAAATTTACCTATTCTTAAATACCGAATTTTACCGATTCGGTATTTAAGAATAGGTAAATGGGATGTAGATAATTATCTGCCCGGGGGGGTGGGGGGGGGGACCGACAACATGTGGCGGGGAGTAGCCTCTCTGGGCCCAAATCTGACACCAAGGACTAATTCTAGTACCTGCGTAGCCATTGGTTTTTAAGTGTACAGTAATTACAGGAGGCCAGAGGATCCTGGGGGTATGTTCCTTCTATTTTAAAAATGTTTGGGAGCATTAAAAAAAACACTTATAACACCAGGACAGTGTGCTGCCTCATTGCTGTGGAGGTTGGATCAACGATTCTGTCTCGGTTTATTCAGTATACGCTGTAACGCGTTTCGGCACTTCCTGCCTTGCTCACACAAACAGGACTCTATGCTGTATTCTGGAACACAGTTGTGGTGCATTCTGGTCACTGTAGTCCATAGACAAGTGTCACTGGGACTGAAATTGCACAAACTCGAATACTGCTTTCAAATTATGTACTACTAATGAAACAGATAAACCTACTGCTGATAATAAATGCTTTTGGTCCCATATTACAATCATGAAAAAGCAAATACAAGTGACTAACGCTTTTCAAATGAGGCACTGGCATACAGCGTCCTTTCTCACTGTTTACCATTGAATTGTGTTTAAGTCCGATGACAACTGACCCTCAAAGCTGCAGGTGATTAAGACCCTGTGTGGGTTGAAACGTGTAATGCTATTATTTTCTTGGGCTGCCTGCTGAAAATAAAACAAGCTTACTTACCTCTTGACTGGATGGTCTTGTTCATCGTGCTGTTAAGAAAACGTGAATTTCCTGTTGCTATATCTATATATATGTTTGTGTGTTTACATTTTTAAAAGTAAGTTTATTTGGTATCTTTGTAAAAATATTAATTTAAATATAATTTATTTTTATAAATGTATGTTAGTATTTAATATGTTTATTTTAGTATTTGAAATTATATATATTTGAAAAATCAATATTTAATACAATGATATTATTGTAAATTATTTCCCCCCCCCCCAAAATTTTTGTACTTACCTTTTTAAGTATAGGCAGTCAATATTTTTGCACTTTAAAATTTTTCCTCGATATTTATTTATTTTCTTGATATTTTGTCATTGAACCAGATATTGACTAATTTACTAGTTGAAGAGCGCTAACTGAAAGCTCTTTTATGTATTTGTGTATGTATGTTTGCATTTTGAAGCAATTTGTTTTTTTGTTTGCAAGAGGCTGACTGTTAAGGCTGACAGTCTAGAGTGAAAAGGCACTTTAATAAACACACAGTAAATCCTACTCATTTAATTACTAATGTTTACAAAATTACAGTTAATACAACAATATACACACATTCCTACGAGGTTTTCTAGAAAAGGTTATCAATGGGAAAATCTCCTATACTCAGGGTTTGTCAGAATCAGTAGCCAATACCAAATCTTTTACGTAAAATGGTAATCTTTCAGATTCTATCTAACAAAATATCTGTTTATATGCTATAACACAATGTAATAAAAAACGGAAGCCATAAAGTCTTATTGGCTGTAACATACTCTTTCCGCAAAAAAATATTCCGAGCATTCTACCTTTGTCTCAATGTTGCATAATAAACATCAGCTCTATGTCATCTGACATAATTTTCCATAATGAATCAACCAGGCCTAAAGCCTTGATCATTTGCTTGTCACCAGACCAATTCAGGGATACTGTGTGGAGCATAAGCTTTCCCACAAAGCAAAGAGTGCAATGCAATTCCTCTCTTTCAGGGGAAGCACACCATATATTTTGCTCAGTTATATGATGACTAATGCATTATATCCTTCTGAGGGCCTGATTAAAATGTCGTTCTGAAAGGCTCCGAACGGCATTTAGATTTTCCCAAATCATGTCGGAACCTAAGTTTCCAAATGAGGGCCCAATTACGATGTGGTTCGGGAATCATTCTGAATGAATCTTTGTGGGAATGGTTTCGGACCGACTCGGATCGGGAGAGTCAGACCAACCAATTACAATGCATCCGGATGCTTCCAGATATGATTCGGAAAGACTCCCATTGAATTCAATGGGAGCCTATTTGTGATATTTGTGATATTTGTGGGGTATTTCTAGAGAGCGACGTTCGCTCCGGAGGGAGCATCTTGGCGCTGAGGATCCTAAATGAACCAGTCCAAGAGGATTAGATGGAAGCTTTGGTGTAATCGTCCGGGAGATTAAAGATCCATGTCTTTAGAAGCTTTCTAAAGGGTTTTTCCTGGGTTTGTTGTCTGAGGGTTTTGGGCAGTTTGTTCCAAGCTTTAGTTGCAAGGAAACTGAGGGTATTCTCGCCCTTCGTTTTCAGTTTGTATTTACGGGGAAGGATGAGGTTATCGTGGGTCGAACGAAGGTGACGGCTGGGCACGTAGGGGGTAAAGCGCTTGGTGAGGTATTTAGGGCCTGTCTTGCTGTAGGCATGAAAGGCTATAATCAGGATTTTGAAGAGAATCCTTTTGTGAAGGGGGAGCCAGTGAAGTGAACGAAGCGCTGCAGAGATAGAGGATCTGCGGGGTAGGCCCAGGACAAGACGGGCAGCTGTGTGTAGTACGCTCTGCAGTTTAAGGATGGTGCTCTTTTTGATTCCTGCGAGCAAACCGTTGCAGTAGTCCAGTCACGAGATTATGAGTGCAACTGTCACTGTTTTCCTGGCATCGATGGGGAGAAAGTCAAAGAACTTTCTTAGGGATCTGATCGTTCCGAAGCATTTGCCTGCGACTGTTCTGGCATGCTGATCAAAGGAGAGTTCGGAGTCAAAGATTACGCCGAGATTCCTGGCCGATGACACTGTCTGGGGGGGGGGGGCTACGGAATTATCCGGCCACCAAAGTGCTGGACAGAAGGAGATATTTGTACCGATCGGGAGGATCTCCGTTTTACTCGAATTGCATTTCAAGTGATTATTGTCCATCCATCGAAATACTTCGGTCAGGCAGTGTTTCAGGTTAAGTCCAGCTTTGGTGGAAAGTTTGTCCAGTGGCACAATGAGTTGTGTGTCATCGGCATACGAAGTGACAGGTATGCCGAATGATTCTATCAGATTAAGGAGAGGAATGAGGTAAATGTTAAAAAGGAGAGGGCTCAGGATGGATCCTTGCGGGACACCTGAGGAGACGAGTTTGTCTTTGGAGTGGAATGGGCCAAGAGTGACGGTTTGAGAACGGTCGGAGAGAAAAGACTTAATCCAAGATAGGGAAGAGTCAGAGATACCAATGTCCCTGAGTCTACTGATGAGGATGGAGTGGGAGATGGTATCAAAGGCCGCCGTTAGGTCGAGAAGGATAAGGATGGAGTTTATTCTCTGATCTTGTAGGGTTTTTATGGTGTCAGACAGTTCAATGAGAGCGGTTTCTGTCGAGTGCTTGTGGTGGAATCCGGATTGTTGGGGATGAAGAAGGTTGTTATCATCCAGGTAGCGTTTCAGCTCGTTATGGACTAGTTGTTCCGTAATTTTTCCCAAAGCCGGGAGTAGCGAAATTGGGCGGAGGTTGGTTAGATCCGTCGGGGGTTTATTAGCCTTCTTCATGAGGGGTTTGACGATTCCTTTTTTCCAGCGGCTGGGTACTTGGCCTGAGCTAAGCGAGGAGTTGATTAGGTAGTTGATGGTCGGGTTAACCTCATCGATTAATTGGTGAAGTATCTTGCGGGGACAAGGATCAGACGGGGCCCCAGATTTGCAGGCCAAGATGGCTTTTTTCGACTGCTCAAGAGTGACAGAGGAGAAGCAACTTAGCGTGCAGCCTTGGGGAACCAGTGGGGGGGACACAGAGGGAGTGGCGGGGGGGGGGAAAGTTAATTTGGATCGAGGCAATTTTGTCCTTGAAGTAGTCAGAAATTTGGTCGCAAAATTTCTGGGAAGGGGGGATTTCAGGCAAGAGTGCCTTTGGCTGCGTGAATGATTTAACTATCGCGAACAGCACCTTTTGTTTTTGGCCTGCGTTTTTAATGGCGTTGACGTAGTAGTTTTTTTTAGCCAGTTTGATTTCCAAAAGGTAGTTTTTCCTTGTCGCGATATAGGAAGTACGATTAGTGGCCTCGTATGTCTTTCGCCATTTTCTTTCTGCCTTTTTACATAGCAGATGCGCATTTGCAAGTTCTGATGTGAACCAGGGGGCATTGGTTTTGGTTTTGCCCCGGGAGGTGCGGGGGCGTGAGGGCGGGATTCTGGATTTAATTTCTTGAGCGATCCAGTTGTGAAAAAGATCGGCGTCGGTGTCGACATTGCCGGAGAGGATGGGAGCTTGAGTTAGCATTGAAGGATTAAGAGTGATGTTATCCTGAACCTTTTTCCAATTGATGTGATTGTCGGGGTGAGAAGCAGCTTTGTCACGGTTGGGTAGATTTTCGCTCAGGATGTGGAATGGGATCAGGGAGTGATCAGACCAGATCTGAGGCGAAGGGGATAGTGTGATCAAGGAGGGAGAATTAGTGCAGACTCCATCGAGGGTATGACCTAGAGAGTGGGTGGGTGAGGTGACAAGTTGCTTAAGATTGAACATGTCGAGGGTTTGTACGAAATTGATGGTTTGAACATCTGTTTTCGATTCTAGATGGAGGTTAAAATCACCAAGGAGGGTGAGGAATGGGTATCTGAGTGAGAGTTGTCCTAAGGAATCGTACAGTGAGTCGAGGAACTCAGATGCGTTGCCGGGTGGGCGGTATATAAGTCCGCCTGAGAACGAAGTGTGTTCGTTCAATTTAATAGAGAAGCCTAGTCCTTCAGTCTTTTTTAGAGGTTCTAGACTAAAGGTGTGGCAAGGGAAGGTGTCTTTAAGGATGATAGCAACACCTCCGCCTCAGCCCTTGGCTCTATCTTCCCTGATGAGTGAATAGCCCAGGGGAAGGGCAACAGCCTATGTTCGGACCGAATGCATAGGCTCCCAATGAAGAAAGGGATGGCTGAGTAGAATTGGGCATCCTGTGGCAGGCAGCCCCTGTTGCCTGCCACAGTGTGCATGGCTGGTAAGGGGGAAACCATGGTTACCCTCAAAGGCCTGATTGGGAAGGTTTCGGGTGCCGGGGGCCCAAAGTCTGATTCTGACTGCCCATTCAAGTCAGACAATTCAGAAAGACTGTCCAAATCCAAAATTGTAATCGGTCCTTCGGAAACGCAGTCCATAGAGACATACGAGTCTGGTCCGTACGGCTCGGTCATTCCGAATGCCGTCGGCTGCAGATTAGGATAGTCCGAATGCCTCACTCGCATCGTAATCAGTCTGTGGGCAACCTTTCCGATTCGGTCAGAAAGACACATTCCCAATCCGATTCGAACAGAGCAAATGCCATTAGGATGACTTCCAAACCATATCGGAGTCAGCCCGAGTCTGAAGCATTTCCGAATGACCGATTATGATGGAAATGTAACCGTTTGGTCCTTCCGTATCGGTTCTGACAGGTATTCAGAAACTCTGAATCGGTCGAATCCGAATCGTACAGCTCTACGGACCGATTTTCCAGTCGACGTATTACGATGTCTGATTCGAAAAGTCTTTCTGACCCAGACCATCTAACACAAAAAGGCTGTCAGAAACTGACTTTGGGAGCCCCTAGCAGGCCCCCCTTCATCCTGAGGCCTCCGTTTGGAGGCAGTTGGGGTATCCAAGGGACCCCCCTGTAGAACCAAGCACAGTGTGACAGGGTGCAAGGTTTTCCAAAACCACCTCTTTTTTCAATGGAAGCTCGTCTTGTCGGCTGGAACACAGGCTCCCATTGAAGTCAATAGGAGATTTCCCGAACGGTGTTCGGAAGCATCATAATCGGTCGATAAGAACCTCTGACCGCGAGTCGGTCCAAACCGATTCCGATAATGAGTCTGGAGGTTTAGTTTATGACTGACATCGTAATCAGGCCCTAAGCTGTGTAATTGACAGAATTGTAGCCTGCTAGGCCCTTGGAATGGTTTCTGTCATATTTCTCCTCTCTACTGTTTAGTCTTTGGTACATTGTATGTAAACTTTCTAATTACCTGCGTTTTTAAAGTAGTTTTTTATATAATTCAAACTGTTTGGTTAATTTATTACATTACCAATCGAAGGTAAAATCATTATGTTAATTTTCTTTTTCCTTTTAGGTTGTTTCATTTTTAGCTTCAAACTTATTTGATATAGAATACATAGCTTACAATGTTTTATTTTTTGTAATTCATAATAAGTCCAGCCCATAGAGTACGTTGACAATAATCTGCCACTGAGGATATCCTCACTCCAGACCAGAAACAAGCCTTCAGAATGGACTCCACTCCTGCATGTCCATATGACAAGTAGCTGCCTGGTTCATCTGGTCTACCTAGGCAAACCGCTCCAGTGAGTCTCACTCTGCCCACACCTTCACCTCCCACCCCAGCTGTTACCACACCTCAGCCTATAGATACTTCCACTTCCTGTACCAAAACCAACATCACCCCAATCTTGTGCCCCCATCCTGATAGCTGGTGATCCATCACCACCGCAACCTCCATATCAGCCAGGGCACAGTGGGATGGGGCACACTGGGTCAAGGGGACAGAGTAGTGGGGTTATTGGCAGGGGGATGGAGTCTGTGGGCCGGCAAAATGAGGCCACTGGGTTCACTGTCTCCCAGGCCACCATGGACCAATTCTTGGGACCCCTCGATCAGTCCCAAGACATGATGGGCCAGGTCCTGACTGAGGGCTGCAGCACCTAATGCAGTACATAAAATATGCCTGAAACGTATCCCTTCACTATGTGGCAGGCACCATGTAGTGCCTGCCACATGGTGCATGGATATGTAGGGAGGTACCATAGGTGCCCCCAAAACCCAAAACTGAGGGAGGCCCAGGGGAGTTTGGGTGGCTCGCCACGGGTGCCCTATGTCCGTTTCTGCCTGACTTTTCATGGTGAGTTCCCCACTATGAAAGGGCTGGCGGTAAGGAACTT